>NC_137162.1:74953596-76176996 GCF_951394435.1 Stenella coeruleoalba | reverse complement strand
AGACCTTAGGGTTTCCCTTTAGTATATGTTAATTTCTTTAGGCACCTAACTTCAAAGAAATTATATATGTTCCAGGGAGAATACATTATTTCCAAGACTTTAGTTGCCACTATGTATACATTTTTTTCTTAAAAAGGACTCATGAGTAACATTTTTCTATTTTTAAATGTTAATAAACTTCATTCATAGAGCTTGCATTTGAAATGAGAAAATTATTAAAACCCTCAAGAGTTGCTCCAGAGAACACAGGGTTTAAAATGTCAATGAAATCAATCGAGATGGTTTGATTTTTAATTGTGGTAAAGCAAAAACAGCTGGTATCTACACACACACACACACACACACACACACACACACACACAAAACCTTAAAGAGAAAAAGCCCTCTAGATTTTGGAGTTCAGAAATTGTGAATGTTAAAAATAGTTTTGCTGGGCTTCCCTGGTGGCTCAGTGGTTGAGAATCTGCCTGCCAATGAAGGGGACACGGGTTCGAGACCTGGTCTGGGAAGATCCCACATGCCACGGGGCAACTGGGCCCGTGAGCCACAACTACTGAGCCTGCGCATCTGGAGCCTGTGCTCCGCAACAAGAGAGGCCGCGACAGTGAGAGGCCCGCGCACCGCAACTAGAGAAAGCCTTCGCACAGAAACGAAGACCCAACACAGCCAAAAATAAATAAATAAAAATAAAATAAATTAAAAGTTTTGCTAATTCTATTGAAACTTTCTGAAATAGAGTACAAGAATCAATTTTTTTTTCTAAAACGTTCTACCCATGAAGAGGAAGCTTCTAACGTCAACACAATCTGTTCCTGTTGAGCATAACATGGCTGTAACCCATCATCAGATTTTTGTCATTAAATGCAGTAGGAAGGCAATAAGAGAGAAAATTACATGTCTAAGCATTTGTGACCATTTCTGAGCTCTAGGAAAAAAATGTTTACCAGTTCCTAGCTTCTAGTTTAGTACTTTTTGCCACCAGAATATACTGTTTCTTCAATAGCTTTTTTTAGGGCAAAGTCTCAAATCTCATTTATGGGAACTCTTTTCTCACTAATGCCTGACTCTGCTCTGCTCCTCTCCAGGACATCCTTTCCCCTTCAGATAATAGAATGCTTTGCAATCTAGGAAAACACATCAATTTTGTTGAGAAAAGGACAGAACTCCTATACTTGGCAAGAGAAGGCAACTTAAAATTCCAAGATGATTTTTCCTGATGAGGCCCATTTGAAGGGAGGGCATTTATACTAAAAGCAAACAGTTATCATTGCTAGTAAACATGACATCTCTTTGATTGTCATGCTCTGATTGCTGCTGCTGCTGTTTGAATAAGAGCTATTCTGGTCACTATCCATCTTCCTGTTTAGCAAGAAAGATCCAATACCAACATAGTAAAATTTGAAGTGCCCCACTAGAGAAAGTAATTTTGTGCTAAGGAACTTTGGCCCCATGGGGAGGCTGATTCATAGTAACTCCAACCAAAAGTGCTCCTACGAGGTTAAAAGATTTTCATAAATATATTTAATATTGAAACACAAATACCTAATGCAGCAAAGTATATGGCTCCTTCCAGTCAACTTCCTACAGCCAATTAAAATTGTCCTCTATTTACCCCCAGAAGCTGTCACAACTACTTTCTACCTTTCCAGTTTTAGCACATTCCATTACTCGTTCACCATTCCCTGTTTTCCATCCAAACGGGAGAACTACAAAAAAAATGATGCAAGGTTTTCCTGTTTTTCTATTTCTCTTCATATCGTCTCATGCCAACATTTTGTCAGTTCTTTAAGATCCAGAATTCATATGGTACATTGTAATAGAAACAATTAGGGTGACCCGAGATTTAACACACTTTCTCTTTTCTAGAAAGAGAAGGAGGTCACTGGCTATGCTGGTGCTATGGGACTCTTCCGTTTGGACATGGCCAAGTGCTCTAAGGTGGACACTGGTCCCCAAAGGGGCCAATCAGATCCTTTGAATGAGGTACTGAAACTGGAACAGAAAGACCCAGGATTCTCTGATCTAGAGCTGTTGGCATGTTCTTTACTATGTATACACATGTTCCTTCCTGAGTTTAGTACCTGAATCAATGAAATGATGGTCCCTGGATGATCTCTACTGAATGTTTTTAGACACCATGAGAAATTTCTCACTTTTGATTTCTCCCACCAGCTCACCTTCTGTATCATCCATGGTCCCTTTCCTATGCTCTCTTCCCTCGGCTGACATTTTCTCTTTGCAAATTAAAGCCCACTGTCCTTGTTTCCTCTGGAAGTGTCAGATCTTAAAACTCACATCTGTTAATAAAGTCATCAAGCCATTTACAGAACGAACGTTGTTACTGATGCAGCATGATTTCATCAAGAGGAAAGATTCTGAGCTTAAGAACCAAAAGTTCTCCATTCCATCCTGTCCAGGTTGAACACAAACCAACCCCGGGACCTTGGGCAAGTCACACAGCCTGACTGAACCTCAGTACTCCTCTATAACTTGAAGCCAATAATTACACCTCCCTGACTCCTCCCTCACAGCATCTTGTGAGGAGCAAATAAGACAAAGGTTGTAAAAGGTGTTTGGAACCTATAAAGTACTTTGTAAACCAAAAAGTTCATAAAAATGTTAATTGATTTACTTCTCTTTTAAGGCTGAATCATATTTTATTGAATATATATATATATATATATATATCACATTTTCTTCACCTATGGATAAACATATAGGTTGTTTCAATATCTTGGCTATTACGAATAATGCTGCAATAAACATGGGAGTACGTATAACTCTTCAAGATCCTAATTTCAATTCTGTTGGGTATATGCCCAGAAATGGGATTGCTGGATCATATGATAGTTCTATTTCTAACTTTTTTAGGAAACTTTATACTGTTTTCCATAGTGGCTGCATCAATTTACATTCTCCCCAACAGTGTACAATGGTTTTAGTTTCTCCACATCCTTTCCAATACTTATCTTTTTAAAAAAATCAGAGTCATGCTAACAGGTCTGAGGTGATATCTCATTGTAGTTCTGATTTGCATTTCCCTGATAATTCTGTCATTTGTAACAACAAGGATGATCCTGGAGGACCTTACGCTAAGTGAAATCAGCCAGCCACAGAAGGATAAACACTGCGTGATTCCACTTATGTGAGTATGTGAAATGGTCAAACCATTAGGAATAGAGAATACAATAGTGTTGCCAGGGGTTGGGGGGAAATGGGGAGTCATTATTCAATAGGTCTAAAGTTTCAGTTATGCTAGATGAATAGTTCTAGAGATTTGCTCTACAACACAGTGCCTGTAGTTAACAACATAGTAGTGTGCACTTAAAATTTTGTTAAGAGGGTGGATCTCATGTTAAGTTCTTATCACAAAACAAACAAACAAACAGAAACAAAGGAACACAAGGAAACTTTGGGAGGTGATGGATACATCTATTACCTTGATTGTGGTAATGATCACATTTTTTTTTGCATATGTCCAAGCTCATCAAATTGTACACATTAAATATGTACAGTTATTTATGTATCAATTATACCTCAATAAAGCTATTAACAATGTTCATTGAGGAGAAATACTAGTATTACTACTAATAGCAGCAGCAGCAGTAGTAAAAAGGAGAAAATCTAGAATATAAATGGAATTTCAATACTCTCCAAAGATGAAAGAAATATAGATATATATAGATATATATACATATATATAAAAGTCAATAGGATAAAGAAAAAATTTCACCAGTATACATTTTAGGGAAGGAAGTATATGTGTATAAAATCTCCCTGCTGAGTACTTGGGGTAAAAGAGGAGACACCCAGGTGTGTGTACAGTTGACCAGCACATAGTAATGGGAGTCTGCTCTTCAGCTGTTTCAGGAAGGAAGGATGGGTAATGAGAGAGAAAGAGAAAGTTGGTGGATATGGAGCCAGAACGATGGCTGATTTCAAGCCGTCCTGTGAAACCCACATCATCAGTATTTTTCATGGAGCTGGTGAAGGCAAGCACAAACACCCAACTCTGTGGCACAGGACGGGTAGGGAAGACAGAAGCATGTGTAACTGAGCCAGAGAAACTGGTGGAAATGGTGGGGGGCTGTGGACAGTCACTCGTCATGGACTTGAATTCAGGTCAGCTCTTAGCAATTTTCTTAAGGGCAACTAACTTCTGGCTTATACTACAAACCAAACTCGCCATCTTCCCACCAATACTGGCTCCCATTTCCACTAGTAGCACTACAGTATTTAATTTTTTTTTTTTTTTCCTTCTCTTGCCTCATATCCAGCTAGTGCCCAAGCCCTGGCAAATTTTTTATTCAACTGTCAGCTGAAGTTATGTGTGATATGCACAAATTAGTCATTTCTAACCCTGACATTATTTTCCTTGCCAATTTAAGTTGGTTTCAGGGGAGCCTGGATTACATCTAACATTTAGAGTTATTAAATACAGCCCCATAATGATCATACTCGCACCCCAGCTGTTTCTGAAATATCACTGTTATTTCCTGCAGAATTATAGATACCCTGGGTCCACTGTTTGTTTATGACAAACAGTCTCACGTTAACGGGGAGCCATTAGTTTTGCCTTCAGGGAAGGTTTTGTTTTATTTACACAGGCTACTAGGAGAAAAATGAGGTTGTGCACAGTGAGGGTGATTGATGGTGGAGTTTCCAGGGCACAGGGATCCGCAGCAGAACAGTCCAAGTTCTGCACAGGGGTTCAATGTCCCTTCAAGGTTGCTGGTAGGCTAAGCAACAACGCCAGTTTTCATCAGTTGTTGGATCTTTTTATTGTTGTTGTTCGCTTGCCCCAGTAGGAGATACTCAGCTTGTTGCCTGGGCTTTGTTTCCTGCCTTTGTTTTAATCAGGCTGCCCAGAGGAAGGGAAGAATTAGACCTGAGATTCTGAGGCAGTGAGTTAACAACTCCTCATTCCAAAGTTTCACCACTAAGGCAAAAGGTAGCAGGAACATGGAACCAGATTCCAGGCTCTACCCACCTACTAGTTATCCTTTAAAATGTTTCCAAAGGAATGAGGCATTGAGATGTTGATGACTCTCCCACATCAACCTTCTTGCTATTAAGAATCTTTTAAAATGTTCTCTTATTAATTAAAATTACTTGTTCTCTTATAAACAACAGTCTAAGGAGTGATTTTGATCAATATAGGCTGAATAAGTTATTCTGTCCTGATTCACACTGGGTTTACATTTTCTAGTTTGGGCATTTACAACAATCAAATTAGTTATGAGATAGGTAGGGGTGTTTAAAGCAGGGGAAAGCAGTGGAATGGAGTGGAGAACATAGTAAGAAGAGGATAAACTGTTGAGAGCACTGAATAGGTTGGTGATGGAAAGTCCAAAACCCATGTTGACACGTAGCACTAAGAGGAGATCTGGTGGAACAGGACCGAGTTACCAGTGAACAATGTCATCAGATACCCAGATAGACATATGGGACTGGGGTCATACCACAGAGCAGGGGCAGGGATGGGATCAGGGGGTGGTTGATGGGGATGTGAATCCAGAGGTAGGTCTGAGATAAACAGATACACCTTGAGGAGGGGAGTGGATGTGCTAATTACCTTAGCCAAAGGACTACAACAAACTCAGACCTCAGGCCTCTATATAAGCAGGGACAAAGGGGAGGTTTGTGACTCTAAAGATTCAAAGAGTGAGCAGCTGGTGGAGGTTCAAGCAGGCGGATCAGCAGCTTGAATAAGTCAAACTGCAGTCCCACCAAAAGTATAGCCTGGTTTGCTGAGATGCCGGCAGTCTCAGGCAACCAGGCAAACGCGTGTTAGTGAAGAACTGAGGTTCCAATTAAATACTGCCTTCTACTAGGCGATACTTTCTCGGTTTACTTGTCTCCACTGCACACTGTACCTTCTCAAGAGCAAGGCTATGTCCTAATCCCCTCTGTGTCTCCATCCCTTGGGCACAGCTCTTGGCACAGGTAGGTATTTAGGAAATTAAATTAAATAGATTCAATTGTGGAGCAATTCCAGGGCACAAACCAGGAGCTTGAAGAAGCAGAGGCCCTGAATGAGGGAAGACCAGTGTTAAGTCTGACTCAATGCTGGCCATGTGTATAATTGTTCTAGGGCTCATGCTATCCTTTAGGGTCAGAATGGGGCCTAGAGTCTTGGGTAGGCTCTACTTAACAAATGTGTGGGGAAGAAACTCTTAATATGGAGTTTGAAGAGTGGGAGTAAAACAGTGGGAATCTCATGATTCATTATACTGATTTTTTTTGAGTGACTATATCAGAGGGGATAAAAAGCAGAAAAGATGTTTGTATCAGTTAACTTTCGTTGCATTACAACCCATCCCAAAACTGAGTGGCTTAAAAGAACATTTATCATTTCCCATGATCTGTGGATTTGCCTACTCTAGGCTGCTGCAGCTGAGGCTGGACGGTCCACAATGGCCTCACCCACATGTGTGGTGTGTGGCAGACTGGTTCATCTGGGAGAGGGGAGTCTCAGCTGCAACAGCTTGTCTTTGCCCTGCCTTGTGTCTCAGCTCTCAGCGGGCTAGTTGGGACTTTTCACATGGCAGCCTCAAAGTTCCAAGGCTCTGCTTGCATTTGCTACTGTCCCATTGGCCAAGGCAGATAATGGCCAAGTCTAGACTCAAGGGAAAGAGGAACGGGGTCTAACCCTTGATGGGGGAAACTGCAAAAGCCACACTGCGAAGAAATGAGCATACAGGAATGCGAAGCATATGGGGCCATCTTCTGCAGTGGAGCATAATAACGTTCTGGAGTCTGTTTATGTTTCAGTTCTACACATTTTGGGGAGCAGAAGAAAAAGGAGAGCAAATAAATGGAGACATTAAAGCACAGAAAATACTCGTTTTGTAGGAGGCAAATTAATAATCTGAAAAAAAAATGTTTCCTTTAGAGACAGGTGTAGTTTTTGAATCTCTGCTTTGCTAAGTATCAGATCTGTGTTAATCTGTTAGTTATTTTTGTAACTTTGGACTAATTACCTATTGGCTGCCAGGCTTCTAAACTACATGGTAGAATTACTTTTTCCCTTTCCATACTCTGTTCTTTGGAATTGAGTCACTAAGTCCTGCTCACACTTAAGAGGATGGGAATTAAGCTCTGTCTTTTTTTCCTGATACTGGGGTCAGTATCTGCATATGTCGTATGGAATTCCTCTGTAAGAAGAGTTGTCTCCTTTTCTTATTTTTAAAATGTCTCTGGGGTGTTAGTAATGTCCCCCTTTTTATTCCAGGTGTTGGTTATTTGTGCTTTTTCTTGCTCTTAATTAGTCCTGTTTGGGTTTATAAATTTTATAAATATTTTCTAAGAAACTACTTTTAGTTTTAAGGAAACTACATTTAGATTTTACTCTGTTGTCTGTTTCTTTTCTATTTCTATTTATTTTCCTTTTGTTTTCTAAATTCTACATTCTTTGATTTTAACTTGTTATTTTGTAGCTTTTTGAGTTGGATTATTAATGTATTGCTTTTTTCAGTCTTTCTTTTTTGCTAATATATTTATGTAAGGTTACAGCTTTTCCATAAGCATGGATTTAGGGGCAACTCACAGTTTTCGTGTGTCATATTTATGTTAGCATTTAGTTCAAAATATCTTCTAATTTTCACTGTGATTTTTCCTTGAACCATGAGTTAATATTGTTAGTTTTTTTCCCTATTTCCTTATTTATATTACTATGCCTAAGTTACATGGAAAATACAACCAAGCAGTTGTATCTTCATAAATTAATCCCTTCATAAAGAAATTTTACACTGATTCCAGCCAAGTTCTAAGAGGAGTTAAAAGAGGAGGAAAACACAAGTAATTAATTTCAACATTAACAATGCAAAGATAGCACACTGTTTTAAACACTAAGAAAATAAAAAACAATCCTCATTGAACTTGGTTCACCACTGAAATCTTCATCACATTGGAACAATAAACATAAAATCTCTTAATGACAGTACAGAGTAAGAAAAAAAACTGTAAGTTGTTCTTTCTAATTTGCACTGAATACAGAAGAATAGTGTGACAAGAAACAGTAACGCTGGCAAAAATAACCTATTAGCCAACCTTTTTTTCAATTTTCAAACTTAAGATGCTGTTAAATTTAATTCATAAATAATTGTAACTATTAAATGTGTCTAAAGGCAAGGAAGTTACCTTAAACTTGGCCAAAACTACTAAGGAGAAAGGAAAGAAACTAATGTTCATTTTGTTTCTTTTGTATGCCAGGCTTTTTAACCTTAGCTGTTCCACTTAGTTTTTGCAATAATTCTGTGAAGGAGACATTCTGATCACTATCACACATATGAGGAAACTAAACCTCAGTTAGAGAAATGTACCAACTTCACATAGATGATAAGTAGAGGGGGTTGGTATTAGAACTACAGTTTCTCAGGCTCTGTAGCCCTGTGTGGTGTTTGGGTGTTTCCCATCCTGAAGGGAATATTAATGGGTAATTCAAATAAATTTACAAGGTGACCGTGCTGGTTTGCAAACTGGCATCTGTACATAGAGGGCAAAGAGAGATGGAAGAGAGATGCAGACCACTCCAGATTGGCAGGTGTAGGTGGCAGATGTAATAAGCAAGGGAACTTACACATATGATGCTTGTCTTGGCCAGCCGCAAGATGAGGAGATCTCTGCACTTGCCTGCCAGAATCTTAAAAGTTTACAGTGGCCTTAACTGGGTTCAGTCACAGTCCCGATGGTGTCAACATACCTTACTCTATCAAGGCTATATCCTTGAAACAGCTCCAGCTAGGAGTATCAGAACATACTGATACTCCTATCAGTAGAACGTACATTCCAAGCACAGGGGAGGGGGTGAGGAGCCTCTGGTGGCTGGGGTCCAGGTTGTGGGTCAACTGGTAGTGACGTCCTCTCAAGGACCTCCTCCAATAGACGTGAATTCTGTTAGGCTAATGCAAATGCATAATCCAAGAAACCAGAGGCAAACCAGAGCATTTTGGAGGTTTTCCTTCCCTGAGGTAATTAAGCAGTTGATTCTAGGTGCAGTCCCAGATTCCAGAACATGAATAAGGCACAGTGATCACTCTCTCATTGGCTAGAGACAGCAAGCTAGCAATTCCTCACAAGTTACACAAGTAGGGAAGGTCACAGACAATGGGTTACAACCTCCAAAAAGGCAGCTCTATCTGTCGAACTGGTGAAAACTTCCAAACTGAGTTCCCATCTGTATTAGGGTTCTCCAGGAAAAAAGAACCCATAGGATATGTATATGATTTATCATAAGGAATTGGCTCATGTGATTATGAAGGCTGAAAAGTCCCAAGAGCTACAGGGTGAGATGGCAAGCTGGAGACCCAGGAGAGCCAACGGTATACGATCTAGTCGAAGGCTAAAAGCTTGAGAACTAGGAGTCAATAGTGTAGTTCAAGGCCAAAGGCCAGCAAAGAGACACAGGAAGAGGTTAAGTTTCAGTTGAGTTAAAAGAAAGGAAAAAACCCAATGACCCAGCTCAAAAACAGTCAGGTAGGAGGAATTTCCCCTTATTTGGGGGAAAGTCAGCCTTTATGGTCTATTCAGGTCTTCGCCTATCTGAATGGGGTCCACCCACATTAGGGTGAGCAATTTGCTTTACTCTAGTCCATTTAAATGTTAAATTCATCCAAAAACACCCACACAGACACACCCAGGAAAATGTTTGACCAACATAATAAAAGTCATATATATCAAACCCATAGCAAACATCTTTCTCAATGGTGGAAAAACTGAAAGCATTTCCTCTAAGATCGGGAATAAGACAAGGATGTCCACTCTCACCACTTTTATTCAACATAGTTTTGGAAGTCATAGCTACAGCAATCAGAGAATAAAAAGAAATAAAAGGAATTCAAATTGGAAAAGAAGTAAAACTGTCACTGTTTGCAGAAGATATACTATACATAGAAAATCCTAAAGATGCTACCAGAAACCTACTAGAGCTCATCAATGAAGTTTGTAAAGTTGCAGGATACAAAATTAATACACAGAAATCTCTTGCATTCCTATATACTAACAACAAAAGGTCAGAAAGAGAAATTAAAGAAACAATCCCATTTACCATCACATCAAAGAGAATAAAATACCTAGGAATAAACCTACCTAAGGAGGCAAAAGACCTGCACTCAGAAAACTATAAGAAAATGATGAAAGAAACCGAATATGACACAAACAGATGGAGAGATATACCATGTTGTTTGACCAGAAGAATCAATATTGTCCAAATTGACTGTACTACCCAAAACAATCTGCAGATTCAATGCAATCCCTACCAAATTACCAATGGCACTTTTCATAGAATTAGAACAAAAAATTTTAAAATTTGTATGGAAACATAAAAGACCCAGAATAGCCAAAGCAATCTTGAGAAAGAAAAACAGAGCTGGAGGAATCAGGCTCCCTGACTTCAGATTCTACTATAAAGCTACAGTAATCAAAAGAGTACGGTACTGGCACGAAAACAGAAATATAGATCAATGGAACAGGATAGAAAAGTTCAGAGATACACCCATGTACCTATGGTCACCTAATCTATGACAAAGGAGGCAAGAATACAGAATAAAGACAGACTTTTCAATAAGTGGTGCTGGGAAAACTGGACAGATACATGTAAAAGTATGAGATTAGATCACTCCCTAACACCATACACAAAAATAAACTCAAAATGGATTAAAGACCTAAATGTAAGGCAGACACCATCAAACTCTTAGAGGAAAACATAGGCAGAACACTCTATGACATAAATCGCAGCAATATCTTTTTGGATCCACCTCCTGGAGTAATGAAAATAAAAACAAAAATAAACAAATGGGACCTAATTAAACTCAAAAGCTTTTGCACAGCAAAGGAAACCATAAACAAAACGAAAAGACAACACTCAGAATGGGAGAAAATATTTGCAAATGAAGCGACTGACAAGGTATTGATCTCCAAAATATACAAACAGCTATTGCAGCTCAATTAAAAAAAAAAAAACCCAATCAAAAAATGAGTGGAGGGGCTTCCCTGGTGGCGCAGCGGTTGAGAGTCCACCTGCCGATGCAGGGGACATGGGTTCGTGCCCTGGTCCAGGAAGATACCACATGCCGCAAAGCGGCTAGGCCCGTGAGCCATGGCCGCTGAGCCTGTGCGTCCGGAGCCTGTGCTCTGCAATGGGAGAGGCCACAACAGTGAGAGGCCCGCGTACCGGGAAAAAAAAAAAAAAAGAGTGGAAGATCTAAATAGACATTTTTCCAAAGAGAAATACAGATGGCCAAAAAGCACATGAAAAGATGATCAACATCACTAATTATTAGAGAAGTGTAAATCAAAACTACAATGAGGCATCACTTCACACCAGTCGGAATGGCTATCATCAAAAAATCTACAAACAGTAAATGCTGGAGAGGGTGTGGAGAAAAGGGAACCCTCCTACACTGTTGGTGGGAATGTAAACTGGTTCAGCCACGCTGGAGAACAGTATGGAGGTTTCTTAAAAAACTAAAAATAGAGCTACCATATGATCCAGCAATCCCACTCCTGGACATATATCCAGAGAAAACCATAATATGAAAAGACACATGCACCCCAATGTTCATTGTGGCACTATTTACAATAGCCAGGACATGTAAGCAACCTAAATGTCCATCAACAGAGAAAGAAGATGTGGTAAATAATACAGTGGAATACTACTCAGCCGTAAAAAAGAATGAAATTGGGTCATTTGTAGAGACATGGATGGACATAGAGACTGTCATGCAGAGTGAAGTAAGTCAGAAAGAGAAAAATGAGTATCGTATATTAACACATAGAATCTGAAAAAATTGGTATAGACGATCTTATTTACAAAGCAGAAATAGAGACACAGACATAGAGAACAAATGTATGGATACCAAGGCGGGGGGGTAGGATGAGTTTGGGAGTTTGGGATTGACGTATATACACTATTGATACTATGTATAAAATAGATAACTAATAAGAACCTACTGTATAGCACAGGGAACTCTACTCAGTACTCTGTGGTGACCTAAATGAGAAGGAAATCCAAAAAAGAGGGGATATATGTATATGAACGTATAGCTGATTCACTGCTGTACAGTGTAAACTAACACAATATTGTAAAGCAACTTCCCTAGGGGTGCAGTGATTAGGAATCCACCTGCCAAAGCAGAGGACATGGGTTCCAGGCCTGGTCCGGGAAGATCCCACATGCAGCGGAACAAGTAAGCCCGTGCGCCACAACTATTGAGCCTGCGTGCTAGAGCCCGTGAGCCTCAACTACTGAAGCCCGTGCACCTAGAGCCCATGCTCTGCAACGAGAGGCCACTGCAATAAGAAGCCCGTGCACCTCAACGAAGAGTAGCCCCTGCTCGCCGCAACTAGAGAAAGCCCCCGTGCAGTAACGAAGACCCAATGCAGCCAAACGTAAAATAAATAAATAAATATTTTTAATAAAGAAAATGTTTAAAAAAAAAAGAAAGCAAACTTATGGTTACCGGGGGGAAAGGGAGGGAGGAGGGATGAATTAGGAGATTGTGATTTACATATATACACTACTATATAAAAAACATATAATCAACAAGGACCTACTGTAGAGCACAGGGAACTCTATTCAATACTCTCTAATGACTTATATGGGGAAAGAATCTAAAAAAGAATGGATTTATGTACATGTATAACTGATTCACTTTGCTGTATACCTGAAACTAACACAACATTGTAAATCAACTATACTTCAATAAAAATTTAAATATATTTGTGAATATATATATTATATATATAAATTTAGGTTGAGGAGAATTAATACTAGACAGGGCACAAGAAGGTCAAGCTTTGAGTTTATCTCCACTGTTTAACAGCCATGGGTTTTGGCCAATTTATTTTCTAATGAGGACATTAAAGCATGAGTTTAAAATGAGACTATGTATAGAAGTGATTTACTAAGCTATAAAACACTAAACCAAAAAAAAAAAGATTCTGGTATTATAATCAGGATGGTAGTATAGTCTGGAAGCACCAACTTCTATTAAGATTGGATGATTAGTAATTTGTAACCCTAGTTGTGATAGCAGCCTCATTGGGGCTGCTGAAGAAGCCCTTGTCTCACAGATAACATTAAATCACTTTCAGAGTGTCCCCTCAGGGCATCCTATGAACATCACTGAAGGGAGAATAGCAGAGAAAAATAACTGCTTTGCATCTGTCAAGTCT
Organism: Stenella coeruleoalba; assembly: GCF_951394435.1. NCBI lineage: Eukaryota > Metazoa > Chordata > Mammalia > Artiodactyla > Delphinidae > Stenella > Stenella coeruleoalba. The sequence continues at coordinate 76,163,820 of NC_137162.1, read as the reverse complement.
TCCATTTCTTGACTGATGAGCAGAGGAGGCAACGAAGCTGGGAATAAGAAGGCATCATTACCACGAGATCCAGGCAGAGCGCTTGTTTTACGCTGTCTTGTAGGAAATTTCTTGGCTTCCAGATCATTTTAAGAGGCAGAGAAAATAGAAATTCGGTTCACAGGAGGCAGCATGTGGAACGATTAGGTTTTGGAAATGAGAGGTCCAGCCAATAGTGCTTTGCTGGCCATGGAATTTTTCTTGTAGTTCTTGCATGCATCAAATAAGCTGAAGTTAAATGTGAACTTAATCACTTTTTGGTTGTTGTCAGGAGGGATTTTTTTGATAGGTACTGATATTTTTTAGGTCTGATCTGAAATCAGACTTAATTTCAGCAGACATATTCTCCCTTTGAAGGGAGAAGTTAAGGCTCCTTTTATCTAGGTAAAACAAAAAAAACACTCAGGCTATTAAAATATATGTTTGCAGAGTCAAGTTGACAGGTGGATGCTATTTGTTAAGTGCAAATAATACATTCTACTAAGTCTAAAAACGCAGGAATTCTTTTAGACACATTCAACATTCAACTTGGGTTTTATTTTGAGGCCCCCATTTGGCCAAGATGGCTGACTGTAATCTCAGTAGATTTGGGTTCTAAGTTGAGTTTTAAGTTTCAGGGGGCTTGTGTTTTGCCAGGTAAGGGCTAGGTTTTGGAGGTGGTGGTGAGATGGGGTGAGGGGAGGAGGTGGATTTGGTCCTTGATACATCTGGCCAATTAGGTATCAGCTGGGATGATCATCTTCTTGTCTAAGACCTAAGTCCCTTTCAGTTGAGCATCTTCCTCTTCTCAGCCACTCCCGGGCACTCAGAATCTGGGCTGAGTCTGTTTTCAAGAGAGACCACAGATATCTCCCAAATTAGCTACCTATCCTTGCCTAGATAGTCCGTACGGCCATTTAATTTTATAACCGTGCCTGATCCCGGGTTCTAGTAGGGAAATGGACATAATTTGCTTCTGTTCTTCGATCTGACAAGTCTATTTCAAAGATATTTTTTAAAACTTTTTATCTGGAAATAATTTTAAACTTCCAGAAAAGAACCAAGAATGGTACAAAGTATCCTGTATATTCTTTATCCAATTTCACTAATTTTTAATATGTTGCTTGCTTTAATACGTTGCACTTGCTTTATCATTCTCCCTCTCTAGATACATATTTTAATTTTTTCAACAATTTGAGGTAAGTTGCATGAACCATCCCACTTTACCCCATAATATTTCAGTGTGTATTTCCTCATAACAAAAAAAATGTTCTCATAGAGTCAGAGTTCAGTTAGTAAACTCAGGACATTTAACCCTGGTACAATACTTTCATGTCATCTACAGTTCGTATTCCAACTTGTCAGTGTTTTAGTTTCATCAGTTGTCCCAATTATGTCGTTTCTGTACCTTTTTCTAGTCTAGAGTCAAGTGTTGCATTTAGGTGTCATTTCTGTTTAACACCATTTAATGTAGAACAATTCATCAGTTTTTCTTTGTCTCTCATGTTATGGATATTTGTGAAGAATTCCATAAAATAACATATCTCCATTTCGGATTCTCCAAAGTTTCCTCAAGATCTGTGTTTGATTAGAACACTGCGTGAGTGACATTATGCCCTCCTCAAGTGTCCCATCTAGAGGTTCATGGTTTCTGTGTGGCCCGTATTGGAGATGGTACCTTTGAGCATTCGGTTAAGATTTTGTCCCATTTCTCTACTACATAATTTTTTTTTCCTGTCAGTAATAAGTATATTGGAAGGAAATATTTTGCGATTATATAATATTCTGTTTCTTATCAAAATTGCCCCCCCAACTAATGATGATGCTTGCTTAAATCAGTTTTTACCATGACAGAATGGTGATTTTCTGATCCATCATTCTTTTATAAGTTGAGTAAAAAAGAGCTTTCTTTTTCATCTATCCATTATCTTCATATCTATCTAATCATCTCTTTATGTATTGTCTATCTATATATCTGTTCTATCAGTTCTATCATCAGTATAGACTCATGGGTCCTTACCATGATCCTATACAATGACTTATAAGCTCTTAGTGTCCTCACTTATTCTGATGATCAAATTGCCCTGCGTTTGGCCAGTGAGAGCCCCAGTCTTACTCCTGTGTCTCTCTGACATGCTCCTTTCCATTGGGAAGCACCTTCTTAAGTTGTGGCACAAGATGTTCTATTCTTATCTTATCCTCTTCTTGCACCAGCCCCACAATCAGTCATCTTTCCAAGGATACTTACTCTTTTTCATTAGGAATGATATTTAGAAACCAATTTCTGGGCCCTAGGTGTACTCTTTGCTTCTAGGCTCTTTCGTGTGAGTTAGAAACACACACGAAATTGTGAATCCCATAGTGTTCTTGCTTGTCTAACTCACTGCATAACTGTAGCTGCTTTTCTTCCACAGTGAGACCTTGACTGCCAACAACATCCATGTATCTATTTACTCAATCCTACAATACACACAAAATAGTTTCAGAATTTGTCATTCCTGTATTACTCCACAATATAAACAAACAGATCAAGATTGATTTGCAGCTCTTTATCCCTCTTCAGATGAGGGCAGATACAGCCAAACTACAATATGCAATTTTACTTGGATTAGATTTATTGTTTTTCCCTCAGTGTACTTACTTATTCACTTGAAATAATGCATCAGTTCTAGGGTTCCATCCATTCTTGTTGATTCAATGTTATTTTTTTAATACACTGAACATTAATATGAATCAAAAAAGCAAAACTATACAAAAAATATACTCAGACAAGGGTCCCTCCCTTTTCCATACTTCATAATTCTTTCACTATATTCTCAATCCCTTAGAATTAACCAGTTTACTTACTTTCTGGTTTATTCTACCTGTATTTATTTTTGAAAAATTAAAAAGACCATGTATGCTTTCTTGGTTCCCCTTTGATTTTAATATATATATTAAAATCTTCAGGCTGTGAATCATACTTAGTAAGAGCCCCCAGCAAAGAGCACTTTGCTCTTGTCACTTCAGTTATATCCTGTTTATCCTGGAAATCACTCATCATTTCATAGAGATATTTTTTATTCTTTTTTACAGATGCAGTTTTCTAACACTTCTCTTATGTTTGCCCATTTAGATAGTTTCCAGTATTTTATAATTACAAATCATGCTGCAACAAAATGACCTTCTGCAGAGGTATTTTTGTATTGTTGGAGGTATAATCTCAGTGCAAATTCTTAGAGGAAGAACCAGGTCTCCTTGGGGAAATGCCTGACTCTGGGCTTGGAGCAGGGCCGGTCTAAAATAATTTGAATATCTTGTGACAGAAAGTAAGACAGTGCTCTGAAAGTGACAGAGGCATGTCAAAAAGACCCAGGGGCAAGCTTGAATGTGTTCTCACAGGTCAAATCTGGAACAATTTGAGCATCAAGATAAATGAGGGTCCTATGGTGAATGTGAATGTAGGTTTTTGGACAAATCTGTTGACAAATTCCCCTCCACAGAAGTCGTGTTTTTTGGTAGTCCCCTTCAGCAGTTCATGGAGTGCCTTGTTCTCCACTCTGACAATAGAATTCAAGACTGTGAATTCTTGCCAATCTGCTGATGAGAAACGATATATCAGTATGGTTTTAATTTGCATTTCTCTAACTATGAATGAGTTGGAACACCTTTTCATATGTTCAAGTATCATTTTTGCATAGTTTTTGTTAATTCTCAGTTCCAGTCTGTTTCCCAGTTTTCTCTAGAATTTCTGGTCTTTGTTTTCTTAATTTTTAAATGTCCTTATCTGTACAGTAGGGATATTAGTCTGTCATATATGTTGCAAATATTTGCTTCTGATTTGTCATTTGTCTTTGCTTATTTTTTTTTCAATTCAGAATAAAGTACTTAAAAACTTTTTATATAGTCAATTTCTCAACCTGTGTGTGTGTGTGTGTGTGTCTGAATTTTCTGTTATAATTAGAAAACCTTCCCTTACTCTCAGGTTACAGAGAAATTCACCCATGTTTTCTTCTAACACTTAAGTAATTGCATTTATTACATTTAGATTGCTGAGTCACTGGGGACTTAGAATGAGATTTCTTTTTTCTCTATTGCATTTCACTGTTTTGGTCTAACATTCCTCTCCCATTTTGCTTTCTAACATCGTGCATTCTTGGTAACATTCTTCATTTCCCTTTTACCCTAGCATGCTTTTAGTTTCCATTTTGTGCTGAGGATGGGGCCTGGTTTATAGAAAGAGCTTCAAGTGTTCACCTTACCATTTTGCTGTTTAGGATCTAGAGCACTGTGGTTGGCAGAAACCAACAGAAATATATGTGAGTCATGTATGTATTTTTAAATTTTTTTACTAGTCACATTAAAAAAGTCAAAATAAACAGGAGAAATTAATTTTAATAATATTTTTAATTTAATCCACACATCCAAAGATAACCATTTCAACATGTAATTAGCGTAAAATATTTTATGAATTTTTTTTTCCTTATTAAATCTTCAAAATCTGTTGTGTATTTTATACTTAACAACCTCAATTTGAACTCGCCACATTCAAGTGCCCAAAAGCCACATGTAGCCAATTGCTACCATACTGCAAGGCACAGATCTAGATAATTCTGCATATTCTCATGGACAATACTGTGGCTCAGAACAGTATATCTAGCATCAAGAATTTGGGAGACTTGATCCAGAAAGAAGATTTTAAATGGTTCTGTGAATTTTTAGAAAATGCTGGATGAAAACCCTGAGGGTACAATTCTCCAAACAGGCAAGGATCATATGTAGGTTCCCTTTTCTGTCTTTCTTATGTGTTCTTAAGAGTCTGACCATGCTGTGGGCAGCACGCACAACAAGACAATTGTGATGGCTGTTTGCATGTGAGCAGAGGTTGCATTACAAGCATGATGGTGGAAAGCTTTCTTTTTTTGTCTTGACCTGCTGGCACCTTCATTAGTGAAGTATCAACATTCCACAAACCTGATTGGTTTTTGTTACCCTGATGACTTCAGGGAGGTCATGGCCACTAGAGAGGCATCCTAATGTTGGGGAAGGGTGGAGTTAAGTTTAAAGCAATCCCTAAGATTTTAGAGAGATGACTGGGTACCATTTTCCACATGGGTCAATATTGTATCATCTATTTCTTCAAAAATGGTGACCAGTCATTCTTAAATGAAATAACAAGGTACTAGAATGCAGTTTACTTTGCTGGCACTGAGTAACATCTACTGTATGACCACTCTATCATCCAAGACACATTTGGAAAATGGACCGTGGGTTATAAAACTGCTGCAGTACAGTATATCACAAATCAGAGGGGAGAAGAAACACTGTAAAGACTTGTTGATAAAAATCTCTAAAAGATGTTCTAAGCCTGGCAGAGTATTCTTAATTCTCTATCCAAAATCTTTTGAGAATTGAAAAAAGCTAAGGACCTTGAAAAACCTGCACATAAGCAAATACACATAGTATCTGCTTGCAATTTCAGGGCTCATTAAAGACTAAGTGTTCACAAACCTCATAATGGGAGTTGGCAGGGAGCTGATCCAACAGGTCATTCTTATCTAGAGGAAAATGTAGTCACTTTGTAGCCTACTGGGATAAGAGTTAGAAACAGAGGCAACACATTTCTATGGTCAGAAAGAAACGACCATCTTTATTTGTGGCTTTAAGGAACTAAAGATCAGAATCTTCAGGCGCTGAGTCATTTTTACTTATTTAGAGTCTCTAGTGCCCAACGCTATGAGAAGGCTGTAAAAGAAGAGTCATAAATACTCTCTTATGCTCAAGAAAGGAAACAGAGAATATGATTACATACTCAGATGTGAAGTCCTATAATGTAGATTTACCAAACACAGACCAGATTGCAAAATCATTTATAAATACTAAGGAAATATATATTACACAGAATATATTGACAGGACTTACATGATCTTACTTCTGATTTTCCATAAATAAATTCATGATCAGGGATCAGAAATTCACTATGACATTTTGCTAAAGGAACCATCGTTTAAGCTTACTGGCCTAGTTCCTTCTTGCTTTTGCAGAAAAGTTGCTTTATAGTCAGGAAGGAGCAGCTGCTGGCAAGCAGTCAAGCAGACAAGTTTCTGAGCCTGTCTCAGAAAGGATGCTATGTCTCTGGGCTAAGATATTCTGGGAATAAAAAGCCTACTGACTTTGGCTGAACCCTGTGAAACAATATCACTGCTGACTATAGCATCTACTCCTCAGAACATCTAAAGTAAGTACTTGTGCTGCATAGAAAGGCATTTTGGTTAGTTTTCTGACAGCTATGGATCCCAGAGAGGTGGTCTCCTGGTTCGTTCTTGCTGAGTACATACAGAGTGAAAGCATTTTCTATTTCCTGCTGGAGCTTTAAACAAAAATAAAAACAGGATTTGTATAATATTTGGGACCCTGACACAGAGTTACAAACTAGAATCTCAGACAACCCAAACCGCCAGCTGAGTAACCTGGCTTTGTGTTTTCTAACAATGGCCACGTCCCAGTTGGGACCTGGAACACACACGCCTTTTATCAGGGTACATATTCCAAAAAACTCTTTGTGAAGAGAAGGTGTTGTTTGGTAACATGAGGAACCAGCCAGAACAAATAGACAGAATTGAATCCAACTCCACCAGTGACTGGCTATGAGGCTGTGGACCAGTCTTTCATTCTTGAATGCCCAGGTTTAGTGTGAAGGTGAATGGGCAAATGGACATAAAGGAGGTTTGAAAACTGACTAACTCAAAGTTAATATTAGCTGAATTAGGATGTTTCCGGGAATTCCTCTTTTTTATTCTATTGAATGATGAGAATAGAAAAGTCTCAATATAGAAATAAAAGACAGTGCAATAGGACCATAGTTGTTTAGAGCCTGGGAATGATATGGTGGAGGCAAACCACTGAGGGTTTTTCCAGGCTCTTTACTTCCCAGCCCTGTGCTTTTCCTCCCAGAGGGGTTGCGTTTGCCAGGGTAGCAGCACCCATCGGCAGCTCAGAAACAAGCCACGGTGACACTCAGGCTGGAAGTGCTAGGGTTCCATGGCAGAGCTGCATGGGGGCTGATGTTGAGGGTCTGCCTAGGAAAGAGACGAAGGGGACAGGCTGGGGCTCAGGCAGGAATAAGGAGAGGGTTTAAGAAGAGTGAAATGAGACAGAAGGCAGAAGCCAAGTAGCCTATTCTTTGAGTTCCTGTCTCAAATGGACAACTGATTTGAGACCTAAGTGGCTGGGGTGGGACTCTGGGTAAGATTCTCCTGCAGTGACGCTAGAAGTTTTGCAAGTCTGGAGTGACATTTGTGATTCTTTTTAATGAAAGTGAACATGTTTGCTTCTTCAGGCTGCAGTGGAAGAAGACAGGTGTGGCTGGAGAGCCTTAGTATCCCTACTACACTGTATCACCGCACCACTGTATTACTGCACTAGTTTACTCTGGGAGGACACGATGACCTACTGCTTGGTAGGTGCTTGGCTGCTTCTGCAAGGAAGCCTGGGTTAGAGAGATTTTAGTGATGTTGGGAGGAACAGATACTGTCGTATTAATCACAGCCTTTTTGCTTTTCTGCTTTACTTTCTATCCCCTTTTCTTCTTGCTCTTAAAAATTCATATTTTTAGATAAACTATTACCAGGTAAAACCATAACCCCTATCAATGGCCTACTCATTAAAAAGACACTCTAAATATGTTTGTATCTTTTAAGAGTTTTTCTTGAGCACTTACCCAATATCAGGCGCTACAGTAAGTCCATTATTTACATTAAGTATGTCATTTACTGCATGCAGAACCCTACTGTTAATACGCTATTATCCTGGAGATGTCTATAAATGAGGAAAATGATGGATTAAGTGTGACACAGTCCATGAGAAACAGAGCTGGGATGTGAAACTCAGGCTGCCTGTACAGCTCCACATTCAACCTATTACATTGCATCCAGTGGCTTCCTATGGTTTCCCACATCAGCAAACCAAATCAAGCAAAACCATTTTCAAGCTAATTAGCTAAGGCCCAGGCTAGTAGCAGGTAGCAGATTTCAGGAACCACCTTGCTTCCCCATCACTTTTTTTTTTTTTTAAACATCTTTATTGGAGTATAATTGCTTTACAATGGTGTGTTAGTTTCTGCTTTATAAAAAAGTGAATCAGCTATGCATATACATATATCCCCACATCTCTTCCCTCTTGCATCTCCCTCCCTCCCACTCTCCCTATCCCACCCCTCTAGGTGGTCACAAAGCACCGAACTGATCTCCCTGTGCTATGCGGCTGCTTCCCACTAGCTATCTACCTTACGTTTGGTAGTGTATATATGTCCATGCCACTCTCTCACTTTGTCCCAGCTTACCTTTCCCCCTCCCCGTGCCCTCAAGTCCATTCTCTAGTAGGTCTGCGTCTTTATCCCCCCCCATCACTTTTAATCTCACTCCCTGAATGCATCACGCATCCTTGCCTCTCACCTGTCTGCTGTTCCATTTCTCGCACCTTCAGTGTATAAATTCTGGCAGTGCTCTCTTCCCCATGCAGGCTTCGGGCTCTCTTTTAGGTTCTTTTTCCAGGACTCTGGAAGGACGCAGAAAAAAATTCTACCAGACAGGGATCCTGTGAAGATAAAATTATGTATATAAGGTATAAGTCATCAACAAACAGTAACTGCTGTCACCATTAATATTATATTACAGAACTCTGGCTTTACCCAACTTTTTTTTATAAGCAGCAATTTCCCAGTATCAACCACCCCAATCCATTACAAACACACAATAAAGACCCGACTTGCACATGACCCTTTTCAGGAAATGGTGACTGTTAAGCTGAATTTCAATTTTCAGCATAAAATGTACAAGTCATTTGGACCCTAACACTGAGGAAGGTTTAAAAAAAAGTGTGTAAACTTTCCACCTTATGTCAGAATCTTTCCATGGAAGTTATAAAATTTCATTTTCTTCTATTGTGTGGGTTTATATGAGTGGGAGATGAATGTTTTCAAAAGTCTGTCACCTCAATCAGTTTATGAAGAATATTTTCAAAAAAATAAATCTTCAAAGATTCTAGGCTAGCATATAGCTTGAGTTAAAATTTTAAGAAAGGGGACGGAAAGACATGGAAAATGGACCGTGCTGATTTTAAGTAACATTTATTCTGCTCTTTGTTTGAATGTTTTTTTGAACAATGCTTACTTTTTAGATGAAAGAAATAAACTCAAGAACACTTAGATGTGATTCTTAGGATAGAAACTTTATAAATGGAGATACATAGATAGATAGATAGATACCCTGTAAGAGAGAACCCTATAGTAACATCCTGAGTATATTAGATGCTATTCTATTTGATTTATTATTATTACATTTGACTCTGTGATGCTTATTTAATCATCTTCCTGACTTTGAAGGTTCTTCCTTATCCTTTGTACTGCAGGGAATACATAATGTAATGAAAATAAAAGAGGCTAAAATACTCTATTTTTACTGGTAGCACAACACTAATTTAACACATACCTGTGTACATGTTATTTAAACTCTTCAGTTCATTGTTTTGAATGGGAATACTAATGCCTACATATTTCTGCTTTGCAGAGTTAGCTACTAACTGATCAACTGTGAAAAAACTTGATAAATTGAATCACTTTGACAACTATATGTCTTACCTTCTGGAACCAGTCTTTTTTATCCTTTCTCTCCTTTGCTATCCCAGCCATGTTACACTTTTCCTGCCCCCATGGCTTCAGTTTTTTCCCTTTTTCTGGAATGCCTTTCAATCTCCTGTGCATTTATCCAAATCTCTTTCTTCTTTCAAGACTCAGTTCAAATCCTGGCTCTACAGTAATGCCATTACCTCCGCAACTCAAAAATCCTATAGCATTTAATACCTGAACCATACAATTGACTTCAATTTTTTTTCACGAGCCCATGCTCATCATTTGCTCTAAAATTCTTGCTTGATTAACCCTATATTAGGCATTATGCCTCCCATTGGTGAGTATATGGTGAACTTCCAATAATTATTTTGCATGTATAAGAACAATGTTTAATCTGTCCAACTAGATTATCATCTACTCAAGAGTAGCAATGCTGGGGCTTCCCTGGTGGCGCAGTGGTTGAGAGTCCGCCTGCCAATGCAGGGGACATGGGTTCGAGGCCTGGTCCGGGAAGATCCCACATGCCGCAGAGCAACTAAACCCGCATGCCACAACTACTGAGTCTGCGTTCTTAAGCCCGTGAGCCACAACTACTGAAGCCCATGTGCCACAACTACTGAAGCCTGCGTGCCTAGAGCCTGTGCTCCACAACAAGAGAAGCCACCGCAATGACAAGCTCTCTCACCAAAACGAAGAGTAGCCCCCACTCGCTGCAACTAGAGAAAGCTGGCGCGCAGCAACAAAAGACCCAATGCAGCCAATGAATAAATAAATAAATAAATAAAATAAAAAAGAATAGCTCAACCCCTAGGGTTGCTTTAAAAAAAAAAAAACATTGATATTGAAGGAGGACAAAGGATCTTTCTTTGTTCATTTTATTTTAAAAATTTTTTATTTATTAAATTATTTACTTTTTAACATCTTTATTGGAGTATAACTGCTTTACAATGGAGTGTTACTTTCTGCTTTATAACAAAGTGAATCAGCTATACATACACATACATCCCCAAATCTCTTCCCTCTTGCGCCTCCCTCCAACCCTCCCTATCCCACTCCTCTAGGTGGTCACAAAGCACCAAGCTGATCTCCCTGTGCGATGTGGCTGCTTCCAACTAGCTATTTATTTTACACTTGGTAGCGTATATGTGTCCATGCCACTCTCTCACTTCTTCCCAGCTTACCCTTCCCCCTCACCATGTCCTCAAGTCCATTCTCTATGTCTACATCTCTATTCCTCTCCTGCCTCTAAGTTCTTCAGAAACACATTTTTTTTTTAGATTCCATATTTATGTGTTAGAATACGATATTTGTTTTTCTCTTTCTGACTTACTTCACTCTGTATGACAGACTCTAGGTCCATCCACCTCACTACAAATAACTCAATTTTGTTTCTTTTTACGGCTGAGTAATATTCCATTGTATATATGTGCCACATCTTCTTTATCCACCCATCTCTCAATGGACACTTAGGTTGCTTCCATGTCCTGGCTATTGTAAATAGAGCTGCAATGAACACTGTGGTACATGACTATTTTTGAATTATGGTTTTCTCAGGGTATATGCCCAGTAGTGGGATTGCTGGGTCGTATGGTAATTCTATTTTTAGTTTTTTAAGGAACCTCCATACTGTTCTCCATAGTGGCTGTATCAATTTACATTCCCACCAACAGTGCAAGAGGGTTCCCTTTTACCCACAGCCTCTCCAGCATTTATTGTTTGTAGATTTTTTGATGATGGCCATTCTGACTGTTGTGAGGTGATACCTCACTGTAGTTTTGATTCGCATTTCTCTAATGATTAGTGATGTTGAGCATCCTTTCATGTATTTGTTGGCAATCTGTATATCTTCTTTGGAGAAATATGTATTCAGGTCTTCTGCTCATTTTTGGATTGGGTTGTTTGTTTTCTTTGATAATGAGCTACTTGTAAATTTTGGAGATTAATCCTTTGTTGGTTGTTTCGTTTGCAAGTATTTTCTCCCATTCTGAGGGTTGTCATTCCGTCTTGTTTATGGTTTCCTTTGCTGTACAAAAGCTTTGAAGTTTCATTAGGTCCCATTTGTTTATTTTTGTTTTTATTTCCATTTCTCTACAAGGTGGGTCAAAAAGGATATTGCTGTGATTTATGTCAAACAGTGTTCTACCTATGTTTTCCTCTAAGAGTCTTATAGTGTCTGGCCTTATACTTATGTCTTTAATCCATTTTGAGTTTAATTTTGGGTATGGTGTTAGGGAGTGTTCTAATTTCATTCTTTTACATGAGCTGTCCAGTTTTCCCAGCACCACTTACTGAAGTGGCTGTCTTTTCTCCATTAAATATTCTTGCCTCCTCTTATCAAAAATAAGGTGACCATATGAGAGTGGGTTAATCTCTGGGCTTTCCATCCTGTTCTTTTGATCTATATTTCTGTTTTTGTGCCAGTACCATACTGTCTTGATTACTGTAGCTTTGTAGTATAGCCTGATGTCCGGGAGTCTGATTCCTGCAGCTTCGTTTTTCTGTCTCAAGATTGCTTTTGCTATTCAGGGTGTTTTGTGTTTCCATACAAAGTGTATAACTTTTTGTTCTAGTTCTGTGAAAAATTCCATTGGTAGTCTGATAGAGATTACATTGAATCCGTAGATTGCTTTGGGTAGTACAGTCATCTTCACAATGTTGATTTTTCCAATCCAAGAACATGGTATATCTCTGCATCTGTTTGTATCATCTTTAATTTCCTTCATCACTGTGTTATAGTTTTCTGCATACAAGTCTTTTGTCTCCTTAGGTAGGTTTATTCCTAGGTATTTTGTTCTTTTTGTTGCAGTGGTAAATGGGAGTGTTTCCTTAATTTCTCTTTCAGATTTTTTATCATTGGTGTATAGGAATGCAAGAGATTTCTATGCATTAATTTTGTATCCTGCAACTTTATCAGATTCATTGATTAGCTCTAGTAGTTTTCTGGTAGAATCTTTAGGATTCTGTTTATAGTATCATGTCATCTGCAAACAGTGACAGCTTTACTTCTTCTTTTTCAATTCGGATTCCTTTTATTTCTTTTTCTTCTCTGATACCTGTAGCTAAAACTTCCAAAACTATGTTGAATAATATTGGTGAGTGTGGGCAACCTTGTCTTGCTCCTGATCTTAGAGGTAATGGTTTCAGTTTTTCACCATTGAGAACAGTGCTGGCTGTGGGTTTGCTGTATATGGCCTTTATTATGTTGAGGAAAGTTCCCTCTATGCCTACTTTCTGAAGGGTTTTTATCATAAATGGGTGTTGAATTTTGTTGAAAGCTTTTTTTGCATCTATTGCATCTATTTTCTCCTTCCATTTGTTAACACGGTGTATCATTTTGATTGATTTGACTATACTGAAGAATCCTTGCATTCCTGGAATAAACCCCACTTGATCATGGTGTATGATCCTTTCAAGGTGCTGTTGGATTCTGTTTGCTAGTATTTTGTTGAGGATTTTTGCATCTATGTTCATCAGTGATATTGGCCTGTAGTTTTCTTTTTTTTGACATCTTTGTCTGGTTTTGGTATCAGGGTAATGGTGGCCTCGTAGAATGAATTTGGGAGTGTTCCTCCCTCTGTTACATTTTGGAAGAGTTTGAGAAGGATATGTGTTAGATCTTCTCTAAATGTTTAATAGAATTCGCCTGTGAAGCCATCTGGTCCTGGGCCTTTGTTTGTTGGAAGATTTTTAATCATAGTTTCAATTTCAGTGCTTGTGATTGGTCTGTTTATATTTTCCAGTTTTTCCTGGTTCAGTCTCGAAAGGTTGTGCTTTTCTAAGAATTTGTCCATTTCTTCTAGGTTGTTCATTTTATTGGCATAAATTTGCTTGCAGCAATCTCTCATGATGCTTTGTATTTCTGCAGTGTCATCTGTTACTTCTCCTTTTTCATCTAATTCTATTGATTTGAGTCTTCTCCCTTTTTTTCCTTGATGAGTCTGGCTAATGGCTTATCAATTGTTTATTTTCTCCAAGAACCAGCTTTTAGTTTTACTGATCTTTGCTATCATTTCCTTCATTTCTTTTTATTTCTGATCTGATCTTTATGATTTCTTTCCTTCTGCTAACTTTGGGGTTTTTTTGTTCTTCTTTCTCTAGTTGCTTTATGTGTAAGGTTAGGTTGTTTATTTGAGATGTCTGTTTCTTGAGGTAGGACTGTATTGCTGTAAACATCACTATTAGAACTGCTTTTGCTGTATCTCATAGGTTTTGCATCATCCTCTTTTCATTGTCATTTGTTTCTAGGTATTTTTTAAATTTCCTCTTTGATTTCTTCAGTGATCTCTTGGTTACTTATTAGTGTATTGTTTAGCCTCCACGTGTTTGTATTTTTTACAGATTTTTTTCCTGTAATTGATAGCGTCTCATAGCATTGTGGTCAGAAAAGATACCTGATATGATTTAAATTTTCTTAAATTTACCTGGGCTTCATTTGTGACCCAAGATATAATCTATCCTGGAGAATGTTCCATGAGCACTTGAGAAGAAAGTTTATTCTGTTGTTGTTGGATGGAATGTCCTATAAATATCAATTAAGTCCATTTTGTTTAATGTATCATTTAAAGCTTGTGTTTCCTTATTTATTTTCATTTTGGATGATCTGTCCATTGGTGAAAGTGGGGTGTTAAAATCCCCTACTATAACTGATCTCCCCTTTTATGGCTGTCAGCATTTGCCTTATGTATTGAGGTGCTCCTATGTTGGGTGCATAAATATCCACAATTGTTATCTCTTCTTCTTGGATTGATCCCTTGATCGTTATGTAGTGTCCTTCTTTGTCTCTTGTAATAGTCTTTATTTTAAAGTCTATTTTGTCTGATATGAGAATTGCTACTCCAGCTTTCTTTTGATTTCCATTTGCATGGAATATCTTTTTCCATCCCCTCACTTTCACTCTGAATGTGTCCCTAGGTCTGAAGTGGGTCTCTTGTAGACAGTATATATACAGTTCATGTTTTATATCCACTCAGCCAGTCTGTGTGTTTTGGTTGGAGCATTTAATCCATTTACATTTAACTTTGTTATTGACACATATGTTCCTATTACCATTTTCTTAATTGTTTTTGGTTTGTTATTGTAGGTCTTTTCTTTCTCTTGTGTTTCCTGCCTAGAGAAGTTCCTTTAGCATTTGTTGTAAAGCTGGTTTGGTGGTGGTGAATTCTCTTAACTTTTGCTTGTCTGTAAAGTTTTTAATTTCTCCATGAAATCTGAATGAGATCCTTGCTGGGTAGAGTAATCTTGGTTGTAGGTTCTTCCCTTTCATCAGTTTAAATATGTCCTGCCACTCCCTTCTGGCTTGCAGAGTTTCTGCTGAAAGATCAGCTGTTAACCTTATGGGGATTCCCTTGTATGATATTTGTTGCTTTTCCCTTGCTGCTTTTAATATTTTTTCTTTGTATTTAATTTTTGATAGTTTGATTAATTTGTGTCTTGGCATGTTTCTCCTTGGCTTTATCCTGTATGGGACTCTCTGCGCTTCCTGGACTTGACTATTTCCTTTCCCATATTAGGGAAGTTTTCAACTATAATCTCCTCGAATATTTTCTCAGTCCCTTTTGTTTTCTCTTCTTTTCTGGGACCCCTATAATTCGAATTTTGGTGTGTTTAATGTTGTCCCAGATGTCTCTGAGACTGTTCTCAATTCTTTTCATTCTTTTTTCTTTATTCTGCTCTGTGGTAGTTATTTCCACTATTTTATCTTCCAGGTCACTTATCCATTCTTCTGCCTCAGTTATTCTGCAATTGATTCCTTCTAGAGAATTTTTAGTTTCATTTATTGTGTTGTTCATCATTGTTTTTTTGCTCTTTAGCTCTTTAGGTCCTTGTTAAACTTTTCTTGTATTTTCTCCATTCTATTTCTAAGATGTTGGATCATCTTTACTATCATTACTCTGAATTCTTTTTCAGGCAGATTGCCTATTTCCTCTTCATTTGCTTGGTATGGTGGGTTTTTACTTTCTTCCTTCATCTGCTGTGTATTTCTCTGTCTTCTCATTTTGCTTAACTTACTGTGTTTGGGATCTCCTTTTCGCAGGCTGCAGGTCCGTAGTTCCCGTTGTTTTTGGTGTCTGCCCCCAGTGGCTAAGCTTGGTTCAGTGGGTTCCAACAGAGTCACAATATGGAGGGTATGGGGACCGCTTTAGGTAAGATGGTCAGGGAAGGCCTATCGAAGAAGGCAGCATTTGGGACGAGCCCAGAAGGAAGGGAAGGAGTGACTACATGAAGTTCTGAGGAAATACTTTCAGGCGGCATTACCAAGTGCAGAGGTGCTGTCCAGAGAGGATTCCCAAGGTCAATGTGGCTGGAATATAATGAATGAAGGAGAACTGGCAAGAAATAATGCCAGATAGGGAGCCAGGTAATACAGGGCTTATAAGCTTCAGTAGGAGTTTAATGGAAATACAGTAGAGGACTTTAAGCAGGAGAGCAAAATGATTTGACTTATGTTGTGCAAAAATTCCTTTGGTTGCTTTGGTGAGGCGCCGACTGCAGGAAGATCAGAGGGGGAGCAGGGAGGCTGTTTAAGGGGTTATTGTAGAGATGAGTGTGGTTTGGGCCAGGCGCTGGGAAATGTAACATTTAGAATATATTTTGAAAAGGGAGCTGACAGAACTGCTTGGTGAATTGGACATTGGGGAGATGGGAGCAGCAAGAGGAAAGGAGCTGAGCGAAATCAAGGTTTGGCTCTTAGATTTTTGACCCAAGCAACTGTGTGAATGGTAGTGCCATTCACTGAGTCAAGAAAATAGTTTGGGGGGAGAAAATCAAGAATTCTCTTTTGCCTGTTAGACATCTGAAGGGCAGCAGATTACACCACCCCAAAATATACCATGTTGGCATAAGAATTACTTTGAGCTGAAGGTAACTGAAAAGAAGCAGTTACAAGAAAAGCTCTCTGCCTTCCCCTATTTGCCTAAAAACGGGACATACTTTTATAAAGGTGTTCCTCCTCCCCTCCCTAACAAGAAGGACAGAAGTTAGTCACTGGATACAGTGCCAGACCCTTAACCTGGAGAAGTCACCTGAGCAATCTGTATAAAAGAACTTTACTAACTAGGCTTCGTCTCCTCCCTTGGAAGCCTAGACCTGCTTTCCTTAGTCCTGTCCTTTCTCTACAAACTTACTGCCCTTTGTTGAAGATGCTATATAAACTGGAATTCTAAGCCCCCAGGGGAGTTACTCGTCTTCCCCCCCCCCCCCCGCCCCCCGCCCCGCCACATCTCCCATGTTTACATGAAGTATACAGTTTGTTTTTCTCTTGTTAATCTGTCTTTTATCAAAAGGGTTTCAGCAAGAACTCAGAAGGGTGGAGAGAAAGCTATTTCCTCCCCTACACATATAAGCACTGATCAGTTGGATATACTGTCTGGTGCTTATGAGAGAGGTGTAGGCTGTAGAAATATTTATGTAAGTCATCGGAATATAGTTAAAATTTCAAGTCCAGGAGGTGTATAAGTCCTGAATTTAGATACAAAGAGCACGGCCTACACTGACCCATAGACTCCAGCATTTAGAAGTCAAGAAAAGGAGGGAGGGCCTGCATGGAGCATAAAAAGAAAGTAGCCAGAGAGGTAGTTTCTGAGAGCTGAATAAGAGGAAATAAGGAAATTCAGCTAAGAGAATAATGGTTAAATCTCACACTAGTGTTACCAAACAAAAGTTCATATGCCCAATGTACAACGAGGCCAAACAAACTGAAACATCGGAGTTTGGAACAGAGAAAGGTTTATTGTAGGGCCAAGCAAGGGGAACACGTGGCTTGTGCTCAAAAACCCCGAACTCCCCCACGGTTTTGAGGGAGAAGTTTTCATAGGCAAAATTTGGGGTGAGGGCTGCAGGGTGTGTGACTTTCTTCTGATTGGTTGGTGGTGAGGTAACAGGGCAGTGCTCCAGGCATCTTGTGCTCAGCCTGAAGCTGCCATCCTGCACCTTGCTGGAGGCCTTACTTTCCTGCAGAAGAACTCAAAGATATTGTTATGTGTATCCCTGAGGAGGAACCAGGACCTGCCCCAAGGCTGCACTGCTGTTTCTTGACTGCTCCTCCCTTGTTTCTGCATCCCTTCCCTTCCCTGACTAGCAACTGTTTGAATCTGCCCTTTGGAACTCAGGGAAGGTCAAAGAAGCTGAATGAAGCCTATTTCCTACAAATGATAGGGACAGAGTAGAATAATTAAATAGTTAGTTTAGAACTCCCACTAGGGGATTAAAGACGGGGAATTTTAAGGGAGTTTGGGAGACTACTGTAAGCTAACAACCACTTGGGAAAAGAATCCAGTAACCTAGCAACAATCTACACTACATTGAAGGAAGACCAGGTGCATCCAAGCACCATGTACACTCAAGCCACAAACCCTGATAGTTAAAACACAAGACAACAGATACAGGGTCTGAATCTTTAAACATGAAGTCAGGGAGTTAATGGTCCTTAAAGAGGACCCTTAAGAGCATTTAAGTTAAGGTCCTTGAAGAGCACTTCTGCATGTAGCCAAGACAGAAATATAGGTAAAAGGGGAAAGAACTAGGTGAAAGGGGACATTTTACTGGAACCTGAGATTAATTACCATATTTTAGTATATATCACCACCCTTTTGCTGATACACGTATGATTTAAATAGTGCCATGACAGTCCCAGTTAGACCATATAGGGTCAAAGGAGGAACTACTGATGTAAGTTTTGACATCTGGCCAAGAATGAGGAAGAAGGTGGTCTTCTCCCCCTCCCCACTTTTCTTTTGTTTATAAAAACAAAGTCCTCTCAGTCCTTAGGGCAGAGCCTTCTTGCCCGCCCACTTGTATTTCTCACAAGTGTCCTATGCTAATAAACTCACTCTTTGCCTGCCTCTTGCTGAATTCTTTCTGCACCGAGACAAAAGAACCTGAGCTTCAGTAAGTCCCGATGCCAGGTGAGCGGTTTCAATTAAAAGACAGTGGGTTCAAGTCCCAATCAGTGTTTTGGCTGGGTTTGCATCCCACCCGAAAAGGAGTGTGGTTTCACAAACAAGAAATGGGGGACACAGAAAGGACTTGCACCAGGGAGGGCCCCACAGGGTCCTGCTCTGTTTCACTAGGTTCAAAGCATTTGTTGACAACAACCTAATGGTATGATATCCACAGCATAATACTGCACAGTTACTACAGCATAATAATACTTGTGCTATGAACTGCCCATGGTCTCACAGAGGGTGTTGTGGCAGCTACCAAGTCACACCAAAAAGGCAGTGGCTTCCGCACTTTCTACAGCACTGCTCTATTTCATATACAGACTGTAGCTTCCTGGTGTGATCAATGAGATCTAGGCTCTCCACTGCCTCACAACGGGATTCTCCAGCAAGCAAGGGAAAGAGAAAAGAGGGAAGAAACTTATTTATTGGGGGCCAACCACTTGCCAGGCATTCTGCTATGTACTTTTATATTTTTTCTCATTTTCACCCTCTACCAATCCCATGCAGGAGGTTACTAACCTATTTCTATAGATCAGGAACTGTGCTGAAAGAAGCTGAGTGAATTATCCAAGGTCAGAAACTGATATCCATCGCTCTGGCTCTTGGGCCAGTTTTATTTCCACCATATCACGTTACCTTTTAAATGTACTTATCTCATAAGATCCATTTTCTAATAATTTCACCTTGGTGTAAGAGAGAGAGAAAAATCTTTCATTTATTAGCAATGTGGTGCAGAGTTTTGTTTTCCCATCCAAATCATACCACAGGAGGCATTCACTACCCTAGAATAGGGCCTGTGGGACTGGGATAATTTAGTGAGTGAGTTATATAAAAAATATGCCTAGATTAGAGTAGGCTTGAGTCTCAATTTAATTATTTCAGCTAAAACACTGAAGAACTGTAGAGCTGTCACTATAAAATACACTCTTTCCCATTTCAGTGCTATTCCTCGCCTCTCACTACTGCCATTTTGACAGGAGTAGGTCTATTTTAAAGCAACCAACCTAAAATTTGAACAAAGCCACAGTGTTCTAAGGGAAATTGTTAATTTGAATACAGTTCATCTTGAAAAACTCTGAAAGATACTTCAAAATAATTTCTCATGAAACAAAAACTGGAAGCCTCTTAAGGGAACTATGAAATGAGATTCCCTTCTGCAACAAAGTGAGTGCCACACAGTATCAAAGATTATGTTACACTGCACTGCTGATGCTAGAGAAATAATATCTCTGCTCATAATAAGAATGTGGGGACTCATGAGCGTGTTAATTAAATTCATTTATGTACCTCTTTGAAATTCAGAAAGGCTAGAATGGAGGCAACGCATCATCTAAGAGAGCTGTTCCAACTTAGAAATCATCTAAGCAAGCAGAAGGTGGTTGTTTCCCTGGGTCATGGGAATCCTAGAGGGAGAAATGAAGGGAAGGAGATGAATCAGAAGCCACACTTTGATAAGATGGTATACTTGACTCCAAGATGAAAGAGACCATATCTGATCTTCTCACTGCCTTATGGTCCTCGCAAATAGCAGGGATTCAATGTACAGTTGTTGAATGAATGAGGGAAGGCAGGTTTTTTGAGTAAATACAGGAATATGTCTGAAAATAGATCCAATGCAGAGACAGAAATGTGACCTTTTCAAAACAACAGAAGCATTTTCACTCTCAATAAATGATAAAATTAGAGTTTCAAATGCTTTATCATGTGGCATAGCTGTTTAAGGACCTCAAGTGAATGAGGGCACCAAACCATGTAGTTTAGTTTCCTGCTCAGGGGCATGTGGTGAATATGAGGATAAGGAAGGAAAAATGGGGAAAAAAAAAATAGAGAGAGAGAGGCATTTCCAAGTTCTGAATGCAAACGGGGCAAATGACCTGAAGAGAACATGGGTCATATAACCTCACCTTTTATTCCATAACCAAAATGTAATTAGCAGAGATATTAATCTACTAAAATCACCTCTAGAAATATTACAAAATAAAGTAAAAATCTAATGAATATTCAAGACTTTAAGTAATGCCTTTTTACATTTAAAAATCAAGTTATTTCCAGTCCAGTTAAACATCCCTTATTAAGATTTTCAAAAATCACTTCCAAAATTAAACAGGATGTAGGGGTAAAAAAAATGTTCTCTCTTCCTTTCTACGCTCTTTGGCTGGTCTGATAATCAAACTGACATAAGACAGATTAAGAGGAGAAAAACAAACTTAATTTTGTATATACGGGAGCCCCATAAAAACATGAGGCTCAGAGAAGCTACGAAAGCAGAAATCTTTTAGACAAGGAAACAATAAATTTGTGAAGAACTGACAAGATCAAGGGGTTTGGGCATGGGGTAGTAAATCAGTGAGAAGTAACAAGCTTTGTTTATGTATGCCTTCTTGGCCCTAAATTCCCTGTCTCTGATGATAAGGATGCCTTCCACCCTCCTGGTACAGGGAAGGTATCTTTCACATGGGGGATTTATTTTCTGCTTTCAGGGGACCAAAGGTGGGTAAAGTGTCCTTCTTGAACAGGCTGTTTCTCATATAACTTCAATTCAAAAGAATTAGTATACCAAAGTGAAATATTTGGGGATAGTATACTCTGCTCCCCTTCAGAAAATAATTCTAAATTTATACTTAACCACCTCTTGTTTGCCGCTTCTGCAAAGACCTAGGCATGAATAATGAATAACAGAAATGATACTATTAAGCATTTCAAATTATTCTTTTGAATAAGATCATTTTATTTAATTTTGCATTTTTCCCCCTAAGGACTGGGTGTTAGCAGTTGCCATCTCAGTGTTTCGATGTTTCTATTTCATTTTTCTTCATGACTTAAAAAATACTGGGAGATAATATTTAAAAATCGATGGCTATTCGTCTACTCTATTGTTGAAAATCATGCACTAAATATGTACTGAATCACTATTGCAACGATGCTGCAGATAAATGTCAAGATCTGCTTTCACTGGAGGAGGTGATGGAGAGGACCTGAGCACCAGCTGACCCGTGAGCTGGACCCAGGCAATCAGAGGCTCCTCGTTTCTTCTGCATCCTTGGAATAAATGTTCTGACCACCGTTCTCATAGCCAGAGCTGTTTCAAGGATGCAGGCTTGAGAGAGTGAGGTGTTAACAGCCATCTGGATGGTATACGTGACTCAATTCAGTTAAGGCCAGTTATATACACTTTTAAGATTCTGGTGGATGGGGTGTGGACATCTATGCAACTGTGGCCATACAAGACAAGCCTCGTATGTAAGTTCTCTTGCTTGTTAACCTGCCACCTACGCATCTGGAGTGGTCTGCCTCTTTCTTCTGTCTCTCTTTGCCCTCCATGTGTGGGACCAGTTCGCAAACCAACAGCTTTACGCACAACAACGAAGAAGGTTGCTTTGATGCTGGTGCACTTTCTACATTAGTTTTCTATTTCACTTCTGAACAACCTTTTGGGCTCCCTGACTTCCTAAGACCAGTTTTCCTGGGTTCCACTTCTATACATCTTATTCTTTCCTAGATAAGAACAATCCTAGAAGAGTTATGAAATAGAATTAGTAGAAATAGTTTGCCCAAATGGAAAAATTCATTTAAGCAAGGTTCTTTCAAAACCAAGGCAAAATAACTGAATGGTGTTATTTCAGGGACTATGTAAGCTGCTCTCTTTTCTGTCACTCTTTAAAATTCTGTCACGGTATGAACAAAACCCCTATGCTATGGGCTTCCTTTAACAGCAGAAAAATGGACTAGCATTGTTTTTATGAAAAAATAATGAAGGTTGATGATGGACAAGTACAGAATTGGGGGAGATATTTTTGAGCAGGAAGGCTTACCCAGAACTTCACGGGCAGCTTTTTGGCAAAGAAATCCATAAAGACGGATGTGAAAGCGAGTGAATAAATCTATACTTCGATTTTAAAGTTCACTTCACATACTGGTGACAAAAGATGACAGATTGGGGCCCTGGAAGAAAATTCATCAACAGCATCAACTCGCTGTATTTAACCAACACAGCACATTTGTTGGTCTGCTCTTAGAAGGGAAAATACTGAAATTGATGATTCTTTGAAGCCAGACATTTTAAATTAATGTGTTTCAGGAAAAGAACTACCAATTCCTGGCCAAGGTTTGACTCTCTGATAATGCAATGAGGTATCAGGACTTTCACTGCCTTAGTTCAGAGTGACTCTCTGAAACACTAGATTTCAGATGATTCCCTCAAATATCACTCAGGAGAGAGTGTTTTACTCCTTCATATATGGTCTCTAGATGGACTCAACTTTGACCAGTATTTCGAGACCTGCTCTTCTATTTCTTTTTCTAGTGCCAACTCCCCATAGCTGAACCTTAAAACACATGCCACTAGGAACCCCGGAAAGCTGGCTAGCTTTCCTGTACTTGATATAACAGGTAAGGTATTCCTATATGGGGAGATATTAGTCAAAGGATACAAACTTTCAGTTAGATGAATAAGTTCTGGGGGTCTAATGTACACCATGGTGATTATAGTTAATAATACTGTATTATATACTTAAAAGTTGCTAAGAGAGATCTTAAATGTTCTCACCACAAAAAGAAATGGTAATTATGTGAAGTGATCGAGGTATTAACTAATGCTATGACGTTAATCATTTTGCAAAATAGTGTGTCAAATCCACACTTTGCGCACCTTAAACTTACACAATGTTATATGCCAATTATATCTCAGTAAAACTGTAAAAAAAGTAAAGTGTTCTTAAAAGATTCTCTTGGTCGGTTACATTTCTATTTCTCAATCATATGCTATAGTTCGTAAACTCTAAGGCAGCCATTTTTACATTTTAAAGATTTGTATCCTCTCTGGAAAAAAAATGTTTTTAACAAACAATGGTATCTGAAAGTTGATGGCATGTGATGTCTCATTTAATAAATGTTATGTATGTTCTATTTCTAGGTTTACAATGTTAAACTCTTAACTTCATATTTTTGAATATAGAATTCTATTAGTTGTTTCAATCCTTGACTGCATACTTATTGTCTCCTATTAATAAGGATAAAATGTGTTAATTTTTAAAGCAATCTGCTTAAAAAATTGCAACTTTATTGTTCTGTTATGTTCTCTGCATTCATGAAGGAAGTGAATTTGGTGCTTTTGAGTCCTAGTCACATTCCTCCTGTCTCAATTCCCAAATATAGAAATCCCTTGATTAAATAAATATCCAATTATGGTTAAAGATAGATGTGCAGACCTGAACAACATCTAGGGACCGGTGTCACCTAGATATGTATTTTATAGTGTGGGTTATATGCACAAAATTAAGATAATCCTATATATACAAAGACTGCCCATTAATAAATGTAAGTATACATATAGATATATCTAGGTATATCTAGGATCTCCCGATTAATGGGTGCATTTCTAGGTAATGCTTTTAGCAAAACAGCTAACATTCTAAATGGAGACATTCTTAAAGCAGGGAGAAAACCAGGCTGCATTGGAGAGTCTCATTTTTTTTAAAAGAGAAATACCATATGATATCACTTATATGTTGAATCTAAAATATGACACAAATGAACCTATTTATGAAACAGAAACAGAATCACAGACACAGAGAACAGACTGGTGGTTCCCAAGGAAGAGGGGGTTGGGGGAGGGATGGAGTGGGAGGCTGGGGTTAGCAGATGTAAGCTTTTATATACAGAATGGGAAAACAACAAGATGCTACTGTATAGCAGAGAGAGCTACTATATGCAATATCCTATGATAAACCATAATGGAAAAGAATATATGAAAAAGAATGTAGGGCTTCCCTGGTGGCGCAGTGGTTGAGAGTCCGCCTGCCGATGCAGGGGACACGGGTTCGTGCCCCGGTCTGGGAAGATCCCACATGCCGCAGAGCGGCTGGGCCCGTGAGCCATGGCCGATGAGCCTGCACGTCCGGAGCCTGTGCTCCGCAACGGGAGAGGCCACAACAGTGAGAGGCCTGCGTACAGAAAAAAAAAAAAAATGTATATATATGTATAACTAAATCACTTTGCTATACAGCAGAAATTAACACATTGTAAATAAACTATACTTCAGTAAAGAAAATATTGATTTAAAAAAAGTTTCTTTTTTTTTTATGAAGAGTGTGGTTTATCCCTGTCGAAGTGCTCTCACATTCAGCTCATTTTACCTTTAGCCATTACATTGAGAGGCATGTCCCAGGTCATGGATGACTCCCAGGGGCCACACTGCTCAGATGCTCCAGATATGGGTTGTGCCAGACAGGGCTCTCAGAGTTTACAAAAGTGACCAAAGAGGGCATCAACCTACCCAAGCACAGACATTTTTCCTTTTTTAAAAAAGTCCCATTAATTTAATTAGTTAGTACACTGGATGCCAATGGATGGGGCTTTACTGTTTCAGACCAAAAAGTGTACAGATATGAAGTCACTATTTCAGTCTGGAAGGAAATACATTTATTCAAGTCTACCTTAGACTTCCTATCATTGCGTTGGGCCCTTCCGTTCCTCATTCAAATTGAAATTGAGTTGATTTTTAAAAATTGAGTATGTGCTCCCAAGTGTGTTTCTCATCATCCCTGTTGGGGCCATCACAACAGCCCACAGCTGTGCTGTGTAAAAGGAGGAAATAGAAAGGGACTATCATGCAGTTATGATTTCCTTGCTTCCTGAACAGTTTAGGATTATGACAAATGCCAACAATGCTGGGTTTGCTTGTTGGAAAAAAAAAAGATAAAATAAGCAAACTAATATTTATCAAAGAAGAGTTCTTTCATTTGGAGAATTCAACAGTTTTGACCTCCTGAGTAATCTGTTTATAACATCAATTTTAGTGAAATGGAGCAAAGAAAACGTGTGTTACTTATCTTATTTACTTACTCATGCTGAAGTATTATGACCTACTGTGTGTTATTTATGTAGGTGACTCTCTACTGATAACACTCTCTTTTTACTAGTAAAATAGTCCTCTAAAATATCATAGCATGTTTGTTTAACAGAAGCTTTTCCCATACATACCGAATGTGCTCAGCTTTGCAACAGCTAATGAATGACAGTGGCAAGTACAGTCAGTGAATTACTCAGCCCCTCAGTCTCTTCTTGGGAGCCCCTCAGCTGGTTTTTGAGTGCTTTGCCATGATACTCTGTGCTCTGCTCCTGTCATCAGGGAGATGTGCCTTGGGAAGGGAACTCACATTTTTTGAGATAGCATGTGAATTTGAGAAGTGATGTGAACTCAGACTGCTGATCAGATCAAAGGGTATTAAAGTACTTCACAGTCTTAAAATTAAGGGTGAATGAACAAAATAAACTACAGGCCTTAGAATTTCCGACTCTTAACATTAGTTACGAAATCTACGGTCTCTGTAGATTCTTTGCCCCTGGTCGTATTTCATCCTTCTCAACATTATCTGTAATGGTTTAAAAAATATAGTGTTAAAATATCACATTCTTTACATTCTTTAGTTCTAGGTTGCAAACAGGTATTACGTATATAGAATGCCCAGATCTCAGTGGAATCCTAAAGGATTTAGATACAAAACAATTTAAAATTTCAACACATTAATCTAGCAAAAATATACTAATTCTCCTTTTCTTTAAAAAATTTGTTAATGAGGACTTTTCTTATACCACCCAGGACAATCAGATGTTTGTCAAAGGGTTACAGATAACTACTAGGGTAAAAATAGCTAAGGAGAGTAAGGTAGAGAAAAAAGAAATCACATAATAACTGAATTTAAGAACTATGGCTTTATAGGGAAGATTCTAACCAAACACTAATATTTAAATTGGAAAATAGGGCTTCTCAGTCTTTTTATTTTTATGCAGTAATAAAAGACTTGCCAATGGCGAGATTACGTGCACAATGAGCATGAGTAACTTCTATTAATATCAAGGGCTAATATCTACCCTCCATTAATATGTGTAATTCCCTCAGGAAGTAATGTGTAATCTTTGCCCTCAGATAATCAGGTCAATTTTGTGAATGAATATCTAAGGACAACATTTGAACCCTTATTTAAATTTTAATTGGAAAGATATAATATGAAAAAATGAAAAACGAGTTAAGAAAGGTGTTTAAAAATAGAAAGGTTCAGCCTTTGCTGAAAGAACTTTGATTGTAGAGCTATTGAATTAATTATATTTACATTATATGCTAATTATATGCTAAAATATTATATATATATTTACATTATATGCTAATATATCAACTTGAAATGCTAAGCTGTAAATTCATGAAGATAGAATAATTACCTCCACTGAACCCTCCCTAAAACACCATTCCCCAAATATCTCAGCATTGTCAATATCTTGAAAAGATATTGTTGCAGTGTAGTGATTAGGAAGTGGAAATGGAATGAGGCCAGGTGCAAGGTGTAAATTTAAATACGAAATCAACCTCAATTGCTCATGTTGATATGAAACCTTCTAGAAAATGTATTTGTCCTTGTAAAAATAGTTTATATAGACGGCTGGGACTGAAAAATTCTATGTCTCTTTCAACTATGCCTTAGTTTAAAATAGTCTTTGAATATCTGAGTTTTCTGGTATAAATTATTCAAGGTAAAATAATAATTTATCATGTCATTAAGTGTTACTCTAAATTAAGAAATATATTATTTTATCAGAATATTGTTTACAGTTGAAGAGCTAAAAGATGACAGTGACATGCTATGTTAGAATTAGAACATCCACATGAAAATTCAGTTTTCTAATTACTTTGTCTACATGGCAACACCGAACAACAAATAAGAAACCATTAGATAATGACTGACGCTTAAATTCTCATCTTGGCATTATTTATCTTTAAATAGACAGTTTTTTTTATTATATTCAGTCTATATGTACATCCTTTTGATCAACAGACATTATCTCTAACATTTGCTTATTCTAATTTTCTCTTTCTGTAGGAATAATCAGATCTTTTCATGAAATAAGATTTTTTCTTTTATCTTTTCTGCTAAAAGTTTCTTGAAATGGGACTTTCAGAAAAAATTTTTTTTCTGAATATTTAAAAGTATATTATTTAAAATTAAATATAAACAACAATGTAGTATAAATACTGTGGTATGATTTTTACATTACAATATATCTGTTATTAGAGAAAAGTGATCCGGTATTTGTAAAAACTCATGTAAGGAGAAAACCATCCAATAGGTCTGAAGTAGGAAACGACACAGAAAAATCGATGTTCTGTTAATCAGAAGGCTTATCCAATTTTACCAGGGAAAAGTCACATCATTAAATGATCCAGATACCTGTGTCAGCAAAAGGTGCTGCATGAGCGGTACTGAGGTGGCTCTTTCTTATTTCCATCCCATAAATCTAATCTTCTGGGGATGAGAAGAAATCCTAGGATGGTCCATCAGCCATGGTCTAATCCAGTCATTAGACACAGTGTCCTGGGAGAACTTTTGTTCAGTTCCTATTTATGATCTTAATGTTTTTCACGCAAGAGACCTTCCCCACCTCCTTTTTGTGGGCAGAAAACAAATGACACTAGTAAATTGTTACTGCTGTCTATTGTTCTTAAATAATTCACACTAAGATCTATTTGTAGCTTTTACAGAAAAATACGTACATTTATTAGAACAAAGGGAACAGAAAATACTTGTTTATTGTTTAAGATTCTGAACACCGACTAATTTCTGACTACTTTCTATCTTAGTGCAGGTGGGCCAAGTGCATTGGTCCAATTTTGGTCCTGACAGGGGTCAGTCCATCTAGTGGCACAGCATGAAGAAACTGTAAAAAAGATTTACTTTATATTTATTCTGAGTAATTTGAAAACTATTATTGTAAAGGCTGTAAGGCAACAACACAATTTGGAAAAATAAAATTAAAATTTCCCATAATACCTATATACCTTTTTAAAAAATTTTGCATGTTGCCCTTGCATGTTTCCACTTGCATAGATAGTCCCATGGTTTAAATAAAAGTTAAGTTGCAATTTATAGGCAAATACTAAATAATACTTTAATGTTTTTCCTGTTGTTTTAAGAAACTATTTTCTTGTATTTGCTGACACATATTAAACTTTAACGATGAATAACTGCTGAATGAAAACTAAAAACTTCAGGGAAATGACTAACTCAGTTACTGTTTTGGCAACTTAATCACACTCAGGCCAATCTTCCACTATGAAAGTGATTTATATTCAAGACTTCTGACTCCACCACCCATGTAGGAGGTCCACTCTTTAAGCCTGCAGATCCTCTTGATAGCTAAATTTTACTCTCCTATTTTAAAATTTTATCTTAAATGCACATTGGAACTGCCGTATCTCCTTTTTAATGGGTCGGGGTTCCAAATTCATTGATGGTCTTTCATCATAGTGCACACTTCTGGTCTTCAAACTTTACTCAGTATCCACTCTGTGCCAAGCACTCTGCCAGCTTATTACTGGCCTAAATTTTATAATACCACAATGTGCCTTTCATCTCTCTCACCCTTCCTTTATAATCATGGCTAGGTGTAAAGCATCTGCCAGCTGTCTGTAATGACCTGTCAGCCTGCAATTGCTCTGTCTGATGTCAAGTTGCACTGTGACTGTCAGTAGAGCAAGGGAACTTGATTGAGCCTAGGAAAGAGTTCTTGAAAACACACAGGAACAGATAAAGTGGGGCAGAGATGGAAACAGGACTGGGAGGCATTCTCTAGAGTGCATCTGATTTTATGGTTACAGACACAGAGAAGCAAATAAGTTAAGGGGCTTGTGAGAGGCACTGTAGCTTACTGGTTAAGTATGAATCCTGGCTCAACCATGTACTATTACTAGTAGTAACTAGCAAGTTATTGAACTTCTCTGTGTTTTAAGACTTCCCATCCATAGTACGGGGCTGATAAGGAGCATGCATTTTAGAGATGTATGAAGACTAAATGAGTTAAATACCTGTGAAGTATTTAGATCAGTAACTGGGACACAGTAAGTACCTCATGTGTTTTTTAGTTAGGTCAACTCAGTTAGTGACTGAGCCAAGACAAGAACCACGGTCCCAGAAAGTTTCTAGACTGTCTTCTCCTTATCACTACAACTTGTGAATGAAATGGAAGTCAGAGAAGCAACAGAAACCAATAGCCCAGAAATCCCAAATGGTGAGAAGAGGTGAGTGGAAGAAGGAGGTCACTGTCAGCATAAATGAGAACTAATGGAGGGACAAGTAAGCTGTCCCAGATGCTACAGAGGCAGATCAAGCCCCCCTCCCTGTCCTCTGGACCCAGTGCTATCTATAGTGGTCTGGTCATCTTCCACTCTCTCTCAGCAGCTAAGCCTCCTACCCTCAAAACACCCTGGGAGGCAAAGCATATGACCAGTTCACATCACCAGGCCCCGCATCAGCTGTAAAGAGCTAGAGAAAAGCGAGGCCGTTATCAACAAGGTCAACGAAAGCACTTAGCATGTGGGGGAGGGAACATGATGTGTAAACCCACTGAAAGGTTGGGATATAAGTAAAACAGGATGCTTATTTCAAGAACTTCTCAGAGCTTTTAATGTACTAACATACATTCCAATCCCTAAGAGATGGATATAGTAAATAACGTTTTTCAAACATATCTGACCACAAAACCCTTTTCAAATGGTGTATCTTGTGGTATAGGAAACATATTTTAGATATGCCACCATAATCCATACATCCTTTATAAATATAATTTATTGTCGAATCTATAAAAATCTCTTAAGACATGATTTGAATCAAACGTGGATTACACTGCCACAATTAAGTAATAAAGGTTAATGTAAAATAATTTATTAATAAATAGAGCCTCCATTATTAAAACAAGAGTCACACTGTGGAAGATTTTCTCTTACCTACCACATTTTAACAGACTTTATGAACTTTACATGCCAAGACACTGTCAGTAAGACTAAGTAAATACCAATTTTCTTCACAAAGTTATACACTGTCTCATTTATCTGTGCCGGTCTATAAGCTTATCATGTTCTAAAGAATATACCTTTTAGCAGTAAAAATCTAAGAGTCTGATTGATGTTGTAATAGTACACTTTACAAACTTCCATCTTGTGAACAACTGTGTTTTCAGTTGTGATTCACTGAAAGCAGGTCTATTTGACATAATCCTGAAGGAGAACTGATGTTACTCATAGAAAAGTGAATTACACAGATGCAAATTACTGTTACAATGATGCAAATCACTGCAAAATTGTATTTTTTAATATAGCTTTTCTCTTCAGTTTAACTCAACTTTGTTATCCTGTAAAGCATCAACTCAAGGCACAGTGGCCAAGATGGCAGAGCAGGAAGACCCCGAAACCACCTCCTCCCACGGGCACACACAATTACAACTATTTACAGAGCAAGTATCCAAGAGAACAACCTGAAGAGTAGCAGAAATGATTTCTCACAACTAAACATATAAAGAAGGCACCACAATGAGACAAACAGTAGGGGCAGAGACATGGTAGAGTCAAGACTCAACCCCTGGGTAGGTGACCCACAAGTGGGAGGCTAATCACAACTGCAGACGTTCTCCCTAAGGAGCAAGGAGTCTGAGCCCCACACTGGGCTCCTGCAGTGTGAAGACAAGCAGCCAGAATGTCTGGCTGTGAAGGCCAGTGGAGCTTGTGTACAGAAGAGCCCGAGGGCTGTAGGAAACAGAGACTATGCTATTAAAGGGCTCATGCAAAATCTCACATGCTCTGAGACCTAACACAGAGGCAGTAATTTGAAAGGAGCCTGGGTCACACCCACTTGCTCATCTTGGAGAGCCTCCCAGAGAGGCAGTAGGCAACTGGGACACCCCCCTGGGGTACAGATGCTGGTAGCAGCCATTTTTGGAAGCTCATCCTACCACGAGGTTGGCAAGCACCATTTTGGAGTCCTCCCTCTAGCCTATTAGCCCCAGAGGCTTACCTTCCCACCAGCTGGGGTGCACTGCTCCTGGGACCTTCTAGGCCAAGCAACCAGCTGCTTAGGGACCCAGCCCTGCCCACCAATGAGCCAGCAGCCTCTGCATGAGGCAGGACCTGGCAGCCAAACAGGCTTCAAATACTTTTTTTTTTTCAATTGAAGTACAGTTGATTTACAACGTAAATACTTTTATTTGAAGTATAAAGGCATCTCCGACATAAGGAGATCTCCTACATAAGGCCACATCTCCAAGATCGGGAAATGTAACTGACTTACCTGAAAGTTTGAAGGAAACACAGACAGTTAGGCAAAATGAGGGAACAGAGGAATATGTTCCAAATGAAGGAACAAGATAAAACTCCAGAGAAAGAACTAAGCTAAGTGCAGATAAGCTACCTGTCAATAAAGAGTTCAAATAATGATCATAAAGATGCTCAGCAAACTCGGGAGAAGAATGAATGAACACGGTGAGAAGTTTAACAAAGGAAGAATGCCTGTTATTGACTTCTTAGTTCTGTTGTCACTGAAAACATACTTTACATAATTTTAATTTTTTGAAATTTATTGAAACTTGTTTTATGGCCTAGCATATGGCCTATTCTAGAGAATGCTTTGTGTGTACTTGAAAATAATTTTTATTCTATAATCACTGAATTAAGTATTCTATATTTGTCAGTTGTGTTGTTTAAGTTATCTATATCTTTTGCTGATTTCCTGTCAAGTTCTTTTTATTTTTAAGCCTGACCCCTTAGGGGTTGCCCCTATGCCTGCAAAGCTGGATGTCTGCCAATAATTTGACAGAGGTTGTGCTCAAAGGCCTCAAGCCAGTAAGGCTTCTTACTTACTTACCAATGGAACTATGTGTGGGCAAGGGAGCACGTACAAACTTTAGTCTGTTTTCAAGCATGGCCAGCTTTTACTTTCCCTTGGGCTCTTTTCTGTCTCCTCTGTGCACCTGCATAGTCTTAGGGGAAGCAGACATATGTGGACAGCTTGGTCCTTCTTTAGTCTCCACTGTGTAGGCAGTTTTATCTAGGAATAGGCTTGCCCCAGCTAGGACGAAGACATCAGGATAACAGAGCCATTGACCCTTTTTGCTTACCCACTGTCAAGATTATCAGTTTTACTGACAACAGCAGTGAGCATAGGTATCTTCCACCACTGTCAACGGAGTGAGCCCCTTTTGACCACTGCAGCAAAAGTGCTGGTCTAATGGCCTACTCTGCTCTGGCAGAACCTCCATGCTGACTGAGCTGCAGGGGAAAGGAGGAGGACAGGACAAGCTCTAGCCACAGACTCCCACTACTCTCACCTGAAGTTCAGCAACTCCTCAAGCATAAGCTCTTTTCAGATTGCTGTACATCTTTGGTCTATTTTTATGGCATTGAAATGGTTATATTTTGTTAATTTTTCTCAACTTCAGAGTTGCTCTTTGGGGAAAGGATTTGCTAACCTCCTTCTTCAGCTATGGCCAGAAGTCAGAAGAGTGTTCTTTCTTTTGGAACATAAAACATGAATAAGGAAAGGGTCAGATTTCCTCTCCCTCTGACTGCTTAGGGCTGTGGCAAGAGGTGGTGGGGCTATACTGCAAACAGTGTTCACCAGAAACGAGGGGGAGTACAGAGGGAAAATGCAAAGTGATGGATTCAAGACCACACACCCCTTGAAGTGTACGTGCATGAAGGGTACACAGAGATTATACTGATGTATGTATAATTCATGGATCTCTACGTAAATGGCTATGCAGAAGAGTTGGAAAAGAGAGGGAAGGGATATTTGCAAATAACAGTGTTCCTGAGCTGTCACTTGCATGACTAGTTCTTGTCAATTGGGGAAAAGAAAACATCCCAAATGCTTGACTCTTAAAGGTTTTATATTCCAGGCACAGAAGCTTGTGACCTTGGACTCCCTGTTACACCTTCTGTCTGACTCTTCCTACATCTTTCCAACAGAGATATGATAATATTAATAGAGTCTGGCTGAGTAAAGTTAATGATGGTAAAGCATTTTTAAGACTCTGGAAAAATAGGTCTCAGGGTACATACTTCAGAGGATGTGTTATTTAAGCTGGCAGTTTTAGATGCATCTCAGCTTCTAATAATGTGGATTTCTTTCAATATCTTAAGTAAATGTCTCAAACGCTTACCACTACTTTTGTCAAAAAAAAAAAAGAAATACTATCTAGTAAAACTCAAATGTAATGCCACAACTACAGTTAGTGTACAGACACACATTTGTATTTGTTTATCACTTACAAGCATTTTTAGAAACTGAAACATAAGAAGACGGACCAAAATAAATGGGGTAGCATCTGGGAGTGGGGCTCTGGGGATGGGAATGATGAAAGGCAAAGCGAGGCTCTAAGCTGTGCTTATTGCATCCCCCCCAGCCCTCACCAAAAGGAACCAGGTCTATTCATGATGTTTCATGAGTTCCAAAGTGTACCTCAGACCCGCAACAAAACTTTAAGTCTTCTCTCTAAGGTTACTCTCTTCCCAGATGAGATGAAAAATATAATGACTTACAGGTAGTGTTCTCTTGAGGGTGTGGCTTTGGGTGAAGGAAAAATGAGAAGGGCAGGTTCCCTTCCAGGAGAGAGGGCATTAAAAAATTGCATATATATATAAATATAAACATATATATATATATATATATATATATATATATAAAACACATATTTACTATAAGGAATTGGCCCATGTGATTATGGAGGCTGAGAAGTTCAACATCTGCAGGAGGCAAACTGGAGACTCAGGAGAGCCAATGGTATTAGTTCTAGTCCAAGTCTGAATTCAAAATCAGGAGTAGACTGATGTTCCAGTTCAAAGACAGTCAAGTAGAGAGAAAGAATTCTTTCTGACTTAGTCTTTTATTCAAGTCTTCAATGGATTGGATGAGGCCTATCCATATTGTGGAGGACAATCTGCTTCATTTAGTCCAATGATTCCAATATTAATCTCATCCAGAAACATCCTCACAGACCCACCAAGGAATAATATTTAACCAAATATGTGGGTACCTTGTGACAGCCTATCTGACACATAAAATTTACCATCACACTATTTCCTGAGTGTTAAGGGATCGCTGCCAGAGACAATCAAGGCCAGACAATTGTCTGACACTTCCAGTTTCGAATCTCTCATAGATTCCAGACTGTGGGCACCCACTTTGCACAGGGATTCTATTATCTAGTGCTGTGCACCAAATTACCAAAAACTTAGAGGCTTAAAACAGCACATATTTACTGTCTCATAGTTTCTGTGCATCAGGAGTCCAAGCCTGCCTTAACTAGGTCCTCTGCTTCTGGGTCTCTCAGAAGGCTGCAATCAAGATGTCAATACCTGGGGTGTCACCTGAAGAGTCAGTTAAGGAAAGATCTGCTTCCAAACTCACTTGGTTGTTGGGAGGTTGGGTTGTTCTCAGGTCGTTGCCCTGAGGGCCTCAGTTCCTTGCTGCTTCTGGGCAATAGGTCACCAACAATTTCTTGGCCACACAGCCTTTCCAACATGACCACTTGCTTTATTAAACCATGCAAACCAAGAAGGCAATAGGGACAAGAGTCTGGTAGTAAGACAGAAATCACAATCTTATGTAACCTAATCATGGAAGTGACATCCATCACCTTTGCCGTATTCCATTGGTTAGAAGAAAATCACAAGTCCCACCCAGAATCAAGGACAAGAAATAAGGCAAGGACACGAATACCAGGAGGTGGGGCCACTGGGGAACATCTTGGAGTCTGACCCTGAGATACTGTGATTTCCTAAATGATGAGACATAAAGGTGTCTTTTGTTATTCATAACAAATCTTTTTCAACAACACCTGCATTTATGTTAATGAGATGACTTTTGGAAAACCCCTGAAGATGGGGGTTGGTTGCCAGGGGGAACCAACCAGATGATTAGATGAACTTTTAGTCCCCAAACTCCTGGTACGGGAGAGGAGTTGGAGATTGAGTTCAATCATCAATAGCCATTGATTTAATCAATCATGCCTTTGTAATGACGCCTTCGTAAATATCCTTTAAGTATAGGATTCAGAGAGCTTCTGGGTTGATGAACATATTGAGGTGCTGGGAGGGTGGCGCACCCAGAAACGGCATGGAAGCTTCGCACCCCTTCCCCACATCTTGCTCTATGCATGTCTTCCATCTGGCTATTCCTGAGTTATAACCTTTTGTAATAAATTGGCAATAGTAAGTAAACTGAGTTTTTTGAGTCGTTCTGCAAAAGATTGAAACTGAGGAGGAGGTTTGGGGAACCTCCAATTTACAGCAGGTCTGTCAGAGCACAGGTGACAACTTGGCCTTGTATTTAGTGTCTGAAGGTGGGCAGTCTTATGGGGCTGAGGACTTAATCCATGGGTTCTGTGCTAACTCCAGGTAGGTAGTGTCAGAATTAAGTTAAATCTGTTGGACACCTAGTCAGTGTCTGCTGAAGAGTGGGAGAGTTCCTCGGTGTGGAAATTCCTTATTCAGTTGGCGAGCAAAAGTGTGGAGTGCTGTAGTACAGGAGAGAAGAAACACAGAGAGCTTTCCCTTTCTGACCCCCACAGCTGGGCAGGAAGGACTATGGGTGATCATCAGCTCTGTCTCCACCCTGTGTCTCTGCTACTTGTAAAGTGTGCTCTTGGAGATTTCTGGCCTCTTCTCCCATCGGCTACAGGCTGAAAAGCTTCACATTCTGGCTGGCTCCTCCTGACCTCGTCGTCTTGCTCTGCTGCTCCCTTATACTTCTGTCACTTAGCACACTCCCTCATCGCACACCAACCCCCTGCTCAGATTTTAAATGATTTTTCTGCTTTGCACAAAGAGGCAAATTAACTTCAATTCCAAAAGAGCTTCAATGTTCTGAGCTCACAGGTGGAGTGATGAGGCTGTTTTGTGCCTGTTCCGACCTCAGGGCTCCCTCTTCTTAGATACAGGAATAAAGCTGAATTGTCAGCATTTCTCCTCTCACATTCTCAGGATACCACCTGGAAAAGGGAGCCGAGATTTCTTTCACACGTCCATATTAATAACTAGTCTTCTGCACTCCTGCATGTACTGCTTGGAGAACTTGATCATCCGACTATACTTATGAATCCCCTCCAGGGGCGCATCTCTCTTGTTGCACAGCAGCTGGATGTCATCCCCTTTGGTGGCGTTTATGGGTACTCTGCTGAACAAGAGGCTCCCATGGCCCTGCCTTTCACAAATATCCCCAATCCCTGTTATGGGCTTCTCAGAGAATTTTGTTAATAGCCTCCTGTCAATAGGTCCTGACTACTCCAATCCTTAGCATCTTACCGAGACATTCATTCATGTATTAGGTATGCACTGACACTCTGAGGACTTTCAAACCATTGAGGTGAAGAAATTAATACCTGTTACCAGTACATTAGACAAAAAGCATGGCACTAACAATGAGATCCTCTCTCGTGCCTCTAGGACACACTTTAGTATGCATTAATTTGTGTATTGAGGACACATTTGGTTCAATCTATTTAACCTTTGCACTGGCAGAGGAAACAGGTACTTTCCTAAATAGTTACAATCACTCTTAAAAACTCCATTCAACACCTAAATTTTCAAAACAAAAATAGATCATTCACTAAATACAAAGCACTGTGTCAACTGATGGGGGCCACACAAAGAGACTGTAGCTACGGTCTTGCCGTTTAAGAAGGCACAATTAGGGCTTCCCTGGTGGTGCAGTGGTTAAGAATCCACCTGCCAATGCAAGGGACACGGGTTCGAGCCCTGGTCCAGGAAGATCCCACACACCGTGGAGCAACTAAGCCCGTGCGCCACAACTACTGAGCCTGTGCTCTAGAGCCCACGAGCCACAACTACTGAGCCCACGTGCCACAACTACTGAAGCCCGCACGCCTAGAGCCCATGCTCCACAACAAGAGAAGCCATGACAATGAGAAGCCCGTGCACTGCAACAAAGAGTAGCCCCCGCTCGCCGCAACTAGAGAAAGCCCACGCGCAGCAACGAAGACCCAACACAGCCAAAAAAAAAAAGGCACAATTAGTTGTATGGTGAAAGCCTACACTCGTATTAAAAAAGTCACTCTGCAGTTAAGTTTGGCCGGCTCAGTCCTCCACACCTGCTGTGCCAACCTGTTTCCCCATTAGGGTTGAAGCTCCTTGAACATGGACTGTATATGTTCTCTCTTTATCCTTCAAGTTGAGTCTTGAGTTCAAGATTCCTTTTAGAAAACAGATGAATATTTTTCGGTGTAAATTACTAGATTGAGAATACTAGCAGAGAAAAAAATAAAGACCAAGGTTATGAAGAAGGGCCAGTGTGCCTTCCCCTCTCCAACATTCTCTCCCAGCCCAACAAATACTAAAGCAATCTGTTCTGGAACTAGCTTCTTTGGTATTACGGTTGGTGGACATTGCCACATTGCCCCCTTTGCAACAGGAAGCTCAATTACTATCTCCATTCACAAAAATCACATATAGGATGCATATTACTAAAAATTCAAAATGGGACTCAGATAAATGACAGTCTCTCCACTCATGCTTGTGGGTCATCTTGGTCTTTCTTTGTCTTCCTGAAGGCAACACTCTTTTCATTAGAAGCTATCAGGCGTGTCATCATTTCCAGTACCCTGTCCCATTCCCTTACGCCGTTCAGTCTGAAGTTGTCTCATGGCCAAATTTAAGATTCTTTGGAGGAGCTGAATCATTTCTCCACCAGTTCTGTAGCGATTATCCTTGTCTTATGAAGTCTGCTGATATCTGTAGAGTCAGAGCCAAAAGCAGCCTTGGGGAGATGTCCTTAAGCCCAAATAGCGTGTATGCAGATGTGTCACAGGGAGACATTATCTAGACATTGTCTCCTCTAACCTTTGGAGAACCCATATAATGCTTTCCTGAGCTGGAAAGGGAGAACAGGACTGATTTTTGCTCATGAAAAGCTGTGAAATAATGGAGGCAAGTGCCTTCTGGTGTATCCTTATAAGAGAAACATTTGGAAGGGTAAAGAGATTAAAGAAGGAAAACAGCAACATTTAATGGAGAGAAGCTATTTCAGGCATAATGTCATGTGGGTTTTCCTATCTCCAGTGTTCTCTTTAGAGACTGGAATTCCCTGGTGAGGGATTATATCCCTTTTGGGGGACGAGGAATCAGGCATCTCAAAAGGAAAATCAAATGGCTTTTCATCTCTCAGTTGAAAGTCCTTCATTAGGAAACAGGACCTTTAAATGTGCCTTTCTCTGAATTAATTTTCATTTTCCAAAAACATGTACAGGTGTCTGAATCAGACAGAGTGAAAGCAGGTATGGGGACAAATAATTACCTGGTGCCTCTGCACACTTAATCTCATCTCAGAAGGATACCTGCAAAGCCATTTGGTAAAATTGTTTCTCGGGTCCAAAATGAAAAGGTTATGAGAGGTGAAAATCCATGATTTGATTTTTGTGGTCTTATCGCTCTTCTTTTTTCCTCAACAATAGAATTTCAGTTATCAAAGGCTTGCAATTGTGAAAAGACAACTGCTTTGTAAAAGCAAAACTTCAGCTATTGCAAGAAAGCATTAAAATGCAAAGCATCAACTGCTGCTTGCCAGAGGGAATAAATATTGCAATAGCTTTCTTCAGAATGCTTGTTAGAATGCCGGCCTGGATAACCCCTGAGGTGGGTGACATTAGAGATAATCAATTTAACGCATATGTTTAAACTCTGTTCAATAAGGGCAAAACAGACCCCCCCCCACCCAATCATATTTGGGATATATCGCTACATGATAAACTGAAGGTAGTTAGACAATCTAGGATACCAATACTAAGAACAAGTTATGTGATTAGCAAAGCCTTATGGGGTTTAATTTTACTATGGGGTTTAATTGTATTATTTTATATAATCTCACCAGGCACATTTCCACTAATATGTTTATTGCTGTTTTTCAGTGGCTTGATACATCCTTGTGTTGATTAAATACAGATCAAAAGATTCTTGATCATGGAACCAGTGTTCATTTCTGGTTTTGATTTAAGAAGATTAGTAACTGATAATGATATCGGCTTCCCTCTTTGTGACTTAGTACTTCCTATTAGTGAATCATTCAATTATGACTGAATTGCAGGGATAGTGCAAGAATTTACAAACACTTTATTGCAGATGTTTTATTGCAGATGAGCTAAGCATTCTAATTTGGTAATGACACCTTTTAAAAAAATGTAATGAGGCAATGTTCAAACTCCTTAGCTTCTAGCTTCATCTCTGGTGCCATAACTTATATTCAACAGCAAACTACAGTGGTTCCCCATGTACCATATTGATTTTCCTTCTTGGGCATTTGCTGGTGTGGTCCCCCTTTGCTCGGAATGCCCCAAGCAGTACACATATTCTCCAAGATTAATTGTTTAAGGCTTACAATTTGTATTAACTCTTTCAGAAAGCAACCCCTGTCTTTTTACACCTGGGCTTTATGCGTCTACCCTGTCCCTTAGCATCTTGTAATTATTACAATTAGAACTCTAACGCAGCTCTTTCACTCTGTTTCCCCCACTACAAAGCTGTTCTTTTGAAGAACAGCAAACATGCTTTATTCATCTTTTTTCTTCTGTGGTCTAGCACCTAACACATAATAAGTACTCAGTAAATATTTGTTAGAGGAAAGACTGAATGACTGACTGAATGGATGAATGAAGCTTTGAGCTCCTTAAAACTCAGCTGTAGGGGATAGGGCAAATATCAGTTAAGTTTCCTTCGTTGAAATAACAAAAACTGCCTCTGACAAGCCTGAGCAGAAAGACAGAGACTATTTGGAAAGCTACTAAGATAGCTCAAGAATAAGAAAAAGGGATGAACAAACAAGCTTTGTGATGACAGTGCTGAGCACAGTTCTGAGTATTCAACCAAGGCAAGTTCATAAAACTTCTAAGGTGCTGCCATCAGGTGGGAAGTTCCAACTACCTCCTGTCCCTGTGTGTTCAATGCCAAGAGAGAGGAGCTGACTGGCCCAGAGAATCTCAAGTGCTCACCACTTAAGATCAGAGGGTTAGGACCTATTATAAGTGCTTGTGCTGGGCAAGTGTCTGTGCAGACATTAGTACTAGCTGCCAGAAGACCTAATCCTCAAAGCCTATGGTACAGACGGGCTGGAGGGAGAGACTGAATGTAGACACCTTTTCTATTACGTTTGAAGATCTGTGCATTTTTGAAAAGTGAGTACAGGGGATGGCTTTCAGAAGTTTCAATACTTCCATGGCTTTTTGAACAACTGCTTCCTCTAGATTTCTTTCTGCTTTCCTACAATGCTTCATCTATTTTGGTGTGAGCAGAATTATTATGGGGGTTTGGAATAAAAGTACTGAAACATGGTCTACTCACATTTATTTTAGCTCATACTTTTTAATGCCCATTTTTTGGCATAATGTTTTAATTTATAATAATTACATATGTGTATAAGATACGAACACTTACACATAAAGAGGCATTTAATTACTTTTTTACATCAAAGCTGTGTGATCAAAATATTTGGAGAAAACTGTTCTGAAGAAGTTAAAGTCTATTAAATTTGAAAGTTATTAAAAAACTATCATTGGAAAGCTATTACAACATAGATATTGATAACAATAATAAAACTTTGTAACATGGCAAACTATTTATTGAAAAATAATATAATATATAAAATATTTTAATATATAAATATGTTAATATTTTTATTATAAAATAAAATAGTTTTATTTTTCTGTCTTAGGGACTTGATGAGGTTTCATTGTGATGGTATTCTGTTAAGGTATAGGCTGCTTAATTTTTTTTTTTTTTTTTTTTTTGCGGTATGCGGGCCTCTCACTGTTGTGGCCTCTCCCGTTGCGGAGCACAGGCTCCGGACGCACAGGCTCAGCGGCCATGGCTCACGGGCCCAGCCTCTCCGTGGCATGTGGGATCCTCCCGGACCGGGGCACGAACCCGTGTCCCCTGCATCAGCAGGTGGACTCTCAACCACTGTGCCACCAGGGAAGCCCCTAGGCTGCTTAATTTTTATTTAATTTAACATTTTTCTCTTTTCCTCCTGAAAAAAAATCGCAAATATTTCCTGTGATTGTAATAGCAACACCTAATATACAGTAGCTTTCTTCAAGCAAATACATAAAAAATAAATTCTTCAAATGATTTCATCAAGTAAGGAGTATTATATGAAACTTATGGGGAGAAGTGACTTGTTTGCTTGGCATATATCCCAAACTTGATGTTCTAGTTCAATAACCACAGACTTGAAGAATTTAAAAGAAAAAGTGATGCTATTTCTAGATGTACAATTGTCTATTTTGTGATCAAAGATATTAAAATACAAAGTGAAATCTTTCAAGTGAAGTTGTTTCTGTTGGAAAAGCCAAATGTATGGCACCTTTCTAAGAAATAAGAAAACAGAAAAGCAAATAAGACTGTGTTTACTTGATCAAAGTCAGTAAACAATTCATCTGAGTGTGAGAGATTCTGTCAGTCAGCAGTGTTATTTTTTACTGCACAAAATACTGATTTTACCTCTACTCTTTTTTTTTTTTTTTTTTTTTTTTTTTTTGCGGTACGCGGGCCTCTCACTGCTGCGGCCTCTCCCGTTGCGGAGCACAGGCTCCGGACGCGCAGGCCCAGCGACCATGGCTCACGGGCCCAGCCGCTCCGCGGCATGTGGGATCTTCGCGGACCAGGGCACGAACCCGCGTCCCCTGCATCGGCAGGCGGACTCTCAACCACTGTGCCACCAGGGAAGCCCTACCTCTACTCTTTCATTTCATTTTATTTTGAATTGGATTGGGTAGGTTGGTGGTGTCAAGCATACACACGTTAGGGAGCTCATCCCTTCTCCCAGCATCAGGCATTTTGTGGAATAGCTTCAGTGACAGTGACACACCTTTTTTTTTTCTTTCTGTTCCTTACTCATTTGGGGACAGAATAGGCAGGTTCAGCTCTGTTCTTTCCTTCTTTTATTAGATCTGCCTGCCTGTAAAGAGGGTTCAGTCTGATGGTGTTGAATTGATTATAGAATTGACCAATTCTCCACTTTTTCCTGTATCTGTGCCCCTGCAATGTAATTTTTCATTCCTCCCATCAAGAGGTGGAGTCTATTTCCCCACCCCTGGCTGTACACTGGTTTTGTGACTTGCCTAGGTTAGCAGAATGCAGTAGGAATGACAGTGCCTTTGTGCTATCCTGGCTCCCTTTGAATCCACATGTGCCATAAGAACAAGCCCAGACTGGCCTG
Organism: Stenella coeruleoalba; assembly: GCF_951394435.1. NCBI lineage: Eukaryota > Metazoa > Chordata > Mammalia > Artiodactyla > Delphinidae > Stenella > Stenella coeruleoalba. The sequence continues at coordinate 76,121,212 of NC_137162.1, read as the reverse complement.
CTGGAGGAAGAGACATCACTTGAAGCAGAAGAAATTGTTCCAACTGAGGGCACCCCAAGCCAGCCAGCGTCCACTCAGCTGACCTGCCAGCTAGCCTTGGATCCAGCTAAGATCAGCAGGACCTTTGGGCCAACTCATAGACTTGTGAGCACAGATAAATGTTTCTTATGTAGACCACTATGATTTGGCAGTTGTTTGTATAAATCATTAATGAGACAGCGGAAAACTGATACATTTGATTTTCCTATGCAGTAAACTTACTAGGACAGGCTCTGCTCCTCTAGAGGAGAAACGTCCTTGCCCAGAACTATGACTTTCTAACACCATTTTGACTGTAGATCTAAAGCCATACTTTCTTTTTTTTTTAAATTTTATTTTTAAATTATTTTTTAAACATCTTTATTGGAGTATAATTGCTTTACAATGTCGTGTTAGTTCCTGCTGTATAACAAAGTGAATCAGCTATACGTATACATATATCCCCATATCCCCTCCCTCTTGTGTCTCCCCTCCCACCCTTTCTATCCCACCTCTCTAGGTGGTCACAAAGCACCGAGCTGATCTCCCCATGCGACTAGCTATCTATTTTACATTTGGTAGTGTACATATGTCAATGTAAAGCCATACTTTCTAATCAGCTGATTAGAACTGAGGTTGATATTTTGGTCTCCACTTATGCATTTCCTGTGTCTTTTCGCAGCTGACTCCAAACTCAGGGATAGCAGAAATGTTGTGATGAATTGATGCCCTAAAACTAATGTCCAGCTAAATACTGTTGTGGAAAAAGAATTTTACATAGAGTATATAGAATTTATATAATGTGTATTTGTGTGATTGCATTAAAAAATAGTATAATTATTATTGTAAGTTATTACAATTGGTTACCATTACTAAAATATGTTTACCTGGCCCAGTTGTAGGCTAAAATGAAAAATAATCTGCCATTAGACAGCAGAATTCTTAATGAATAATTGACCAAGTTATATGTTATCAGTTTTGTGTTTGTAAGGGCTGTTGAACTCACCATAAGGAGAGCAACTCTTCCGAATTACGTATATATCCCTGGCAATCTATAAGACTTGGACACATTTCAGGGAATAAGAAATATGGTGAGTCACACATTTGTTCATGTTTATTTTTTAGGCCAATTTATAGTATATGAAGGGAATTTTCAGAGACATGTACCTCAAAATCATTCAGTTATTCAATCATTCAACAAACATTTCTTAAGCAGTTGCCATGGGGGCAGGCCACTAGTATTGCTGTCAGTGCAAGATATACAACAGTCAACGGGGTAGACAAAGTCATGGCTTTATGGAGCTTATATTTTAGTGCAGTATATAGACAATAAACAAGTCAATCTATAAATAATCTGTATTACCATGTTGGTATAAATGATATGAAGGAAATAAATGAACAGGGTAAAGGGAGAGAGTATAATAGAGAGGGGTGCCTACTTTAGATAGAGTGGTCAGGGAAGGCCTCTGTGAGGAACCCATATGAGAGCAGATGCCAGACTGAAGTGAGAATGTGAGCCATAGAAATATCTGTGGGAGATATACCTCAAACAGAGCGGACTACAAGTGTAAGGAAAGTAATGAGTGTGAAAACACAACATATGCAGAGGCAGTTTTCTTCTTACAACCTCTAATTAATTGTATCTCCCATGGTATATATGACTCTTTGAAAGGAGTGAGAAGAGGTTAGAAGCAAAATGGTAGCATGAGAAAGAAGAGGTGAAACTAAGAAGGGACAACTGGGTACTCATTCAGAAAAGGGTGTATCTAATCATCACAGAAGAAAATGGTTATCTATAGATATGCTTATTTGCAATCATGGTAAAAAATATTTTTTACTTTGAGCAGAACTGTGATTGAGTGGTTATATATAATGGAATAACAACTGCCTATTGATTGTAAGTCAACCCTATGCACACATCCGTCTGATAGTGCTGAGCTATCATTAAGACTATATTTGGCTATTCTATAGAACAATATTATCTACCAAGTACCTTCAATTCAGATATATTCTCTGTATTAATGAACAAACTCATTACTAGTAAGTTAATAAATAAAATATTTCATGAATAATCCTTTGTTGACATTAAAATGATGATACTAACCTGAATGCACTAACCTTCTCTTTACCTGGTATGCTGGGTTGAATAGGTGTCCCCCCAATATCCACATCCAATAAGAACCTGTGAATAAGACCTTATTGAAAATAAGGCCTTTGCAGATGTAATCGACTTAAGATGAGGTCCTACTGGTCTAGGGTAGGCCCTTAAACCCATGGCACAGATTGTCCTTCTCCAGAGGGAGCATGGCCTGCTAAAACCTTGACTTTGAACTCTGAGCATCCAGAATTGTGAGAAATAAATTTCTGTTGTTTTAAGCCACCAGGTTTGTAGATAATCTGTTACAGTCTTCCTAGGAAAATAATGCACCTGGAATGAGATCAGAGGGGTACACAGTCTTCTGGCTGAGAGTGAACATACTTGGTTGATGGTTTTCAGAGGATTAAAATATGATAAAATACATTCAAAATTAGTTATTTTGATATACAAACAGCTCATACAATTCAATAACCAAACAAACAACCCGATGGAAAAATGGGCAGAAGACCTAAATAGATACTTCTCCAAAGAAGACATATAGATTGCCAATGGGCACATGAAAAGATGCTCATCATTGCTAATTATTAGAGAAATGCAAATCAAAACTACAGTGAGGTACCACCTCATACCAGTCAGAATGGCCATCATTAAAAAGTCTACAAATAATAAATGCTGGAAAGGGTGTGGAGAAAAGGGAACTCTCTTTCACTGTTGGTGGGAATGTAAACTGGCACAGCCACTATGGAAAAAAGTATGGAGATTCCTCAAAAAACTAAAAATAGAGTTGCCATATGATACTGCAATCCCACTCCTGGGTGTATACCCAGACAAAACTATTATTTGAAAAGATACATGCACCCCTATGTTCACAGCAGCACTATTTACAACAGCTAAGACATGGAAACAACCTACATGTCCATCAACAGATGAATGGATAAAGATGTGGATACACACACACACACACACAATGGAATATCACCCAGCCATAAAAAATAATACCATTTGCAGCAACATGGATGGACCTAGAGATTATCATACGAAGTGAAGTAAGTCAGAAAGAGAAAGAAAAATACCATATGATATCACTTATATGTGGAATCTAAAACATGACACAAATGAACTTATCTACGAAACAAAAACACACTCACAGATGTAGAGATCAGACTTGTGGTTGCCAAGGGGCAGGGGAGTAGGGGAGGAAAGATTGGGAGTTTGGGATTAGCAGATGTAAACTATTATATACAGGATGGATAAACATCAAGGTCCTACTGTACAGCACAGGTAACTATAGCCAGTATCTTGTGATGAACCATACTTGAAAATAATATGAAAAAGAATATATATATGTACAACTGCATCACTTTTCTGTATGGCAGAAATTAACACAATGTTGTAAATCAACTCTACTTCAAGAAAATTTTTTTAAAAAGCTAGTTATTTTGAGTAAAATATAATATTTCTTGAAAGAATCAGAAAACATTTCAGGACTTCTTAGGGTCACCATGAAGATGATGTAAATTTTCTCAACTTGTATTGTTTCACTGTAAATAACTTGAAAAAGTAAAATAAAATTAAAATATCCTTCTACAGAGCAATAAAGAGGCTTGTTTAGTTAACAAAAGCTTATGGAGTGTCAAGCACAGTACTAAGTGTTGAGATAAACAGATAAATATTTTTGAGTTCGATCCTTATATCAAAATTGAGAAATTTTGATATAATTTGAGAATTCCCTTAAAAATAATTTTTAGTTGTTTAGATCAGTGAAAGTTCGTATATTTCATAATATACTGCCTCTCCACTTGTCTTTTCCCCATTCTCCATGGGTAATTAAGGAATGAAATGGAACGCTAATGACTATGTTTCCTCAAGAATGTCAAGACTAATTTTATCGTCATTGTTATGACCCATATGTCAAAAGAATCTTAAGAGTGGGGTAGAAAGTAAAATTTTAGGCAAAGCCAAAGGGTAATTAATGCTGCGGTATATGTCAGACCATGCCTGGTGAGGATATTAAAGTGCTTCAGTCAAGTCGAAGTTTTGACTTATGTTCAGAGCTTTCCTGTTGACTTTATAGCCTGAATTAACAATATAGACCATTTGTTATTGTCAATGCCTGAGGCTGCATCTGAAAATGTCAATGGGAACAGCAATGATTCTGTGAATAAAATGTTACGTTTTCTAGCAATAATTTCAAAGTCTACATTCTCAGTTCCCCATTCTCAGCCCCTTCTCTCTGAATATTTTTCAGAAAACTTCAGCTGCAGAGAGTGTATGTAGTATGTACCAGGTTTAGAGGAGGGTTTAAATTCTACTAGAATTTAGGAAGTTTTTCTCTGTTTTGCTGTAAAATGTGGGACGCTAGAGGGAACGATTAAGAGCTCTCAGGCATTCAATATAACTCAGCATTACTACTCAATCATACAGACATTCAGTAATTATTGAATAAATGCACAAGAAGCTGCAGACACCATAACAATTTAGAAATGGTAAAGGACCTAGGATTGTTCAACTTCGATCCCTGAAGCTAAGGATCATGCATTACTAATCTCTTTATACCATAGAGCAGTTAGTTCAATGCTTGACACACAATGGGAATTTAATATGTGTTCGTTGAATTAAAATTCAGTATGTTGAAGAAAACTTAAGCAGTTGATCTAAGAAATGGAAAATTGTATTTAAGCCAAATTTGAGGATTATAACCAAGGAAGAGTATCTCAGAAAGCTCTGAGAACTGTTCTGCCCTTTACAAGTCAAGGAACGGTTATGTAAGTGTTTTGAGACAGAGGGCTGTGTATCAAATGATGTATTACTGAAAGTTTACATAATTCAGATCTAAGCTTCACTGTGGCCCCTTATGAGATCAAGAAGGAATGTCATCTTTAAGGAGCTGTCTTATTGCTGCTAGGAGAATGTTGCTGTTTACAGTTGAACAGGTATTTCTGCCGATGGGTAAGGTTTGGTCCACACATAATGTAGACACGTGATGCACTGTGGGGGGAGAGAGGAGGCCAAAAGGCACAGAAGATTCTTGGGTTTATATTTTTCTTGTCTTGAAAGAATAAAATATGAAGTTTTTAAAAAATATGAATTGTATTTCACTAATATATATGATTTGTTTAGATAGAAAGGAAACATTTTTTTTTAATTGGATATGTTCTGCTAATTTCTGGACCAATGAGGAGAAAGAGTAGAATCTTCTTTTTAGGCTTTTAGAAATAGTAGATTCTAGTGTGTTTGAATGCTTAGGTATAGTTTAACCTCCCCACCACGTAAGGAAGCATATCTGCCATAAGATTCTATGTGATCAAGGGCCGGGGGCTGGGTGGGGGGACAGCCACTTGACTATGTCCGCAGGAATAGAAGGTAAAGACCTGCTACTCAAGGTGGCAACTGATGCACCTCTAGTGTCTGCATATCTATTTTGCTTTTTTTTTTTTTAAAGAAAAAAAGATTTGCAAGAGTGATTGCTTACCTAAGAAGTTGAAAAAAGAAAAAAAAAAAAACAGACTTAGGTAGAAGAAATGGGAACATAGAGAGGTTTAGTATTCCTACTTGTTTATGTTAGTGCATTCTGAATCAAAAACTCTCAAGTCCTCAAAACTATGGGAAGGAGGGCTGTGACTGGCACTCCTTTTCCTATTCAAGGGAATTAGGGCCCAAACAAATCAATGTACTCTGTGTGTAGGCCCACTCTGAATGTGGCTTTCTTCTCCCTATACGTAAATGGAGTTTAGAGGATTTAGAAATTGGACCTCCTCAACTTTTACCAGGCTGCAGCTATTATTTCAAGTTTTAGGGACATTTAGACCCATGCCCTTGGGTCTAAAATCATAAGTAAAATGGTGTCTCCAATTATTAACTCTGTAGCAATATAGATAATAATTAACTCACTGAAAATGTGTTTAATGGACTTATTCTCATGTCTTTTAAGTAAGTTTTTCCCAAAGTTCTGGCTTATTCCTCCCGATACCTAAAAGAACACCACATAGAAGATGGCAAAGCTAAGCTTTCTTTCCCTGGCAACCATTTCCTCACTGACTGGAGTCCTACCTTTGTTCATGCCAGCAGCTGAGCCATGACTGTTTTGTTTTCTAATTCTGTATGTTTGCAAGCTCTTGAAGAACTTTTTATTCTGTTTACCTCTTTGATTGCTCTGAACTAGATAAAATGGATTCTGTTGAATGCTGACATTGTGTGATTCAATTTACATTGCTATAATCCTCCCACCCACACCCCGCTTTTTTCACTTTTGCTGATAATCATTCCTCTTAACTAAACATTATAATTAGTATTTTGTGTTTCTTAACAGGCATTTTCCCTCTGGTCATTTTAAAAATCATAAGAGAAAATTTGTGTTTTTCAAGTCATTTTTGTCTTCAGATTTCTAGTTTTAATTGTTTTTCTCATCTGCTGTTCTTCAGAAATAATTAATTTTTCATGTAATGCAATTTTAAATAGGTTTTGTACAAAAATATTTCTTGAGTATTTGTTTTCCTTCCAGTTTTTTGATCTTTTATTTCAGTACATGAAAAAAAAAATCTGGAAGATATTCATTAAACAAATGAGTCCCATGATTTATTTTCTAAGATTTGTAATCTCTTTATTAAGGCATGAGATACCCAAAGTCTAAGCCTAAAAATAATTTGAGAACATATATATCTAACTTGAGAATGTTAAATTATGAGGCATATAGATGAATCATATACGTAACATGATTCTTTATAAAGATCATTCCATAAATACCTTTAAACAATGTCTGTCTGGCATATATAATAGACTCCTAGAATTTTAGAGTAGAAAAACGTTAGAAATATGATTCATAAAAATTAGAATAGAAAGATGTTAGAAATATGATTTCCAAAAATTGAAACTATTAATGTTTTTGTGCAACATACTTATTCATAGAAATTTAGGTAAAGCAGAATCAATTAAGAGTCTTTGCAATAAGATGTGATGCAGTAAAAATTTAGTTCAGATGAATCTCTAATGGTAAGGTATTCCAAAGCAGTGAGAGATCTATTTTAAGCAGACATCTGATTTCATGCTTAAAGAAATTCGTTTTACTTGGGTTTACTTTGAGAAATGTTACCGATCAATGATTAACACTATTCCTTAGCTTTTCCAACTTTGCAATAGTGTTCATGAATATTAATCACTTAATTTCCTCTTTGCCTGATAATATAAGTTACCAAAGGTCAGGAGTGCAGAAGGTACACCAGTGTCTAATGGAATGTGGAAACCACCATTTAACAATCCACAAGACCAACCTTTAGCCTGGAAAAATAATGCTCTCTGAACTGCCTAGATTGGACATTCTGGATTTGCCCTTGGGCTATATGATCATTTACAGAGGTGTATTTTTTTTTGCCCTTCTTCAGCAGCCACCAGCCACTTGAATTATTTTTACTTTCTAAGAAGCTTGTATATCTCATATGTGATCAAAAAGTATTTGTGAATTTGGTGAAAGAATGCAAGGGCAGTAAAATTAATCAGAGAAAAGCTATAACAAATATCCCATTAGGTAACAAATACTAAAATTAACAATTACGTGCATAATAAGCGCAGTTTCATGCTATGGGACTCAGCTTAAACACTATTTTTTATTGTTATTTTGTCAGCTTATATTAAACTCTATAAACAATATTTAAAATATTTAAGAACTGTTGTGAAAAATCCATGTTTATAAAATGGCAAATACATAAGGCAAATCCCTGATTTAGAAAGCTGGTAAAAGCATTGGGAAAGAAAACAAAACAAAACCTAAGCAACCATCTATCTCCAGTCTTTTCTATTTTATTTTCCAGGAAATATTTTCCAGTCTCTGATATAAGATCCATCTAGTATACTGTCATTTAAATTACCACCTTAATAAAAGTACTCCCCTGACCATCCCTTTAAAAGCAGATTAAAATAGGAAAAAAAATGCAAGGAGAAAAATAAATGAAATAAATCTTATAGAAGATCCATATGGACCTAGAGATTACTTGTATATGTTATGATGCACTATGCGTTTCTCCATAATTGATACAGAAAGGTGAGGTAATATATAGCCTGAGTTGACTATCCTACAAGTTCTAAAGACAAAGATATAAACATTTTCTATATAATTTAAAATGGAAGGGGTACACTCATATCGACCATTTGTGATTTTGCCAAAGTTCATTTTTGAGGAATCACATGGTGTAGTTAAGAGGAAAGTATATCCAGAGGTGGAGCCAGAGTGCCCAGGCTTGAGTGCCCTTCATACTTGGCAAGCTGCCTGACCTTCTCTGGCCTCAGTCTACTCAGTATAAAATGGGCATAATAGTAGTACTATACTAAATACTCCGTAGGGTTGTTTTTAAGTATCAAATGATAGATAAATAGATCAAGAGCATTCTGAATATCGTAAGACTATTGTTACTATGCAAATATTTTATTAGTATTCTACAAACTAAAATGAACTAAAAAAGGCAATGCACCAGCAACCTCAAGAAGAAACTATCAGAGAAATGATCATACTGATATCCGCCCTACTTCCCTTTTTTTTTTTTAAGGAATCAGAGGGCTTCCCTGGTGGTGCAGTGGTTGGGAATCCGCCTGCCAATGCAGGGGACACGGGTTTGAGCCCTGGTCCGGGAGGACCCCACATGCAGCAGAGCAACTAAGCCCGTGAGCCATAGCTGCTGAGCCTGCGCTCTGGAGCCCGTGAGCCACAGCTACCGAAGCCCGCGTGCCTAGAGCCCGTGCTCCACAACAAGTGAAGTCACCCCAATGACAAGTCCGTGCACCGCAACAAAGAGTGGCCCCCACTTGCTGCAACTAAAGAAAGCCCACATGCAGAAACAAAGACCCAACTCAGCCAAAAATAAATTAAAAAAAAAAAAAAGGAATCAGAATTGTATAGTTGATGAGACAAAATAATTAAGCAATTTGCCTTTGAGTGTACTGCCAGTTAGTGGCAGAACCATGACTGTTTTCCTTGTATATATCATGAAAGAGCTTAGTTATCAGGAAGTGATCATATGATACAAAAAGAAAATATAAAAATCTTAAAAATCTGGAACTAAATGAAACCAAAGTATCGCCCAGATACTAAAACAACAACAAAAATGTGAAAGAGGATGATTTCTCGACGTCTGTACATTTTTATTAATTCATTTATTCATTATTTAATGACAACTTATATACAGCTCTGTGCTAGAGAATCAAATGTTAATAGGACACAATTCTTGCCTTAAGGCACTCACTGTGACTTGATATGCTTTCTCTTTTACATCTAAAGATTTGACAGTGAAAGACTTTTAAAAAAAGTCTCTGAGACATTCTATATTCATGCGGTCCAATACTGACTGACTGCAAAGGATCTCTGAGACAAGACAGACCGATAAGTCAAGGGCCCTACCTGCAAGGAGCGTGCAAACTAGGGGCACAATAAATTTTATATTTTTGTTCATATATTTTAGGCAGATTTTTTCCAGTGGAATCAGGAACGTTATGAATAAACCAATGCTACTGGAATAATATGCTTCCCTTAATATGCTGGCTAAAGTTTTACTGTAATATCTATCCAGTTCATGTAAATACCACCACATTCCTGAATCACATTATTTCATTTACCTTTGTTTCCCAATAGAAATGGAATAATTTTTACAAGTAGACTCATATAGTTTACTTTATGTGAATATTAATTGTACTCCAGGCAGGATGGGTAATTAGGCATGGCTTACTTCTGTCCCCCAACCTAAATAAAGGAGCATTGGTTGTATCTCTTTTAGGAATGAGCTTTTAGAATATTTACATTGAGGATAGAGACCACTGCTTAAAAATGTCAATACCACTGCTTTTAATCAGCCTAGTTTTTAAATGTAGGGCAACGGGCGAGTGTTGTTAAGTAAGTAAACAAGGAGGACATTAGACTGAGATGGCCCTAATGCTTCGTAGATTATGTAAGCTAACCAAAACCTATGCCAGAGTCAATGCACTTAAATCCAAGAAAATGAAACTTCAGAATGACCAATGACAGACAGGTTACTAGACCCTCCTAAATAAGGCAACTGCTAAAGTTATAGCCAATCAAATAATTTCCTTGCTTTGCTTCTGTCTCTTCTCTGTAAAAATCTCTCCCCTATCTCCTGTCAGGGAGTTCTCTTAACCATTTTAGGTCTGGTACTGACCAATTTGAATAGATGTTTATTCAAATAAACTCTTGAAAATTTTAATGTGCAAAGGTGTAACAATATGGCAAAGACAATAAATATAACCATACAGGACATCTTATTTAGAATGATTTTAGTTATCTTGTCAAATAAGTGAAGTATTACTTTTATGTTTTAGTGGTGTACATACATGAATATACAGATGAATGACTCCTTCGAATGAACGGTCCTGATTTTTCTAGACGTCTGGTGTCAAAATACTGTAGTAGTGTGGGCTGGTGTAACATTCTTCAAGAATTACATCAAGTGTGACCTTATGCAGTTAAGCCTTCCCCAGCTCCCACAGGCGATTTGGTGGGTTTCTGACATGTGGTCAGTTATAGTACTTAAATGATCGGGTTGAAATGATATATATCTTTCTTTTATAGGACTGTAATTTGTATAGATATGGACCAGAACTTTTCTAAACATTTTAAATCAAGCATTCTAAAATACTGGCCAATACTTGTCACATCAAACTCTCATCAAATATTCATCCACGGTAACAAATGACACTTTCTTTTTTATTTTTTACATCTTTATTGGAGTAAAATTGCTTCACAATGTTGTGCTGGTTTCTGTCGTACATCAAAATGAATCAGCTATATGCACACACATATCCCCATATCCCCTCCGCTTGCGTCTCCCTCCCACCCTCCCTATCCCACCCCTCTAGGTTGTCACAAAGATGAAGCTGATCTCCCCGTGCTATGCAGCAGCTTCCCACCAACCATCCATTTTACACTTGGTAGTATATATATGTCAATGCTACTCTCTCACTATGTCTCAGCCTCCCCTTCCCCCCCCCGCCGGGTCCTCAAGTCCATTCTCTACGTCTGTGTCTTTATTCCTGTCCTGCCCCTAGGTTCATCAGAATCTTTTTTTTTTTTTTTAGATTCCATATATATGTGTTAGCATATGGTATTTTTCTCTTTCTGACTTACTTCACTCTGTATGACAGACTCTAGGTCCATCCACCTCACTACAAATAACTCAGTTTCATTCCTTTTTATGACTGAGTAATATTCCATTGTATATATGTGCCACATCTTCTTTATCCATTCATCTGTCGATGAACATTTAGGTTGTTTCCATGTCCTGGCTATTGTAAATAGTGCTGCAATGAACACTGTGGTACATGTATGGTTTTGAATTATGTTTTTCTCACAAATGACACTTTCGCTTTGAAGCTTCTGAAGTTGTCATCAATGACTTAGATGTATGTAGTGATGTGAACAGCATCTGGTCTCATGATGTGGCAAAACATATTATCAAACATAGGAGAACAGGTTGCTAATAGCCGGAAGTGACGGAGGTTGGCATATTATTTATTTTTAATGTCAGGATAAGAATAAATGTTAATGTTATCTTTTCAAAACAATAATCAATTAAGCAAAAATGTCATTTTTATCCCTGAAAAGTATGAGCAGCGTTAAGAAAATGAGTTTATCGAAACAAACCATGGAGATGAGCTCATTTGTCAAATTGCCCAGTTTGGGATATTTTCTGATTCTTTTTTCTCCCTATATGTATATTGTCTGTTCTATTTATGTTCATGTTTTTCCTCTTCCTTTGAAATTTAATTTCTATGAAGACAGAATTTGCATCTTCTTCAATTTCGTGCCCCGCTCCCCAAACTTGTATACATAGCAAACCACATCTAATTCTGAATGAATATTTAAAGAACAAGTCTGAAACAATCTTACAACCTTGATTGCTCTGTCAGTAATTATCATTATGACTAACTGACCAATTTCTACACATGGGTTTTTTGTTATGTCCATCCCTGTATCTTAAAAAAAGACCTAGCAGCTTACTAAACATTTAGATTGTTTACATAATCATCAACACTTCCCATTCCTTCTACTTCTTCTCACGTCCTTTTATTATCAATTTTTTTTTGCACACTGTCCTAACTTTCTCATGCCCATCCACACATTCTTCAATCCACTTCTCTCTTGCCTCCCCACCCCAGCAAAATTGTCGTCAAGGTCTCCAAATTATTTCAATATTGTCACAGCATGTGGTCATATGACAAGATGATATTTTGAAATATTAGGGTTTTGTTGTTGGTGTGTGTGTGTTTGGCATTATTTCCTATTAGCTCTGCCCTTCCCTAGTTTAAGTGTAGCAAGATGTCCTGTACTTAAATAATGCAAAAGGATCTGAAAGAACATAATGTGAATTCAGAGAGGGTAATTCAGTAAGATTATTGCCAGAAGATAGTGGGTAGATATCTGGATGAGTCAGAAAGGAATCAAATAAAAAAGGAAAAGAAATGTTATAAAAGAATGAATAAAATGATCACACTTTGTTGACAGAATGGTTGTATCTTTAAAAATCCAGGAGACAGTATTAAAAATCTACTAGATTAGTAAAGGAATTTGATAACATATCTGGATACAAGATAAGTACACAAATCACAAAACTCTTCTCTATTAATTCTATTCTCTAGAATATTATTATTAATTCACCTAGAAATAAAATTGTAAAAATATTTCCATAGTAATAACAATTATAATATAATTAAAAATGAATTTAATAAAAATATAAAAGCCTCAATGAAGAAACATGTAGGATACAAAACATACAAAAATTATAAGGACACGTTTATGTTCTTACTGAGGAATATAAAAAAGGATCAGAACAAGTGAAAATATATGTCATGTTCATGCATGAGAAGACAGTATAAGAAAATGTCAACTGCTCCTAAAAGTGACATAAAAACTTAATACAATTACGATTTGTATCCATTTTCTACTGCTATATCACAAATGACCTTGAATTTAGCAGTTTCAAACACACACGCAACTCAGATAAGCACTCACATTTTTTGGAAATCAGTATTTAAATATAGACAATGCCTACTGAATTCGTTGACACGCAAGTGATAGAGCCTTGATGGCTTAATTATTAACATCTTTTGAGTTTTTGCTATTTATTAGTTATGCTTTCATTTTATAATAAAATTAATTCTAGTTAAGCTCTAATCTCTATATAATATTGTAAAACTCCAGTGAAATTGTTTCACACTTCAAACATGCTATTTGTGGAAAGTAGCTAATGTCTTTAAAAAATTAAATATCAAGGAAAATCATCACATTCACTTTTATATTTTAAACAGGTCCACCAAAAACGTATGTCTAGAAAAATTCACAAAAGAATGTACTTATTCAGATTGCTTGCCATGTTTACAAGCATAGATTTCTTAGTTGTAAATTTTTCTATATTCCCCTCATTCCACAGTTGAAATTGATATGGAGAATCAATAAAATAGTTATAGTAATTTTGTTTCCTATTGGAAGTCAGACTATATATATTTAGAAGTGTTAGATGGTGCTTTTAATGGATAATAATACATTAAATGTTATCAATTTGTCTATACCATTTCCAGACTAATTACCTAGTATTTCATCTAAACTTTCTGTTCCTGTTCATTATCTGTATTGCTTTTAAAACTCTCTCCCTGGGCTTCCCTGGTGGCGCAGTGGTTGAGAGTCCACCTGCCGATGCAGGGGACACGGGTTCGTGCCCCGGTCCGGGAGGATCCCGCATGCTACGGAGCGGCTGGGCCCGTGGGCCATGGCCGCTGAGCCTGTGCGTCCGGAGCCTGTTGCTCCGCGGCGGGAGAGGCCACAACAGTGAGAGGCCCGCGTACCGCAAACAAACAAACAAAAACTCTTTCCTTCTCTTTCCAGTAAACAGAGAAAAACAGGGAAATATACAAATGAATTACATCAAAACAATGTGTATCCTGTTTCAGGAAAGACTAGTGATTTTTAAATGTAATTACATTAGTTGTCCTATATAACTGCAGACTAAAAGCTGTGTCAACTCCAGCAGTACAATTTGCTCTTACTTACAGACACTTAAGTGTATATGAGGAACTGGATCTTGAACATCTATATAATCTGGCTCTACATACTGTGTTGTCCCCTGAAACAAGTGGGTAAGTATTTCTTCTTTTTATATCGTCTGGAAGAAAGTTTTTTTTTATTTTTTTTTGCGGTACGTGGGCCTCTCACTGTTGTGGCCTCTCCCGTTGCGGAGCACAGGCTCCAGACGCGCAGGCTCAGCGGCCATGGCTCACGGGCCCAGCCGCTCCGCGGCATGTGGGATCTTCCCGGACAGGGGCACAAACCCGTGTCCCCTCCATTGGCAGGCGGACTCTCAACCACTGCGCCACCAGGGAAGCCCTGGAAGAAATTTTTTAAGATTAGTAAAGACCTAGTGAAGCCATCTGGGTCTGGATTTTTCTCTTTGAGAAGGTTTTTAATTACATATCCATTTAATTGACAGATACACATGTATTTATATTGTTTATTCCCCTGGTGTCAGATTTGTTAAGTTTCATCTGTTATTTCAAATTTTAAATTTATTTGGGTTAAGTACTTTCATAACAACCTGTATTCTTTTATTGTCTGTATGGTGCATAGTGATGTCTGGTTTTTTTATTTCTGATGGTGGTGATCTGTGTTTTCTCATGTTTTTCTTGCCAGGGGCTTATCTAAATTTTTAGTCTTTTCAAAAAACCATCTTTAGGCTGTACTGATTTTCTCCATTGGTTTTCTGCATCATTGATATCTGCTTTTATCTTTGTTATTTTTTTGTCATCCAGTAGATTCTTGCTGTTCTTTTTCTAGCTTCTTGAAATGCATCCTTAAATCATTAATTATAATTCCTTTTGTGTTTCTATTATATACATTTCAAGATATAAATGGTCTCTTTATAGAAATACTAAGCTGCGTCATACAAGTTTTGGCATGTTGTTCCAATATCATTCAGTTCAAAATATTTTATCAATTTCAATGATAAGTCACTCAATGATTTACCTTTTGCTCATGAGATATATAAAAGTATATGCTTACTTTCCAAACATCAGGAATTTCTCATAATCTGTGGTTGCCTATTTCTGGTTTAATTATATATAACTGA
Source organism: Stenella coeruleoalba (assembly GCF_951394435.1). Lineage (NCBI taxonomy): Eukaryota > Metazoa > Chordata > Mammalia > Artiodactyla > Delphinidae > Stenella > Stenella coeruleoalba. The sequence goes on along the minus strand of NC_137162.1, from coordinate 76,105,984 downwards.
AACTATATTTTGTTTGACTGAAATAATAGAGAATTATTTATAGTCCAGCAAATGATAAATTTTGGTAAATGTTTTATGTGTACTTGAAAATAATATGTATTTTTTCATTCTTGGGTGTGATGTTCTATTTTTGTTAAATAGGTCAAATTTGTTAATAATGTTACTAATAACTTGGATATTATTACAAGTATTTTTTCTGATTGTTTTATTAGTTACTGAAAGGCATTTATTAAAGTTTCAAGTATGATTTTAGATTTATCTATTTCTCCTTTTAGGTTTGACAATACATGCTTTAAATATCTTAAGGTTATGTTATTAGAAGCATATACATTTGTCATTATTATAACTCCTTGTACTTTGACCTATTTATCATCATGAAATAGCCTTCATTATTTTGAATCTTCTTGTTTTAAAGTCTAGATTTCCTGATATTGGTATAACTATATCATATGTCTTTTGGTATTTACATAATATATATTTATATATTTTATATTGTACATGTTTTTATCATTTTGTTCTGCCATTTTTTCCCATGCTTCAGTATGGATATTTTCAATGAACAATCATCCTACTCACTCATTTTCTCTTTTGTTGTTTCTCATCCAGCAGAACAGGATGATTGTTCAGCTGTTAAACCTATTATTAAATTCTAAATTTCAGTTATTGTGTTTTAGTTCTGAAATACCCACTTGACTATTTAATTCATTTTATTAAAGATTCCAGGCTTGTGTTGAATTTCCCCACCTTTTCAATTATTCTTTAAGCACAAGAAATTAATTTATCTTAAAAGATGTGTATGACAACTCCAATATGTGTATAACCTACGGATGGATCTGTTGCTTTTGTTGTCCTCAGTCATTTTATTGTACCTTCTGGCACTCTTGTATATTTTTTAACGCTTTTCTGATACTGTATATAAAAATTATAGGGATAACTTGAGACTTTAGATGATATTATACTCTTTTAGATGATTATTTTTAAAAAATTTCTGGCAGTCAAATAGAGTAAGGGAAGACTAACAAACATGCAGACTGAGCTGTTTGATGCTGGGTATCAATTTTTTTGAAGGCTTATCTATTTCAAATTAATTATTCATCTAAAATACAGCCCTATCAGAGTTCCTAACTGGAATTGTTTGTTTGTTTGCTTGTTTGTTTTTTGTCTTCTCTCAAGAGTCATAAGAAATTACTAAATGCTGTGCTCAATTTCCTACCCTCTTAGCTGAAACTTCTTTTCAGCCTCATAGATTCTTGGCCTTAAGCCACAACTATCTCAGGAAGAAAAGCAGCATGGACTGTTGGGTTCATCTCAATGCTCTTCTGATATCTCTGGGATCTAATTTTATCAAATTTAAAATTTGTTGATTCCACAGACATGTGGGACTGCCAAAACCTCAGCTCAGGATACTATCCTCTTAGTTACCACTTTCTGCTTGGCTTCTTAGACACTATTTACAAATCAGCAGGTAACTCTTATTGTAGGAAAAGAATTGGAAAATTTCAACACATACTTTTTTGCGGGCCACGCCATGAGGCATGCAGGATCTTAGTTCCCCAACCAGGGATTGAACCCGTGCCCCCTGCTTTGGGAGTGTGGAGTCTTAACCACTGGACCACCAGGGAAGTCCCTCAACACACACTTTTGATTAAACAAAAACCTCTTAGCTATCCTGGTTTATAAAAGAACTTCCCTGACCTGGTTAATGTTATGTACCAAAAACCTACTTCAAATATTAATGGAAATTAGTTAAAATCTTAATGGAAAACATTTAGCTAGATCCATTCCCTTTCAGATTGGGAATAATATTAGGATGCCCACTATTTTTCCCACTATTAAACATTCTCCAAGTAATCTTAGACACTGGTAGTAAGAAGAAAAATAGATATATTTATATTTGATAGGACTATAAATAGAAAAGAAAATAACTGAATCAACAATTAAAGCAAAAGAACCAACTAATGAGTTTGGTCAGAGAAGTTGCCGGATTTGAATCTATCAATAATTCCCTACATTGACAAAAACCAACTAAAAATTCTAATAAAATAAAGTCATTTTTCACAGTAGTAACAAGCAATAAAAAGTGCCTAGGAATTGACATACTGCATGGTGAATAGGACCTCTGCGAACAAAATGTTAACCCCCTAAAAAGGCACATAGTGGATAATCTGAAAAAATAGGAAAACTGTTTATTTTATTGGATGAGATAGCATAATATAAAATACCCAGTTCTCTCAAATAAATCTAAAAATGTACTTCAACCCCACATCAAATTTCAGTTATATTTTTTGCAGAGTTTTATAAATTTACTTTAAAACTTCTATTGAAGAATGATTCCAGGAATAACTCAATGCATCTTAAAAAAAAGGAGAGTAAGAAAGGGAACCAGCCCTACCAGATATTAAGTAATTCTATAATGCAAATCAAGTACAACAGTGTAGAGCTGGTGTAAGAACAGACAAATGGACAAAATTGAAGAAACTGATAGCTTACAGATACAGTCATTTGTTATTTGGGACTAAATGTAAAATAAACATTGCATCTTCCTCAAATCAATAAAAAATGACAGTAGGTGAATGGGTAAATAAACTGTGGTACATCCAGACAATGGAATATTATTCAACGCTAAAAAGAAATGAGCTCTCATGCTATTAAAAGACATGGAAGAATCTTAAAAACATATTATTAACTGAAAGAAGCCAATCTGAAAAGCTTACAAACTATATCATTCAAACTATATGACATTCTGGAAGAGGTAAAACTATGGAGACAGTACAAATATCAGTGGTTGCCAGGGGCTAGGGGTGGAAAAGGGGTTGTATCTACAGGTGGATCATAAACAATTTTTAGGTCAGTGAAAATATTCTTTATGATACATCATAATCTATATGTGTTATTATATATTTGTCCAAATACACAGAATATACAACACCAAGAATGAACTATAATGTAAATTATGGACTTTGGATAATTATGATGTTTCAATGCAGGTTCATCAGTTGTAACTGATGCACCACTCTGGCGAGTGACATTGCTAATGGCGGAAGTTGTGTGTGTGGGGTCAAGGAGCATGTGGGGCAATCTCTGCACCTTCTCCTCAGTTTTGCTGTAGACCTAAAACTGTTCTACACAAGTAGTCGTCAAATAAAATAAATAAAATAAAACAAAATATTGCCACCAATTGCAAATGAGTAGCACTAGTAAATTGTATGGCACCACTCAGGTATAATCGCTATGACTATTTTAGCATATCTTCTGACAGATTTTTCTCTACACGTAAATATTTTACACACACAAATGCACAACTTCAAAAGTTCAAGCAAAAAAGTAAAAAGTTGATTACCACAAAATTAAGGATTTATATTAAACAAAAGTCCGTGAACAAAGTTATTTTTAGAATTAGAGAAAATATTTTCAATGTCTAAATTAGACAAGACAATCGTATCTACAATTTTCAAGGCACTTCTGCAAATTGCAAGAAAAAGACAGCAACAGGACAGGAACAGACAATTTATAGGAGGAAAATTCAAGGTTATTAAGCACATGTTCTAATTCATTAGTAATTAGAGAAATTAAAAATAAAACAATATAAAATACACTGTACCTTTTATGCTGGAAAAATTAGTAAGCTCTGTGTTGGCAGCTGTGTGGGGTATAGGATGTCTCCTGCCTGCCCTTTTGATTATGACCCATGCACTCCTCTTCTGGAAAAGTACAGTCTGGCCAGAGCGCTACTGTGTTCATTACATATGCACACATGTCATTCAGCAATTCTGCTCGAGAAAATTTTACATTTGTCCACAAAGGACATGCACAAGGAAGTGTCCATAAAAGACACTTGATGGGAAATGGGTAGCAATCTAGGAATCTTTCATTGAGAGGGTGGAGAGGAACATATGGTAGCTGCATACTGAAATATTATGCAGAGATGTGTGATTTGGCTACCCGTTTTGTAAATAAAGTCTTATTGCAACACAGCCACGCCCATTTGTTTATGTACTGTCTATGACTGCTTTTGTCTACAAGACAGAGTTAAGTAGTGAGACCACAGGATGCACAGAACCTAAAATATTTACTATCTGGCTCTTTCAGCCAATCCCTTTATCCCCATTAACACTGCTGGTTATTTACTTAGAGTTGACATAAATTATTGCGGATCATTCTCCTGCTTTACACAGTGGAGTAAAAGTAAGAAGTAAAAGCTAACATGTTTTGAACACTTATAGTATGTTGGCATTGTACTAAGAGCCTTATAATTTTTACTCAACTGAGTAAAACATGTACTCCATGTTACATATGAAGAAACGGAAACACAACAAAGTTAAGTACACTGCCCAAATTTAAACAGTTAATGCAGTGGAAACAGGATTAGAACTGAAGTCCTTTGAGAAACCATACTCAACTCCTGAACTATAAGGTGATATATTTTCCTTAGAGGGGAAAATAAATGGTGAATAAGAACATATAGCAACAGATTAAATAGCTGTCAGTATCACCACCACACAGTCAGGCTATGTTCTGTTTGGGGCCCCCAAAACAATTTTAACAAAGGGCACTGAAAGTAACTTCTTCAAAATGTGCCTCAGTAGAAGCTACCCCTGGAAAAATCAAATGATCCTCCTATTCAAGTTTACAATACTAGACTCCACCTTGGCAGGAATGAATACACTGTAATTCCCAAGTTTGGAGCAGGAATATACTGAAACAAAGGCACTACTACTGTGATCCACTATTATGTAACAATAGCATGAAGGTTATATGTCCTGAAAGGGACGTGAGTTATTGCTCAGTCCAAATCCTTCACTTACTAGATGAGGAAACTGAAGTCCCAAGAGGTTAAGAGAATCACTCAAATTTCACTTCCACAGTGCAAAAGCTGGGACTAGGAAAAGGTATCCTAATGTTCATTTTATTGATGGAATCATAAGGGAGTGAAGATCGGGAACATTATATATATATAAAACAAATACCAAATATAATCACTGGCACAGAACATATTAGACACTCAACAAATGCCTCTCTCTCTCTTCTTTTTTTTTTTTTTGATTCTCCTTTTCTGTCCAACATGGCACTTCAGTTACCCCCTACTGTGGAAAGATAAAAGTCACTTACCACCATTTCGGACTTTATGATATGTTTCTTTGGTAATATACGAGTTCATTGGAGTGGCCTGAAACCATAAATAATTTGATATTCAATGAAATATATCCAAAATATAAAATAAATCCTATAGAATTCACAAAGTAGCTATAGGTCATATATAATTAGAAATAGATACAGAGCCCGAGTTTTTAATGCTCTGCCACAAACCAGATTTAAAATGGCTTTTCTTTATAATCCTTGCATAGTTATATAAACAGAAAATTTGGCACATCATTCATTTATTTATTTTCCAAGGTCATGCTGATAATTTCAGTTTGTTTTAACTGCTGAGTTTAATTGATCAGTGTTTCTGGTGCTTGAATAGGTTGCTAGCATGTAAACACTGGGTAAGGAGATAAACTATGCAATGGTTTGTTGTATTTGATATCTACTTAATTCTCTCTTATACTTCTCAAGGAAGCCCTCACAGGTAATACTTCTCTCCAAATTTCTGTGCAGATAAATTATTACCATGGAACAATGTATTTAATTCCATAAGAGCATAAGAAAATGATTTTAAAGGCTATTTCAACAGAATAAAATAACCCATCCAGGTAATATTTTAAATTTTAATATTTATTTTAAAAAATTTTAAAGTTAATTGGCACTTTATCTACAATATTTAATGTTATTTTAAAGTTTAGGCTTATTAAAGAGGTAACTGTGGTCTAGTGACAAAACACTGTTTCTTGTGGTAGCAGCTTCCTCTAAATTCTTTTCTCTGTGCTTATCTTCTCTGTCAACATTGCCCCAGATATTTGAAGTGAATTCTAGGGGAAAGTTATTATCTAGAATTTTCTACATTAGGGATGGTTAATCATTTAAAATAGTACATTGCAATTCTGTGACACAATAAAGGAAATGGTCATAGCAATAGGTCTAAAAGATCAGGACACTAAAAACGAGACAAAAGGAAAAAACTGGAGAAATTCTGCAAGCTAACTATGTGACCACGGCAATAATCTTATCCCTTATGGATATCTTTTTTCATCTATAAAGTAAAGGAATTAAAATTGACAAACTCAGGGACCCCTTTTGGCTCTAATAGTCTATGATTCTCAACTGAAAAAAAAAAAAAGCCAACCGTTATTAGATTATATAGATTGTAGCAGGTGAATCAGTCCCGAGAGCATATGTTTTACTGTTGTTAATCAGTCCTTTAATCAGGTCCTCAAGTCTTCTGAGTAAATGTTCAAGTAAAACTAAGTTAAATATTCACTGTAAGTTGGTTCTATATGCAATTCTTACTATTATCTATTTTTTTCATTTTTATGACGTATAAGCAAAAAAAAGAAAAGACAGATGGCTTGCTTGCTCTTTATCCAGTCTCTGGAGAGAAATTAAAGTGGGTACATGGGAGACATTTTAATTAGCAAGCAAAGCCCATACCTAACATTCCAACTGGTCTACTCCCAGGCCCATTGTTCAAGTTTCTCTGAAATAATAAGCCAACATTGGGTATGTATGTATAGTAGACTGAAAAATGGCACTCCCGAAGATATTAGGTCCTAATCCCTGGGAACTACATGTCACCTTATTTGGGAAAAAAAGTCTTTCCAGACGTGATTAAGTTAAAGATCCTGAGATGGGGAGAGCATCTTGGATGATCTGGATGGGCCCTAAATGCCATCACAAGTGTCCTTATAAGGGAGAAGTAGTCTAGATTTTACAGGCAAAAGAGGAGAAGGGAATGTGAAGACAGAGGCAGAAACTGGAGTAATGTGACGGAAGACAAGCAATGCTGACAGCCACCAAAAGCTGGCAGAGGCAAAGAATGGATTTTCCCCTAGATCCTCCAAACGGAGTGTGATTTTGTCAAAACCTTCATTTCAGCTCAGTGATACTTACTTTGGACTTCTGGCCTGCAAAACTACAAGGAAAAAAAAAATCTGTTGTTATAAGCCACGAAGTTTGTGGTAATTTCTTATACAGCATGGGAAACTAAAATAGATTTTGGTACTGGGAAGTGAGATGCTACTGTATCAAATACCTAAAAATGTAGAAGAAGCTTCAGAATTACTTAGTGGACAGATGATAAAAATGATAGACAAAACAACAGAAATGATGGACCTGACTGAAAAATCTAGATGTTTAACATCTTTACTGGAGTTTAACTGCTTTACAATGTTGTGTTAATTTCTGCTGTATAATAAAGTGAATCAGCTATATGTACACATATATCACCATAGCCCCTCCCTCTTGCATCTCCCTACCACCCTCCCTATTCTACCCCTCTAGGTGGTCACAAAGCACCGAGCTGATGCTTTGTGGTCTAGTGACAAAACATTATGCTGCTGCTTCCCACTAGCTACCTATTTTATTTGGTAGTGTATATATGCCAATGCCACTCTCCCACTTCATCCCAGCTTACCCTTCCCCCTCCCCGTGTCCTCAAGTTCATTCTCTACGTCTGCATCTTTATTCATGTCCTGCCCCTAGGTTCATCAGAACCTCTTTTTTTTTTATATCATATATATGTGCTAGCATACAGTATTTTTCTCTTTCTGACTTACTTCACTCTGTATAACAGTCTCTAGGTCCATCCACCTCCCTACAAATAACTCAATTTCATTACTTTTTATGGCTGAGTAATATTCCACTGTATACATGTGCCACATCTTCTTTATCCATTCAACTGTGGATAGACACGTTGCTTCCATGTCCTGGCTATTGTAAACAGTGCTGCAATGAACACTGTGGTACCTGACTCTTTTTGAATTATGGTTTTCTCAGGGATTCCTGGGTCATATGGTAGTTCTATTTTTCGTTTTTTAAGGAACATCCATACTGTTCTCCATAGTGGCTGTATCAATTTACATTCCCACCAACAGTGCAAGAGGGTTCCCTTTTCTCCACACCCTCTCCAGCATTTATTGTTTCTAGATTTTTTGATGATGGCCATTCTGACCGGTGTGAGATGATATCTCATTGTAGTTTTGATTTGCATTTCTCTAATGATTAATGATGTCGAGCAGTCTTTCATGTGTCTGTTGGCAATCTGTATGTCTTCTTTGGAGAAATGTCTATTTAGGTCTTCTGCCCATTTTTGGATTGGGTTGTTTGTTTTTATGATATTGAGCTGCATGAGCTACTTGTAAATATGGAGATTAATCTTTTGTCAGTTGCTTCATTTGCAAATATTTTCTCCCATTCTGAGGGTTGTCTTTTTGTCTTGTTTATGGTTTCCTTTGCTGTGCAGAAGCGTTTAAGTTTCATTAGGTCCCATTTTTGTTTTTATTTCCATTTCTCTAGGAGGTGGATCAAAAAGGATCTTGCTGTGATTTATGTCATAAAGTGTTCTGCCAATGTTTTCCTCTAAGTGTTTGATAGTGTCTTGATTTACATTTAGCTCTTTAATCCATTTTGAGTTTATTTTTGTGTATGGTGTTAGGGAGTTCATTCTTTTACATGTAGCTGTCCAGTTTTCCCAGCACCACTTATTGAAGAGGCTGCCTTTTGTCCATTGTATATTTTTACCTCCTTTACCAAAGATAAGGTGACCATATGTGCGTGGGTTTATCTCCTGGCTTACTATCCTGTTCCATTGATCTATATTTCTGTTTTTGTGCCAGTACCATACTGTCTTGATTACTGTAGCTTTGTAGTATAGTCCAAAGTCCGGGAGACTGATTCCTCCACCTCCGTTTTTCTTTCTCAAGATTGCTCTGGCTATTCGGGGTCTTTTGTGTTTCCATACATATTGTGAAATTTTTTGTTCTAGTTCTGTGAAAAATGCCATTGGTAGTTTGATAGGGATTGTATTGAATCTGTAGATTGCTTTGGGTAGTATACTCATTTTCACAATGTTGATTCTTCCAATCCAAGAACATGGTATATCTCTCCTTCTGTTGTATCATCTTTAATTTCCTTCATCACTGTGTTATAGTTTTCTGCATACAGGTCTTTTGTCTCCTTAGGTAGGTTTATTCCTAGGTATTTTATTCTTTTTGTTGCAATGGTAAATGGGAGTGTTTCCTTAATTTCTCTTTCAGACTTTTGTCATTAGTGTATAGGAATGCAAGACATTTCTGTGCATTAATTTTGTATCCTGTTACTTTACCAAATTCATTGATTAGCTCTAGCAGTTTTCTGGTAGCATCTTTAGGATTCTCTATGTATAGTATCATGTCATCTGCAAACAGTGACAGTTTTACTTCTTTTCTGATTTGGATTCCTTTTGTTTCTTTTTCTTCTCTGATTGCCATGGCTATGACTTCCAAAACTATGTTCAATAATAGTGGTGAGAGTGCCCAACCTTGTTGTTCCTGATCTTGGAGGAAATGTTTTCAGTTTTTCATCAGTGGGAACGATGCTGGCTGTTGGTTTGATGTATATGACCTTTATTATGTTGAGGTAGGTTCCCCCTATGCCCACTTTCTGGAAAGTTTATATCATAAATAGGTGTTGAATTTTGTCAAAAGATTTTTCTGTGTCTATTGAGATGGTTATCATATGGTTTTTATCCTTCAGTTTGTTAATATGGTGTATCACATTGATTTGCATATACTGAAGAATTCTTGCATTCCTGGGATAAATCCCACTTGATCGTTGTGCATGATACTTTTAATGTGCTGTTGGATTCTGTTTGCTAGTATTTTGTTGAGGATTTTTGCATCTATGTTCATCAGTGATATTGGCCTGTACTTTTCTTTTTTTGTGACATCCTTGTGTGCTTTTGGTATCAGGGTGATGGTGGCCTCACAGGATGAGTTTGGGAGTGTTCCTCCTTTTGCTATACTTTGGAAGAGTTTGAGAAGGACAGGTGTTAGATCTTCTCTAAATATTTGATAGAATTCACCTGTGAAGCCATCTGAACCTGGGCTTTTGTTGGAAAATTTTTAATCACAGTTTCAATTGCAGTGCTTGTGATTAGTCTGTTCATATTTTCTATTCCTTCCTGGTTCAGTCTTGGAAGGTTGTGCTTTTCTAAGAATTTGTCCATTTCTTCCAGGTTGTCCATTTTATTGGCATATAGTTGCTTGTAGTAGTCTCGCATGATCCTTTGTATTTCTGCAGTGTCAGTTGTTACTTCTTTTTCATTTCTAATTCTGTTGATTTGAGTCTTCTTTTTTTCTTGATGTGTATTGGCTAATGTTTTATCAATTTTGTTTATCTTCTCAAAGAACCAGATTTTAGCTTTATTGTTCGTTGCTGTTGCTTCCTTCATTTCTTTTTCTTTCATCTCTCATGTGATCTTTATGATTTCTTTCCTTCTGCTAACTTTCTGGGTTTTTTTGTTCTTCTTTCTCTAACTGCCTTAGGTGTAAGGTTAGGTTGTTTGAGATTTTTCTTGTTTCTTGAGGTAGGATTGTATTGCTATAAACTTCCCTCTTAGAACTGCTTTTGCTGCATCCCATAGGTTTTGCGTCATCCTGTTCTCATTGTCATTTGTTTCTAGGTGTTTTTTGATTTCCTCTTTGATTTCTTCTGTGATCTCTTGGTTATTTAGTAGTGTATTGTTTACCCTTCATGTGTCTGCGTTTTTTACTGTATTTTTTTCCTGTAATTGATATCAAGTCTCCTAGTGTTGTGGTCGGAAACAATACTTGATATGATTTCAACTTTCTTAAATTTACCGAAGCTTGATTTGTGACAAAAGGTGTGATCTATCCCCAAGAATGTTCCATGAGCACTTGAGAAGAAAGTGTATTCTGTTGTTTTTGGATGGAATGTTCTATAAATATCAATTAAGTCTATCTTGTGTAATGTGTCATTTAAAGCTTGTGTTTCCTTATTTATTTTCATTTTGGATGGTCTGTCCATTGGTGAAAGTGGGGTGTTAAAGTTCCCTACTATGATTGTGTTACTGTCGATTTCCTTTTTATGGCTGTTAGCATTTGCCTTATGTATTCTGGCGCTTCTATGTTGCATGCCTAAATATTTACAATTGTTATATCTTCTTCATATATTGATCCCTTGATCATTATGTAGAGTCCTTCTTTGTCTGCTGTAATAGCCTTTATTTTAAAGTCTATTTTGTCTGATACGAGTATTGCTACTCCAGCTTTCTTTTGATTTCCATTTGCATGGAATATCTCTTTCTGTCCCCTCACTTTCAGTCTGCATGTGTCCCTAGGTCTGAAGTGGGTCTCTTGTAGACAGCATATGTACATTTATTATTTTTGTATCCATTCAGCCATTCTGTGTCTTTTGGTTGGAGCATTTATTTTTGTATCCATTATTTTTGTATCCATTCAGCCATTCTGTGTCCATTATTATTTGGATCCATTCAGCCATTTTTGTATCCATTCAGCCATTCTGTATCCATTCAGCCATTCTGTGTCTTTTGTATTTTATTTTTGTATCCATTCAGCCATTCTGTGTCTTTTGGTTGGAGCACTTAATGCATTTACATTTAAAGTAGTTATCGATACGTATGTTCCTATTACCATTTTCTTAATTGTTTGGGGTTTATTTATTTTATTTATTTATTCATTATTTTGTGGTACGCGGGCCTCTCACTGTTGTGGCCTCTCCCATTGCAGAGCACAGGCTCCGGACGTGCAGGCTCAGCGGCCATGGCTCACAGGCCCAGCCGCTCCGCGGCATGTGGGATCTTCCCAGACCAGGGTACGAACCCGTATCCCCTGCATCGGCAGGCGGACTCTCAACCACTGCGCCACCAGGGAAACACTTGGGTTTATTTCTGTAGGTCTTTTCCTTCCCTTGTGTTTCTTACCTAGAGAATTTCCTTTATCATTTGTTGTAAAGCTGGTTTGGTGGTGCTGAATTCTCTTAACTTTTGCTTTTCTGTAAAGGTTTTAATTTTTCCATCAAATCTGAATGAGATCCTTGCTGGGTAGAGTAATGTTCGTTGTAGGTTTTTCCCTTTTATCACTTTAAATTTGTCCCGCCCCTCCTTACTGGCGTGCAGAGTTTCTGCTGAAAGATCAGCTGTTAACCTTATGGGGATTCCTTTGTATGTTATTTGTTGTTTTTCCCTTGCTGTTTTTAATATTTTTTCTTTGTATTTAACTTTTGATAGTTTGGTTAATATGTGTATTGGCGTGTTTCTCCTTGGATTTATCCTGTATGGGACTCTGGGCTCTTCCTGGACTTGATTGACTATTTCTTTTCCCATGTTAGGGAAGTTTTCAATTATAATCTCTTCAAATATTTTCTTAGCCCCTTTTTTTTTCTCTTCCTCTTCTGGGACCCCTATAATTCGAATGTTGCTGTGTTTAATGTTGTCCCAGAGGTCTCTGAGACTATCCTCAATTCTTTTCATTCTTTTTTCTTTACTTTGCTCTGTGGCAGTTATTTCCAGTATTTTATCTTCCAGGTCACTTATCCGTCCTTCTGCTTCAGTTATTCTGCAATTGATTCCTTCTAGAGTATTTTTAATTTCATTTATGGTGTTGTTCGTCATTGTTTGCTCTTTAGTTCTTCTAGGTCCTTGTTAAACTTTTCTTGTATTTTCTCCATTCTCCTTCTGAGATTTTGGATCATCTTTGCTATCATTACTCTGAATTCTTTTTCAGGTAGACTGCATTTCCTCTTCATTTGTTTGTTTTGGTGGGCTTTTACCTTTCTCCTTCATCTACTGCATATTTCTGTCTTCTCATTTTGTCTACCTTACTGTTTTTGGGGGTCTCCTTTTCGCAGGCTGCAGGTTCATAGTTCCCGTTATTTTTGGTGCCTGCTCCCAGTGGGTGAGGTTGGTTCAGTGGCTTGTGTAGGCTTCATGGTGGAGGACACTGGTGCCTGTGCTCTGGTGGGTGGGGCTGGTTCTTGTTTTCTGGTCACCAGGGCCATGTTCGGTGGTCAGTTTTGGGGTGTCTGTGAACTTAGTATGACTTTAGGCAGCCTCTCTGCTAATGGGTGGGGTTGTGTTCCTTTCTTGCTAGTTTTTTGGCATGGGGCGTCCAGCACTGGAGCTTGTCCGTTGGGTGGAGCTGGGTCTTAGTGTTGAGATGGTGATCTCTGGGAGCACTCTCTCTGATTGATATCATGCGGGGCCGGGATGTTTCTGGTGGTCCAATGTCCTAGGCTTGTCTCTCTCACCTCGGAGGCTCAGGCCCGACACCCGGCTGGAGCACCAAGACCCTGCTAGCGACACGGCTCCGAAGAAAAGGAAGGAACAAAAAAAATACTGAACAGATAGAACCCCAAACCAAATGGTAAAAGCAAAACTAAACAGAAAAAATCCAAAAAGGAACATACACACACACTTATAAAAAGGAAAAAACAAATAAAAAAGAACAGACGGAACCCTAGAACAAATGGTAAAACTAAACCTAAACTGACAAAATCACACAAAGAAAGATATACATACACACAAAAAGAGAAAAAAGGAAAAAAAAATTTTTTTAAAGTTAAAAAAAAAAGGAAGAGAGCAACCAATCCAATAAACAAATCCACCAATGATAACAAGCACTAAAAACTAAACTAAGATAAGCAGAAAACCAAAAACAAATCAGATGGAGAAAGCAAACCCCAGGTCTACAGTTGCTCCCAACCCCCACCGCCTTAATTTTCGGACCAATCGTTGTCTATTCAGGTATTCCACACATGCAGGGTTTATCAAGCCAATTGCGGGGATTTCATCTGCTGCTCCCGAGGCTGCATGCAGAAATTTCCCTTCCTCTTCTCTGTTCGCACAGCTCCTGGGGTTCAGCTTTGGTTTTGGCCCCACCTCTGCATGTAGGCCTCCCTCAGGCATCTGTTCCCCATCCAGACAGGAGGGGTTTAAAACAGCGGCTGGTTAGGATTCTCTTGCTCACTCAGGCTGGGGAGAGGGAGGGTTACGGTAGTCATACTGTAATGCAGGCTGAGCCTGCGGTGGCAGAGGCCAGCATGACGTTGCAACAGCCTGAAGTGCACCCTGTGTTCTCCCAGGGAAGTTGTCCCTGGGTCACGGGACCCTGGCAGTGGCATGCTGCACAGGATCCCAGGGGGGTGTGGGTAGTGACCTGCGCTTGCACACAGGATTCTTGGTGGCAGCGGTGGCAGCATTAGCAGTTCATGCTCAACCCTGGGGTCCGAGCTGATAGTCATGGCTCACACCTGTCTCTGAAGCTCACTTAGGCGGTGCTCTGCATTCTATGGGCACACAGAGCAGGAATCCCCTCTCCTCGCATAACCCCAAAGAGTGGTTTCTTGCCTCTCCGGCAGGTCCAGACTTTTTCCGGAACTCCCTCCTGGCTAGCTGTGGTGCACTAGCCGCCTTCAGACTGTCTTCACACAGCCAAGCCCAGTCCCCTCCCTGCCTAAATAGACTATTGATAATCTATTAGATTATCAATTAACATCTATCAGATGTTAAAGACTCTGCCAGTGAGGGCTCAGGAGGAAGTGAAGAACACAGTAGAGAAAGACTCTATCATCTTAGAGAATACACATATCATAACAGAATGTTGGTAGAAATATGAACATTAAAGGTGTTGTCATTGAAGGCTCAGAAGGAAATAAGGAAAATGTTATTGGAAACTGGAGTAAAAAGAGACCTTTTTTTATATTGTGGCCAAAAAAGTCTGACTGAATTGTGTCCTACAGTTGCTGAAAAGCAGAATTTGTAAGTAATAAACTTGGCTATTTAGCTGAAGAGATTTTTAAGCAAAGTGTTGAATATGCATTCTTGCTTCTTCTTGCTGCTCATGGTAAAACGTGAGAGGAAAAAGATAAGTTGAGGAAAGGACTATTGGGGAGAAAGTAACCATCGCTTGCTGATACTGAAAGTTCTGAACCTAACAGACTGCAGAAGATGCTAAAATTAGGACATTCACTTTTAGGGAAGCATGTTCTGGAGGGAAGGCCAACCTTTTGCTAGTGGTGAAGAAATTAGGCATGGACCCACTCAGCCATCTCAATAAAAACCAGGAATAGAGATGTGATTATCTAGGAAAGATCTGTGGTCAACCCTCTTGTCTAATGCTGTTAATTCTCATAACATACATAGGAGACTTTTAGGTTTTGGGGAATGTCATATCAGCAGAAATATTACCAGTTTAACCTGATCAGGGCAGAGACAATATGAAGTGAAAAAAGACTGTCAGAATTCTAAAATTCTACAGGCATGAAACAGGTTTATAAAACCAATCTGCTGCAAACACGTGCTACACTTCAAAAAAATGAAAGAATGACTCTGAGGGCAAACACTTGAGCTGTTGGTACAGAGGGCAGAACTGTAAGCCACAGAGGATTAATTTCTAGGCCTTGAAACCTAATGGAATTTTCCCGATTTGATTTTAAAATTGCTTGAAACTGATGACATCTTTCTTTTTTTTTTTTTAATTTTCTCCCTTTTAGAATGGGAATGGCTATAACTGCTGTACTATACATGCCCCACTATTGTATTTTGGGAATAGATAACTTGTTTTCTAGCTTCAGAGGTCTGCAGTTGGGGAAGAATTTTACCCCGTAATGAATCATATCCAGAGTCTCACCCATACTTGACTGAATTATTTAGATGATATTTGAGACTTTGGAGTTAATGAAAATTAGACAAGACTTTAGACTTGAGTTGATACTATAATGGGTTGAGATTTGGGGGGAAGTTGGGATGGAACGAAAGCATTTTGCAAGAGGGACAGATGTGATTCACTGGAAAGGAGATAATAAACTGTGAAAGGCTAAAAAAATGGTCTCCTCAACATACTGGATCCTAATCTCTGGAACCTGTTTAAGTGTTACCATATTTGGGAAAAAGTCCGTGTAGATGTAATTAAAATAGGGCTCTTGAGATGGGAAGATTATCCTGGATTAGCTGGGTGGGCCCTAAATGCAATAGTAAGTATCCATATAACAGAAGCAAAGAGATTTCACTGCACACAGTGAATTAGATGATGTGAAGACAGAGCAGAGAGGTTTTAAAATTGGAATGATGTGGCAAAAGACAAGGAATGCTGGAAGTCACTAGAACTGGAAGAAATAAGGAACAGATTATCTTCTAGAGCTTCTGGAGAGAGTACAGCACTGCCAACACTTTGGTTTCAGCACAGTCATACTTAATTCAAACTCCTGGCCTCCAAAACTGTGAGAGAGAGGATACATTTCTATTGTTTTAAGCCACCAAGTTTGTGACAATCTGTTACAATAGGCATAAGAAAATAACAGAATGTATAAAGAATCAAGTGATTCAATAAGGTTAGACAGAGAATAAATGCTAAAATGTGATGGTACCCCCAAGCACACTTCCAATCCCTAAATCTATATTTGCACCTCCAGAACACCTGGGACTAACTCAAAGGAGAAGGTAAGGAGCTAGGTAGACTGGAATGACCCTTTCTAATTAGACACATGTTGTTAATTTTGTTTCCGAGTGATTCTGGTAATTTAGAGAATCTCTGTCCTGCAACAGACCTCAGGAGGTCATTCTGTGAGTAGCAATTCATAGTGTGAGCTTACGGCATTTGTGGGACTTCAGGGAAGAATGTTTCTGGAGACCAGACTGGAAAGTTTTTTTCTTTTCCCTTACCTTTTTAGAAACCAGAGTCTGACCCAACTTCTTAAAAAAATTATCAGAATAGATTTGTTAAATTTTTTTATGTGTCTAGGACTATATGAAATATATTACAGATAGATTTACATGAACTGAAAAAAGTTTCTATTTATTTACAAGCTACAAGAAATAACCTAAATGAAGACATATAAATAATCATTTGATGATATGAGAGAGACTGTTAGCTGTTTACCAAAAAAAAAAAAAAGCCAAACCTATTTCTTCTTCCTCTAAATATGCCTAGATTACATTTGCCTGATTTAATTGAAATTAGATATGCCATTAACTCATGACACCAAGTTCTACCCAATTTAATGTGAGTGGAAATGATATGCATTATTTTTTCTGTTCTTCCCTTGTTCTCTTCTTCTACTGGTTGGATGCAGATCAGGATGAGAACTTTAAGGATGCTGGAGGCACAAGGTGGACAGAGCCTAGGTCTCTAAATCCCTGTGTGGAGGAAAACCACTGATGACCGGGAACATCTGCATCAGACTATCATAAAGCAATACACTTCTATTGTAATGAGCCGCACACATATTTTTGGTCTATTTGCTGCTGCAGTCTTGCTTACTCTATTTAAGATAGAAATAGGCGTCTTGAAGTGAGATGCTGCTCTAATAACAGAGATATAAGACACTGGCTTACTGCTGGATGACTGGAACTGTTGAAATGGATATCATACTCTGAAATTTAACAAAGCTTGGTCTTGCATTAGGTGCAACAGTCACCTGTACTAACTTTACTAACTTACGTGGCAGATCATGTGACTGCTTGCAGCTCTAGAAAAAGTGGCTGGGAATGTGCAGCATTGACTTTGGCTTCCTGCTTTTACTTAAGATATTCCATGTAAGGTGAACTCAAGCAAAAATTTGCAGGTTTGAGGGCATATACAGAAGGGAAAATGGAAAGTTGGGGTATTTCCTTGCACAGCTGGAGAACCAAATGCTCCTAATTCCCAAACAGTGGGAGCTAAGGCTGTTTCCTTTCCTTCCCAGCCTATGTTTCAGATGGTTTTGAGACAAGAGCTAGAGAGGCAGAGATAGGGCAAGGAATCAGAAAAATAATGGAGACAAAATATCTATTTCTAGAAAGGTAATTTGATGATGGAGAATAGCACATGGAACTGATTGGAAGTACTAGTTATGAAATGTACTACACTTTAGAAGGAATTACATTGCCAAAGAGACCACAAGCCTGGCTTTACAATCTTTTGACAGCTCAAGCCTCCATACTTGCACAAACTCACCTGGACAGCTCATAAACATGCAGATTCCTGGGTTCTACCACTAAGGATTCTAAGTGGCAGGCAGAATAATGCCCCTACCTCCACCTCAAAGATATCCAAGTCTTAATCCTTGAAACTGTGATTTTGCATCACAAAAGGGCTTTACAAAGGTGATTAATTTAAGGATCCTGAGATGGGAAGATAATCTTGGATGATTCAAGCAGGTACCATGCAATCAAAAGAGTCCTCATAGGTGGAAGAGGGTGACAGGAGGGTTAGAGAGAGCTTTGAAGATGCCACTTTGCTGCCTTCAAAGGTGGAGGAAGGGGCATGTACCAAGAATGTGTGTAGCCTCCAGAAGCTGAAAAGGCAAGGAAATGTATTCTCACTGAAAACCTCCAAAAGGAATGTGGTCCTGATAACACGTTGGCACATTGGTCCTACTTTAGCTCTTACTGTGCTTCTCATACTCTACAGGATTGGCTCAGGAAGACTGGCTCAAAAGTACAAAAAGAGCTCAACAGTAGATTCAGAAGCAGCATGATAAGGAAGGAAAATAAAGGGAAAGTAAGACAAGGGCCAACTGTGAAATGGGGTGGGCTCTGAGAACATTGCCTCTGGGCCTCTCTGGTTTTAGGATCCTTTTAAGTGGTTTACCCCTTGAAAAGGTGTAAAACATGCATCTGTAAAATAATTCCCACTTGGGCTTTTTGGGGATTTCCGTGGAGGAATGGTGAGACACATATAAAACAACAGATAAGTTTCAGTACATTAGATTCAATATTAATAATTTCAAAGTGAAGGTAAAAATTGTTAAAAGAAGCACATCAAGAGGAAACTATGAGTTTTCATCCATAAAACAGGTATTGAGCACTTCCTAACAATTTTTAATAAAACAAAAGTGACCCCTAAGTAAAGAGAATTTCCATCCTTCAGTCCAGAACTTCCCTCTTTTTCTCTATAACTGTTTTCCTTTGATTTCCCTATCCTACAATATTTGTTAATGACATTACTATAGTCTAAGTTGCCCAAGCATGATGCTTAGAAGTAATTTATTATTGACTTCTCCTAAACCTGTACTATCAAAAAAAACCCCAATCTGCTCATGTCTGTAACAGCAACCCCATGCCAAAAGCATGCATGTTTGTGCTCACACAGACACATGCATGCTGCCTCTCCTTTACATTTCCACACTATCATCATCCAACCTTTTATTATCACTTTCATGTGGACCCAGACACAAGCCTACTGCTTGATGGCTTCTCCTTATAATAATCTATTGTTTATGCCACCGTTAGCCTAAGTCCACAAAGCCAGGTATGTTCGTTTTACTCAGTGATCTGAAGACTCCAATAACTCCCTTCTGCTTATAAATTGAAGATTAAACCCTTTGGCCATACACTTAAGATCCTCTACCATCTGAACCTAATTGCCTCTTCTAACTTCATCTCTCATAATAGTTCCTAAAATATAGGTAACATTGTACCAAATTTGGTGACACTTAAGTTCAACCAAAATTTCTTTCCTATCTCTTTGCATTTTCTTAAGTCACTGATTAAATGTCCCAATCTTCTCCTTTAACCTTTAGAACTGTCCTCATCGTTTGACATATCTTAGGTGTCACCTCCTCCATGAAAATTTTCCAATTTCCATTTATGTGAAAGAATAGTACTCCATTGGCACCAATCAGATGGTTCTTAATTATTCTTGCTTCTATAATAGTTGCTTGTATAGTTGTCTTATATCCTTTAATGGATTGTAACCTCTTTTTGGACAAGCACCAGTCTTAATCACTTTAAAATCCATCAATGAGCTTAACGGCTTGCACAAAAAGCTTAATAAATATTTGTTGAGTAAGTTAGTTGTTGGATGAGTAAATGAGTAAATGTTTGAGTGAATTTAATGAAGGCTGGAATTTTGTATCAGCAGCCAGTGTTTAGGCATTATAATCATAAGTATGTAGGCATGTGAATACATTATATATAGCGTGCATATATATCCACACACATACATATATTTGGATATATACATATATCTCCACACACATATTTCTATATATTAATATATACATACATGCATGCACACACATACATACATATATAATTTTTTTTTTTTTTTTTGCGGTACGCGGGCCTCTCACTGTTGTGGCCTCTCCCGTAGCGGAGCACAGGCTCCGGATGCGCAGGCCAAGCGGCCATGGCTCACGGGCCCAGCCGCTCCGCGGCATGTGGGATCTTCCCGGACCGGGGCGCGAATCCGCGTCCCCTGCATCGGCAGGCGGACCCTCAACCACTGCGCCACCAGGGAAGCCCGTACATATATAATTTTAAGGTCACATGCACTGAAGAAGATCAGATTTTTTAGAAGTTATAGAACTTATATTTTAAAAATAACATGCATTTTATATAGGTAATGTTAAATTTTTAATAAATTGATTTTGATAATAGTCTGAAAATACATACACATTTTAAATAGTTTATTCCCTTTTGGATGGTGTCTTTTAAACACACGCAAAGAATCACATCAAAGACACTGGAATTGAGAACACATTGCTCTCTGTCCCTGCATTCTCACTTGCTCTTGATTAGGGATGGAGCTCACGTATTAATCACTTTTTTTCCCTCTCCTTGTGGAAAGCGCAGCAGTCGTAGCAAATAATGATGTATCACTGAGGTAAGCGAAGTTGAAGCAAATGTATAGCCCATTATGACAGTAATAGTCCAGAGGGATAATGCAGTTTTGATATAATAAATATCAAGAGATTATTGTTGTTCTGTGTCACAGCAAAGGTAAAGTCCCCATTCTAAAGCTGGGCTTATAGCCTTGTTTACCTCCTTTGCCATTCTGGCATTCAGTTTACTTTGTAGTGATTGTCTAATACAATGAGAAACAGAAAATCTTCCACTGAGCAATGTCATGCTGTCACCTCGCTCTTTCCAGGGAGAAATTAGGATCTGATGAAGTTATTAAAATGAAGTAGCATTGTTACATATTAGAATATAGTAAATATATAGAATTTTTCTCAGCTCTGTTGCATGAGTAGCAGGACAAAATCTCAGACTTTGCCCCTAGAAGAACGATTTATATATACGACTCAGTTTTCTGAATGTTGTATCCTACCTCCTCTTACCTACTTCAAAATAGACGACCCAAAACAACAAAACAAAACAGGATATGAGAGAGAATACGTGTCTTAATTAAGTAAAGCAAGAAACACTGAAATAGAAAACAGATCAAGTTTACCCTTACTTTGAATTGCTATTTCACAGAGATGCAAAACAATTTTACATTCTTTATTATGGAGATGGACTATAAACTGTTCACTCCTTTAGACCAAATCTCCTAGGGTCTCTGGAATTTTGTAACCATAAGGCATTTACATGCTCTGCCAGTCCAATCTGAAACTGAGGCTTCAACCCCTCAGGAAGCATTCATTAGCATTATAAATTAGCCAGGGTCTAAAACATTCTCTGACATAAATCGTACCAATGTTTTCTTAGGTCAGTCTTCCAAGGCAACAGAAATAAAAACAAAAATAAACAAATGGGAGATAATCAAACACACAAGCTTTTGCACAGCAAAGGAAACCATAAAAAAAGAAAACAAAACAAAACAAAAAGACAGCCTATGGCATGGGAGAAAATATTTGCAAATGATGTGACCCACAAGGACTTAATCTCCAAAATATACAAATAGCTGATACATTTGACAACAGAAAAACCCAATGGAAAAATGGGCAGAAGACCTTAAGAGACATTCCTCCAAAGAAGACATACAGATGGCGAGTAGGCAAATGAAAAGATGCTTAACATCACTAATTATTGGAGATATGCAAATCAAAACTAAAGTGAGGTACCACTTCACACCGGCCAGAATGGCCATCATTAAAATGTCTACAAATAACAAATGCTGGAGAGAGTGTGGAGAAAAGGGAACACTCCTACACTGTTGGTGGGAATGTAAATTGGTGTAGCCACTAAGGAAAACAGTATGAAGGGTCCTCAGAAAACTAAAAATAGAGTTACCATATGATCCAGCAATTCTACTCCTGGGCATATACCCAGACAAAACCATAATTCCTAAAGATACGTGCACCCCTATGTTCACAGCAGCACTATTTACAACAGCCAAGACATGGAAACAATCTAAATGTCCACCGACAGAGGAATGGATAAAGAAGATGTGGTACACACACACACACACACACACACATAATGGAATACTACTCAGCCATAAAAAAGAACAAAGTAATGCCATTTGCAGCAACATGGATGCAACTAGATATTATCATACTAAGTGCAGTAAGTCAGAAAGAGAAAGACAAATACCGTATGATATGACTTATATGTGGAATCTAAAATATGACACAAATGCACTTACCTACAAAACAGAAACAGACTCACAGACATTAAAAACAGACTTGTGGTTACCAAGGGGGAGGGGGGAGAGAGAGGGATGGACTGGGAGTTTGGCCTTAGTAGATGCAAACTATTACATTTAGAATGGATAAACAACAAGGTCCTACCTACTGTATAGCACAGGGAACTATATCCAATCTCTTAGGATAAACCATAATGGAGAAGAATATTAAAAAAAGAATGTGTATTTGTGTATAACTGAGCCACTTTGCTACACAGTGGAAAATAGTACAACATTGTAAATCAACTGTACTTCAACTGGAAAAAAAAAAGGTTAAAAAAATATAGGGAGTCCTCTGGTGGCCTAGTGGTTAGGATTCCAGGCTTTCACTGCTGTGGCCTGGGTTCAATCCCTGGTCAGGGAACTGAGATCCCACAAGCCATGCACGGAGGCCAACAACAACAAAAAAGGGTTTAAAAAAAAATTTAGTCAGGCTCTCAATTTTTGTGTCAATTTACTTGTATTGTAGTCTCTCTTTACTTGAGAAGTAACTTGAAACATTTTATAATATAAACACACACATGAAAGTTGAAAATAAAGACTGAAGTCAAGAAAATATTGAAGGAAAAAATGTAATAAAAGAAATATCAGAACATCCAAAGTTTCACCAGGCAATGAAGAATACATGTGACAGATCATCTTTTCCCTTGTGGAAGAGGATGCAGAATGAGGGGGAGTTCAGAGATGTTGGTAGCAAATAGATTTTAGCAGAATCTGAAACAGGCAAGTTGTAAGACAAAATGCTACTAATGTTTACACCAATTCTTTATTTTCTCTTTGCTATCTCTCAGTATTTGGTTACCTCTTTTTTTTTTTTTTTTTTTTTTGGTGGTACGCGGGCCTCTCACTGCTGTGGCCTCTCCCGTTGCGGAGCACAGGCTCCGGACGCGCAGGCTCAGCGGCCATGGCTCACGGGCCCAGCCGCTCCGCAGCATGTGGGATCCTCCCAGACCGGGGCACAAACCCGTGTCCCCTGCATCGGCAGGCGGACTCTCAACCACTGCACCACCAGGGAAGCCCTGGTTACCTCTTTTAATGGAAACATCCTGCTTGCCTAGGTTCAGGCATGGTGAACCAAGGGTATAGCAGTAGTGACAGGATAAAGTCTGAAATATCTAGTCATTTCTCTCTTCCTATGTCCAGGGCCTATTTCAGATTTAACGAGAGGGTCTGAATGTCCTTGTGTTGTTGAAGGTCATATTCCCCCAGAGGGAGAAACACTACCACAAAGAGACTGATAACAGAAAGTTATTACCTCTGAATTTCCTGGCAACCAACACAGAGAAACATGACTTGCTGAAGAGTTATTTAATCCGATACAATGCACGAAACTACTTTAGAAGAGGCAAATCTTTGCTGCACTATACTCTAAAAGGATTTACTTTCTATTTTATTTACATTATAAGAAGGATTCTAAATATCAAAATTGGCAATATATCCAAAGGCAGGTGTGCAGAAGATGCAAACATCTTGTCTGATTTTTGTTTTAAAGAAAATAAAGTCTAGAGTCATAATGTTAAATTATGATTTCCTAACCTTCTTATTAC
The DNA here is from genome assembly GCF_951394435.1 of Stenella coeruleoalba. Classification (NCBI taxonomy): domain Eukaryota; kingdom Metazoa; phylum Chordata; class Mammalia; order Artiodactyla; family Delphinidae; genus Stenella; species Stenella coeruleoalba. The sequence continues at coordinate 76,082,211 of NC_137162.1, read as the reverse complement.
CTGTGATTATTGGATACATCTTAGAACACCCTTTCTTCCAGGCATGTGTTTACCACGTACTTTAAATGGCCTTTCTCAAATATTAATTATCCCCACTCTACTTTGAGATAACCTGTTTATAAGATGCAAAAGAAATTAATTGGGAAATAAACATTCCTTAATTATAAAAATGAATAGACATAAAAATATTAGAGAAAATGGGAGAAAAAGAAACAGATGGGAAGCAGTCCTAATAATAATTACACTTAAATTTTTTGTTGTCACACGATATTCCTTTCTCCAAGTCTGCTATTTTTCTCTTAGAAATCTTCCTGGTACAGCATACTCTAAGGAATAATAATAGTTCCAAAGAGCTATGGACAATATGTATTTTGGATGTGTTGGTTATTTCTGAGAGGGTACTTCCTTATTACACTGGCTCTTAGCATCGCTATTATCTGAAGCCCATTTAGATGAATATTCTTTCTTTGGATTCCTCAGAATCCTACATTAGGATGGATCCTTAGAAGCCGCATTAAAATGTAACAGCTCCCCAGCCCTTTATCTAGAGTCTCCACACATGAACATAAATAAAGTCAGTTTAAAAGGTCATCAATACAACGTCACATCTAAAACTTTCCTTTGTGTCAAGCTATTATTTCTTAAAGACCATAAATATTGGGGTGACCACACAGTAACAATTATTTGGTAAGGGCTGTATTATGCTTTTGACATAGCATGGGGTTAATGACATTATTATGCCAAAGGTATCTAAAAAGAAAACCAAAATTTTTATCAGAGTAGATTCTCTCATCAACAGATTTCCTAATAAATTTAATTTTCCCTCAAGATAGTGAGCAGTGGGATACTGATTTCATGCTAATTTTGACTTTGATTCCTCTATGCCATTAATTTATTCATCAGCAGTGACATGCCCTGAACTTCACAGTAAAGCCAAAGGTCTCGAGAGATTGAGTTAATTAGGTCAATGGGAAGGAGAGTATATAAAGCTCAGTGTGCCAGCTCCTTTAAAATAGTGAAGAGCCCATAACTAACCCCACTTATTTTAAAGATAATTATGAGTTTTTCTTAGTGTTTACCTTCTGGGATTGATTGTGTGATATATTATTGAAAAAAGTTGGAATAGCTGCTGTTTCTTTGCAAAATCCTCCCAGTAAAGGGGAGTATTTACAGAAGTTGTTATTGGTGGTCACAATAAATATTATTTTTCTTTTGTTCCATTTTTCCCTCCAGTGGACAATATATTACTTATGAATGGGTTTCAAGTGTGAAAGATTTGGGTATAGTCTGTGTGTGTGTGTGTGTGTGTGTGTGTGTGTGTGTGTGTGTGTATGTGTGTACAGTAAAGAATTTAACCTTGTCCATGGAGAGCTCTGGTCTTTGGCCTTGGCCTTTGGGAGGTAATCTCTGAACCCTTGGAACGTCATTCCTGATATGAATGTAACAATATGATTTAGGGTAGGAGCTGGCCACCCACACCAGATAGTCTAACAGTATGATTTAGGGTGGGAACTTTGGGCCACACAATATCAGCTCAACCTTTAGAGGGGCTGGACTCAGAGATGAGCCACATGGGTGGTCAACTATGCCTAAGTGATGGAACCCCAGTAACGCCTGGGCACCAGGGCTTGTGTGAGCTTCCCTAGTTGGCATCACTCAGTACTTATTTTCACACAATGATGCCAGGAAAATGATGCTGACCCCTGACTCCACTCTGAGAGGACAACTTGACCTTGAAGCTTAAATTTGGGAAGATTGCTCAAAGGAACTTTAGTGGCAAAAGTACTTGTAAGTTTTGCTGTGCAGGAAAAAACTGCAAAGTAAACAGTTTGACCTTGGTATCAATCTGCATCCCACTTGTATTCTCATTCCTACTTCCTGTTATCCAACTCAGGGGTCTATGCATGCATGCGGCTCATGGGACACTGCATGCCAGACCTGTCACCACAGCATCATTCCATATCATGAAAATAATTTCCATATATATTCAAAGCATATTGTAGCTTATCAGGTAATTGAAACCTAATTGTTAATTAGATGACAGGTGAGTGTGCTATTCTCTCATGGCAATTTATACTTATGGAACAATAATGCCTTCAGTTGAAGAAATGAACATTGAGATTCCAGACACCATAATTTCAGGCAGATGGGAAGAGATGCTTCTGATGTTTGTTCTTCGTTTGTCAAATATTCTCAGTTCTTCTTCTGGGCATGTCGTAGGTTTGCTTTTCTATACCCATTGGGGCTGAGTGGGGCCATGTAACATGTTGGAGTTGCACATTTTAGAGCCAAGCATCGCTTTTCTGCTGGAGCACTGAAATACCAGTATAACACTGCAGAAATCTCTCTCCCTCTCAGGTGTTGGCTGCCTCTTCAGAGTGAGTTCCTGAGGGACTATAATAAACAGCACACCACTTCTCACCTACAATAAACTGGAAATGGGAACTAGAAATAAAACTGTTTTTTCAAGGCACCAAGCTTTTTGGTCTGTTTGCTTGCTCAGCGTGATCTAGCCTATCCTGAATAAAAGTGTGCGTGGGTACGTGATGTATGGGAGCGGGGGCAGTATTTAACCTTCCAGAAAGTCAGCTTCCTCACCCATGAAAAGGTGGTGATGACAGCTATCTGGCTCATGGGGCTGTTGAAAGAATCATCACAATATGTACAAAGTGGTTAACGTGGATTTCAACACGCAGTAAGTATCCGACAGCTATTAGTCATTAAGACGGCGCCATCTGATATTACAGCAACTCTTTACGGATAAGCTATCACAGAAAGTTTATACCACACATCTAATCATGCATGAATCCATCATTTCTAACATCAAATCATTAATACATATAAAAATACTAATATCGGGCTAAGATAGCAGTGCTAAGTAAGCAGATGTATTGATAAACCTCAGATTTTTCTGAGCTTTATGGATAGACTGACCCTTTGAATCATCCACACCCATTCTGTTCTCATTAAGAAGCAGCACCACAAAGTGAGAAGCTTTAGAAGCAGGTATTCAAAAGCAGCTCCCTGAATTAACAGTTTTGTGATGCTGGGAGTTACTTAAATTCTCTGACAATTAGGTTCCTCATTTTCAAGATCCAGGGGACTCACAATTTGGCTGACAATCCGTATCTAACGATCTATCTATTTATCTATCTAATACTAACCTGTTTAATTTGCCCAGAAGATCTCCTTTCTCCCGAAAACAACCCCCACGTTATTTTCTTGGAACTATTCCTCTCCTGAGTCCAAACAGATGATTCCAGTGGGCCCCACCAATCACAGAAGCCATCTTCCATTCTACTTCTCCCCTGCCATCCTGGCCACGCAGATGGCATACTCCCCAGGATGAATCAGTCTTTGACCTAAATTTTTCATATTAGAATTAATAATGGAAGAAAGTCTCTTCATATCTGATGAGAGTTAGAAAGATGAGCCCAGAGTTGCCAGCAGCCAAGGGCCCCAACTTCACCGGAAGAGCTGCTCAGAAAATAAAGCCTTTCCCACAAGGCTAGATGAGAGTTGGAGAGTAGCCTGATGCTGTGTGTTTCTCCATTTTCAATTATTCTTGAGCTCCTGGGACTCCCCTAACTTGACCTCAGGATGTTTATGTGAGCCAGTACAGTCCCTTTTTGCCTCAGCTAATTTTTTAGAGTTCTATTTTTGTTTGTCTAATTGTTTTAATTTTTTAAAAATAATTGTTTTAATTATTTTTAACCAAATGAATTCTGACTACTGTTCTTTAGTCCCTAATTTATAGTGACTGCTCAATGAATTTTACTTTTCTCCGATGTTTCCTTTCTTCTAGCTATTTCATAATTTTATGTAGAACAGCAGTTTCTAAAGAATGGTATACTTTCAGGGGGCCTCCAAGGTCAAAACTGGGAATTATTTGCTCTTTTCATTGTGCTGGATTTACACTGATGGTTCAGAAACAGTAGTGGTGAAAACTGGTGGTGCGTAAGCACAAATCAGGACAGTGGCACCAGACTGTATAAGCAGCCATTGTATATTTTCCTCCACACACTCGCAGGAAAAAAAGAAGAAAAAAAAAGCTAGTTAGCTAGTTTCATGTAAGAATGTCCTTGATGAGGCAGTAGAAATTACTAATTTTATTATATTTTGATCCTTGAGTCATACTTTTTTAATATTGATTACATGCTTTTTTTTTAATGTTCTAGATGATAAAATGGGAAGTTTACATTAAGTACTTCTGCTGCGTACCCAAGTACAATGGTTTTCTTAAGGAAGAGCACTTATAAGATTGAGCTGCAAGCTGCACTTGCCACTGTATTTCCTGGAACATCGTTTTTCTTGAAAGAACAACTGATAGACAAACTATAGGTATTCAGATTTGGCTTGTTGCTTTAAGGAAAAAACTGATAAAATTCAATCTTAACAGCAAAAAATGGAATTCTGGAAGACTGTATCTGCCACTGTGAACTCAACAGCTTCTCAATAAATACTAGTGACTTTCTGATGAGATTAGTGGTAATATTAACAAATGTAATTTTTGTTATTGAATAAGGAAATGTGTCAACATGTAGAAGATCTGCATAACACAAGTAAGCCAATATTTCCAAATGGCCAATCTGTGATTTTACAAAATGATTCATGGGTACGAGTTCTATTCACAGTGCAAGACAGATCAATGGATTTTAAGGTAACTATGAACAGTTTATTAGTATAATTTTAGATTTGTCATTGCAACAGACCTTTAAACCTGCCACCTGTAGAATTTTCATGTAGAATTAAAGAAGAATAACCACAATTATCTGTAAAGGCCATTAAAAAGCTCCTCTTCGTTCCAGTTACCCATCTGTGCCAAGGCCAGATTTTTTTCCATATATTTCAGGCAAAAAACATAGTGCAACTGCTTGCATATAGAAGCAGATATAAGAATGTAGTTGTGTTCTATTAACCAAGAAATAAAAGAAATTTTCAGAAATATAAAGTAATGCCACTCTTCCTATTTTTTCTTGTTTAATAAACATAATTATTTCATAAAATGCTATTTACATTACTATGTTATGTGTGTATCTTTTAAATGAATTAAGACACATATTTTAAAAATATCTCAGTTTAAATTTAAAATATGGTAAATACTGACAGATAAAACCTATGTAAAACAAGCTCTTTGGGATTCCCAAGAATATCTGAGTGTAAAGGTGTTCTGAGGCCACAAAGTTTGTGAAACACAGACCTGGAATGTTCCTTGTCTGTCTGTTCATTCATCTGATGCATTTCTAATGGTCAGAAGTACACTCTTTTTTTTTTTTTTTTTTTTAATTTTTGGCTGTGTTGGGTCTTCGTTGCTGCATGCCGGCTTTCTCTAGTTGTGGCGAGCGGGGGGTACTCTTTGTTGAGGTACACCGGCTTCTCACTGCGGGGGCTTCTCTTGTTGCAGAGCATGGGCTCTAGGTGCGTGGGCTTCAGTAGTTGCAGCACACAGGCTCTAGAGCACAGGCTCAGTAGTTGTGGCGCACGGGCTTAAGTTGGCTCCACGGCATGTGGGATCTTCCCGGACCAGGGCTGTGTGGGATCTTCCTGGACCAGGGCTCAAACCTGTGTCCCCTGCATTGGCAGGCGATTCTTAACCACTACACCACCAGGGAAGTCCCAAAAGTACATTCTTATACCTGTATACATTTGTTCCTGCCTGGAATAATGTTCCCTTCACTTTTGTACCTTAATGAATTCTTCTGATTATTAAAGACTCAAATAGAAGTTTATTTTCCCAGATTCTCCCCTTTATTTTCATAATTATTTTTACAAATTTCTATTATAAAATTGCTGCATTCAATTTTTTTTTTCCATGTCTGAGGCCTTACTAGTCTGTGAGATCTTGAAGAGCAGACACTCTCTTTTAATGTATCAGTACCTAGAAAAAGGTTCAGACCATCATAAGTACTCCATGCAAACTTCCTTCTAGAAGGACTGAATTTTTAGGCTCTTTTAAAAGAACTTCATGCTCTTTTACTCCCATGCCATAGATGATCATGACATTGGCAAAGTCAAGTACTTCTACCAGCAAGCTAGATGCAAGGAATTGAGGTTTATGGCCAGGCTTCAAAGGGAAACCAATCACAGAAGGAGAGATACTATATTGTGGCTTGAGGGAATCTGGAGATCTCTAAAGATTTCCAATATTTTTTAGGTGCCTATAAGAGGCAATATCCACTTTCCACTGACCATCTTTACCCGTGAATTTACAACACACTGAAATACTCCTCAAAGACTCAGTTCAGTTAATGAAAAGAAAACTGCCAGCTGGCATTATCTGCTGAAAGCAACAGAGACACATGGCATGAGGGCTTTTCCAAAATTTTTCTAATTGGATAAAAGTGGGAACATTTCTCAAGATTAATAAGGGTGTCAAATCATGTCCAGCTGGCAACCCCAAGATCTCACCAAGTGTTTAATCATACAACATGTGAGCATCGAAACAATGTTACGTAGTGTCCTGGAGACTCTGCTTCATGGAAGGTAGTTCGTCTCCTGGGCTACCAAGCCTACTTTTACCTGTGATTGGTGACCATTGCCTAAGCTAAAAATGAGAGCCTGTTCAGTATAAAGGCTTATCCAAAAGAAGCAAATATTACTTATAACCACAAGCCAACCTGACATCTTCCATGCTGTTCCCATCTGCTTCAGATATTCATATTGGACAGTTTTCAAATGACAGCAGATGTCCCAGCTACAAAAAAAATTAATCAGCTGAAAAGTATGCCACTACCTAACGAATTTTATAGTTCCAGAAGTCAGAAACTGGTTTTGGCCATCACCCTGATTCCTCAATTTAAAACCAGCTCTCTTGTAAAACGAATAGTGTTTGCTTAGCTATATAGAGTTTGTAACATGAAACATCTTTAAACACAGTATCTAGGTGAGGAAGTTACATTGATTTCTTTTGGTATTTATTTATTTATTTAGGCTGTGCCAGGCTACTTGTGGGATCTTAGTTGCCCAACCAGGGATTGAACCCAGGCCCCAGCAGTGAAAGTGCCAAGTCCTAGCCACTGGACTGTCAGGGAATTCCCTTTTGGTCTTTAAATAAGCTTCTAATTCTTCAGATTCATAAAAATCCTCTACAAAGACAAAAAAAAAAAAAAAAAGAAAAAAGAAAAGAAAAAGCAACACAGTGTCAAATGCAAAAGATTTCAACTTCATTTTCTTTAGCAGGATTCATGCCTAGTGATCAACTGTAGAAAGCATGCACTTTCTGTTTAATTATGTTCATTCACCCCTAGTCAACTGTATTCTATATAAAATAAAATGGAACATCAGTGGGCAGAGATAGAGATCCCTGTACATCTACATATATATCTATGTCTGTCTGTCTATCTACCTGTCTATCTATCCAGAAAGAAACGTGAAACAGCAAAGTGGTGGAGAACAAAGGAGGCCATGGAAAGCATGGGAAAAAATCAATCCTAGAACCAGTCCTGCTAGATTTCAGTGATAACTTGGTAACCTTCCTTGTAATCAATGCAGTTTTGCTGTTGGAAATGCACATTCATTACTTTCATTTTATCTATAATATTTTATTCAAAGTGCATTTATTGAATGCACACTAACAGCCAGTCCCTCTGTTAAATTCATGGTTTCTATCCAAATGTAACTTTCATCTAAGAAAGGATATAATGCAAATCACATAATCATGCAGGCAAAGATAAAATTGCAATTGTGACATGTACTATATTGAGGGTCACATGGAGCTATTTAAACTTATATCGGGTGATTTGAATAAGTGAGAAATTATGAAAGTATTTCTAGAGGAAGAGACACTTGAATTGAGACGAACTCAAAAGGCTGAGTAGGTGTTATCTAAGTCAAGAGAGGAGGTATTAACATTACAGAGAGGATAGTACAGGCAATGATTTTGTAGGGAGAAGGAGTGTGGCAAGAAAGAAGAGATGACCAAAGAAATCAGTATGGTTGGTTAAGAGAGAACAAAGTTGTGTGGTTTCAGGCAAAGCTGGCAAAGAAAGTAGAGGTTGGCTCATAAAGAATCTCATAGGTAAAGTTAAGACATTTCTATTTGCCAAAGTGCAATGCAAAGTCATTGATCGATTTGAAGAGAGATGTATCATGGTCAGATTTATGTTTTTAAAAGATGGATCTGGTTGTAATGAGATAAACAATTTGGAAGGATTCAGACTGGTTGTGTGTAGATGGTAAAGAAGCTCTCTATCAACAGTTAGTTGAAGCTAGGGAAGAGAGAAGTTTAGACCAGGTGGTGTGCAAATGGAAAAAACTGCACGGATGCTAAAGGCACATCAGAGGTAAAAGCAATAGAGATTGGTGGGGAACTGCATGCTGATGTGAGTTTCTGGCTTACACAAAGGATGTTTTTTTACTGACATAGTCAATCTGGAAGAAATCCATATTTAGAGTGAGGACCGTTGATGGATCTAGTTTTGGACATGCTGAATTTGAGGTGCTCCTGTAATTTCAAATGCAGTTATATATGTGTCTGATGATCAAAAGAAAGGTCTGGGCTTGGAATAAAGATAAACAGAAGTCATTTGTGTAGAGGTGGTAATTGCAGCTACAGGTAAGATAAGAACATCTAGGGAAAACATTTAGAGTGAGATAAAAGGTGATTATGGGATCTAGACTTGAGGATCTTTAACATCTGATGGCCAGCTAGAGAAGTATGAGCCTGCAAAAGAGACAAAGAAGAAATAACAATAGAAGTTGAAATAAAATAAGATGAACATGTTACCAGAAGCCAAAGAGAAGTGTTTTAGGATTCAAGTAATGCTCAACAGAGTTGAATAGTGACAAAAAGTAAAGTCAGATCATAATAGCTAATATTTTTGTGTATTTACTGTGTGCCAGGTACTGTTTTAAGAGTTTCATTTTCATTAACTCTTTTCATCCTCACAAATCTTCCACAGGCAGTAGTCTAAATTTAGTCAATCCATTTAGTCTTCAATTTAGTAGTCTTCAATTTAGTCATTACACTAAAACATTGCCTGTTGTTCTTAGTGTCATGTAGTCATTGGTGATCTTTGCTAGAACTGTTTTAGTGAGGTGATGGATTTTAAGAAACAATTTAGAAGGGTTAAAAAGTGAGCAAGAGGTGAGAAAAAATACAGGCAAGTAATAGACAACACTTGTAAAGACCAATTGTAAAAGGGTGGAGGGAAATAAGTCATAGCTGAAAGGATACAGGGAGTTATTTGCCAGTTTTTAAACTATGAGTTGCCAAGTCTGTTTAGCCAGTGGGCCCTGACCAAGGTGCTGAATTTGTGTGCTGGCTGTCTCCTCTTCGCAAAATTTACTGAGGAAATAGAAAGAGAGATGGAGAAGAGTGGGGGCGGGGGGAGGGGGGAGAGAGCGAGAGATTTGCAGGGCAGTGTCAGGAGTCAACCCAGCACAGCAGTGGTAAAATAGGAGAACTGCTGAAAGCATTTGTTTTGCCTCTGACCCTGCCCTGTTGGCCTCCACATTTGCCCTGAGCAAGAACTCTGGTCCAGGTGTTCTTCGGAATACATAAAGTCAACACAGTGCAGAAGCCCTCATTTTCTTATTGAGAGGAAATGAGAAAAAAAAAAAAAAAAAAAAAAAAAAAACAGAAAACCAGTAGGCAATAATGGCTTTAGGGCAGTTGCTTTCTGATTCTCTCCTCTAAACTGGGGAATTTTAATCTAGCCCAGCCACTTGAAGTGATGTCTAGGACCAACAGCATAATGATCACTTTGGAAATTGTGAGAAATGCAGAATCTCGGGCCCCACCCAGACCTCCTGAAGTAAAAATCTGAATTTTATCATGGTGTTCTAGGAGAAGGGTGAAAATCAGACCTAAGAGTTGTTTTTAGGAAGGTGAGTAATTGACTATAGTTCTCTGATAGATAGGACTTATCTGTTCTTAGGGCTGTGCATAGGTACAGGGCCACTCTTGGGCTTATCTGTTCTCTGTCCACTGAGCATGGGTCCAAGTTCACCCCATGCAAAATGCTTCAGACAGTAGTTAGGCTGTTCTATGCTCTTGTTTCGAATTCCCTTATCTCTTTTCATATGTTTAAGGTCATTTAAAATTGCTGGTCCCTTTGCTGCAGAGATTCAAGTTATAAAAAGGCAGAGTAAATTACTCTCTATCCCACAGACACACTTCTCCTCCTAGGGTAAAATGAACTCACGAAGACACTGGAGGGGCACAATCATTTAAAAAAAAAATCTGCAAGGTAACAAATTTGAACAGAAGCAGAAATATTAGAACAGATGGACCATGTGTTTAAAATAGAATTAAAATAACGTACAAGAGATTTATGTATTTAACAGTGAAATAATACACATTTAATTTTAAGCAAATATGAAGCATTTAAAAAACTGACTAGGTATTAGGAAATAAAAAAACTTTCAATATATTAAAAAATAGATGTAATACAGACCAAGATCTTTGATAACAAAATAATTACTTTAGAATTAAATAATAAAGAGTAAAAAAAAAGAAATCCCTAAATATTTGGAAACAAAGATAGCCTCCTAACTAATGTATGGGTTTAAGAAGAAATCATAATGAAAATTTAAACAATATTTGGAATTGAAAGGCTATGAAAACTGTATGTATCAAAGTTGGGGAGGGCTGTAAAATGGTATGAACCTAGAAAGTTAAAGCCCTAGATACTTTATAAAGTAATGAAGAGAGCCAAAATTAATGAATTGTGTCTATATTTAAGTTTACACTGAAAACCCCAAAGAATACATGGATAAGTTATTTAAGACAATAAGAGAGTATGCATTATAAGCTGGGTATAAACTTAATGTAGAAACTATAATGCATTTCTGTATATCAGCAGTAAATAACTAGAAAATGTAATAAAGGAAGTATGCCATTTATGAGACTAAGAGATAATATGAAATAATCAGGAATTAATCTAACAAAAATATGTTTAAGAACTTTCCTGGGGAAATTATAAAAACTTTATTGAGGGGGCTTCCCTGGTGGCGCAGTGGTTGAGAGTCCGCCTGCCGATGCAGGGGACACGGGTTCGTGCCTCGGTCCGGGAAGATCCCACATGCCGTGGAGCGGCTGGGCCCGTGAGCCATGGCCGCTGAGCCTGCGCGTCCGGAGCCTGTGCTCCGCAACGGGAGAGGCCGCAACAGTGAGAGGCCCGCGTACAGCAAATAAAAAAAAAAAAAAAAAAAAAAACTTTATTGAGAAATACTGAAGAAGACTAAATAGATGAACAGGTAAACTATGTTCATATAAGAAGTATATTATAAAGATATCATTTCTCTCTAATCCTTAGATTCAATGCAATTTCCAATAGGATATGTCAGAGAACTTGAGACAATTCTAAAATGTCCAAGAATTGTGTGTGTGTGTGTGTGTGTGTGTGTGTGTGTGTGTGTGCACCTGTGCATGCAAGCATGTGTGTGTAAAAGCAGAACAATTACTATGATTCTTTATGAAATGGCAAATACGACAGGGTGGTTTTTGTGTACAAGAAGCAAATTAACCAGTTGATCAATCAGAAATTGACTGACCCATGTAGGCATAGATATTAGACATAGGCCAGAGGTGGTATGACAAATGAGTAGGAATGAAGAGATGGTTCGATAAATTGAGTTGGAAAAATAATTTATACGGAAAAATGTTAATGCTGGATTCCTACCTCACACCATTTAAAACTATCATTTCCATATGGATTTAGGACTAAATCTAAAAAAAGATAACATTTGAACACTGAAAAAAATTATAAGTGAATATTTTTATAGTTCAGCATACATGTGGTGTCTTAAATAATGCATGAAAACAATTTTCTATAAAAGAGAAGATTACTAAACTTAAAATAGTAAGGTTAATCACTTTTATTCATCAAAGATTAATTTTTAAATTAAAAACATTTCAAAACTAAGTTACAAACTGGAAAAAGACATTCACCATACACACAACTAGATCAATATCAAGAAGAATATATAAGCACAAATATCCCAAAAGAAAAATTGCCAAAGGAATAAACAGAGAAGTTCAAGATTACTGGTCTTCAGGGAAAAGCAAATAAAGACCACACTTAAATAGCATTTTATAAGCATTCCACTGGCAAAATGAGAAATTCTGTTCAAAGTGTAGGAGAGATGTGGGTCAACAGAATCTGCTATACATTGCTAGTAGTAAATAGAAGTTTGAAACCACTATGCAGCCACTATGAAACCATTCTGACATTTCCTCCTGAAGTCGAACACTCATATATGCTATGGTCTAGCTATTCAACATCTAGATACATATCTAAGAGAAACTCTTGAATATTAATAGGAGACATATGTAAGAATATTCATAGAAATGCTGTTCTCATAATAGCAAAAAAACCTCATTTCTTCTAAATGGGAAAATGAAAGAATAAACTGTGCTATATTCCCACAATGGAATATTTTACAGGTAGTCAATATGAATAAGCTACAGTGAAATATCATATATAGTAAATCTTAGTGCCACTATAGTCAGTGGGTAGAGTCCAAAAGGACTGAATAAAGAGTGATACCTCTTTTACAAAGTTAAAACATAAAAAAATATATCTTTGCCTATATATATACGTAGATGTGCACAAATTATATACTTGGGAAATAATGAAATGATAAACATAAAATTCAGAATGTTCGTACATCACATAAGAAGACTAAATATTTAGATGTAGGTCAAGATCCTGGCATTGTGTTTTGATTGGAGGGTTTAGGCATTTTGTTACATTATTTAAAATAACTTGGTAAATAGCTATTTGCATATAGGTTGAAGAGCTTAAAAATAAGATACTGAATGTCCTTTTACATACTGAAAGGTGAATAGCAAAGTTCAGGCCATATGATTTTTACTTTCAATCTTTTATAAATGTTTACATATTAATGAGAAACTGCTATGTATAAAACTAAGAAGTTTAAAAAGGTTAAATTATTCTCAATCAATATTCTCAGAATCATTAAGCATTTAAATCAGACATGCAGATTAAAATGAGGGAGAATTAAGATTTTTTCAAAATAATTTTAAAGAAGGCAAAGCCTTATCTACATATAAGATATCTTGGTGCTTATTTCCAAAAATTCCAACAGAGAATATGACAAGTTTACTTAATGTTATTAAAACATGTTATTAAAAAATGTTTTCTCAAGATATAACAAATTCTTTATTATTTTGGGATACTTTGTTTAGAATGATAAAATGTCATTTTGGACTTAGGTTAGGAGAACTCTATTCCTAGCCATCTATGAGGTTCATTAAAACTAGGTCTAGTCAAAGTTATTCTACTGTTGGTGGCAGGGGAGGAACCCTACTGAAAAACATGTAGGCCAAGGGTTGGCAAACTATATCCTAATGGTAAAATCCAGCCTGCCACCTCTTTTTATACAGCCCACTATTTAAGAATGGTTTTACATTTTTTAATTATTGAAAAAAATCAAAATAAGAATAATTTTTTGTGATGCTGTAGGATATTTAAATTTCAGGGTCTGTAAATAAATTTTTGTTGGCTCATAGCCATCTCTGTTCATTTACCAATTTTTTATGGCTGCTTTTCTGCTGTTATGGAGTAGCTGTGACAGAGACAGTATGGCCTGCAAAGCCCAAAATCTTTACTCTCTGACTCTTTACAGAAAAAGTTTGTCTATTCCTGATCTAGAGGATTCACGTTTTAGATACTGTGCATAGAAAATGTTAATTTTTTTTTTTTTTGGCCATGCCCCACAGCTTGTGGGATCTTAGTTCCCCAACTAGGGACTGAACCTGGGCTCCAGCAGTGAAAGCGCCAAGTCCTAACCACTGGACTTCCAGGGAATGACCAGAAAATATTAATTTTTAATTGAGCGTTTCTAGGATATAACAGATGTCATTGAAAAGAATAAAGTTACCCTATTATTTGTTTGTGGAATGCCATTTTATTCCTTAAATTGCTGAGCTTCTATATCAGGGCCTCTTAGCCACCATCATGCTTCATGCTTTACAACTACGATGAGGGCTTCTTCCTAGGATTCTTTTGTTTTGTTTTTTTAACAGTATCGTGTGGCTTTTTTTTTTCTATAATAAAGGCAAATGAATGGATCAATGACTAGAAGAATAAGAAATTATACTGCTAGTTACTTAGATAAAATATTAAAGAAAACTTTCGGAAAAATCAAAACAAACTTCCAAACACCAACACTAGACATATCAAATCTACAATGTAAATTCATATAGAAGCTGGTTAAATGCACGCTAAATTCATCTGTTGTGAACACAGAGAAACATTCATTCAAAATATCAGTACAGATACAGTGGACAATCTTCAAAGAAATTACTACTTAACTGATTACACATCTTTTTGTTAAGCGGAAACTTCTTTACTCACATCAGCCTCAAAATTCACTGATATCTTCCTCAAAGAACAAGGGTATTGCACATAGTCCTAATCTCGAAAACAAGTTATACTCACAACACACACACACACGTATATTGCTAAAAGGCCTTACCAGTATGCATCTACTACATAATGTATATACTCGTCAAAATTCAAAACTGATACATTTATGATACCAGCTTCAAAATTATGCATGCTGATAATACTTGATTTTTCCCAAAATCTTAAGTCACTATAACCAAAATGAACTAATAAACTAGAAAAAAATAATGCTGAAATAAAAATAACAATGAATAGAAATAAGACTTACTTCACAAGAGTGTTGTGAAGTTTAAACAGAAATATAAGAATTCACTTGTGATTTCTGTACTTCAATTTATGTATGTTACAGAGCAATGGAAAAATTCAACAGAGTTTTTCACGTGAAAAACTGCTCTGTAAATCAGAAAGCAATATTCAAACAGTCATTTATCTTTAAATAAACGTAAAATTCCCATTTCTATAAGGGTTATAAATTAGCTAAAGGAGCAAGTTCAAACTAAAGTGAAAAACAAGTTCACCTCCTAGCCCCAATATCTAGGATGAGGATTTTCAGTAGATACATTCCAGAGAATCCAATCATTATGAAAGGTAATAGGCAGCAACTAACACAACAATGTAAAGCAATCATACTCCAATAAAGATGTTAAAAAAAAATAAAAAATAAAAAAGTAAATAAATTTTTAAAAAGGTAATAGGGCAAAGAGCTACCTCAGTGTAAAGAGTGAGACTCTAACCAAAAACAGTTGAAAATGTTAACAAGTCAATTAACACAGTGGGATACTTGTACTTTAAGAAAAAGTAACTATTTGAAAATCTATAAATTCTCCCGAGTCAATGAAAAAGAGAAGAAACTACTAAGTGTTATTTTTTTTCCCTTTGCTTGTTTAAAAAATGTAAAATAATGACACCTCAACCAAAAACAAAATACTGGAATTTACAAAACAACAATACCCAGGATAGGATGTTCAGTTTAACAAAATTATATGGTTTAACCGTAACTGAAAAGCTATCTGATAAAAAAATTATATCTAAGACATTGTCAGAAATGTAGGAAGTAAAGTATACACTTGATTAAAGTTTGGTTTTTGTTTTTAACTAATCCCTGATATGAACTTACTTGCTTTCTTCTTGATTGACTTTTAAGAAGGTTAACTAGGAAAACGAAAAAAAAAAGAGAGGAAAAACCCCCGCTTATCAAAGCTTTCTAGTACTTAAACTCCAGTAGGATGAACAGGCCTGAGAACTTAGATCCTGAATTATACTTATGACTCTATATTTTTCTACCTTCCAGTAAACTAACCAACAAAAACTAAAGTAAAAGGTTTTAAAACAAGGCTCTAGAAATTTCTGGAAATAAAAGTATGACATTTTTAAAACTCTGGAAATAAACTGAGAGAAGGGAAGGAAAAATGATTGGTGCTGAACTTATCACATGATTTATAAACACCACAGAAAAATCAGACATTAAGCTCCACCCAAATGTTGTTATTTAAAAGACTATTTTAGAAAGTAAAGACATCCACGTGACAATTGTAAAATACAGTATTTCCCCAACTTGAGAGGCAAAAATTTAACTTCATTTCATGCAGCTTTCTTTGCAACATTTATACCCTATAAGCACGAAGTAAACTTGCTTGAAAAAAAGAACTTTAAATCTTCCTTAAAGCTCAGAGAGTTAAGTCTTTTGGGGTGGGGGTGGTACCCCTTGTACAAATTTTAAAACAAGAAGACACCTTTCACTTGGAAAGCGAGCACTGTCACATTCCAATTTACTGAATAAAAGGGACCTTGTCAAATGTCATCGTAACTCCATCTCCCCATACTTTAAAAACTCTGCTTTTCAAATCAAGTGATGAAACACAACATAGCTGCAAGCCCCGTCATAAATGTAAGTGTTAATATTTCATGACACTACACCCTTACTTACGGTAGGAATCTATGAGGAAAGTGGCCCTAGTGTTGTTACTGATGAAACAAACTGTTGGGGACACAGACTGAGACACAAAGCAGTTACCCAGGAGGGATGCTCCTTCACCTGGTGTTGGTTGCCGTGAGGGACACTGGCACGGCCACACAAAGAGCAATTTTGGCAGAGCTGGGGGTGTGGCAACTGCCGGGTACCAGAAACCCATCCCACGCTCAAACCAGGAATAGGAACACTCCGCCTCACACCGGAAACTGGAGCACTCCACGGGATGGCAGACCGCCTCCATGTGGGCAAGCCTGTGCTTGAGAGGTAGCCAGACAAGGCCCCAGGGAGGAGGACCAGCCATTGCTGTGTCTAAAGGCGTACTCAGCATTCTCTTTTTCGGCTGCGGAAAACAGGTGCAGGCTGAGTGCTCTGTGTAACCAAAAGATGGCCCTTCAAAGACAGCTGCTGGGAACTTTAGAACTTCCTTCAGAAACGGGTCAGACCTGCTAAATAGCATTAAGCCACTGGAATCCGACATCTGGGAGAAAACATATCTCAGCTTGTCCAGCATTTTCCCACCACACACGCTAACACAGCTTTAACAGAAAATACCATCAACTTGCCTCGGGCCTCACTGTCACAGCGGCAATCACGAAGTCGAGGAGGAGCTGAGGCGCTGGTCCACGCCGACTCATGAGGAGGAAGGCACGTGCTCCGCAGGCAGTAGATGGATGAGGGTCGGTCCCGAGGCGGGACACACTGATCTCAGGGGATGAGTCCAGTGTATCAAGGCCGTCGTCTCGAAAGGCTTCCAGCATGTTCCAGAGAGCAGCAAAATGGAGGCTGCATCGTTTTTTGTACAAATCGTGCTTTGCAATCTGTCAATTCATAGTAATAGGACATCAAAATTCTGAGCACGCATTTCTACGAACAGCTGCCTCTTCTCTGCCATGTTACGCTTGCTCCCAGTCTCCTCAATCATCTTCCGGGCCGGAGCTGGCGGCGCCCAGGTCTCTGGGACGCAGCCGCCTTCGCCTTCTCCGGCCTGGCCCTTGCTGAGCTGCACAAGCAGCGAACGTTCTCCAGTGCCTGGCTCTCGGTGCTTCCCGCCCAGCGCGACGGCGCCGGGAGCGCGACAGCATGAAGGGAGCGAGGGGCGCGAGGTCATGATGGCGTGAGGGGCGTGAGGTCGCGAGGTCGCGAGGGCGCTAGGGACGTGAGGGACGTGAGGGACATGAAGGGCGCGACGGGCGTGACGGGCGTGAGGGGCGCGGCATCGTGAAGGGCGTGGGGCGGGGTGGGGCGTGAGGTTGCGAAGGCGCGAGGGACGTGAGGGGCGGGACGGGCACAGGGCGGGCACGCGCCACCTCCGTAGGATTCTGTGTAACGACTTCCGGAGTCAATTTCTCCAGCCCAAATGTTTGTATCAGTTTTTAACTACCTCCCCACCACTCAGGTCGCTGCACAATAAATTGTTCCTTTTTTGGCTATAAAATTACTATCCGACTGTGACCCCATCTCACAATGCAAATCTCTTGTAATCAACTGGCGTTTCTTAGCTCCTCAATGAGAATCTTTATTCAACAACTAACTCCGTACCTACCTTCAGAAACACACAAATTTTCCTTTTTTCACATCCTTTTACAAAGAATTTATACAATCTAAAAAGTAGGGCTAACATTATTATCACACTTTCCTTATGGGGTCTTTAACATATGTATGATATCATTTGCTGATTTTATTCTAAAGATGCCCTGAAGACATTGTTCAGTACACTAGTTTTCTTTTAATGAAAAACTCCTAAATATTTTACTTCATACTGGAAATAGTTGAGTTTCTCCTTAGCACTTCCTCTGCTCATGCACACTGTGAAATAAATACCCAATTTTACTGCATTTTGCTTTGACTGCTAGAATGTGTATGGATTCATCTTACCTCTCTTCTGTTAGAAAACGTCTATCATATCTTCTTCCACTTTTTATATATTTTATGTATATTTATAAACTACCATGTACATTGCTGGAACAGTCTATATTATACATAAGCAATTTATAACATATGAAAAAATAACACATTTCCTGTGTGCCAGTAATGTGCTAGGAATTTTCTATAGGTTTTATAAATTTTCTTTTTCGAATAATACTACTACTTATCATATATTCATGGACAAAGCCAAGTTTTGTGAGGCCTAAAGCTCATTTAGGGGACCCTTTCTTATAAAAATAATATAAAATATGTTACTTTTGCAAACATTACAAAAAACCAGATCACCTTAACCGATTAGTAGAGCCCCATACAAGGCTTTGGAAGGGGCATATGCAAGTAAGAGGCCCTGACTTAAGCTATGATAGCTTCAAGGTCTATTTACCTCTGCATATTTTGACTGCTTGTGCTCTGTGAGTCACTTTTCACACACTGCACCATGTAAGGCCAGAACAAGCTTACAGGAAAATTAACTGAGAGAATGTGATGGTTAACCTTATGCATCAGCTTGATGGACAAAGGGATGTCCAAACAGCTGGTAAAACATGATTTCTGGGTATGTCTGTAAGGGTGTCGCCTGAAAAGATTAATATTTGAAACGGTAGACAACAGAGTAAAGAAGATGGCCCTCACCAGTGCAGGTGGGCATCATCCAATCTGTTGAGGGCCTGAATAGAACAAAAAGAAGGAGGAAGGGCAAATTTGCTCTCTCTGCTTGAGCTGGAACAGCTGTCTTCTTCTGCCCTTGGAAATCAGTGCTCCTGGTTTGGGGGCCTTCAGACTCAGATTGGGACTTACACCATTGGCTCCCCTGGTTCTCAGGCCTGTCAGTTTGGACTGGAACCACACTGCCAGCTTTCCTGGGCCTCCAGCTTGCAGACGGCAGATTGTGGGACTTCTCAGCCTTTATAATTGCTGAGCCAATGCCTCATAATCTCATTCTATATATCTGAATATATTCTATTAGCTTTGTTTCTCTAGAGAACCCTGGCTAAAACAGAGAGGTTACAATTATTTTTCAAGGTCAAAGGATTGCTGTGTGGTAGATGTGTATTTGAACACTGTTCTGTTTGAATCTCAAACCCATTTATTGAGTAGCTTATATACCAGGCACTGTGCTAAATGTGGGCATGCTGTGACAAACCAGACATCTGTCCTGTTCTTATGAAGTGTCTTATGTAATTATTTGTATTACAGGAGTTGGTCATTCAACTCCTTATTTATTCTTTAACCCTCATGTTAAAAAAAAAAAAAGAACAGTTTGACATATATTTTAAAGGTTTCTGTTCACTTAAAAATTAGTGTACAGTTTAAATCTACTGGCTTTGGCTGGAATAGCTGAAACTCTCATTTCCTTTTGTTAATTAATTACAACACAGATCGACATTTTATGGATCTTACTTTGATCATTAAAAATATATAGATAATGGTTCATGAAAGGAAACTATTTTGTTTTCTAAATATATCAACTTCTCAGTTTGATTCAGAAACTGATGACTAGGTTGATCTTTCTTATACAGTTAACCATTTTTTACAGTCTTGGTCTGAGCACTGCAGAAAGCAGGATTAAAGATCTTTAAACATCAAACCTCACATCCTAAATCCTAGTTTTTAGTTTCACTTCAATGGAGCTCTTACCCCAAATTCCTTGTAAGACAGTAGGACTAAACCTGGAAAGCTAGGAAAGTCAGATTCCTGGATCCACATCCCTTATCACTGACTCAGATTTCTGGAGTAGAGTTGAATTTTAAACCATACTCCTAGGTGATTTTGATGCATGTGGACCACACTTCACCATCTGAAGAGCATAGCTCAAAGATACTAATGAGATCACAATTATTTTGGTATTTCAAAATAAAGAACAAAAAATTATTTAAATGTAAAATTATTGAATAGTTGATCTTATAAGGAGGTTGTGGAAACTTTTCATTTCTCTCTTTCTTTCTGTATATTTCTTCTCTTTTCACGTCCATGTCACCTCTCTTTCCTGGATACCTCTCCTCTGTATATTCTTCTCTCTATAGTCATTCATTTAATATATCACTGTACCTTGGAATCCATCCGGGATTCTTATATTTCATAACTATTTTTGGACAATCCCATCACTTCTGTGTCTTCAACCACTGCTCATAGGCTAGATCCAAATTTTTATCATATACAGATTTTTTCTGAATTTTGGACTCCCAGCTCTATTCAGTTCTCTAATGGTAATGACTAAATGACTCCAAAGACCTCAAATTCAACATGTCCAAAGTTGAAATTAATGTTGGCCCTCCAACCAGAAAATCTGTCCGTTCCTTCTTCTGAGATTTCTCTTTCAGCTTTAATTTATACACTACAATGCAGCCATTCACCCAAACCAGATTCCAGGAAGTCATCTTTTTCTCTTCATATCCTCTCACCCATTATGTCAAGTCAATCAAAAAATCCTCTCGATTCTTGTTCTTAAAAAAAAGACAAAAAACCCAAAACACTCATTGTTTCCATATCTCTCTCACACCTTTGTCCAAGGCCTCATAATTTCTCACTGATGTTACTGTAATGGTTTCTTATTTGGGCAAACTTTTTCTGGTGCTGATTTTCCTCAAAACCATTCTCCACACTGCTTCCAGGTGGATCTTTCTAAAATACAATTCTGATCACTTACTCCCTCGCTTAACATTCCTTAACAGACCTCCATTGCTGCCAGGATAAATACAAACCTCTTGGCATGACATGCTCTATCTGCTGTGTACCTGTCTAATCTCATTTCTCACATTCTGCTTTTGACACTCCAATCACACTGAATTCCTGAAAGTTCATATCCAGAATGTACTACATTTCAGAACTTTGTACATTCTGTCCCCATGACTGTGATTGCCTTTATCCCCTTCTTTGTCCTCTCAACTTTCCTATATTCTTCTCTCTCACTGAATCTGGCTTATGTGCTTAGGCAGTGTTTGAGGATTTCAGGGATAAGCAGGAAAACAGATATGACCTGGCAGTAGTACTCATAATCTTTATTTTGATGGAATGCATGCAGAGGAGGTACTTTCCAGCATCAGAAGTCTGGAGGCTTAAGGGGTGGGAGCCACCGTCTAGAAGGGGAGGGGGCAAGACCTCGAGGGCAAGGGGCTCAGAGAGAGCCTTCTACCTCTAGAGGATGTGCTCAGCAGCCTGGCAAAGACTCTCGTGGCAGACGGCTCCCAAGGGAAATAGTGGCTTTGTGTTTTTTGTTGTCTTGTGGTTTTATCTTATCTTTGGCTAGCAGGCATTAGGTGCAGTTTTGTGGGATATGAAAGCAGAGAGACTCTAAAAGGCTAAAAATCTGCTTAATTTAGTGATGTTTAACAAGCTAACAATTGGATGGGTAAAAATTTGAGTTTGTCACTGTTGAGCTTTCAGGGAATACATCTCAGTCTGATCTAAAGAAATAAACAAAGGCCAATATATAGGAACCGTCTTGGGCTCATTTGTATGACTGGTGTTTCTATGATGGTGACGCTTTTATCCCACTGCACTATTATTTGTTGTTTGTATATGAGTTCCTTGAGAGCAGACATGAGTTTTTATAATTCCTAATATGGACTTCATAGGATCTAGAGTAGTGTGTGCTACAAGGTGGAACACTAATAAATGTCTGTTTCATGAATAATTATTCATATCATATCCATGTATTTTTTAATTCATCCAGAAGTGTTCCTCCAACTGGATGCTGTAAGAAAGTCTCATCTACCTGGAGACACAATATTTAAGCTAGATTTGTGTTCATGCAGGACTTAGGCAGTCATTTAATTTCAATAACCAAAATCTTCAAACTTGAACAGAAAGTAATTCATTTCTAAAATATAACTTGCTTATAGAAACATCACATTAAACTCAGAATATATGCCGATAGGCCAAGGACATCCAGTTTTCAACCCTGCTGTAGTCTAGGAAAGAAGTTTTAGTAATTTATAGCTATTTCCCTCAAAGCCTACCGGTGTCAGAGAATATGGGTTCCTGATGCCAGAGTGATTCCATGAAAATTGGTCTGGGCTGTTGATTCATGGAGGGTATTAAGACACATAGCTGAGCAGTTCCCTGTGGCAGGAGGTCAGGGAGATGGAAAGAATGGGTGAGGCTAGAAAAGAAATCCATTGTCTGCCCAGGATAGCAGAGCCAATGAAGGGGACAAACAGTCTCCATATGTATAAAAATCTAAACAAAGAGGATTCCGTCATGGATAGACAGAAGAAATTTTAATTAGAAAACTGAACTCAACTGGATTAAATGATTCACAGAAATGACAGGCTCAGCTAAGAAGCCAGCAACTGAAAAGGGTGAAAATAGTGCAAATTTCAGGTGTGATCTGATTCAGGTTCCAGCTTTTACCTCTGATTCATTCAGCTTCTCTCTTGTTCTTGCGTCATCCTCCTTCCCTATGTGTAATAAAATAGTTTTAGCAGTTCCTGTCTTCACTACCATATATCACGCCATTCATAAGGAGAGTGAGCATGTCGGTCCCCAATTTTTCAGAAAAAAAGCCTCAAAATTCCGTCCTTGGATCAGTTTAAGTCATAATGCCAACTCTTAACTAATTTTATTTTTTGTCAAGGGGAGTGAAATGTTCCATTTGGCCTCACCTAGTTCATGGGTTCCACATCAGGAAAATCTATATTTCTCCTTTACATTATGAAATCCTCTATAGAAACCTGGGGCTGTCAAGATGGTCTGGGGGAAAGGCTGAGGGAAGACAACCAGTGGTCCCTACAGAAGATTAGATGAGGAGTGGTCGGGTGGCAACTCAAGCAAACTAGCCCAAACCTGGCATAGGAAATATTTGTAGTTAGCCTTTGATGTATTTGCCTAGTTTTTATCAGTATTTTAAATAAGACTGCTCCTCAAAGCAACCTATACTTTTTACCTTTTATCTTGTTTATCATATTCATTTCCTAATCCCCCTTTTTTATGGGTAAACTCCACTTCAAGTCCAGTCTCAGCTCAGATTCAAAATTTGAGTTCTCTGACAAACAAGATCTGGCTTAATTTGGCATGCTAGATATATAATAGATACAATAATACACAAAGAAGAACGCATAAGGTATAAAATTTGAACTGTCATCCAAATAGTGGGAATGGCTAGCTCATTTCCAAATTTGAGTTTTCAGTTCTTTATTAACGTTCATATCACTTACTAATCCTTTTTCTCTAAATCTGTAGCTGTTGATCTGTGATTGCTCCCTCCGTCCCTCCCTCTCTCCCTTCCTTCTTCCCCTCCCTCACTCTCCTATTAGAATGTAGTTTCCATCTGTCTCATCCATGGGCACATTTCCAGCACTCAGCAAAGTGCCTATTTCAGAGGAGACACTCATTCATATTTACTAAGCAAGCCCACTGCATTACCTTTCACACTTTATTATGTTGTGTGTCCTACTTGAACATGGCTATGTACGTAGTGGACCAAGATACATTGTACAGGCTATAGTTATGCAACAGAGGAAAGCTCACGTAATGCACAGGGCTGAGACCCATGAGCGTCCTGCTCTTTGCATTTTGTTTTAAACAACTGTCAAGCTTCACTGACATTTATAACTCTCAGATCTGAATAATGCAAATAAGTTCTTCCAGGGAGGGAAATCTTTTGTGAAATGCAAAGTATAATGTAGCTTACCTTAAGTGTTAACAATATAATGAAAATAAATTATCTCAGAAATTGGAAATTTGCATTTGAATTATCAGAAACATTTACTGAGCTAAATGTCAAGGAAAAAAAAATCCCACAATTATTTTATATTCTGAAGCTAGGAAATATAGCCAAGATTTGATAATCACACTCTATTTGATTTTTCTATTCTGTCTTTATTAGTCACGTCACATTTTGTTTCACCATTTTACTGGAACAAATATACGTGAAATCACTATCAACATCTTCCTGACCTTGTTCAGCAGATGAGTACCAAGGAAAAATGGGACCCTGGCTTTCTACATGAAATGAGCTGATTGTAGCTACTTCTATTATGGCAGTTCTTTTTAAGAGGATGTGTCACCAAGTAAAGTCTTGGTAAATTTAAAACAATTGAAATCGTATCAAGTATCTTTTCTGACCACAATGCTACGAGACTAGATATCAATTACCGGAAAAACTCTGTAAAAATTACAAACACATGGAGGCTAAACAATACACTACTTAATAACCCAGAGGTCACTGAAGAAATCAAAGAGGAAATAAAAAAATACCTAGAAACAAATGACAATGAAAACACAACAACCCAAAACCTATGGGATGCAGCAAAAGCAGTTCTAAGAGGGAAGTTTATAGCAATACAATCCTACCTTAAGAAACAAGAAACATCTCAAATAAATAACCTAACCTTACACCTAAAGCAATTAGAGAAAGAACAAAAAACCCCAAAATTAGCAGAAGGAAAGAAATCATAAAGATCAGATCAGAAATAAATGAAAAAGAAATGAAGGAAATGATAGCAGAGAGCAAAAGAACTAAAAGCTGGTTCTTTGAGAAGATAAACAAAATTGATAAACCATTAGCCAGACTCATCAAGGAAAAAAGGAGGAAGACTCAAATCAACAGAATTAGAAATCAAAAAGAAGAAGAAACAACTGACACTGCAGAAATACAAAGGATCACGAGAGATTACTATAAGCAACGCTGTGCCAATAAAATGGACAACCTGGAAGAAATGGACAAATTCTTAGCAAAGCACAACCTTCCAAGACTGAACCAGGAAGAAATAGAAAATATGAATAGACCAATCATCAGCACTGAAATTGAAACTATGATTAAAAATTTTCCAACAAACAAAAGTCCAGGACCAGATGGCTTCACAGGAGAATTCTATCAAACATTTAGAGAAGAGCTAACACCTATCCTTCTTAAACTCTTCCAAAATATAGCAGAGGGAGGAACACTCCCAAACTCATTCTATGAGGCCACCATCACCCTGACACCAAAACCAGACAAAGATGTCACAAAAAAGGAAAACTACAGGCCAATATAACTGGTGAACATAGATTAAAAAATCCTCAACAAAATACTAGCAAACAGAATCCAATAGCTCCTTAAAAGGATCATACACCATGATCAAGTGGGGATTATCTCAGGAATGCAAGGAATGTTCAATATAGGCAAATCAATCAATGTGATACACCATATTAACAAATTGAAGGAGAAAAACCATATGATCCTCTCAACAGATGCAGAGAAAGCTTTTGACAAAATTCAACACCCATTTACGATAAAAACCCTCCAGAAAATAGGCATAGAGGGAACTTACCACAACATAATAAAGACCATATAAGACAAATGCACAGCCAACATCATCCTCAATGGTGAAAAACTGAAATTATTTCCACTAAGATCAGGAATAAGACAAGGTTGTCCACTCTCACCACTATTATTCAAAATAGTTTTGGAAGTTTTAGCCACAGCAATCAGAGAAGAAAAAGAAATAAAAGGAATCCAAATCAGAAAAGAAGAAGTAAAGCTGTCACTGTTTGCAGATGACATGATACTATACATAGAGAATCCTAAAGATGCTACCAGAAAACTACTAGAGCTAATCAATGAATTTGGTAAAGTAGCAGGATACAAAATTAATGCACAGATCTCTTGCATTCCTATACATTAATGATGAAAAACCTGGAAGTGAAATTAAGAAAACATGCCCATTTACCATTGCAACAAAAAGAGTAAAATACCTAGGAATAAACCTACCTAAGGAGACAAAAGACCTATATGCAAAAAATTGTAACACACTGATGAAAGAAATTAAAGATGATGCAAATAGATGGAGAGATATACCATGTTCTTGGATTGGAAGACTCAACATTGTGAAAATGACTCTACTACCCAAAGCAATCTACAGATTCAATGCAATCCCTATCAAACTACCAATGGCATTTTTCACAGAACTAGAACAAAAAATTTCACAATTTGTATGGAAACACAAAGACCCCAAAGAGCCAAAGCAGTCTTGAGAAAGAAAAATGGTGCTGGAGGAATCAGGCTCCCTGACTTCAGACTATACTACAAAGCTACAGTCATCTGGACAGTATGGTACTGGCACAAAAACAGAAATATAGACGAATGGAACAGGATAGAAAGCCCAGAGATAAACCCATGCACATATGGTCACCTTATCTTTGATAAAGGAGGCAAGAATATACAATGGAGAAAAGACAGCCTCTTCAATAAGTGGTGCTGGGAAAACTGGGCAGCTACATGTAAAAGAATGAAATTACAACACTCCCTAACACCATACAAA
Source organism: Stenella coeruleoalba (assembly GCF_951394435.1). Classification (NCBI taxonomy): domain Eukaryota; kingdom Metazoa; phylum Chordata; class Mammalia; order Artiodactyla; family Delphinidae; genus Stenella; species Stenella coeruleoalba. The sequence goes on along the minus strand of NC_137162.1, from coordinate 76,055,698 downwards.
AAAATAAACTCAAAATGGATTAAAGACCTAAATGTAAATCCAGACACTATAAAACGCTTAGAGGAAAACATAGGCAGAACATTTTATGACATAAATCACAGCAAGATCCTTTTTGACACTCCTAGAGAAATAGAAATAAAAACAAAAATAAACAAATGGGACCTAATGAAACTTCAAACCTTTTGCACAGCAAAGGAAACCACAAACAAGACAAAAAGACAACACTCAGAATGGGAGAAAATATTTGCAGATGAAGCAACTGACAAAGGATTAATCTCTAAAATTTACAAGCAGCTCATTTTCAAAAAAATGAACAACCCAGGGCTTCCCTGGTGGCGCAGTGGTTGAGAGTCTGCCTGCCGATGCAGGGGACGCGGGTTCGTGCCCCGGTCCGGGAGGATCCCACCTGCCGCGGAGCGGCTGGGCCCGTGAGCCATGGCCGCTGAGCCTGCGCGTCCGGAGCCTGTGCTCTACAATGGGAGAGGTCACAGCAGTGAGAGGCCCGCGTACCGCAAAAAAAAAATAATAAGAAGAAAATAAACAACCCAATCCAAAAATGGGCAGACGACCTAAATAGACATTTCTCCAAAGAACATATACAGATTGCCAACAAACACATGAAAGAATGCTCAACATCATTAATCATTAGAGAAATGCAAATCAAAACTGCAATGAGATGTCATATCACACCAGTCAGAATGGCCATCATCAAAACTTCTACAAACAGTAAATGCTGGAGGGGGTGTGGAGAAAAGGGAACTCTCATACACTGTTGGTGGGAATGTAAATTGATACAGCCACTATGGAGAACAGTATGGAGGTTCCTTATAAAACTGAAAATAGAACTACCATCCGACCCAGCCATCCCACTACTGGGCATATACCCTGAGAAAACCATAATTCAAAAAGAGTCATGTAGCACAATGTTCATTGCAGCTCTATTTACAATAGGCAGGACATGGAAGCAACCTAAGTGTCCATCAACAGATGAATGGATAAAGAAGATGTGGCACATATATACAATGGAATATTACTCATACATTAAAAGAAATGAAATTGAGTTATTTGTACTGAGGTGGATGGATGTAGAGTCTGTCATACAGAGTGAAGTAAGTCAGAAAGAGAAAAACAAATACCGTAAGCTAACACATATATATGGAATCTAAAAAAAAAAAAAAAAAAGGTCCTGATGAACCTAGGGGCAAGACCAGAATAAAGACGCACACCTGCTACAGAATGGATCTGAGGACACGGGGAGGAGGAAGGGTAAACTGGGACAAAGTGAGAGAGTGGTAGTGTATGTATGGACACATATACACTACGAAATGTAAAATAGATAGCTAGTGGGAAGCAGTCGCATAGCACAGGGAGATCAGCTTGGTGTTTTGTGACAGCTAGAAGGGTGGGATAGGGAGGTTGGGAGGGAGGGAGATGCAAGTGGGAAGAGATATGGGGATATATGTATATGTATAGCTGATTCACTTTGTTATAAAGCAGAAACTAACACACCATTGTAAAGCAATTATACTCCAATAAAAATGTTAAAAGAAAAAGAGGATGTGTCACTGTTTATTGAGTGATAATGAGCTTCATGAATAATGTTCAAATTCATAAAAGATTAATGTCAATAGAGGCAGCTTGATTATATATACCTCTTCCCCATATTTTTGAGATTTCTTGGGATAGTGGAAAATCAAATTTTCTTTTATGAAATATCTCTTCTTTTTTATAATAGAGGAAAACTAAATTCCTCATATAGAATAATATAAATTTGAATGAAGTAAAATATTTCGGTTGGCTGGTAGACAAGCCAATGATAAGGTATTTTAGATATTCCGCCTGAAAGAAATAAGATTGTGAAATAAAAATTCTACCCACATAATAAATTAAGAGAACAAAAGGAAGAATTTTCCCTAATAATTCTAACATGAGCCAAATAAGCTAGTTTGAACCTGAATATATAATTACATTGACTAATGAAAAAGCCACATTATAAATCCCTTTTACCTTTACTGTCTTGTATGCTTAGAATTTAGTCTCGATAATACCATCAGCCATGGAATAAGAATAACAACTGGTATTTGTATAATAATCCCATGGATTACAGTTCTTATCTTATTTCGTCCTCCCGGCCCTTGGCAATGCAGATAATATTATCCTTTTATTACTTACAAAGTGATTGATGATCAGAGACGGTAAAAGACAAGCCTAAAATGACACCAGCATGAATCTGGCAGTCCTGACCATCAGGTATAGGGTTCCCCCCCCCCACCCATCGCCCAAAGGACTGCTTTCCCCTCTGGGTGAAGTCGTATGCATCAGAAACAACCTGGGAGGCCCTGATTCCCCAGTATCACACTGCCTGCTGTGTGGACACCTTTGTTATGGCTTTATGTTTTATTCCAGTTTGTCTATCCTTTCTTCCATTGTCCATTGCTTCATATTCTTGGACACCATTTCCTGGCCATCTGGCTGGATGTCCTCCAATGGCCATAGCTGAGCCCCCAGGTCACTTGCTACACACCTTATTTTCTTTCTTTCTGTACTTACCAGTACAAGTAATCCTTTCATGTTTGTCCTTGACAAAAAAATATGGGGTCTACATGATTTATATTCAAGGAATACAGTAGATTGTATCACCACATACATAAGGAAAAGACTTTATTCTATTATAAGTAGAATTGTTAAAGAAAATACAGGTTACCCAGGTAAATTTGAATTTCAGGTAAACAGATTTGTATAAGTGTACCCTAAATATTGCATAGGGCATACTTATCCTGAAAAAAATATTTATTGTTTATTTGATATTCAAATTTAACTGCTTATTCCATATTTTTTATTTGCTAAATCTAACAACCCTAACTGTAAAAGAAATATGACTCTTTTTCAAGTCCCCTCAGATCTCGTTTAATAGTTTAAGTACAGGAGGATTCTACAGTTAGGATTGGAATATGTGAGGAATCCACAAATGAATATTCACAAGAAGCATTTTACATGTCAAAAAAAATATTTGCTTCCAATCCAGCAACTCACTCTTTCAGAAATCACCAAGATCACACGTTGAGGCAGAATGCTGCATGACAGATGGGACATTAGCCTGCTTTACATTATGAAACTGGGAAGTGAGTGTTCTATGTAGTTGAAAATGTCTGCAATAAAATTATGCTTCTGTATCTCAGTAGATTTCAAATTATAAAATTCATGCTATGCTTCCTGACAGCTTTCCTGTTAACATATTAATTTCAAAAATTATTGGATGTGCTTAATATCAACTTCAGACTTTTAATTAAGAAAACCTAAATATTATTGGTTGAGTTTCAGACTACGCTATACTAACCCAATACATTTGCCTCTCATGTGTATGACCTGGGTAAATCTTGTGGTGGATGCAAGGCTGGCGTTTGTTATGGAGGAGTTTAAATTTAGATGGGACACATAACCAGAAAGTACAGGGTCTTTAATTAAGATGTCAATAAAATACCTGAGTAGATTAGTACATCTTTGCATATTTTCTCCTTTGCTTTTCACTTTTTTGCACCTTCAGTTTTGTGTATATGAGCTCTCCATTTCTGTCTCCCAGAGCTATAATTTTCATTCTAATACTAAAGAAGTTTCTTCATTTCTAGATTAAGCTACTTGCTTTTCAGTTCTATTCTGCATATCCCTCACTGTGCTTCTAGTGGTGTCTGTTCTTTGTGCTTACACTTTTGGCTTTTTTTCACTTATTCAATCATGAGAAGTCCTCGTGAAAGTGAGTACTAACTTAGCAAGACTTACTTAGTAAGACTTTACTTACTGAGAAAGTAAAATACACTTATTTGGCATATCTGTTGTTATGCTTAATAGATATTTTTATCCATCAAAGATCTTAAGTACTGTACTTGTGTCTGTAATATATAAGTAATCTTATGATTATCACCAAGATCACTGCCTAGTATTTCCTTGAGGGAGTCTGTAGGTGTGAGTTAGCAAGTTCTTGTTCCAAAATGTGGGAATATGATAATTTTACTTATTTATTAATATTTATATTGTTTCCTTAAAGGAATATTTAACAGACTGAAAAAAAGAGCCACTTTTACCTTGGCAGTTTTAGAATTAATTGTCATCAAATCCCAGACTTAGGAGGGATCTTAATAGAAATTTGGGTCCACAGAAACAAAAGTCAGAGAGTCTACTCATGACATTATCAGTTTTATTAGGGATAAATTATTAGCACTACTACATTAGCACTACATTAGTCAGGGTTCTCCCAAGAAACAGAACCAATATGATATAAATATAATATATATAATATATATATTATATATTTACAAATATTATATATTTAATATATAATATATATATATATTTATGTTTATATATAATAAAAGTAAATTTATTATATGAAATTGATTCCTTTGACTATGGAGGCTGGTAAGCCTCAAGATCTCTAAGGCAAGCTGGAGACCCAAGGAACCAACGTTTTAGTTCATAAGCCATCAGCCAAGAAGAATGCTCTCTTACTTGAGGAATGGTCAGGCTTTTTGTTCTATTCAGGCCTTCCACTGATTCGGTGAGGCCCACCCACATTAGGGAGGGCAAATCTGCTTTACTGAGTCTATCTATTTAAATGTTAAACTCATCAAAAAACGCCCTCACAGACATAGCCAGGATAATATTTGACCAAATATCTGGTCATCCTGTGGCCCAGTCAAACTGACACATAAAATTAACCCATCACAGGTTCCAAAATCATTCAGAAATTCAGTAAAAAATGGTCACTTGGAACCTTTTAACAATTATCTTTGGAGAGATTCCTTTTGCTATTTGACTGCAGGAACTACAGTGTATTGGAAACGTTCAGGTTAACTTTGTGGAATTATACTTTAAAAATAAGAGCTAAAATCAAAGGAGACTGTGGAAGTCTTGCCAAATGAATCAACTAAAATGCCAAGAGAATGGGCTGTTTGTTTTCCTCATTTGTGGGTAGAAAAGGCTACAAATTAGAATAATATTGGGGTGAAATTACCCATTCAATCACCTTAAAAATAGAGCCTGAACTGTGTCTAACCAGTGCAGTCTAATTGTCTATATAACACAGTGATACAAAAAATACAAGGCATCTTTATAAAAATCATGTTTTTTATTTTTTTGTATTTTATGATTCCTTGACATCTGGGGCCTGGGAGATTGCATCTCCCATGGCTCGCTAATTCCTAGAGGTAGCAAACTACTTCCCTGCGAGTGCAACTTTCATATGCAGACCAAACAATCCAAAGCTCATGTCCCCCAACTACCTCCTTTATTGGATTCTCACAAGGCTCCTACGTTCCGTACCCTGCCTGATCTCTCAGGGCCAGTGCCAGACAATTCAGTGCAGCCGCTATGCCTGAGAGCCACTGAATTCATTCAAACTAGCTGATTCTAAGCCTGCTTTCACTTACATGTTTCTTCCCACATAAACCATAATAAATGGCCTTGTCATGGTTTCCTCCTGCTCCCCTCTGCCTCCTGACTGAGCCTGGTACTTCCTCCCGTGCCCCCTGCCCACCCATGGCATGGCATGCCCTCCCACTGGGAACTGCAATTAACAACCCATCTTTTCAATGGCAGTTGTCTCCTAGTCTGTTGGTCTCATCACCGCTGAATAATAATAAAACCTACATTTTAAAACAATAAATTATGTATATGCAAAAGTGTGTATGTATATTTGTAGCACATTTTAACATAAATGTCTCCAATTGGGAAACAAGTGTAAATAACTTACTCGCTCAAGGTCACTCAGTATGTTTTCAAATCTGCCTTTAGAATCCATATGGGTAACCACACGACTAGGCTGTTTTTCTTCAATCTACATGTCAGGATTGCTAAATTGAGTCAATGCTGCTCTTGAGTATTGTCAGGCCAGGATGTACCCATCCAAGCTTGAGGTGTGAGGGAAGCAGCAGTTTCTCCTCAGACCTGTGATGAGTTTTCAAATCACATCTCAATAGACTCTCTACTGGGTTCTCAGGCACTGTCACAGCAATAAACTCAGTGGTCACTTTGTGTTTATGGTGCTTGGGTCTGCGTTTATTTATTATTGGCTGTGATGGGTCTTTGTTGCTGCGCGCGGTCTTTTCTCTAGTTGCGGCGAGCGGGGGCTACTCTTCGTTGTGGTGTGCGGGCTTCTCATTGCAGTGGCTTCTCTTGTTGCGGACTTTAGGCACAAGGGCTTCAGTAGTTGTGGCTCGAAGGCTCAGTAGTTGTGGCTCACGGGCTCTAGAGCACAGGTTCAGTAGTTGTGGTGCACGGGCTTAGTTGTTCCACAGCATGTGGGATCTTCTCGGACCAGGGCTCGAACCCGTGTCCCCTGCATTGGCAGGTGGATTCTTAACCATTGCGCCACGAAGGAAGCCCAATTGACTATTTCTTTGCTCTACATAATAACCAATGATTCCATTTTTTAAATTTCAAAATAAAAATTTAAATAAAAATGTGAAAGGGAAATAAAATACTTTCAATACTTTTTTTCCATTTTGAAAATATCTCTACCTTTGTTTGATACAGATTTATTACAGGTTTCTTTCATATTTCTGCATTCTATAAAAACAATATTTTCACCTGTGATGTTTTAATAAAATACTTATGATGGAAATAACCAGTACCTTCCCAACTTTCCAGTTTACGAACTTATGCCTTGAGTGACAGAAAAACCAACATTACTTCTAAAATGAGGAATTCTCATGAAAATATGGTAGGTTTGTGTGTTTCTGCAACTGTAATAATTGTGATTATTAACAAAAAAGACAATGGTCTGTATTCTCTCCCCTTAAAAATAATATTTTAGAATGAATTGGAAGATACACATTTTCTATATGACAAAAACTCAGAACATTAGAGAAAATTATCATCCCAATCGATGGATAATCATCTTGTCATTGTAAGAATCTGGATGGCACTCTTTATAGCTGGTAAAGAACAAAACGCTGCCTAATATTTTCTCATAACATAAAATTGTCATTTCAAAATATAAAAGAGGTGGCAAACTTTGTTTTTCCTGTGCAGCTTATTGATGTGTTTTCTCTCTTGTCAATAGACTTGTGGGCAGCTCAGGAAACCTGTCAGTAAGTTGGTCCTCTGCGGGTGCCATATGCCCATGAAGAGAACTGAACACGATGAAGTCTCCAGTTTCCCACCCATCCATCCAGGGAGAGGAAATCAACATTGTCTATAACAGAATCCTTCTAAGCAGGGCAGGTCAGCTTCAATGGGTATATTTTAACTCCAACTCTACCAAAAAGCACTGTCAAGCTGGAAAACCATTCTTTGCTTGTGTTACTGTATGTTGCTTTCTATCTGACTAATGCACACAAGTGGAAAACTTATAACCTTCACTACTGCCACATTCTTTTTCGAATAGCTGTGATCATAGCCACAAAAATTTCTGATTCAAGGGAAAGGCAGAGACTGCTGAATTACACACTATCTTCTCTTTGAGAGCCACAAATAACTGCTCTGTAAATCTTGATGTTAGCAGTACTGGCTACTATTGGCTAACAGGTAGGGCTCCTGAGCTATGGAGACACGGCTCAGGAATTATCAGGGTGCTGATCTACGCTGGAGTGTGGACTGCTGGTCATAGTTCATTAATGGTGTCAAATTTTAGTTTGCAATTTCCTTGAAAAACAGCGAAATGGGCATAGACAGAATGCACTTTGATTGTGATACTGTAAATTACAATATTTTGGCATCAGCAATCCATACCTGTGCATTCTTTTCTTTATTTAGAATTATGCTCCCATTTTACCACTTGACTGTTAAAAGGTTTATTAGACACAAGAGGATGAAGCTGAACACAAGATAGGGTAAGTAAAGGCTTTAGACATAGCCAAACCTGTATTCATTCATATTCATTTATTCATTAAACAAATATTTATGGTCATCTTACCATGTGAAAGCATTATTTAATGCATGGGATAGAGCAGAGGGAAAAACAAAGTCTTACTGTATGTATAATTTTGGGAAAATCATCTTTAACTTTTATGAACCTCAATTCTATCATAGATATCAGGTTATAACAACATCTAAGCACTGGGGGGGGGGGGGTAATAGCAATAATAAATGTATTGGTTCCAGCTTATAGTAGGTAACAAAAATTTAGGAAAATATTATTATTTGAATTATACTAGACACTATTTTTTAGACACTATTTTTATTACTATTTCTAATGTACTAGAAATGACATAAGGGGAGAGAAAAATGTAAAAATTATTTACATAAAAGATGGTATCAATAATTTGTCTCTTTGCTTACTAGATAAAGTTGGCACAAGTTCAGAAAAACTCATTTAGGATTACTTAATGTCACTTTAAAAGGAGGTTCTTTGTATTTCAAATGAAGGGGAAAATGTTGTAGTTTGAATTTTGGGGATGAGGGTTCGTTTCCATCCAACACAGGGTATAGTAATGTTATAGTAAGTATGTTAAGATGTACCTTGTGTTTTTATAAACTTCTGCAAAAATCCTGTGTTGATATTGATGTTTAGTTATAATAGTTGTGTAAGAGACCAGGTGAATTCAAGAACTTGCAAAAGTCCTGATTCTGCTGAATTCTACATTTGGGTTGAAACATTGATATTCAGTCAAAATGCTTTTTTGGATATCGATAGAGTCTGAATAACTACAGGAAACTGACATAATGGATTAGATCGCAGACTCAGAGAAATGGTAAAAATCCACAGATTGTACTAATGCTTCAGGGGTTGCATCTGGCTCTATTAAATTATAGATCTTCACAAGCTCAGGGCCTAGCTTTATTTACTCTCATCCAATCCACTGCTCTGAAGTTGGGAAATCAGAGAAAAACTGAACACAGCAAATTATTTCATTAAGATTGAAGTGAGAGACTGTTTCTTGCTAATGGAAGTTTTGTGGTCACACAAAAAAGTGAGTCTAAACTGGGCTATTGTTTTTTTTGTTTTCTGGTCTTTTTTTTTTTTTTTTTTTTTGCCACACTGTGTGGCATGCAGGAGGATCTTAGCTCCCCAACCAGGGATCACACCCATGCCCCCTGCATTGGGAGTGTGGAGTCTTACCCACTGGACCGCCAAAAAGTCCCTGAACTGGGCTATTGTTGAGGCAGGAAGATAAATAGTATGAGTTCAGTAGAAATATGGTGGCAAGTGTGGGTGAGTAGAAAGGGGGAGGAGGAGGGTCAGTGGGGGTAGAGATGTTATAATGGACCAAAAGAGAGGTGACCTGGACTAGCCTCAGAGCTGAAAGCTGTCTCGTGTAGCTGTGTGCCTACCTTGGGGTGAGCAGGGAATCTGCTTGGCTCAAGCAAATACGTAAACTGATCACGTAAGTCAGTATGTTGAGAATGACAGTAAGTATTTACAAGTAAGGCTGAAAAGAATGATGAGGTGATGGATTGAAATTGGATGTATATATCAGTGTGAACTCATGCTTAAAATATATCTCTATCCATAACTATATCTATGTCCAGAGATACAGACTCAGGCAGAGATATACATGCGTACATGTATGTATGTGTGTGCATGCATGTATATACACATGCCCTGGCTCTGTCCACCAAGAAGGCCTAGAAGCACTGACACTTGGGCAGCAATGAGCACAATAAACACCTAGTCCTTGGTTTCTAAATACAAACCCTACATTGAAAGAACCAAGATTCTTTGGAGAAATTGTTGACTCTGGGTTAGGGCACTGGAAGTCCAACTTTTCTTGGAACATCTTGTGACAGAAAGTAAGAAAATGCTCAAAGAATGATAGGAACATGCCACAATATCACTTTCAGAATTCTCACTGGCCAAATTTAGGAAAACTGGATAATGGTAGGGATAGAATATAACCCACTGAATAAAAACATAAATATGTCTACACTGATAAGACTAAATGAACTGAAATCAATGAATCAGAAAATAATTGGGGAAAATGAAAAGCTTTTCTGTACAGTAGAAGGTTAATATTAAATGTTTTATAGAAAAAAACGATAGACTACAAAGATACCACAGGCTTACTATCATCGTGGTAATTGATTCAGAAGAGAGTTGTCAATGGAGGCTGAGCTGATGGGTGGCGGTTGATGGGAAATAGGATACTAATATAACCTTGGACTATCACCCCCTAAATTGAATATATCAGTTACAAAGGTGGGGGAGGACGGTGATTATATGGAGAAAGCTGGTTAAAAGAACATGACCAGGTTTTAAAGTTTAACCTTCCCACTGGTCGGCAGCATCAACATTGTGGGCCCCTTATGTGAAGCACAGAAAAAAGTGCACGATTTCTGTAGTTTCCCTGCCAAGAAAGCACATCTTGAGTCTAGTAATGAGGAAACCTCAGGTGGACCCAGATTCAGGGCCATCTGACAATAATTACGATTTACATTTTTTTAAAGCTGTGAGGATCAAGAACACAGAAGACAGAGGAAGTCTTCCAGTTGGGAGAAAACAAAAGAAGAATGACAACTAAATGCAATATGTACCTCTGAATGGAATTCTGAACCAGGGAAGAAAGAGATTTCACTGGCATAGTCGGTGAAATTTGAATGGTATCTGAGGACTGGAAGATTATGTCACATCAGTGATGATTTCCTAAGTTGGAGGGTTATATAGTGAGGGTGATGAGGCATCCCATCTATAACTTGTTCATATGGCTCAGAAAAAGGCTGCAAATAATGGACATACATACACATATAGTATATGTGAGATTGAAGAGAGCTAACAGCTGGGGAATTCTTTGTATAATCTATTTAAAATACAGTGGTGTTGACTAAGATCTATAGGTGCAATTGTGACTTGAAAATCTAACTCAGGATCAATAGTCATTATCACATTTCAGCACAAGGCGTATTTTTGGCACCAATCTCTGGAATGCCTTTCCTTATTTCTGACTTGGCTTTTAAATTGGACCTGAAGTCTTCTTGACAATGTGACTATATCTCTCAGACTTGTGATCCATCAGCCAATGGCCTTTCCCAGCCACACACAGTCAGGCCACTTCATTCTGTGGACCTGTAACAGTATATTCTTGACTTCACTGCTATGATAGCTACACTACAGCCCTAAGAGAATTGTTAAGGGTGAAAGAGCATGTTGGAGCTGAAAAGGAGCTTGTGAGATGATGCAGTCCAGCCCCTTCATTTCATAACTGAGTAAACTGGGCCCCAGAGAGCCCAAGTAATTATCCTAATATTAGCTGTGTAATTAATGGCAAAATCATTATGAGGACCCTGGTCTTTGACTCCCAGCCACTGCAACTCAACAGCTGCTGTGTAGGAATCCTGCTTTTGGTTTGTAGAGCCTCATAAGTGTAGCTGTCTATTTGATGGGAAGGTCAGCACACAGTGGGACACACTTATACTCACTTTGCTGATCAATCGATCAGTCCTGTAGACTATCAAGAGCCCAAGCATTGCACGTTCCATACCTTTATGCCACCACACCCACCTCTTTGTTGTTCCTCTTACATACCATGCATACTCCAGCCTAAAGTCTTGTCCTAGTCAGTTCAGGCTGCTATAACAAGATACCATAGACTGGGTGGCTTAAATAACAAACATCTACTTTCCAGTTCTGGAGACTGAAAATTCTGAGATCAGGGTGTCAGTATGGTTGAGCTCTGGTGAGGGCTCTCTTCCTGACTGGCAGGCAACCACCTTCTTGCTGGGTCCTCAAATGGTGGAGAGAGAAAGGGCTCCAGTCTCTTCACCTTCTTAGTATAAGGATACTAATCCCATCATGGGGGCTTCACTCTCCTGACCTCATCTAAACCCAATGACCTTCCCAAAGCCCCACTTCCAAATACCATCACATTGGGAGTTAGGGTTTAGACATATGGATTCTGTGGGGGCACAAACATTCAGCCCATAGCAGGGTCTTTGCTCTAGCCATTCCCTCTGCCTGGCATGCTCCTCCCCAGATAACCTCTTGCTGAATTTCCTCTCCTCCTTCAGGCCATGTCTCACCCTTTCAATATGGCAGACAGTGACTACCACATTCAATTCCATAAACTACACCACCTGCTTCTCCACCATCCGTGATCCAGGTAAGAGTACTTGGTTCTACTTTTTCTTTTTTCCATTATCTTAAATTTTTATTTATTATGTTTATTATCCATTGTCTGTTTCTCCTATCATAATATAAGATCCACCAGAGTGAGGATCATTGTTTCACTGACTGATGTATCGTAAGTGCACAGGGCAATGTCTGGTACATAATATGTGCACAATAAATATTTACTGAGTGACTCCATCAGAGTTAGTCCATAAATCCATGTCTAAACCAGTCACTGGCAGTAGAATTATCCTGATATGTTTAGACAAGTGCTTCTCAAAGTGTGGTTCCCACACCCGTGGCATGAGCATTACCTGGAACCTGGCACTTGTTGGGTCTCACCCCAGACCTACTGAATCAGAACCTCTGGGTTTAAGGCCCAACAACTTGTGTTTTAAAAAGCTGTCCTGTTGAGTCTGATGCAAGCTCAAGTTTGAAAACTGTTGGTTTTCCAAACCACTAACCCCTAACAGCTATCTGAACAAAACAGAGGCAGGTGGGTAGGCAAAAACAATGTGTAACATGGGTCTTTCTATGTTTTAAAATTTGTAGCTAATGATTATGCTCTTAATAAGTCAGAGAATCACACTCCAAGAAAAACAAACAAAGAAACAAACTAGGAGAAGCATCTTCAAAAGTTATGACTGTGAAGAGAAAGCTTGGCTGCTACCACTCCTGCTGTCGCTGTAAGAGAGGAGCTGGTATTACAACTGCCCTACTCATTGCCCAGATCGTCATATACCATTACCTGCCTAACCCCTGTCCCTACCCCATTCAGAGAGAAGGGCTGTTGTGGCCCGGCACCAATCACTTCATATTCTGTACCTGCTTTCTCATTTGTTAAATGAAAAGGTTGGATCAGATGACTTTCCAAGTTTCTTTGCATTATTCATATAGTGTCCCTTTCTATTACAGGGTGGCATCTGGAGGTGAGGTTGCATAAAAAACACCTGTTTTAACTTGACTCCATATTTTAATCAGGCACAGGAGGCTACAGTCCAGGCTCTCTTTTGTAATAAAAATGTCATTATTCATTTGTTTAAACATATCTCGCTAATATGATAACTATTTCTTGAGATCCCATCTTGTCTATCATTTTGTTATTTAAAGTCACTAGTGGTAAAAGACACAGTCCTCTTTCCTGAAGGAACACATAGTCTACTAGGAAATCATGTGAGTAAATCAAAGGTGATACACGAATAAAATACCAGCAGAAAGGATAAGGCAAGTGTGAACTGTAGCTATGTTACAGGCACTTAAGGGCAGAGAAGAGTATATCCCTGGAATGTTAGTTATTAAGGAATATCAATAATCATATAGAAGCTTGATATTTAAACTGTTAGGGAAAATTTGGTGATGGTAGAACATTTTTATACTCTCTTCTAAAATCAGAATGACTTTCCTGTTATTCTTTTTGCTATTTCTGATGTCCCACTTACTTTATTTAAAAGGTGTCCACTGTTTCCCTTATCCTCTTGATAGGAACAAAGTAATACTGATACATGTACTTTAGGTGCATTGACAACCTGAAATCACCATGGTGGTTGTGTTCACTGTGGAAAATTCTACAGACAGGAGGCTCAGAACAGGACAGCACCAGGGATCCTTCCTCTCGCTCCCTGGGCCCTATGCTAGGGGAGTGATGGGTTCAGAGGAGATCCACAGAAAGCTGTCAAGCTGTTCCCTGTGGCGTGGTGAATTGCCCATGATTAATCATATTTTAAAGTATATTTTGATCAAACAGGTCTTTTTCTGACTCTAAATTATCCAGGAATACCAAGAAACTATAGCTACTAAGAAAAGGAGTCATGTATAATTCCATCCTGTGCCAATTAGCTACTTACTCAAGGATCCTCATTACTTAGCATGTCAAAAACGTAATAGACATTATTCATTCAACTGTATAAAGAATGCACTGCTAAGTGAAATACCTAATTCGCTTGATCTGAGATGAAAGTGTATCAATTCATCGTGGTAACATTCAAGATAAGAAATTTGACGGCCTACATGGGATAGCTTTGATGAACCAGACTCTGTGCCATAATCACATAAAGATTTCATGGGTTCTTGCAGGGAAGTAACTGCAGACTGGTGTTTCTTGGCATAGCCAGAGTATTGCTTCAAGGGGCAAATAACTGGGAGAAACACAAGACACCAAAGGCAAATGGTTAAAAATAGAGTCCTTCACCCACTTAGAATAAAATTCCCATTCCTTTGTAAAAGGTTCCCTGACGATTCCAACTCTGGTTTATGAGAGGCTGGGCTGGTGGGATCCTGTGCAGAGTAGAGGCACCAGACTAACATTTCTGGGGAGATGAGAGTTGGAAAGACCCCCTGGGGAACATAAAGCTGTCTTTGCTTCTTTCCATTTAGGTCCACTGTCTGATTCCACTTGGAAGGCTTTCTTTATTTGTTAAAAAAATTCTGTACCCTCTGAACTGACTGAAGTGAATTGCACTAGCATCTCAACAGACTTTGTAGTGAAATATCCTGTGCCAGTCACACACACACACACACACACACTCTCTCTCTCACACACACACACACACACACACACACACACACACACACACACACCCACACACCCCTTCTTGGGAAACGTTCCTTGTAAATGCACGTGCAGTTTTTGTTCCTTATGGATCTTATGCACAATGTTTATTCAATACTCTACCAGTTGTTTGGGTACCATCCCAAGAGATTCTTATGTAGCTGGTTAGGGATGTGGCTTGAGCATGTGGATTTAAAATTTTTCCCAAGTGATTCTGATGTACAGCCAAGGTTGAGAAACACTGCCTCTGGTTAATTAAATCAGAATTTCTGAGATGTATCCCGGGTAGTTGTCATGTGTAACCTGGGTTGAGAATTACTGGTACAGCTTCTACATGCATTTCATCTGATTTATATATATATTCATTGATCATCTACTATGTCCCAAGCACTGTAGAAGATAATGGATGCAGGAGAGGTGAGCTAACAGACTAGATCCAGCCTCCTAGGAGCTCAGTGTCAGTGGTGGAAACCAAGATGACCCATTTGATGAGTATATGAAAGACACAGAAGGCTGCGGGGTGGTGGAAGTCAGGGGAGGGTTCCTGCAGTTGAATTTCTAAAAAATATATGCATGAAAAACCTATGACACATTTAACAAATCTGTTTCTTACGAAGGCTCTGTGCCTTTCACTTGTCCCCTCCTGTAATCCTCACTGCATCCCTATGAGGTCTAATTATAAACGAAGTGGCCTGAAGCTTACAGAAGTGAGTTGTCCAATATCACCCAGCTCATAAGTGTTTGGGTCAGAAGAGGATCCAGGTCCCCCAGATTCCATAGCTCCTGGTTCTCCTGTTGAATCTATTCCATTAGCGCTAAACTTTGTGCTCTGTTGCCTCTGCTTAGTCATGCTGGCTCTGTGTCTTTTGTAAAAGAATGTTGCCTATAGCCTGAAATATACAGGACAGCCCATTCTCAAGGCTCTGACCTTTAGAGGTATAATACTTTGTCATTCATATAGAGATAAACAGAGAATGATATCTGTCCTGTTGTGAGGTTTATAGGAACACTGTGACCAGACCTGTAAGAACAAAGGATTCCAGCACCAAGAAGTCTGCAACAACCAGACACACACCCTCCCCTTTTAGTATAAAAGAAGCCTGAATTCTAACTCGGGTAAAATGGTTCTTTGGGACACTAGTCCACCATCTTCTGGGTCTGCTGCTTTCCGAATAAAGTTGCTTTACCTTGCCCCAACAACAAAAAAAAAACTCTATCAGTGGCAGGTAAGGTATTCATGACATCACCAAAGGACTGAAAACCAGTTCCCATCACTTAATAATTCCTTCAAAAGAATCAGGCAACAGTAACCATGAAACAATTTATTAACACAGTGAAATTCAGAGTATGTTTTAAGTTCCAATTGTAATGATGTTTTGTCTAGAGGACAATGATTTAGTTTCATCATTTCATCATGCTGCTTCTGTAAATGGAAGTGAAACAGAATTATGATTCAAATGGCTAGCATAATGAAAAATCATTTGTATTCATTTTTATTGCATGGACAGACACGTGGTGGATAAGATAACCACATATTACTGAGAAGAACTCTGCAGGAAGAGGGAGGCAAAATCCTCATTACCTATCTGTCAAGTGTTTAAAATTATAAAGTCATGGGGGGTGTAAAGTTTAATGTTACTTACAATGCAGGACCTACTTTAGCCAGGGTAAATAACAGATTTTTATACACGGAGAAGAGTTGTTGAGTTTCTTATTAAAAGGGCTTTTGACAGGGTTATAGTTATAGGTTGTTCAAAAATGTTGACCAGTGAGATTGGCACAGCTTTACATTTGAGACCTATCAGAGCTAGCTGATTCAGAGCATGACATACTGGGATTGAAGGGAGGTGAAATGTACTCAGTGAATGTGCTGTCTTTTTTCTCCATATCAGTTGGCTGGGCTTTGCAGAGGGTGAAAATAAGTATTCTGTGTGCTCTCTGTCACAGTCTGATGCCTTTGCATTGAATGTGATCTCGATATTACCTTTGAAGTGTTCCCACCAATTCCTTTTGTTTTCTTTCCTAAGTGTCCTGGATATAGATATAAGACTTTAGAGATCCAACCTGAGTTTCTAGTCCAAGTTTTCCCCTTCAAGGAAGATCTTTTGGGAGATATATCAATCAGAGTTCTGACAGGAGGCACAGGGCACATGGAGATCAGATTCTGAAGAAAAATTAATAAAGGAATGATTTCCAAAGCATGTTCAGGGATTAGGAAGTCAACAGGGGATGCTGAGGCACCCAGGAATTAGTGACTGCAGAAACTGGGAACCCATTTCAGTCCTAGACCCTTAAGAGGTAAAAGATGGAACCATGGAGAAGTGGCTGCCCTAGTAAGCATATTGGTCATCTGGATACAGCCACCTCTGGAAGCATAATGCCAGAATAGGGAAATTGCTGGGGAAGAAATATCCAGAACTCTGTCTCCTATCCCTAGCCTCTTGCAGGTGCATCCCACTGGCCCAACTAAATCAGAAGAGGGGATGACGTCAGAGCAGTGTTCCCAGGAACACAGTGGGAAGAGAAGTGCAGAGAATGCAAAAGGGTGAGGTGCAAAATGAGGATAAGACTACTCAGAGGATAAGACTGGATAGAAGAAAGAGTGGCATAAATAATTAGGCTCCCTTTTGGACACTGTTTTGAAGAGATAAATTTACTGGCCATGTAACAGAGAAGAAAAACACCTGACTCCATATTGAATGTATTCCTTTAGCTCTAACCCTTGTGCTCTGTTGCCTCTGCTTAGTCATTCTGGCTCTGCACCTTTCGTAAAAGAATGTTGTCTATAGCCTGAAATATACAGGATAGCCCATTCTCAAGGCTCTGACCTTTAAAAGTATAACACTTTTCCATTCATATAGAGATTAAAGAGTTGCAGAACAGAGAATAGCATTTGTCTTGTTGGAGGTTTAAAGAAACACTGTGATCAGACCTACATGGACAGCAGCAAGAATAAAGTATTCTAGTACCAAGAAGTCTGGGACAGCCAGCCATACCCCTCCCCTTTTCATATAAAAGAAACCTGATTTGTAACTCGGGTAAGATGGTTCTTTGGGACACTAGTCCACCATCTTCTTGGTCTGCTGGCTTTCTGAATAAAGTTGCTACTCCTTGCCCCAATACCTCATCTCTTAATTTATTGGCCTGTTGTGCAGCGAGCAGTACAAGCTTGGACTTGGTGACAGGATATAATAAATGTCAGCTAAGGCCCTTCTCCTTGGTTTTATGTAAAGGTATTATTTTCATTTTGAAGTTTATAAAGTTAACTAAAGGGTCAGTTGAGAAGAACTAGACCCACACGGTTGAAATGACTACATATACTACATATAACAGTTTATCTACCTTTCCATTTCTTTTCAACCACAAACAAAACAGGGTTTCAGCTAGGAAGTTGGGCAAAGTGTCAAGTCATTATGAAACACAGAAGTGCTTTTGGAGAAATTTGGTTAGTTGCCGAAGCTAGTTTGTCAGGGGGAGGGAAACGTGGAGCCCCTTGACTGTACATGGAAACCCAGGGCTCATCCTTAGTGATTCAAATACCAGGCTGATTGGCAGATTAATTCAGACTCTTCCAGTTGGTGGGCCCAAGGATACTTAAGCAGCCTCCTGTCCTGGTCAAGATTGGCTTAGCACCGGGGCAAGTCCTAGTCTGGGGGAGAAAGTCACCAGTTGCTATAGCTGTAAGTGATTGAGATGAACAACCATCAACAGTCTTAAGAGATGGTTAAGCAGCTGGAAAAGTTTTTTTATGAAGTATAAGTGCTTTCTATTTATTGAAGGAGGAGGCTTTATAGTAAATTAGTCCTGTGACATTCTCAGTTAGAAACATTCAAACTCCTTAAGCACATTTGAGTAAATTTTCTCTTACTGACCTCTGAAGATAATATAAAAGATAATTTTGTTATTATACCTCAATGACAGTGGCATAGGACTGTTGACCTAGACAGCACATTTCTAGTATTTTAATATTTATTCTTGGATAATCAAGATACCAATGTTTTAATTTTAAAATTATATTCTATGTTAGAATATTTTTAAGTCAGAAGGTACAGCATAAAAAATTCCATGATACTATCATTTAATTAAAATATTCTGGTTTCTTATTTAACTAAGTATGACAATGCAAATAAATTAATTACACCAACAGTGAGACACTGCTGAATGTGAACTCTGTTTTCCTGTGCTCTAAATTATACCAGAATGAACACAATAACTCTTTTTGCATAGAAAAATATATAAATTGACCTAACTGGAAAAAACTACAGAATGTTTAACACTGTACATTTCTCAGTTTATTGAACTTGGTTAACCTATATATAATATAATAAAAGTTAAATGGAATTTTATGGGTTTCAACAATATCTTCTTCAAGACATATCTAATATTCAGATTTTGTTAATATTTATTTGTTTAGAATCATTAGATACGTTTATGCCATTTTATGTATTTATTATTTATATATCATATAGTTTACTAAATCTGTATTTTATCTAGTGACTTTAGCTACTTTGGGATTCCTGTAGATACCTCCATGTTATGACCAATAAAATCACAAACTATAAAAATGTTAACATTTTAAAAGATATATTTGTTACCCATCCTCTTTGAGAACAGGACGTTAAATCAAATGACATATTTTCATGATTCTAAGAATGTTACAAATCAGTACAACAAAGAAAATACTTTGAGTTTAAAAGGCATGTATCAGTTATAAAAAGTTTTTTTCTTTTTCTTTGTAAAATGGTGTAGCCACTGTGGAAGACAGTTTGGCAATTTCTTAAAAAGTTAAACATCAAACTACCGTATTGACTCAGCAATACACTCCTAAGTGTGGAATAAAATTCATGAATTTTATGAATGGCAAGACAAGAAAAATTTAAACAAAAAAATCTTTTCTGCCCTTTGGCCTCCTCTCTTCCCCAACTGCATTGTATATCTGCATTATGCATGGACCAAACCTTCCATTGGCAGAAATACCTGCTCAACCATAAAAAGCAACATTCTCCTCCTAGCATCAATAAGACAACTCCTTAAAAGTAACATTCCTTCTTGATCTCATAAGTGGTTACATGGTGCTTAGATCTGGATTATGTAAACTGTCAAAAACACATAATTTAATGTACAGCCCCCTGTCTCAAAAAACTTATGTAACTGTGCCTTGACTTCTAATGGGTGGAACAGTTCTCATAGCTTTCTGAGGTGCATTTCCTGGGTTATAATCCTCAAATTTGGCTCAAATAAAAATTTCCCCTTCTTTCTTAGATTGATTAATTTTTCATCAACATAGGTATATATCCAAAATAATTGAGATCTGGGACTGGAAGAGTTATCTGTACAACCACATTCATTGCAATAATATTCACAACAGCCAAAGGTGGGAACAACCCAAGTGTCCATCAACAGATGAATGGATTAAAAAATTGTGGCATATACATACAATATAATACTATTAAATCATAAAGAGGAACAAAATTTTGATATATGCTATAATACAGATGAACCCTGAACACATTATACTAAGTAAAATAAGCCAGACATAGACAAATATTAAATAATTCCACTTATGAGGTCTGCAGAATAGGAAAATTCATAGAGACAGAGAGCAGAGTAAGGTTACCAAGGGCTGTGGGGAAAGAAAGAGGAATTATTGTTTAATGAATACTGAGTTTATGTATGTTGGAGATAATGAAAAAGTTTTGGACATAGACCACGGTGATGGACACAGAGCATTATGAATGTAATTAATGCCACTTGTAGGGGAGCAAAATTTGCCACCCCAAAATGCCTCTTTGGCATGCAGATTATTTCGAGCTGAAAATAATCAAGACCCAAAAGATTCAGGAAGAAATTTTGACTTTCCCCCAAACTGCCTGAAAAAATTTTAGAAAGAGGGCCTGTTCCTGGTATAGAGATATCACCAGAGACATGTGCAAAGAACGTGGGCTATGTGTGGTGAGAAACTCAGAGTACACTCTGTGCCCCATTGTCTCTGCCTGGCCCAGCAAACATCTGTTTACCAAACATCTGCTTTTCCATTTACATGTGAATTGCCTTCCTTCTCTGGTGATTTGAGAGGAACTGGGTAAAGAAAAAAGCAACAGTGGATTATTAGATGGGCTTTTAAGGATATCTAAAATGCTAATGACAGACATGGCCATACAGGCAGAAGGATGATGATAAAGAGACACATTGAGTCAGAAAATAGTGGGTTTTTTTTTTGTTGTTGTTGTTGTTTTTTGTTTTTGTTTTTTGCAGTACGCGGGCCTCTCACTGTTGTGGCCTCTCCCGTTGCGGAGCACAGGCTCAGCAGCCATGGCTCACGGGCCTAGCCGCTCTGTGGCATGTGAGATCTTCCCGGACCGGGGCACGAACCTGTGTCCCCTGCGTCGGCAGGAGGACTCTCAACCACTGCGCCACCAGGGAAGCCCCAATAGTTCAATTTTAAAGAAACATGGGGTGCTTGGAAAGAGAACAGTGAGAGATAAGGCTGCAAGTAGAGAGGCATTGTGAGAAGCTGAGATTATGGAGTTCCACTACTGATAGCCCAGAGATTTTTTTTACCTTGAGCTATTTTTACTTGGAATAAAAAAGACTCCAAATTACCAGAGCAGTCTTGAGAAAGAGGAGCAAAGTAGGAGGAATCATACTTCCTGATTTCACACTATATTGCAAGGCTATAGTAATCAAAACAGTATGTTGCTGGCATAAAAACAGACACATAGACCAATGAAATAGACTCAAGAGCCCAGACATAAATCCACACATATATGGTCAACTAATTTTTTTTTTTTTTTTTGTGGTACGTGGGCCTCTCACTGTTGTGGCCTCTCCCGTTGCCGAGCACAGGCTCCGGATGTGCAGGCTCAGCGGCCATGGCTCATGGGCCCAGCCGCTCCGCGGCATGTGGGAATCTTCCCAGACCGGGGCACAAACCCGTGTCCCCTGCATCGGCAGGCGGACTCTCAACCACTGCCCCACCAGGGAAGCCCTGGTCAACTAATATTTGATTAAGGGAGCCAAGAATACTTAATTGGGAAAAGATAGTCTCTTCAATAAATGGTGCTGAGAAATTTTACAGCCATACACACAAGAATGAAACTGAACCCTTACCTTACACTAGTCACAAAAGTAACTTATAATGGGTTAAGGGTTTAAATGTAAAATGACCAGGGGGAGGAATAAATCAAGAGGTTGTGACTAACATATACACACTACTGTATACAAAATAACCAACAAGGACCTACTGTACAGCACAGGGAACTATACTCAATATTTTGTAATAACCTATAAGGGAAAAGAATCTGAAAAGGAATATATATATATATATATATATATATATATATATATATATATATATATATTTTTTTTTTTAATGTACAACAGAGGATATGGATGGATGAAAAGAATTATAGATATGGAAGACAGAACAGGAAAGGTAATATTGAAATCTTAGCTCTTTCAAGATTAAAACATGATAGGAGACAGTGCCAGAAGTAGAGGAAACTAACTGATAGTGCAATTGTTTTTCTTTGTGAATGGTTTACACAGGTGGTGATTTAGGTCATAAAGTCAATTTTAACTTTGGTGAATGTCTTGCTCACATTTTTTGCTCAAATTTCACAAAAATCCGTGAAATTTTTGCTTTACTGAAGTATGCTTGACAGAAGACATACAGGTGCTCTCATGGCACCTTGAATTTCTAATTAATTTTCAAGAAACAAAATCATTCTAGAGCGAATTATTTTACACTAAAATTGACATAACAAAGTTAATTGCTTTAAAGCAGTGAGAGGATGACTGACTTGAGTAGGAGACAAGTGTAATTTTTTTTGTCCTTTTTTTAAAAATTTAATTTAATTTATTTTTTATACAGCAGGTTCTTATTAGTTCTCTATTTTATACATATTAGTGTATACATGTCAATCCCAATCTACCAATTCATCCCACCACCACTCCCCCCCCACCCGCTTTTCCCCCGTCATGTCCATATGTTTGTTCTCTACACCTGTGTCTCTATTTCTGCCTTGCAAGCTGGTTCATCTATACCATTTTTCTAGATTCCACATATATGTGTTAATATACAATATTTGTTTTTCTCTTTCTGACTTACTTCACTCTGTATGACAGACTCTAGGTCCATCCTTCTGTGCTTTTTTATGATTTTATTTTTCAAGGTTAAAGTTTCATTTATTTTTGTGGAAATGCCGATGGAAGCACAGTTCTTCTTGTATGCTCCCACTTCCCTCAGCCCCTTTTCTGGCCTCAGAGTAGTGACATAATGAAAAAAATAAGTGCTGAGTATCTTACCAGAAAGCCCTCGGCCGAGAGGTAGTGGGTATCAATGCTTCTGAAAACCAACCGGTTCTAGCATCAGTTGTATAGGGTGGAATCTCACTCTACCACTTTCTGATACATTATCATTGGGCAAATCTCTTAAGCTCACTAAACCTTCATTTACTCATACTTAAAATGAGAACATTAAAATCAATACTAACTCCACAGGTTCACAGGGAGGATTATATAGAGTAATATTTGTAACCTCCTCAGGGCACCAGTGGCACATGGTCGTAATTCAGCAAACTGGAGATGTTATTATTCCCCAGGAAATGTTCTACCAAGAAAGCGTTTTTGAGCATTTCTTCATAATAGAATTGTTGGTACTGCAAAACTCAAAGAAGTGTTCTACATCATCTCTGTCAAGCAAGGAGCTATTAGGCTATCTTGGGAAGCTTCAGTATACGGAAAGTTAATAGCAATAAAGAGCAGAGTGGTGTCGGCAGGCTTAAAATGGGGGAAGCAACCAAGCATAGGAAATGCCTGTTTCAAGAGGTAAATTCTTCAGTAGATATTTCAAACCTGCTGCACCACTCTCTCTCCTCTTTAGATTCCCAGTGCTATTTATAGCAACAAAGGCCATTGTCCACTGCTCTGCCTTTCTTGACCTTTCCTTAGGTCCACCTGAATTATCCTATCCTTTAATCTTATAATATCTTCTTTTTCATCAGCGTGTAACTAAATGAAGTCTGTATTCTTTACCTTAATTGTAAGACAAACGTGTTTGCTTGTTTATTTATTTTAATGCTTCACAAATTAGGATGTCTTACAAGCAATACTAGAGACTTTAAATTTGTGAACCCAAATTTCAAATAGGATTTTGCCACCACCCGGCAATTCTACTAAACTCCTCAAGTTCACTTTCTCATTCGCCAAAACGACATATTTATGCCTACTCTCCTCCTCAAACATCCAATACCAACTCTCCTTTCCCACTTTCTAACTTATAAACTTGCTTCATTTTTCAATAACACAAATTTAGAAGCTATCCCCATCTCCCCTCTATGAAGCCTACGAAGCCATATGTGCCCCTAGGTATGCCCTCTGTCCTTTGGATATTTACTACGGTAGGTAGACAACTAAGAGAAAGAACAATTTTTTGCAATTTTTTCCCATATGAAAGATTACATATCATGTAAATTAAGTCCAGTGGAGCTCTTCCAGTTGTGTGGCTTTCCTGGGCATCTATCCTTCAAGCAATGCTTTAGAGATTCAGATCACATTCCTGTTGGAGGCCATGTTCAACACACGGCCTTTGTGGTCACCACAGGGGAAAAAGAGAGACGGTAGAGAAGGCTTAACTGCTTTAGCTCAGATGCGACATTTTATTTCTAGGATCCTTTTGTGGAAACCAATCACACGGCCCTATCTGTATGCAAGACAAATGGAAAATAGGATTGTACATCAGAAAGAAGAAGTGACTTGGTGCTTGGTCGGCCACGTCATAGAAGAAGCATTCTTTTCCCTGTAAAACACAAGCCCCTTTACTTGAACTCTGTGATCTGTCCTTGCTCAACTTATCAGAGCTCTACTTCTAAAATCACTATTTCTCCCTCCTAAGCAATTTCCCTTCTTCCATTAGATCATTACTGTTAGTATATAAACATGGTCTCATGTTCTTATATCTCCTGTCATAAACAGCTCACGCAGGTCAATATCAAAAAAACAAACAACCCGGGCTTCCCTGGTGGCGCAGTGGTTGGGAGTCCGCCTGCCGATGCAGGGGACGCGGGTTCGTGCCCCGGTCCAGGAGAATCCCACGTGCCACGGGGCGGCTGGGCCCGTAAGCCATGGCCGCTGAGCCTGCGCGTCCGGAGCCTGTGCTCCGCGATGCGAGAGGCCGCAGCAGTGAGGCCCGCATACTGAAAACAAACAAACAAACAACCCAATCAAAAAATGGGTGGAAGACCTAAATAGACATTTCTCCAACAAAGACATACAGATGGCCAACAAACACATGAAAGAATGCTCAACATCATTAATCTTTAGAGAAATGCAAATCAAAACTACAATGAGATATCATCTCACACCGGTCAGAATGGCCATCATCAAAAAATCTAGAAACAATAAATGCTGGAGAGGGTGTGGAGAGAAGGGAACCCTCTTGCACTGTTGGTGGGAATGTAAATTGATACAGCCATTATGGAGAACAGTATGGAGGTTCCTTAAAAAACTAAAAATAGAACTACCATACGACCCAGCAATCCCACTACTGGGTATATACCCTGAGAAAACCATAATTCAAAAAAGACACATGTACCCCAATGTTCACTGCAGCACTATTTACAATAGTTAGGATATGGAAGCAACCTAAATGTCCATTGATGGAGGAATGGATAAAGAAGATGTGGTACATACAATGGAATATTACTCAGCCACAAAAAGGAACAAAATTGGGTCATTTGTAGAGATGTGGATGGACATAGAGTCTGTCATACAGAGTGAAGTAAGTCAGAAAGAGAAAAACAAATATCATATATTAACCCATATATGTGGAATCTAGAAAAATGGTACTGATGAACTTATTTGCAGGGTAGAAATAGATATGCAGACGTAGAGAATGGACATGTGGACATGGAGGGAAGGGGAGGGTGGAACGAACTGGGAGATTAGGATTGACATAAATACACTACCATGTGTAAAATAGATAGCTAGTGGAAAGCTGCTGTATAGCACAGGGAGCTCAGCTTGGTGCTCTGTGATGATCTAGAGGGGTGGGATGGGGAGTGTGGGAGGGAGGCTCAAGAGGGAGGGAACATATGTACACATATAGCTGATTCACTTCGTTGTACAGCAGAAACTAACACAACATTGTACAGCAGTTATACTCCAATAAAACAACGACAACAACAACAAACTATCAAAGAACACTCCCTTTGCCCCTTTTCTTTTCTAACTACCACCCAAGTTTCTAATAGCGTTCAAACGTCTACAAAAAAATCCCATTTCAGTGTGCCTTCTGTTTCCTGGCAGGATGGTAACTGATACATGCCTTCTAATGAAGGGAGAACTTGGGTGTGGAAACTCAAGTTAGATACTAAGGTCTTATGTTTATAACTGTCACCAAGGTGATAGAGAAAGTAAAAAACAGTTGATGGGTAAATTTCAGAAACAAAAATTCTGAAATCTGAAATTCAATATGAATGCATCAGCCTGTGACAGATAAAGAATACCTATTTTCATGCTGTAGGAAAAGCCCATGCTGAAATTGTTACTTCTGCATCTGCACATTCTACCCCCTTGACTAGATCACTGTCATCAGTGATGCCATCTCAAAAAACCCCAAAAACAATAACACGGAATTTTTCTTTGACCCCCTACATTCCTTTTTAACTACCATTCCATTCTCTTACACCATTTAAAACTTGTTGAAGGAGTTTATACCCTGTCTTTGCTTTCTCATTTTCACTTTCTCTCTTCCATCCCATTCAATAGAACTTCTGTCTCCAATACTCCACAGACATTGCCAAAGACCTTATATGTTGGCAAATTCATTGATGACTTTTCTGTTTTAATTTTATGAACAATTATCCTCTGAACCATGGAGTGCATGAGGGCTTCTCTCACTACACTCCCTTCCTAGGTGGCCTCATAACAAACACAAGGCTTTAAGTACTTTCTTATATATGGATGTCTCCCAAACCCGTATCTCCAGCCAAGCCCACTTCCCAGAACTCTAGACTCATATATCAACCGCTAACACTTGATATATTTATTTTACTATCCAATCTGCCTCTGTGACTTACCATGGCCAATGAAGAATTCTGAATCTATCCCCAGAGATCCTGCTCCTGCTTTTCCTATGGCTTTCAACTCAGTAACTGGCTCCACTCCCCACCAAATTGGCCAGTTCAGATGGATTAGCCTTAATTCATCTCATTTCCTCACTCCAACATTCAATCTATCAGCAAGTCATGCTGACTCCTGTTACCTGTAGCTTTGAAACATTCTGAATGCGTTTACATCTCTCCATCTCCATTGATAACATCCAGGGAAGAATAGCGTGATTAGTAGGCTAGCTTATTGCAAAAGAGCCTCAACTGGTCTTCCTGTACCCACTTTTGCAGCACTACTCATTAAGCAGTTATGTGTATAAATGTAAGACAGATGATATTACTCCCAGCTACCCCTTTCATATTTAGATTAGTATCCGATTTCCTTAACCCGCTAATTGATGCCCACGTGAGATGAGTCTTCCATTTCTCTCCAGCCTCGGCTCTGTCTACTTTGCCTCTCACTCACCACCCTCTGGAAACACTGGCTTATTTTTGTTCCTTATATGTGACAAGCTCATTCTATGGGCAGGCTTTTAGCTGTAAACACTCTCTCAGCCGAAGCCCTTTTTGCCTGGCTGGCGCCTTCTTGTTATTTAGACTCCAGGTTTAAATGTCACCTATGCAGAAAGTAATTTAGCAATGACTAATTACTGATTCATATTGATTGCTAAGAATCACTATTTTCTAAAAATGATGCTAATGATACCACTTAGAAAAAACGACTACATCTTATTGTATGTGCTGTCAAAGCGAGCACTACATTTTCAGTATACTGTAACCCTCCAATTATTTACTAATATATCATCTTATTTTAATTCGGTGCAAGCCCTTATCACAGTTAATTAGTTTACTGGTTTATTGTCTATCTCTACCCACTAAAATGTAAGCTGTTAGTAAAGACCTTGTCTATTTTGTTGTCCACTGATTTCTCCAAATCTCAGGACAGTTCCAGGAACATTGCAGGTATTTGACACATTTCTGTTGAAAGACTAAAAATGAAATTATGTATTTAATACAGTATTAATATTTTAACCTCCAAAATGTCATTACATTGGTGGTGATTTATCTTATGTTGGATTTTTGGGAAACAGATACTAAGATATAGATTTGTCATATTAAGAAGTAGTAAGCATTAGTAATTAATATTAGGATAATATTATGGGTTGAACTGTATCCTCCAAATATATATGTTGATGTCCTAACCCCCTAGTAGTACCTCAGAGTGTGACTTCACTTGGAAATAGCATCATTGCAGACGTAATTAGGTAAGATGAGGGAATACTGGAATAGCGTAGGTCCCTAATCCCATATGATGCCATGTCCTTACAAACAGGGGACATCTGGATACAAACATGCACATAAGGAGAAAGCTATATGAAAATGAAGGGAGAGATCAGGTGATGCAGCAGAAACCAAAGAACACCAACCACTGCCAGCAAGCCTCTAGAAGCATAGTGCAGATTCTTCCTCAAAGGCCTCAGAAAGAACGAATCTTTCAAATCGTGTCCTCAGACCTGTGAGAATGTATTTCCCTCGTTTGTGTCATTCAGTCTGTGGTACTTTGTTATCGCAGCTATAGCAAACTACATAGATAGTTATTCAGAGCTGTTTCGACTGAGGCAAGGGGGTCAGGATCTTGCACCCCCACAAATACAGATAAAATTTATAAGATTTTTTGGTGGAGTGAAAAAGGAAAGGGTGAGTGAGAAGCGTCAAGAATGACATCTGGTTTCTGACATTTTCAGCTGAAGCTTTGAGAAGCCCTTCTGGTAAACCCAGGATTTGAAGAGTAAGTTGTCGTTTGCTGGATGGATAAATAGAAATAGGGTTAAGGGTTGGAAAGAAGCACTAGGGGCAGTAGAAAGAGTGGACTTCGTGCATTAAGAAGAATACAGGTGTGGAAGTACTAAGTGTGTGTTCAGAAGTTACAGAACAGTCCCTATGTCTGAAGGACTTTTGAAGGAATATCAGCATATGAAGCTGAAGAGGTGGGTTGGGATGAGATATCAAAATCCTTAAACACGTGGTGACCATGTGATTTATTTTCTTAACTGGTGTGCTTTTTAGAGTGAGGAGGAAGCTATCGGTAATTATGACAAGACAGTCCTGGGACTGTCCCAGGACACTGGGATGTAAGGTACTCTGCTCTCTCTAAGGAGGCTGACTCTCGTAAGTCAGGGGGAGTTGTCAGAGATCTTTGAAGGAGGGCAGGGATATAATCAGATGAAGATTTTAGAAAGATTGGTGTGGCATCTCTATGGAGGTGGGTACAGAATTTGCTTGGTCCTTTTGAGATCTAAATTATGATTTTATAAATAAATCTTATGTATCATTTGGCTATTAAATAGTTTTCCTGGTTCTATTTGTTTTGATGAAACAAAATTTGACTCTTGTTTAAAGTGGCAGGATTATGTATTAAGGTTTTGACTATATAAGAAAAGATGTGGGGAGGGATAAACTGGGAGATTGGGATTGACATGTACACACTACTATATATAAAATAGATAACGAATAAGGACCTACTGTATAGCACAGGGAACTCTACTCAATATTCTGTAATGGCCTATATGGGAAAATAATCTATAAAAGAGGGTATATATGTATACATATAACTGATTCACTTTGCTGTACAGCAGAAATTAACACAACATTGTAAATCAACTATACTCCAGTAAAAATTAATTTAAAAAAAAGAGATGTGTGTGAAAATTTGCATACATCTTCAGACATCAGGAGAGGACAACATAATTTTAACCCAATCTAGGCTTCTATACTCTTTTACCATTCTCCATTTAAGTCCATGCTAATTTATTTTTTCTAGTCATTCTTCAGAACCACCTTTTGCCCATCTCTAGATGGGTCTCCATATTTCTTGAATACCTTTGGTCCTTATCCACTGTTTCTATAATCTGTCTCTCTCCTGCCATCTTTCTGGGGTACTGTATCATCACACTGATGCTGTTTTGTTCTGCATGTCAGCCAGAGGCTGGGGAAGGGAGAGACCACTATTTAGCAGAAAGAGATACTGGAATCAGGACCAGATCATCCAGAACGAGTGCGGAGAGGCATTCCACGGTCAAAAGCACAGAGTTGCAGATAAACAGCAAACCAAGGTAACACATATTAATGAATAAGCTTTTGAGAAACTTATGTACCGTTAGCCCAGAGAAGGCACTAAGGTCAGAAGCTAGAGGTCTTCATGTTGCTGTAAAGAGCACAGTTGGATGGCCATGTGCACTCATGTTCTGTCTCCACCCTTTCAGTTAGAGGGTTTGTGTAAACTGACAGTCCCTCAAATTCTTCAATTTCGATAACTTTCATTTTCCTTCTCTCTCAGTGTCCCTCACTCATGGTGCTGCCAGGGACCTTGACCACTTTCATGCTTTCTCCATGAAAACTTGCCTCTTTTTACCTTTCCCACCTCTGCCCTCCCACTAACTCTGCTCTTTATGTCTGTGTCTCCTCTGATATCCCTCTCATTCATGTGGTCTATCAGCTCGCATGTCTATATCTAATCCCAGATAAACAACCCTTCTTCTAAATGAAATTGCTCTGCAGCACTTCTATACCACACTGTATAATGGCTCCCTGAATTGTTTTTCACTCTCCTCAAAGGGCCAATCCCATTTTCCATCATGGCCGCTCTTCCTACTCCCACAAGAAGAGAGAGAAGCAAGTTGATTTGAGCTTTTAAAAGTTTCCCCTTCCACCTCAAAATTCCCCAGTGTCATTACCACTAATTACTCTACCTTCCTCATCTCAAAAGAAAAAGAGACGTTTTCCTTTCTAAAGCTTAGTCATCTGCCTATTTTCGTCATTATTCTGGACTTGAGTCCATCAAAGATTCTCCTTTTTCCTTTTCTTTTACACAAACTTTGTCATACTGCTGGCTCTTCACCAAATCACCAAGTCTTTCACTTCCCTTTCTTTTTATTTTTTTTCACACATATGCACAAAAATTTCCCTTGTCTTTTTCAGCTTCCCTTTTAATTTAGTTTAATTTGATTTAATTTATTTCTTTCTCTTTAACCACTCGCTTTCTTACAACATAACATCATTTCTCTCTTCACATCCTCCACTTCCTTAGCAAATCAACCTAACAAATACCATTTCCACCTTCTAGCATTTTACTGCTTTTAATTGCACTTTCTTATTATTTCAGTAAATAAAGTTGCTCATATATTTTTTTCCATTTGTTCTTTCCCTGTTTTCAGAGAAGCTTTGGCTTCTCTTCTGACTGAAGTGAGAATTGTCAGGATAAAATATGACAACATAGATTCTGTTCAAGTTCAAGAGAAAGGAAACATATGGGTGGTTGACAGCGCACATATTTTACATTCACCAGGACCACGTTGGAGGAGCTAATTCTCTCAACCACGGATGCTGGTTTTATAAAAGATAAAGCCAATTCTCTTTCAAGTCAGTTTGGGAAAATGTACAATTTGAGCAAATATATTTATTCTCAGCAAAAAGGTATTGTCAACAGACAATTTTGTTCCAAGATAATTGTCTGATTATTCTTTAGACAAAGCAGCATCACTAATACATATTTTAACATCCAATCTGCCTATGGAACAAAAATACATCTGTTTGGAGCACAGTTTGATAGTTTGTTAAATGAGGCAAATGTCAATGCAAGTGTCTTCTGTGGCAGAATCTAAATCCAGGAAAAATCTGGACAGAATAAAGAGGGCAGGGTAGTGTAGAAACACCACCAAACTGGTTGGGATGAGCCTATGGTCTCCTGACTTATTCCCTGAGATTCTTAGTCTCAATTTCTGTACTCTTCAGCTGTCTCCATCTTCTCTTTACTTCCCCTCTTGTTAAGAAGATCTCCTCTTACTTGTTTAATCCTATTACTAAAGATTTTAAGGGTATCATTAAGAAAATTTATTATTGCCTCAAAAAGTTTATGATATCAGGATAGTAAGGTTCCTAGAGAGATTTGTGGTTGATTTCTAACTCTATTTCACTAAAAGTTACTGAAATAATTAAAATAGTTGGAAAATAATTTTCAGTGAAAAAACACAGTTCACTTATCTTATATAGTTTATAGTTGTGTCATTTTATGTAAACTTTGCAGAGTTCATTCAATACATTTCAACCGTCTTTTTTTTTTTTTTTTTTTTTTCCTGGCAGGGTATCATAGCACTAGCTTTTGCTCTTTGTATGGGAAACTTCCCTTGTGTACAAGTTTCATTTAGAGGACACGTCAATGAAAGCACTTCCTGTGTTCGGTCCCCACTCCTCTGCTCCCCCCTCTACACACTTAAAGAATTCACCCACTCCTCTAGTTTCAAATTCCATGGCTACCCCAATATATGATTCTAGCCTTCACATCTTAGAAAATGTCCACTCTCATGCCTCAATCTATACATGGGACCTTTACACTTTTATGTAATTTTTCTTAATAAAATCAGTACACATAAAATTAATCACTATGCTCCCTTTAATAGTGAGCACTAAACAGTTATGAATTATATCCCATGACGAAAACACTGACACACAGACATTTATTTAAATATTTACTCAGGTAACAAATGATACCGCTTGTTGCATCTGGACAGCTGAGGTTTGGCTACACAGCCCCCCAGAGTCTCCTGTCCCCTGAAGCCATATTTGGTCCACATCCTGCTAACAGCAGTCTGTGTGAAGTGGGTTTGTCAGGCCTGAGCAGCAGCCACGTGTTACCACATCACCTTTTGTAATCAAATGCTCCTGATGTTGGATAGAGAGGCTGCTGGGAAAGTCAGTGCTTCTTTTCCCCCCAAGGTTACTTCTCTATTAAAAAAAGTCTCTTGCACATTTGCGCCAGATTGAACATTAATAGAAAGTTCTTCCTCTAGACATCTCTTTAGGTGAATGTGCCTTCTATGCTCCAAATTAGATTCACTCCTCAATTTCCTTGTCTATTCTAAAAATATTACCATTTTTCCAATTACTTTCACTCAAAACCTTGGAGTTCTCTGTGACAGATCTCTCTCCTTTGCTCACTATGTTAAAAATTAAAAATTTCCCACTGTTCCCCCTGACACCTTCTAAATCCAGGCCTACATGATTCATTTTCATTCCACTCAGCAAACAATTTGACTGGATTTCAAGAATATTGTCGCCACATCACAACCCATCTCTAATTTTGACACCAAATAAGTATCTCTTAAGCAACATGTCACTTTCTTGCTGAAAAGTCTACATTGTGCCCCCATAACATTTTTAATCGAAGTTCTTCTTGCAAATGTCACCAGCATCTCTATGGGTCCTGTTTTTCACCTTATTTCCCAATATTGTCCAATGTGAAGCTTCTACACTGATAGGACCAGTATCTTTATTCTCCTCAAATTTAGTATGTTTTCTTTTTCATTCCTCAGTGCCCTGATTCTATCCTATCTCAAATTTGAAGCTTAGACAACTAGCCTGGTTCTCAAGTTTCTCACATCTCTTAACTCCTTTAATAACCCCAGCCCTATTCTCGATAGGCACGGAATTATAACCTTAAGATAGTGTTAGCATTACACACTGAAAGTCTGCCTGAGCATGTACAGTTCAACCTGGAGTCTGCTGGATCCTAGGACTCTAGGCCTCCGTACCTTACTGCCTGGTGACCTGCCTCTCCAGCCCCATCCTTTGTTTCTCTATAACACAAGCTGTTCCTTCCTTTACGAAATCTGACTACATATAAAAACGAAATTCCTTTTGGTTCTTCTTTCTCATCACTACTTCTGATTCTAATCTAGAAACACAGTCTTACGTAAAATCATGCCTGACTTGATTATCTGGGTGTCATGAGTCAATAGGAGGGTATGAATGTTTTCCTGCAGCCAAAAAGCTGAAGTCTCTAGAACAGACACAGATTCATTGAAATAGGCAAATAAGTCAACAATCCCTAATGTTAGTTAATATCTGAAGCAATATATCAAAATTAGATGAAACCAGATTAAGTATGGTTTTCTAATTCAATTTGGTCACTAAGAGTCAGAGGCTAAAATGATAAACTGAAATCTTTGTAGGATTCCTTTAACATGAATATCGTACATTAGTAAAGTTTTTGAAGGGAAGAACCATTGATTTTCTTTTTATGTGTCTTCACAAGCCCTGGCACAAAGCATAATACTTGTCAATTATTTCTGTGTGTATATTATTTATCTAAGACAGGGGTTGGCAATCTGCAGCTTGCAGACAAAATCTGACTAGCTGCCTGTTTTTGTAAATAAAGTTTTATTGGAACACAGCCATGCCCAATTGTTTACATATTATTGTTTACATATTGTCTGTGGCTGCCTTTTCCCTAGGACTGCAGAGTTGAGTAATTGCGACAGAGACCATGCAGCTGCAAAGTTTAAAATATTTACTATGTAACTTTTTAGAGAACACTTTGCCCAGCCCAGATATAAACAGAAGACATTATGACAAAAAATCTTTTACACTGGTAGCCTTCTAACATTGAAATTATGGGTCACAAGACAACACTTTTGAGTTGGCATGTGCAAATGAATAACTGCAAATATTCACTCAAGAACCAAATCTAATTTCTCCTCTTCTGTAAGGTTTTCCCTACTCTCCCAGCAAAGTTAATTTTCTTTCTCCTTTGTGCTTTATTATAAAGCACTGTTCTAACAGTGGAAACATTAATGTTTAAGTGTTTGGCTTTCTAATTAAATTATAATCTTTACTGGGACAAGGAGCATATTTTATTTTATTTTTTGCAGACCCTAACACTTACAATAGAGCTGAATAAATGCTAGGTGCTCAATAATTGCTAGTTGAGAGAAAGGGTGAGTTGTAAGTAAGAAACTACAATCCAGTGGAAGGTTGACTTTAGTATTTCTATTCATTTATCCTTTCAGAATTTTGGGAAATATTCTCAATTAACAGGCTAACCTGGCATGCTTAGAAATGATGATACTGTCTTATTTGTAAACATTACCTGAGGGCATGACAAATGTTGAAATTACTAATAGTTTCATGATAAAGTGGATTTAAAAGGCTAATAGATAAATTCATTTTATTGAGTATATGATATTGGTAAGATATTTTTGTCCTATTTTGAAAACTGCAGTGCTGTCTTTTTTGTCAAGCAGGTCTGCTATAAATGTCAAAGGCAGACACTGATTGGGATAGAGAATTGCTCAATCTTGATAGAGGAAACCGAATATTCCTATGAATTGGGTCATCTGGCAGATTCAGCCACTTTTCACTTACTGTTAAGTTTTTTCATTTATTTAACTAGCAATAACTGATCACTTAGCATATATCAGGGACTAGATTATGCAAATTTACTTAAAAAAATATCCATGAGCTTTGTGAAGTAAACATGTTTAGTTTTCTTTTGTAGGTTAGGAAACTCTTACAAATACATACATTGCCATAGGTGTAGTGGCCAGTAAGTGAGAGATGAGATTCCACTATTAGCCTTTGTTTTTTTCTATCACCGACCACCAGGTTAAACCACCATTCAGTTAAATCATTTACTCTTACTGGAAAAGTGTGTGTCCATGCACGTTATTACTTAAATCACAAAACTAGTGTATTTGTTTTCTATCACTGTCATAACAAATGAACACAAATGTAGTTGTAAAATATAATACAAATTTATTATCTCACAATTCTGTTGCTTAGAATGCTGGGTCCAGTGTGCCTCAGCTAGGCTCTTTGCTTAGAATGTCACAAGACCCAATTCTCAAGTTTTTATGACGCACGCATTCTTTCTTGAGGCTCTAGGAATCAATCCGCTCTTAAGCTTATTCAACCTGTTGGCTAAACTCAGTTCTTTGTGGTTGTGGAGCTGAGGTCCCCTTTTCCTTGCTGCCTGTCTGTGGAAGGCTCTCTCAGCTCCTTCAGGCCACCTGAGCCCCTAGCTGCAACCCCCTTTCCCCCTCAACCTCCATCTTCAAATCAGCATCTGCTCAATGGAGTCGTTCTCACACCTTGAATCACCTCTCTAACTTCATTTCAGCTGCCCTGACCTCCTGCCAGAGAAACTTCTTTTCTTAAAGGCTCATGTTGTTAGATTGGGACCACCTGGAATATCCAGAAAACCTCACTGTTTTAAGGTTCATTGCTTCAGTTACTGCAAAGTCCCTTTTTCTGAGGAAGGTAACAAATTCTCAGGTTCCAGAGATTAGGAAACACCTTTAGGATGGACATCTTTTGGGGCCATTCTACCACACCTGGCAGGACACCTTTCTTAGAGAATTCTTTGAAGAAAGGTATATATTTCAGAATTGGCCTGATTATGCTGTAATAACAAATGCCCTCAAAATCGCCACAGCTTATGAAAATAAAACTTTTTTTCTGAATCATGTTTCATCAAAGTTTGATTTCTGTTCTGCCCTGCATCACCTTCTCTCTAGGACCCAAAGGGACAAAGCATCCTTTATCTGGAACATTGCCAGTGATCAAGGCAGAGTAAAAAGGGAAGTGCTGAGTCATCAAACACTTCTGCCCAGAAATGACACACATCACTCTCCCACGTTATTGGCTGAAGCAAGTCACATGGTTTGTGGAATCCCACCTCCATGACCCCCCTACCAGTGAAGGTCAATGCAAAGAGGAAAATGGGATATTTAGTACAATATATTGTAGGATATTATATACAGACTTCTTGCCATTGTTTGATTTGTTTAAGACTAGTAGTCTCAAACAATCCATACTGATCCATTAGGAGAGGATACAAAGTATCATAAGGGTGTTTTATTCCCAGTATTGAGACTGTACATAGACATGGACTATTCATAGTTACCCAGTGCCTAGGGGGATAAAAGAGTTAACACAATAGAAGAAATGACTTTAGTAAGAACACTAAGTAAGCCAAAAACTATGAACATGTTGTGAATAAGGAAAGCAAAAAAATTATCGAGACTATATTTTCCAAAGTTCTATATAGAAACAAAACTAGAAAACGGCAAAAAGTGATTGGGGAAATGCTGACAACCGTCCAAATTAAAGACATTTTAAATATTAAGGATTAGAGCTGAGATGTGTTATATGTTATCCAAATAATCTTTCCATCCTAGCTTTTGAAATCAGCATGACATGGCTCTAATCTTCAAATAAATACCAGTTTTTCTTTACAGAGGGAAAAAAAAAATCTAAAGCGAGTGTCTAACATTTATTTAAGATCTCCTTTGAGCCTTTCTGAGTAGAGTGAAAAGTTTTCGCTTTCTCTTTTGCTTTGCACCAAGCAGAGCTGATATCATTCAAACCTTACGGGACTGAGAGTGTAGATTACTGTCGACAGGGGTAGGGCGGCTAGAAGCACCTGTGTTGGGCTGCAGGTTGCCACGAGGGGAATGACATTGAGGACAGAGGCTACTGTGTATGTTTCTGTTACCACTTATCCATGATTCTATCCAGTAAACAATTATCGTCCTATTAGTATGCAGAAGACTAACACATGTTAGTTTTTTCTGTGGAGAAATTGTCCTGGACTTTAAGAAACATTTTATTTGTGCTCTTTAGGGACTCTTTGGGAGTTAAGGTCATGTCAGCAATTCAGCTGACTTTTACATCATGTGGATCATTGTTAAATATTTATTAACTATAGCCTTCTTGCGCACATGCAGGAAAACTTTGCCTACCAGTACCCCCCTTTGAAATTCTTTCTGCTTTCTCTAGTCAGTTTGGGTGATGAAGCCCCACACCCTCTCTGCTCCTTTAGGCTCCCTTTTCAGGTACCTGTTACAGCATGTCGGGCTGATTCGTGGAATTATATATACTACCTCTCCCTGCCCTGTATTGAGAAGTTACTGAGGGAACAGGAAAAGTCCCTGACTCAGTGTTGCAATCCACATCTGGTACTGACAAAATATCTTGCATTTAGAAACAGCAATAACATCAACAGCAGTAGCAACAACAACGATGCCAAGTTGAAATGCATTTATGTGGAATTAAATTCTATATTAATGCAGAATTTTAGAGATTTGGGCCATGTCTAGAGGTCCTATCAAATTAAAAGGAATAGGGAGAATAGGTCTTGGCCAGATCTTTGAAATTGAGCTACACAGAATAGTGTTAAATGCCAACAAGAACAGGGTGCAAAATTACGAGTCTACTTCCTTCAAATTAGGGACAGAAAGTAAATTCAGAGTTTAGAATGCTAGGCAAGGAAGAAATGATCCTTCGTTAAAGATTTTTGCTGAGACTGAGCGTTTTATCAACTCCCGAGTTAACCCAGAGAGTAGACACATACAAAGACAAAATATTACCTATACAAGCTGTCTTAAGCCTGGGATTCCCAGAAAGCACATCTGGAGGCGGGGGGTTTATGGGCTATTACTGTAGTGGAATGCCCAACCCAGGAAGCAGAAGTGAGGGGTGATGGGACCAAGGCAGGGAGGGAGAGTCACTACAAAGATGAATCACAAAACTGGCCACTTCTAGCATGACTGACTGCTGGTACTAGGGCACCACACAGGTCAGGACCGTCACTCGGGAGAGCAAAGGGGGACTGATCTACTAACCCCCTTTATCTGCTTTATCTACCAACCCCCTTTTCCTATTGGTTAAATGTTTATCCTGAGGGACAGTAATCAGTCTGAACTTCCAAGTTGTGCCTGCACTAGCCAGCATGAGTACCAAGCAGGATCCTGAAGCAGCACTGAGAGGGAAGCTCCATGGTGATGGGTTAGAAGTCGGCCAGGAAGGCAGGAGGGGAGGTCCTGATAGACTGCATCTGTGTAAAGACAGTTATAGCCTCCTCAGAGCTCAAACAGGAGAGAGGGGAGCTCAAGAGCCTAAGAGGCTTGGGACTTCAATGGAAGAATGCGCTCAATGATTAGTGGTCCAGGGCTTCCCTGGTGGCGCAGTGGTTGAGAGTCCGCCTGCCGATGCAGGGGACACGGGTTCGTGCCCCGGTCCGGGAGGATCCCACATGCCGTGGAGTGGCTGGGCCCGTGAGCCATGGCCGCTGAGCCTGCGGGTCCGGAGCCTGTGCTCCGCAACAGGAGAGGCCACAACAGTGAGAGGCCCGCGTACCGCAAAAAAAAAAAAAAAAAAGATTCGTGGTCCATCCTTTACAAGCTCATTAGTCCATGAATGTGAATCCCTTTCTTCAATCCTCCAGATTTTAGAAAGAGAATATTTAACCAGACCATTAGAGCATATTGCTAAATGAAAAAGTTGTAAGGTTAGTACTTAAGGTGAATAAAGTTTAATGCAATTTTAAGCAGCTGTTGCATAAGCTCTTTAATTAGTAGAACCAAGCTAACACTCTTCACCTGGGATAGCATCCAACAGTAACTTCCTTGAGGACCAATCCACATATAAAAAAACTTCTCTATTTTAATTTGGGGTCTATAAGAAAATCTTCGTTATTAAAGATAATTGTAACCACAGGTGTACGCTAAGACTGTCATTTTAAATCATTCCTATATTGCAAACTAACAGATCTGGAGTGGTGACAAGCAGATTCGCTCACAATGTGCTTTAGGTTTTAAACTCATTCTTTCCTTCATTGTTAAATGTGTATTAAGACAGGCACAGTTCTAGGCTCAGCAGATTCAACGTAATAATAAGTATGGCATTATTTTAGAAGATTTCACAGTCTGGAGGGGGAGCCATAAATAAACAAGCAGTTATAAACAAGTGTGAGAAGTTGGTGTGGAGTGGGATCAGTAGATGGGGCACCAATCCTTGGCTGATGGATCCCAAGAGTGGACTCGAGAGGAGCTGACAGCCAAGCAGAACTTTAAGGGAAAGTTGGATTTTGACAGCCACTGGCAGTGAGGAAGGGGTGTTGCAAGGTCTCCTTGGAGAGGAAGAGCAGGTTCAGAGGCCATTTTAGGAAAAATGTGACCTTCAGGGAACTGCAAATAGGGCCGGCAGCATAAATAGAAGTGATATGGAAGGGTGACCCATGAGGAG
This sequence comes from Stenella coeruleoalba, assembly GCF_951394435.1. Classification (NCBI taxonomy): domain Eukaryota; kingdom Metazoa; phylum Chordata; class Mammalia; order Artiodactyla; family Delphinidae; genus Stenella; species Stenella coeruleoalba. Next base: position 76,016,142 of record NC_137162.1, on the reverse strand, counting down.
CTTCCATGCATGAAGTCGTGAGTCACTGGAAGATTTCAAGCAAGGAAGTGGAACATTCAGGCTGGTGTCTTTGAAAGGTCACTTTGACAATTGAGTGGAGCGAGACAGGAGTCAGGAAGACAAGTTATGAGGTGGTTGCTGTAACCCAGTAAAAAGGCACAGCCTCAGACTGAAGTTTCAGCAGCACAGGATAGAGGCCTGTGATTTGTTTAGTGAGAATCCACATAACTTGGAAACAGAGTGAATGAACCCAGGAGGAGAGAAATGAGTCAGGATTTCTGGCTGGAACAACTCTGTAGGTGGCATTATTGTTCACCAAATAAGGAATGCAGGAAGAGGCACGAGGTTAGGGGAAGCGAGTGTGGGCATAGAAGTAGAGAATGGTGTCATTTAAGGTCATTTCACTTCTTTAATAATATTTGGTAATTATTTCTAGTCAATGAATGAACCAGACTGACTTTCTCAGTGTATCTGAAACAATTAATTTTTATGTGACTCTATAAGTAAAGTCAAGTTTGAAATGAAATGGTCATGAAGTTAGCCATCACTTAATCCACGCAAATTTCAAACTTTAAACTCAATATATTTATCATATATGTATAAAGTAATTCTGAATTGCCCATTTTTCTTCTGTTTCTCATAGATGTTCTAATAGCTATTTCTAAATAGATTCTGAAATGTATTTTCAGTGAATTATTTGAAGTTACTCATTGTTTCGTGCAACTAGCACAGTGCTGTCCTGTCTTATTGTCCTGTAATACTGCATTAGAACTGATGTAGCTCAAAACTGGATTTTAGTGTTCATTGGTAGATATTGCCTGTGGCCATTATTAGTAGGATATTTAAATGGTGACTTTCTGTTTCTCTCTGTCTCTGTTTCTCTCTACGTCTCTTTCTCTGTCTCTCTTATTTTTTGACATTTCCTTACTTTTCAACATACACTACAATCCAGGAGCATCTTTTTCCTGCTGCAGTCCTGGAATCAACAACCACTTTTCCAATGAGCCCTGGATCCTTTTATGGGCACATTGGCTAGAACTTCCAGTACAATGTAAAATAGGACCGGTGAGAGAAGATATCCTTCTCTTGCTCCTAAACTTAACAGAAAAATTTCAATCTCTCCATTAAGTATGATGTTAAATCTAAAGTATTTCACAGATACCGTTTATCAGGTTAGGCAGTTTAAAATTCTATTCCTAGGTTGCTATAAGTTTTTTGTTTGTTCTATCAAGAATGGATGTTGAATTTTCGTCAAATGATTTTTCTGTATCTATTGAGAAAGTCATACGTTTTTTCTTCATTCATGTTTTAATGTGGTGAATTACACTGATTTTTGAAAGTTGAAGCAGGGTAATTTAAAATTACCGTCTATACTTCCTTACTTCCCACTCATCTCCCAACAGGTTGCTGTCTAACATTCATGCTTCTCATTTCATATAACTCTCTTGACAAAGTAATGGTCATATTGTGTCATCTTTTCACATTAACATCTTTTACACACCTGTAAGTTATGACCACATTCTAGAAATGTTCTTCCCTGGTTTTCATTTTTTGTTTGTTTTATGGTCACTGCTCACCAATTTCCCTTGTCCATGATAGAGGTGTGTGTTCCTTAAAATTTCATTTCTTGCTGTATGTGCTTATTAATTTATTTATTTACTCTTTAAGTCCACATTTTCAGAAATCATATATATGCAGGTGACTCCCCAGATGCAAATCTCCAATCTAGAACCCTCTCTGGTGAGTTCTACCTCCAACACATTTACTTGGATATCAGTAATCAACAGAAATCACCAAACTAACCACATTACCCTGCCTCAAGTTTTCAAAGTTCCCTATTACTTTTAGTCTAAAAGTTATTAACCCATTAACTCTAAGCCCTGCTTACTTTTCCAGCTTTATTTCTTGTCCCTTCTTTACCTATACTCTTAGCTCACTCATACAAATTATTTTTCATTTCTCCGTCAAACCACACCATGCTATGTCACACCTCTGAGCCTTTATGCATGTTGCTCCCTCTCTCTGTAATACTCTTTTCTCTTTAACTTCCTTCTCATCTTTAAAGCTCAGTCTATTTCACTTCCTTTGTGAGGCCTCAGACCTACACCTCTCTGCACTGCTCCAGGCCAGGATGATAATGATTTACTATTTGCGCTCTCACTGTGCCTTTTTACCACACAATGGTATGCTGTAATATTGTAATGTTACTGTCATAATTGATTCACATGTTTATTTCACACACATACACGCATACATTAACTATGCACTGTGAGGGCGGGGGCAATATATTGATCCCTCAGCACCTGAAAAGACCCTACTACATAGTTGGCACTAAGTACATATTTGTTGAATGAATAGCCCAAGAGTCTAGAGTTTTGCCCTTATAAAAGCAACCCTGAACTCTGAAAACTTCAGCATTTTAGTTTAACTTCAGACCTTAAGGTAAATTTTTGAAGGAATATGGTCCGCGAACTAAGGTAGGAAGTTCCAGCTGCATGTTGAAAAAGAGAGAAAACTTGAGCAGCATAGCGGGTTGTTAAAGGCTAAGTTAGAACCAAAGAAACAGCACGTAAATCTCGGTTAGATGAGGGCTCCATCAGCATGGAAAGGTTTTTCAATATAAAGGGCACTGGAATTACGATAAGGCTCTGCCGAAGGGGCATGATATAGGAGCTGGCAGTAGCATATATGCGTCATTTTAAAGTTGCTGTTCCTCAGCTAATGGCTTCCTATACTGTATGTCTCTATGATAAATTTCTGGAGGCTGTGAGTATGAGATGACTCACATCCTAAAGATTAAGCACCATTTCTAATGAAGTGATGACTGATACATCATAAAACAGATGCTGCACGGCAGCCAAACTTCCTTCTCGCTAATGTCTGGAAGGGTCATTTCTTAAAATGTACCCCTTATGCCTAAAGACAGTGAAACTTTTGGTTCTACTTTTTAAAATCCTATGTTTTAAAAAATGAAATAAAGTTTAAATACAAAACAGCTTTGTGAAGCATATGCTTAATTGTATTAGGCTATGGGCCAAAGTCAAAATAAGGGTCAAAGATCTCAGACTGGAAAAAGTGCAAGTTACGAATCAGCATCTTATTTACACTGACTCTATTAAACATCAAGGTCATTGTTTTCTTGTAGTGTGAATGAAGCTCTGTGTCTTGATACTAAGTACAACAGAAAACTCTTAACAGTGCTTCACTTAATCTACTCTCTCTGGATTAATTGATGCTGTGTGTTCCCTCTCTAAAATATGACACAAAGAAACTTGTGACTAGAGGCCTAAGCCGTAGAATAAGTGCTGGCAAATATGGTCCGTGAACAAAACACAGCCCCCTGCCTGTTTTTACAAATAAATTATTATTGGAACACATCTACAACCATTCATTTGCTTGTCTATGAGTCTTGTTGCACTAAAACAGCAGAGCTGAATTGGCTGTGTAAGAGATCTTCTCTGCCACAGAGCCAAAAGTTTTTATTACCTAAGCATTAACAGAAAGTTTTCAATCCCTGCACTAGAAGATTTCCACTTTATAAAACATAGAGGCAGTTTTGTTGTTCCTAATCCCCAATATTGATTGTTTTCGTTATTGTAGGTATTCTAATTTAATTATATATTAAAAAATGATGATATGTGAGTGTGATAACAAAGAAGTTGTACTGGTTCTGGAAAAACACAATAAAATTAAGGATCTAAAATATTGGTATTGAATTAGGTAAGAAAATCCTGTAAAATATATAGGATTCCAGATACCTTGACAATTTTCTACCATTTCCTACTCTATACTGCAGAAACTGAAGCTAAAAAATTGAACACAGTGCATTATAGGTATAATTTACACACACACACACACACATACACACACACACACACACACACACACACACACAATATGGAACTCTCATCAACAGAAGCATAGTCAATAAACCAACTTATGCCTTCCAATGAAGATTTTCAGAGCCAATGTTTTACATCAAAATATGGGTGGTGGGCTTCCCTGGTGGCGCAGTGGTTGGGAGTCCGCCTGCCGATGCAGGGGACATGGGTTCGTGCCCTGGTCCGGGAGGATCCCACGTGCTGCGGAGCGGCTGGGCCCGTGAGCCATGGCCTCTGGGCCTGCGTGTCCGGAGCCTGTGCTCCGCAGCGGGAGAGGCCACAGCAGTGAGAGGCCTGCGTATCGCAAAAAAAATAAAAAAAATATGGGTGGTATAGGCATTAGGAAAAAAACCAAAAACCCACAGTATCCATTTACTGAGTACTCATGAGATAACAAAATTATTCACTGATTTACCTGTGTTCAAAAACAGAGGTTAAACAGTTGATTAATCTCAACTGAAGAATGACTTCAAATATGGGTCAAAGCGTATAAAGTTTAATTCCATCCTAAAAGATAACACAAAGATCAGGGCAGAATCAAAACAAATTTAAAAATTATAAATCAAAGGCGACACCTGTAGCAATCCAACCCGAGCTTACAAATTACAGATTTCATTTATTTATTTTTCTTTTTATTGCTGTACTCATCAGAAAATCACTAAATCTTAAGGCTTTCAAAACTTTTTATGATTTATCTTTTCCAATTTCCTATCCTTACAAAAATAAGTATGGATTGATTCTAGAGTATTCAAAGGTTTTCATGGATTTAAACGTTTTGTTAAATACTTAAAGAAAAAATAACTTAGAAAAAGCATTTCTAGATAGTATTTCTTTCCTTTCTAGTTATGAAGAACTTGAATAAAATAATTTATTTACCACCATGTAAAAACTTTGATCCAGCTGAATCAAGACAAGGGAACCCTCTTGCACTGCTGGTGGGAATGTGAATTGGTACAGCCACTATGGAGAACAGTATGGAGGTTCCTTAAAAAACTACAAATAGAACTACCATAGGACCCAGCAATCCCACTACTGGGCATATACCCTGAGAAAACCATAATTGAAAAAGAGTCATGTACCAAAATGTTCATTGCAGCTCTATTTACAATAGCCAGGAGATGGAAACAACCTAAGTGTCCATCATCGGATGAATGGATAAAGAAGATGTGGCACATATATACAATGGAATATTACTCAGCCATAAAAAGAAACGAAATTGAGCTATTTGTAATGAGGTGGATGGACCTAGAGTCTGTCATACAGAGTGAAGTAAGTCAGAAAGAGAAAGACAAATACCATATGCTAACACATATATATGGAATCTAAGAAAAAAAAATGTCATGAAGAACCTAGGGGTAAGACAGGAATAAAGACACAGACCTACTAGAGAATGGACTTGAGGATACGGGGAGGGGGAAAGGTAAGCTGTGACAAAGTGAGAGAGTGGCATGGACATGTATACACTCCCAAACATAAAATAGATAGCTAGTGGGAAGCAGCCGCATAGCACAGGGAGATCAGCTCGGTGCTTTGTGACCACCTAGAGGGGTGGGATAGGGAGGGTGGGAGGGAGGGTGATGCAAGAGGGAAGAGATATGGGAACATATGTATATGTAAAGCTGATTCACTTTGTTATAAAGCAGAAACTAATACACCATTGTAAAGCAATTATACTCCAATAAAGATGTAAATAATAATAATAATGTAATCAATATAGAAGTACTATTACTTTCTCTTAAGTGAAAGAAGAAACTATAATAGGTTGAATAAAGGACATCCTAAGATATCAAGGTCATGATCATGGAAGTGGAGATGTTACTTTATTTGAAAAAAGGGTGTTTGCAGACACAATCAGGATAGACATCTTGAGATGGATAGATTATCCTGGATTATTCAAGTGGACCATAAATGCAATCATATGTCCTCATAAGAGAGAGGCAAAGGAAGATAACGCAGACAGAAGAGGAGGATGAAACGTGACCATAAAGGCAGAAATTGAAGTGATGGGGCTGTAAGTCAAGGAATGCGGACAGCCACCAGAAGCTGGAAGAGGCAAAGAATGGATTCTCTCCTAGAGCTTTCAGAAGGAATGTGATTCTGCTGATACCTTGATTTTGAACTTAAGATATTCAGAATGGTGAGAGAATAAATTTCTGTTGTTTTTAACCATCCAGTTTGTGGTAATTTGTTAGAGTAGCCCCAGTAAACTAATACAGAAGGTTTCTGAGTTGCATAGATGAAAGATAATATGAACAATTATAATTAAAGTAAGTATCAAAATAAATTTTAAATCACTTTGCTATGTCATATAAACATCTGCAATATCAAAATATTAAGCCTTTAAAATAAGGTGTAATTTATTGTATAATAAGTATGTGGTTATCAAAATCAGGGTAGAAGAACAGAAGTTTGGATGGAGGAAGCTAAACAACCTGTAGGTCTGAGAAGAACCTCTGGGATGAGAGGTCTACCTTAACTTTAAAGGGTATATTCTTGAAGAGCTCTGGGTATGTTTAATATAATCAATTAAATTATATTGCAATTGTCCTGTGATTAATTCTGGGGTAAAATGTCAAACATGTTGGCTCGTGAATTTTCCCTAAGTATACTTAGGGAAAAGTATAAAATTTGTTAAGCATAGATATTTGCATTGTTTTGATCTAAGTTTATGAGAATATTAGTCTTATCAAACTGGTACAAATTTAATTAGCAGTTCAGCAAACATCCATAAGTTATGAAATGAATGGCGCTGAATTTGTTTTCTGTGAAATATCTTGAATAACTCTCCCATAGTCCCGATGATTCTAAGATGTACAACAGTGCATAGACTAAAGAGTTGAAAAACATAGGAAATGCTAGGGCTGATACTGCATGGATTGGTCCTTATAGAGAGGAGAGGATGGATAGCAAGAAAAATGGTACCTCTGATGTGGTAACTTTGCGCACCTTGTACTTTCATCTTTTCACGGATAGAGGCATTTAATTTTTTCAAGTGATTAAGATTCTGTTACTAAGTTAACTTTCATGTAATATTTTATTAATTATTGTTATTAATTTTTTATGTGGATAGTTTTAGTCTGCTATGGCTGCAATAATAAATAGCACAGACTGGATGGAAAATTATTTTCTCACAATTCTGGAGGCTTGAAGTCAGCAGGACTGGTTTTTTCTGAGGCTTTCCTCCTTTGCAAGTAGATGACTGTCATCTCCCTATGTCCTTACATGGTCTTCCCTCCATGTGTGTCTCTATCCTAATCTCATTTTCTGTAAGGACACCAGCCATATTGGATTAGGGCTGACCTTAATGACTTTAATTAACCAAATTAAAGTCCATTTGTCCACTTGGTCTGATGTGTAGTTTCAGGCCAGTATTTCCTTATTGATTTTCTGTATGGATAATCTGTCCATTGATGGAAGTGAGGCGTTACATTCCCCTACTGTTACTGTGTTCTTGACATGGCTGGTTGAGGGGCCCAAGGTGTCCTGGAGCTAATGTTGACACATTGGTGGGTGTGGCCAGAGCCTAGGGCCTTCCTAGGCTTGGGATGGCCCACTGGTGGGTAATGCCTGTCCCACAGCTAGTGCAGGCCCACTGGTGGGAAGAGCTGGCATTTAAGGAATATTTCAAATTTTATTCATTGCAGTATATAAACTAATATTTCATCAAAATGACAGCAGAGAATTCAGATCAAATTATACTCTGAATTCACTGTCTACTTTATAACCAATGGGAGTTCCAGTTGTGCTTCTCCTAAACTGGATGGTATGGCTAATGACGTCATTCAAGATCTGTTGACTTTCTCAGGTGTAAATCAAAGTTTTTAAAAAGAGCCAGTTTTGATAACATTTCTTAAATTGTATAGTATTGATACAATATATTATTAGGTACTATACAAAAAAGGGGTCTGTTACCAAATAATTTTGGAAATTCTGGATTAAACAAGGCTAATATGTTTCTCTCTTGGAACATTTCTTAGAGACTTTGGTTTACTAAAGTGAATTAAAATCAGGGAATACAATATGGAACATTTACGAAACCTTTTGGATCACATTGGGATAAGGATGAAGAGTCTTTCTATTATTAATACTATATATTGTCTCTCCTTCTGTTAAAGGGAATCTGGTTGGGAGTTTGGGATTTACATATACACACTACTATATTTAAAATAGATAACTAACAAGGACCTACTGTATAGCACAGGGAACTCTACTCAGTATTCTGTAATAACCTCAATGGGAAAAGAATTTGAAAAAGAATAGATGCACGTATATATATAACTGAATCATTTTGTTGTACACCTGAAACTAACACAACACTGTTAATCAACTATACTCCAATATAAAATTAAAATTTTAAAAAAACTTTATGGGTATTCATTTTTTATTTATTTCACTAATTACATGATACCTTTCATTATTAGTATCTATCTTCATGCATCATCATGGTCCAACTGACTTAGGGTCTCAATGTTGGATTTCAGGTTTTCATCTATTTAGAAGTTGTGAAACCATGAGTGTAAATGAAATCTCTGGAACAGGGGAAAGAGTAGAGAGTCTAGGGCCAAACATGGGAGAAGTTTGCCTTGAGTAGGATAGGCAGAGGCTATGGATACCGACAACTAACTATGCAGAGGAGGATTCCAAGGGGCCACCAAGAGCCAGAGTAGGGCTGCTTTACCAAATTCGCATCAACACTAAGGGATTTATGTAACTATTACTTGGGTATTGGCGCTATTTTTACATGAGGAAACTGGTTTTTACAAAGATTTTATAACTGACCCAAAAGCCAATCAGCAACTAAAACACACAAGCAGAATTTGAATACAAGGTTTTTGTTTTGTTTTATCTTTACTTCGACTTCTCCACTCATTTTAGTCTACTATTAACCTAAGATTTCACGTGTACTTATAAAACCATGGAGTTGTAGAGGTCCTTATGGCTTTCTCAGTACCCTTCCCTGATCTTTAAAAATTTTGAAGTAATATTTGTTTTTACCTAGCATGAATGGTAGTGTTTGTCAAAGGGTTTGCCCAAGGTCGTGTAGCTAGTTAGTGGCTAGGGTAACACAGAAGTTTTTTTTTTTTTTTTTTAACCAAAAGCACATTTCCACACAGTCTACACAGTTTCACACTTTTACACAAAGAAATACTATCGATTTATAAAGTGTTATATTTGCTATGGAGCATTGCAGTTCAAACATACTGTTTATTATTTATGAATTTGTGTGAGTCTAAAGTTATAAAAGGTCTTAGGCTAAGTAGAGTTTTCCCCAATGATTTATCATTGACAAATTATAGAAAACATTACAAAATTTAAAGATACAAGGTAGAAAAACATTTGATAGATGAATGGGTTTTATGGCTGTAAAATATGGATTTTGTCTTCAAGGAAAGATGCATAAGCAGTTTAGAGATCAAAATATAGACTCAAGTCCTTGTTTTCTAGCATGATTCTGACATATTCCTATTTGTGAATAAAGTAAATAGATAACTTCTATAATTGGCAGCTCCACTTATGACTCAGTATTATTGCTTGAGTGGGACAAATACTACTGCTAGAGGAAAAATCCTTTAGTATTCACTGATCAATCTTAGACTTTATCTATTTCATTATTATTACTGTGCTTAGATTTCAGCTTTAAAGATTAAGAAAGCAATTAATGTTTATTATAACATTATGATTACCAGTAATTTATAAGATTAGAGTAGACCACATAAAGACTGTTAGTAGAAGTATTTGTAAAAACACACTAGAATATCTCATTGGAGATCTAGTTAAGGCAATCCATGAAGTAATTAATATAAACTCACACTTATAGAAAAAAAAAGAGATAAGAAAACCTTCTTCAGTTTGACACCTCAAGGCTGAAGCAGTTTCAGTCCTTTTCATCAAAACAGCTTCTTCTGCTTACTAAAGACCACATTAAAAAACATGAGGTTTCACATTTATTCTCTTCTGTCTTCTAAGGTCTTTATCATTATGCATTATGACTTCAATCTCCAGAATCCACAGGATCATTATAGTAAGAACGAAATAACTGGAATGTCATTTTAGACAAATGTTGCAATTTGCAAGCTCAGTCTAAATAGTTTTTGTGATAGGTAGTTACTTGAAATTCAGATTTAAATTGCTATTCATCCAATGAAACAATTTAAATCCATAAAATTATAGTTAAACAACATCATTTCAATACTGTCCATCATAAATCATTGTATACTTAAAAGGACTCTAGTAAACAATCAATTTAACAAATATTTCATATTTTGCACAGTTCTAATCATATTGGTGTACCAATCCATGTACAACTATATTCAATAAAAGAAACCTGAAAACAAAAGGTATTTTATGAAATAACCTTCTAAATCAACCTAATGGTAATATCATGAGTAGCGGACTGAAAATCACCACCCCTTAACCCCACACCCCCAATCACAAAGTAGCACTATATGGTGTAGAGCAAGGAGCACTGGGATAGAAATCAGGAAGTTGAGATTTAGGTCTCGAATAAACTTCAATTATTGATGTGAGAAAAGAAAAATCACTTCAGCTTCCCGAATATCGGTGCTCCCATTTGTCAGATGAGGAAGACAAACTACATTTCTCTGATGTTTAATTCCAAAGTCAATTATTTTTAGTGTTGTAAATACAAAATTATTTAGTTAGAAAATATGAATAGTACTTAACTTTATTTCAGGCACTGTTCTAAGCACTTTACAAATATTTCCTGGGCACATTTGTTGTGACACTGCTTTTCTTCAAACAGGTTTCTTTACCGAGACATAAGAGATATGGTTCACGATCATCTAATTTACTCATCCAGACTGTACAATTCCATGGCTTTTAGTATATTCATAGAACTGTGCACCAGCAAACACAATCCATTTTAGAACATTTTCACAGTCCCCAAAAGAAACCCTATACACTTTGACTATCATCCCCACTGTTACTAATTTTATTGATCTTTTCAAAGAACGTTTTGTTTTCCTTGATTTTCTTTACTGTTTTCCTGTTTTCAATTTATTTTATTTCATTTTTTCTATAACATGATTTCTTTTACTTTATGTTAAATATTTGTTTATTTATTTATTTATTTGGTGGGATCTGGTCTCAGTTGTGGCAGGCGGCCTCCTTAGTTGTGGTATGTGAACTCATAGTTGCGGCATGCATGTGGGATCTAGTTCCCTCACCAGGGATCGAACCCAGGCTCCCTGCATTGGGAGTGCAAAGTCTTATCCACTGTGCCACCAGGGAAGTCCCTCAACTTATTGATATTGCTCTAACTTCAAAAAATTTTTTTCTTCTGCTTGCTTCAGGATTTATTTGATCTTCTTTCTCTAGTTTCCTAAGATGTAAGCTATTAATTTTAGATTATAATAATTTTTAACATACTTAATGCTATGCATTTCCATCTAAGCACTGTTTTTGCTTAACAAATGTCAAAGCTGTATTTTCATTTTCATTTAGTTCAATATATTTTTATCTTTCTCTTGAGACTTAATCTTTGATCCATGTGTTACATGTTGCTTATTCCACAATTTTAGAATTTGGCAGCTATATTTGTGTTATTGACTTCTAGTTGAATTTCATTGTACCGTAAGAATGTTTCATGATTGCCATTATTTCATTGGTTAAGGTGTGTTTTATTTATTTATTGAAGTACAGTTGATTTACAATGTTGTGTTAGTTTCGAGTGACAGCAAAGTGATTCATTTATGTATATATATATATGATATATAATATATATATTCGTTTTCAGATTCTTTTCCCAAATAGGTTATTACAAAATATTGAGTATAGGCCCCTGTGTTATATTGTAGGTCCTTGTTATTTATCTATTTTATAACTAGTAGAGTGTATATGTAAATGTTATTCCCAAATTCCTAATTTATCCCTCCCACCTTTCCCCTTTGGTAACCATAAGTTTGTTTTCTATGTTTGTGAGTCTGTTTCCATTTTGTAAATAAGTTCATTTTTTTATCATTTTTTAGATTCAACATATAAGTGATATCATATGATATTTGCCTTTTTCTGTCTGAATTACTTAGTATGATAATCTCTAGGTCTATCCATGTTGCTGCAAATGGCATTATTTTGTTCTTTTTTATGGCTGAGTAATATTCCATTTTGTGTGTGTGTGTGTGTGTGTGTGTGTGTGTACACCACATCTTTATCCATTCATCTGTCAATGGACATTTAGGTTGCTTCCATGTCTTGGCTATTGTAAATTGTGCTGCAATGAACATTGGGGTGCATGCATTTTTTCAAATTAGAGTTTTCAGTGGATATATGCCCAGGAGTTGGATTGTAGGATCATATGGTAGCTCTATTTTTAGCTTTTTAAGAAACCTCCATACTGTTCTCTATAGTGGCTGCATCAATTTACATTCCTGCCAACAGTGTAGGAGGGTTCATTTTTCTCCAGACCCTCTCCAGCATTTATTGTAGATTTTTTTTGATGATGGCCATTCTGACTGGTGTGAGGTAATACCTTGTTTTAGTTTTGATTTGCATTTCTCTAATAATTAGCAATGTTGAACATCTTTTCATGTGCCTTTTGGCCATCTGTATGTCATCTTTGGAGAAATGTCTATTTAGAACTTCTGCCCATTTTTTGATTGTATTGTTTGTTTTTATCATATTGAGCTGTATGAGCTGTTTGTACATTTTGGGGATTAATCCCTTGGCAGTTGCATCATTAACAAATATTTTCTCCCATTATGTGGGTTGTCTTTTTGTCTTGTTTATGGTTTCCTTCCCTGTGAAGAATCTTTGAAGCTTAATTAGGTCCCATTTGTTTATTTTTGTTTTTGTTTTTATTTCCATTACTCTAAGAGGCAGATCCAAAAAGATATTGCTTTTCTATACACTAACAGCAGAAGATCAGAAAGGGAAATTAAGGAAACAATCCAATTTACCATAGCATCAAAAAGAATAACATACCTCGGAATAAACCTACCTAATGAGACAAAAGACTTGTACTCTGAAAACTATTAAGATGCTGATGAGAGAAATCAAAGATGACACAGGGCTTCCCTGGTGGCGCAGTGGTTGAGAGTCCACCTGCTGATGCAGGGGACATGGGTTCATGCCCCGGTCCGGGAAGATCCCACATGCCGCAGAGCGGCTGGGCCCGTGAGCCATGGCCACTGAGCCTGCACGTCCGAAGCCTGTGCTCCGCAACAGGAGAGGCCACAACAGTGAGAGGCCCACGTACTGCAAAAACAAAACAAAACAAAAAACAAAAACAAAGATGACACAAACAGATGGAAAGATATACCATGTTCTTGGATTGAAAGAATCAATACTGTCAAAATGACTATACTATCGAAGGCAATCTACAGATTCAATGCAATCCCTGTCAAACTACCAATGGCACTTTTCAAAGAACTGGAACGAAAAATTTCACAATTTGTATGGAAACACAAATGACCCTGTATAGCCAAAGCAATCTTGAGAAAGAAACATGGAGCTGGAGGAATCAGGCTCCCTGACTTCAGACTATACTACAAAGCATCAATAATCAAAACAGTGTGGTACTGGCACAAAAACAGAAATATAGATCAATGGAACAGGACAGAAAGCCCAGAAATAAACCCATGCACCTATGGTCAATTAATCCAAAACAAAGGAGGCAAGAATATACAATGGAGAAAAGACAGTCCCTTCAATCTGTGGTGCTACTGGACAGCTACATGTAAAAGAATGAAATTAGAACATTCTCTAACACCATACACAAAAATTAACTCAAAATGGATTAAAGACCTAAATGTAAGACCAGATACTATAAAAACTATTAGAGGAAAACACAGGCAGGACACTCTTTGACATAAATTGCAGCAATGTCTCTTTGGTTAAGGTGTGCTTTATGACCCAGGATGTTGTGTGTCTATACTGGTGAATGTTCCATGCAAGTGTGAGAAGAATGTATATTCTGCTCTTGTTGGATGGAATATTCTACAAATGTCAATTAAAGTTCATTGACAGTGTTTTTCAAGTCCTCTACATATTTACTCTACATATTTACTGTCTGTTTGATCTATTATTACTGATAGAGGATACTGAAGACTCCAATTATAGTAGTTGGAATTATCCATTTCTCCTTTCAGTAATATGAGTTTTTCTCTAATGTATTTTGACATTCTGTTATTACATACATATACATTTGGAATCTAATGACATTGACTCCTTTACTATTATGTAATGCCTCTCTTTAATGCTAATAATCTTTTGTGTTCTGAAGTCTGATTTGTCTGAAATTAATATAGCCACTCCAGCTTTCCTTCACTTGGTGAGAGTATGGTGTACCCTTACTTTTATTTATTTAAATTTATTTATTTAGCTTCACTGGGTCTTAGCTGCGACATGCGGGATCTTCGTTTCCGCATGCAAGATTGTCATTGCAGCATGCAGGATCTAGTTCCCTGACCAGGGATCGAACCCTGGGCCCCTGCATTGGGAGCACAGAGTCTTAACCACTGGACCACCAGGGAAGTCCCAGTGTACCCTTACTTTTAAACTATGTATTTTAAGGGTTTTTTTTTTTTTGTACACAACATATGGTTCGGCCTTGTTCCCTATCTACTCTGATAACCTCTATCTTTTAATTGCTGTATGTTTATCATTCATATTTAAAGATATCTTTGATATTGTTGGATTGATATCTACCATATTTTAACTATTTCCTATCCACTGAATTTTTGTGTATCTTTTTTCCCCCTTATATTGGCCTAATTGAGTATTTATATATTTCATTTTTACCTCCTTTCTTTGTGTATCAATTATACTTTAAAATAATCTACTGGTTAGAATCATCATACATGGACTAACACAAGCCCTCCTTCAAATAACACATACTGCTTTCTGTGCAGTGCTGGTCTATTATAGCAGAATATTCCCAATTCCTCCTTCACATCCTTTAGGACATGGCTGTCAATCATTTAACTTATCCATATGCTATAATCACCTGATACATTATTACTTTCATTGCTTTAAACAAAAATATGTATTTTAGATAAATTAAAGATAAGAAAAATATTTTATTTCACCTTCATTTATTCCTTTTTGTTACACTTCTTTTCCTTGTGTAAATCCAAGTCTGTTACCTATATCATTTCCATTCCACTGGAAAAACTTTTAACGTTTATTGAAGGGAGGTCTGCTGATGATGAATTCCCTCAGTTTTTTTTTTTTTTTTTTTTTTTTTTTGCGGTACGCGAGCCTCTCACTGTTGTGGCCTCTCGTGTTGCGGAGCACAGGCTCCAGATGCGCAGGCTCAGCGGCCACGGCTCATGAGCCTAGCCGCTCCGCGGCATGTGGGATCTTCCCGGACTGGGCACGAACCCGTGTCCCCTGCATCGGCAGGCGGACTCTCAACCACTGCGCCACCAGGGAAGCCCCTTCCTCAGTTTTTGTTTGTCTAAGAAAGTCACTACTTCGCTTTCAATTTTTAAGAACAATTTCCCTGTTTTATTTTCTTTTAATACATGTATTTCATCCTATTCTCCTTATGTCTGCGTTGTTGCTGACAAGATGGTCACTTAATTTCTCATTCTTTTCCCTCTATAGTTAAGCTTTCTCTCTCCCCAGACTTCTTTCAAGATTTTCTTTCCTCTGGTATTACAATCACACCTATATTACAGTTTTTGAAAATATCCTACAGTTCTTGAATGTTCTGTTCTGCTGTTGGTTGTTTTTTTTCCCTGCATTCTCTTTTTCTCTTTGCATGTATGTTTGGGAATTTTTATAGACCTAGCTTGCAGTTCACTGATTCTTTCCTTGGCCCTGCCAAGTCTACTGATGAGCCAGTGGAAAGTATCTTTCATTTTTCTTTAGGTTATTTTTTAAAATTTCTACCATTACCTGTTCATAGTTTCTTAGAATTTCCATCTCTCTGTTTTTATTACCTATCTTATCTTGCATGCTGTAAACTTCAAAAGTACTTCTCTAGTCAGTTTACTTTTCCCCTTATTGCCCTCTCTTCCCTTCCCATGCTACCGGGCTCCTAATCTATTTCCTTGGTGCCCTGTTCTCCCACTGACTATTTTTTTTCCTTCCTTAAGTGACAGAGAGGCTAAAGTGAAAGGAATAGTGGGATAATGTTCTACAAAAGTTTTTTACCCTGGAGAGTAGGCCTTTGTGAAGAAGGATTCAGGTATGCATTATAATAATTACTCTTTCCCTCCCTCTTGCTAGAGCCACAAATTGAACTTTCTTGAATCTTCACCATGAGAACCTGCTGTGATTCTTGAAGGTAAAATCATGATACCTTGGCCCACAGTCTGAGACCCCCAGGAGTCTCTCACTCTCATGCTAGTACACAGTGGCTTCCAGCAATTTATCAAAATCACCATTTAAGTGCTCCAACCAATTTACGGCTCCAGTGGCTCCTGCTCCCAGGTAAGCAGATCTCAGCTACATCTCTCTGGGTGCCCCTGTCTCTCCAGATTTGGGGATGGCCATTTGCCCTGCAACCTCATTTCTTTGATAGGTACATGAAAATTCATTGTCCGATTCTTTCCTGTGCAAGGAGTGATGACTTCTAAGAACTTTACATGTTAGAGCTGAAATCAGAAGTACCACTAATGATTTTTTAAAATAAAGGACCATTAAATGTTAAGGTAATAGGTGTCTTTGATTCTCAGAAAGTTAAGGATAGAGACAGAGAAAGAGAGAGACAGAGAGAGAGAGGGGAAGAGATATTCTTTAAAGACTAATTCAAAGACTAAGACATTCTGGGCTCAATTATGATTATTTATAGATATTGCTAAGTAAGAGGTAATTAGCTCATAAAGAGTTAATTTATATAATGAATAGGGGTATAGCAACAGAGATCTATAAAGTGTAAGTCAAAGATGACTTGGGCAGACCAGATATTATCATAAAAAGAACCAGTTTTCCATATTCTATGTTGTTGATTTGATGGACACACCATAAGTTGATCCCCAATAATTCCTGCTCCCTGGTGTCCCCCTTCCCAACTTAGTGTAATCTACACAGTGGAATCTGTGACTTGATTCTAACCTATTATATGACACAGGTGATGGAATATCACTCCTATGATTTTATTTATTCATTTATTTGGCTGTGTTGGGTCTTCATTGCTCTGCACGGGCTTTCCCTAGTTGTGGTTAGCGGGGGCTACTCTTTGTAGCGGTGCGTGGGCTTCTCATTGCAGTGGCTTCTCTTGTTGTGGAGCACGGGCTCTAGGCGCGCAGGCTTCCGTAGTTGCAGCATGCAGGCTCAGTAGTTGTGGCACGTGGGCCCTAGAGCATGTGGGTTTCAGTAGTTGCAGCCATGGGCTCAGTAGTTGTGGCTCGCAGGCTCTAGAGCTCAGGCTCAGTAGTTGAGGTGCACAGGTTTAGTTGTTCCGCGGCATGTGGGATCTTCCTGGACCAGGGATCGAACCTGTGTCCCCTGCATTGGCAGGCGGATTCTTAACCACTGTGCCACCAGGGAAATCCCCACTCCCATGATTTTATTACATTATATAAGAATCTGTCTGAGCAGACTGGTGAGAGACTCTCTTGTTCAAATTGAAGAAGCAAGGTGTTATTTTCTGAACTACCTATGTAGAGGGACATGTGGCAGGGAACTACAGGCACAGTGCAGAACTTAAGGGCAGCCCTAAGGCAACAGGCTGCAAAAAGCCAGGGCCCTCCATCCTACAGTGCCAACAAAGTGAGTTCTGCCAGTAATCTGATTAAGCTTGGAAGAGAATTCTTCCCCATTCAAACCTCCAGCTGAGAACACATCCTGGCCATCATCTTGACTGCAGTCTTGTGAGACACTGTGTAGAAGTCCCAGCTAAGCCATGCCCAGACTCCTGACCCATGGAAGCTGTGAGATAGTGTGCATCTTTGTAGACCACTAGGTTTGTGATAATCTGTTATATGGCAATACAAACCTAATACAGTTGATACCAATATTTTTGGAATGATTCCTCTGAAAAAATAAAAAAGTAAAGTTTAAGGGGAAAAAGAAAAAAAAGAAGAAGAAAATAATTGACCCAATTAGATCTTTATGTTGAGAGGTTATTGTTTATATGCAATGAAGACCAGAAAATTATTGTAATATTGTATATATTAAAATTATAAACAATTAATAAACAGAAACCTCAGTTAAGTAGAATCAGGAGATTAGAAGGGGGAGCTCTCAAGCCTGTGAGGCTAGCAGAGCCCAAAAGGAAGAAGAAAGACTCCTCTTCTTTCCTGGCAAGGACTCAGAAAAAAATCACAGACCCTTTGTTTACTATAGCTCTCCCAACTTTCTCCTCTCCTTGCTGTGGGTAAACTTGCTCATAGCTCACCATGGTTGCAGACCCTGAATCGCAATTCTCTGCTGATCTGAAATAAACCCATCACTGCTGGAGATATATCAGGCAGTCTATTTACTTCAGGTCAAAGTAATCAATAGTCTACAAAAGGAATAATTTTTTTATGCTATACAAGACTCAGATGCTTTATGGAGTGATTTTTTTGTTTTTTTGCGGTACGCGGGCCTCTCACTGTTGTGGCCTCTTCCACTGCGGAGCACAGGCTTCTGGACGCACAGGCTCAGTGGCCATGGCTCACGGGCCCAGCTGCTCCACGGCATGTGGGATCCTCCCAGACCGGGGCACGAACCTGCGTCCCCTGCATCAGCAGGCGGACTCTCAACCACTGCGCCACCAGGGAAGCCCTGTGGTGTGATTATTATGTCTGACACTGTATAGTGGAAAGAGCACTGCTACAGGCTCTGGACAAATATGAATTATGATAGTTGTTAGTGCTTTTCTCCAAATGTTTCCAGCTTTCTGGATGGCACTTCCTGGCCTCTTTGTGAGTGAGTAATGGGATCATGTGATAAGCTGTGGGCAGTGAGTTGACTTGGTTCATTTTGGACTGGAGCATTTAATTGTTGTTTCAATATTTCCTGCCTCTCTGTTATAAGATGGTAAACTTAGAGACAGTAGCTGCTCCATGAGCCTGGATCCTTGAAAAAATGTGATGAGAAAGCCCCTGCTATCAGCCCATAATGGACATACAACATGAAAGAGAAAAAAACTTTTGTTGTTCTAAGTCATTGAAATTTTGGGTTTTATTTTGTGCAGCAATATAACCTACCTGTTTTGACATATAAATGGTTCACACACCTACTTCACAATTTACTAGCTCCATGAACTTCAGCTAGCTACTCGACTTCTCTTATTCTGTTTCTTTAACTATGCAATAGGGGAAACAACAGCACCTAGTTCTTAGGGTTATTCAGACCCTATGAGATAAGAAAAAACAAATTGAATGGAATGGTGCAGTTGTTGGTACGATGTGGTTGTGTTGCTGTTGTCACCGTCATAATCCTTTGATACCCACTTATCGTGTGACTTAGCCTTGCTTCCGACATCTGGTGTCTGACCAAAACAAGAAGGGAAAGGATTCACCGAACACAGGGTTCAGATCAGTATGTCTGAAGTTACCTACAGAGTAGTTCCTAAAAGTACTTTAGCGTATTGTTCCTTCGGGCTCTAGATGCCTGCTTTTGATTGGATTTCATAAGCAGTTTTGAACTGAATGTTGAATTACAAAGAAAGGAATGTGTGTGTGTATGTATTATTTATTTTTATATTATCTACTTAGTTTGGAAAATAATATACATCTATATCTACATACCTATATTTATATATACAAATACATATCTCTATATATTTACTATTGTGTAAAATAAGGACTATATTGTGACAAGGAAGGCAAGCTAAATAGTCAAGAGGGGAAAGAGTTCAAGTACTGTGGCCACTTTGAGGAAAAGACTTACATGCTGGGTGGCTCTGCATGTTTATATCTTTTAAATTGTTTTATTTTCCTGATGTTACACATAGCACTGGGCACGTGAGATTTGACATTTTATATAATCTCATGTCAGAATTCTCAGCTGTGTTTACTTGCTAGGAAAGCAAAAATATTTTCAGGCAATTTCTTAGCTCCTTATTATGGAGACAAAAGACAGAAGTGACCATGCAAAATAAAAGGAATTGTTAAATCACATAACTTTGTGAGAAACACACACATTAAATTTTTTGACACTCCATCTTAATTTTTAAAAACAATAGAACCCTTCTAATATATCACCAGATATGTTACAAATTTTTTTTTTACAAAAAATTATCAGAAACGATCTGAAACATGTATCTGTATACAGCTTTTCATTATTTTTGTATCCATTGTTTTATTTTATATGGAACACAATCAGGAGAGATAGGCAAGGCAGTCATTCTTCCCATTTTACAGATGAAATTGATATTTAGAGAAATTAAGTGACTAGCCCAAGGGCCCAGAAAAAGATACCCCTAAGCCCCTTGTTCCCCTCTCTGAGCTTGTGTGTGTGTCGGGGAGGAGGCCCTTGGGGGATGGTAAATCGGGGAACAACCAGCCACTAAAGGCATGGAATTACCTTGGATTCCTTACCCAGTCCTCTATCACCAACCATATCCTGCCACTTTCCAAATTCTGATGTCTTACTTCCCAAATATTTTACCACTTTATCATTTTTAATCTCGCATCTGAGTTTCTGCTACACAGAGAGGTAGTAAAGTGCAAACTCAAGTTTAAGGTCTGATTCTCAATTGACTTTGATTTTGAGGCAGGTTCCAGAATTGTTTAGTGCATATGCCTTGTCAAAAAGACTTGGTTGCAGTTACTAACTAGATGTAAAAATTGACATAAGGCTTCCCCGGTGGTGCAGTGGTTAAGAATCCACCTGCCATTGCAGGGGAGACGGGTTTGAGCCCTGGTCTGGGAAGATCCCAGATGCCGCGGAGCAACTATGCCTGTGCGCCACAACTACTGAGCCTGCGCTCTAGAGCCCGTGCTCCACAACAAGAGAAGCCACCGCAATGAGAAGCCCGTGCACTGCAACAAACTCCCGCAACTAGAGAAAGCCCATGCACAGCAACGAAGACCCAATGCAGCCAAAATAGATACACAAAATAAATAAATAAATAAAAATTGAGATGAACTAGTTATTTATCTTTCTAAGTCTTATTTTCTGCTACCTTAAAATGTGGGTAACAGTACATTCAGTAGGGTTGTTTTAAGAATTAAGTGAGATTCTAAGAGGTAGAGTGATTTGTATGGTGCAGATACATAGTAAATGCTTAGCACATGTTATTTAGTTTTATTATTTTGTTATTGATTATGATCACCTCTTTTCTGATCCCCCATTGCCTCCAGGTTTACTCTTTAGTATTTATCATCTATTCTTGACTTTTGAGGAAATGCATGAAGACCAACCAAATGAGTAAAGCAAAGGCTATTTATTCAGAGATTATAATAGCAAGGAAGTCATTCACCATCGCATGCATTTTGGTAGAGACTCAGAGGCAGTCAGCGGACTGGGAAAACTTTAGAGTGGAGAGAAGGGGAAGCTTCAGATATGTCCTGATTGTAGGCTGTTGACCTGGGGAAGCTGTAGAAAGGCTGACTAGAAGTGGGGCTTCCTGTGGTTAGGGGAGCATGTTTGGCTTTGGTTGGTCCTCAATTGGAAACGGGGACACAGATTAGGAAAGCTGTCAGTTATTAATCAAGTCCTGACTACTTTGGGCCAATTGTGCACAGTTATTGTGTTGCTTCCTGGTTTATTACTAGACATAGCAGTCTGACTTCCTATAAGTCTGACCTATAGCAGACATATAGTTTTCCTGGTCCGTTTATTGTACATAAGGGGTCAGTGTTCTGGGCAGGATGCTGCAGGTTGTGAGTCAGAATTCTATTTTTGCATATGGTCTGGCCATTGTCCTTTTGTGTGTTTTGTCTCTCATCCTTCCCTCATAGTGATACATCTAAGACACAAATTGTAGACGGTGACTTCTCTGCTTAAAATCCTTCAATGGCTCCTCGTGTCACTAGGATAGATTCAAAGGCCCTGAGCAGGGCACTCAAGGTCCCTCAAGGTCTTACTCCTTCCTATATTTTCAGCTTCATCTAAGACCACTTTACACGGCAGTTGAAATTTTTCTGAAAGCAAGAACAAAAACATTTGCTTCTCCTCTGCACACAACATGCTGCTTGTCAGCTCTGCTCATTGCTGTCTCTACAAGGAACACCCTCCATCTCATGACTTCTCTCTTTTTCTCCCTCCTTTCAGCCTCAGCTCAGCCATCTCCTCTTAAAGCCTTCACCTAAAGTCAACAGGCTCCTGAGCTACCATATGATCGAGGGATCCCACTCCTGGGCATATATTCAGAGAAAACTCTAATTTGAAAATATACATGCACCCCTATGTTCATAGCAGCACTATTCACAATAGCCAAGACGTGGAAGCAACCTAAATGTCCATTGACAGATGAATGGATAAAGAAGATGTGGAATATACACACACACACACACACACACACACACACACACACAATGGAATATTACTCAGCCGTAAAAAAGAATGAAATAATGCCATTTGTAGTAATATGAATGGATCTAGAGATTATCATACTAAGTGAAGTAAGCCAGACAAGAGAAAGACAAATATCATATGATATCGCTTATATATGGAATCTAAAATAGGACAGAAATGAACTTATTTACAAAACAGAAATAGATTCACAGACATAGAAAACAAACCTATGGTTACCAAAGGGGAAAGGAAGAGGAGGGATAAATTAGGAGTTTGGAATTAACATATACACACTACTATATGTATAATAGATAAACAACAAGATCCTGCTGTATAACACAGGGAACTATATTCAATACCTTGTAATAACCTATAAGGGAAAAGAATCTGAAAAAGAATAGATATACATGTATATGTATAACTGAATCACTTTTGCTTTACACCTGAAACTAACACAACATTATAAATCAACTCTACTTCAATTTAAGAAAAAGTCAATAGACTCCTCCTCTGTGATCCTAGAACATGATGTGCAAACTTCTGCCCAGCACTTACTGTATCCTAATGCAATTCCATCTTCATGTTTGTTTCTGTCCCTTTCCAGACAGTGAGCTTCCCAAAGGCAAAGACTGTCTTATTTATCCTCTTCCCTAGACCCTCACCCAGTTCCTGGCATGTGTTTAAGATACTGCACTGAATAAGAGTGAAGGATGAGGACCAATATTTTCATTGTCTGACTTCTGTTTGAGAGGTTTTTTTTCCCCCAGTATCTCATGTCTTATGAAAATGTGACATTAAAAATGAATGCTGGAAAATAAATTCAAGTGGTAGAGTGGAACCAAATATGATTAAGACATTTTCAGCTTGTCCTTTGTGACATTTCAGAAAATGTCTCTATTCTGAGGTTAAGTATTACTTGAGCAGTCTACACGCTGCAGTCGGAAGGCAAAAAATGCTCTTTGCCTGACCATCAAAACCAGATCTAGGCGTTTTTTCTGCAACATTTGTGCCCTGGAATGTAAATACTTGCTGTTTTTCTGATTAAGACTTCAATACTGAGAACCTTGACACACTGATCAAAGAGCCCACCTTAAGGCAAAGAGAGAAAGCAAATCTTCTCAAAGAGAAAAGCAAAAAAAAAGGACC
This sequence comes from Stenella coeruleoalba, assembly GCF_951394435.1. Lineage (NCBI taxonomy): Eukaryota > Metazoa > Chordata > Mammalia > Artiodactyla > Delphinidae > Stenella > Stenella coeruleoalba. The sequence continues at coordinate 75,992,758 of NC_137162.1, read as the reverse complement.
CCTAGATTAGATGGCGTACTTTTGAAGTGGTTCCTATCTGTGGAGGCCAGTGCCTGCCCAGGTGTGAGGCCTCTTCTGGTTGACTGGGAGCAGATTCACCTGGAGCTTTGTCTCATAACCACCTGCCGCTTTCCTTTCTCCCTGACTCTAGGTCATTGCTCTCTCCCAAGTGGAAGCTACAATTATCCTTGAAACCAGTACTTCCATGTGTTTTCTTGCCACTCCAATCCAACCACCCACAGTTCCTAATGCATACTTCTGATCATGTCCTTTACCTGCTCAAAATGTCACAGTTCCTCACGGTCCAAGCTGTAGGTTTGTGCCCAAGGTCATCTGTCCTGTGTCTGTAAGTTACCTTTTCATGTCTAGTTCACCATATAGCCTTTGAATCACACTCCAGATAAATTAATCTATGTACTTTTTTCAGAACACATTTTACACTGTCTCGTTCTCATGAAATTCCTCAACTAGAAATTTTCTACGTGTCTATGAAGATTTTGCTGATCTCTTTACCCTAGGGTTTCCCGGTGTGAATGAAAAATATTGCCTGCCATATCAGTAAACAATGGATATTGCAGCCATCAAGCCATCACATTACAGCTGCCCTGATGGTGAGCCCTGAGGGAACTCAGGATGGAAAAGCAAAGGATACTGGCCCCAGATAGCTGAGGTGTATATCAAAGGAATGATATCAGTGAACTCAGACTCTTGCGTCTTCCCACATACAGAAAAGTGTTAAATTCCTTAACTTGAGAGATCCAGTTTTCTTTAATTAAGAGTAATCTTTTTATGTTCCAAATACCTGGTATTTGTTGCAAAAACTCCTATATATCCTGGCTCCTCCCTCACCTCTTCAGGGCAGTGTCTCAGAGTTATCTGAGATGCTGTGCCCCCGGCTTAAGTTCTCAGTTTTGTCCGCTGAATAAAACATAACTTTCAACTTCTAGGTTGTACACTTTTTCAGTTGACACCAGGCCCACCTGAAAACGGCAGGAAGAAGCTTATTAAAAATACAGATTCCTGTCCTGGAGGCAGCTTCAGCACTCCTATAAAAAAGTGCTCACAGAAGATGCCCTCTTAAAATGTTTTTGGGAGTTACAGTGCCTGAAGGATCTGCCTTAATGTAGCATCAACATATCATAGACACTGGTTGTACTTGGATTGGGTGATACAAATTAATAGAAACATTTGTATGTTTGTATAAACATAATGTTTATACAAACATTATGTAAGAACAGTGTTTGATATCAAATACTATTATTATTATTATTATTTGGATTGGGTGGGCTTTAAGGAGACAGATGATAGCATCCAAATATAGAGTATTTCATTTCTGGGTGCATGCAGAAGCTGAGATTTTAAGAGGCGCTCAAAGTGATTATTCTTTAAACTGAATTTTAAAGGAAATAATCCAACATTTTTCATAACTTTCTTGTGGTTGGCAAAACTTAATTCTTGGGTACTTATTTCCTCCAATGGGTTTTCAATGCCACAAGAGGCTTTGTCTTTTATGCCTTAAATCTCCACAGAGCCTAGCAAGGATGCTTTTTAAAGCAGAAGGGAACTGCCAAATGGTAAATCTTTGGCCTGGAGAGTTTTGAGGTAACATGTTGTTTGATACTGCTACAGAGCAATAATTTGGGGGACTAATAGGATGTTTTAACGACAATGTTACTTCATGTAGAAGATACATTTCTGGCAAGTGTCAAGTCTGCCCATCATTTGTAGCCATAATAGAAAAGGAGAAACAAAGTTGAAAGTATTAGTAGGCATGCCCAACATACAATCTAGCAGAATGTACACTGGAAGAATTTGACTTAGAAGACTCTGTTCTTAATTTCTTGACTTTCAGTAAGTGAGGGTGTTGGATATTTGTCTGCAGTTGGTGTATTGATAGGCGCACAAGAATATGCTCAGCTCAAGCGGAAAAGCATGTGTCATCCTGGTACATGAAAGAGAACCAACAAAAACTCAGGAGTGGGTGATAAAAGAAGAAATCAACAGAGGAGAAACAGATTCAAAGTAACAAACATCCCCACATCAGGAATTTACCGACTTGGAGATAAAGCCAAGCTGAATTGTATTTAGAGCTATACGTTATTCATCTATAATTCAAAGCCCTTGCTCTCTTACTGGGGTTTTAAAAAACTTATTTCTTACATTAAGCACCATTATTTAATTAATTTATAGATGAGTTTAATTAATCACTGATCTTCTAATGGAAATCCCTGTTGAATTTGTAGAAAGCAAAGGTAGATCCACAAAGTCTTGGTTAGAGAATGAATAAAAACTACAGGATTTGCTCCACAACAGTGAACATCCAATGAGCCGTATGGATTCACTTGTTGTTGGGTGTTTTTTATTTGAAGGCTCATTGCTTCTTCTTTATCATTAGGTAGCAAATGTACTTCATCTGAATTGAATTCATCAGTTATCTAATTAATAGTTATCTAATATTGTTAACAGTTGAGGGAAACTGGGAACGGGGAGAGGATGACATACTGATGTGCATAATTTGTAATGAACCAATTAAGCCAATCCAGTTTGACAAGCTGGATAAAAAGCTAACAGGTCCAGGGATGTGTTTTATGTTTTTACGCCCTACAGCTATAATGCAAAGTGAAGAAGAATTCTTTCTGCAAATAAACCCTACCTTACATCACCCTAAGTGATGACCATTACATGCTCTACTATACCATTGAGCAGTCTCATCAGGGCATTACATTTCATGCATTTGGAGTAAAAGAACAGATCCTTTGTTTTACCAAGATGTGGTCTAATACATCATTGCGTGTGACTCCGTCATGATGCTTCAGTACATGGATGTTATCATGCACCAACAGTGTGGTTTATTAGGAATGTTTAGGACTCTAAATTTGGTCAATCTCTCTATAAACAGTGGTCTGAACCGGAAAAAATAAGAAGAAAAATGAGAACTTAAGTTTTAAGTGTGAATCAAATATTTTCCTTACTTTACCAAGTGTAAAGCACAAGTATTGTAAATTGTGACCCGAGTGCTTCCACTTGCCCCCGTCACATACACGGCAGCTGCAGCTGCTTGACTGCAGCACCCTTTTTTTTTTTTTTTACCAAAGACTAACATCATTTTACAAATCTTCTCCACCTAGATCTCTAGCAGCCCCTACCCACAAAGTGGGTCTAACCGAGTCTCCATTTTGAATTTACTTATCAGTTTTTATTACATTAGACAGACCTATCAAAAATTACTCAACTCATATTTCTGTATTTTCTGTCACTTTTTGTCTTCATCAATACACTAGGTATCGAAGACAGGGATCGAATAACTGTGGAAGTGATGAATACATGAGAATGAACCTTACAGCATTTAGGAAGAGAGAGGGAAAAACAAACCATAAAGGCCTCATTTCTTGAAGACAATCCTAGCTCCCAAACATTTTCCCCCAAATTCCACACATCACACTTTGAGGGGAGGGTGGAGGGTGTCATTCACAAGAGTGAATGACAAGGCGATTACACTGAAGCAGTTTGCACACACTCAGAATTGCAGCAATTGAGTAATATTTGCTAAATTAGAACCAGAAAATGGTTCTTTCTTTTCTTAGCCTCTCATCATGAGACTAAATAGTAAAAAGTACGTCGTGATGTCCATAATTTACATTCAGGTGTTATAATGTTTTCTGCCGCTCTCCATTCGCACCTCGAGCTTTTAAATAAGCCGATAGGAACCCTGGCCACCCAGCTGGCAGAATCCAAACAGCGATGAGATGTCAAGAGTCCTGCTTTATCCACGGCTTACGTTCTGAACCATTTTCCCTTGCAAGCTTTGTACTCTGGTTCTTTATTTGCTCTGGTTGCCCTGTCTCCTGACCTCTTGTCTCACCCCTTGTCTCCTGCACCTCAGATACTGATTTTCTGGTGCTGACTGCAGCTCTTCTGCCAGGTCAGAATTTCACGTCACTCTTCCATCTATGCTTGCTTTTGATTTCTGTAGTGAATAATGCAACTGGACTCTACTGACATCCCTTTAACTAGCCAGCATTTCCCCTAATTTGTCATTCATCTCACAGAATGTAATAGTCCTGTTTTCTTAACTCAAAGAGTTTTTTTCTTTTCTTTCCTTTACAAACAAACAAACAAACAAAAGACTTCTCAGGTCCTAACTCCTTCCTCTGTGGTGCTTTCATCTGTCAGAGTGAGAGTGGCTCCTGGAAGACGGAATTCCTGCCGGTTCGTGTATCATGTGGGTCCGTTAACTTAAGGGGTACAGCTCCATTGCTCTGTTAGGGTTCACCACAGGGGCACCTGCTTTCTGAGGAAAGTTCTCTGGACTTTTTAAAAACTAATACATTTTATTTTATTTTTCCTCAGGCTCTTTTAAAACTCCTTTTCTGCTCCAGTATCCTATTGAGGATGATACATTCTATTTAACTGTCATGTCTCCTTAGGCTTCTCTTTGCTATGACAGTTTCTCAGACTTTCCTTGTTTGTGGTGACCTTGACAGTTTTGAAGAGTAATGGTCAAGTATTTTGTAGAGTGTCCCCCACTAGGGATTTCCTGATGTTTTCTCATGATTAGACTGAGGTTGAGTTTTGAGGAAGAAGACCACAGATGTAGTGTCATTTTCTTCACATCATGTCAAGGGTTCACACTTATCAACATGACTCCTCACTGTTGATGTTAACCTTGATCACCTGGCCACAGCAGTGTTTGCCAGATTTCTCCACCATAAAGATACTCTTCCCCGTCTCCCCCATTCCTATCCTGTACTCATCGGAAGGAAGCCACTGCCAGCCCACACTTAATGAGTAGGGGGTTATGCTCCGCCTCCTTGAGAGCAGGATACCTACATACATATTTGGAATACTGTAAAGGATATTTGTCTCTTCTATTCATTTATTTGTTTACTCAAACTTTTTTTTTTTTTTTTTTTTCCGGTACGCGGGCCTCTCACTGTTGTGACCTCTCCTGTTGCGGAGCACAGGCTCCGGACGCGCAGGCTCAGCGGCCATGGCTCACGGGCCCAGCCACTCCGCGGCACGTGGGATCCTCCTGGACCAGGGCACGAACCCATGTCCCCTGCATCGGCAGGCGGACGCCCAACCACTGCGCCACCAGGGAAGCCCTATTCAATCATTTTTTTTTAGTTATTTCTGAGATATACATTTTAAAGTAATAACTAGAATTATGACTTATAACATTATACCAGAACATATAAGATTTTTAGAAATTTCATGTAATGTCTGAAACATTTATATTAACATATTTCCATACAAATAACCAAAAGAAAGTTTAGTATTAGTTGTTTTTTTTTGTTTTTTTATACACCAGGTTCTTATTAGTCATCAATTTTATACATATCAGTGTTTACATGTCAATCCCAATCGCCCAATTCAGCACACCACCATCCCCACCTCACCGCGGTTTTCCCCCCTTGGTGTCCATACGTTTGTTCTCTACATCTGTGTCTCAACTTCTGCCCTGCAAACCAGTTCATCTGTACCATTTTTCTAGGTTCCACATACACGCGTTAATATACAATATTTGTTTTTCTGCTTCTGACTTACTTCACTCTGTATGACAGAAGCATGGAAGCAACCTAAATGCCCATTGACAGACGAATGGATAAAGAAGTTGTGGTACATACATACAATGGAATATTATTCAGCCATAAAAAGGAATGAAATTGAGTCATTTGTTGAGACGTGGATGGATCTAGAGACTGTCAATCATTTTTAAAATATCAGTATGGGCTCATGGATATTTATTTTATACTTTGGGTTACAATCCAATAGAATTTTATGTATTTTGTTCAAATTGTTTCAGCTTTGGTGAGTTTCATTTTGTAACACAAAACATAACTCCTTTGATAGGGATTTCACTTCACATTTTCTTCAAAGATTGGAGGGAGGATAAACTAGGCCAGCACTAGAGGTGTTTGAATTTGAGGTTTTTGGCATAAGTTATCAACAGTGGGCTACTTTGTATAATCCACCCATGCTTTTGGTATTTGTCCTATGAACTATGCAATCAGAATATCATGCTTCAAATATTCCTAATGTTTATGATATTAGAATTCTAATATTCTTGCCTCACTGGAGGGAAAAAAAAACTTTCTTAGGGTCTTTAATAAACTTTTGTACTCCACGAAGTCTCTGCTATCTACTGTCATCCTGTGGCTCAGGAAGAGTTAGAGTGAGCAAGGGGCAAGTCACATACTCCACTCAACCCTTCCCAAACAAGAGGATTCATACAATCAATATACGTATTATGATTAGATGCTAAAGAGTAACGTAATCGGAAACCTGCGGATATAGTGTTCATAATAATCAACACATTCCTTTATGAATCACAAAACATTCAAATAGATATTAAATACACCCAGTACAATGCCGGGGGATGTAGTAGACACTTAATAAATATTGACTGAAATAATAATTCATGACGTTTAGAATGTTTTCTTCATTTAAAAAATCTTATTGATTGTGTATTAACTATGCTAATCTCATTTCTGTGTGTTACATGTCTGAGTCCTTTTACCATGTATCAACTACTCCAGGTCCTCTAGAAAGGCACCTAACAATTGTTATTTTTGACAAGATTGCAGCTATGTAAAAAAGTATGTCAGTAAAAAGTCTATAAAGAAACGTACCAGAATAGTTACTTTTCTGTGCTGAGACTACAGATGACTATAAAGTTCATTCTTCATTTATATATTCTCACATTTTCTATAATAACCTTCATTACTTTGTTAGTGGTTAAACATGTTTATTTATTTATTTTTAATGCAAATACTTCTACTGCTGCTACATACGGTCAGTTAGTGATGTAAACGTTATTCCATATTTTGGTCCCATTGCAATGGAAGCTAAACAAAAATTCTAACTGGGAACTTTAGGTAAGTAACAAAAGTGTATTTTAATCATTAACAAGACTTTATCCCCAACGTATTGGTCTGTTAAAAACAAGTAATACAGGATATTATATCTTAGTCCCTGGTAATCTATGGACATTTGTGGTAAACCTACAGTGAGACTATGGAAATCGTTGGAAAAAAGATCACAGAGCAACTGGGGATTCTTCTGTAATAAAGTATGGCTGCCACGATGAAAGCAAATGCCCCCATTGTGCTACAGAGACTCTCATTAATTGTGTGAGGAGGGTTTTCCTCCTGGGGGCTCACGTAAGTGAGCATTTTACTCCCAGCACTGTTATTCAGGGATGTGGTCAGGCGCACTTGCCCTTGGAGGAGTCTGCCTTTGATTCTCTTTTTTCTGACTGAATTACAACTCAGAATATCGTGTGGAAGTGGATTTGCAGACTAACCCTCCTGAAACAAGAGCACTTATTACGCTGCGAGGGCACTGTAGTTTTCCTTTGAAGTCTGTTCAAGGGAAAGTTTTTGCTTTCCAACAACATAGGAATGATTCTTCTGGACCACGCTTTGAGTTTATCAATCTGGGGAGGTTATAGACAGAGCAAAACTACAAAAACTCACATTCAGCAAACACCTAAGACCTTTGCCATGTGGGAACGCTGAGGGGATCGAGAGTAGAGGTGAATGGGCACGAAAAGGAGGGAGAATCAAGGACATGATGAACTGAACTGCCCTAAATGTGTACTTTACTTTTCTTCTTTAATTTGAAAGTTAAAATTATAAAAACATTTATAAACCCTCTCAGATGCAAGTCTTTCTGTCACTGGTTATGAGGATGATGAGGTAATGAGGATGATGATAGGGTTTCCTTCAAACACTATGAATCTCTACAATTCTTTGAACCTTTCTATACTCTATGCCTCAGATCACATCATCTTAGGGGTTAAAATGGGGCCAAGCTAGCAATAATCTCTTATTACTTTGACATTTGCCTGCACAGCAGTTTCAGCATCTCCAACCTCTGAGCAATATCTGCATTTATTTTTGTGAGTCTGTTAAATCATGTTTCAAGGATGCTTATGAGATGGTCTTATTAAGTTCCAAGTGTAATCCTCAATTGACTCTCCCATTTTGGCTCAGTTCCTGTTTCCACTGTTACCACTACCAACACCACTGCAGATGCTTCACACTCAGGGAGTGTCAAAGCAGCACATTCTCGTTCTCCAGAATCACCAGCAGAAGGATGGAGCTGTGCTGCATGGGAAGAACGCTGCCTCACCAGCAACTGTGTTGACATCTTGTTACAGGGGTCTACACCCCAAAGTCTCCCAAGAGAAACATGCCTCTCAGTTTGGAGTTGCAGCCCCATCCTCACTAGCATTTAGAGAAAAGCCCATGAAGTTTGATACAAAGAGACTTCGGAGGAGGCTGCGTTCTCTGCTTCCACCCCATCCGGTGCTCAAGCCCCTTCCATCAAAATCTCACTCCCTTCTTCAAGGTTAACTCACCATTCCCTAGAGTTCCATCATCAGCTGAGTTGACACAGGCAATGGGTCACATTCTAACTTCTGCTACATTGCAAGATGAGACTTACATCAGAGCATTATTTTTGTGTTAACTTTACTAATTATTCACTTCTACGAGCACACCCAATTCCTTACCTCCCTGAGTTTCTATCTTCTCATTTGTCAAACAGGGCAGAAACACTTCCCTAGGAGGGCCATAAAAATGGCGTGGTATAACATATATAACATTTAAAGCACTGTTCTACCATTATAAGACCACAATATGCAATGTATTAGTACCGGGTGACTCAGCAAGCTGAGAATCCCCTGGAAGAGCTTGGGGAAAATAAGTTATCTGGTCAAAACAAGGAATCTCTCTCTGCTCTAGAAGTTTTACCGATTTGGTGAAAAATGGACTTAGATAAGAAATAAATACAAACATGGCAGTTGTTTTGAGAAAGGAGAAAGAGATCACCCATAAAGCAAACAGGATCATGTCGATATCAACCTTAAATCTGAAAATTACGGTAATTATCCTCACCAAACTTAAAGGATTCTATGAACTGTGGCATCAGTGCCAGGTCAGTAGGAATCAAGATGATTTGGGTTTCATGGACTGGAAAGGTGGGAAAATATTACTGGGTTTAGTCAAGGTGAAAGGGATTTACAAACATAAGTCATCCAGAAGGTTTCCATATCTATATGTAGTCTTGGATTTCAGATATTTTCATGACTGCTGAGAAAGGGAAATATTGCCTCAAGTCAATATGTCAACAAAGTAATTGCCTTAAAGCTCAAAAACGGTTGCACACATTATGATACTGTCATTATGTCCTTGCTCCCTCATTAAACGTTTAAGGGAAGGAAGCATATCTTTACCTTTGTTTCTGTCAAAGTGTGAGCTCACAGTCTGGGGCATAGAGAGCCCACAAATATTTTTTTATTTTCGAAATAAAGAAGTTAAAGACTAAATTGGCCTTAGAAAAGTCATTTGTTTGACAATGTGTATATGACTATGACATGCTTTCACAAGCTACTTCCGATGGCTCCTTAGCAGGGAAATGCTGCCCGCTGCATCTAGGTCTGTTGCCTGCTGAGGAATCTGCTGTATCCAGAACTCTAGGGAGTGCAGAGCTTTGGACCAGAGGGAAGGGCCAGCGTTCTGACTGCTGTATGAATGGGGTAGAGTTGCTCCGAGATTTCTCCATTATGAATATTCCGGTGACCCTGTTTGAACTGTGCTATGGTATACTCCCTACACATTTCTCCTTCCTGACTTTTGTCTAATTGCCCTCTTTCAATTCACCAAGATGGCTGTCTCTACATTAAGGTTTTACCTGTTGTTTCTTTTTTAACATGTCTAGTCTAGTATAGCCAGAGACCAATAAACTTGCCCTTTATTCTTAGAACCAATGGCAATTCAGAACCTCATTTACTGAGGGTTTTGTCCTGCCACTTTCTGTTAAATGGAACAAGTGGAAGCGCGGGTGAAAGTCGTTCAGACTCTGGCTCTGACACTGCAGTTTCAGAGCTCACAGGCTGCTGGAGAGAACAATCATTAGTTGGGTCAGGCGAGCTCAGGATTTCAATCTGGGGTGTCCCACTGAATTTGAATTAGTTCTTTGGTTGTGAGGAAAAGGGCTCGTAGAGCTGTGCTATTCCATACCAGCAACAGAAATCATAGAGGAGGGTGGCTAGCTCCTGTGTGTGTGGGGGGGGGGAATTCTAATGGGAGACTATTGATCGAAGAAATCTTTCAATTCTGAGATAGGTCATATAAAGATCTTCCTCTTTTAAAAAGTCACTAAAGGGTCATATCCAAATCCAGGTTGGAAAGAAGTTTGTAAGTGCCTACTTAGAACAAAAGCAACGCAAACTTTCAACAAATGTTTATTTATGAATGCTTGGTATGTATCCAGCCTTTTTTTTGGTTTGTGCGTTTGTTTGTTTTTACTGAAATTTAATGTGACTGAAAGCCTGAAGTTTGTTTAAGTAGAGACAATATTAGCTGCTGATAATCAAGTGACCTTGAAATATTATCTCACCATTTGGGCATCAGTTTTCTTGGGAATAAAATGGAATAATAATTCTTACTTTATTTGATTGTTAAAAGATACTTTTCCTTTTACCTTGGAGTTTCAGCAAAAGTTGCAAACCTGAGAACAATAGGTGATAGATGAATCCTCTTTTATTCTAAAGAGTAAGCTGAGCAGAAGCCTAGGAGCCTCTCTAGGGTTTACTATGACCTTCAATGCCCCCGTCCCAATACGCCTATAAGGAGAGAAGACTAGAGAATTTGGAAAATATCATGGAAGTAGAGTGTCAGGCGGTGGCAATGCTAAGGCATTCTGTCTCTTCTTTCTATCAAGCATGGAGGGTGTGCTCCCCACGCTGGTTCAAATTAGTAGGGCAAGATCTCAAGAAGATACTCACAGAGATGTCCTGGGTGGAGGTGGTATGGGGCAAGATGAGAATGTTCCGGAAGGCCCTGAAGTTTGCCCTTAGAAGTGAGGTCCATGTGAGGATACAGTGACTCGGGGAGGCCTGCAAAGTGAGAAGAAAAGGATCTCGATGGGGCTGCACTCTCACCATTTGGCAAGAATACATGCATTTCCTGTGGACCCACTGGATGCTATTAAATGAGGAGGAAATTTTAGCCACAAGAGTCAAGTTAGATGTGTGGCTAGAACTGGTGGCAGGCAAAGCCCGCTGCCCCTTTTGGGAAACCACAGTGCAGAAGATGCTGGGTGTGTGTGTGTGTGTGTGTGTGTGTGTGTGTGTGTGTATGGGAAGTGCCACTTGGAGAAACTCACCTGTTCTCTGACACACAGCTTTGGAATGAAGGGTATTGACAGTTGAATGAACCAGTATCAACAACTTTTTGCCAGTTTCTTCTAATTCTCAACCCTCTCCGTCCACTCTACCCTCTATCAAGTTCAGGCCTATATGCACTAGCTGCTAACTCAGAGGACGAGCATCAGGATTGCGTGAGGCAGTGGGGAGCGCTCACCTAGTGCACAGTGAAAGCTCACAGAGAAGGCTCTTAGGCACACGATTACAGTGACTCAGGGAAAGAGAAGTATTTGTTTTATGTATGATACGCAATCACACGGGTTTTACTGTTACTACAATAGGTTTATTTCTGAAAAGTTCATCCTGAAATGGATCTCTTTAGAGAATGCACTCCTTACTACTGACTTAAATAATCAAGGTAAAGTCCCATTGCTCTGAAACTGTTTTCCTACAGTTTTAGTAAAGCAAATAAGTTATTAAAATCATCGAATCAGGACTTCCCTAGTGATCCAGTGGTAAAGAATCTGGCTTCCAATGCGGGGGACACAGGTTCGATCCCTGGTTGGGGAACTAAGATCCCACATGCCGCAGAGCAACTAAGCCCATGCGCCACAGTTACAGAGCTCGAGTGCCTCAACAAGAGAGCCTGCGTGCTGCAAACTACAGAGCCTACGCACTCTGGAGCCCATGCGCCAAAACTAGAGAGAAAAAAACCCGCACACCACAACTAGAGAGAAGCCCGTGCACCACAACTAGAGAGAAGCCCGAGTGCCGCAGAGAAACATCCTGCATGCCTCAACGAAGATCCCGCGTGTAGCAACTAAGACCTGATGCAGCCCCCAAAATAAAGAAAATAAACAAATTGAAAAAAATAAAATAAAATCATAGAATCAAAGGAAACCAGAGAGGAACAAGTCACAAATAGGATTTTAAACCGTTTAATTTTATTTTTGGTTTTGGTTTATTGGCATTAAAATCTAAAGCAAAAAAGAAAAACAATGCCAAGCTAGGAAACACTGAACAGAAAAATCACTTATCTGCTGTCAAAAATTTCTTCTTAATTCTTCTTGGTTTTTCACACCATCCTTTTCAATATTTTTGCAGTTATATCTTTATGGGATTTTATTTATTTATTTAAATATTATTGGATTTTCTCTATATTATAACTCAGTGAACATGTACTTGGAGCTTGTAACTTGCTTATGCTACACTGAGAGAGTTTAGAGAGAAAGATACACAGGCATCAAGATAACAGGTCTCTACTAGAAATCATAAAATAAGGGAGTACTTGCAAAGCATGTAGAACTACACAATAGGTAACATTGTTAATTAAATTTATAGTAGAGATGATAGTAAGGTTGGTAATGTAACTTTTTGTTATTGTCTTTTAAATATGTTACAATATTAAAAAAATAAGATATTAGCATACTTTTACATCCCGAGTTGTATTTGTTCAGTTTCAGCCCAGGGCTTTGCTTCTGAGGTACTGGCTACAGAAAACACATAGGTCATATACTCTAAACCTTTGCAGTAATCCCCAGAAAGATTTATCTGATCTCTACTACACAGCTTGATTTTATACAGTTCCTGCAGGTCCTTTTCTCAGACATCTAATCATTCTTTCCTAGGGGTATAAAGAGGGAAGGGCAGAAATCACTGACACTGGCTCAAGAAAATGCATTTTTTTTTTTTTTTAAGCTGGTAGAGGTCTGCTAGAAAGAATTGAATTGTGTGTAGCATTTTTCAATACCAAATGGCCTGGCCCATTTTACTACTGACTGACTACTAAAAATACTTCATTTAAGATTTTATCAGAGATTCTCATTTCCAGTAATGTCAAACTGGGATATTCAGATCAAGCCTTCAGTGAAAATGCTTAAAAACTCTTTAAAAATATCAAATTGCTGACAAGAAAGCAAGGAGCTCCTTGGCTAACATCTAAGAGGAGCTGAAAGAGAAAGAGATAACCAGAGCACCAGGTAACCACAGCTACTTTAGCTCTGAGGTTACTGGATCTCAGGGATCATGAGCCCTTGGCTGCTCAAAGAGAGGCATCAAACAGAGAACACTTCACATGAATCTCAGTAGAGATGAGTTACATCTACCCCTGTACCATCCACCACAGGGAACATCAAGGAAATGGCTGCTTTGTGTCTTAGGTCGGGTTTCCACAGAGGTTAGAGTCAGATCTGAGTACCAGCAGTTTATTGGCAGGTGTAGTGGATGCTATACTACACAGCCTATATCCCCCTCCTTCAGAAATGACACACTCATTCCACTACCCTATGAATGTGGGCTGCAGCTGGCTCTAGGGTGAGTCCCTCTTCAGAACTTGCCCTCAGCTGAAGAGAGCGTCTCATGCAAGGTCATCGCCTCCCTGGCAGCAGCCCACATTCAGTGACTGGTGTCTTCCATCTTTGTCTCAAAGTGGGAAATCTCTGAAGGCTGTTCTAACTCCAGAGCTCTTTTTGGGGTCATTTGGGGTCTCTGGGGCAACTGCATTAAGGTTCAACTTTTCTCTCTGCCCAATCTTGCTTGATCTGTCTTCACATATGGTGAAAGTACTCTCTCTCTCTTTTTTTTTTTTTGGCCATGCCGCGTGGCTTGCGGGATTTTAGTTCCCTGACCAGGGTTTGAATCCGTGCCGCCGGCAGTGAAAGCACCACATCCTAACCCCTGAACTGCCAGGGAATTCCCTGAAAGTACGCTCGAATAAGCCTCCTTTATATAAAATCTCAGAGCCCCAGAGTTTGTTTCCTGGGAAACCAAACTGGCAGGAAGTTATCCCAGAGCACAGGGATATGAGCCAGGGAAGGGAAGAGGGTCAATATAGGTTGTGTTAAGCTGTGGCTCAACCTGACTGGGGAGCCCTGGGAGGCTGTGCAGAACTTCCTCAGAGAGACAAGGAAACAGGTATTTTCCACCAACTTCCATACATCACTGATTGAGGATTGTTTTTAGAGTTGTCAATTGCCATGTCCTCTGCATCATCTGGAAGATATACCAGCACTTGCCCATGGTCAGAGAAGGAATTTCTTCCTTGCAGTAAGAGGGCACTGTCATGAATGGAAATGATGAGTTTTGGTGAGCTATGGTCAGGACATCAATGCTATTTACTATACTTTCATTCTATGTGAGCAGAGTGAAAAAGGAAAGGGAAAAACTTGATCCTGATTCCTTGTGATCAAGATCCAGTTCTGATGTGAGTTTACATCTTGTGTACACAGTATCTCTCTATGGTCCAAGCAACTTTGCATGTGAACTTGCTTTAAGTGGTTCTAGACTAGTAGTGCCTCCAAGAGCCTGGCAGAAGGAAACTCAAATCTATAATAAAAGCGGAGTTCACCATCCTAGACTTGATAAATCCCCACCTATATATTTTTGAAGGAGAGTAAGGAGAAAAAAGAAAAAAAAAATCAAGGTGAGAAGTAACAAAGAAGACACAGTGAGGGAAAACCTGTAGAAACAATAAAAAGAACATTTAGACTTATAAGAACTCTAGATATTAGACTTATAATAGATTATGCAACAACTAGTTTATTATGTATAATGGGAAAAATAAAAGTTTGAGTATATCTGTAGAACAGAAACTTTTAAAAACTTTAGTATTTGAAAGAGTAGAACTTCTGTAAATTAAAATAGAAATTTAAAACAATCTGAAATTCAATGCTCAGTAGAAGAATTGATTGCTGAATAGAGTCCACTGGAAAAAAAGTGGTAAAGTAGAAAATGGATCAGAAAAATGATAACAAATGTAGTACAGGGAAACAAAAGATATTGGAGATATCTTTTCATATTGGAGATATTGGAGATATATGGAGATATTGGAGATATTGGATATTCATATTGGAGATATCTTTTCCAATGAAAGTGTGGTAAGAAGACAAGGAAGGTATGAATGTAACTGGAGTTCCAGAAAAAAGGGAGGAGGCCTGAGAGGTATTTGAAGAAATATTGGCCAAAAGTTTGCAAATTTGATGAACCTATAAATGTACAGATCCTAAATGCTTGGAAAGGCCCAGGAAGAGAAATATAAAGAAAACTACACCAAGTCACATAATAACCTGTCATTCGAAACACATGATAAAGAAAAAAAATCATAAAATAGGCAGAGGGAAAAAAGACATTACATACAGAGGAACAACGATAACAGTTATAAGAGACTTGTCAGAAACTATGAAACCCAGAAAAGAAAATAACAGAATCTTTGAAGTACTGAAAAAAAAATTGACCTAGAAGTCTATAACTGGAAAGAATATCTTCCAAACATGAAGGTGAAAGCCTTTGCCAGCAGACCTGTACTACATAAAATGTTAAGTAGGTCCTGTAGGCAGTAGAAAAATGGTCTCATATGCAATTTAGAGCTACACAACAGGTTGAAGAGTGCTGAACACAGTAGACTGGCATATTCACAGGACGGGATGCTATTTAGCAGTAGTAGGAACAACCACTGATGTACAGAACAATGTAAATGAATCTCAAAAAATGATTTGCTGAATGATACCTATTCATATTATTTAATTCCATTTACATAAAATTCTAGAACTGGCAAAACTAATCTATAGTGAAAATATCAGAGCAGTATCTTTTTAGGCATGAGATTGACAGGAAAGGAATATGATACTTTCTGAGGATCTGGTAATATTTTACATCTGGATAGAAGTTTGACTTTCGGAAGTGTATCTGTTTTTCAAAAATCAGTGAATGAACATATCAGACTTATTCATTTCACTTAAGTAAATTTCCCTTCTAAGAAAAAAACTAATATTGAACACTAGTTAGTAATATAAATGCTATGAGGAGGCCTCTGGCTGTCTGTAATTTACTTTGAAATGTATCAAGAAAGTGGATGATTAATAGATCGTAGGGGTAAATAGTTGGATGGATGGGTACTTGATAAAACGTGTATAATAATACGTTCATACAGGATCTAAGTGGAAGCTATAGAGGTGTTCATTGTAAAATTATTTCAGTTTTGCTCTACAATTGAAATTGTTCATTATAAATTTTGAAAAACAACCAGTACAAAGGGAAAAATGCTATAACCAAAATTATAAATATTTTATAAGTCAGTATTAGAAAATACTTTTATGACATTGTGGATTTCTTATCTAGAACAGAACATAAGGAGAATGAACCATAAAATGATGGCTTGACAAAGTCAACCACCTTAAATTTAACAACTTCTCTTTATCAGAAGACAGCATTAATAGAGCAAAATAAATGAGTTACTGAGTGCAAGATGATATTTGCAACACATAAACTTGAAAAAGGACTAGTTTACAAACCATACAAAGAACTCTTAAACACCAATTTTTAAAAAAATGACCAGGCAACACAAAACAAAAATTAAGCAAAATAATTAAGTGGACATTTCACCAAAAGGCAATCAAAATAGTTGTTAACTTACGATTAATAAATATAGATTAAAACCACAGCAAGAAACCAAAAATATCTCAACAGATCGTGTAAAACTGCAAAGTCTAAAACACATCATGCTGTTGAGTATGTGGACCAATGAAACTACCCAACATTGTTGATATTTGGTAAAATTCCTTTGGAAAATTATTTGGCATTATCTAATAAAGTCAAATACACGCACATTCTATGGCATAACAACTCCATCCCTATTTGTTTACACTAGAGAAAATCTCACTTATATGCACCAAGCTGCATATGTAATAAAATTTCCATCATCTTTGTACACTCTAGCTTTTTCCCTAAAAAAAATCCAACAATCAACAAACTAACCAACCAACCTGGATGAAAATAAACATAATGTTGAACAAAATAATCAAGAAACAAAACAAAATAAATGCTATGAGTCATTCATAGTTCAAAATAGGCAAAACTAATGTATATTGATTAGCAGTGCATACCTAATTGTTAAAACCACACAAAAAACATATGAAATGATAAAGACCAATGGGGGGATAACAGTCCACCTTAAAGGGCAGTAATGGTGCTGTGGTTTGGCAGGGTGTGGGGTGCTGGTGCTTCTGGAGCAATGGCAGTGTTCTATTTCTTGACCCGGGTGGTGTTTACATGGGTGGTCATTTTGTTTGTTAAACTGCACTAATACATGTTTAATTCACTCTTTCATATTTATACTATATTTCACAATCTATTCTGTTTTAAAAAAATAATACAATATTATTGATAATGCTGTAATTCTATATTTTATCATAAACAGCACAAAATGGTGTTTTTTCTTGAATATAAGCTTAGCCCTGACTGTTTACAATCTCTTGAGTGGTTTTTAGGGCCACCCCTCTCAACTGCCCTCCCCGCAACACACACATTTATTCCACAGGATGCTGTGAAGCAGGGAGGATAACCTAGGAAAGGGTACCCAAGGACAAACTTCGTGCTACATCACTGATGATTTGCCCCAAAGAGAGACAAGTTAGCTATAAATCCTGGTGTGTCCCTCCAACATCAATGTACCCCTTTTACACTAGGGGTTCTGGGTGATCTGACTAATGTTAGCACCTTTCTACCATCATGATTCTCTTCCACATTTGATTCACAGTCATCAAACATATGAGAATGTGGTAGGTAATGGGGATACATAATCAAATAGTAATAATTAAATAACAATAATAATTATTTTTTAAACCCAGCTAATTCTTATTAAGTACTTACTATGGGCTGGGAGTGTTTTAGGTGCTTTAGAGGTACTACCTCTTTTAATCCTTTTAGTGATTCTCTGAAGTGGAAGTAATTATTTTTTCTCATCTTACAGATTAGAAAACTGAGGAACAGAGAAGAAAGTCACTTGCTTGAAGTCACAGAGCATGTAAGTGTCAGAGCTGGATTTCAAACTCGGATGTTTGTTTCCACACTTGACTTCTATGCTTTTGGGTAAGAAATGAGTTCTTAAATATCATCTATTTTCTACACCTGTGTCAGTATTATTTCTAATACAGTACGGAAAATGAAGTGACAGATATACTTTAAATTTTCATCAATGTTGCACATTAAATGTATCTTTAAAATCAATAGTTACTTGAATGATTTGATAGTATGTGTGGAAGAATTAATAATTAAAGGATGAGTTTTGAATTAAGGTGACTAAAATCAAATTCTAGATAACTTCACTGCCAAATGATAGATGACTCTGTAATTCCATAAATAATTCAAGAAATTAACCTTTAATTATATAAAGAAGGATTAAATGTCTGGTTGAATAAGTTAGCTGTCTCCATTCCAGATGCGCCACAGGTTAAAGATTTTATGTTTTTGCTTTTACTCATCTTTATTTTTCAGTAGCATAACACAAATACTCTTTTCCCAGAATCACTTTAAGAGTTGCCAAAACGTTAATTAACGGTCGTTGGGATTTCTTTTCTATTATCTTTTTTATAACAAACTTGGCTGCTGGCTCTGTGTTTCCTGATTTTAATGAAGCCAGCACTGCTGTACTGCTTCAAACCTTAAGGACAATAATAATAACCTCTATTACTATGGATTTTATATTATATTACTACACATCTATAAACTGAGAATAATAATAATGCTCACCTCAACCTCACAAGGTTGTTAAAAACAATAAATAAACTAGTAAATGACTTGTGCTCATTTCTCAAGGAGACTTGGAAACTCCACCAAGGGTGAATGAACCGGCTCAGAGCAGGAGCTTCTCACATGAGGGGAAGAGGCAGAGAACCAAGTTCTGCACGACTGAGGAATGTCACTCACGCATAGTGCTTCTGCAGAGTGCTGGGACCAGGAGTTAAAACTCCTTTAAAATTATGTCAGCTGCTCTGCAGGCTTAAAGTTACATTCAGTCGCAATTTTGTGGCTCCTAGCTCACTGGGGGGCCTGAGAACTGATTTACCCTAAAGAGCTATTTGCGGAAAAGTCTTGAAAACAAAATTCCAGTCCTGAAATATATGCCAAAAGAAGAAGCCTTAACCTCAGGAATAAAGCAAGTTTGGGGCTTTTGGCCAATAAAAGTCAAGACATAATTGGCAAGGGCAAGGTTGTCTGAATTGAAAGGACAGACAAAAAATTCTACGAATTGCGAACCTACTCAGTTAACATATGTTGTTACTTTTAATCTTTATCTATGTTTTTACAAATGAAGAAACTGAATTTAAGCTTTATACCCAGTGTGAAACATATAGTAAGTGGTTGGTCTGTGACTGAACTTAGTTTTCTCTCTGTCACAGTAAATTACACCCATGCCTCTAATTTCACAATCTCTAACCTCACAGAGGTCCTCAGTGTACCTTGCAATCCTCTTATGCTTTTCACATCCATCACCTCCCTTTTCCTAATTGGCTGTCACTGACTAGCTGTGTGACTTCAGGCAAGTCACTTAAACTCTCTGTCTTGGTTTTCTCATCTATAAACCGAGAATAATAATAATACCTCAAAAGGTTTTTAATAGAATTTTTAAAAGCTAATAAAGATATAGCCCTTAGAATAGTGCCTGAAGCATAGCAGGAGCTATGGAAGTTGATGACTGGGATTCTTATTTCACAGTGAAAACACTCAATCAGAAGAACACGCTTCCTTATGCTCTGTTGTCGGACCACACCTACCGTCTGTATCTTATGCCAATTCTCTTGCAACCGTGATAAAGATCTTTGTTCCTATCCAGAGCCAATCTTTGCACTTTTAAACTGTAATGCATCTCCCACTTAAGGTCATCACTTCAGCTATTCATGCTTTTCTCTCTATGCATCATCAAATTTTCTTTCCCTGCTGGGTCACTGCTATCAACATAAACACACACCGCAATATCTTTCATCTAAAAACAAAGATGCCACAGTCCCTTCAGCCTTTGTCTCACTGCATCTCCTACCCACTCCCATCCCTGAAATAAAACTTCATGAAAGGGTTATGGGGTTAGGGTGTTTTGTTTTTCTAACTCTTCTCCTTTCTGTATTAAACTGCAATTGATTTTCCTCCTTTCTCTCCACTAGACTGCTCTTTTCATGGTCACCATAACACCCATGCTGTAATCCAACAGTCAGTTTTCCTCCATCATCTTACTTGATTTATCAGCATATGATGTGTCTAAACAGTACACCTTACAAAACCCGGCAAGACCCTGCGGGGCCCTCCTGGGTACAAAAGCTTTTCCATGTCCCCGGATTCTGGTTTGTAGGAAAAAGGTTTCAGCCTCCTAGAGCTTCCCTGAGTTCCAAAGGGCAGATTCAAATAGATACTGATTGGGCAAGTGAGGGAATGCAGAAACAGAGGAAAGGCGGTCAAGGAACAACAGTTCAGCTGTAAAGCAGAGCCCTACTTCCTCCTCAAGGGATATAACATAACAATATGATACAAATCTTTGAGTTCTTCTACAGGAACTAAGACGGCCCCCATGCAGGTGGAGGATGGTGACTATATGCTGTCCACAAGCATGTAGACCCCAGACTGATGGGAACCAGAAGTCTGATGACTGAGATTCCAGAAACATCACCCTCTTACCTCACCACCAACCAATGAGAAGAAAGTCATACATCCTACAGCCCTCACCCCGAAATGTGGCCTTTAAAAACGCTTCCCTGAAAACCATCAGGGAGTTCCGGTCCTTTGAGCGTGACAGGCCCGTTCTCCTTGCAATAAATCCTTTCTATTGCAAACTCCGACATTAGTTTTGTTTGGCCTCACTGTGCATCGGGCACATGAACTTGGGTTTGATAACGTTTATCCTGCCTCAAAGGACTATCTTCACTTGGCTTCTAGAACATCATACTCTCCTGAGTTTTCTTCTATTGGTCTGCCTTTGCAGATTTCTCATCATCTATTCTAAATATTCAAACGTCACCGTGCTCGGTCCTTGGATTTCTGATTGTTTTCCTTTATTGACTCTTTACTCTTCTGGTGGTCTCATCCAGTCTCATTGCTTTAAAATGCATTCTATAAACTGATGGTCCCCAAAACAGAATAGTTCTCAAAATTATTTGCTAAAGAATGACTCTTTGGTGTACTCTCCAATCTGTAAACATTTTAACAATAGAAGCTCATTTTAACCTCATAACAAAGCTATAATCTACATTATAAAAATTTATCTCTAATTCATGTATGAATAATCTACTATAAAGAGTTAAATAAAATCTACTAATCCACTATAAATCTACTGTAAAGTGACTTGTATAAGATTAGTCAGACAGTCCTAAATCCTATCACTCTAAATCCATGTTACTGCATAATTCAATGAAAATATAAATAATGATAACTTTTTACTTTATGAAATTTGTAGAAAATTCCCCCAAACTTTTTGTCTACTGAATGGTGATTAAAAAAGAGTTCTACAAATACTCAGTTTTTTCTTTCCTTTCTTTCCCAGCATTTAAAATTGATTCACTAAAGATTATTGAGTGTTACCATGAATTAACACTGGAGATGGAACAATATGAAATGCGTGGGATTTATTCTTAAGAATTTTGCTATCTCTGTTAGACACACTGAAGGTATATGTCTAACACTATTTTTATTCATGATCATGTTCAAAACAACTAGTTGTAAGTTAAGTCTTTATATTTGCAAGATCCTTTGTTTTTAAACCATTGAAAACTATCATTTGAATGCTCTTCCTAGAGATAAAAGATGACCTATTAAATTTTCATAGAAATGCAGGAAAGCAGGCAACGTGAAAAGGAATGAAGCCAAGAAGAACTATTAGGGTCGGGATAAAGAAAGGACTGAGGTGAATCCAGTGAGATTTGAGAGCAGGTGTTAAAGATATAAAAATTTATTGACTCTGAAACAACAATGCAATGCGTCCCTGGTTCTTTCATTATTTATATTTCCATTCTTTTCATATTTCTTGCATGTTTCTCGTCTCCCATTACTCAAGTCTTTCCCAGTTCTGAATGCTCCTTGACTTTGATTATAGGATATTTTCTAGAAATTATATGGTAGACATAGATACTAATAGGAGGTTCCCACTATTTTTAGGCAAAAGCTTGTTGCTCCGTTTTTTGGATACAAATCTTTGACCTTCCTTTAATTGCCTTGATTGTCTCTATCCCTGCCTGCCTTCTCTGTATCCATTGTCTTACAGGCCAGTGCACTGCAGCTGTCTCATTTATATAATTCAGCAAATGTTCAGAGAGACAGAGCTGTGAACACAATTGTTTTGAGCTGTGAATAGAAGCAAGTTACATTGTGTGTTTCTGGGTAATTTCATCTGTGGCTTCCATTCACATACCATCACAAATGTTCTCGTCTCAGAAACAATTTACTTCTTCCCTCTTTTGCCCCTGACTCACTAAAATGTATGAGAGCCATAAACTTAGCAAAAACTTTTATTTCAATTTGCTAATTCTAGTTCTGCAATCTAGCCACCTTTATGTTATGCACACCACCTTTTAATGGCTATCTCTAGAAGTGGACTGAAGAATTTGAACAGTAGCAGGCAGCAAATTACACAGGAACTGTGTGCTTCTGGAGGTCAGACACTGTATCGTATTCACTCTGGTAACCCAAAGTCCTTAGCAGACTGCTAGAAGATTGCATGAGTAAATATCTGTGAATTACATAACAATATTTTAAATCCTTATCAAAGTTTGAGCAAAACACACAATGCAGCCTGAGGCCTCTTTTTGATTTTAGTTTGTCTAACCACCTTTCAGATGTCACTTTCACGTTTTCACTTACATAACCTAGCCCTACAACATTTAGCAATAAAAGCTTTCCTCAATATACTATTAGCCAAATTAATGCCATATACATTGATTAGAATATATAAAGTAGAAACACATCATTTACCTTGTAGAACTGTTAAGAAATATTTAAAGTGCTAATTGGTTCAGTGATAATGACTACCAACTAGCTAGTAACAATAACTTCATCGGTGGTGGTAGTGCTACTTTACTTGCATTATTTCATTTAATCCTCAAGACAGCTCGACGTTGAATATAATGTGAAGGGGGTTTTATAGTGGCTAAAGAACTTGCCAAAGATCACAGCGCTATCAAAAAATGCAGTAGAATTCCATCCTAAGGTACATCTCAGCCCAGAGCCTTTCCTCTTCACTCTAAACCGTAATTCTTCAAAAGACAGTACCTTAAGGTCTATGCCCTTGCGGAGCTTCATAGGCTAGACAAAATGCATCCAAATCCTAGGTTGGACAGAGCAATTAAATTCAACAAGTTCTATTTTGAAAATGAGTGTAGGACACAAAATTTCTCTAGGGAGTTTATAGATAATCAGAATTCAATCTCTTTCTATATGAAGGTTAGAAAGAACTTAGACAAGCACAAACAGGGCTCTAGTACAAGACTGATTATGGAAAATTCGATTCAGAATGTTTGCAGTGCTTTGAGGACATCTAAGGAAGGAAAGAGCATATTCTGTAGAGGGTGCAGCTTGATAAGGGAGAGAGAGAGAGAGAGAGAGAGAGAACAGTGTCCTTGCTAAGGGAGTTGCAGTGTCTTACTAAATGGGCAGGAGTCCGACAGAGATGATAGAAAGGAAAGAGAAGAAGGCATTCCAGACAGAAAAAGGAGGTTGAAGTGAGGTGCAGAAATGAGTCATTTACAAAGCTCTCAAAGCAGAAATTGGATGGGAGACTGGAGAGGGTTTGGAGCCTAAGTTTTAAAAAGAAAGAACCATATCTGATTAATTAATTTAAAAAAATGTAGCCTAGAGAAGAAACACGTTAAACGCAAACACAATAGCCACATGCTGTTATGTAACCTGCGATAGAGGCCATGGGTAAGATTAGAGGATGCAGGGTGCTGAGAGGAGTAGAGAACGACTTAGAAAGGATGCTGGCTTTCTTGAGGCACACAATGTTGACTATTAAATAGTATTTATTTGATACCAATTTGATTGACATTTATGAACTTTATTCAATGCCAAATGTACTGAAGTTTCACATGCTAGTGTTAATAACAACATAACTGTCTCACAAGGCACATTTAAGAATCTAGAACCAGTAGGCAGTAGGGCTCCTTGAGGGAAGAAGGTGGGGAAACCTGCTCCACATATATGCTGCGGCCACTCAGGGACTGCATAGGTGGTAACTCATTTTGGTGTCTGAGGTTGCTCTTTGATTTCAGAGACTCTTCATACTTCCCCTGAGTCCACTATGCCACCTCCAGAATATTAATTTAAGCAGAATACAAGAAGCAGGGGTCATAGAGTGCAGGCTTAAAGGAGAAGTGTGCCATTCTTTCAGGAATTTTTGAAAGTGAACTTGTAACTGTAATAGGCATCTTTCAAGCATAATTTACGGAAATATATTGGTTTTGTTTTTTGGTAAATTAAAGCATGTTGTGTTAAAATATTGTTCTCAAAGAACTATGAATCTCTTCAATGAATTCTGTTTTACATCTATTGGCAACACCATACTCACAAAGGAACTCTATAAATATTATCCTAATTAGAAAGTGTTTAACGTCTATTGTTATAAGAGATTCAGAAGCCTTTATTAATTCATGATGTGATTCAAGCTAGCTATGAAACGATGGGAATATGAAGAGTCATAGTATCATTGACTCCAGGTCTCTTATGTAATATAGACCATAGTAATCTTCCTGTAGTCATGACAACTGAGAAGTCAAGAGATGTGGATTGAATAGCTATTTTGTGTAGAGCACCTTACAAACTACAGTGGGGAAGGGGTAGAAGAATAAGACAAAGGTTCTACCCCAGAGAAATTTACAAAGTAGCATAACATAGGAATGAGCTTCTGTGTTTAAAATATGACCAACCAATTTTCTCTGAGAGACACGTTAAACTCAAGGGCTTTGGTTGCTTCCATTTTGGGTTGCCAAAGAGCCCAAAGTGATTTGTGCATCTCTTCAACTGCTCCGGTCAAATGTCTTTACCTAATAAAAAAATTTTCTTTGTATTTCCCCATTTACTGAGAAGAAAACAACTTAACTCTAATAAAGATTTTTTTCTCAGAGGACTGCATTTTTCTCTTTAATTCTTAATTCATTATAAGCTAGAGAATGTTAATTAGTCCATTTTCTTCTTCTATAACTATTTTCCTTTTTAAAAGTGCAATGTTTGCTCTACTACAGTATTCAGGTTAAAATTGCACACACACACACACACACACACACACACACACACACACACACACATTTAACAAAAGTAAACATGACTACTGATTCCCTGATGCACAAGCATGTCTAGTGAGGTGTGCAGACTGCTACTGCAGTGTTCTAGTCTGTTCTGTTTAATCATTGCTAATACTACTCTTTAAACAACTCATGCTTTCCAGGTTCAGTAAAGAAAGTAAAAAAGAAATTAAAAATTTTATTCTGAATCCTTGAAAGAGCATTGGTTCACAATTGTTGCTCATCCAAAATGCTAAATAGCACTGACATAACTTGTGACAGATAACGTGAGATACAGGGTGATGTTAGCAGACTTCTGTTTGTAAGTTCACACCAGGCATCCTTACCATGGTTGGAACTATTTTTCAGGGTTTTGGTGTTATGAATTCTATTAAACTGATACAGAATTAAGCGGCTTAAAGGACTCGTGTGTGTTAACAAAACTTGTAAGATAACAGTATAAGTTGCCAGGAGAAAAAACTTTCAAGCAATGCAACTGGTTAACCGTTTGACTCTGAACTATGCTGTTCGTAAATACACCTTTGCAGGATGTCAAATTACCATTCACTGCTAGGAACACTGAATGTTCCTAACAGCCAGGTTGGGACAGTTACACTAAAGTCCTACATGAAAACCTGTTCATCAGAACTTCTCTCCGTATTCTGGAGATACACTGACAGACCCTCCCTATCAATCTCCATTCATATTTGCTCTGTGTGTATCACTTCCCTTCACTTACTACAATATTACTTCAAACTGATGAACCATAAATCAGTTTGTAGCAGAGCACTTGTGAACACAGATCACCACTTATCAACTGTGTGACCGCAGCAGCTTCTGTAACTGCTCTTGACCTTAATTTCCTCATCTGTGAAATGAAAATGATGATAATGTATACTCCTAGCGTAGCTGTTGAGTGGATTACAAGATAGAATTCATGTAAATGCTTTGTTTACAAGACTGTATGGCACATAATAAGTGCTTTTATTGGATGATCGTTTTCTTAAGTTTCATTGTGTTAATTCATTTATTATCTTCCTTAATAAACAGTTATCAAGTTATTATCTTAATAGATGCTTACTAAGTGGATTAGGCTGCAGGTTCTATTGAAGGCATTTGAAGAGGTGGTGAGAATAAATAGACTCCAAGTGGTTCTCCCTTAACGGAGAACCCACTGTAATGGAGGAACAAGAGACAAGGACCAATGTGTGCTACAGAAGGAGGCACAAAGCACTAGGATAGCTCAGGGAAAACAAATTCCTAAAAATATATTCCCATCATCTTCTTTGACTTGTATGTCAACATTTCTTAAATCTCAGCAAACACATTCACAAAATATGTCTTAAACTGTGTTATCTCTCTATGGAAACATCACCACACATTAAATATTTTCAGGGTATCCTATCCAGAGGCACATGTGTTCATTTGTTCCTTATTACTGATGTTAATTTTGATCATTATGTGAAGGTTCATTTTCTCCACTGAATGGTTACCATTTCTTCATCAGCAATGATCTTCCTTTGGTAATCTCAAATACTGGGCTAAATATCCTTTACTAACTGTGTCAGTTACCTACTGCCATGATAGGTGGCAAATGTGTAAGCAAGGAGGACCCACAATGCAATCTGCAAGCTTCTGCTGAAATTATGCTCGTTAATGCTCCGCTGACTAAAGCAAGTCCCATCGTGGTGCAGAGTCAGTTTGGGAAGGCACTACAATGCTATATGACAGAGGGAAGGGATATACGAAGGGTAAAGAATTAGGGCCACTGATGCCATCAATCTACTAACGTAACACTAAAATTAAGTCCCAACTAATGTAGGCGCTAAGGGAAATCTTGACAAATATTCTAAGAAAAACAAACTAGTGTATTCACACTCTACAAATGTTGCCTATATTACAATATGAAATACACTTAGGGATGGGTGCAGTGTTTTATTCCAACTCTTTTTGGTTTGTGGAATCATTTCATCGTTTATCAGGCTTTTAAAGCACTAAATTTCTGGTGTGATATTGACTACAACAATGGAGCAGATACAAATTATTCATTTCAAAATTTATGCTTGTACTCAGAAATGTCCACTGAACCATCGTCTATATGGGGTTCTATATAAACCCCATATATTGACTATATGGGGTTCTGTATAAAACAACAGCAACACTATAGTAGACTGTAATAGATCAACTTCTATAAAACATGACTGTTATCAGTTCTATGACACCACTTTCAGTAGCTGTGACCTTTGGATGCGACAGTAGCTGTGACCTTTAGATGTCTCATGGTAAACTATAAGAAGACAAAATTTATGTAATAACAACTTTAAAGACATTATTATCCTTGTGTAAAGTGCCACATAAAAGACATGCAGCTCATTTCCTCAAAATGTTCTAAAAACTGTTCATTTGGGGTCAAAATTTAAATAGCTCACAGGCATGTCCTTTCCTCAACTTTTTGTCATTGCCTCACCATTTACTGAATAAATTAATAGGAATGACCCAGATCACTAGAACTGGAGCCTTGATTATATCAGTGCCTCACAAATGCTCTGCTCATGTGAAGATTTGATGAGAACTGATGGAAACTGACCGGCTGCCCTTGGACATTCACTCCCTACATTATTCTCCAAACAAATCTATAACTTTGAGGCTGCTTCCAGCCATTGTTTCTTTTTTTTTTAAACATCTTTATTGGAGTATAATTGCTTTACAGTGGTGTGTAGGTTTCTGCTTTATAACAAGTGAATCAGCTATACATATACATATATCCCCATATCTCTTCCCTCTTGTGTCTCCCTCCCACCCTCCCTATCCCACCCCTCTTAGGTGGTCACAAAGCACTGAGCTGATCTCCCTGTGCTATGCAGTTGCTTCCCACTAGCTACCCATTTTACACTTGGTAGTGTATATATGTCCATGCCACTCTCTCACTTGGTCCCAGCTTACTCCTCTCCCTCCTCGTGTCCTCAAGTCCATTCTCTAGTAGGTCTGTGTCTTTATTCCCATCTCGCTCCTAGGTTCTTCATGATCTTTTTTTTTTTTTTTAGATTCCATATATATGTGTTAGCATATGGTATTTGTTTTTCTCTTTCTGACTTACTTCACTCTGTATGACAGTCTCTAGGTCCATCCACCTCACTACAAATAACTCATTTTCATTTCTTTTTATGGCTGAGTAATATTCCATTGTACATATGTGCCACATCTTCTTTATCCATTCATCTGTTGATGGACACTTAGGTTGCTTCCATGTCCTGGCTATTGTAAATAGAGCTGCAATGAACATTTTGGTACACGACCCTTTTTGAATTATGGTTTTCTCAGGGTATATGCCCAGCAGTGGGATTGCTGGGTCATATGGCAGTTCTATTTTTAGTTTTTTAAGGAACATCCATACTGTTCTCCATAGTGGCTGTATCAAAACAGTGCAAGTGGCTTCCCTTTTCTCCACACCCTCTAGAGCATTTATTGTTTCTAGATTTTTTGATGATGGCCATTCTGACTGGTGTGAGATGATATCTCATTGTAGTTTTGATTTGCATTTCTCTAATGATTAATGATGTTGAGCATTCTTTCATGTGTTTGTTGGCAATTTGTATATCTTCTTTGGAGAAATGTCTACTTAGGTCTTCTGCCCATTTTTGGATTGTTTTTTTTTTTTTATGATATTGAGCTGCATGAGCTGCTTGTAAATTTTGGAGATTAATCCTTTGTCAGTTGCTTCATTTGCAAATATTTTCTCCCATTCTGAGGGTTGTCTTTTTGTCTTGTTTATGGTTTCCTTTGCTGTGCAAAAGCTTTGAAGTTTCATTAGGTCCCATTTGTTTATTTTTGTTTTTATTTCCATTTCTCTAGGAGGTGGGTCAAAAAGGATCTTGCTGTGATTTATGTCATAGAGTGTTCTGCCTATGTTTTCCTCTAAGAGTTTTATAGTGTCTGGCCTTACATTTAGGTCTTTAATCCATTTTGAGTTTATTTTTGTATATGGTGTTAGGGAGTGTTCTAATTTCATTCTTTTACATGTAGCTGTCCAGTTTTCCCAGCACCACTTATTAAAAGGAAAGGCTGTCTTTTCTCCATTGTATATTCTGGCCTCCTTTATCAAAAATAAGGTGACCACATGTGCATGGGTTTGTCTCTGGGCTTTCTATCTTGTTCCATTGATCTATATTTCTCTTTTTGTGCCAGTACCATACTTTCTTGATGACTGTAGCTTTGTAGTATAGTCTGAAGTCTGGGAGCTTGATTCCTCCAGCTCCATTTTTCTTTCTTAAGATTGCTTTGGCTATTCAGGGTCTTTTGTGTTTCCATACAAATTGTGAATTTTTTTGTTCTAGTTCTGTGAAAAATGCCATTGGTAGTTTGATAGGGATTGCACTGAATCTGTAGATTGCTTTGGGTAGTATAGTCATTTTCACAATGTTGATTTTTCCAATTCAAGAACATGGTATACCTCTCCAGACAAAAGATCTGTATGCAGAAAACTATAAGACACTGACGAAAGAAATTAATGATGATACAAACAGATGGAGAGATATACCAGCCATTGTTTCTTTACCTTGAGGGTTTATCCCCTCAAGGGCATAATCTCACCACAGTAATTATCTGAATGAGTGATAGTAATTAAGGTTGACAATGGGAGTGCTGAGGGGTCAGGCTCTCTCCAATGGGGTTCATTCCCTTTCCTCTGTTTCAATTGGCTCTTGGGCAAGATAGGGGTATGAGATTAAGAGATACAAATAACTATGTACAAAATAAATAGGCAGCAAGTATATATTGTACAGCACAGGGAACTAGAGCCATTATTTTGTAATAACTTTAAATGGAATATAATCTATAAAAATATTGAATCACTATGTTGTACACCTGAAACTAATATTGTAAATCAACTATACTTCAATAAAAATAAATTTAAAAAATAAATGGGCTTTTCTTCAGTATATAATACCAAATAGAATATCTGTACTCTCATGCCCCTGAAGATCATAAGCTCAAAGGCCAATATAATTACAATACTAAAGAGAGACAATGCCTGTATCAGTCAGAATGGGAAAGGTTTTTCTGTGATAACAAAAAGTGCAAAAATCTCAGTCATGCGGAAACAATAGATACTGTTGGCCACTCATGTTACATGACAAGCCTGTGTTTGGGGGGAGGGGTCTCTGCTCCTCTCACTCACAGACCTAGGCTGATGAACACATCTTCTATCTGCACCATTTGAAACACAGGGCATCTTGGTCACCAAAGAAGAGTAAAGGAGGACTGGAAAATGAAGTACTGGCAGTCATCCTGAAACAGACACATGTACCTTCCACTCATTTCATTGCCCAGCACAAAACATAGGGCTGTGTCTACCTTTAAGGGTGTGGGAGAAATGTGAATTTCTGGACATCTGGAAAAAGATGGGAGCCAAGTGTGGAAAAACATTGCTAATGTATGTCATGAACTCGCTCAAAGAGTTTTAGAACTGACAGACCAAACTTTTAAAATAAGTAAGCCAAATATACACAAAGAAGAGAAGAAAAAACTTAGTATTATGAAACAAAAAAATCATAAAAAAAGAACTATGTGAAAACATCAGATCTGAGAAACTTACTGATTGAAATAAAGAATGCATTAAATGAGGTAAATAGATATGTAATTACTGTGTTAGAAGACCAGATCAAGG
Organism: Stenella coeruleoalba; assembly: GCF_951394435.1. Taxonomy (NCBI): domain Eukaryota; kingdom Metazoa; phylum Chordata; class Mammalia; order Artiodactyla; family Delphinidae; genus Stenella; species Stenella coeruleoalba. The sequence continues at coordinate 75,961,908 of NC_137162.1, read as the reverse complement.
AGCTCTTCTAAAAACTTGCATGGAAGGAATATATAGACCAAAATAAATGAGGCCTCGCTAAGGACTTGCCTTATTAGGAGGAAGATAAAGATACGGATAACTCTAAGAAATCAATAAACACACTTACGGGTTTTAAGTTATAAGCTACTACTATAAGAACTAAAATATAATATGCAACTTTTAAACCAGCAGCATATAAGTTGATTTATCTGACAGAAAACAGAAATGAAGAAATATATAATAAAGTCAATATTATTAAACGAAAATGTGAATGGCATAACTAAATCTTAGTGTAACAATAAATATAATAATTGTTAGCAAGTTAAACTCACCAGTTAAAACACAGAGATGCTTAGGGAATTTAAAAAATATGAGAATCAACAGAGACACACAAAGGAGCAAAAAGACATACAGGTTGAAGCAAGAACAAAACTGGAATATTGGTGACAAGAAGTTCTGATGAAATGGCATGAAGATGGACTTCGAGACACAGATGTAGAGAACATCTGGATATTAAGGGGGGAAGGGGGGGGATGAATGGGGAGATAGGGAATGACATACGTACACTACTATGTATAAAACAGATGACTAGTGAGAACCTACTGTATAGCACAGGGAACTCTACTCAGTGCTCTGTGGTGAACTAAAAGGGAAGGAAATATAAAAAAAGAGGGGACATATGTATATGTATAACTGATTCACTTTGCTGTACAGCAGAAACTAACACAACATTGTAAAGCAACTATACTCCAATAAAAATTTGAAAAAAAAAGATGGACTTCAAATAGCCACAGAGTATGAGGAGATTTGTACCTTATATTAATGTTCCCCCAAATGTTTCAAATGTAGAGGTGTCTCTCAATTGTCAAGGTTGACCAAATGCCATATTGTGTGATGCCTGTTAAGGCTCCTTCCCCTGTGCTTATTTACAGGCTCAAGAACAAGGTGCCTTTGGTGAGAGACAGAGAAATTATCTACTATAAACTTAACTCCATGGACTTTCCCTCACCAAAGGTGAACTGGTTACCATCATTACTGATTCCCAGTCTTCAAAGAACAGATAAATGCTGAGACCTTCAGCACCACACTCAGTGGTGACCATTCCACCACTTGAGGGATCAAGGGGAAAACAGTTTTCCTATACAAAGGGGAGAATGTGTTTCACCACTTCAAGGTTTGCTTATTCTAGACATGGAATTGCTTACCTTGCTGACAGTAAATCTGCCAGTATCACCATCCACAGAATAACTGAATGACTTATTCACCATCACAGTGTCTCACACAACAGTTCTGCCTAAGGAACTTATTTTATGAAGAAATAACTGAGACAACTGGCTAAAAATCATGGGATTCACTGATCTTATCCTGTCCCTATTAACCAGAAACAGCTGAGCTAATTGAATATTTAGTTTTTTCAAGGTTGTGGTGCTATCCTACAAGATACAATATATGCTTTTAACAAGCAACTTACTATTTCTTTTGAGTAACAGTAAGCTGCAAGTGAAGAGCACACACTGAAGGACTTCCCTGGTGGTCCAGTGGTAAAGAATTCGCCTTACAATGCAGGGAACACGGGTCCAATCCCTGGCCAGGGAACTAAGATGCCACATGCCACGGGGCAACTAGGCCCGCACGCCACAACTGCTGAGCTCGTGTGCCCTGGAGCCTGTGCACCACAACTAGAGAATAGAACACCCGCACGCCGCAACTAGAGAGAAGCCCGTGCACTACAACGAAGAGTCCGCGTGCTGCAACAAAAGATCCGGCATGCCTCAACGAAGACCCTGCGTGCTGCAGCTAGGACCCGACACAGCCAAAAATAAATGAAAAAAAGAAAAAAAACAGCACACACTGAACTCATGGGTTCTTGTTTAAAGCATATGCTGAGCTCATGGGTCCAGAAACCAAAGGTTAGATGTAGAAGTGACATGTCTCTCTATTATATCTTGACCATCTCATAACATTTTTTTGCTTTTTATCCTATAAATTTGGGCTCAGTTCCAAGAAAAAAAAAATGCTTCCACTGGGGGATATACAATACTTGCATTGGATTGGCGATTGAGACTGCTACCTGGCCATTTTGACTCTTTATGCCACTGAATCAATAGGTACAGAAAGTGATTACTGTATTGACAGGGACTATTAGCTCTGATTATCAAGGGGAAATTGCCACTATACAATGGGCGCTGTGAAAAGAATGAGGTTATCATCTAGAATTCTTCCTGATATTTCTATATCCAGTGGTAAAATTTTTTTAAAAATAAATTTATTTATTTTTGGCTGCGTTGGGTCTTTGTTGCTGCATGCGGGCTTTCTCTAGTTGTGGCGAGCAGGGGCTCCTCTTCGTTGCGGTGCGTGGGCTTCTCATTGCGGTGGCTTCTCTTGTTGCGGAGCACCGGCTCTAGGCATGCGGGCTTCAGTAGTTGTGGCATGCAGGCTTCAGTAGTTCTGGCTCGTGGGCTCTAGAGTGCAGGCTCAGTAGTTGTGGTGCACGGGCTTTGTTGCTCTGCGGCATGTGGGACCTTCCCGGACCAGGGATTGAACCCGTGTCCCCTGTATTGGCAGGCGGATTCTTAACCACTGTGCTACCAGGGAAGCCCTTGTGGCAAAATTTAATAGAAGCCCAGCAACCCCGTAGCAGGACCACTATAGACTCAGACTCTTCAAGAATAAAAAACCTGGGTCACTCCACACGGTAGAGATCTTTAACCAACTGAGATGCAGGCTCAAGTCAAGGGAACATGGATTTGGTAGTGGAGGCGTGAGGTTATGAATACCAATTATCTTCTCTTTACCAGTAGCAGAAACAAGAACTATAATAACTACTTAGATTTCTTTCCTTTCTTTTATTAAAAATATACTTTCATTTATTTATAAGTTTCTGAACATCTACTGTATGACTGACACTGTTTCAGGTACTAGAGTTACAGCTCACAGCAGAGCAAAAGCTCCCCTCATGACACTTAATTCCAGTGAGGCTGACAAACTACAACTGACCAAACAAATGGGTACAAAATTTACTGTCAGGTAGTGATGCATGCCAGGAAGAAACCGTTTTTACTGATTTGTGTTTCTCTGTTTAATTGCTCTTTGTTTTATTAATTAGAAAACACTGAGGCTTTTAAGGAGCTGCTGTGATTCACCAGGAAGCATAAGTGAATGGATATCTGCGTACACACGTACACACACACACACACACACACACGACACTTTAATTAGGAAGATAAATCATCTCTAAAATACGGAGCTTCGTTAATGTGGCATTTTAAATCTCTCTTTTCACCATTAGTAATGAAATGAGTTCGAAGGGCTGAAGTACACACTGCACTAAACCAGTGGATTTTTAAACTCCAGTACATCTCATTGGACTTTTACAGTTTAACTTCTAATTTGAACTGTTTTCCAACCCTCATCATCAGGTACATGTCATTCATTGGTCTCTTTTTGTTTTTAGTCTCTAACTTTTCCTAGACATCAGGGATAATTTGATGAGGTGTTATGGTACCTTAAGAATACCAGGTTGAATGCATATCTATTGCTTTTTCTTCCAGGAAACCTTTCAAAAGCAAAGCTTGAAGAACACATAGGCAAAGTAAAATTTCCAGCACATGTTTCCTTAAACCTCTTCTTTACAACAAGAGGTGTAATTTTGTTGAGCAGTTTAGTAGTTTTTTTTGGCAAACAAGCATAGACTGAGGAACTTTTGTTAAATCTACTTTTGTTGTTTATTCTCATTAATTTTTAAACTCAAGGTTTTTGCTATACACTTATGGAGAAGTAAATAGTTGAAGAATGATCTCTGAATCTGGCAGTGCATGTAGAAATGTATATTAATCTTTTAAATAATTTTTTCTCTTATTTCTTTTCTTTTCTTTCCTTTTTTTGGGTCAAATTTCAACCTACACTTTCTAAAGAAGAAAGTAACAATGGGGAAACAACTGTCATTTCCAACTATCTATGGAGAAGCAACGATTTTCCATAGCACATGAACTTTTCACAACAGGCTTCAAGTATTTTGACTAAGAATTGAGTTTTGAATCATTACTCAGAAACATGATGAAGAGCAAGTACATCTCAACTATGCATTTTACAGTTGACAAAGCACAAGTGAGGATAAAATCATCCAGTACTTCCCAGGCACTAGAGGGTGCTGTAAAATGCAGCAGAGGTGACTCTGGGCTTTATCACAGCTACTGTCCTCTTATTTATCCCTGTGTCCTTCTCATGCCTTTTTAAAAAAATATTCAGGATAATTTCATTTTACATTTCATGTCCATGCTCCTATACTGATCATTTTGGTGTAGATAAGAGGCAGTGTAGGGTCTGGAGGAGAATTTCAGTTTTGTTACGACTTAGATTTGGCAGTCAGCAGTATTAGCCTTCAGCAAAATTAGGAGAACAGTAATTTTGTGTTGTCCCAATTTATTCATATTTCCCTCCTTCTTTCTCTTTTCGCCCCTTCCATTCATCAGTGGACCCTTGCTATTTTCCTGTTCCCTTTGTCTTTGTCCGACTATCCAAAATCTTATTGAAGTATCCATACTCAAGTTTCTTTGCTTCAAAATTACTCCATATTCCACCTTATCACTTCATCAAAAGAAGGATAATTCAACACATTATTGACAGAAAACGGTATGACTAAATTGCATGTCATTAAAGTGTGAAAGACTTTTTGTTAGATTTGCAATAATAATCTTTAAGGAGCACCTATAATTTAGCTATTGAGCTATTGCACAGAATATCCCAAAATGCAAGCAAATTACTTTGAGGCACGAGGACATTTCTGTAACATTTCCATACACCTTAAATCAGAAATACTGGCAGTGGATTCTTTCATCTGTAAGTAAATTCAATCTATTTCAGAAGCATAGAAGGATCATATTTACTGGACACTCACTAGAGACCAAAAAATATACGTACATTATTTCTTTGAATTTTTCAAATGACAGACTAGGTAGGAATCTCAATCTATATGCTTGGATATGTGCAAGAAATAGGAATTTCATCCTTTTAAAAGTTCACCTTATCTCAGATTTTCAGCCTTCATCTTTCATTGATGAGCCTGTACTGTCAGGAAATTCAATCTCAGTCACTCGATTCCTCAATATTTGGTTTTCACTGAGGTCATGAGCTGTAACACTGGACACTGGAGAGGACCCTGATGTGGTCTTAGGATGCCTAGTCCCACCATGCCTTGAATTTCCCCAATGTCTTGAGGTTCTCTGCTTCTAGGCCACCATTGTGGAAGAGAAATCTTTGGTGGGACTGACAACATCTGTACTAGGTTGCAGTCTCCCTAAGTGCACTACACAGGGATTCTTGCTTAGGGGTTGCCATGTTACCACTACCTGGGATCAGGATGGAGAAGAAGATGCCCAGAAATAAGGCGGATGGACTATGTGCTAGGCCATAAAAAAGTCTTACTGATTGAAATTGAAGTCTGTATGGAGAATATTTTCTGACAACCACTGAATCAAATAAAATATTAATAACAATAAAATATACATCAAAATAACAAATATTTCTGAACAAATTTGTATATAATCCATGAATTAAAGACAAAATACAACACGGAAAATTATAAAATAATTTGAACTAAATAACAGTGAAAATAAAACATATTGAAATTTTGAGGATGCAGCAAAAGCAGCACTTCAGAGAAATTTGTAACACAAATTTATATTTAAAAAGAAGAGAAACCCAAAATCAATGACATAAAGTTATATTTTAAGCAGCTAGAGAAAAAACAACAAAATAAATACAAAGTATTTGAAGGGACTTCCTTGGTGGTCCAGTGGTTAGGACTCCACGCTTCCCTTACAGGGGAGGCAAGTTTGATTCCTGGTCGGGGAACTAAGATCCCACATGCTGTGCAGTGTGGCCCAAAAATAAAAATAATAAAAATTTTTTAAAAAGTAAAAAGCACCTTAAAAGAATCCAATTAGTGATATAACAAAGTAATTTGAAGAAAGATAATGTAAAGATAAGAGCAGAAATCCACAAAATAAGGAAAGGAGAATAATAAAGAAAATTTAAGCAAAAAGCTGATTCTTTTAAAAGAGCAGCAAAATGTATAAATCCCTAGATGCACTGATCAAGAAAGGAAAAGAGCACAAATCACTATATTAGGAGTAAGAGAGTTATCACCAAAGACCCTTCATGAATAGGGTAATAAAGAATATTATGAAAAATGTTATGCTAACACTTTTCAAACTTTGGCAAAACAACCAAATTGCCTGAAAAACCCAGCTTACCAACATTAACATGAGATGAAACAAATTCGAAGAGCCCTATGTCTATTAAAGAGAGTGAATTTGTTACTTCAAACCTCCCCATAAAGAAAATGTTATGCTCCAGTGATATCAGTAGTACATTCTGTCAGTCAAGAAAAACAACAAAAACAACACCAATCACGTACAGACTCTTTCAAAAAATAAAGGAGAAAGGAACACTGCTGAACTCATTTTAAGAAGCCAACATATCCTGATATTGAAACTTGACAAAACAATAAAGACTGCTACTCACAGAAATGTAGACTCTCACGGAGTTCTAGGAAATTTCGTGAGTGATGATGTAACAGGGAAGAACAAATCTGACTCCATATTAGATCTGTTTCTTTTACTTTAACCTTTATATCTTATTGCTTTTTCTACAAGTTAAAAATGTTGCCTATAGCTTGAAATATACAGGAGAACCCATTCTCAAGGCTCTGACCTTTACAGGTGCAACACTTTTCCATTCATATAGAGACTAAAAAGTTTCAGAACAGAGAATAACATTTGTCTTATTGGAGGTATAGAGAAACATCATGACGTGACCTACATGGACAGCTGCAAGAGCAAAGGATTCTGACACCAGGAAGTGTGCAACAACTAACCAGTCGCTATTCCTTGACCCAACAACTCATCTCCTGACTTACTGGCCAGTGCAGCAAGCAGGACAAGCTTGGACATCTGGAAGTGGTAACAGTGAAATTATTCTTCATCAGTGATTGGGGTGGGGGGGCGGATGGCTGCGGGAGGCAGGGAGCGCAGGTGTACACATCTGGCAAATCACATTAAATGGCACATTTTAAATAGCTACGGCTCCTCATGTAATTATACCTCAAGAAAGTTGAAAATTTTAATTTAAAAAAAGAGTGCTAAGGAATTAAAGGGGCACAGTTGGGCTGGAAATGGAAAGCATTAGGTTTTCGCAACTGAAACAGAAACAGCAATGAAACTGAATGTGTAGGGGTCAGTTGACACATTGTTGTTGGTTCTCCGTTCTCCAATCATCTGTGGTTCTCTAGGTGTTATTATCAGTGCTATCTTTATCCAGGTTGCTGCATGCATGCACCAGAAATCATCTTAGATTGCCTCCTCAGTGGAATGTTATCGGCAACCTACCGATTGTTCTGTGGAGCAGACATCCCTTCTGAGTCGGATTACAAGGTGATGAGAGTCAATCAGATGTTTCTCACAAGGTTTCTTTAGTTATTACTTTCTGAACACCACATGCACCTGTAGATACCAGAGTGGGAATCAGAACACCACAGACTGTATGCCTGAATAAAGAAGTAAGAAGTAGGAACTGATGTTCTGCAGAGATAATTGCTTAGCCTTTCAATTTAGAGCTTTATTCACCTGGGGAAAAGATCTAGATACTCCCTAAGGGGCCCCTTTTCAAAGAAGACATTTATGTGTAAAATTTTGAATCTAAAATGCTAGGAAGGTTCATGACCCTCACTCAAATGTTCACTGAGTAATCCCTTAAACCAGGGCTCCAGAGTACTTGTAATTACAATCACTCAACTTCTTAGAACACCTTCATCCAATAGTCTTCTAGCAAGTTGGCTCTTCCTCATCTTAGTCACAAGGATAACTTTATTGGCAGGTCTCTGCAAGAGTGCACATAAAACTTATTGAGCTGTACTCTTAAAATCTGTGCATATTGTTGTATGAGAATTTCACATCGATTTAAGAAAAATGCAAAAATTTTCCAAACAATCTTAGTGGTTTGAGAGATTTTTGTATTTTTCTTTTTCAAATGAAGTGTTTATATGCACAATCCCTATTTTGATCTCAAAGTCAACAATTCCTTTAGATTTTGTCTTGTTACATCTTTGTTGAAAGCAATAGGGAATAATATAATATTGTTATATCAGATTTGACAGTCCAGGTATGTTGTAAAGTAAGGGAAGAAATAGTAATACTACTACACTTGCAAAGAGAGTAATACTATGGGGGACCTGTTGTTGCTCTGACAAAGCCACTTGGTGCTGTCTCCAGAAACCCTAGTGTGTTTCTCAGAATCATTTGTCCAGAAATGCAGTTGTTTCAGGGTCCTCAAAAGAGCTCAAGCCCTTAAGAACTGCCCCTTGCTAATAAAACCCACTAGAGGAGGATATATAAATCACTGTTTCCTCTCTTAATAGACCTGGGAAAGCTTCACAATAATAAAGTTACTTATGAGCATGATATCAAAAAGAAATGAAAGTAGGTCATATTGAGGGCTGTTTTATTCTGTGAGACAGCTAATGAAAATAAGTGATTGTGTTCATGCCTTGTAGTTACCCTGTCTTTTGAGCCATTTATATTAACTGTGACAAATTCTTACACATTTTATATTATGTACAACAAAGATTACTTCAACTATTTTGTAGCATTATAATTTGTTGATCTAAGCTTCATTTTGTGCTAATGTAAGCAACACACAAACTACTATTTGAATGTAGTCACAGTTTGTTCACTTCATGGAACAACTCAGGCAAGCACATTGTTTGGTAAAACCTGGAACACCAAATTGAGCACGAGAAAAGCAGAGACAGGGGCCCGTCAATTGGTGCTTCAGAAAGGTCAATGGAAAATACATTTAAACCTTGAAATTGGTCATGTCTCTAGAAGGTAGAAAATGCCCAGGATTTTATTTTCATAGAAGAGGGAAATTTGATGGTTATAGATGTCTAGTACCTGAGGGGAGCAATTAAAGGTTCTTGTGCTTTATAGCAATTATGTTGCTTGAAGCAAGGCCTGTGGTCTGACTGCCATGGGAGGTTACAAGAGTGAAGCCAGTTATTTTTAGCTTTCTTACTTTGGAGATTTCTTACATTTTTCTCCTAATATTATCTCTTGAAGGCCAAAGAGATAGTATTTGATATACTTAATAAATGTATCTATTTATTTAACAGATTATGTGTCATAAATGTATCTTTAAACTTGAGCTTCTCTCATGAGAAATGGACCATTTTTTTTCCACTTCGAGAACGGAAAGACTCAGCATTACTGCTGCAGAGCTATGGATTGACTTTTAGGTGAAGTTTTGATTGTGGAGTTTACTACTAAGTGTATCCATGAGTTGGAGCCAATGTAACCCATTTTATCATTTGGGAAAGAAAACAGAATTCTACTAAGGGACCATCTGATAAAAAGAAATCACATTTCTCGGGAACGTTTGTTGTTCGCCTCCGAGTTGAATTTTGTGCCTGAGGTGACAGGCTGTGAGCAGGGGCAGCATCTCCCCTTTTTAGCCAATAGCATAATTGTTATGCAGCCTCAGTAAAATCACATCCCTGCTTGTAGTTTACATTAATCAATGTAAATATATGATTGACCAACTCATATTGTTCAGTAGGATCATTGTCAAATGCTATATATACACACACAATTTGTTTTCTTCAGTAACTACAAAGATGGAAAAAAATGTTTAATTTTTCAGGTTTATTGAGATATAACTGACATATCACATCAGTTTAATTTTAAATACATAGATTGAAACCCAAAGTTTTAATTACTTACCAAATGGTGTGTGTGTGTGTGTGTGTGTGCGTGTGCGCGTGTGAGCGCACGCGTGTATAGGCGCAAGCACATGGAATACGGGGGAGGGGGGTTAATCAATGAGAGAATGGAGCTGGCATGTGTTCCTCACATCAAGAGGAAAAGAAGAAATCATCTGTTTAAATTGAAAAGATGTAGGCCAAAAAGTAAATTGGAGCCTGTGGGTTTTGGGAATTTCCTTTGAAAGAATTTTTTTCTAATACCTTGTCATCAAAACTGATTTGGAGCAATTAAAACAGAAAGCAAGTATGTGTAATCTTCTTGTCTATCAATTCAAAACACAGGAAATTTTAGATAATTTAATAAACATAAAAGGGAATGATAAAAGGAACCCAATTAAGAGAATGAACACTCTCAACTATCAGCAAGTAATACTGAGATAACTGAATAATTCTAGAGAGAATGAATGGCAAATTTTAAATAGCAAATCATTTAATGGCACTGCAGAAGGATTGGAAAATGAAAAGAAATTAAGATGAGAGTTATTTGAATGTTTACAAAACTATAAAGTTAATTCTGGGAAAGAGAATCCACAAGAATATAAAAATACAGACATTCTGCTTCAGTAAATATGAACAGCAAACACAACAGATAACTGAGGGTGGGTTTATTCTGATCATTAAGGCCACTCCCCATTTATCTCCAACTAATATGCTGATTTCCATTTTGTTCTGCTTTGCTTCTTTGAGCACCCAGTACTGATTTTTCATTTTGTTCCCTTCACCAAACATATGTCAAACAATTCACCTTGTGTGCCCTGTGATTTTTGTCTACTTTCTAACTTTTTTCCTATTTTCATTTCACTTGTCAACTTCCACATACTCATGGTATCATCTACCTTATATATTTCCATGTATTTTCTCATGCATTTCAGCTCTTCCTTCGATATGTACATGTTTAATGAGAGCTGATTATGTATAGGACATAATTAATTCATTTTACACTTGTTTTTCCTAAGTTTAAGTATCAAAATATTTCCTTAAATTCTCCAGATATTCTCTTCTTTGTTGCCTTTTTTGTTAAAAAAAATAAAATTTCTCATTTGCACATTCGATGATTAAATTCCATTTTAAAGAAAGCCCTTTGAGGGTTTTCAATATAACACCATGGATTTGTTCACAACTAACCCAAGAAAAATAGATCTTTGATAGATATCATAGAGGGATTAGAAAGCACATTGGGACACATTGCCCCAATCTAATCAAGAATTGCAATTACAGTGTGATCTGTGTATCTCTGCATGCCCGTAACTCAGCGTTCTTATTCCCATAAGATCAGAGCAATTCTGATTGCTTTCAATTCATTGCTCTGACACACTCGATTAGCACATAAATAATTTTGTTCTGTTTATCAACTTGGATCTTTGTTCTTCATCATTAAAGTTCCATATTTAATTATAGACTAGTTATTAAAAGAAAGCCAAGAATGCCAAATTCTCCATAGACTTTTAATGAAATAGCCTATTAAAATGATTTCAAACTAAAGTGATGCCACTGGGCAGCTGAAATTCAATACGCAATCCACAATTCTAATCATAAACATCAAAATAGAGTTGCTCAACTTTTCTCTATTGGTTCTTTGTAAATATCCTCATCTTCATATTGGCAAATTAAATGAATGTACTTTATTAATCTCATTCCAGTTGGGTAACTGAAATGTAATTTTAGTGCTTATTCTCATTCATTATGAACTTGCACGCAAAGACAGGTTATGTTACTTCAGTATTTTCTCCCTTCCTATCTTGCTTTATTCCATGATTGCCTTGTCTCCTTAAAGTACTAAAACTTTAATCTAAGGCCAGAATATATTTCCACCAGGTGCCCAAGTGATCCTTTGGTTCTCTAATAATACTTTCTTTCTTGACCATGGGATTGACTTTTGCCTTTCTCCCTAAGAAGGTATCATGTCTTCCCATTGCACAGTATATAGGATCCTAGATTTTCTAATATATATCCTAGATCTTCCTCATATCAACTCATCAAGATACTGTGGTTCCTCTAATTGTCATTTCATCTTTGATTTATATTCACTATTACTTCTTCTGATTAAATTTGTTCTACTCCTTACAGTGGTGTCTTTTGGTAGTTTTTACCTGAAATCCAAAGATATAACAGTTTTGTGTGTGGAGGTGGGGTGGGGTGGGGTGGGAGGGTGGGTTCAGTCTTCAATTAAATGTGTTAAAGTAATTCCCCTAAGTGTTTTAGAAATTCCTTTATGTGGATTACCTGGAACAAGTCACCATTTTATTGAGGTCATTTTATTTAATGGTTAGATTTTCTAACCTCAGTGCTACCACACTAAAGGAAAGTTTGTTCATTTTCTATCACAGTTATATACCACTGAGGTTAGAAAATCTAATCCTACTATATTATGTAGGATAATAAACGTTATGTAGGAAGGAAATGTTATAAATTCTTCCACTTTGGGCATTTTTAAATTGAGGCAATTATTGAGATGATGAGCATTGGCTGAGGTTGAAATCTACAAACCAATTAGGGTGTAGTATCAATAGAATCATTGTCTTTTGTGCTCTTGGATTAGAATAGTGATCTGACCTTTCTGTGTATTTATGATGAAAATTATATATATTTCACATTTTTTATTGGGGCTCTTCCTTAAGTCCTGTGGGCAGTAGTGATATCTTGACATTTTGATGAAAAGAATTATATTGTAAACATAGTTGATCTCTACATTTCAATCACCTTTACAGTCATGATATTGCCAATAATACTATTAAAGTGTGTGTAAGACAGAGTGTGTGTGTATGTAGGAGTGACTTGCTCTTTTGGCTTTGTGTCATCATACAGCTGTAATCATACAGACAGTTGAAAAGTTGTCAAATGTACTGCTTTTAAGAATTGCTTGATGCAACATCCTTCCCCCGCAAGCCACACTTTTTTTTTTAATTATTATTATTTTTAAATTTTATTTATTTTTGCCTGCATTGGGTCTTTGTTGTTGCATATGGGCTTTCTCTAGTTGCAGTGAGCAGGCTTCTCGTTTGTGGTGGCTTCTCTTGTTGCGGAGCACGGGCTCTAGGCACGTGGCCTTCAGTAGTTGTGGCTCACGGGCTCTAGAGCACAGACTCAGTAGTTGTGGCGCACGGGCTCTGCAGCGTGTGGGATCTTCCCCGACCAGGGATCGACCCCGTGTCCCCTGCATTGGCAGGCAGATTCTTAACCATCACGCAACCAGGGAAGTCCCCCAAACTGGTTTTTAAAAATGTTAGGACTTGGAAAACAACAGTGTTCCAAACAGAAAATAGTAGTAATTAATAAAGAGTATAAAGGAACTTTTAGAAAGAAACATAACCATTAGAAGAGATTGGGTTTATAGTATGTTTTTAGCTGAATCTGTGTCTCTAACACAGATGTGAACATAGGTCTTAGACTAAAAGCCATGGACTGATTGACAGCTTTCTTTCCTTCAATCTGCAAATGTGTCAGGGACTTATTATGTACTTATATTTTAGTGGAGTGACACACCATAACTAACTCAGCACACATATGAATAAACCTGTTTTTCAGTTAAAAAGTGACGGCGGTTTTTCTCAGTGGTTAAGTCTGTGGCTGGCATTTAGTAGGTCCTCCATGTCTGTTTATTGAATGAATGGACCTAGTGTGTTTTGTGGTAAATCAAATACCAAGCTATGTACATGTGAAATTCACCCTCTTTTTCTTATAGTGTGAATAAGAAATTTACATTTACCCTGATTGTTAATGATCTTGACAACATAAAATGAAACTAACAGGAAGAAAATTCTGCATAAACAACTTATATTTAAATTGGGTCAACAAAACAGAATTTATTGTTGTACTTTAAGAAGTTTTTAGAGCCTCAAGACAACACTGCCGCTACAAAGTGGACTGTAGCTTTAATATAATATATCGCTAGCATCAAAAACAGTGTATCATTAGCTACCTAGCTTTTTTAAAAATGCTTTTTATACTTAAATATAGAATAAAGTGACAGTATTTTGCATCCAAATAGTAGATATCTAATTCATTTTTAAGTTAACAAAAATAAACTAAAATATGCAAAAAAGAAATATTCATTACTCTGCAACCAAATGGAAGATTATAAGAGACTAATTGTTCCTTGCTATCTATCTTTGTTGGTTTTGATAGCCATCTTTATTCGTGTTATTGAATACATTACTGCTAAGAAGTATATCTGTAATGCAACTTCTAGCCCCATTTTAATTGTTTATAAAATTTCAAGTAAAAAAAAAAAAAAAAAAACGTTCCAAGAAGCTTTTTAATTTCAAGTCACGGATAACATGAATTCTCAGTGTAAATATTAGTCGTTTAATGACAAGCCAAACAGGAATGCTCAACCAGATCACAGTCATCACACAGTGTCTCTCACTGTCTCTGTAAAAGCTTTTAAAAAATGAAAAATTATTCATTGGAGAAGATTTTCAGAGGCTGTACATCTGAGAAAGAATATTTAGATATTGGGATGCATGGATGACCTTTTATGCAGCTATTTTTCAAGAACTAGTTAACCATGAACATGGAGCACTCTAACTTCAACGCTCCAATTCAGTTTAGAGCTGTTTTTAGTAGGTATAAGGATAAAAATTCTTTCAAATTTAAATAATTATCCTAAAACTCTTCAAAGGTACCAAGGTTAGGCTCTAGTGAGTTTTATATTCATTTGATAATTTGGCCAAATAATTTCAAATTTAGTAAAAAATACTTTTTTTATTTAAAATACTTTTAATTCCGTAGATGATACATTTCCAAATTGCTGGTAACCATGCTAATGCTGGTTGCTTCAACCATACACAGTTAAGACGTAAGCCTCCTAAAATGTAAGCGGTGGGAAGTCTAAGTACACAGCAATGTATTGAAGGTCAAGTATAGTATGTATTTTATACTTGGTATACTTTAAAATTCTTAAGAGATGGATTTCTATAAAATAAGTAACAAATCATTTGCAGAAAACTATGTGATGTCCAAGGAAACCTACTAATAAAAAGTGAAGCCTTCAGGTTAGTGAAGATCCTTTTATCAAATGAATAAATCTCTTCCACTACATCTCTTCTGTAAAACTAATATTTTCTACATGATGAATTTTTAAAGATGGAGATACGTATCTTAAAAAGCAGAACTGAGTGATGCAATGATCTGTACCATGTTCACAGGCATTGTAGCAAAATCCTCATCAGTAAACTTCTATGAGCCTGACAGAGGCAGCTAAAAATTTATACAAAAGTTAGAGTCAGGACACTGCTACCCTATTGCTGCTCTTAGGGAATAAGATAGGCCTCCAAGATTTTCTTCCCTTCCCTTTCTGATATTAAATAGAAACAATGATATGTGGGAGAGTGAATAATGCATCCCAGACCCCTCTAATGGGAAACAAAAATTAAATTTAACATTAGAAAGAAGTACATTTTGTATTACATGTTTGCTGCACTGCATAGTTAAAATTTATTTAAATTTAGACTACTTACTACAGTCTCCTGATTCTAAAGCAGATTTGCAAGCAGTTTTCAAACACCATTACTTGTGCAAATATTAAAAAAATCCGAAATATTTACTACAGTGGGCTTGGTGTTTGCTCTCTTTAAGTCAGTTTACCAGTCATCTCTATCCCTTTGCATCTATTTTTATTTTTACCTTGAAAGATTTATTTGAAAACAATAAGAGACTACAAAATTTTAAAACTTATGCTTAAGACTTAAAATATTATCATTATATAAAGCTGGGGAATTCTATATATGCTATGTAGAAATTCAATAAATACTTATTGAATTGGAAGTAATGTGAGGTGAACTTTGGTTCAAGATTTTGGGAAACATAAATAAGAAAAGTAGAAAAAAAGTTTAATCAGCTCACAACTTCCTCAATCTTGATTTTGATGGGACAAATCAGACAAGCAAAAATGGACCATACGATCCTCTGACATGTACCTTAATGTCTGTGTAAAATGAAAATATTTGATGAAGTTACTTCCATTGTTAAAAGTTTGTCACTTATCTCTTCTTTATTCCTAATATAAAGATTCAATTTGAAAAATGAGAATTTAAAAAATATGATATAACTTTTGTGTTCTATTAAAAATAATAAAGATTTTGTCTCAAGATAAAACTAGGTAAAGATTGTACAAAAATCATAAAAACTAACAAGTGGAAACATAATCATTAAAGAGATATTTATACTTAAATGCTTGGACAAAAACGAAAATGGGTTCAAATACCAACTACCTAGCATATCAACTATTCCTTTATAATTACTAAGCATTAAAAAATCTGTAGTAGATTGCGCTAAAAATACAGTTCTGAGTTCCGTTTTCACATTTCCTCAAATGGATGGCAGTCACTGCAGCCAAATATGTATTTGCTTAAGAAGCTTAACGTGCAGAGAGAAACTAGCTCCTTTCCAAATTTTCAGCTTTGATTTATCCACAATAGTAACCAAGAGAAGGAAAATCAACACTTCATGTATGTTAGTCTCAACAATATGTGAGATAAGCAAACATATCAAAATTGTAAGTCCCATAAATTTGGACTTTACTAATTAAGAACTTATAATCTCTAAAACAGGGCTATTAGAGCAATTTATATACTATCTGAAGAGGGGAAATATAACAACAAATATAAACCACATATTAAGAGAGTGTATCCTATAACAGAACACATTATTTTCAAGTACTTTAGAAGAATTTTTATTATTACAGTATAAGCAAGTACTAATACTCATTAGATCCATAATTTGATATTTTAATTTTAAACTAAGCATATGTATATTTAATAATCACAGAGGTAGTAAGCTTAGTTCAAGATATTCTGTTTACATGAAACTATATAGATATTATATAATAAAGTAAAAGAAAAGCTCTATTTCTTTTCATAAAGTAGATTGGAAAAAGGACATGATTAAGAAAAACACCTGAATAATGCAGATTACTTTAAAAAATGTGCTGGTGCCCACTGCTCTCCCCTGCCATTTGAGTATTAAAGGAAAATGCTCTAGATCGTATCTGTACAGATTTCCATCTTTGAGCCAAGATCTCTTCCAGGCAACAAAAGGAAGTGAAGAAAGCAAATATTATCTCAAGAAAATTAGATAAAGCCTAGAACTGATGAATAAGAAAGATCAAAGAAAACACAAGACACATCTTCCAATAATAAAGCATTAGCCAAGTTAAAGAAATAATGAAAAGTTTGGAACATTACTCGGAGTTTGTAAGAGTTAAATCCATACTTCCTAAAATAAAATTCTGTGGTTCTAAGAACACATACAATCTAAGGTCTCCCCAGTGTACTCTCAAGAGATGAATCAGCATCCTCCACACAAAATTCAGACTTCTTTAAGGATGATGATAATCAATTCAACTCCTATTCACCTTGTGAATATATTTAGTTCTTTACTTAGTTTTCTTGTCCCATTGAAAGAAGCATTCCTTCTCTCAACAGGCTTCAAATTATTCTACGTTTTATCTGGCTCTGATTCTTTCTGCCACATGGAAAATAATTACTAGCTTTCTTTATTCAATTATGCTAGCATTTTTATGTATTTGGCCAAAAATAAAAAGTTAATGAGACTTCAGGTCAAATTCAAAATTAGGAAAGTAAGAGTTTGAATATTATACTTCAAATAGCCCAGAAAAGGAATAATATTGATCAAAATATATTTGAATTTTATTGAATTTTTGACTTGCCAAAAAATATAAAATAAAAGCCTCTATAATAAATGTACTAAATAATTTTATATTTTGAATATTTTATCTATACTTTTATTAGTTATAATGTATCAGTCAACTATGGTTCAATAGCATGTAGACTGGAGTTAGTTTTAATACTGTGAATGGAATCAGCTGCTGAATATAAAACAAATGTGTTACTCGAAGGACTCGCCTTTTATAGTCTATCAAGGAAACAGTCTTTAATGCCACCTTCAACAGGACCATTAAAAATTAAGAATGATAATTTTCCATTAGGCCAAGAAATATGGATATTTTCTAGAAAATAAGTTACTAGATACTGAGGTTGCTGAAGTGTTATTAACAGCATTTCTCAGCAAGCATTGCTACTGAGATGTTTTATGCAAGAAAACACTTCTTAGCAGTTAACCATTTTTGTACTTGCCCATACTGCCTACTCTTTATTCTACAGAATCCTATGCGAGTGGGAGTATGGAGGAAAGAGATAATTTGAAAGTATTGTAAGTGGTAAAAAGGAAAGAAATTCATTTGGAATTGGTTCAGCTTAGCACTAATCAGGCTGCATGGGGTGCTTCCTCAGTGATAGAAAAGATTGCCCAGGGAACAAAACCTCATCAAATGCTGGTAAGTGAAAAGCATTTCCATGCTAAAAAGCTGCCACTGAAATATTTACTGGTCAAGGGAAGCATCTAGTATTACATTCAAGCAAGAAATCAGTTTTCTTATTGTAGAAAACAAGCATTAAATTGCCTAGTACTCTATGGTTAGTTGAACATCTAGAATTAGTTTTGTGTAAGTTGATCAGACATCATTTGTTTCTCCAGGTGAATTAAGTAAAATACTAGAAAATGCCTGATAGTACCAGTGACTGACAGCATATTTGGGTAGCAGAAAGGTATATCTATAGCTATACCTAAAAACAGATACGTTCCTAGTTAGATATACTATACATCTAGAAGAGTCATTACTGAGTTTTAGGCATGCTTTCTCTAAGAAAATAAAGGAGGAAAGGAAAAAACAGCAATGACAGCCCATTTCTTTAGATTCTTTCTTGCAATGCACATATGTCTTAGTCTCAATTCAGAGTTGCTTCAAGACCCTTCTCTGAGGGTATCCCTCCAGATTACCTCCTATGGATGCCAAACAGTTCTTTGACTAAGACAGGGCTGAGGTACAGCTCCACCTTCAGGAATTAGAAGAGCTGAATCTGTGTGAATTTTGTGGGGTTCAAAAAGGAAAACAGAAAGAGAGAGGGAGGTCCTGAGGAACTATTGTCTTCAGTTTTGCAAACCAGGATTTCCAAAAAGTTAGGCTTGGTTTGACTTTGGATTTCCTTTAAGAAAATTTTATTCCTGGTCATTTGCAGACAATAAATATTCTTCCCTTGGCTTTGGCCTGAATTCATCTAATAAAGACAGACGTGGGAGGTGACATCACAAAGATAGATCATTTCTGACTTCACTCCCCCTTACAAGAACAACCAACAACCGTTCAAGAGCAACACACCACTGAGAATCACAGAACACAGGAATGAACTGAACCACGCTTTGCACCTCAGAGACCAACCTCCTTCCTCCTCCCCCAGGCCAGTGCAGCAGCACATGGACACGTCTCTCCTGAGCCTCTGGCTCCTCCAGTGAAAAAGAGAACCCAGCGGGGACAACCAACTCACCAACAGGATTGTGGGTTGCTTTGTGGGAGCCCCTATTCTGATTCTCACTCTGGGGATTTCAGGGGAATCTGTGTGGTTCAATCACCGCGAAGCTGACTGTGATGGAGAAAGCGGGAGGGGCTTGCAACAACCAGCATCTGGATCTTGGCAGATGGAGTTCCTACCTGCAGTGCCCAAGTAGTAGTCCCAGTCAGCAGCTCTGCTCACCTGCAGAACCAAGTCGGGGGTGGACTCTGACGAGGGAATTCAGCGGGGTACAGATCTGTCTGATTCGGATGCTCAGATGAGGAATTTTGCTGACCCTAGAGCCTGGTTTGCCCACACCTAAGCAAGGTGCTGAGTCACAGCCCCACCTACTGTGAAGAGCACCTTCCAGCCCCATCTGACCAGAAGGGCTGGCAGCAACTCCTGGAAGCTGTGTGGCCTAGCTGTGTTCCTTCTGAGAGGCAGGCTGGCAGAACAAAGCCAGTGCTGGGTGTGGAGGCTTCCCTATGTTTCCCCATAGGCAGGGGGATTAATTTATAGTCAAGGCTGAGAGTAGCTCCCAGCCCCTCCCAACCACAGAACCAGTTTGGGTAAACTGAGAGTAGCCTGGAGTGGCCCCTCCCCTTCCTGTCCAGGTAAGGCAGCAGGGACATAGCGGCACCCACCGTGACCCCCAGCCCCACCTGACCAGAAGGGCTGGCAAAAACACCTGAACGGTGTGTGGCCCAGCAGAACTAGAGCTGAGTGAAGGACAGACAGAGCCAGTAGTTTCCAGGATAAAGCCAGTGCCCTCTTCGGCCAGAGAATTTGGGGTATGGGTCAGCCTGAGTTAAGACAACAAAGAGCTTTATGGGTTTTCGAGCTGCTTCTCCTGCTTCTCCTGGGCAGAGAACCTAATTCATAGTCCTGCTCATTGCTCAATATAGCCTTCAGCTGGTTGGAGCATATGGGAAGCAGCAAAGCCCATTCAACTGCCCTACATACAACAGCACTTGAACAGAGAGCACAGCCTATGGTTTCCTCTGTCTACAAAGCAAAATCAGTGGCTCATCTGACCAGGGAATTCAGTGCACATTCTTGCCTGATTTGGGTCCCCAAACAATGAGTTGTATAGGTCCTGCGTCTTGTCTTGCTGCCCTGTTAGGGCAGGAAAGCCAGTTCATAGTCCCATCTACAACGGAATGTAATACCCAGTCCCAAACATCTAGTAAGCCTGACCAGAGGAATCAGGCAACAGTGAAGCCCATTCTACAGCCTTACTTGGATAGGGAACCAAGCCAGAAGTTCCATCCAACTGTTCTCAGCCAGTGGCACAACCCCCCATCCTCAAACTCAGAGCTTGAACCCCAAAATAGACCAAAATAAATAAAAAATAGAGCTTGAACCCTAAAACAGACAATTATAGCAGCCTCCACTACCCAAGGACATTACCCACAGACATGCCCAGAAACCCAAACTGAGCTGACTAGTGAAGATCTGTGTCTTCCAAAGAAAACCTGTAAAGACTGGAAAAGGAAGCTAATTACTTAAATACAGAGATACCAATGTAAGGACTTAAAGAGCACAAAAAGCCAGGTAAACGTGACACCACCAAAGGAAACTAATAAAGCTCTCATAACTGGTCTTAAAGAAATGGAGATCTATAAAGTGTTAGACAAAAACAGCCCACAAAGAAACAGAAATCCTAGAGGTGAAAAATACGATAACTGAACTGAAGAATTCAACACTTTCAAAAGCATAGTGAACTTTTCAGAAGAAAGAATCGGTGACCTGGAGGATAGAATGTTAGAAATTATCCAGTCAGAGAGGTAAAATGATAAAAGAATGAAAAAGAATGAAGAAAGCCTATGAGACTTACATGGCACAATACTATGCCCTAGACACCGCGATAGGTGCCTTGCATACACTTAATATTGTTAACAAAAACTTTAGTTAAGTATTCATATCCCATTTTAAACATTAAATTCTAAGCAGTAAAATCATTATTGACTTATTCATGCATGCATTTCACCAATGTTTATTAAAGCTATATTTTCGGTAGACAAAGGATTTAACAGGAAACAAATTCTTGCCTTCATGGGGTTTACACTTTTTGTTTTTGTTGCGAGATGGGAATGATTCATAGTTAAATACATAAAATAATTACAAATTATAATAAAAGGTACAGAGGAAATAAAAAGATGCTCAAATAAATGAAAATGGTAGTAACTTCTCTACCTGGAATGGTGACATTTAAAAGAACTAGTACATTGATAAGTAAAAGACGAGTTGATGCGAACTTTGCAGGAAAGGGCATTCTAGGCAATGTTAATAGCATGAACAAAAATCCTGAACTAAACGAAGTGTGGCATATTCAAGCAACAGAAAGAAACCCAAAGTGGGTGAGGGACTAGTGAAATAGTTGAGTATGAGATCAAAATGTATTTCAATCTACTGGAGGGCTTTAATTAGTGAAATGTCCTGGTCTTACTTAGTTTTTTCAGAACAGCAATCTTGCTGTTGGGTGAAAAAGGGCATGACCGAATCATGGGAGTTATGGGACTTAGTAGTAAGAAGAGGCCTGGGAACAGTCCCTGAAGGGTGACATTATTTAGCAGTTGGGTGGAAGACAGAACAAAGAAGAATCAGGAAGAATAGGAAAGGGAAGTGATACTATGGCAAAAAAGACAAGAATATATCAAGAAAGAATATCACGTTATCTCTGTAGCACTATGCTGAGGTCACATAATCTGAAGACCAAAAACGATTACATCATGAAAAGCACTGATTGCAAGGAAAAGTTTCCCAAGAGTTGGGGTGTCGAGGAGGGAAGGCATCACCCACTATCAGTAGGTGGAGGTCCTCTCTACCAGCCCTGTGGGATGCAATCTGGTTCCCAAACACCTTTTTACCTCTTGTTTTCTTGGACTACTCCTGATCCTAGCTGTGTGGTGTTAGGTTCTCTGGGAGGTAGAAGCTGAGATGGAGTTAGGTTTGCAAAAGGTGTACTGGAGAGTCAGAGCTCCACCCTCCAATCCTAAGCTAAAGAGATTATTTTACTGAGGAAACCAGAATCAATAAGAAGAGAAGAGAACTAGGTCAGTTTTCCACCTTTGGCATAATCAAAGTTTCAGTTCTTCACTAGTGACTCATCGCCATTAGCTAACAAATACCGTAATGTTTACATAGCTGTATATATATACACACATACACATATATTTACATTTGGTCCCACTTATACAGTTGATCCTTGAACAACACAGGGATTGATCTGCCTATAATTTATAGTTGGCCTTCCTTAACTGGAGTTCCTTCATACCCACAGACTCTCGCAGTTCAAACTTGTGTTGTTCAAGGGTCAACTGGACCTCCTTTCCTCCTCATTTTTTCCACCTCCCTTTGGGAAAGTGCCTTTACATGTGTAACATTCTCCTGATTTTCCTGCTGCCGTCTTGAGTCTCCGTATTCTCCTTGGCTGGTTCTTCCTCCCCTTCCATCTTTCTAAACTTGATCTGTCCAGTACGGCAGCACATATAACTAATTAGATTTAAACTAATTAAAATAAACATAATTAAAATTAAATTCCCTCAGCCACACATGAGTCATTTCAATCACTTAATAACCACAGGTGGTAATAGCTACTCTATTATTCATTTCTGTTATCACACAAAGTTCTACTGGATAGCCCAGAATATAACCTACTCAAAAACTTCACTTTTGTGTCTAGTAAGTTTCCCACACTTAATACATCAAAATCAGAATTACGTTTACCCGCTTCCCCCTGATTCTCAACTCTCAGTCTCTGTCTCAATAAATGGCACCAACAGTAACCCAGTTACTCTTGCCAAAAATATACATGTTATTTGGCTTCAACTTTCCTGCTTACCACCTGATACTAAATTTCTCAGTCAGTCCTGTGAGCTTACCTCAAAAAGGTATCCAACGATCAACTGCATCTCACTGCCTTCATGGCCAAATTCTAGACTAATCTACCAACATTCTCATCTACCAAAATGTTAATTTGTATTCATCCTCTGCTCTTCCCTTCTACGTTCAATATTACACAGAGCAGCACAGTGATCTTTTAAAATGTAAATCAGACGACATCACTGCTTTTTCAAAACCCTCAGTGGCTTTGCCAGCACATTTGGAATACAATTCAAACTCTGTGCATAGCTTATAAATCCTGCTTAAAATTATCCCTTCCTAAGTCTCAGACATCTTACGCTACATTCACCACTCCTCCCCACCATCCACTGAGACCCCTTCTGTCTAGCCCTACTGGCTTTCCTTTTGCTTTCTCTAATTCAGGGCCTTTACATTGAGTGGTTTCACTATCTGCACTCTCTTCCCCAAGATTTAGTTTCTTTTACTTCAGTTAGGTCTCTGTTTAAATATTGTTCCCTCAAGGTGGGGAGGAGTGGCTTCCATAAAGACACTATATAAAGTAGTCTTTCCTCCACACTGGTAGGTTACTTCTTATTGATTTACCTGCTTTATTGTTTCCTCTGGGCACTAGTCACTGTCTTAAGTTATATTTCATTATTTACTGTCTATCTCTCCTACTAGAATGTCAACTTGGTGAAAGCTGGATCATTTTCTCATTCACAGTGTTAGCATATCGTGTGTGGCAATAAGTATTTGTGAAGTGAATGACATAAATGAATGACAGCATTATCAAGGGATTTCAGAGCTAAAATAAAAAAAGGAAAATAGTCCAAGAGGGCTGGCATCTTTGGGATTTTGTTAGACCAGTGATAGGAATGAAAGGAGGCTTTATTCTGATTAACACTACAAAATATGAAATCCAGTTTCTGTCCTGTTTGCCCGGTGTAGCTTTATGTTTCTTATTCTAAGATGAAGGTGCCCGTGCTCTGGGCTCAAGGCTGTGTAAAAAGTGTTGTTTTAAATAAAAGCACTAGGATGTGAACAGTTGTTATAACTGACAGTTAGTGAATGTTATGTTTCTCACTGGTACCATTACACAAGAAATAAAAGTATATCTATGTTTGATGACTTCAAGCAGTACCTGACTGATTTACCCATGAACAATAGCCTATATCGATCTCTCAGTGGATAGCAGAAATTCTAAGAAGTGGAGAACTGCTGAAGTTACAGGGTACTATTTCAAAAAGAATTTTATTCTTTAGTGATAATTATGAAGATAATGATGATAATGTCTATACATAATTTTAAACATATATTATGAGTTATAGAATACAGTACTTTGTGTTGTGGGCACTTAATAGTCAAGTTAGTTATTTAAAATGGTACAAATAATAAAAAAAATCACATAATTCGATGGACTTCCACAGTGTATCATCCACAGGAAGGTAAATTATATCCATTCATTTCATCTATCTTTTATTAGCTGATAAGAAGGAAATGGAGAAGGGAAATGAATTTTTTATGCATAAACAATAACTAACAATTCAGATGAAGAAAGTGAGATTTAGACTTTCATTTATAGTTTCTCCTTCTCTCCTTCGATTTTTCTCAATTTCAGAATTCTAGAATAGCTCATTTTCCTGCAATTACATTACTATGAAAGAAAACAGGTTTTAGTGACCATTCATATTCACGTGGCACATTCAATAGATAAAGATGTTTACTTTAACTATGAAAGTCCATCCCACAACGAAACAAAATAAAATATGAAGAGAGTCTAGAGATCCTATAATGTCAATTTTTGTATTTAAGTTTGGAAAATGCTTTTGTATTTATTGTCTGGAACCCTCATTACTACTTGTTCAACGTGTATGAACTTTTACTCCATATGAAAACCATCATTTGTTTAGTTTAGAACTGATTAAATATAAGGCTTTGATGCTCTACCTCATGATACAACTTGAGGAAACAATCCATTTAATTTTTTTCTGAGAAAATAGATTTGAAAATGCAGGGCCAGAAACATTTTAGCTTTGAAATTTAAGATTGGAAAATTAGGATGTTTGTTTTTCTTCCTAAAGGCAATGGTTTAGAGCGTCGATATGCTAACAGATGACTCACTGCTGTGGCCACTGGTTCTCAATTTTCCTCCCCAGAATTACATGTCTTTAATTGCACTAGGAGTTTTATGACTCCCACTGTTTGTTTTTAGCTATATTCTGCTTGGAATAAAGAGTTATTAGGGTCCAAAATAGGAATTCTAAGTAGAAAATGCTCGTAGGGCCCAACTGTCTACGGTTTACATACTAGCTATGTGTGGTAGCAATTAGCACTTTACCTGCTTATCCCTTTTATTCCAGCTTCAAAAATTTAGTTATAATGTACCTAAGATGTACAGAAAGGAAGCACCATGAGAATCACATAGCATACTAGAACTCTATTGTAAAGGTGTTTTTCCTCCTTAATCCTACACGAAATGCATCAAAAGGTTTATAATTTTTATACAAATGAACAGCAGGGTGTGTTGGGTAGAGCTCTAAAGGCAAGTCAGGAACCCTCAAGTTCAGTTCCATTCTTGCTTCTGAAAGGCTGTGCATCAAGGTAACAGGTTAAGCCTCTCTTGCCATAAACTTTCACATGAAAAGAATGAAGGGGATGACAAGGTTTCTTCTAAGTTTGCTCTGATTTTTGGAGTTTAGTGTGTAAACTTTTCTGAGCCTGAGGCCATGTCTGCGTTATCAGGAACATGTATGGTAGAAAGAAGAAAATCAAATAGATTTTCCTGATAAAATGAAATTTCATCCCAGTCAATTTAGCCAACAATCTTCAGCCAGTACATCCTCCAAAGTTAGAAGTTAATCTGCAAAAATTGATAAGATGCTGTAACTTCATGACCTGTAAGAAGTGGGCCAGGCTTCTAACTAATTTAGCAAACTTATTTAGGCATCCCTTTCAAAACTACGTAAATCTCCATTCTTCAAGTGCTTTTTAAAATAGCTCCTTAGCTATTTTAAAATAGCCAGGCTCCTTAGAACCCTGGCAGTCCAGTGGTTAGGACCCTATGCTGAAGGCCCGGGTTCAATCCCGGGTTCAAGTCCAGTGGTTAGGACCCTGTGCAGAGTGGGTGAGGTGTGGGGGGAAAGCTCCTTAATCTACCTGCTGGCTCATTCATTAATAAGTTAAGTATATACCTGTGTAACGTATTTCAAGGAGTCTAAATGTTGCTCCCTAAACACATCAGCATAGCTCAGATGCCAGGCCACTGGTGTGATTCCCTCAGGGTATGGATTTGCTCTGTCTCATTCAAAGCTGCTTCCTTAGTGTGGGGAACTTGTCCTGGGAGCTTGATGTGGCAGCATTTAATTTGAAAATGGCATTAGTCTTGATTCTGTTATCCAGTATTGCTGGAGAAGTACTGAGGTACAGAACTGAAGCAAATTCCTCCCACATAAGGCGAAGGAGTTAGCTTAGTCTTACGACAATTCATACCCCTGCAGTGCTCAGCCATCTGTGAAAAGCATTCTTTAACTCGGTTATGAAGTGTACATTTATTATCCGATTCCCCACTACTGACTCGCATAACTTGATTGCATGCCAGTGATTCAAGGACTCTGTAGTAGTAATATGGAGAAGAGATGTTTTGCTTTTAATTTTGGACTCTTCACATTGGTTTCTGCTATATAGAATCAGAGCTGGCAGCCCGTTTCATGAAGTGAAGTGCACCAGGCCATGCTGGAATACAACATCTCATTAGAAACATGTGTTACCCTGGTTTCCTTAAGGCTTGATTTGAATTGCCATATGGTCATTGTGACAGACTGAGTGATCATTGAATACTGATGGGTTCTTGACTACAGAATCTACCATGCCACTGCCAATTGAGTGTCATTCTTTTTTTTTAATTAATTAATTTAATTAATTTATTTTTGGTTGCGTTGGGTCTTCGTTGCTGTGGGTGGGCTTTCTCTAGTTGCGTCGGGTGGGGGTTACTCTTCATTGCAGTGCGCTGGCTTCTCATTGTGGTGGCTTCTCTTGTTGCAGAGCATGGGCTCTAGGCACGCAGGCTTCAGTAGTTGTGGCACACGGGCTCAGTAGTTGTGGCTCACGGACTCTGTTGCTCCGAGGCATGTGGGATCTTCCTGGACCAGGGCTCAAACCCGTGTCCCCTGCACTGGCAGGCAGGTTCTTAACCACTGGGCCACCAGGGAAGTCCCTGAGTGTCATTTTAATGACACAACGTTCAAATGTATTTCCAGGCCAATCAATTTTGTCTCTTCATCTATAATCACATGGTTGTTTAAAATGTCAAGTATATAGTTGAAGCTTCCTATCTTATCTGTCTTATTTCTGCATACCACCCAATGTTGATTCATCATCCAAGCAAAAATGCTTGCAGTATCCTAATGACAAGTTTTCTCTTTTTCCTTTACACCTGTTATTAGAGGTATGAAGTATAGCTTAGATTATCATCCCTAGTAACTAGCTCGATGCCTGGCACAAACTGTGTACTAGATAAGTGTGAACTATGTTGAATTTATTTCTCTTTTCTATACCAATTGTTTTCATTTCCTCACTTCAAAATATACTTCAAATCAGACTTCTCTGTTTATCCTCTCCCCATTCTCACATCTCTTTTCCTAGGTACTATCTGTATGGGCTGCAACTTTGGAAATGTTTTATTATTTTTTACTTGTTTCTGTATTTCCAAATGCATTGCAAAGCTTTGCACATTGTACAATGGTCATTATTGTATAGTGCACATGGCATAATGGTCATTCAATGTACTCTCTGATTGCGTGATATGCCAATGAATTAATATAACCTAAGCCCAAAAGGATATCAAGCTAATGTTGGGGGTTTTATATCTTCTAACTAGAAAATGGAGTGACTTTTATTTTCTAAAGTCCATCTCCATTTCCTTTCTGATCAATTTTCAATCCATATGATACTCCCAATTCCCAGGTACTATTTTCTGAGGCTATGGACTTAGAGAAAATCATGCCTTTCTGAACAGTTAATTTAATATGCCTAAAGCAGCACGATTAACTGTGGAATAAATTGCTTTGTATTTAATTGTTTAATGGGCTTAGGGTTTTAATGCAGATGAGTTGTGCTAGCAAGCAAACTTGAGGGAGAGTGCATGTCAGGCTTTTTTATTTGCTGGTTTCTACTCATTCCTCAGGATAGGGCATTTTCCTGTAATCATTACTGCAGGCTCAAAGCAGATCGGCATTCCATAGTTTACTTATTTCAAATTGCCAATTTATTATTAAGTTTGAAAACGTGCTCTGTGTTACTTTAAAAGTGAATCAGAATCTTTGATGTGCCAATATTTTTATGCTTTTGAAGTTGCTAGAAACTTGATAACATGCCATCTTCTGTAACTCTTAGCAGTCTGTATTTCTAGAGTACAGTGTGATATTGGCAAACACAGCCATTTAACATTCTAACACTTTGTAGCTGACTGAAAGAAGAGGATCAGGTTTTGCAAGGAAGAACCCAGAAAACACATCACACATCAGAGGATAAACAAGGGCTAGCTGAAAGCATTCCACTAATTTTTAATGAAAAAGTTAGAAGCAAAACTACTGAACTGATCTTTCAAAGCAGATTTCTAAGTTAGAAGGCGCAAAGGATTAACACTGTGTGAAATATGAGAGTTCTTTTGTATGGATACAAGAGTTCAGAGCTCAAAATCCACTAATATGAATTTTGCAGAGAAAAATTTATTTGGGGAGATCTTTTATACTGTCAATTGTGTTCCTTTCTAGCATGTACATACATGCTGTTGGATGACCCCACAGACAATGAAAAAGTCTCCTCCTCCCAGACAAGCTATAGAAATGAGCACCAGCTAGGGGTGATATGAGGGTTCTAGCTCTGCTTATAATCCAGGTAATAATTCTACATCTGCCAGTTTGCTAATATATGCATAGAAATCAAATCTTTAGACGAAAAGCCATAGCCGAAATGTTTTCTAATCCAAGAAATCAATAGCATTTTAAAAACCGGAGATAGAGAGACACGGAGAGAGGGAGAAACTGCTGTAAGGTAGTGAGATGGTACTTACACTCTTCCAAAGAGCCTGGCAGATATGAATGCTTCCTATTCCTGCTTCACTTGTGAGAGACTATGTCCCTTTATCTTTGTTAATTTCCCTTGAATTTCCTTTGTATATTTTCTGAGGCCTGTAGGAATTAATGCAGAAATGTTATCCACAATAAAACTAGCAAATAAAAATCGCTGATATACAATAGCTATAACTATGTAGACAAACATATAGCTGTTCACTTTTGCAATGATTAAATTAAAATCTCCTCTCAAGTTTTTACCCAGAGAAAAAATAAGGGATGACCTGCCTAGTTTTTCAAATTTATGGCATAAACAACAAATTGATTTCTTTTTGCATAATTAATAGATTATTTTGGCATCACATAAACTGAATATTAAATAAAATGTAACATTTGGGCATTGCTGTGAACATAACACTGAATTCAGTATCTCCCTGTTGGACTCAACGTATAAACAGCAACAGCAATATTCTAATTCCTATTAGATTCTTATTATTCCTCTTATTATTATTATAAAGAAATTAACAATGGTATAAGAACGCTAAGTATCAGGAATATATCACCACATTGCTCTCCTGAGTGATATAAAAAGTCCTTGCATTGATTGTGAGAAGCCTAGAGGCCTGCAGTACCTTAATATCAAAGTTTTGAGAGAAGTAAGAAAGTTTTGTTATTAGATCCTTAATTAGATGATTTCAGACACGTGAGAATTAAAAGAATGTGTCAAGCTTAAAATATAAGCTTTGTCTATTTAGCAGAGAAAAAAAACACCCTTCAAAAATATTCAATACAGATCAATTCATTGATTAACTTATAATGTTTCTTGAGTTCCATTTTTTATTTATCTAATGGGTGGGAATCACTGCACTCTCGAGATGCCTCATTATGATTGTAGCAGCTGAGCATCTCTGGGTCCACTATGATTTTTTTCTTATTATTTTCAAACAGCCTCCCAGAAAAGAATAAAGAGAACCCAGTGAAATGCCTGGCAGATGGAAACACAGATGCAAAGCCAAGTCACAAAGGAGTCAAGATTTTAGTGGAGATGAATTGGGCTGTGCTCCTGGGGACAGAGATTAAACCACACAACCATAGCACTGAGTGCCCAGACAAAGGAATCAGATTAATTTCAGGTTCACAGAGATGGAGGAAAAAACCAGAATCTGCCAGATAGACAGGCAAAAAATCAATAAAGAAATCAGATGTAAATTTAATATGCTAAATGCTCAAAATACTGAACTATGAAATTTAAATTTGCTTCCATTAGAATACATAAAAAATATTCTGGTAACATTGTTCTCAAAGGAAAGTAAATGTTCAAAATGTATTTGTTCAAATAAATTTTTTCCAATCATTCTCTACTAAAGCAATTATGAAATGTCTTCCCTATTTATTTATTCAATAATTTATAGGGGAAATGACAAGAATTATAATATCAGTATCCCTACCAAGGCTCTTTCAATCTCAAATTGAAACAAGTATTGATTTTTATCATTTAATAGTAACTGAACAATTTCTTTTCATGTGAAAAAACTTCCTTAAATTCTGTTTTCTATGTTTTTCAGAAAATAATTCCAGAAGTAAAACTTACTTGAGGTATTTAATTCACAACTAGATGCATCATCTCTTGGCATTTCAACACAATGAAGTATATACTTAGTAGTACGTGTTGGTCCTACAATTTTTGAGAACCTATTTTAAACCATGAACAAAAAGTGTAGCCCTACAATGTTTTCATTTAGTTACATATGTGAAGCATTTAATGATCTCAAGCTAGAGGTGAAGAAAACTCTGGTTTCCTTAGAATAGTTTAAAATTCAATGTTAGTTATAAGTACAATATGAATAAATACAATTTCTGAATAAACATACTCATTCCAGATGCCTATCTCAGTACCTGCTATGATGTGATAGGTACCTACTCATGGTATGTGCTCAAAAAGTGCTTATTAAAAGTGAAATATCTCCTAGAAGGAAGGCAAAGATGGGAGAGATGGCAATTTAAATACTATGTACAGAGATGCATGGTTTGTGGGCATCCTGGTTAAAGTGTCCAACTGGTAAAGCATTTCAGACAACTATCTGAAACTAGTAGTCGCTTTGTCAGCTCAAAAGAAAACAATACCCTATCTGTAGTTATGGAACTTTATGCTCATACATGTAGTTGATATGAAACCTAAATGTTCTGCCCACTCTGTTGGTATGAAGTTATTTTAAGCATACTGTGAACAAGAGAAAAAAATCATGCTTAGTTAGCAAAATTGCTTAGTATGTTAATTTGCTCGAAATTTGATGTTTGGTTTTATGCACTTTGTTGCTATTAAGATCCTTCTATTTTTATATAGATTTCAATAATTCAGTAATTTTAGAAGCATTGTTTTAGAAATAATAGTTGTCACAGTAAACATCCTGTTTTTCTACGTGCATTGTATAAATTTTTCATTCATTATACTCCTTGTGGTTGGTTGTATCTAATGCTAACTGTATTGTTTTGTTACATCAAACAAACACCTTTTGTGGGCCAGGAAAAAAAAATCACTTTCTCTGTTAAGTGAGTGTGTGTGTGTGTGTGTGTGTGTGTGTGTGTGTGTGTGTGTGTATGTAAAAGACAATTATCTAATTGTACATATAATTATCTGATAAGAATAATTAAAAGCTTATATACATGTATTATACTAAGTAATAGGGATGGCTTCCCAGGGACTTTTACTTAGTACTTATTTCTTTAACAAATTCTTACTGTAAATTCCCAGTTGCTGCCTTGCTAAAATATACTACTCAACTTATTAGAGGGGAAAAAATCATGATTTATTCTTTGGCTGTGAGGTTCTGATTGCTTCTTTTTCCAGGACTTAGAAGAACTTCTAGCTGGGCTAAATTGCTCTGAATAAATATCTTACATTGGCTAAGGGATAAACAATTCTCTAAAATGTCTTAAATGCTATGAGACCACTTCAAGGGTCACATAGCATGTTGCACATGATACATGTACATCTCTTCTTCATTGATCTTTACTGAGATATAAACGGACCCCAGATGGAGAACAAAAGTGCCTCCTTCACACATCCCTCTCCCATGGATCAAACCAAATCTCTCTCCCTGCCATGTTTTCAGGATTGGATGATTCACTTCTCTCTAATTTTATATAAAATAGAATTAAGCATGGAAAAGAGGGAATAAAAATATAGAAAGAGATTCTGTGAGAAACAATACAAAATTCAAGTAAGTAATGTGGGAACCATAAGAGCTGTAGCAAACCAACACAAATATAAATTGATTCTATCAATGTAGACTTTCAATTGTTTTGCAATACTTTTTTAAAAGGCTTTGTCACATACAGCCATTCGTGAAGTATTTTTAGGAGGAAGAGGCAGAAAGGAGAAGGGGTGTGGAAAAAGGTTCTCTTGTCTGTTCCACCAGCACACCTTCAGAAGGATGGTGATTTTCCCCCCACATTCATTTAAATAATATGTTTGAAGCTGAAAGTGTTATCACAGGACAGACATTTGCCTTTGCATCTCCCACACAAATCTTGACAGTGGGGCCCTTTGGGGTCAACATGGTGAAGTTTCACTGGGCAGGAGCATCTAGTCTGTTTACAATTTTCACACATAATATCCTCCACTCAGTAAGGGTGGAAAGCATTATCTAGTGTTTCCAAATCATCAGTGTACAAAGTAACTCTAGTTCATGCCTCATGTTAGCCTGCTTTAAAAACTTTATTATTAGACAGCAAAACTTGTCAAATCAAATAAAACTTATAGGAATCGTACCACTTAAAATTTTAGCATTAGTACAAAGGATACATGCAACTGTAAGAAACAGAAACATGAGATCTGAGTCTAACAGTGCTGGTCTTCTTCCTTCTCCCATTACCACTTGCTTTATTTAGAAATTAACATGTGAGAGCCTAATAGATTTATCAGGGCGTCGCTTGCACAAAGTGAACCCCTTTGGTTGGATCATCTCCTTCTAATATTCCATTAACGTACATGGACTAGGTATATTCTGCTAAAAGCATTCCATAGATAAGGACTGTCTGACAACCACACGCCATTAGTGGGCTGTCATGCACATCTTTGCAAGTGATTGACCACCTCATCTCTTTCTTTCTTTCCCAGGCATCCCTTATAAAGATGAAATAGGGCTTCCCTGGTGGCACAGTGGTTAAGAATCCACCTGCCAATGCAGGGGACATGGGTTCAAGCCCTGGTCCGGGAAGATCCCACATGCCGCAGAGCCACTAAGCCTGTGCGCCACAACTACTGAGTTTGCACTCTAGAGCCCGCGAGCCACAACTACTGAAGCCCATGCGCCTAGAACGCGTGCTCCGCAACAAGAGAAGCCACCGCAATGAGAAGCCTGTGCGAGTAGCCCCTGCTCGCCTCACAACAACAAAGACCCAAAGTAGCCAATAAATAAATAAATAAAATGAAATAAATAAACTTATTTAAAAAAAAGATGAAATAGACTGTAGGCCTTCTGCTAACCTTTTTCTTTCCAACGCTAAAATATCTCTTTCTCCTTACAAGTTTGAAGTTTCCAATTTTTTCTTGCTGTAAAATAACTATACAGACATAACAATTTTGGAAATCACAGAAAATACTGAAAAATAAAAACTGATAAAGAATTCAAAGTTCTATATCTGGGGATAACTGGTAATATATGCCCTCTAAAACTTGTGTGTGTGTGTAAATTTGCTTTTTACTTACTCTTATATCATAAGCATTTTCTAACACATCAAATTTCCATTTCATGGTGTTACAATGTACAGATAGTCTTTCATCTACCACCATTTTCTCTGTCAAAATTTAGTTGGTTTCCAATATAACTTGTTTATGGAACATTTTGATATAACACTTTAATGAAGATTTTCAATCATATGTCTTTAGGGACATCTGATTTTTTTATGTAATAAATTCCTCTATGAAATATATACAGTGAATGGGTTTTAATTAAATATTATAGAATTATAGAATTCATATAAATTTACACCACCACAACATGGGGGTGCCATTTCACTATGGCCATTTTAAAATTGTATATTTTTGGAAAATATCTGAAAAGTATTAATATACTATTTTCCATTTACTTAATTAGCAGTATGGTAAAATATTTTAAATATACACATATATATATTTTTTAAATATATATTTTTAATCTTCTGTTTATAGAGTGTAGATGATTATTTCACTCATGGACTTTCCTAAATGTTCCCTAAAGATGCTTCACCATTTTTGTACTAATCTGAAGAAACACTTAATATTTAAGAATAAAATTAAAATTGCAAAATTGTAAATTAAATAAAATATATAATATTGCATCCCTTAAAATCAGTGCATTTTATAACAAAACTGCATGTTTAGACATAAATTCATATAATTTAATTTAATGCATTTATATATCATAAAGTAATATATTTATGTAATAGTTATGGATATATATTTTATGTTATATAGCTTATATGATTATATTTTAATGTTATATTAAATATATAGTATATTATGTATATATTGGTAGATTTACAGTATATATTTCATAGTTTATGAGTATTATTAATTTTATATGATATACACTACATAAAATATATTACTTTGAAAAATTTTGCAAATATTTGTCAGCTTCTTCACTTGCTGTTTAATTGATTCATGGTTTTATTTGTATACCACATTTTCAATTTTTATATATTTAAACATATCATTTTATACTTCCATTGAATTTATTCTTTAAAATCATTCCAACTCAAATAGCTTATAAACATTATAACTTTCTTCGAGTTATATCATTGATTCAGTTTTCATAATGCTACTGATTCTTTGGAAATAATTTTACTGATGTTAGCTAGAGAATACTGTCCCCAAATCATTATAATATAATCATTAATCAAGTTGCTATTACAGCACTATTTATAAGAGGTTGACCCTCACTATTATAAAATCTTCTCTTATTATATACTTATGTTTGTTCCTGGGATTTTTTTCTTATTCCATTTCACTATCTGTGCTGCAGCTCTGCAGTATGGATAGTTGTTCCTTAATAAAATAGTTAATATCTAGTAGTAAAAATTGTGATTACTGGGCTTCCCTGGTGGCGCAGTGGTTGGGAGTCCGCCTGCCGATGCAGGGGACGCGGGTTCGTGCCCCGCTCCGGGAGGACACCACGTGCCGTGGAGCGGCTGGGCCCGTGAGCCATGGCCCCTGGGGCTGTGCGTCCGGAGCCTGTGCTCCGCGACGGGAGAGGCCACAGCAGTAAGAGGCCTGCGTACCACAAAAAAAAAAAAAAAATTGTGATTACTTTTTAAAAAATTTCCTAAGATATTTATAACTTTTTGTTTCTCAAGAAATTTAAAATGAATTTCTATTCTAAATCGGTCATTTTTCCCCTACTTCCACGACCATTAAAATTTTGTTTGAACTTCCATTAAATTTCTGAATTGGAGGTGAAAAATTACAAATAGAAAACAATATCTATTGACTGTAATTGAATTCTGATCTCGGACGTAAATTTGAAATCATAAGTTGTTTTCCCAAAGCAAGTTAAGAGTCTTCTTCTAACTCTCATTTGTAAACTAGGGGAAAGGGAGGAGTTAGGACTAATTTTTTATAAAGGTCTGCATTCTAGATCCAAACTCCTCTCCTTCCTGTATGAGAGGAGGAATGAACAAGCAAGAGTCTCTTAAGAGATTTCCAGGTTGATAGCGTGCATGCGTGTGTGTGTGTGTGTGTGTGTGTGTGTGAGAGAGAGAGAGAGAGAGAGAGAGAGAGAGGCAGAGACAGAGAGAGAGACAGAGAAAGGAAGGGAGATAGACATTCGGGAGGAAATATTTAGCTCTAGCTGATGTGGTGGGTATGCTTTTTTACATATGATTATATCAAAAAGGGTACTGGATCCCAAAAGAGACCCTTGCGTTGGGTCTCTTTTGAGAGAGAGAGAGAGAGAGAGAGAGAGAGAGAGAGAGAGAGAGAGAGGCAGAGACAGAGACAGAGAGACAGAGAAAGGAAGGGAGATAGACATTCGGGAGGAAATATTTAGCTCTAGCTGATGTGGTGGGTATGCTTTTTTACATATGATTATATCAAAAAGAGTACTGGATCCCAAGAGAGACCCTTGCATTGGGTCTCTTTTTCAGGTAGAGACCCAACGCAAGGATGAAAAGGTCATATACATGACTGTGTCTTTCTCAAGGGAACAGTGGAAGCATCACTTTGTTCCCCTTCACACCAACCAACATCCTGTTTTGCTGAACAGTCATGAGTTCTTGAAACATGTTTCCATCCCCAGAACCTCTGTTACTTGTCCTCAGAGTGTGCCCATCTCCCCAAAGCCTATAAAAATCCTCCCTTGCTTAATTGTTTCAAAGCAGTTTCTTCTAGAGCCTCTCTTCTCTATCCACGGGTTAATGAAGATAAACCTTCCTTTCCCTCAGGTTTCCTTGTTTGAAACAACTCTTCATATATTTTTGTATCTTAATTATTTCATAATAAAAAAAATATAACTTTTAAACTAAAAGAGTCCATTAACAGTTCCTTCAGGTGCAGAGCGCAGTTCTTTTTTTCTTTTTGGTGGAGGGTGGTGTTAATCAGGAATAGATTATAATTCCCTCCTCCTTGCTTGCCCTCACATTTTCCAGAAGCTCTTCCTCTTCTCTTGTCCAGATATCCATCTTGTTTCCCCCCACAGCAAACCATCACAACCTTCTCCAGATTTGATTTCAAGCCCTGGAAAGCTCCTGATTTATGACCGTGATCTGAAGGCTGAGATACTCTCCCCTTAGGCTTGGACTTAGATGCTGTGGAAGGCTACAAGTTCAGATCTCTTTCCTAAGGAGGTAGATTCCTCTTTAAGTTTTCCTATTCACCCGGACCAGACATTTGCTGTGGTGTACAGGGCAGAAGAGTAATGCAGAAGAGCCACTGGGAAACCAATTTCTTCAGTCTGGCACTGTAGGAGTGGGGAAAATGTGTAATCCTTAATGATCTAAGTGTCTGCAATAGAATGTTACTGACTGTACCAGTATGCAAGTGAGAAACTGCATTAATGCCCATGCAATGTCCACGCTGTCACTAGATTTAGTTCTAAAACCATTTTCTACAGGGCTGTTACTGTATTTTATTGTTGAATACTTTCAGCTCTGGATGAAACATACTGAAGTGTGAAATGGTCAATTATAACTGGATAAACAAAATCGCTTGGATAAAATATTGTTAAACTGTGTGGCTTGCTGTGTTCATTTCTAAACTGTGTTTAGTGTTCATTTCTCTTTATCTCAGGACAGGGTGTATAGGGAGTGGATGATTCGGCACTTTAGGAAGATAATTCTGTGAACAAATGCACAGTTACCAAGACCAAGAGACCACGTAAGTCAATTTCATGCTGAGTTGTTTAAACCATTTTCACATCAAGCATTGCATAACTTCCCTACTTTGCAAATACCTTCCAAAGTTTGAATATCTGTGAGGTACACTGTGCATGATTTATTCCCCCTGTAACTACTTTGGGGAATTAATTTAATCTGTGGAAATACTCTCAAATATTGATACTAATAAAAATAGAATCAGGAGAGAATATGAAGAATATAATTTTAAATGTCTTTCAATACTAGCCCTGAACCTTGAAATACACATCACAAGTTGATGCATACCCTGTGTTTGCTGAAATATCACTTATGAAACCTATGGTTCCTGCATTGACTGAGGGCTTCATTAGGTATCTTTTTTGAGATTCTCTAGCTGACAGCAGTATTAAGCACCTTTCTAATATTGTATTAGAAATACTTCTGGAGTATTTATTCCTTTTAGGTCACAGCAGATATGCATTTCTAGGTGTAGGCTGGTATTTTGGGGATAATGGTTCTGCGATTAGAATTTTATCTGGGGCTAATTTTACCCAAGATTGGGAAGCAAATGAACTCTCTCCTTCTAAGTCTCCTATCCATTCCTCAAGTGTTATTCTGTCACACGTCAGGTACCCTCAGTTAGTAATCTTTGTGGAGTTGTGTGGAGTTCAAAGCGCAGAAAATCTAAGAATATAAAAACTTGATGTAGGGACTTCCCTAGTGGCACAGTGGTTAAGAATCTGCCTGCCAATGCAGGGGACACGGGTTCGATCCCTGGTGCGGGAAGATCCCACATTCCGCATAGCAGCTAAGCCTGTGCACCACAACTACTGAGCCTGTGCTCTAGAGCCCATGAGCCACAACTACTGAGCCCACGTGCCACAACTACTGAAGCCCGTGCACCTAGAGCTCATGCTCTGCATCAAGAGCAACCACTGCAATAAGAAGTCAGCACACCGCAACAAAGAGTAGCTCCCACTCGCCGCAACTAGAGAAAGCCCGTGCGCAGCAACAAAGACCAATGCTACCAAGACAAATAAGTAAATAAATAAATAAATTTATTAAAAAAAGAAACTTGACGTGAACCATGACTACCATTTCTTTGATGTTTCAAAAGAGATTAGTGAGCAAGCAGCAACAGCAAAGAGAAATTC
Source organism: Stenella coeruleoalba (assembly GCF_951394435.1). NCBI lineage: Eukaryota > Metazoa > Chordata > Mammalia > Artiodactyla > Delphinidae > Stenella > Stenella coeruleoalba. The sequence continues at coordinate 75,923,336 of NC_137162.1, read as the reverse complement.
CCTTTCCAATTTGTTGTCTGGTATGCCTAACCTCCAAAGACCCAGATCTATGACCATGGTTGGAAGAGATACAGTGTAGACTGTTGTGGTACATAGGTAAAGATAAGAAACAGAGGAAGGAAGAAAGAGGAGGGGAAAGGAAGAGAGAAAGAGAGTGCCACAGAGAGAGACAGAAGCAGAGACCAAGACAGAATGATAAGAAAGAGCGATAGAGAGAGTAACTAGAGTTGGAGCTGCTTGAAGAGATGAAGCAGAAAAGATGTTAGTCAACAGTCATACTCATGGCCTTTAGCTCACTGCCCATCACTTAGAATCAGATTAACATCCTCTTGAGATGAAGCCTGGAGTAGGATGAGAAAAACCCTACATATCCTTGCTTTTTCTTAGCTGTCAAGAAAGCCCTGCTGATGATTAATCAGATGCTAAGATGATAAGAAGTTAGTCTCAGGGGCTCTGTGTTTAAATATGGTGACTGTTGCCTTAGAAATGGAAAAATAGAGTTACCATATGACCTGGCAATCTGACTCCTGGGCATATAACTGAAGAAAACTATAATTCAGAAAGATACATGTACCCCAATGTTCATAGCAGCACTATTTACAATAGCCAAGACATGGAAGCAACCTAAATGTCCATCAGCAGAGGAATGGATAAAGAAGATGTGGTACATATATACAATGGAATACTACTCAGCCATAAAAAAGAATGAAATAATGCCATTTGCAGCAACATGGATGGACCTAGAGATTATCATCCTAAGTGAAGTAAATCAGATAGAGAAAGACATATATCGTATCACTTATATGTAGAATCTAAAAAATGATACAAATGAACTTATTTACAAAACAGAAACAGACCCACAGACATAGAAAACAAACTTATGGTTACTGAAGGGGAAGCGGGGGGAGGGATAAAATAGGATAGCCAACAAGAACCTAGTGTATAGCACAGGGAACTATACCCTATACTCCATATCTTATAATAGCCTATAATGGAAAAGAATCAAAGAATCTAAAAAGTATATATATATATGTATATGTATGTAAACTGAATCACATCGCTGTACACCTGAAACTAACACAACATGGTAAATCAACTATATTTCAATAAAATTTTTAAAAAATAAATATGGTTACTGTTAAGTACACTAAAAAACTGATGAAATAGCCTAATATTGGCAAAAATATTTCATGTTTTTGAGAAACAAATTACGTTAGGTTAAAAATAAAATCTAGTTTTGAAGTTTTATGTCATTATTCACCTGGGATCATTTCTAATATTCAGCCAGCAGCCAGTATATTCTAATTCCATTAACTTGTCACCAAGAAATAACTTGCAGAATTATTTCTGCAAATATTATGGGAAATTATGTGCCTGCACATGTGTACTGTATGTATGCATGTAAGCAAATAGGATTTGGAAAAGAGAAAAAGAACATTTTGTCACTTTCTTTTTATACATTTGTTTACCCAGGGATAAAGAAAATATGAAAGACTGACTTCCTTGAAAGTCTGAAACTGTCTCCCTGGAAATTATCTTTGCATTTTAAATAGTTGCTTATGCATTGGTGACATAACTTTTCCTCAGCCCAGAAAAAATATCAAATATGTTGAAATATAAAAAGACAAAAACTTGTTTTACAAAAGTTAGAAAATTTTATTTAAGAACTTAATTTTTAAGAGTTAAATCAGTAATTTTTTAAAAAGTGAAGTAAATCGTTAATTGCAGTGTGTCTTTCCTTTTTCCGCCTCCCTGTTTCTGGAAATAAGCGTACTATTTACTATTCTTCAATTATAAGCAAATTTGTTATATTTAATAAACTACAAAACTTGAATTTTAACAACTCTACGTTGAACACAAAGATATTAATTTTGTCCAACAATAAAGTTAATTTTGCATTGATTCAAGACAGTCTGGTGTAACAATTTTATGGAAATCTTAAAATTGAAAAATTGTATTGTCAAACTCCACGGGGGTTCTAGTTCAGCAAAAAGATATTTTCCTGACAGATAAATGAACCACTTTGGATAATATACATCTCTGAACCAATTAGTTTGACCAAGGGATTGGAAATTTTAATGAATGTCCAGCTCTGAATCTATGGGTGGAAATATTAAACTCATATGCCATGGGACAAAGCATGGGAAGGAAGGTTTAATTAAAGAAAAACATGTGTGTTATTATCAGAATAAGGTACAATGTATAATAGATAGCAAATACAGCAAATATTCTAACAAATGCATTAATAAAATCTTTTTCCTTCCTTATCTGTTTGCCCTTGCTTAAAATCAGCAAACAAACAAACAAAAACAACAAATGAACAAAAACAAAGAAAACAAAAACCACACACACACATACACATACACACACAAACCCTCACATTTCTTTATTTGCTGGGGTGTGAGGGTGAGGAAAGCTTTCCAAAAAAATCACAGCAACACGTGTCTAAACTTCGCTCTGAGATACAGTACCAAATATATAAGCAATCAGTGGAAAGCCAGAACATCTGAAGAGTGACCAAAAATGAATGAATGTCCAAACCTTCTTTTGACATTTCTATTACATTAGCTGCCTTTAATTTTACTCTTCCTCAGTGTGAGATGATAAATATTTATGTCAACAAGTTGCCATGTATTTCTACCTCTAAAGACGTGTCATTCATCAATCTACTGCTTATGCTCCAACTGAAGAGAGATCTGCACACTAAGAAAAAGATAATTTATCATAAAAGTAAAGAATGGAGATAGTTCAAAGTAAGACTTGAGGTCCAACGACTAAGGACTGTGTTCATTAAATGTCTTTGAATAGCTTTTGTTGACCAAAGGCTAGTGTTCCAACAGTTTTAATATTGAGGACAGTTAATTGGCAAAATAGTTGGGGATACATACCTGAGTACCCTGAGCAAAAATATAAACTTTGTTTCCTAAGAGAAAGGTTAAGAGTAGTTAACTTAGGTAAATTATTTTTTAATTTATCATTCTTTCTTTTTCAATCATTCAGTGCCTTTCCATCTGATTTTTGCAAGAGTTTTCTAATTTTTATTGTCCTTTTAATTACAATTGACATGTGTCCTCTGCTTTTATGTTCTGGCTCCCAGCTAGGTGATAAGTGAATAGAGCTATCCATATGAATAATATCCAGAACAAGAATCCAGAAGAAGTTGATGAAATGAAATGGAAATAGTAGGGCAGAGATAAATGAAGTCAAGAATAAGAAGACAACAGAAATAATCAATAAACCCAAGGCTGATTCCTTATAAAGAATAACAAAACAGTGAAACTCCAAGCATGTCTGAATTTACGCGTAAGTGAGCAGATGCAATTAATATGTTCTATGAACAAATGAGGATCTAACTACAGTACAGAAGATGCTGACGTAAGACAAGATTGGAAACATTCATTCCAGTAAATTTTACAAGTTACTTAAATTGTGTACATTTCTAAACAACATAAATGGCCAATATTGACTCCCCTCATACCACTCCACCCCACCAACTATCTGGTTTGAATGAGACTGATGGATTTCCAAGGATATGGAAACTTCAGTGCTAAAACTGGGAAAGTTAAGGGGAAACCTAGGATGAATTGTGCATCCTAAGTCAGAAGGAGAAGGATAATTGTATATATCACTACCTGTTTAAGTAAATGAGTAGTCTAAAAATTCACACTTCACCCAAAGTACCAGGCCTATAAGGATAGATACAGAAATAGCTGAATTTTACCAGACCTTTAAGGAACAGTTAGTCCTAATTTGACTTTTTTTTTTTTTTCTTTTTTTTGCTGTGCCGCATAGCATGTGGGATCTTAGCTCCCCGACCAGGGATTGAACCTGAGCCCCCTACATTGGAAGTGCTGAGTCTTAACCACTGGACCACCAGGGAAGTCCCCTGATATAATTTTTTAAGAGACAGGAAAATAGGGAGTTCTGCCTAACTCATTTTTTAAGTATATAGTTTAACATATATAACGAACCTGGAAAATGACAGTATAAGAAATCACTAGACAAATTTCACTTTGAACAAAAATGCAGAAGTCCTAATGACATATTAGCTTGCTGAAAACACACTGTATGTAAAATATATGTATAACCATGCAAGATGAATTCCAAGTTTGCAAAAGTTACATCAGGCATTATATCAATATTATTTGGTACAGAAATAGATTAACTGAAAGAAATAATTAAAAGATGAGAGAATAATAAAAATAATTTATATCTTATCAGATTAGCCAGTATATAAAAGTCTGACAATAACAAGCTTCGGCCAGGATGTTGAAAAGAGCTACTGTAACTTGCTGGTACAAAAATAAATTGGTAAAACTTCTTAGACTCAATTTTATAATACCTTCCTTTGATTCAGGAACTCCATTTCTATGCAAAACCAAGGAGATATGCTTAAGAATGTTCAAAATAAAACTATTTGTAATAGCAATATTTGAAAAAAGTCTGAAAATACATTAATAGGAGATAGATAAAATGTGACATAATGATACAAGAGACTGTGTGATAATTAATATGAATGAACTAGATGTACGTGTATAAACAGGAATAAACCTCTGGAATAACTGAAGTGATAAAAAAATTGCTGAGTGATTCAAACTGTAGAATGACATTAATATTAAGGGTAACAGTAGGCACACCTGTTCTAAGATTTCATGGAGGCATACATATGCAGTCTTGTACAAAAGCATGGTTAGAAAGGATCTATACTAATGTCGGGATATTGATTACATTTGAGAGAACGAAGGGCTGGGTGGGTATGAGCAAAATTGGCTTTGACTGTTTGAAATGTTTTACCTCTTAAATGACACCTGAAGCAAATGAAGCAAAATGTTACTAACATATTTTAATTCTGGGTTTGGGTCACTGATGAACATCATCTTATTCTATGGATTTTGTGATTATCAAAAGTAGTTCATAATAAAAAGTATTAAAAAAACACAAAGTAGTCTAAAACCTACATAGTAACTTATATGCACCTTTGAAATGCAATAAATTGTATTGCCACCACTAAGTGTATTATGGCTAAAGGATTCAGGAAATAATTCCCTACTGACTCCCAAACTCCTAGATTTTTTCCTGGCCTCCATTAAAATATCATATCCAGCTGCTTCCTGAACACCTAAACTTTAACAACCCCACGAATATTTTTCCTCCTCCAAAGAATATCACTGTTCAGTCGTCCTACGTGTCTTTCTCAGTCCTTTTGGTTCCTCAGCGTTATTCTTCTCATCCTCCCAAGTACCCAAATCCTTGTGAACTACTTAATTTCTCTTCATAAAATATCTCCAGTACCTAGTACTTTGTCTCCATCCTTACTGCCAACAAATTAGGCACTACACATTTTACATATGAATGTTTATTTTATATATATATTCCAATTTACCTTTTAAAGGTAAAATTATCATTGTTATAAAAATAACAAGTATTCACTATATATTTTTAAAATTAAGCTATATAAGAAGGTGCAACGAAGAAAGCAAACCCCTCCTCCCCAATCCTCAAAATTCTCCTTGCATTAGTTTCTACTGTACAGCAAAATGAATCAGCCACACACATACATACATCCCCTCCTTTTTGGATTTCCCTCCCATTTAGGTCACCACAGTGCATTGCACCACAGTGCAGTTCCCTGTGCTATACAGTATGTTCTCATTAGTCGTCTATTTGATACATAGTATCAATAAAGCAACTATACTCCAATAAAAATTAATTTAAAAAGTAAAATAAAAGAAAATGTAAAAGAAAATTCTCCTTGCAGAAACCTTTTAACTTTTATTTGACATAATTATTAATATATTTCTAAATATATATTATACACATATAGAGAGAGCACTATCTATCATCTATCCATCTATTACGATAGATAGTAGGACCATATGACTATAACACAATTTTAGTAATGTATGGATACCTTTTACTCAATTTGAACAAAAAAAAATGACCTATAGCAAAAATCTGGGAGTTTTTAAATTTCAGAAAAAAATCGTCAAAAGAGATTATTATTCCAACAACTATATTTTTGGAACTATTAATGAGGAAATTATGAAATCACTAAGAATATGAACTCCTTAGGTGTTTTTAACTGCAACTTTAAACAACATCTATTAATTCCCGTTTTCTCATTTGCCCATATCTCTATGTTATTACATACGTAGTTGGTTTAAAATTTTTAGGGTTTATAATATGTATTCTTTGTTTTGTAATATAATTTTATCACTTTTAAAGTTTATATTAAAATTTTTTAACATCTTTATTGGAGTATAATTGCTTTACAATGGTGTGTTAGTTTCTGCTGTATAACAAAGTGAATCAGCTATATGTACACATATATCCCCATATCTCCTCCCTCTTGCGTCTCCCTCCCACCCTCCCTATCCCAGCCCTCTAGGTGGTCACAGAGCACCGAGCTGATCTCCCTGTGCTATGTGGCTGCTTCCCAGTAGCTATCTATTTTACATTTGGTAGTATTTATAAGTCCATGCCACTCTCTCACTTCGTCCCAGCTTACCCTTCCTATATTTAAATTGATTCTATGTTTACCGCAAATTAGCATTCTCCACTTCTGAGTTTTTTTACTTGGTGTTATTGCTTTTTGGATGGCATTCACTGTTTAGAAGTGTTTTCTTCTTTGAGTTTGTTCTTATCTGTATGATATTTTCCAAATTATATTCTTTAAAATGCCAGTAATTTGTCTTTTAATTTAAAGCTAAATAACTTTTAAAATATATCTCATGTGCTGTATGAATACAATATTCCTTTAAATAATTAAAACATTAGATTTTTGATGTCTCCTTTTGAACATTAAATATAACCATTGTCCCCTCTTCCTTTATTTATAATCAGTCTGTATGATACATTTATTACATATACTTCACTTTTATACTATTGTGTATATTCTTTAAGTTTATAGAATTATATACATAGTACTGGTTTCTGATTATGTTTGTGTGTCTTTTTATTTTATTTATTATTATTTTTTTTTTGCGGTACGCGGGCCTCTCACTGTTGTGGCCTCTCCCGTTGCGGAGCACAGGCTCCGGACGCGCAGGCTCAGCGGCCATGGCTCACGGGCCTAGCCTCTCCGCGGCATGTGGGATCTTCCTGGACTGGGGCACGAACCCATGTCCCCTGCATTGGCAGGCGGACTCTCAACCACTGCGCCATCAGGGAAGCCCTGTGTGTCTTTTTAAACTTTACATGCATGTGATCACACTATACCTATCCCGCTAATGATTTTTTTTTAATCATTAACTTGTGTTTTGAGCTCAATCTATGACTGATGCCATATATATCATATATGTTGAACCATATAACACTGGTTCCATACCTGTAATGGTTATCTGGGCTGTTTATTCTGTTTCTCTATTATAAACAATGTTACAATAAACACAGTTCAATGTATAACTTAAGCTTCTCTGTGAGCCTTTCTTTATAAGTTAATGTAGTACTGCTGAATCACAGGAACTACCCATTTTAACTTGTACTACATATTGTCAAATTGCCTGCAACTTACTTTTACTGTTTTCCTACCCAAATACAAAACTCTGTGAAGCTTCTTCCTCACAATCTTGAAACACTTGAGGTTAGCAGACATTAAAATTTTTGCCAAACTAATTTATAAAGATTTTTCTTTAAACCATAATATTGATCACTTACATTTTAATACTTTTCTAACCTATTTGTTCTACTCTCTTCTCCGTAAATATACTATGTATATATTTGACCTCCTTTGTCTTGTATATTTTCTTCTAATCACTTTTTAATCTTTTTTTTTCCATTGTGTCTGTGTAGCTTCCTGAAGCCTGTCTACCATTACCAGATTAACAGTGTTCTTTTTACTTTGTTGCTTTAAATATGTTTGATCTCTGCAATGTTTTTATTTTGCCTTTCAGTGTTATCCTGAGCTTTCCCAAGATTTAAAAAAATCTCCTTGGATTGCTTTATAATTTCTTCTCTAAAGCCTTATATTTCTTCCTTCAACCTTTTTTCTTTCTGTTTTTAAAAAGATTCAGTTTGTTGTTTGCACAAGTTTTGAAATTATGGAGAACTATTTGTTGAGACCATTCCCTCCACTTTGATTGAATTATGTATAGTTTCTCCACTGGTTCCTTTCTTAGTAACATTCATCTTGGAACAGGATAGGTCTTTCTAAATTCTGGACTGCGGAGTAGGCGGGGAGTAACCTGAGGCAGGCTCCAGCCCTGAATCTAATTACCCATCCCCACCCCTGCTGAAATCTCTCTCTTAATTGATGTTCTTTGACCACCAGTCATACTTTCTTTCACATTTGAACTTCCAGTGTAGTTCCCAGAATTCCCTAAGTTTGGCAATTTTTGCTTTATTATCCATCCTTTAATCTGTCTCTTTAGATTGTAGAAGATTTTTTTTTAATGTTGCAATATGATTATTAAATGCCCCTTAGACTTTACTGTTGAACAGACTGTACCTCACATCTTCCAGAGCCTGTGGGTGTTCCTCTTTTAAAAATCAAAGGGATGTTGACAGGGTTTTAAGAACTATCTCTTTCTTCTTAGGCAAATCTGCTTTTGCCTAGAGTCTGAGGTCTATGGTGAGTCTCAGCCTCTTGCTTCATTTTGGTTCAGAGATGACAGCTTTTGGGGGAAATGCTTCATAGTTGATGGTTTCAAGTTGTGTCTTCAGCTTTGTTTCATTGAAGATGGAATTAGCCTCTATTTTTCATTAGTTTTGCTGTTTTCCATGGTTTTTAAGGAAGAGAAGGCTCAAAATAAACAAATTTATAAATGTAATAAATAAAGGAATTTCTTTAAATTAAATAAATAAATTTCTTGTGGGGAATATGCAAATCATTATCTCCAAAAGATATGATAATAAATGTTATAAAATAAGTCCATTTGTTGTAAATCTCAGAACCACAAAGAACAGTGAAGAAAAAACTTTCAGTGGTCGGTTGTAGTTTGTCATCAAAATTCTGGATTTAGATGTGCCCCTCAGGTAAACTGGCCAAAACCTGGAAGGCTCTGGGCAAACAGAAGCACTTGGTATCAAGAGATGGTGAGAAAAGGGATATGGTTACAAGAAAAGGAACCAATAAGTACATGTAGGTGATGTCATACTCATGTTTCATCCAGCCCAGCTATGGTTTTAGGTGTATTTTTTACCCTGGTATATATGTGCTATATGAACTTATGTAAGTTGACAATTTGTTGTTTTTATTATTTGTGAGTAATCCAGAAGGTCAAGGACCATAGTAACTTGTAATGTTCCTGAGTCAAGATTTAAATCAAAGTGACTGGGCATTGGATTGAGACATTTAGAGAGTGACTTAAGAGAAATCCAGATAGACATCCAGCATTCTCACTTTAGGATTGCCACCATTTTCCTTCGTTATCTTGTAAGTGTTAATTCTTCTGAAATGGAGACAGTAGTCAAGAAAAAGAAAAAAAATTAAGAAAGGAGTGACTCTTAACTAGGACAAAGGAGCACTGGATAAGTTGAAAATAGCAGTGGTGATTCAGATCTGTTTGGTGTATTAAACCAATGTATGCTACAGAATGAAAGAACAAAATTGCTTTTTAAATCCAAACAACTATGATCAGAGCAAAGTTTGTGGAAAGTTAAATAACATATTTGCTTTTGGTATTAGGCTACATGCAGAAAACAGAAGACTATTGACAGAAATGTAACTGCACACAAGTGACTAATATAGAGAAAGTCCTTTGGAGATATTCTGGGACAAAGGTCCAAATTACATCTACTTCTATGTCAAACTATGTTATGTGGGAGGTCTTTGTTCTTAATGAATCCATTTGTGACGACAAATACAAGAATGATACCAAATTTGTAGGTAGACAATAGTTATTGTCTTATCTTGAGCTGGAATGAAAATAGCTTCAGTCAAAAGAATGGTAGTAATATTGACTCTTAGAGTGGTTCAGTGGAAGGGGATAGAATATGACTTCTGAAAATCAGAAGTTCACTCTACTCTTCTCCACTAAATTGAAATGTGCACCCTGTGATAAAGCAGAAACTAATACACCATTGTAAAGCAATTATACTCCAATAAAGATGTTAAAAAAAAAAGAAAGAAAACAAACAAAAAGACTGATAAAAAAAAAAAAAGAAATGTACACCCTGAACGCTGTTCTCAATACAAAATTATATCCTGGGGGAACAAGCTAATGCTGTGAAAAGGGGGATGACACATTATGAACTGAAATACCCAGAAGTCACTACAATCTTATTTATTCCCTCCACTTGTTTCACAGAAAATAAGCCGAGCAACTCCTCCTATGGAAGCTTAAATTCAGTGATGATTAAGTCACATGAACTAGAAAAGTAAATCAAATCCTTTTCCAGTCAGAGCAAAACCATCCTCAGTTAAAAGAAAAATCACCTACTAAATTAATAGTGAGATAAGTTACGCCCAATGCAAAACCCTAAATTATTTGCAAGTATGACAACTTCTAAATATGAAATTAAGAGCTAATAAATTCCTAAGTGATATGGTTTTGCTCTAACTTAACTTTTGTTATTTATTTTTTAATTAACATGATTCCTTGTTGATTTCCTTTTTCTTAAAAAAAAAGTTTATATTACAAACTCTTTTATTCTAGTTCTCAACATATGGAAAGTTTTAATCTATTGCAATAACAGTTTAAAGAAAATGTTTCACTTTTAAAAACTTATTTATTGTTCTGGTCTCTCAGACTCTCTTATTCCTTGAAATGTAATCACTGGTATTTGCTTTCTTTTTCCTAGGGACTTCCCTGGGGGTCAGCGGCAAAGAATCCGCCTTACAATGCAGGGGACGCGGGTTCGATCCCTGATCAGGGAACTAAGATCCCACACGCTGCGGGGCAACTAAGCCCGCGCACCTCAATTAGAGACCCTGCGTGCGGCAAACCACAGAGCCCACGCGCTCTGGAACCTTCGCACCACAACAACAGAGGCCACATTCCTTGGAGCCCATGCGCCACAACTAGAGAAGAGAAAACCTGCATGCCACAACTAGATAGAAGCCCGTACGCTGCAACAAAATATTCCACATGCCTCAACAAAGATCCTGTGTGCCTCAACTAAGACCCAATGCAGCCAAAAATAAATTAACTAACTAAATAAATAAATCTTTAAAAAAAAATTATAATTAATTGTTCAAGGAGGTTGGTCACTGTAAATGCCTATTAGGCCAGCTGGGTTTACCAGGTGGAAAATCCCTAAGTTAGGATTCTACTCTCCCTCAGAGACTGAGAAGTGGAGGTACCATCCTTCCTAATTATTATATTCCAAAGAAATGGCTTCCACGTCCTAGAGTAAGACACTCTTGAGTTGCAGGAGATACAACTCAAAGAGACAAAGGAAGGATTCATAATTGTAAGCCCTTTATAGAAAATGTTCTAAGAAATGGTGAATAAGCTATAAATTCAAGGACAGTATGATATATTTTACTGTGAACAAATATGAGTTTAAAAAATTGAGTCTCTGACTTATTAAAATCCTGCCCACAATAAAAACTACATCTCAAGGGTAATACTAATATGTTTATAAAAACAACATCTCTCACTTATTCATGACCAGAATTACTTGCTTTTTAGCCTCTGTTTGACTAACCTATGTGTTTCTGCTTGTGTGAATGGATTTGACCTGCCTGCAGGTCTCACTTGTAATAATCCTGCTGCAGGTGACAGGGTGACAGAGTGGAGAATTCACACATTTATCATTCCGTGTGCTTCCCCTGACACTTGCAATGACTCCTGACAATTCCAATGTTAGAAAACAATTACAGTGAGAAACTATGTGGGGAAAATGACTTAGGTGCAATTCCAAGGAGACAGAGCAACTTGAGACGATGCATTGAAAGAAGATCAGAGCAAAGCAGTGAGGTTGAGGGAGAAGCTTTGTGGAAGTGATCCCCGTTATAAGCACACAGGGCTTGTCAGCAACCACAGTTTAAGCAACATACAGAAGACTGGTTTGGAATAATAAAATTTATTATATCTTTGAAAATTGTAAAGAATTACAAATATCACAGAGGGTGAGAAGCCCTCTCTGAAATAATTAGGCGATCGTTGCTACATTAATACAACCAACACAGTTCTCTTTTATAGACGAGTTGGTTTACTAAGAAGCTATAGATAGGACTGACTCTTCCTATTACTATGCATGGATAAACACTATACCTCCATAAGCCTTAATTTTATCATCAACAATATGGTGATAAATACTTTAAAATTTTAACGAAATAGCAGAGTAGAGGAGTTTGCAAGTCATACAACTCCCAAGCAAGAGAGCTTTCTCTTGAGTTCTTGACTTTTATAATGCAAATGAAGTTAAATGACAAAGTTGTACTTTTATTTTTGGAAGCAGCTCTGTAATGCACAGATTACACTCTGCTCTGTTATACACACACACACACACAGACATACACATATTCACATGTATATATCATGTATTCATGGATTTTATATTTGTAGAAATCATTACAGTTTTAATTACAAGCATCCATCAACATCTCTGAAGTAAAATTTACCATTCTGAAAAAAATGTAATAGCCTTCTAGCTAATGAAATTTATGAAAATCAGAGATTCAAAACACCAAAGACACTCTAAGCAAGAATCAGCAGAAACAACAGAAGAAGATACCAAAGCACTTCACTTATTGGAATTTTGAGATACAGTTTGTTTTAATGACATAATTGAAGTTATAAACTTACTAAATGGAGGTATATATAATCAGATGAGAAGGAGTCATTTTTACAGAAAATGACTAAGAATTTTCCAATTGATTTAAAAAGGGGGAAAAAAAAACAAAAAAAGGGAAAGAAACAAACAAAATCCAAAACAAGACAAGTAAAAAGAAATCTGCATGTAGCAACATCTTGGGTGAAATAACAGAACACCAATCTATAGATTTTGAGAGAAGTCTTAGAAACCATTAAAAATATTTTAAAAGGTATTTAATCCTGAAGAGAGACTAACTATAATATAAATACAAAAAATATATAGTGAACCTGTATAACTTTACTGAAACATACTGACAAAGACTCTCTCCTTGAACAATTATAGCCATTCTTTTAACAAGAGTGAACCTACACAGACACATCGTAATCACTCAAAGTCTATAGTCTCCCTTAAGGTTCCTCTTGATGCTTTACCTTCTATGGACTTGGACAAAAGTATAATGACATATATCCACCATTATAATAACAGGGAGAGTATTGCCAGACCTAAAAATCCTGTGTTCTGTCTATTAATCTCCTTCTGCCCCCTGCAAGCCCTGATCTTATTACCTTCATAGTTTTGCCATTTCCAGAATGTCATATAGTTGGAATCATACAGCATGTAGCCTTTTCAGATTGGTTTCTTTCACTTTTTAATATGCACTGGAGATTCCTCCATGTCTTCTCATGGCTTGATAGCTCATTTCTTTTTAGTGCTGAAAGATATTGTCTGACATTGTCTTAGTGTTCCACAGTTTATTTATCCATTCATCTTTTTGAAGGACATCTGATTGATTCCAAGTTTTATAAATTATGAATAAAGCTACTATAAACATCCATTTGTAGACTTTATGAGGGCATAAGTTTTCAACTCCTTTGGGTAAATACCAAGGAGTGTGATTGCTATGTCATATGGTAAGGAAATATTTTGTAAGAAACTTCCAAACTGTCTTCCAATGTGGCTGTACCATTTTGCAACCCCACCAGCAATGTGTGAGAGTTCCTGTTGCTCTGCATCCTTGTCAGCATTTGTTGTTGTCAGTGTTGCAGATTTTAGCCATTCTAATAGGTATCTAGTGGTATCCTACTGTTGTTTTAATTTGCATTTCCCTGATATGAAGCATCTTTTCATATCCTTATTTGCCATCATATATCTACTTTGGTGATGTGTCTGTTAGGATCTTTGGCTTATTTTTTAATTGAGTTGTTTTCTGATTGTGAGTTTTCAGACTTCTTTGTATATTTTGAATGACAGTCCAAATGGTTCTTTACCAGATGTATCTGTCACAAATATTTTCTCCCATTCTGTGGCTTATCTTCTCATTCTCCTGATGCTGTCTTTCACAAAGCAGACATTTTAAATTTAATGAAGTCCAGCTTATCAACTTTTTCCTTCATGAATTGTGCCTTTGTTGTTATACCTAAAATTCATTACCACACCCAAAGTCATCTAGGTTTTCTCCTATGTTATAATTCAGAAGTTATATAATTTTGCATTTTTACATTTAAGTCTGTGATCCATTTTGAGTTAGTTTTTGTGAAAGATAAAGTGTCCAGATTCATTACTTCACATGATTATTTTACACCATTTGTTGAAAAGACTATCTTTTCACCATGGTACTGCCTTTGCTCCTTTGTCAAAGATCAATTGACTATATTTACGGGGGTCTATTTCTGGGCTCTCTATTATATTATTTTGACCTATTTTTCTATTCTTTTGCCAATACCACACTAGCTTGATTACTGTAGCTTTATAGTAAGCCTTGAAGTCAGTGAGTGTCAGTCCTCCAATTTTGTTCTTTTCCTTCAATATCGTATTGGCTATTTTGAGTCTTTACTAGAATATTTCTTTATCAAAGGAAGTAGTCTTAGGGTTTTATAGAGAGCTAACTCTTACGGAAGAGAAGAACTCAAGGATAACTGAGCCTTTTGCGGTTTAGTTTTCTGCAGTCTTACCATAGACTCTGGTCAAATAATAGCAGAAAAATTCTAGCATCTTTAATATGCAGTTCCTGGATATGAAGAGCATTATATTGATAATGATTAAATAAATACTTATTCATAGTACAATTTGTCTACAAACTTGAAAAGCTCCCTTTTTGTGGGGTTACCAAATATAAGTTTGGTGCCTGTAGCATTTATATATGTTCTATTTATCATGTAATAGTTTCAAATGAGCAAACAAATACTAGTATTCAATTACTGGAAAATTAGAACAATATTATCCTGATTCTTTGATTGTTAGCTATATTAACTTTGGAAATTGCAGAAGTGTGCTATACCACCTATTTTATGTATGACAAGGATGCCTTAGGAGTAGTTAGCACAAAATTTTGCATAGCAGAGGTTAATACCTTGGTACCTGAGATGGAGACAACAGGGTAGATATGCTTGATAGTATTTAATGCCCAGATTATTTGATAATTCCTGTGTTCCTTTCTTTTTCTAGTGGTAACTCCACTGGCCTGAAGACCATGCAAAAGTTTGATCTAAGGTAAAGGCCCTCCTCAAGAAATGCTACCATCTCCCTTCATTTCATGTAGACCAATAACCAAAGTTAGATCTCAGCATGATCCAATAGCAGAAGTACTATTCCTGTTACAAAAGAAAAAAATATTCACCAAAATAACTGCAGGATTTAGCTGATAAGTAGGGAACTGAGATCCTAGGAATAAATCTGGTGTGTGCTGGTTCAGGGTTAGAGATGAAATATAACACTTGATAAGGGTATTTATTGAAATGGGGTGGTCTTTCATGACACAGAAATTCACTCCTAAACAAGGAAACCTGGAGTTAGTGACACAGTGCTAGAATGGTTTCTTAAAGCCTGGGAAGAAGATAGCCTACAGTAAGTGAGATGGCATTCCTGGAAGTGCCATAGCAGAGTACTGAGGAAGAGGTGGAAATGCTCATAGACTGAGGCATGTGAGAATAGACTGATTATGTGCGATCAGAGAACCAACCCTGCAGTTACTTATTTTCCTCAGAGACCCGGATGATGCTCACTCCATAAAGCATTAAGGAACACCTTAGTGGGAGGGCACAGTCATATTGAGAATCTCAGAGATAACTATACTCGACAGGCTGGGCTGTTGATAGGCGAGTTTTTGATGAAACTGGGCTTCCGAAGGTCAACGGGAATGAGAGAATTCCAGAATAGCGGCAAATAACAGAAGAAGAGTAGGTACCTTTACTGTACTCAGAAACAAGACCAGGATGGAAACCAAGGGCTCCTGAGGTACAGGCTTACTACACCGCTTTGGATTTTGGAGGATTACATGTAATGCTTAGGAATACTGCTTTAGTAAGCTTTGGCCAAAGAATGCTCTTCAGCAGGTTCAGCTTAAAGAAAACCATCCCTGCCACTAGGACCGTGTGAATGGGCAGATTCCACAGCGCTAGAGCTATCAGGGATAGGTAAGGATGCTGTGTGGACTCTCTAGTAAGCCATGGTAGGAGAGCCACAGTGTGGACCTAGGGGTCTGAATTAAGGCCATGTCATCTACAGCACAGCTCCTTAAGAAGCAACTCCAAGCTTTGGGGGCATCAAACACAGCAATTTCTGATCATGGACCGTCAAATGATTACGCAACTAGAACTGCTCATCTTGAGCATGGTAGAATCAGATCAACAAATTTGCGACTTTGGGTAGGCACAGCAACAATCCATCATATGATGGAAATGGTAGATTTGGAATTGGTTCCAATAGGCTTTAAAGGCACTAATAAGAACACAAACAGGCAGCCCTTGCCCCTCTGTCACCTATCCCATTGCACAGACATCTCTTCCCTAGGTCACATCTAAGTCCTTTCGCAGGATTACAACCAGATGATGATGGAGTAAACCTAGTTTGCAGAAAGATAAGTTCTATAGATTGGTGTGAGCAGAACATGGTTGTTCCTATAAAATAGCCCAACTCAGAGGTGTCCCTTAAAGAAGGAAGTAAAGAGAAATGCCCCTATAGTGGGCAGAGATTTGAAATGGACACATGGTCTTTACATGGTGTAAAGGGAGAAATGGCTTGAGGAAAAGAAATAAATATACTGACTCTTGGGCAAGGGCAAATTGCTTTGGCTCAGTTGACCAGGGTCTCAAAGAGCAAGACTGTAAGATTGGAGACAAAGAAGACTGGGGGGAGAGACATGTACATAGGAGCCATGGGAGTGGGCACAAAGCGTGTGGATCTTCATGCTTCCCATCGATGTCCACCAGAAAGTGTCCTCCACAGTGGAGCCACTGAAAAACCACGTGGATAGAATGAGTTGAGCATGGAAGGTCATCCAGGCTCTATCTTCAGCCAGCTCCATGCTTCAGTATTGTGCCCATAAATGGTGTAACTATGGGGCAGAGTTGGAGTCCATGGATGGCAAGCAGGCTAAGGAACATAAGTGCTGAGAGCTGGAAAAGAAACTTAGAATGGCTGGTAGAACACGGAGATCATGGCTATCAATTACATTTTTAGAATTTACTATCCTTCCTATTACAAGCCATTTTTCAGGAACTATAAGCAGACATTAATAGGAAGACTTTTGGAGAGAAAGTGAGTGGACTTAGCATGGGTCATGAATGGACCTGAGCAATACAAAGTGTGGGCTGTAGCAAATGCTATAGGTGCTTGGCCTCTGGCCCCTCAGCACACATCTTCAAAGCTGAAGGCTTGACTGAAAACAGCTTCATGCAAATCTGACTGAAGATGTTTTTTTCTGGCTTTCAGGAACAAACTGCGCTTGAGCACAGGGTAAACTGTAAGTGCCAGAGATTTAATTCTGGAAATGGGTCTCAACTGAAAAGAGACGGTGAGCTGGTAGATTAAAACTCCAGTTTCTTCATCACTTAGTAAGGATCACTCCAAGGCATGAGGTTTCTCTTTCCCTAAAATATATATGTTTTTCAATGACCCAAGCTGGAAGTAAAATCTTCAAAACTCAGTTTACATGCTTCAAAATGTATGTGTATATTTTGTTCAAAGTTCAAAAGGTGGCAATAACAATATGACCCTATGGAACATTCACTGAGTTGAGATACCGCCAGTATTTTAAAAATTTATATTAGATTTGACCTTATTGAACAGATTAGGGTCCTTTGTACTAGTTATCAATCATACATAACCTCACAGATTCCCTGTTGGTATGTAGCTCTACACACACAGCTTCAGGAAGATCAAAAGCAATGGCTAGTCTTAGGGATTATTAAGAGGTATGTGAATTTTAAATATTTTAAATTATATATAACTTGAAAAAAATGAATAATAAAAAGAGAAATCCAGGTTCACCTATATAAGAATTTTGTAATAAGAAGTTTTAATTTCTTCTCTCTGTAGGAGAAGAGTTCAAGTTTTGAAGTGATTGATTGTTATTGCCATTATATTTTGTATCACTGGCTATATTTACTCATGGTACCAAAATGAAGGACAGTAAACAAAAAAAAAATAAAGGTTAAAATGACATCTTGATTTCTGATGTCAAGTTTGAACACATGTTATAAACCAAATCATGTTAACCTATAGATGATATTTTCATACATGTTTAAAGTTGTCCTAAATTAGTGACACCTAAGAATGTTGGTTTTTTCCAATTACAAATGGGTTCGCCTTCAAGTTGAATTCATATGCTTGGTTTTCTGATTCTTTTACTTCTTTATTAGAGATGATGACTGAAAAATGCTAAAAAAAATTCAAACAAAAATGTCAGGTATTTCTTTGAAAATCAGATAATTGTATGTATTTTTAGGAAATAATTTACATATAATAAAATGTACCCATTTTCAGTGTATACACAAATATATAAATTCATGTAACCACCATAAAAAAAAAAGATACAGAATATTTCCATCACTTCAAAAAGTTTTTTCTGGCCACCTTGAAGTCAATTCCTGTAATTTCCCAGGTGTAGGCAACCAAAAATTTGCTTTCTGCCATTATAAGTTGTGCCTCCTCTAGAATTTCATACAAAGTATCTACGGTAGGTTGCATTTTATGTCTGAAATCTTTCACTCAGCATAATTTTTTAAAGATTCATGTTGTTGTTGGTATAAGTAGTTTATTCATTTTCATTGCTGAATAGTACTGCAACACCATAATTTACTTTTTCCATTTGTCTTCCAATGGAAGTCTGAATTGTTTCTAATTTTTTGTTACTGTGAATAAAACTGCTTTGAACAATTGGATTTACATCTTGATGCATACATATGGAGTAAATACCTATAAGTAGAATTACTAGGACATAGGGTAAGTGTATGTATACATTTAAATTAATTTTTTTCCAAAGGGATTATATTATTTTACATTCCCATCTTCAAACTATGAGGTATTCATAATTTATTTCTTTTTTTTCAAGTTTTCTAATTAGATATTTTATTTTCACTAGTAACAAAAATGTGTGTGCTAATTATTTCCTTCATATATTTCTAATGGAATTATTTTAAAACTTTCACATAAATGCAACATTAAATTTAATTTTCAGATTTCAAAGATGTATTTACACAAAAAAGGACTACCAATTCTCTCCCAAAGTTTGAGAACTATCTTGAATCAGAACACTCCTACACTGTTGGTGGGTATGTAAATTGGTATAGCCACTATGGAGAACAGTAAAAAACTAAAAATAGAGCTACCAAATTATCCAGCAATCCCACTCCTGGGCATATATCCAGAGAAAAACATGGCTCAAAAGGATACATGCATCCCAATTGTCATTGCAGCACTGTTTACAATAGCCAAGACATGGAAGCAACCTAAATGTCCATTGACAGATGAATGGATAAAGAAGATGTGGTGTGTGTATACATATATAATGGAATACTCAGCCATAAAAAAGAATGAAATAATGTCATCTGCAGCAACATGGATGGATCTAGAGATTGTCATACTAAGTGAAGTAAGTCAGACAGAGAAAGACAAATATTATATGGATCAACTACTCTCAACTATCTTAAGCTATCCTGTAGTTGTTCTGCTAAAAGTGAAGTCATTCAATGTGTCCATACACTTTCCCAATTTTTACCAAACGTAATAAAACATAAATACTCACAACTAATTGATGAATGAGTACATATAACATACAAGATTGAAAGGATTCCAACAAACTATGGTTCAGAATCTACCTACACAATATATGAGGTATGAGAACCTGGATAAAAGAATTCTA
Organism: Stenella coeruleoalba; assembly: GCF_951394435.1. Lineage (NCBI taxonomy): Eukaryota > Metazoa > Chordata > Mammalia > Artiodactyla > Delphinidae > Stenella > Stenella coeruleoalba. Next base: position 75,903,493 of record NC_137162.1, on the reverse strand, counting down.
AAATTTTGAGATATTAACACACTAGATTCCAGAAGAGTTTTTGTGAGTACTACGTGAGTTATAGTGCAGGCATGAGGAAAACCTTATCTATTTTTAAAAAAATTTTCATTAGTTTTTTACAAAATATTTAAAGTTTTAATTTGGGGGAGGATGAGCAGTTAATAGTTTTGTTAAACGATGTCTGTTTTACTTTCAGTAGAACCCTTTTTTTAATTGTCTTTTTTTAATTGCAAGTTTAATTAATTCACTGTTTTTTTTTCTTTGGCTGCACCGCATGGCTTGCAGGATCTCAGTTCCCTGCCCAGGGATCAAACCCAGGCCATGGCAGTGAAAGCCTGGAATCCTAACCACTAGGCCACCGGGGCACTTCCCTTGAGTAGAATTCTAAGAGACTTCAGAATGGAAAGCTAAGAAATACTGCTTCTATGACTGGGCATTCTCATTCTGCATTTGAAGAAACAGACACCCTGTATCGGCAGAAACAGTTACCTTGGAATTACAGGAAAGAATCTATGAATGTCGGCAAGCATAACTCGATGCTTATTTGTGGTATGAAATTCGTACAAGAAGTTTTAGCGAGACAAGGAAATACCTAGTATACTGATTTTAATGCTCTCTCCTCTTTAGTATCTGATGGCCTGTGAATTGCATTAGAGTCCAGATAAGTTTAGAACTAGATAAATATTTGATCTTAAAGCCCACAGTGCTCAGCCATAATTTACTTCTTTGAAGTCTTTTAATAATCCTTCCTCCATGTAGGAGCAGCTTAACCACGTGTGTGTGTGTGTGTGTGTGTGTGTGTGTGTGTGTGTGTGTGTGTGCGCGCGCAATTCAGGAAGACCCTCAATCTGCTATGAGTATAATCCTGCCTCCCCCACTCTCATGAATCCCTTCACAATCCTCATTTTCTATTCTAGGGTTAAACTTCATCTCTTACAAGCTCTCACAATGTAACCCTATAAGGTAATCCTGTAGGAAACAATAAACTAATATTGGTAGATTTTCCAAATTTCAAGCTTATTTAGAAATATATATTCATTTTTTAATTTCATTTTTATAAATTTTTGTCCATTATTAGGTCAAGATGAATATTTGCATATTCTTCCTGTAGTTTTCCAGGTCTTGGTTTCTGAACTTGGGAATAATTCCTCAAAAAAAACACAGTGATAGTGATACTCTGTCCTAAAGCAATAATTCAAAGGCAACTTTTGCATTTTCAAAGTGACAGATTTTGCAGCCTCTACCATAGTTATTATGTTTTAACAATTTTGAGGCTAAGTGTCAATCAAGTCCCCTCATTTCTCCAAAGATCTGGCAAGAAGAATGACTTCAATAAGCAGAGTCTAGGAATAAGATCTCATCCCCGAATTATACCACTGGAAAATCAACTTCTTTTCCCATCCTACATCAGTGAGAAAAGTGAGGCTCAGAGAGTTTAAATTATTTACCAAAGGTCACAAGAGTGGTGGAGATGGGATTCAAAACCAGGTCACTCTTACTCCAGGGCCATACTGCCTTATAAAAGTTCGCTAAATGTAACTTCCCCTTAGCAACTTAAACTGTGTGCAGCAAAAAGTTCTACAGTCTCTGTGTGCCAGTGGAACTATAGGTTTTTCATGTCTTCCAGATAAGTCAACTCAGTCCAATCACGTGCAATTCAATTTTCATTTATTGATCTCTTATCGGTTTGAGGGGCTAAGTGTTGGTTATATAAAGATGAGCTAGAGAAAAAGAAGTGTTTTGGACTGAGAGTAGAGGGATTATTTTATTCTTTCCCCTGGCTCAGAGAGCATATCTCTTGCATATGACAGTTTTCTTGTAACCTGGTATAGCACTTTGAAATTTAGTAAAGCAGAAGTGACAGCCCTGTGACTCACAAACTCCACTGAGATTGCTCTGGTATGACAAACTTGTCTCAGCTGTCTGTATATAAATTAGGAATTCCTAAAGCTTTCAGTATGAAAGTTGCTATGAACTGCTCAAACAGAACCACTGAAATGCTAATTAGGAAGCATTCTTTTTCCAAACTTTAAATGACTTTGGGGAAAGTAAACCCATTTACTCTATTAAAGCTTTTACTGGGAAGGTTTGTCTGTTCTCCTTGTGAGAGGAGAACCGGCATTTTTGTAAACAACTGTAGGACATGACATATATATTTTAGAAGTCACTTTAAATCTTAGGATCTGACAGATAAAATTTTATACTGCATATATATTTATTTATTGTCATATAGTTGACTTAAAATATTATATTTTTATGGAAAACCATAAATACAAATAGACAATGCAGAATTTAAAGACTTTGGATGCTGGGAGATAAAGGGGAGGGAAGAAACCTATCAAATAATTATTTCAATTATCTTCCATCTGGTAGTCTCAACCTCCCCCAAGACAGAAAATACTTATCCTTTTGGGAAAAGAAATAAATTTAATCTTCCTAAGGGCACACTCAGTTGTTACTATGCTTTTAATTCTTGGTTTCTTTTCCCCCCCAGTATGGAATGTTTCTTTTTATTTTGTGAACTGAGGTGTGAGTGAGTAAGCGTGTGTGCATGCGTGCATGCATGCATAGCAAGGAGCAAATTCTAAAGAATCTCAGGGAGAATTTTTTTTTTAATTATGGCTTGTTCCCAGGGAGTCAAGCAATTACCCAATTTTGAGTGTAGCAGCAGAATGGCTGTCTTCTCTCAAACCTACATCTCCTACTCTATTCATGATCTTGTAATGGAATAAGTAAACAATCGCAAAAGCTGAAGGCATAGGAGTCATTTAAAATTTTTGATCATAAATTCTCCAAACTCCTTCTCAGTCTAGTTGACCAGCTAAAGGTCCATTTAGTCTTAATAATAATAATGTCTCCAAGTATCAAATATTTTCATTCCCATTGATATTATATGATATACAATCTGCACATCATTTTTACCATATTGCACATATTTCATATATAAATGTATATAAATGTATATATATATATTTATATATATATAAATACCTATTTAATACATATAATATTATATATAAGGCATTTTCCTGTTGCTATCTGGATCCTTGCTATATTAGTATATGAAACAAAAAGGAAAGAAGGAAAAATAATCTGCATAATAAGTATCTTATAATTTAACATGTTCACTGTTATAAACTGCTGTGTATACAAAGGTATGTAGCTAATGCTATTTTTTTTTTATACATATGCATGAACACAAACACAACATTACAGCCTTATCATGTGCCCTAGAAAATGATGACAAGGTTTGTTTTTCTGTGACATGGAGAGAGAAATTTAAAGAAAATAGTATTAAGAAAGAATCAATTTTATATACATAATATATATATCTACTTAAGAACAATTTGTTTCTTGTTAAATATACTGAATCAAATGCTGTTTTTAATTTAAACATATAATATAAAAGATAACTCAATCGTAATAGTGGAAGCAATGAGATATTTGGAAGCAAGTTTAAGATGTTTCTGTTTAGACCTAAATTTAAAAAACTAAACCCTTTTTTGGGATGAGTTGGAGTCTCTTTATACAAATAATATGAGATAAATAATTTGACCATCTCTGGGTTTATGTGTTTTCGTTTTGCTCCCTTTGTTGGTGTTTTCTTTTGTTATTTTGTTTTAACCTTACATATGGTTGAGAATTTGGAATTTCTAAGTATATGCTTCTGCTTATGCCAACTTGAGATCTGAAAATATTCCAAAGTAAAATATGTCTGTAAAGAATTTTGAATTGGGGACTTCCCTGGTGGCACAGTGCTTAAGAATCCACCCGCCAATGCAGGGGACACATGTTCGATCCCTGGTCCAGGAAGATCCCACATGCCATGGAGCAACGGGGCCCGTGTGCCACAACTACTCAGCCTGCGCTCTAGAGCCTGCGCACCTAGAGCCAGTGCTCCGTAACAGGAGAAGCCACCACAGTGAGAGGCCTGCACACGACAATGAAGAGTAGCCCCCACTCAGAGTAGCCCCGCTCGCCGCAACTAGAGACAGCCCCTGTGCAGCAACGAAGACCCAACGCAGCCAAAAATTAATAAACAAATTAATTGATTAACTAAATAAAAATAATTTTGAATTTGATGATTCTCTCTGGTTGGTGTTAAATTCATCCTTAAGTAAATAAAATATAAATAAATAAATATAAAAAATAAAATATAAATAATAGGGATATATTATACAGAAAATAACCTGCATGTGAGAATACTTTTAGTAATTATTATATACAACTAAACTGTTTTTCACTATAAAATATCATTTGAAATAGACATTATTATACTTATATAATAATATAATATATATTTGTTATAAATTTATATTTATTATGTTATATAATAAATGTTATATTTATTATATTTCACTAATTACCATTGGCATACATGATAAAGAGGAAAAGTTCTCTTTTTTCAATTTTATTTATTTTTTTATACAGCATGTTCTTATTAGTCATCAGTTTTATACACATCAGTGTATACATGTCAATCCCAATCTCCCAATTCACCACACCACCATCCCCCACCCCGCAGCCGCTTTCCCCCCTTGATATCCTTACGTTTGTTCTCTACATCTGTGTCTCTTTTTCTGCCCTGCAAACCCATTCTCCTGTACGATTTCTCTAGGTTCCACATATATGCGTTAATATACGATACTTGTTTTTTTCTTGCTGACTTACTTCACTCTGTATGACAGTCTCTAGATCCATCCACGTCTCAACAAATGACCCAATTTTGTTCCTTTTTATGGCTGAGTAATATTCCATTGTATATATGTACAACATCTTCTGTATCCATTCCTCTGTCAATGGGCATTTAAGTTGCTTCCATGACCTGGCTATCGTAAATGGTGCTGCAGCGAACATTGCGGTGCATGTGTCTTTCTGAATTATGGTTTTCTCTGGGTATATGCCCAGTAGTGGGATTGCTGGATCATATGGTAATTCTATTTTTAGTTTTTTAAGGAACCTCCATACTGTTCTCCATAATGGCTGTATCAATTTACATTCCCACCAACAGTGCAAGAGGGTTCCCTTTTCTCCACACCCTCAGCATTTGTTCTTTGTAGATTTTCTGATGATGCCCATTCTAACTGGTGTGAGGTGATACCTCATTTTACTTTTGATTTACATTTCTCTAATAATTAGTGATGTTGAGTATCTTTTCATGTGTTTCTTGGCCATCTGTAAGTCTTCTTTGGAGAAATGTCTATTTAGGTCTTCTGCCCATTTTTGGATTGGGTTGTTTTTTTAATATTGAGCTGCATGAGCTGTTTATATATTTTGGAGATTAATCCTTTGTCCACTGATTCATTTGCAAATATTTTCTCCTATTCTGAGGATTGTCTTTTTGTCTTGTTTACGGTTTCCTTTGCTGTGCAAAAGCTTTGAAGTTTCATTAGGTCCCATTTGTTTATTTTTGTTTTTATTTCCATTACTCTAAGAGGTGGATCAAAGAATATCTTGCTGTGATTTATGTCAAAGACTGTTCCTCCTATGTCTTCCTCTAACAGTTTTACAGTGTCCAAACTTACATTTAGGACTCAAATCCATTTTTGTTTATGGTGTTAGGGACTGTTCAAATTTCATTCTTTTACATGTAGCTGGTCCAGTTTTCCCAGCACCACTTATTGAAGAGACTGTCTTTTCTCCATTGTACATCCTTGCCTCCTTTGTCACAGATTAGCTGACCATAGATGCCTGGGTTTATCTCTGGGCTTTCTATCTTGTTCCATTGATTTATATTTCTGTTTTTGTGCCAGTACCATATTGTGTTGATTACTGTAGTTTTAGAGTATAGTCTGAAGTCAGGGGGTCTGATTCCTCCAGCTCCGCTTTTTTCCCCTCAATACTGCTTTGGCTATTCAGGGTCTTTTGTGTCACCACACAAATTTTAAGATTTTTTGTTCTAGTTCTGTAAAGAATTGCATTGGTAGTTTCATAGGGATTGCACTGAATCTGTAGATTGCTTTGGGTAGTATAGTCATTTTCACAATATTGATTCTTCCAATCCAAGAACATGGTAAATCTCTCCATCTGTCAGTATCATCTTTAATTTCGTTCATCAGTGTCTTATAGTTTTCTGCATACAGGTCTTTTGTCTCCCTAGGTAGGTTTATTCCTAGGTATTTTATACTTTTTGTTGCAAAGGTAAATGGGAGTGTTTCCTTAATTTCTTTTTCAGATTTTTCATCATCAGTGTATAGGAATGCAGGAGATTTCTGGGCATTAATTTTGTATCCTGCAACTTTACCAAATTCATTGATTAGCTCTAGTAGTTTTCTGGTGGCATCTTTAGGATTCTCTATGTATTGTATCATGTCATCTGCAAACAGTGACAGTTTTACTTCTTCTTTTCCAATTAGGATTCTTTTTATTTCTTTTTCTTCTCTGATTGCCATGGCTAGGACTTCCAAAACTATGTTGAATAATAGTGGTGAGAGTGGACATCCTTGTCTTGTTCCTGATCTTAGAGGAAATGCTTTCAGGTTTTCACCATTGAGAATGATGTTTGCTGTGGGTTTGTCGTATATGGCCTTTATTATGTTGAGGTAGGTTCCCTTTATGCCCACTTTCTGGCGAGTTTTTATTACAAATGGGTGTTGAATTTTGTCAAAAGCTTTTTCTGCATCTATTGAGATGAGCATATGGTCTTTCTTCTTCAATTTGTTAATATGGTCTATCACATTGATTTGAGTATATTGAAGAATCTGTGCATCCCTGGGTTAAATCCCACTTGATCATGGTGTATGATCCTTTTAACATGCTGTTGGATTCTCTTTGCTAGTATTTGGTTGGGGATATTTGCATCTATGTTCATCAGTGATATTGCTCTGTAGTTTTCCTTTTTTGTGACATCTCTGTCTCGTTTTGGTATCAGGGTGATGGTGGCCTCATAGAATGAGTTTGGGAGTGTTCCTCTGCTATTTTTTGGAAGAGTTTGAGAAGGATGGGTGTTAGCTCTTTTCTAAATGTTTGATAGAATTCACCTGTGAAGCCATCTGGTCCTAGACTTTTGTTTGTTGGAAGATTTTTAATCACAGTTTCAATTTCATTACTTGTGACTGGTCTGTTCATATTTTCTATTTCTTCCTGATTCAGTCTTGGGAGATTGTACCTTTGTAAGAATTTGTCCATTTCTTCCAGGTTGTCCATTTTATTGGCATAGAGTTGCTTGTAGTAGTCTCTTAAGATGCTTTGTATTTCTGTGGTGTCTGTTGTAACTTCTCCTTTTTCATTTCTAATTTTATTGATTTGAGTCCTCTCCCTCTTGATGAGTCTGGCTAGTAGTTTATCAATTTTGTTTATCTTCTCAAAGAACCAGCTTTTAGTTTTATTGATCTTTGCTATTGTTTTCTTTGTTTCTATTTCATTTATTTCTGCTCTGATTTTTATGATTTCTTTCCTTCTGCTAACTTTGGGTTTTGTTTGTTCTTTCACTAGTTCCTTTAGGTATAAGGTTATATTGTTTATTTGAGATTTTTCTTGTTTCTTGAGGTAGGCTTGTATAGCCATAAACTTCTATCTTAGAACTGCTTTTGCTGCATCCCATAGGTTTTGGATCATCATGCTTTCATTGTCATTTGTCTCTAGGTATTTTTTGATTTTCTCTTTGATTTCTTCAGTGATCTCTTGGTTATTTAGTAACGTATTGTTTAGCCTCCATGTCTTTGTGTTTTTTACGTTTTTCTCCCTGTAATTCATTGCTAATCTCATAGCATTGTGGTCAGAAAAGATGCTTGATATGATTTCAATTTTCTTAAATGTACTGAGGCTTGATTTGTGACCCAAGATGTGATCTACCCTGGAGAATGTTCCGTGCACACTTGAGAAGAAAGTGTAATCTGCTATTTTTGGATGGAATATACTATAAATATCAATTAAATCTACCTGGTCTATTGTATCATTTAAAGCTTCTGTTTCCTTATTTATTTTCATTTTGGATGATCTGTCCATTGGTGTAAGTGAGGTGTTAAAAACCCCCACTATTATTGTGTTACTGTCGATCTCCTCTTTTATAGCTGTTAGCAGTTGTCTTATGTACTGAGGTGCCTTTTCATCTTATCTATCTTTCTGTGAGTGTGGTCTTTTTCCACAGGCTGTAGGGTTGTAGTTCTTCTTGCTTCTGCTGTCTGCCCTCTGGTGGATGAGGCTATCTAAGAGGCTTGTGCAAGTTTCCTGATGGGAGGGACTGGTGGTGGGTAGAGCTGGCTGTTGCTCTGGTGGGCAGAGTTCAGTAAAACTTTAATCCATTTGACTGCTGATGGGTGGGGCTGGGTTCCCTCCCTGTTGGTTGTTTGGCCTGAGGTGACCCAACACTGGAGCCTGCAGGCTCTTTGGGGGGGCTAATGGCAGACTCTGGAGGGCTCATGCCAAGGAGTACTTCCCAGAACTTCTGCTTCCAGTGTCCTTGTCCTCATGGTGAGCCACAGCCACCCACCACCTCTGCAGGAGACCCTCCAACACTAGCAGGTAGGTCTGGTTCAGTCTCCCCTGGGGTCACTGTTCCTTCCTCTGGGTCCTGATGCGCACACTACTTTGTGTGTGCCCTCCAAGAGTGGAGTCTCTGTTCCCCCCAGTCCTGTCAGAGTCCTGCAATCAAATCCCACTAGGCTTCAAAGTCTGATTCTCTAGGAATTCCTCCTCCGTTGCCAGACCCCCAGGTTCAGAAGCCTGATGTGGGACTCAGAACCTTCACTCCAGTGGGTGGACTTCTGTGGTATAAGTGTTCTCCAGTTTGTGAGTCACCCACCCAGCAGTTATGGGATTTGATTTTATTGTGATTGCACCCCTCCTACCATCTCATTGTGGCTTCTCCTTTGTCTTTGGATGTGGGGTATCTTTTTTGGTGCGTTCCAGTGTCTTCCTGTCGATGATTGTTCAGCAGTTAGTTGTGATTCTGGTGTTCTCGCAAGAGGGAGTGAGAGCACATCCTTCTACTCCGCCATCTTGGTTCAGGCTGAATTTAGAAGGGAAAACTCAACAACACTGCCAAATGATAGCCCAGGTTTACAGGGTAGCTTCCCTGACTTTATAACGAGCAGTATTTTCATTCATCATTATTATGGTGACTCATTTTCTCATCTAATAGATGATGGCTCTTTCATTTCCTTCATAAATGTTGATGAATTTTTTCAATATCATCATCAGTACTTATTCTTGTAAAAATCTTTTCAGCAATTCTAAAGGAAGCATATTCTGCTGGAACATATGATCCTCCAAACTCCAGAACTCCACACTCCAGAGGCCCTCCTTTCCACACGTGCTGCCACTCCCCTTCTGTGCCTAAGTAGAGGCTCCACCCCATGCTTGAATGTCACCCTACTTAGGCCCCACCGCCCAAGAGGAAAAGTTTTAAATGTTGATTTGCATTTTAGAGGGGAAAAATCAAAATTCTTAGTCATGCATAGAATACTGATACTTTTTTGCTTAAATGTAGTATAAAGTTCAGTGGTTTGTTCCAGCACTCATTTGTATTTTTCTTTCATGACACATACTTTTAAATTTTTATATAATTAACTTAACTGCATATTCCTTTAGATTTTATTATTATTATTAAAGTTGTCTTTTTTAGCAAATATGGATTTTTATTTGAAAATTATTTTAATTTAATTTTTAAATTAGGTACTGTGTTAATTTGCTAGGGCTGCCATAATAAAAGACCACAGACTGGGTGGCTTAAACAACAAAAATATATTTGCTCATATTCTGAAGGCTAGAAAATTAAGATCAAGATGTGGGCAGGTTTGTTGTTTTCTGAGGCTTCTCTCCTTCCTTGCAATGGCCACCTTCTCACTATTTCCCCACACAAAGGTCTTCCCTCTATGTGTGCTCCTGTCTTATAAGGACATCAGTCATACTGGATTAGGACCCACCCTAATGACCTCATTTAACCTTAATTATCTCTTTAAAAACCCTATCTCCAAATACAAGTCACAGTGTGACTTACTGGGGTTAGGACTTTAACTTATGAATTTGGAGGGGCACAATTCAGCCCATAGCAGTAATCAAAATGTAACTGTTTTACATGATTGTTTCAGGAAAAAAGTTCTTAGCAGCATCATCTACTGGATTTCTCCTTATAGTCATTTATGATATATTGAGAATTCTAACTAGGTACTCATTTTTAAAATCACTGTTTTATTGAATCTGTTCTTTTGTTCTTAGAAGCTCTCAGAATGACTTTTTATCCTTAATGTCCCTAAATAATATTACAATGCATCTAGACATACAGATCATTTTTATTAAAAAAATTGCTGAAGAGACTTCCGGGAAGATGGCGGAAGAGTAAGACACGGAGATCACCTTCCTCCCCACAGATACACCAGAAATACATCTACGCGTGGAACAACTCCTACGGAGCACCTACTGAACGCTGGCAGAAGACCTCAGACCTCCCAAAAGGCAAGGAACCCCCCACGTACCTGGTTAGGGCAAAAGAAAAAAAATAAACAGAGACAAAAGGATAGGGACGGCACCCGCACCAGTGAGAGGAAGCTGTGAAGGAGGAAAAGTGTCCACACACTAGGAAGCCCCTCGCGGGCGGAGACTGCAGGTGGCGGAGTGGGGGAGCTTCGGGGCCGCGGAGGAGAGCGCAGCCACAGGGGTGCGGAGGGCAAAGCGGAGAGATTCCAGCGCAGAGGATCGGGGCCGACTGGCACTCACCAGCCGAGAGGCTTGTCTGCTCGCCCACCGGGGCGGGCGGGGCTGGGAGCTGAGGCTCCGGAGAGGACTGAGGTTGGCGGCCTGAACACAGCCTGCAGGGCGTTAGTGCACCACGGCTAGCCAGGAGGGAGTCCGGGGAAAAGTCTGGACCTGCCAAAGAGGCAAGAGACTTTTTCTTCCCTCTTTGTTTCCTGGTGCATGAGGAGAGGGGATTAAGAACACTGCTTAAGAGAGCTCCAGAGACGGGTGCGAGCCGCGGCTAAAAGTGCGGAGCCCAGAGACAGACATGAGACGCTAAGGCCGCTGCTGCCGCCACCAAGAAGCCTGTGTGCGAACACAGGTCACTATCCACACCCCATTCCGGGGAGCCTGTGCAGCCCGCCAGGGTCCCGGGATCCAGGGACAACTCCCCCAGGAGAACGCACGGCGCGCCTCAGGCTAGCAACGTCACGCTGGTCTCTGCCGCCGCAGGCCCGCCCCACACTCCGTGACCCTCCCTACCCCCGGCCTGAGTGAGCCAGAGCCTCCGAATCAGCGGCTCCTTTAACCCCGTCCTGTCTGAGCAAAGAACAGACGCCCTCCGGCGACCTACACGCACAGGCGGGGCCAAATCCAAAGCTGAGCCCCTGGGAGCTGTGAGAACAAAGAAGAGAAAGGGAAATCTCTCCCAGCAGCCTCAGAAGCAGCGGATTAAAGCTCCACAATCAACTTGATGTACCCTGCATCTGTGGAATACATGAATAGACAACGAATCATCCCAAATTAAGGAGCGGTGTGTATGAAAGGCTCTTGGTGCTGCAGCCAGGAGTTAGTGCTGTGCCTCTGAGGTGGGAGAGCCAACTTCAGGACACTGGTCCACAAGAGGCCTCCCAGCTGCACATAATATCAAACGGCAAAAATCTCCCAGAGATCTCCATCTCAAGGCCAGCACGCAGCTTCACTCAACGATCAGCAAGCTACAGTGCTGGACATCCCATGCCAAACAACTAGCAAGACAGGAACACAACCCCACCCATTAGCAGAGAGGCTGCCCAAAATCATAATAAGTCTACAGACACCCCAAAACACACCACCAGACGTGAACCTGCCCACCAGAAAGACAAGATCCAGCCTCATCCACCAGAACACAGGCAAGAGTACCCTCCACCAGGAAGCCTACACAACCCACTGAACCAACCTTAGCCACTGGGGACAGACACAAAAAACAACAGGAACTACGAACCTTCAGCCTGCAAAAAGGAGACCCCAAACACAGTAAGGTAAGCAAAATGAAAAGACAGAAAAACACACAGCAGATGAAGGAGCAAGATAAAAACCCATCAGACCTAACAAATGAAGAGGAAATAGGCAGTCTACCTGAAAAAGAATTCAGAATGATAGTAAAGATGAATCAAAATCTTGGAAATAGAATAGACAAAATGCAAGAATCAGTTAACAAGGACCTAGAAGAACTAAAGATGAAACAAACAATGATGAACAACACAATAAATGAAATGAAAAATACTCTAGATGGGATCAATAGCAGAATAACTGAGGCAGAAGAACGGATAAGTGATCTGGAAGATAAAATAGTGGAAATAACTACTGCAGAGCAGGATAAAGAAAAAAGAATGAAAAGAACTGAGGACAGTCTCAGAGACCTCTGGGACAACATTAAACGCACCAACATTCGAATTATAGGGGTTCCAGAAGAAGAAGAGAAAAAGAAAGGGACTGAGAAAATATTTGAAGAGATTATAGATGAAAACTTCCCTAATATGGGAAAGGAAATAGTTAATCAAGTCCAGGAAGCACAGAGAGTCCCATACAGGATAAATCCAAGGAGAAATACACCAAGACACATATTAATCAAACTGTCAAAAAATAAATACAAAGAAAACATATTAAAAGCAGCAAGGGAAAAACAACAAATAACACACAAGGGAATCCCCATAAGGTTAACAGCTGATCTTTCAGCAGAAACTCTGCAAGCCAGAAGGGAGTGGCAGGACATATTGAAAGTGTTGAAGGAGAAAAACCTGTAACCAAGATTACTCTACCCAGCAAGGATCTCATTCAGATTTGATGGAGAAATTAAAACCTTTACAGACAAGCAAAAGCTGAGAGAGTTCAGCACCACCAAACCAGCTCTACAACAACTGCTAAAGGAAATTCTCTAGGCAAGAAACACAAAAAAAGGAAAATACCTACAATAACGAACCCAAAACAATTAAGAAAATAGGAACACACATATCGATAATTACCTTAAATGTAAATGGACTAAATGCTCCCACCAAAAGACACAGATTGGCTGAATGGATACAAAAACAAGACGCATATATTTGCTGTCTACAAGAGACCCACTTCAGACCTAGAGACACGTACAGACTGAAAGTAAGGGGATGGAAAAAGGCATTTCATGCAAATGGAAACCAAAAGAAAGCTGGAGTAGCAATTCTCATATCAGACAAAATAGACTTTAAAACAAAGACTATTAGAAGAGACAAAGAAGGACACTACATAATGATCAAGGGATCGATCCAAGAAGAAGATATAACAATTGTAAATATTTATGCACCCAACATAGGAGCACCTCAATACATAAGGCAAATACTAACAGCCATAAAAGGGGAAATTGACAGTAACACATTCATAGTAGGGGACTTTAACACCCCACTTTCACCCATGGACAGATCATCCAAAATGAAAATAAATAAGGAAACACAAGCTTTAAATGATACATTAAACAAGATGGACTTAATTGATATTTATAGGACATTCCATCCAAAAACAACAGAATACACATTTTTCTCAAGTGCTCATGGAACATTCTCCAGGACAGATCATATCTTGGGTCACAAATCAAGCCTTGGTAAATTTAAGAAAATTGATATTGTATCAAGTATCTTTTCCGACCACAACGCTATGAGACTAGATATCAATTACAGGAAAAGATCTGTAAAAAATACAAACACATGGAGGCTAAACAATACACTACTTAATAACGAAGTGATCACTGAAGAAATCAAAGAGGAAATCAAAAAATACCTAGAAACAAATGACAATGGAGACACGACAACTCAAAATCTATGGGATGCAGCAAAAGCAGTTCTAAGAGGGAAGTTTATAGCAATACAATCCTACCTTAAGAAACAGGAAACATCTCGAATAAACAACCTAACCTTGCACCTAAAGCAATTAGAGAAAGAAGAACAAAAAAATCCCAAAGTTAGCAGAAGGAAAGAAATCATAAAAATCAGATCAGAAATAAATGAAAAAAAAATGAAGGAAACAATAGCAAAGATCAATAAAACTAAAAGCTGGTTCTTTGAAAGGATAAACAAAATTGATAAACCATTAGCCAGACTCATCAAGAAAAAAAGGAAGAAGACTCAAATCAATAGAATTAGAAATGAAAAAGGAGAAGTAACAACTGACACTGCAGAAATACAAAAGATCATGAGAGATTACTACAAGCAACTCTATGCCAATAAAATGGACAACCTGGAAGAAATGGACAAATTCTTAGAAAGGCACAACCTGCCAAGACTGAATCAGGAAGAAATAGAAAATATGAACAGACCAATCACAAGCAGTGAAACTGAAACTGTGATTAAAAATCTTCCAACAAGCAAAAGCCCAGGACCAGATGGCTTCACAGGCGGATTCTATCAAACATTTAGAGAAGAGCTATCACCTATCCTTCTCAAACTCTTCCAAAATATAGCAGAGGGAGGAACACTCCCCAACTCATTCTACGAGGCCACCATCACCCTGATACCAAAACCAGACAAGGATGTCACAAAGAAAGAAAACTACAGGCCAATATCACTGATGAACATAGATGCAAAAATCGTCAACAAAATACTAGCAAACAGAATCCAACAGCACATTAAAAGGATCATACACCATGATCAAGTGGGGTTTATTCCAGGAATGCAAGGATTCTTCAATATACGCAAATCAATCAACGTGATACACCATATTAACAAATTGAAGGAGAAAAACCATATGATCATCTCAATAGATGCAGAGAAAGCTTTTGACAAAATTCAACACCCATTTATGATAAAAACCCTGCAGAAAGTAGGCATAGAGGGAACTTTCCTCAACATCATAAAGGCCATATATGACAAACCCACAGCCAACATCGTCCTCAATGGTGAAAAACTGAAAGCATTTCCACTAAGATCAGGAACAAGACAAGGTTGCCCACTCTCACCACTCTTATTCAACATAGTTTTGGAAGTTTTAGCCACAGCAATCAGAGAAGAAAAGGAAATAAAAGGAATCCAAATCAGAAAGGAAGAAGTAAAGCTGTCACTCTTTGCAGATGACATGATATTATACATAGAGAATTCTAAAGATGCCACCAGAAAACTACTAGAGCTAATCAATGAATTTGGTAAAGTAGCAGGATACAAAATTAATGCACAGAAATCTCTGGCATCCCTATACACTAAGGATGAAAAATCTGAAAGTGAAATCAAGAAAACACTCCCATTTACCATTGCAACAAAAAGAATAAAATACCTAGGAATAAACCTACCTAAGGAGACAAAAGACCTGTATGCAGAAAATTGTAAGAAACTGATTAAAGAAATTAAAGATGATACAAATAGATGGAGAGATTTACCATGTTCTTGGATTGGAAGAATCAACATAGTGAAAGTGACTCTACTACCCAAAGCAATCTACAGATTGAATGCAATCCCTATCAAACTACCACTGGCATTTTTCACAGAACTAGAACAAAAAATTTCACAATTTCTGTGGAAACACAAAAGACCCCGAAGAGCCAAAGCAATCTTGAGAACGAAAAACGGAGCTGGAGGAATCAGGCTTCCTGACTTCAGACTATACTACAAAGCTACAGTAATCAAGACAGTATGGTACTGGCACAAAAACAGAAAGATAGATCAATGGAACAGGATAGAAAGCCCAGAGATAAACCCACGCACATATGGTCACCTTATCTTTGATAAAGGAGGCAGGAATGTACAGTGGAGAAAGGACAGCCTCTTCAATAAGTGGTGCTGGGAAAACTGGACAGCTACATGTAAAAGTATGAGATTAGATCACTCCCTAACACCATACACAAAAATAAGGCCCAAATGGATTAAAGACCTAAATGTAAGGCCAGAAACTATCAAACTCTTAGAGGAAAACAAAGGCAGGACACTCTATGACATAAATCACAGCAAGGTTCTTTTTGACCCATCTCCTAGATAAATGGAAATAAAAACAAAAGTAAACAAATGGGACCTAATGAAACTTAAAAGCTTTTGCGTAGCAAAGGAAACCATAAAGAAGACCAAAAGACAACCCCAGAATGGGAGAAAATATTTGCAAATGAAGCAACTGACAAAGGATTAATCTCCAAAGTTTATAAGCAGCTCATGCAGCTTAATAATAAAAAAACAAACAACCCAATCCAAAAATGGGCAGAAGACCTAAATAGACATTTCTCCAAAGAAGATATACAGACTGCCAACAAACAAATGAAAGAATGCTCAACATCACTAATCATTAGAGAAATGCAAATCAAAACTACAATGAGATATCATCTCACACCAGTCAGAATGGCCATCATCAAAAAATCTAGAAACAATAAATGCTGGAGAGGGTGTGGAGAAAAGGGAACCCTCTTACACTGTTGGTGGGAATGTAAATTGATACAGCCACTGTGGAGAACAGTATGGAGCTTCCTTAAAAAACTACAAATAGAACTACCATATGACCCAGCAATCCCACTACTGGGCATATACCCTGAGAAAACCATAATTCAAAAAGAGTCATGTACCAAAATGTTCATTGCAGCTCTATTTACAATAGCCCAGAGATGGAAACAACCTACGTGTCCATCATCGGATGAATGGATAAAGAAGATGTGGCACATATATACAATGGAATATTACTCAGCCATAAAAAGAAACAAAATTGAGGTATTTGTAATGAGGTGGATAGACCTAGAGTCTGTCATACAGAGTGAAGTAAGTCAGAAAGAGAGAGACAAATACCATATGCTAACACATATATATGGAATTTAAGAAAAAAAACTGTCATGAAAAACCTACGGGTCAAACAGGAATAAAGACACAGACTTACTAGAGAATGGACTTGAGGCTATGGGGAGGGGGAAGGGTAAACGGTGACAAAGCGAGAGAGAGGCATGGACATATATACACTACCAAACGTAAGGTAGATAGCTAGTGGGAAGCAGCCGCATAGCACAGGGAGATCAGCTCGGTGCTTTGTGACCGCCTCGAGGGGTGGGATAGGGATGGTGGGAGGGAGGGAGATGCAAGCGGGAAGAGATATGGGAACATATGTAAAAAAAAAAAAAAAAAAAAAAATTTGCTAATTACTTGTTAGATAATCAATCTAATTTATTGAGTTTTCATGAATGTACGTTTCTCCTCTATTCACTCATTTCTTCTAGAATACCTAAAAGAAATCTGGCTAAGTTCTGGGGTCTAACTTCCAAATTTTAAAGTTTATTTTTGCTATTCTTATTTATATTTTATTGTTTTCTATTCAGGAAGAATTCCTCCACCCAGTCTTCCTAATGCTAACTTGTATTTCTTTTTGTACATTTGGAAAATCAGTCCATGTATTGAGATCTTTTTAATCCAATGACCATAACTTTAATTTTCATGAAATCATACTGATACTGTTTGATGAAATCATACTGATTCTGCTTACCCTGTTAATATTTTCCTAGGATGTAGTGTCATCTACTCGTTTACTGGGGTATCTTTTCTTATGTTCTTATTCTTCTTACAAAGTAATTTGGAGAACTGTACAACCATGTAGGGAAGGTGCCATATACATCTCTGGTGCTTCTATTCCATCCTGTTTTAATGAGAATGAGCATTTATCTGAAAGTTTTTGCTTAACAGCTGGCTGGGTACCTTGGTTGCTAGACCTCTATCTCTTTCTCCTGGGTGTTACACCAAGTATAAGGAGAACTGCCCTGTTTCTCTGACTAAAGCTCACATCCTCACCCCCTCTACCTGCCTGGAGGTAGAATGCCCTGCTAGTACAGGTTGGATCCAGAAGTACGGTGTGAGCTTTGTAGATAGTGTGATGACTTTTTTGCATCATCTCTTGCCCCTCAGCTAATCATCTGCCCTTTGCTTCCATTCTTCCCTCTTTCCTTCCTCTCTGGTACTTCTGGGTATGTGAAGCACATAATAAAGCACTCTTGCTGCTATTCCCTGTTTTCCACCAATATTTTCCTATGGGAAAATAGGTTAGGGCTCCATTCCTTAAGTTAATCTCTTCTGATTTCAATTTTCCAGGCATATCTCAAAATTTCTCATTCCTCATGCTTATGTTCTCATTCCCCAGCTTGTTTAGGAGTGTTGTGTGTGTTGTGTGCGTGCGTATGTTTAATTTATTACTTTTTGGATGGGGTGAGAGACAACATAAACTCAGTTTACAGACTATACCTAGAAAATCTACTTTTAATTAAAAAACATAGTTGGGGTACTTACATGGAGACAACAAATTGAAAATATTATATCAAACATACCTTTATATATGTGGTTCTAGAAGGGATCAGGTTGACATTTGTCTGAGTTTGTAACTGTCTGGCTAACTGGCTTATCACTATCATAAATCTTATACAGCCCTGAGGGATACATAGTTCACAAATCCCATAACTTTAAATGACAATATTTTTTAGCATGCAAGACATTTTTCCAAAGAAAATCCCATACAAACTCTCAATATCTGGGACCTGAATGCAGAGCACTCTGGTTTAAGCTGGAGAAACTGGTGGAAACCATGCAAGATGGCCTTCACATTTCTAACATGGCATCACACCCTGAGGAACCCTTGGGTTCCAGAGGTCACTCTTTGAAAGCCTATGCCATAGATCATCCAAGAAGATTAAAGTGATAATAATTAAAAAATATATATACAAACATTCAAAAATGAACCAGAAATATTTTAGTTCCAGAATTCTTTTACTTAATATTGCAAAATACTTTACACTTGTATTGCTTTTATTTTCTATGACGTCCAGACTTCCATAGAGAATAAGGCCTCTGGGCCTCTTGAGGCACTGGGACCAGGGCCGGGAGTCCATGAACCAAAACAAATCTACCTCTAGCCCCACAGGTTTGCTTCTCTTTCCTTGCCTATGTTGTACTATGATATTTTCTGCAAACTGACGTATCAGATACTCTGTGTTCATACATGGTATAAAATAGTTGCCTTGGTCCATGTTCCAATAGACATTAAATGAAATCACTCTGTCCTAAATCTGGCCTCCTGGGACTGAGGATTTTGTTCCCAGTGAGGTAAGGATTCAGCCCTGAGCCCTCTTCCTTGCCCAGAGAAGGAGGGTTATACATAGTACAAATATGGCTATACACTTACCCCTCTTCACATGAGAGACTAATTTTAAGAGTAAAGGCTCTTGGGCAAGGTGGAGACCCTATAATATGAATTCTATGGTGATCTTCTTGAGGGAGGACAACAATAGCTTTAACCATTTGTGTTAATCTCCAGGGTTTTGTACAATGCCTGGAACACTGTAGTAATCCACATTAGAAACAACTGTCTCAGCTAAGGCAGTGGCAGTGAAAATGGCCAGTAGGAGACTGAGTAATAAATATTTAAAAGGCAGAATAACAGAATTTGGTGATAAATAGGATGTGAACAATAAAGAAGATAGATGAATGAGAGGGCACTTTCATTTTGGAGAGTCAACAAACAGAGAATCCCCTTAAAAGACATAAGTTTACATGAATTGTTCCCTAGGGCATGGGATTTTAAATTTTGTTAAGTATTTCCCTAGTGGGTGAGGTAAATGTACCGTGTAATGTCGTGTGACCATGCGCTCAACTCTAGGTGATACTCCACTTCTATTCCTACCTTCCCCTGGTCCAATTTTGCTCAGCAAAGGAAGCTTCTCCTGCTAGATGCTTGTGGTATCAGAAATAGTATACAGAGAAACGTATAAGGAGAAATATGAGCCACCATAATTAAGCAAATAGGGGACATAAGTGCTAGCCCACCTGCACACCATACGCTGATATGTATGGTAGTAGCTGAACATCTTTCTTGATTTGGCTGATAAGTGCCCACTGCAAAAGCAATTTTTAAATTTCTATAGGAACAAAAGAACAATTCTGATTGGAAAAGTTGTAGTTGTGTTGTTGTTGTAGTTGTTATTGTTGCCTGTGTATAGCTTGCCTGAACAATAACTGTAGGGTACACTTGACAGTGATCCGTTTCTCCCGATTCAAATTTACAGGTCAGGACAATGTAAGATCTCTCACCAGGGCTCAGATCAGATCCCTAGTGATCGAATGTGGGTAAAGTCTTATTTGTCAGTGACCTGGCCACAGCTTCCTACACATCATCCTTGTACATGATCTGTTGAGTCCCCTGGGAAAGTCAGGAGGTCGTTTGCTCTAAGGGACCTTCATGGATGCTCTCATGAGATCAGCCATGTACATGGTCTGTTGGGTACCCTGGCATCAGCAAGCACTGACTCTTGAATATCTGATACCAGTCTGGCAGTGTGCTCAGAAACCCCCTTTTATTTACCTTGCCAGGTCACAGTTTAAGGTAATTCTGCTGCAGCATGATTGGGCATCTTCCCAAAAAGAGATCATCTACAGTGTGTTAACAAGAGTAGATGATATGCTTTTACACTAGAAGGGACAAATTAAATCTCCTAAGACCTACTGCTTGGGAAAAACCATCCAAATGGCCCAGGTTGTTTGTCTTTGACAAATCTGCCATATTTAACTATATAAAAATTAATTCCTAACATCCAAATCCAAGCATATAGTTTATGTATTTGTGTGTGTATTCAACATATACAAAATTTGGACAGATTCCAGAAGAAGCTAGAATGCCAAAGGCATGTGGAATATTTTTTTGTAATTTCATAGAAACATGTCATTAAACATTAATACACAAATCATGGCAGGAATCCATATACCTCTATTTGTATACCTTCATATATTGCCTTTAAAAAATGGTATATGATGCTGAAAAGATAAGACAAAACATCACTTTGTTTTTAGATGTTTCTGGAACATGAACAAATTTTCAGCAATATTATATACATTTATTTATCTGTGTTAAAATAATTAAACAAGGAGGCTACTTAAGCTAAATGAAACCTAAGCCAGAGTCAATTTTTCTACGTGCCTCAAGGTTAAGAAATCAAAACTTAAGAAGAACTAATCATAAACAGCCAACTACACTTTCCCAAATAAGGCAGTTGCTTAAGCTAGAGCCAATCAGATAATTTCCTTGCTTTGCTTTCCAGTCTGCTTTATTAAAAAGGTCTTTCTGTAACTCCTGCCCACGGAGCATCCCAACCACTTTTGAATTGGTTCTGCTCGAGTCAAACTGATGTTTGCTCAAATAGACTCTTCAAAAATATAATTGTTTTGTGACCACCTAGAGGGGTGGGGTAGGGAGGGTGGGAGGGAGATGCAAGAGGGAGGGGATACGGGGATATATGTATACATATAACTGATTCACTTTATTATATAGTAGAAACTAACACAACATTGTAAACATACTCCAACAAAGATGTTAAAAAATATATAATTGTTTAACATCTCTAAAGGAAAAACTCTCCTTCTGGGTGTTTCCTCTACTCCCAATACTCTAATTCACTTCTGATCACCAAATTTGTGGGGATTTTTCCTGTACCAAGCAATTCTGCAATACCAGCTGGGTGTCCTACAATTCAATTCAGTTCTGACTCGATCTACCTGGAGATAATATCAGATCCTATAGGTAAAAGGCTTAGTCCTACAGACTACTACCTCCTCAACACTCATCCAATCCCTCTCCCCCTACCACCTCCTTTTTAAAATTTTTCTGAAGGATATACACCACATATCCCACGGGCAATAAAGCACATTCAATGTGTTTATAAACCAGTCACTTCGTTTAAGCAAACACAAGTACAAAGTAAAATAAAATAAAACCACAAAATAACGAACTGCGTGTTCATTATTTTAGCCAGTGGCCAGTAGCCAAGTCCAGTTTGCTACCTATATTTCTGATCCACCAACTATAAGTTGGAGGCTCCCACACCCACCTCCAATCATGGACCTTTTGTTAGAGTAGCTCACAAAACTGCTGATGGAAGAGATGTATAGGGCAAGATATGTGGGAAGGGGCAGAGAGCTCTATACACTTTCTGAGTTCTCCACTCTCCCAGCACCTCCAAGTGTCCACAAACTCAAAGGTTCTCTGAACACCATCCTTGTGGGGTTTTATGGAGGCTTCATTACATAGGCATGATTGATTTAATCTTTGGCCATGTGACTCAATGGCCAAAGTGACTCAATCTCTAGTGCCTCTCTCCTCCCTAGAGGTCAGGAGGTGGGGCTGGAAGTTCCAACCCTCTAATACAGTTGGTTCCCCTGGCACCTAGCCCCCATCTTTAGGGAATTTCCAAAAGTCACCTCATTAACATAAATTCAGGTGTAGTTGAAACGGGCTTTTTATGAATAACAAAAGAGAACTTTATGGCTCTTATCACTTAGGAAATTTCAAGGGTTTTTAGAGTTCTATGCCAGAAGAGGATGAAGACTGAATGTATATTTCTTATTATAAATCACAGTATCACATTACCCTTTTCTAAAAATGTATTATTTCATGCACATTAATTGTTTGTATGGGTATGTCTATTTTTGTAACAACAGCTCCTGAAGACTGATCCAATTTATTTAAAATTTTCAATTAGCTGATAATGGCAAGTTTTTAAGGAAATAATAGTAATTATATTCTTTAAATGGACTTATTCTAAATTCAAATTAAGATATAATCTGAGGGAGAACAACTTACTGAAAACCAACTGTCTTGCATTCGAGAACCTCAATAACAGATTCATTCCATATTCAAAATACATAAGTAATGTGGTACTACTTAAATTTATTCTTTTATATTTTATGCTTTTATTATGAGGTAAATGTGTAATTTTAATAATGACATACTAATTTTTTGCTGCTTTCTTGAACAAAGTGACATTAAGCCAGCCTGAAATAATAAAAAACTATTGAATTAGGGAATGATTTAATATAATTGGTCTTGTAGTGCTTTCAAAATAACAGACTATCATTGAGAAGTAAAAGTGAGGCTTTCATAAATAGATAAGACATACAAACGCACAGAGTCACAGAAAACATGTGCTTAAAATTGTGGAAAAAATTCTAATGATTTTTGACCAGGTCGTTATATTTTAGATCAATAATTTTGAATTCGTAGTATGCAAATTTGTTTTTGGTAGGGAAATAGTCAACATTTTTATTTTTAAATGTTTCTGAAACATGTGAGGATGTTGAGCAACTGTGGTGGGATGTGTGGACTCCTGGGAAGAGAGCAAGTCTACAAATGCTGGAGAGGGTGTGGAGAAAAGGGAACCCTCCTGCACTGTTGCTGGGAATGTAAATTGGTGCAGCCACTATGGAGAACAGTAGGGAGGTTCCTTAAAAAACTAAAAATTGAGTTACCATATGATTCTGCAATCCCACTCCTGAGCATATATCTGGAAAAAACTATAATTCATAAACGTACATGCACCCCAATGTTTATAGCAGCACTAAGCACAATAGCCAAGATACAGAAGCAACCTAAATGTTCATAGACAGAGGAATGGATTAGGAAGATGTGGTATATATATATTTATTTATTTATTTACATACACACACACACACACACACACACACACACACACAATGGAATATTACTAGCCATAAAAAAGAATGAACTAGTACCATTAGCAGCAGCATGGATGGACCTAGAGATTATCATGCTAAGTGAAGTCAGCCACACAGAGAAAGACAAATATCATATGACAGCACTTACATGTGATATCTAAAAAAAAAAAAAAAAAAAAAGAGAAACAAATGAGCTTATTTACAATACAGAAAGAGACTCACAGACATAAAAAACAATCTTATGGTTACCAAGGGGAAAAGAGTGGAGGGATAAATTGGGAGGTTGGGATTGGCATATACACAGTCATATATATGTGTGTGTGTGTGTGTGTGTGTGTGTGTGTGTGTGTATGTGTGTATATATATATATATATCAAACATACGGCCAACAATGACCTACTGTATAGCACAGGAAACTATACTCGACATTGTGTAATAACCTATACTCGATGTTGTGTAATGACCTACTGTATAGCACAGGGAACTAGATGTTGTGTGGGAAAAGATTCTGAAAAAGAATATATATACATGTAAACTGAATCACTGTGCTGTACACCTGAAACTAACATGACATTGTAAATCAATTGGACTTTAATTAAAAAATTTTTTAATAAAAATAAATAAATAGCAATCAATAATGGTAAGCACAATCATTATAATAATGGTTTAGCAGATAAACATGGCTTGAAAAGAAGAAAAAGAAGAAACAGAAGCAGCTAAAATACTGAGTGTTTTTTATGTGCCAGACCATTTTCTAAGCTCTAAGCATTATATACATTATTTAATTTGAAAAGTAAAAAAGCATACAAAGAAACAGAAAATATCCACATGGTACAATCATATTTTGTATGATTATATTTTTACTATTCCCTTCGTAAGTGTATACTGGACAAATGGTCCCAAATAAATTAAACATCCATTAAATCTTGTCAAAACACAACCAAGAATCACAATATTTCCTTGTGATCCAAATAAAAATTTAATTCTTCAGTCAACTTGGACCACTGGTTAAGTGTTTTAACAGATAGTGCGATACTCACATGCACTGTTGGATTTCCAAGAAATGATGGATGATGAGGTCTTTTGAAACAAGCACTAGACTGGATGGTGACCCTGCTCTGACACCAAGTAAGCAGCCTTGGGCAAGTACTGTCCCCTGGGGGCTTGTTCCCTTACTGGCCTAATATCTAAGTGGTCTTCCAGGTATGGGAGACTATACCTACAAAATTCTTAAGTGAATGATTGATACTTTACAAAATCTTACAAAATCATTTCCAACCCTGACATTTACAAGGTTGATTTTGTTTGTTTGTTTGTTTGTGGTTTGGTATTGTCACAAGATCTCAGTCAAGTTTTCATAGTAAGTCAATGACACTTGACAGTTTGCAAAAAAAAAAAAAAAAAAAAGAAGCAAGGACCACCTGTTAGTGAGTCTCACTGCTGTAGTTCAGAATGAAAATTCTCTTGAGCATGCTGATTTCCCTGGGTAAAGAACTGATATTTTTGAGTTTCAAGAAGCTTCACTGTCCTCAAAACAGATCAGGACAAATGCCAATTTTTGCAGATGGGTCACATTATTACATACTAAAACAGAAAGCAGCTGTGTACTTTAATAGAATAATTTCAGACAATTTTCCTCTAAAAAGATGCAGAAGAGTCAGGTGCCCACCACTCCGTGCTTTTGCAATTGATTTTCAACCACTGTGATAATGACTGATAATGTTAGACAAAACCAAGTTAGTCATGTTTATGAGACAGCAGTTGGGAATTAATACTCATGTTTTTGCCATTATTTGCCATCATTATTATGGATTTGCCATATAGACATACTTACTAATATGTTTTACGATATTTTTCATACTAATAGAGTTCATATTTGACAGTCTATGATCTCAAATTATTTTCTTCCTGTAAATTATCTACCCATTACATTATAATAAGAGTAACTGAGAGTATGCAGATAATATTAATAACTAATCTAATACAATAATCTGACAATACTGAGGACAATTCAAACTGCTTAATTAAATGTAAGGCTGCTACCTAAACAGATATATGACTTTCACTTTTATTCTGATAATAATGAATCCTGTGATTACATTTTGTGCTTATAGAAATTTCATTTTTATATATAGAGACTTTCTTGAAATGGATTATATTATAAAAGAAATTTCCAAATTATATTTTTGTCTTAAATAGGGAAAGCATCATTTCAAAAATAGCATCAATAGCATAATATAAATATACAGAAAAATAATTATTCAATTAATCTTAAATTTTTAAAGTTTTTTTTTAAACTTTTTTTCAGGCAATTTTTTTTTAGAACAGCTTTGGATTCACAGCGAACTTGAGAGGAAGGTAAGAAGCTTTTCCATACACCCCTTGCCTCTGTACATGCAACATCCCCTCCACAGTGGTACATTTGTTACAACTGATGAACCTACGTTGACACATCGTTATCACCCAAAATCATAGTTTACATTAGGGGGCCCCCTTGGTTTTGTATATTCTCTGGGTTCAAACAAACATATAATGGCATGTATTCACCAATATAGTACCATTCAGAGTATTTCCATTGCCCTAAAAATCCTCTGTGCTCTGCCTATTCATCCCTCTATTCCTCCTAACTCCTGGAAACTACTGATCTTTTAGTTGTCTCCATAGTTGTGCCAATTACTCTTATTTAAAAAAAATAGAACCTAGTTTTAGCATAACGTACAAAATTTGGATATGCTTTTTCTTATTCTTGGGATAACCAAAAGATGGGGAATGTATATGAGTTCTCCAAGTAACAAAGCAAGTCTGTTGGCAGAAACAAGTATTTGCAATCTGTTCTTTTTAATACTACCCAATAATTTTCCACCCTGGTATAATATATGTTTGGTATACTTACTTCAAGATCTCAGCTGACACTTGCAAAAAAAATGTTTTATGAATCAGTTGACCTCATTTAACATAGAGAAAAATTGTATTGATTTAAAAATATATTTATATTCTGCATTAAGTCAGAAAAAATATACTTTTTCTGAAATTCTTCAAGGATTATCATCTGAAAGGGATTTTCAACTAAACAATTTTTTCTATTAAGAAACTGATTTGTTTTGAGGTTGGGCTTTTGTATCTGACTGGGAAAGGAAGTACTACCTAGCAGAATCACTAAGGGACTGTCTTCCTCTGGGTAGCCACTTCTCATGAGGGGAGTTGAGCTGTCATACTAAAAAATGCATGTGAGGTGAAAGAGAATTTTTCATTTCATGTAAATTGCAGTTAGGAATGATGTGTATTTCCACTGATGTTTTATAGCTTTGGGGTCATTAAATTGGGTAGGAAATAAAAATAATGAAATGAACATTTTCCTAATTGTTTATTAAAATTGAAGAGCTCTCTTCAAATCAATACCCAGAAGTGGACTAGCTGGATCATATGGTAGTTTTATTCTTAATTTTTTGAGGGATCTCCATATTTTTGTCCACAGTGACTGCATCAATGTACATTCCCCCTGACAGTGCATGAGGTTTCCCTTTTCTCCACATGCTCGCCACCACTTGTTATTTGTTGTCTTTTTGATAACAGCCATTCTAACAGGCATGAGATGATACATCATTGTGGTTTTGATTTGCATTTCTCTGATGATTAGTAATGTTGAGCATCTTTTCACATGCCTTTTGGCCATCTGTATGTCTGTTCAGCTCCTCTGCCCATGTTTTACTCAGGTAAAATGGCTCCTCTGCCCATTTCTTACTCAGGTTGTATGTTTTTTTGTTGTTGAGTTGTATGAATTCTTTAGTCGTTTTTTATATTAACCCCTTATGAAATACATGATTTGTAAGTATCTTCTCCCATTCAGTAGGTTGTCTTTTGCTGATGGTTTCCTTTGTGGTGCAGAAGGGGTAAATTTAGAGTTGGGAGAGAAAAGTAGAAGGGAGAACAGAGCCACAAATGTGTGCAATACAGCTGTAATTGAAGGAGATAAACTAGAATCAAATCCCAGGCCTTGGGGAAGAAGCTCAGTCATGGGGCTGAGACAGCGGATGTGGAATGGGGTCCTAGCCAAACTAGTCTGAAAACTATTTTCAAATGTACATGTGAAGCTAATTCAAATATTATTCAAGTGTACATGTGAAGATAATATTTCAAAACTAACTTGAGGAGGAGTGGTGAATAAGCAACATTTACTTGATTTAGGATTTCTTCCTCAGCTATTCTAGGCTAATTAACCTCATAAATTTAACCTTAATTGTTTTTATATTAAGCATGCAAGTGACCCCAATTGGTGCCAAAACAAAAACAGAAATCAGAAATAAATATATACAGGATTAAAAATGCAAAACATGACTATTCATAAAAATAATAACATATTTATGCAGATTATGTCAAATAATGGAAGTTAGCCCTTATGTTACATCTTTACCCATCAAAGAGGAAAAAAACAATGAACTGGGCTTCCCTGGTGGCGCAGTGGTTGAGAGTCCGGGAAGATCCCACATGCCGCGGAGCGGCTGGGCCCGTGAGCCACGGCCGCTGAGCCTGTGCGTTCGGAGCCTGTGCTCCACAATGGGAGAGGCCACAGCAGTGAGAGGCCCGTGTACCACAAACAAAACAAAACAAAACAACAACAAAAAAAACAATGAATGGACCCATCTCTTTTATAATGTTTTCACTTTATAAAAGCCCATTAGTGAATGAATTAGCTATCCTCATTGGTTAAAAGTTTTGATAGATTTATTTCTGTTGTCAGTTTGTATAATTAACCTGTTCATATTTAGTATTTTAACCATCGAGAATTTGTTAGCATTTATTTTACTACACCAAATTAATTTTACTCATTTCCCTTTGTCCATAGTAATTCTCACATGGAGTCTTGATACAATTTAAGTTAATTTGATGTTAACACCATAAGTAGCAAAATTCCAGAAAAACATTAAAGTATTTCATCAAATGTCATGAACAATTGAAGCCCATTTTTTTCAGACCCAAAATAATAATTTGTGAAATATAATCAATACAAATGACAGTTTATAAAATACGTATGTCTACTTTACTCAGACTGATACTTGATATTGTCACGTTTTTTGTTTCTGCCAATCTGGTGGGTATGAAGTGTTATTTCATTGTGATTTTTACATTGTGCTTCCTTAATTCCTAATGAAATCGCCTATAGATTCATATGATAAACTGTCATTTTGTAACATACCAGCTAACTAATTTTGCCCATTTTTCAGGTTATTTGTAATTTTCTCTTTGATTTATAAGTGATCTTTAAAACTACATTAATACAGGAAATATTTATTGAGTCTCTGCCATGTTCCAGGCAGTGTTTTCAGCTCAACAGGTATACATCAGGAAACAATGCAAATATCAGTGCCCTCACCAACTTAAACTCCAATGCAGGAAGAGACAGTTAAAACTCATCTCAATAAATATCACAACATATCAGATGGTGCAATGTGGAAAACTAGACAAGGGAAAAAGGAGCTTCAGAATGGGAAGGTGATGCTGTTTGCAATTTTGCATAGGTGTCACTGAGGAGGTACCATTTCATTGAAGATTTGAGGGAGTAGTTCAGAAGCAATCTTTGGGGAGTATTTCCCTGAGACGGGAACTACACAGTGCAAACCCCAGGGATGACTATTTGGCACATATGATGCACGGTAGGTTGGTAGGGGTAGAACTGAGTAAACAATGGGAGGACTTGTTGGCCATGAGATCCAAGAGGTGATGGAGGAGCCAAATCACACTGGGGAGAACCGGGCATCGTGGGGACTTTGTTTTTTACTCTGAAGGGAATGAGGCGTCTTAGAAGATTTCAAGCAGAGGAATGTTGCCATCTGGAATTTTTTTCCCATTCTCGTTGTGATTTTGAGAAAGATTGTACAGGACCAGAGAGGAAGCAAAGAGACCAGCTGGGGTGATGTAATGATCCAAAGGAGATCTGTTGGTGGTTTGCAAGAGGGTGGAAGCAGGGGCACTGATGAGCAAGGGTCATGTAGGGGAGAATGTCTCTTTGGCATGTGGATTATTTCGAGGTCAAAACAATCAAGGCTCAAAAGACTCAGGAAGAAACTCTGACCTTTCCTCTAAATACCTAAAAGAATTTGGATAGAGGGCATGTTCCCAGAATAGAGCTATCACCAGAGATATCTGCATAGAATTTAGAATTTAGGCTAGGTGTGATGAGAGAAACTCTGCAGGGCCTAGAGGTGACAGTCCACTCTGTGTTCCAGTCTCCGCGTAACACAGCAAACATTTGACATTTACCAAACACTTCCCTTCCATCTCCATGTGAATTACCTTCCACCTCTATGAAGCCCGAAACTACTATTCCCAACCTCCTCCTTTGACTTTTGCTGAAGATAATATTTAAGGTGAGGGTTTCAGCCTTTTCGGTGAGTTACTCATTTCTCCTGGGTCTCTCCCATGTACACATGTTATTAAACGTTTGTTTGCGTTTTCTCCTGTTAATCTGTCTTATGTCAATTTAATTCTTAGACCAGCCAGAAGAACCTAGACATGTAGAGGAAAATTTCCTTCCTCCTTTTCCTAATATAATCAGTATATATTTTGGAGGAAGAGTTTTCCTGAGATTGAATGTGGTGTGTGAGGGACAGGAGTCAAGGTGACTACAAAGTTTTGACCCTCCAGAGTAACTGTGATAAGGACAGAGTAAAGGGACAAAGCAGGTAATTAAATAATTAATCCCACTAGGGGACTGTAAGTAAAGAAGAAAGTATGGGAAAGCCCTGTAAGTTAATGATCACTCAAGAAAGCAGATTTGCTTAACCACAAAACCAAGCAGGCTTGCTTAGAAACAAAAACAAGCAACAGAAGCATGAGACACGCCCCCAAACAACAAAACAATGGTGGCATGAGACCCATATCCTGCCCAGTGAGCTCAGTAAGTTAATGATTCCTAGCACATGCTCCTCTGTGCACACTAAAAACAAAAAGAAAAAGAAAAGGTGACATTATACTGAAACCTAAGATGATTTACCATTTTTAGTATATGTTACCAGCTTTTTGCTCATTTCCACTGTGCCATGACAGTCCCAGCCAGACCATGTAGGGACAAGAAAACTCCCCCACCCGACATGGAGGAGGAACCAATGATGGAAGGGTAACATGCACTCAAGAATGAGGAAGAAGGTGCTCTTCTCCAGTTCTCAGGGCAGCAGCCTCTTGCCCGCCTGCTTATAAGCCTCACAAGCGTCCTACTCTAATAAATCACTTCCTATCTATCACGTTGCCTCTTGCTGAATTCTTTCCGTGCTGAGACATAAAGAACCGGAATTCTTCAGAGCCTCCCAAAATGCCACCCAAGCAATTTCAACTGAAAGGCTGAAGTTGCACCTATCAAGTCTGACAAACCTATGTGTGAACACAGTGCTACTTCTACTTATAATATTATGAGATATTTGTGGTAGGAATTTAAAAATAAAACAGAAGTAGTAGAAAAACTTACACACTAATTAATGTAACTGTATATGATCTATATAGTTATCCTATAATTAAAGAATAACCTAGTAAATTAGTAAAATTAATATGAAACCATATAAATACTCATTAGCTTTCCAAAATGGTGTAAGGAAAATATTTATGTTCAAGATTATACCACATCTTTTCTCGTTTTATCATCCTGCTATAATTAAGGACCTTGCCTGTACCACAGAGTCCTGTTCAGAATCATTTAGTGAATAAATGCAAATGCATCACAATGTTCCTCCTACAATTTTCCAACTATCACACTTTTATTGTAACACCATCGGATCTGCTTAGAAAAAGGTTGCTTTTCCTTGATGCTATTTGCAGTTATTTGTGCCTACAGGATGAGCATCTTTGTGTTTGTGCAGGACAGCCATGCAGAATTCTGTTTTTCTAGCACACTCTGTGCTCCAAGTGAAATAAAATTAGTCTTCACTCTAACCTTGGGAAGGAGGAAGCAGTTCTTGGTTTGTAACTCAAATTCAGCTCTCCCACTGAATTCTATGCTATTCCTGTGAACATTACTGAACAGCACTTATCAGAAATTTATTGTTTAATCATGTTATGTCCACATTCATGAAAACTTCATCCTAACTATTTAGATAAAGAAAACAAAATGATTAATAATAATGATCCAAGGAAGTGAATTGACTAGTCCTATGGGTACAGGAAGCCTAGCATTTGCTTTTTCAAAAGATACCCAGCTTGGTCTTTGGGATTTATAAAGAAATATGTTATATCTATAAATAATTCTGTCTCAAAATAATATATTCATATCCTCACAAATGTTTCCTGTATTTTTGTATAACAACTTACCTGTGTTTGTAACATTATTCCCCACCTTTCAAATTCTGTTTTAGTAATCATAACATTTGTGCCTTTAGCAGTTTTCTGGAATCAATATTGCTTTTTGCTGCAATGAAATAGTTTCTTGTTGATTTTTACTGGAAACATTTTCCTCCTGTGGATTGAAATATCTTATAACTCTGTCTTTTCGCTCACTGCTTCCCTTTGCCACTTATGCTTCTTGGCTTCACAGTGAGTGTTCCCTGATTCGCAGTTTAGTAAATTGCTGCTCACAAAAATAAAACCGCCAAAGTAAAAAATGCTTTTCAAGAAAGAATCCAAAATTGTGGTGGAATAACAGCAGACAAAATGGTTCAGCAAACACTGTTATAATCTTTCTTTCGTTTTGTATTCTACTTAAAAAATTGCTCACAGAAACTTGCCTTCCTTCTTTTCTCCCATATTCACTCCTAGTATCTATGCTTCTAATCACCCATTTAGTAAATTACTAGAAATTAGCTAATATTAGGAAATGTTTATTCTTTTTCAACTAGCTCCTCTTTCCCCCCTCATTTTTTAATTTGATTCTTAATAAGTATAATAAATTTTGAGGACATATTGGCAATACATAACAAATACTCCAAAAGAGAGCACATGTATTACCTTAATAATGTGATTTCTATTTTTTTTTTTTTTTTTTTGCGGTGCACGGGCCCCCCACTGCTGCTGTCTCTCCCGCCACGGGGCACAGGCTCCGGACGCGCAGGCCCAGCGGCCACGGCCCACGGGCCCAGCCGCTCCGTGGCACGTGGGATCCTCTCGCACCGGGGCACGAACCCGCGCCCCCTGCATCAGCAGGCGGACTCCCAACCACTGCGCCACCAGGGAAGCCCCATTATAATGTGATTTCTTAAAATACATTCTAAGAAAATAATCAAGCAAATTTGAGCATGTTCATTAGTAAGTGGTTTATGATTAGCTTCTTCCACCTTTCCATCTTCTGTCATGAAGAAAACAATCCAAATGTTGATGAATATAAAAATAAATTTTAACTTTAAAAGTTATGGTACATACAAATGATATGCAAATAGTTTGCTTTAAAATTTGTGATAGGGACATATATGAATATACACACACACACACACACACACACACAGATGTCCAGTCTGTAGGGTTAATATAAAAGAACAGATTACAAAACTCTATCTATATTACACTATTGTTTAAAGTATATTATATTTATATAACATTTACATATATAAATATATACACAAATAAATATATAGAGTACATCTATATACCTGTCAGTATATATGCACATATAATGAAGACTAGAAAACAACATATTATTATGTATTATTGTTGTGCTGAACTTTCAAAAGCTTTCCAAGATTAAAACTGCAAGAGAATAGATATTTTATTCAGGTAGCTGTGATAGGGCAGACAATCAAATATGAGGCATTAAAGGGGATTTATAGGAGAAAGAAATAAAAGTATATATTATCAACAGTAAATTTGGTTGGCAGGTCAGAGAGGCATCACAAAGGACTTTTTCTTTGTGATTTTACCCATTTCAGTCAGTTATGTTCTGTTTTTTCAGAATTATTGATTCAAAGAAGAAATCTGGAGGGAGAGGGCTAGTCCTTAAAAACAGGAAGCAAGGGTGTCAGTGTAAATTTAGAGGAGCAGGAAATCAGATAGTTCTCCACATGTATGCCACTGAGTTGTAGGATTGTAGGTAATTTTTATTATCTGCTTGACATTTCCTCATTTCCTGAAGAATTTTCAAAAGTATGTATTTTATAATAAAAATATTTTAATAAAATTATGCAGACATTATTTTCTCTGGAAAAAATTTATCTTGAAACCAAATTGGGCATGTTCAACAATGAAAAGGAACAGTTAGTCCAACAGAATGTGTGTTGGGTTGGCCATTCCAAGCCTATTACTGTAATAAATTGTAAACTTAAAAATTAAAACTTTTTTCAAATAAAACGACAACTTTTAGGCATTTATTTTCATTTTGCAAGTCATAGCATGACTGTGAGTGTGTGTGTGTGTGTGTGTGTGTGTGTGTGTGTGTATGTTGGAGCGAACTTTGATTTAACTGAAAATTCGATTTGACCATTATCTTTCATTGAAATGTCCATCAACTCTTGATTCAGATGTAAATTAAATAAATTTTAAGAGTGAGTATTTTCATACATATGGCCAACAGGCACATGAAAAGATGCTCTGCATCACGAATTATTAGAGAAATGCAAATCAAAACTACAATGAGGTACCACTTCACACCGGTCAGAATGGCCATTATTAAAAAGTCAGCAAATAACAAATGCTGGAAAGGGTGCGGAGAAAAGGGAACCCTCCTACACTGTTGGCAGGAATGTAAGTTGGTGTCGCCACTATGGAAAACAGTATGGAGATTCATCAGAAAACTAAATATAGAGTTACCGTGTGATCCAGCAATACCACCCCTGGGCATATACACAGACAAAACTATAATTCAAGATACGTGCACCCCTATGTTCATAGCGGCACTGTTCACAATAGCCAAGACACAGAAACATCCTAAATGTCCAATGACAGATGAATGGATAAAGAAGATGTGGTACATATATACAATGGAATATTACTCAGCCATAAAAAAGAATGAAATAATGCCATTTTCAGCAACAGGGATGCAACTAGAGATTATCATACTAGGTGAAGTAAGTCAGACAGAGAAAGAAAAATACCATATGATATCATTTACATGTGGAATGCAAAACATGACACAAATGAACTTATTTACGAAACAGAAACAGGCTCACAGACATAGAGAACAGACTTGTGGTTGCCAAGTGGTGGGGTGGGGGTGGGAGGGATAGATTGGGAGTTTGGGCTTAGTGGATGCAAAGTATTATATATATAGGATGGATAAACAACAAGGTCCTACTATTTAGCACAGGAAACTATATTCACTATCCTGTGATAAACCATAATGAAAAATAATATGAAAAAGATTGTACATATATGTATAACTGAATCCCTTTGCTGTACAGCAGAAATTGACACAACATTGTAAATCAACTACTTCAATAAAAAAGTGAGTCTTTTACTGATTGCATTACAATTACAAAACACACCCTCTATTTTATTCCTCCCATCATTGCTTATATTGGTTTATTAAATAATGATTTTAGGACAATAAGGTAAGTGTAACTAGAAGAGAAGATCATAAATAGCTACAACATGCTGAGAGAAAATAATTAAGTAAAATTATGATAAATATTTGTTTATGTAAAACATTTATCTTCAGCTTTTATCAAGTACTTAAATTTCAAATGAAGCTATGTCCTAATTTGGTCCAATTAGAAATAGTCCTGATTCTCTCAGAACTTTCAGAACATTTATGTGAAACTATTATTAATATTAATATTTGTATTTTATTTTTTTAGATTTTTTTTTGATATGGACCATTTTTAAAGTCTTTATTGAATTTTTTTTGTTACAATATTGTTTCTGTTTTATGTTTTGGTTTTTTGGCCACAAAGCATGTGGGATCCTAGCTCCCTGACCAGGGGTCGAACCTGCACCCCTGGAATTGGAAGGTGAAGTCCCAACCACTGGACCACCAGGGAAGTCCCTAATATTTATATTTTAATGATATATATGTATATGAATATTTTTACTAGTTTTAGTAGGCTGGGAAGTTTTGAGGACTCTTGGTATCAGCACTAAGATGTAGAGAGCTGGAAAGAGCTTTGGTCCAATAACACAATAAAAGAAAATGTTAACAAATTTCAAATGAAGGCCTTTTAGTAAACCCATAGAAGATCTGAGGTTACAGGGCAGACCATTAATCAGACATCTCAAGAAAGTCAGGCATCAGAAAGGAGAAACAGACAGGAAAGATGACTCGAATGCTACCTAAGTCCGTTGAAAGATTAAACTGGAAAGGTAGAGTGTGGGTTTTCATGAGAGTGTGAACCCCCTGGGAAACGCAGGCATAGATGGTTTCTCACCCTTGTGCAGTGCTTTCTTCCAGGAAACCCACTAGACTTTTGTGGGGATGTTTGGTGAGAATCTAGAGAAAGCTTCTCCCATGGTGGAGGGAAACAGCAGACACTGCCACAGTATAATCAAACTGTCCCCTCCCTCCCCCTCCCCTCATCTCTACTACAGAAAGTAGACTTAACCTTCAGGATACAATTCCATTGCATGTGGGGGTGGGGAACAGAGGCCATAATCTCCACTTTTCCTAAGTAAAAACAAATACATACACAAACAAAAAGCAGCTTAATCTGCAGGAAAAAGGGCATCGAAGCTGTAGCCTAAGGATACTGGTGGATACCTACTGCAGCAAGGGGAGGGGAGCAAGGGGAAAATATAGAAGCTCCAGCCCTGGAGGAGGGACAGAAACACTTGTGAAGGCCACACCTCTGAGATACAAGTCCACATTATTTGTCTGTGACTGAAGTTAATCAGAACATCAGGGAATGCTTATCCTCCCCTCACCTTCAACATCATGCTAACAAGCCTCCCCGCAAATGACAAAGGAATACAGTTGAACAGAGGCAAAGAAAGACTCTGAGGAAAGCCCCAAATCAAACAAGAAGACAAACATGAAATATCACTTCAGGGGTCTGAAGTCTCTGGTGCTCTTAGCAATGAACTCTATCTCTTGTAACCATAGCAACAACAGAAGTCAAACCCATCCAAAATCCTGGCTAGATTAACACAAACTGCATACTAAAGCCCTACTAGAAGGAAGGGTACTCATCTCCAAAATTAAAATACACTTACCTCAGTATCCACTGTCATAAACATTATATACAAATTTTGACAAGAAAAATCCAAGCATAGCATGGCAAAAAACAAGATACAGTGTAGCTAAAAGAAATAAACAATCACTGGAACTACACTCAGATATAATACAGATAATGACTTGACACTTTTAAATAAGTAATTTATAATTATGATTAATATGCTAAAGAATTTAATGGAAAAGGTAGGTAGCATTCAATATTAGATAGGTAAATTTAGTAGAAAGTTAGAAATTGTAAGAAAGAGTCAAACAGAAATATTGAAATTAAAACACAGTAACAAAAAATGAAGAATGCCCTTGACAAGCTCATCAGTAGATACTGCCAAGGAAAGAATGAGTGGACTATTGTGGTACCTTCTGGTTGTCCTTTCCTCTATATTTTTATTTGTATATTCTTTCTAACATATCTGCTAGTTTCCTAGTCTAATTTTATTTTTTACTTTGTTATTGTTCTCTCTTTTTTTTTTTTTGGCCACCCCACGTGGCTTGCAGGATCTTGGTTCATGAGCCGGGGGTGAGGCCAAAGCTCCTGGGGTGGGAGGTCCGAGTCTGAACCACTGGACTAGTAAAGAACCTCAGACCCCAGGGAATATTCATCAGAGTGAGGTCTCACGGAGGTCCTCATCTCAGCACCAAGACTCAGCTCTACCCAACAGCCTACAAACGCCAGTGTTGGAAGCCTCAGGCCAAACAAACAGTAAGACAGGAATACAATCCCACTTATTAAAAAATAAATAAATAAATGAGATGGCAAAAAAATAGTCACAGATGAAGGAGCAAGGTAAAAACTACAAGACCAAATAAATGAAGAGGAAATAGATAATCTACCTGAAAAAGAATTCAGAGTAATGACAGTAAAGATGATCCAGAATCTCATAAATAAAATTGATAAACCCTTAGCCAGACTCATCAAGAAAAAAAGGGAGAGGATGCAAATCAATAAAATTAGAAATGAAAAAGGAGAAATCACAACTGACACAGCAGAAACGCAAAGGATTATAAAAGACTACTACAAACAACTATATGCCAATAAAATGGACAACCACGAAGAAATGGACAAATTCTTGGAATGCGACAATTTTCCAAGACTGAACCAGAAAGAATTAGAAAATATAAACAAGCCTATCACAAGTAATGAAATTGAAACCATAATTTAAAATCTTCCAACAAACAGAAGTCCAGGAACAGACGGCTTCACAGGAGAATTCTATCAAATATTTAGAGAAGAGCTAACACCCATCCTTCTTAAACTCTTCCAAAAAATTGCAGAGGGAGAAACACTCCCAAATTCATTCTACGAAGCCACCATCACCCTGATACCAAAACCAGAAAAAGATATCACAAAAAAAGAAAATTATAGACCAATATCATGATGGACATAGATGCAAAAATCCTGAACAAAATATTAGCAAACAGAATCCAACAACACATTAAAAGGATCATACACCATGATCAAGTGGGATTTATCCCAGGGATGCAAGGATTCTTCAATATATGCAAATCAATCAATGTGATACACCACATTAACAAATTAAGGAATAAAAACCATATGATCATCTCAATAGATACAGAAAAAGCTTTTGACAAAATTTGACACCCATTTATGATAAAAACTCTCCATAAAATGGGCATAGAGGGAACCTACTCAGCATAATAAAGGCCATATATGACAAACCCACAGCAAACACCATACTCAATGGTGAAATACTGAAAGCATTTCCTCCAAGATCAGGAAGAAGATAAGGATGTCCACTCTTGCCACTCTTATTCAACATAGTTTTAGAAGTCCTAGCCATGGCAATCAGAGAAGAAAAATAAATAAAAAGAATACAAATTGGAAAAGAAGAAGTAAAACTGTCACTGTTTACAGATGACAGGATACTATACATAGGAAATCCTTAAGACGCCACCAGAAAACCACTAAAACTAATCAGTGAATTTGGTAAGATTACAGGATACAAAATTAATGCACAGAAATCTCTGGCATTCCTATACATCAACAATGAAAAATTAGAAAGAGAAATTAAGGAAACAATCCCATTTACCATCGCAACAAAAAAAATAAAATACCTCAGCATAAACCTGCCTAAGGAGGCGAAAGGCTTATACTCAGAGAACTATAAAACACTGATGACAGATATCAAAAATGACATAAACAGGTAGAGAAATACACCATGTTCTTGGATTGGAAGAATCAATATTGTGAAAATGACTATATTACCCAAAGCAATTTACAGATTCATTGCAATCCCTATCAAACTACCAATGGCATTCTTAATAGAATTAGGACAAAAAATTTTACAATTCATACGGAAACACAAAAGACCCTGAATAGCCAAAGGAATCTTGAGAAAGAAAAACAGAGCTGGAGGAATCAGGCTCCCCGACTTCAAACTATACCACAAAGCTACAGTAATCAAGACAGTATGGTACTGGCACAAAAACAGAAATATAGATAAATGGTACAGGATAGAATGCCCAGAGATAAACCCATGCACATATGGTCACCTAATTTACAACAAAGGAGGCAAGAACATACAATGGAGAAAAGACAGCCTCTTCAATAAGTGTTGCTGGGAAAACTGGACAGCTACTTGTAAAAGAATGAAATTAAAACAGTACCTAACACCATACACAAAAATAAACTCCAAATGGATTAAAGACCTAAATGTAAAGCCAGACACTATAAAACTCTTAAAGGAAAACATAGGAAAAACACACTTTGATGTAAACCACAGCAAGATCTTTTTTGACCCACCTCCTAGAGAAATGGAAATAAAAACAAAAATAAACAAATGAGACTTAATTAAACTTAAAAGTGTTTGCACAGTAAAAGAAACCATAAACAAAAGAAAAAGACAACCAGAATGGGAGAAAATATTTGCAAATGAAACAATGGACAAAGAATTAATCTCCAAAATATACAAACAGCTCACAGAGCTCAATATCAAAAAAACAAACCAAAAAAAAGACAAAGGATTAATCTCCAAAATATACAAACAGCTCACAGAGCTCAATATCAAAAAAACAATACAATTAAAAAATGGGAAGAAGGGGGCTTCCCTGGTGGTGCAGTGGTTGAGAGTCCGCCTGCCGATGCAGGAGACATGGGTTCGTGCCCTGGTCCGGGATGATCTCACATGCTGTGGAGTGGCTGGGCCCATGAGCCATGGCCACTGAGCCTGCGCGTCTGGAGCCTGTGCTCCACAATGGGAGAGGTCACAACAGTGAGAGGCCTGCGTACCGCAAAAAAAAAAAGAGTCACGTACCACAATGTTCATTGCAGCTCTATTTACAATAGCCAGGACATGGAAGCAACCTAAGTGTCCATCGACAGGTGAATGGATAAAGAAGATGGGGTACATATATATGATGGAATATTACTCAGCCATAAAAAGAAACAAAATTGAGTTCATTGTAGTGAGGTGGATGGACCTAGAGTGTGTTATACAGAGTGAAGTCAGTCAGAAAGAGAAAAACAAATACCATATGGAATCTAAAAAAAAAAAAAAAAACTGGTACTGATGAATTTAGTTGCACGGCAGG
The DNA here is from genome assembly GCF_951394435.1 of Stenella coeruleoalba. Taxonomy (NCBI): domain Eukaryota; kingdom Metazoa; phylum Chordata; class Mammalia; order Artiodactyla; family Delphinidae; genus Stenella; species Stenella coeruleoalba. The sequence goes on along the minus strand of NC_137162.1, from coordinate 75,863,530 downwards.
AATAAAGACACAGATATAGAGAATGGACTTGAGGACACAGGGTGGGAGGGGGAAGCTGGGGCCAAGTGAGAGTACCACTGACATATGTACACTCCCGAATGTTAAACAGTTAGCTAGTGGGAAGCAGCGGCACAGCATAGGGAGTTCAGCTCGGTGCTTTGTGATGACCTAGAGGGGTGGGATAGGGAGGATGTGAGGGAGGTTCAAGAGAGAGGGGATATGGGGACATATGTATGCATATGGCTGATTAACTTTGGTATACAACAGAAACTAACACAGTATTGTGAAGCAATTATACTCCAATAAAGATCTGTTAAAAAAAAAAGAATGAATGAACTTGAAGATAGGTCAATAGAAATTACAAAGAGAGAAAAGGTGGGGTGGGGGGTAAGGAAACAGACCAGAGTATCTAAATCTGTGGGTGATATTAAATATTCTAACAGAGACATAATTGGAATCCCAGAATAAGAAAAAAAGAGACTAGGGCAGAAGAAATATTTAAAGAAATAGTGTCAGAAATCTTCCATTGAGAGTGTCTAGAAGCAGTTATACCTCAATAATAAGCACAACTAGCATCCAGGTCTTGGTTTCTAAATACCATTGTCCAATAAAAGAAATATTGGAAAGGCCACAGAAGCCAAACTAAAAGAGGTTCCAATAATCAAAGCTAGAACAATTTGAGTAACAAAATGCTATAACTCAAAATGTAAAATACACGAGTCCATACTGATATAAATGACTAAATAAATAAATACATGAGAGAGAAGGAACAAATTTTCCTTAAAGTAGAATTCCAGATAATATATGCAGATACCTCCCTCTGAGAGGTACAGCTTAATCTACTCCCTCACACCCTTCAAGTACATGCTGAATTCAGCTGCTTACTTCTAAACAATTAAATATAGAAAGGTAAAAACATAGTAACTTTAAAGTGGAGAAACTTGACAAGCACTGCTATAACCAAGTAAAGTCAACATCAAAAGTGACGTCATGTTGACATTACATACCTTGGATATGATTATGATGATAACATAACAGCCTCTCTGTTAATGTTTTTCAAAAATCTCAGTCTAATCATGAGGCAGTATTAGAAAAACTCATATTAAATGAATTTCTGCAAAACACCTGACCAGTACTTTCAAGGTCATGAAAAATAAGAAAAGACTGAGAAACTGTCATAGACCACAGAAAGCATAGCAATTAAACGGAATATGGTATTCTTACTGGGCCTAGAATAGAAAAAAAGGCGTTAGTAGAAAAGCTGACAAAATCCAAATAAAGTCTGTAGTTTAGCTAATATACCAATATTAAGTTCTTAGTTTGACAAGCATAACAAGGATATGTGAGGTATAAACAATTAAGGGAAACTAGATGGATGATCAGAACTGGGTGAGAACTATCTGAACTATCTTTGGCACTTTTCTATAAAGCTAAAATTATTTCAAAATAAAATAAGTTTGTTAAAAAGTTAAGTGGAACAAAAATATATACATATATGTTAAGTGATTCAGGAAAAATTAATAGTTGTTAGTAGTTGTTGAATTAGTGAGATATAACTTATATTTTTCTTACTGTAAGGCTTAAAGTTTCCAATCTCTTGGTAGTTGATTTAATCATCCCCAATAAACAAGACTGATTACAAATGATTTTATGGAAGACATCCCAGTCATGAAATAAACCTCAGAGGAAGTGGCACTATTGTCTTGAGAATGAGTATTTCTTGCAAACTGAAATGTGTGAAAACTGATTTATTTTTCAAAAACATAAGTTAAGCAAGATACTTGGTGTTTTATATATTAGAAACTGTATTTCATGCTCTGACCAAACATAGTAACATTAGAAAAAGCCAAACATAATAACATTGGAGTTACTTCTTTAGTTAAGGAATTACCTCTTGAATGTGATTTAGAATTTTAACATATGTGGCCATTTAGTTATAATGTTGTTTCATATAACCATTAACAATCAATGGGAAGAAAAATTCAAAGCCTAATTTACTGACAGTATTTTTCAGAGACTAATAGGAATTAAAATGTCAGGCTCTTCAAATCCCTCAGATTGTTCCATACAAGTAAAAAAAAAAAAAAAGTTGTATCAAAACTTCAAAAAGAGACTTAAAAAAATAAATAGAGCTTCAGGCACCTTTTGGACAGTAACAAAATATCCAATATTGTTAAAATTAGCATTCCAGAAGGAGGGAAGAAAGAAAATGGAGCTGAAAAAGTATTTGAAGAAATAATGGCTGAAAGTTTTTCTACTTGATGAAAGAAACACACGTACACATACAAAAAACTAAGTGATCTCCACCCAATTAAGAGTAACTCCAAGAAATCTTACCAAGATACATCATAATTAAACTTATGAAAACTAAAGACAAAAATTAAAAGACCCTGTGCCTTTGAAATCACCAACATCCAAACCAGCCTTGTTTTGTCCAACCAGACTTTTATAAGAGTGATAACTATGTTTGTATCTCACATAAGACATACTATTTGAAAATTTCAGTCATTTCTAGCCAAAACTATTTCTAACTAACATACAGAGCCAGAAAAATAAAACTAGGATTGGTCTTCGAAAGAGGAATGAAAAGCACTACCTCTGTTTGTTCAGAAACTTACATTTCAGGATGTTGTAGAGGTTTCATTATTCTTGAACATTTTCCTAGAATTTCTCATTCTCCAGATTCCCTAATAGGAAATAGGATAAATTCAGTCTTATATCCTTATAACTGAATAGCAACTGTTATTAATTTGTGGAAAAAACTGAATGGCACATCTTCCACTGATTAAAAATAATACATTGGTTATAAGAACAAACATTAATTTGTAGACAAATTCAGTTTTCTGCATAACTCTGACATAATGACATTAACTATAAAAAATGGCCTTGTCTATCACTCTCAAATTCTAAAATGTATTATGTGTTAAAAAACAAAACAAAGCAGGGACAAAATGTGCCAAGCTTGCAGAACTAGAAAGTTCAAAATTGTAGATTCTCGAAGAATGGAAATCAAGCCTCATTAACTCTAATTAGGCTTCCTGCGCACAGGCCTAAATTTCATTGCAGCAGGCTTCCTAGGTGGCTGATTCTTTGCAGTAAATGTCTGTTTAGAGTTTCCTAACCAAACAGACTAAATTTTGAGTAGTCTAATATACTCTTATCTTATTGAAATCTTTCAACAGTGTACTTTGATGGTCTAGAAGGTTTATCTTCATAAAGTATGCATGATTCACAAAGGCAGAAATCAGAAAGCTACAGTTTGCCTTATCGTATATTTGTTCTACATTTTATCTCTTGCACAGTTCAACAAATCAAGCATGGTTGGTTAATTTTATCAGTGACATAAAAATGGCATAATTAATTTAAATTATTTAATATAACCAAATGTGTGAGGTTCACTTGTATAGCCTTAGCATTTATTCTGTTCTGATTTATGATTGAATTAATTACTTATTTCCCTCATTAAGGTGTAAACTCCTTGAGGATAAGAGCACATCTCTCTCATTTTAAAAAATTCCTTCAGTATCTTGATCACTGCTTTACACACTAAATGCCACATTGAACCAACCTTTTAAAAGGAGTGAAACTAAAAATAAAGAAACAAAACCCACCACCTCACACTGAATAACTTGCAGATCCTCTAAGCAGAGCCTCTGAGCCCGATTAATGCTGCTCACTCTTTTGTTCCCTTTTCAGTAAAGGTGGTAAACTACGCAGCTCATGGGGGCTGATGTCCAGCTGGCATGTATAGGTGTGAGGGCACTGGAACTTTACAGTCAGTCCTTTGGGACCCAGCGATGTCAGAGCCATGCCAAGTGGTCACTATTAGAATATAACCTCTTTCATTTATTCTACAAAATCCAGTAGGGCAATGCAAAACTGCTCACTGAAGAGGACTAATTCCAACTGACATTTATACTGGTATTTACACATTGTACATTTCTGAATGGACATTACTTGTCTAGAAGACAACTAAAAAAATAACAAAATAAAAAGTGTTTAAATGATAAGTTTAAGGCTATGAGGAGCAAACTTGATTTCTATGTTTCTCAGTCCATATGGTAGAAGGTGGCTTTATCACACAACTCTGATGTTGACAACTTTGTTGAAGAGAGCAGACAGACCAAGACTAGCATATAATAGTTTAATCTCAAATTTGGGGAGTATTTGATTTAGGTGCCCATCCCTGGATCCATCACTTGTGCCCAGTTAGTAGGTTCATCATACATGGTATGACTACTTCTACTGAAACACTGGGAAGTGGGTAGGAGACAGGATCCCAGAAAGTGATGACACAGTCTACAGAAAAGGGCAAAAGGGGTCTGAAGACAATATAGTCGATGCCCTACGTGATGGATATTTGGGTATGTACACCAGTCTTCCACCCTCAAGCAAGAAGTCCTCCTTTTATGTGGAAGAAGGAGAATTATATATGAGTGCATCAGGCACATGCATCAAGGAAAAAACAGTGATCCAGAAATATAATTTTTCAGAAGACAATCTGATATTAGTGGAAGGAGGATCTCAAAAAATCTTCCTTGATTTAATTTCACCTTTTCACTTGGTTGAAGCTGACAGCTAATAAATAAAAATGTAAATATATAATTTAATGGATTCAATTAATAAAGTTAAATTAATTAAGTTTCATGGAGAGAAAGGCGATAGATGTGGTATACTTGTGTGTGTGCACACGAATGCTGATGTCCAAGACATCATCTTGAACAATGGGAGAAGTGCTGATTTCAGAATCAAGGTAATCCTTTAATTAAAAATGGCCTATTTCATTCTGAATTTGTAAAGCAAATGAATAGGTGCTGAAACGCCTGTGACCTTCTTTCAGTATGTCCTCATTACTTTGTTTCTTTCTCACTCTTAACAAGTAAGTTTGAAGTATTATCAAGATGAAGTGGCTTTTTTAGCAATGTTCAAAAGATTGGTTTTCAATTCCAGTTGATAATGCCAGCTCCCAATACACTGCTGTTTTTTCCTTCAGTTAATCCCTTTTGTAATACACCCCATCGTAGCTTTCTTTTAACGCACAAATCCAATTTTCTTTTAAGCAACACCAGGAATTATCTAAATGAACACAAACATTTTCAAGTGAAATAAAATAAGACATCAGAGAGATGATATTTTCAGGAAGTTATATATTTTTTCAGATTTGAATTGAAATAACAACTCTTTTTGGAATATAAGCTGGGAATGAAACTATTTTTTTCTTAACACTAAAAGATATCTGAAATAGATTCTGTAGGGAGCTGGTTTGAACAACTAATACTTTTAAAAGAAAAAGACACAAATAAGAATGTGCAGTTTTTAAGTAATGATATTCTACTTATAAATAGCTCTTTTTGTCACTATATGCTTTCAACTCTATATATGGAATAGATAAATAATGAATGTTGTCTTATGTTAGTAGCAGTATGATGTTCTTTCATTAATACGTTGGAAAAACTCAGAAATTTGCCATTAGCACATATTTCAACTTGTAGTTTATACCTAGCTTGGGTTTTCTGGCTTTGTTTCCTTCTCCTTGTTGCTGCATTTCTGGATCATTGTGTCTTAAAGAACAGCATGGACCAGATTAATCTGAGATGCTTGTTGATTGTACAGATTCCTGGACCCTATCTCAGTTATCCCATCCTACAATATTAGAACTCCTGGGGCTGAAACTCAGAGGTGAGTTTTAACAAACATCCAACATGGTTTTCTGAAGAGTGAATTTGAGTGACTGTACTTAAAGACAGAATCTAGGTGTTAAAGTTTTATGAACTTGAAAGATTTATGAAAATAGGTTCAATTTAATCAAATTCCTATCTGGGGGCTTCCCTGGTGGCGCAGTGGTTGAGAGTCCGCCTGCCGATGCAGGGGACGCGGGTTCATGCCCTGGTCCGGGAAGATCCCACATGCCGCGGAGCGGCTGGGCCCGTGGGCCATGGCCACTGGGCCTGCGCGTCCGGAGCCTGTGCTCCGCTGTGGGAGGGGCCACAACTGTGAGAGGCCCGTGTGCCGCAAAAAAAAAAAAAAAAAGAAAGAAAAATTCCTATCTGGTATGTTTTACTAATCAGTGGCATTCATCTAGTTTAATTTAGGGTCCCACTTATTCTTTGGCCCTCAGAGCAAAACTAATCTGATTGTAGGACATTGGAGGATTGGGCATGTTTCTTTGAGAAGTGAGTTGATTGTATAGATCAATCTTTACTGCAGAAATATTCTCAAACTTACTCCAGTAATTGTGTGAGTACCCATATTTCAACATTTTTGTAAAAAGCAGAAATGTGGAATATTTCACATCCCCTGGGGTTGTCCTCCGATCCAAATAAAGATACCTGGAGAATTAACAATAACAATTATAAAACCAACAACCTCCCCCGTTACCCTCAAATGCTACAAAGAATCGAGGTGGTCATCCAGCTCATTTTTCATTCCAGTGTTTGACCTTCTCTGAATGTTTTTAATATGCCTACTCATGAAATCTTCACAACCATTAAGGTCATCTCTTCCATTTGCAAGTGACTCTAATTATTACCAAGTTATTCCCTGTGTTGAGTTCCAGTCTTCCTCCCTTTAGCTTCTACACACCAGATCGTTTTAAACCCCAAAACAACATAAAACAAATGTAGTCTTTATTTGATATAATATCTTTTTAAAAAATTTATTTTATTTATTTATTATTTTTGGCTGTGTTGGGTCTTCGTTGCTGCGTGCGGGCTTTCTCTAAATGCAGCGAGTGGGGGCTACTCTTCATTGCGGTGCATGGGCTTCTCGCTGCAGTGGCTTCTCGTTGCGGAGCACTGACTGGATCTAGGCGTGCGGGCTTCAGTTGTGGCACGTGGCTCAGTAGTTGTGGCTCGCGGGCTCTAGAGTGCAGGTTCAGTAGTTGTGGCGCATGGGCTTAGTTGCTCCACAGCATGTGGGATCCTCCTGGACCAGGGCTCTAACCCATGTCCCCTGCATTGGCAGGCGGATTCTTAACCACTGTGCCACCAGGGAAGCCCCGGTGTAATGGCTTTATAAATGTTCCCTTATAAATTTGTCCCTGTTGATTTTTGCTTCTCCAAGCACACATGAGTATCTTTTTCATCTCTTCATATTATAACCTTAAGATTCTGCATGTACTTAGTCACTTGGTATGAACTTCAGTTTTTCATATTCCTCTTAAAGCAAGACTTACTGAAAATACTTGATCAGAAAAAGAAAGTTGTGTTTATTGTATCATTTAATCTGGAATTTATACTTCAGTTAAGACAGTCTAAGACAGGTATTTAAAATTTTATTTACTTTTTTTGAAATTGTTCTAATAGTTCTTTTATTTTCCTGGTAGCTATATCACATTAATTTACTCATTTTTGTTTTTCAGGCAAAGAAAACTGAATCATTTGGCTGTTAAGCACTGGTGTCTATTGTATATTTGTATTGTTGGTGTTATGGATCTACTGAAATGATTAAATGTATCTTATTGATTTGACCACATTTTTCTTGCTAGAATGCACTCATTCTGTGCATACCGATGAATAGCACTTTATTCTTATCGCTGGGATAGGTAAGCTATATAAGAAAAAAATTCCAGACTGACAAAGATTTATATTAAAATGAGGGAATACAATTTCATGTGGTGTACAAATATGAGGAAAGGAGAAACCATGTGATAAATATTCCAGTAGATTTTCAAGCAGATTCCATTGAGGAAACAGTGGAAAGAGGAATTCACAGTTTGAGGATAAAGGAGAGGAATTTTGAAGAGACTTCAAGCTCAAACAGGCTCTACACATAATAGTTAGAAATGTATTTAACTGAAGCATAAAATTTGGTTTGTTTTTGATCTTCTTAAGCAACTTCCCTGGTCCAATCAGCCCATGACCACTAGGCGGAAACCTGCAGCCCAGCAAAATATGGTTAATTGATCCATTGTAAGAACACCAGAGGAACCAAGCAAAGGAACAGATAGAAGTTTTGTAGGATTTGGGGAAGTGGTAACATTTAACTAAATCAGTTTTCTTTTTTTTTTTTTTTTTTAAATAAAACATTGATTTTGAAAGACTCAGAATAATGCTAGGCATTGTAAAGATATCAACACCAGATCTGGACTGCAAAGTGAAGTCAGGTTCCTGTTTCCTTGGAAACTACAAAAGTAAGATAGGTATGGAATTGTGTGTGCAGAAACCCCATTATCTGAAGCTATGCATCTGGGCTGGAGATAGAACAACTTGTCTGTGTCAAACAGACTTAGATCTTCTAGTCATGCCAAAGTTTCTAGTGGTCCATGACTTTAGAGAACAAATTTGTACAGTAAGAAAGCAATGATTAATCAAAAAAGGGATTATCATGGCACTTTACAAATGTGGCATGTATTTGGGAGCAATACGTTTCCTATCAACTGGCTTTATCTTTGTTAGGTATTCCCATCTAGTGAATGACTGAGCAGATCTTTACTTCCTCAGTCTGAGCTAACTTTTTTTTTTTTTTTCCGGTACGCGGGCCTCTCACTGTTGTGGCCTCTCCCGTTGCGGAGCACAGGCTCCGGACGCGCAGGCTCAGTGGCCATGGCTCATGGGCCCAGCCGCTCTGCGGCATGTGGGATCCTCCCGGACCGGGGCACGAACCCGTGTCCCCTGCATCGGCAAGCGGACTCTCAACTACTGCGCCACCAGGGAAGCCCCAGACCTTTTTGATTTTGTGTGAACTTTCTTCATTTGCTTTATGGACTACAACTCATTTTCCTGGTTTTGATTAAGGATTTCCTGTTCTGTGAACTCTTTCTTGATTCGCTCCCTATTACCCCTCCAGCCCCCTGGCCATCTAATTTGATAGCATCCTCCTTGGTATTTTGACCATGCCATTTGTGCTGGTTATTCTTCTTTCACCCTTCAGATCCATTCATTCTTCATCTCTCTCTGACTCGCTTTGTCTCACAAGAACAAGTCTGACGGTGGTTAATATTAAATTCAGATTTCAAGTGTGAGCAAAGACTAAACTGACATCACTTTCCAGGTATGTGAAGAAACTTTATTTCTTCTATATTCAGTACACAACTTCTTTTAACTGAAATCAATTGAGAGCAAGAATAGATGAAATCAGATAGGGCAAAAAGCATTGACACAATTGGCAAGCTGTGCTGGTTGTTCTCTCTTTGTTTCCCGAAACATTTTTGCCATTTGTTGCCCTGATGTTCGCTCTATGAGGTGGATTTGATTTACCTTGATTAACTATACTGCTCTTTAGATTACAGTTAGGCTCACACCATTTTCTGGGTTATGCCTGCATCCCTTTCTGGCTGTAGTTTTTGTTGAGTGGTTCTTCTTTGATAGCTCAAGCTCACAGTGGGCTCTCCTTGATATTTCAGACTGAGTGTCCCTAACAATTGTCCGCTGCCAATTCCTGGGAATGTCACCATCCCTTAAATCTGCTCACATCACTTTACATGGCACCTTTACTAACTCATTTTAATTAAATCTTTTGAGTATGCTATTTGTTTCCTGCTATGATTCCAGCTGATATACCTCACTTTAGCATACGTTACGGATTTCACTGTTCAGTGTTATTGATCTAGTTATCTATTTCCTCAAGTATTTTGAAGGCTTGATGATAATAAGAACAAAGATTTGATCTGACCTACAAAGAGTGTTTGACATGTTGAAAGAACTAAAGAATATTATTGAATGAATGACTGAGTGAATGAATAAAGTACCATCAGCATGTTCAGCAATGCTATTAAAACCATGAAGAATGTCACTACGGATGCTATGACAGATGAACCCTAACCATCATCTTTTGGTCTGGTGATTCAATCAGCTATTGGTTTATCATCCAGCTGCTGGATTCTAGCACGTTTTTCTTTTTTTAATTTTTATTTTATTTATTTATTTTCTGGTTGTGTTGGGTCTTCGTTGCTGCACGCGGGCTTTCTCCAGTTGCAGCTAGTGGGGGCTACTCTTGTTTGCAGTGTGCGGGCTTCTCATTGCAGTGGCTTCTCTTGTTGTGGAGCATGGGCTCTAGGCACGTGGGTTTCAGTAGTTGTGGCATGCGGGCTCTAGAGCGCAGGCTCATTAGTTGTGGCATTAGTTGTGGCACACAGGCTTAGTTGTTCCGTGGCATGAGGGACCTTCCCAGGCCAGGGCTCGAACCTGTGTCCCCTGCATTGGCAGGTGGATTCTTAACCACTGAACCATGAGGGAAGTCCCTTTAGCATGTTTTTCTATCTGATTTTCAAGGCTCTCATGAGAGAATTCATAAAGTAATATGCATATTCCAGATTTCATTAGGACATGATTTTCTTTTTTTGCGAATGCCCTGACACTCACAAAGTCTATTTAGAACCATGCCCTGGACTGCAGTCAAACTCATCTGTCATTGATATTCAGAATCTACCTGTGGTGATTGTGATTATTCCTTCACTAACTTGGTTCCATAAAAATAGCACATGCTATCATTTCTTCTAAATCAAGCTGAATCTGATTCCATGACCCTATCCTAGTGAGTCAGCAGGAAATTCAATCACAGTCATTATTTAGACTCTGTACCCCCCACCTGGAAAAGTCATACAATGCTCTTAGAGATCTTGTATAGCAACATGGTATCTGATCATCTGAATATACTGGTTTCCTGAAATACCCTTTGTCCAAAGCTGGAAGTCACTTTACAGTTGGTGATTCTGTTGCCTCTATTCTACGTGAGGCACAGAATTCTTTGCCAGGGCTGGAAGCAGTCAGACGCAGAATCCAAACTCCCTCTGTGCATCCTCTATTCCCCTTCTAGACAATGGAAAATTTCTTCATTGCTGACTTCAAAGAAATGAGCCTCCCTTTCCTCCCCTACACTATAATCTAGTCAAATAGCTCAAGATTAATTTGAAAAATCAAGATATGAAGATTTGTTGTCTGCAATCAGAGTCTGATTTTAGCTTTGCATAGCAAACTTCCTCTGAGTGGAAGGAGGGAGCATAAAGCAACTCGGTACTTTCTTGGAATGGAAAAAGGAATCACACAGAGATTAAATGCCTGACAAAGAGTTTAACTCAAAGCATAATGATAAGCTGTGAATTGCTTGATATCTAGGCTTGTATGGTCTTTGTAGGCTCAAAGTTACCCCAGCAGTTTGCAAATAATCTAATGATTAGTATATTAATAAATGTGTGATTAATGAATGAAATGAAATAAAGAAGAGGGCAAATAGATTATACCAGAGGCTTCATTGTTTGCTTTTATGAAAATGTACCATGCAGAAAATATGAGTATATTGACAAAAATATATGTAAATGTTTGACATAGTATAAACTAGATATCTAGGTATTTTTGGTTTGCATGGTTGTATCTTTTTTCCTTTCGTATTGTATATTTTGACATATAGCAGACTTAAAGTACTATTACTTGTTATTTCATGAAATTTATATATAAGATATATCTACATTGCAAAGAGCATGAAACAAAAATATATTGTTCCTTTGTTCTTTATTTAGATATGGTGTACATTTCGGAATTATTTTGCATTAGAGATTGTTTTCAAATCTTGGCATTTAAAAATTTTAGAGACAGTATAAATTTAAATGCACTAAAATTTATTTCAAATGTCTTTTTTTTAAACCTTTCTGAATTATTACAGAAATTATCTCCAGAAAGTACTTCACAAACTGTGTGTGTGTGTGTATCCAGAACTGGATCAATAATAATTAATACAAGAAGATATAGATGATCATGCTGATAATGTTTCAGTAGATGATGATTTTCGAAGTATGGCTCAAATATAAAGATAACAAGATTAAAGATAGATTTTATAAACATTGAAAATTTCAGTTTGTTAAGCACATCCGAAAATAAGTATAACAAAAATTGATTATTAATAAACATATTATATAAATGCCCTTTCAAATCAATAAGAAAAGGATGAACCTCTCCAGCAGCAAATTGAACATAAACACAGATAACTTCTATCAACTTGGTAAAGATTAAAAAGTACGTATCTAAAATCCCATATGGCAACTATTTATAGAAAAAAAATTCTTATTGATTAGAGTGTGATCTTGTAAAGTTTTTTTGGGAGGAAGTTAATTTCTTCCATTAGCATTTTGCATATTACATGACCCCCAAGTATAAATATAATTTGCATAATAATATCCACCTAGGAATTGAGGCCCTGAAAATTTAAAGAAAGGCAAGAATAAAGAAGAAAGAAATTGTGCTTTCTTCTGGGCACAGTTAACTCTAGGCATATTTTTAAACAGTTAACTCCAGGTAAAATTTTGTATTGAGAAAAAAAAATTTTATATATATATATATATATATACACGCATATACACACACACACACACACACACATAAGGGGATGTGTATATGTGTATATATTTGTGGATGCATAATTTCCATAATTTTTCTTCTCAATTACCAAAATCCTAATTATCCTTATGTCCTACTAAGAATCCAGATTTGAATTGTTCAATATTCCAATATGATTTAAGTTCCAATATCAGCTGTTCAGTGCAGTTTATCTCAATCAGGAGAAAAAAGAATATGCTGTAATTAATTCAGTACTATACACATGACTGGAACCTTTTATTATTTCAATAATTAACTTTAAAATATTATATGTTTTTATGATCTCCTAGATATTAGAATTTAGGCATAATAAAACAAAGTAAAGAGATGTCTTGTGGTATAAGAAAATACTCTTTTGAGAAGAAAACATAGTCCCTTCAATAAATGGTACTCGGAAAACTGGATATCCATATGCAAAGGAATGAAATTGGACCTTTATCTTATATATACAGAAAAATCAACTCAAAATGGATTAAATAATTTCACATGAGATATGAAACCATAAAAACCCTAGAAAAAAAACATAGGTGAAAAGGTCCTTGACATTGGCCTTGCAAAGAAATTTTTGGATTTGACACCAAAATTACAAGCAACAAAAGCAAAAATAAACAATTGGGACTATCAAACTAAAAAGCCTCTGCACAGCAAAGGAAACAATCAACAAAATGTTCATTACATTCCATACTTACTTGACAAATTTTTCGTAATAGCCTCAGCAAAGTCTCTTTGGAAGCAGAGGAGATAGAGAAGGAGAAGTAAGAATTAATAAATCAATAGGTAACTAAAAAGCTAAGTGTCTGAAAGTTGGGAAACGTCTTTACAGAGAAAACTTATAAATCAATAAGATTCAAGTGAATTTCAACTATGTTTCACCACACTGGAATTTAATACTGAGTTTAAGGGTAATTCCACCATTTACAACAACACTGGTACCTTTTTAATTGACTTTAATTTCATTGGTTGTCACATAAAATGTACTACGTGGAAATATCGATAAGTTTGTTTAAATATTTACTAAAAATTGTCAATAGGATATTTTAAAAACTTTCCATGTTCTTTCAAAGTCTGGCAAATCAAATATTTTAATACTTTTTAGTTATAATTAAAAGTACAACATATAGGAAAGATAACATTTTAATTTAAAACAAGTGCCTGTTTCATTTTTTAAAATTATGTATAACTCAGGTATCTCTAGGATTCAGTAGATTCTACAAAGATCCGATTAATTTTAAAATCTATTTAAAACTTCTGGAGAAAATAATACAATCAAGCATTTTGAAAAGCAAAATGTGATATATACTCCTAAAAAGTAATTGAAAATGTTTAACTATACTTGGAATAAGAATCAGCAGAAGACTCAACCAATATAAATCACTTGGTAGCTGCATGTTCCTTTGATTTCAAGTTAGCTGTTTTACTTCTTCCTCACCTTCTCTAAATTCTAGAAACTGTCAGAACTTTCTCTGTGATGTTCAGTTGAAGAGTTGGTAAATTATTTTCATTTCAAACATCTAGTGATCATTTAAATGGAGAGTAAATCAGCTATGAACAAAAAAGAACTGTGAGACTCATGTGGAACAGTGAATGGAATGCCAGGATGTCTTCAAATATTCCATGTAGGATGTGTGTGTATGTGTGTGTGTGTGTGTGTGTGCATGTTCACAGGGGCGACAGCCTTCCACTCTGTGCAATTAAGAACCTGTCTTTAGAGATACAGACTAGCATATTTGAAACATCATCTTCACCTACTTTTGCCACAATTTAAGTCTGTGTGATACAAGAATTATATCAAGTATTGGACGTAACTGGGAGTTTCCTCCTTTAATTTTAATCTTCTTTCATAAAATCCCTTAAAATGGCTTAAAATGTATATGTGAATTTGCTCTCTGAACTTGGAAGAAATTCAGTCTTACTCTAACCCTTACTGGTAAACTGAATTGAGATGGTGCCTTTCACACTAGGAGCAAAGATTCTTATTCCAACACTAAATAATTTTCATAAAATTCCATTGGTAAAAAATAAGCATCTTTTCTCAGTCTAAATTTGAGATCTTGTGATGTTTAAAGGATCAATGGTTGGCTACAAGTCTAGGAAATTATGAAAAGAGCTGGACTAGAGTGTTAGCATTTCCTAATCTTGGTGCAATCATGTCATTCTATAAGATTATTTCGACGTATGAAAACCTATTAATTCATAGTTTAGGAGAGCATGTAAAAGTAGAAATAAAAATGAATTTAACTTTCCATGATCTCCAATAATTGGCAAGATCCTTGGTTGTCCTCCCTTTGGACAAAATCCACAGTGGAAACTACAATAATTAAAAAGGAGCAAGTGATAGTAATTCATAAAAACATGACTTTTTTCAAGGCAAATGAATACTATTGAGGTTAGCTCCAAAAGAATTTAAGTAGTCAATTAAATAAATTTAACATTTAATAGGCAGAAAGAAATGAGAATTGAGGGATGTTAAAGTGCCTTGATTTGAATTCAGATTAAAGAAAGATTATTGTTCTATATGCACAAAGGTCTCTAAGGGGAGAATATCATGAATTGAATTATCTTTTGATGATGTTTAAATTTCAGTTAGATAAAAAAAGTTCAGTTTTGTCTCGGTTAGAATGCTAGGACACATCTCTCATAAGCATCAAGTGTATTCAATTCCTACAAGTATTGAAAGTTTTTCACCTTTATCTTAGTCTTTGGTTATAATTCCTGAATTATATGTGGTATACACATAGACTACTTGTATATAATGGTAATATGACTTCTTAATATTCTTATTTCAAAAACAAACAATCATAAACAAACAAAGCCTTGTTCTGTGTATTTCAACTTAGGATACATTTCTTAATGCATTTATTGGATTCATCAAGGTTATATGATCTTTTGAGAAGCATGACTTGGTCAAAATTAATTATTTTCCAAGCCCAAGTATAGTCCATATCTCCATTGACTTTGGGTTTTCCAGTGGGACCACCTTTGAGCAAATGGCAAATGATAAGTTATGATACAAGTAGAAACTCGATTAGGGTTTATGCACTGGTCTTAACCTCTTAAAATACTGCCATAAGACAACTATTTAAAGAAGTCCAATCTAACCTTCTGGAATATAAGAGATTACAAGGAGAACTGAGGTGCTTGGTCCCATAGTCAGGAACAAAAGCCAGCCCCAGTTGAGTGTAAGTCTAGATGAGAAGAATTAAAGAATTGCCTCGCTAAGCCCAATCTAAGTCTTCAAAATCATGAGCAAATAAATGAGTGTTACTTAAAAGTCAGTAAATTTTAGAGTGGTTTGTTGCACCTAAATAGATAACTTGTGTAGACACACAGTTTTCTTCTAACTTAAATTTCTATCTTTCACATCAATTGCTCTAGCTGGATAGTCCAACTATACAGCTCATTTCCTTTTCTGGCACGTAACGGGATAGAGATTTGAGGCACATATGTTGAGAAAGAGAAGACATAGTATAAGTAGCAATAAGACAAAAAGCCTGAGTCATACACAGCCTAATAAACTCAGGGATAATTCAGGATCAGGTAATGAGTTATAAGGGATACTAATCTAAGAATCCATGGAGCACAAATCCTGTGTATCTCTCACTGTGTCACTTTAGCTAAGAGCCTTTTTATCTCTAAATGAATAAACGACTTTTTTTAAAGGGAACTTTATTTTAATTAATTAATTTATTTATTGGGCTGCATTGGGACTTTGTTGCTGTGCAGGCTTTCTTTAGCGGTGGCGAGCGGGGGCTACTCTTCTTTGCGGTGCCTGGGCTTCTCATTGCGGTTCTGGGGCTTCACGTTGCGGTGGCTTCTCTTGTTGTGGAGCATGGGCTCTAGGCACGCGGGCTTCAGTAGTTGTGGCACACAGGTCCAGTAGTTGTGGCACACAGTCTCAGTAGTTGTGGCACATGGACTTAGTTGCTCCACGGCATGTGGGATCTTCCCGGAGCAGGGATTGAACCCGTGTCCCCTGCATTGGCAGGCGGATTCTTAACCACTGCGCCACCAGGGAAGCCCAAATAAATGATTTTTAAACCCTCTTTTTCTCCCACTTAAACACTTTTAATTTTGTAGAATCACACCATGGATTCTTACTGATTTGTTTCATGCTTCAAATTTAACTTGATACTGGAATGTGCAAATTGATTTTGCATAGATAGTAAAACACATCTGCCTATGAAATGTTAAATTTCAAGAAATAATCATATTTGGGACTTCCCTGGTGGTGCCGTGGATAAAGACTCTGTGCTCCCAATGCATGGGGCCCGGGTTTGATCCCTGGTCAGGGAACTAGATCCCACATGCATGCTGCAACTAAGAGTTTGCATGCCACAACTGAGGAGGCTGCCTGCCGCAACTAAGACCCAGTGCAACTAAATAAATAAATATTTAAAAATAAAGAAATAATCATCTTAGAACACCCTTCCACAGCTAATTTTCATCTTATATCACTCTGTATGTTGTAGAAATATGATGAGACTAAATCAGTAATAATCTGGCAGTATTTCAATACAACCAAGCTAAGAATACTGGCATATGGTTTGTGAGCTCAGGTAGCTTTGTGTAGGATTTTTTGCATGACTTATTAAGAAATAAATGTGAATACCTAAAAAAAAAAATATGTGAATACCTAGAGGCATTACAAAGCCTCTGAAAATATTTTAAACTATTAAACAAAATTATCATTGCTTTTTCTCTCACTTCTTTTTTGACAAGTTCAATATATTCCCCTTACAACTACTGGTAGAAATGGGTAGGAAGAAACCAATTTATTTTCTTCTGATTAATGAAAAAAAATCATCTCCAGCTTAGTTCATAAATCTCTTGCCTAATTTTAGCTAACAATTTATCACTCAATCACTGGTGGTTTTCCAATTTGGAAGGAAGATTGACTAGGCTAAGTGTCAGGAGGCTTTGATGTGGATTCATTAATTCATTCAACAAATTATTTTTGAATGTTTTAAGTTAGCACTGTTCTATGTCCCAAAGATACAGGATTGCACAACATGCCCCAAACCTCTAATCTTAAGGAGCTTATATTCTAATTATATTCCAAATAATAAATTCTAATTATATTCCAAATAATAAATTGTCTTACAGTTGCCCCACAGAAGGGAGGATTAATAATCCCCAGCCCAAAATTGGTTCCAGTGTTAAAGCTGATGACCCTATACCCATACCAAGAGACAGAAAAGGTTACTCACATGCTTGAGACTTTCTAGTTAGAGCAGGGAAAGCACCCAAGCTGGTAGAAAATGGTTTGAGTGAAGGGAGGAGAGTGACTACTTTTGATTGCAGTTAAGGGGTGCAGTTGGTGTGAAGGTTCCCCCCACCACAGGGGACTGGTTTTTCATAGTTTCAACTTTCCCAGTGTCCAGAGAAGGAGCACACGGACTTTCTTATTGGCTTCCCCAGATGTGGAGCAAAAAAGAGGAAGGAAGGTTGGAGTCTGAAAGGTTTGAGAGGTCAAACATCAAATATAGAGTCAAAATCTATTAAAATTCACCCCTGATATTTGAGTGATGAGTACAATGTGTAATGTTTAATTTAACTGTATTTGAACTCATTTAAGTGAGCCATTATGGTACTCTAAGAAGCCCAGTGTCTAAAGCTGATAAGGGAAGTGAAAACTCTATTCAATGCCCCGTTCTAAAGTCCATATTGTGCCTTGAGTATTTTGAGAAGTAAAATGAGTTCCTTGGTCACTATCAGTAATGTCCAGAACCTCAAAAAGATTAAGAAGTATCTGGTGAAGACTTGAATTGTAGCTTTGGTATCTGCAGAGACATATGTGACTTTGATTTTTATTTTTGGTATCTGTGAGAGTATTCTCAGAACTTTTTATCCTGAATAGGGTGACTTTGGATAAAGAATTGTTGTGATTGGTTGGACCAGACAGCCAGACCATAGGCAATGGCTGAGGAGTCTGAAAAATGTGCAGATGGGACCGATTTTTGGCCAGGGCTTTTCTAGTGCTAAGAAGACTGCTTGAAACTTGGCTAACTGTGTTGATCATGGGGTACCTTCCTTGGTCAGGGACATCCTTTTAGGGATGGACAAGAGCAAACCTCTTGTGACTCCATCACATGCAATGGTGATGCTATTCAGTAAAGGATACAAATCACTTTTCCTGGTTGCTCAGTGGATCCCAAGGGGCTCTCCAGGTAGCCAGTTAGTCCAGGAGAGAGGTGACCTCCTCCAACTCCTCCAACACCATTGCATCTAACAAGAGACTGAGGACAAAGGAAGCCACTTCTTTCTGTAAGTAAGATATGCCAAGACTTTTTCCTGTAAGTACCATTTTCATTTCAATAAGAAGGCTTTTGTGACTGTGCTGAATCTGTGGGGTTCTGCCTCCATATGTACCAAAGCATAATAGGCACTTGGGTCCTACAGCTCATCAGTCAGGACCAGTTAGCTTAAGTCTCCCCAAAAGTCCAATATGCAACCTTCACTGCTTGGGCTAATGAAGTATATCTGGGGCCAAAGAAGAGGGTGTTTTGCTCCAGAAGCCTATAAGCAACTTATGGCCATCATGAGTAATCCAGAGACCCCAGGGTGCATGAGAGAAAGTCACCAAATCCTCTACAGTGAAGGAGTGTCTGAGGAGTGCTAATGGGAGTTCTTTTTTTCTTTTAATTGTTCATTTTGTAAAGATTCTAGATGCTTTGTTATTTGGGGATCCCATTTAAAGTGGCCCAATTTGAGAGTAACAGTATAAATTCACTTAAGTAAAATTTAGAAATAAGGAATACGTTGCCTCTAGAAGCCAAAAAGGCCTAAAAGACATTGGGCTTATTTTAATATTGTGGATTTTGCCAGGGTAATAGTTATTTCTTGACAGTATCAGGGATGAAGCCATACTTGACTGACCAAATGATGCCCAGGATTTAACTGAGATGGTAGGGCCTTGTATTATGCATAGGAGGGTGATGGTCCCTCCCCTTTGTGAGCTGCTTTGTGAATATGTGTATGTCTTGAGTGTGTCAAATGAAACTCCTCAGAGAAGGCTGTCATCAGTGTAATGTCATTCCCATGATCCTGGAGAAAGCTGGGTGTGATTAAAATCTTGCCTGGAAGATTGAGATGAAAGTGTTGTTGAGCTACCACCTGGGTGGCCAGGTAAAGGCATACTGTGTCACTTTGAATGTAAATGCAAACTGCTAGTGAGAAGCTATTAAAATAGGGACTGAGTGAAACATGCTAGTCATAGCTTTAACAGCAAAGTATATTTTCCAGTTGATGACCGTATGGAACCAGTAATTTCAATCATAGTGGATATGAGAGCTTTAATTGGGGAAACCAAGGTATTAAGGGTATGATAATCCACTGTTAGGTACCATTCATTTTTGTTAGGCTTGATCATTGGCAACATTGGGCTATTCAATGGGAAGATAGTGGGAAAAACGGTGCCTTCCTTTAGTAGGTCTATATAATGGGTGGGTTTTATATTATTGGTCTTGATTTCTGTACACCTTATTTTAATCTATGTTCAGGCATATTATCTAATTTTCCCATTTGTAAAAATGTGTTTGACATTAAATGGATCTATACTACTCATCTGGGAGCTTATTTATAGCCATAAAATAAGGACAGTTTTAATATTTCACGTGCCCCACATCATTGTTGTTTTAAAGGTAGAATGGGGTGAAGAGAAAGCATAGGAAAATAATCAAATTGGGGGTAATACATGGAATAGATGGACAAATCCAATACAATTAGTAACCTATGAAGAGACACACAAACTAAAGCCCATTAAATAGTGCATTTCTTTACTTGACATATTTAAGGAAAACATGGCAGTGATGTACTTGTAGGATATCTTAATGTTGTCATGCTTTAATGTAGTTTGGAATCTCATAGTAGAGGACATGATTTCATCCTGGAGAGGTCTAAATATTAGGGCTAACTATCCCTAAGGCTCGTGCTAATAATTAAGAAATGGTATGAGACTTCTTAATAGTTACCTCTTCGATCTTTCACCACCAAAGAAATAAAAATTTTAAATTTCTTATTTTCTAATTCTATTTCCCATGTTGTAAAGGGGTCATATTGTTAATAAAGTGTGCAATGTAATATCAATACATCTCAAATTTAATTACTTACTGCCCTCATTAATTAATTTTTAAAACCCTTGGATTTCTTCATTGTGCTTCTTTTACCTCTGAATTCACAGAGATGAAATGTTTCACAGAGTTCGCAGTATTGCTAAATATCTGTAATTATTCATTGTAAAAATATGAGGACATATGGTCCTCACTCTTATCCTGAGCCATGATCTTGGGGAGAAGAAAATCCTATCATTTGCAGACCTACTGTGTGTCAAGTATTGTGCAAGACATAAAATGTTTAAAGTTAAGTGCCATAAGACAACTGTTGTAGGATCAGGGAACTGAGGCTCAAAAAAGTAAATACTTAGCACAGAACATGCAGCTAGTAAGTGGGGAAATAGGCCTCAGGGGCTAGGTTTGAATGACTCCACATCACCTCTTCTTTCCTTTACGAAGTGCTGCCTCCACTGTCAGTGAATAACTGTTTGTCATATTGCCAAAAGATAATAAATGAAGTTCACTAACAGCATATAGAGTGATCTGTCAAACTATTTGGAGTTTTATTTCGCCATTATAATTACTCATACTCTGAGTTAGCTAGAGATGTTTTAAAAATATAACCAAAGAATAGTCAGAAAAAATCCACAATGCAAAAGCAATTGTCTTGGAATCAGGATAGAAAAATCACAGTCTTGCCTACACCACTAGCTTCAGGACGTTGTCCAACTTATTAGATCCCTGTGGCATTTAGGTTTCTGAAGTAACTTCCTGCCCTAAAATTCTGAGTTCTTATCTACAATTTACTAGACTTATCTATGATTACTTAGTGAAGTAAACTTACAAGCTAATTTGAATATTTTTTGAAAAATATTCAAGAACTTAATGTTGGGCTTCCCTGGTGGCGCAGTGGTTGAGAGTCTGCCTGCCCATGCAGGGGACGCAGGTTCGTGCCCCGGTCCGGGAGGATCCCACATGCCGCGGAGCAGCTGGGCCCGTGAGCCATGGCTGCTGAGCCTGCGCGTCCGGAGCCTGTGCTCCGCAATGGGAGAGGCCACAACGGTGAGAGGCCCACGTACCGCAAAAAAAAAAAAAAAAAAAAAAAAGAACTTAATGTTTTTATATATTTTCTATGTGTTAATTCAATAAAAACCCTTTTTGTTTGCCTCGATGGGAAAAATGGCCCAAACTTAGAAGGTACTTTCAACTCAGATTGTTACCTATCTCTGGGTTAAGTTCTCTCTGAATTTCTTGGTTGTCATATTGTCAGATAAGGAAAAGCAATGCTTTGAAAAGAGCAGTGCCCCACAAGGGTGAAACCCCCAAATTTAGAGATAGGCCAGAAATGCCATGTTCTGAAATTGAATAAAGTAAATAGAAAATGGAAGAAATATAACTCTTTGCAGATTGCTTCCAATCAGATAACAAAGTAAAGTGGTGAGTCACAAATGTACCTGAAGATAATGATTTTTTTAGATTTAGTATTTAGAAAGATAAATGCATAATATTATTTTTAAATGTTGGAATCACTTTAATTTTAACATGGGTAATATGAAGTAACATTATGAGAACAAAAACTTTTGATTACTAATAAGCTAAAAAGCTTCATCAATATTTTTGTATACATTTTTACATACGATTAGCAAAGTCAGCTAACTGTGTTTCTAAGGACCAAAGGGAGTTGAAACTATGATTGCTAACAGCACAAGTTGTGCATGTTTGGCACTTCAGTCTTTCTGCCAGATATGGATCAAATTACTATAATTTTTAACACCACTCCTTAAGAGCATCCAAGTCTCGTTATTCATATTTTATATTAACTAAGGGGGTTTCTCACAGTAAGTTGGTCTCCCAAGTAGATTTTTCTATGAGATGGTGATTAGGCTGACTAGCTCGCTTCACTGCTCCTTGGCAGTTATAACTTAGTGTAAATAAATAAAATAAAACACTGACTCATCATTTAATAGTAATTTATCCTCCATTGTTTTTTCCATTCTGAGTGCACAAATAAAAGCAAACTCATCTCCGACTTATAATAACATCCCAAAGGCAGCCCTCCACTGATGCTCTCCCAGAGAAAGTGCTAGCTTCCTTCTATTTATGCAAATTACAACTCTTTTAAGGCTTATAATGAGAACCTGAGAAGTCTGTGATTTTTTTCCCTTAGTCTCTGTCCTTCACCTCCTACTCCAACTTATATTCTTCCACTATAAGGAAAAGTCATTGGAGGAAGTTTATGAATTACTTTTATAAATCTACAAATTAATTGTGGTCCAAGCTAGGAGAGGGAGGGAGATGGACATAAATTGATTCTCTATGACATATCATGATTCAAATGATCTGAACGGTTTAACTTCACTTCAATTTTATTTGTCAGAACAAAAGCACTCTCTCAATTGGTTGAACTTTAAAAATGACTATCACTGAGACAGCAGAGTGGGTAAAGCAGCAATTCAATAGCATTTGTCTTTTAAGGAAGAGGCATTAAATATTTGACTATGTAGCTTAGATGTTGTTTAAACTAGAGTGGTAATTATGTAACTTTTACTTATTCAATATATCATCATTAATTTTAATCAGATATATTTTTTGTTGTTTGTCTCCTACTAGAGGGGGAAGAAATCTAATTACATTTTTTAAATAGATCTTTATTGGAGTATAACTGCTTCACAATACTGTGTTAGTTTCTGTTGCACAACAAAGTGAATCAGCCATATGCATACACATGTCCCCATGTCCCCTCCCTCTTGAGACTCCATCCCATCCTCTCTATCCCACCCGTCTAGGTCATCGCAAAGCACCGAGCCGATCAATCTCCCTGTGCTGCTGCTTCCCACCAGCCGATTATTTTACTTTCGGTAGTGTATATATGTCAATGCTACTCTCACTTAGCCCCAGCTTCACCCTCCCACCCCATGTCATCAAGTCCATTCTCTATGTCTACCTCTTTATTCCTGCCCTGCAACTAGGTTCATCAGTACCATTTTTTTAAATTCCATATATTTGCGTTAGCATACGCTATTTGTTTTTCTCTTTCTGACTTACTTCACTCTGTATGACAGACTCTAGGTCCATCTACCTGACTATAAATAGTTCAATTTCATTTCCTTTTATGGCTGAGTAATATTCCATTGTATATATGTGCCACATTTTCTTCATCCATTCATCTGTCGATGGACATCTAGGTTGGTTCCATGTCCTGGCTATTGTAAATAATGCTGCAATGAATATTGTGGTGCATGTCTCTTTTTGAATTATGGTATTCTCAGGATAAATGCTCAGCAGTGGGGTTGCTGGGTCATATGGTAGTTCTATTTTTTTGTTTTTAAGGAACCTCCATACTGTTCTCCATAGTGGTTGTATCAATTTACATTCCCACCAACAGTGTAGGAGGGTTCCCTTTTCACCACACCCTTTCCAGCATTTATTGTTTCTAGATATTTTTATAATGGCCATTCTGACTGGCGTGAGGTGATACATCATTGTAGTTATGATTTGCATTTCTCTAATATTTAGTGATGTTGTGCATCTTTTCATGTGCCTCTTGGCCATCTGTATGTCTTCCTTGGTGAAATGTCTATTTAGGTCTTCTGCTCATTTTTTTTTTTTTTTTTTGCGGTACGTGGGCCTCTCACTGCTGTGGCCTCTCCCATTGCAGAGCACAGGCTCCAGACACACAGGCTTAGCGGCCATGGCTCACGGGCCCAGCCGCTCCACTGCATGTGGGATCTTCCCGGACCGGGGCACGAACCCACGTCCCCTGCATCAGCAGGCAGACTCTCAACCACTGTGCCACCAGGGAAGCCCCTCTTCTGCCCATTTTTTAACTGGATTGTTTTTTTGATATTGAGCTCCATGAGCTGTTTGTATATTTTGGAGATTAATCCTTTGTCCACTGTTTCATTTGCAAATATTTTCTCCCATTCTGAGGGCTGTCTTTTTGTCTTGTTTATGGTTTCCTTTGCTGTGCAAAAGCTTTTAAGTCCCAAATTACATTTTAATGCAATATTTACATATATATCTGCATAAGACCAGATGAAGTGTTATTCTACTGAAACAGCAATCTTTCTGACATCCTGATACTGAAATGACCCAATATTGATTGACTTTTGATACACAAAGCTGTTGTTGATGCATATTTGCATACTGATGATGTTATGTTAAATTGCAAGTCACTTTTCTATTACCATACACTGAGAATGTGCTCATCTCAGACTGTTTAGAATCAGAATTAAAGGTATTCCACTTGGGGGTTTCCCTGGTGGTGCAGTTGTTAAGAATCCGCCTGCCAATGCAGGGGACATGGGTTCGAGCCCTGGTCCGGGAAGATCCCACACAGCCCTGGTCTGGGAAGATCCCACATGCCTTGGAGCAATTAAGCCTGTATGCCACAACTACTGAAGCTCGCGTGCCTACAGCCCGTGATCCACAACAAGAGAAGCCACTGCAATGAGAAGCCTGCACACCGCAATGAAGAGTGGCCCCTGCTTGCCACAACTAGAGAAAGCCCATGTGCAACAACAAAGACTCAGTGCAGCCAAAAAAAAAAAAGTTTTTTTTAACAAATTAATTAAAAAGGTATTCCACTTGTATATTTGAACTATGACAAAATTCTCATAGATCTAAAATGCTAACGCTTAAGTTGGGAGAATATTTAGGTGAAAAATAACTTATATTAAT
Organism: Stenella coeruleoalba; assembly: GCF_951394435.1. Lineage (NCBI taxonomy): Eukaryota > Metazoa > Chordata > Mammalia > Artiodactyla > Delphinidae > Stenella > Stenella coeruleoalba. The sequence continues at coordinate 75,838,491 of NC_137162.1, read as the reverse complement.
AATTTTTGTAGTAAGATCATATATTAACCAGTAGAAATATGCTCATAAAATTGTCAATTAAATTGTTTTTTATTATTTTTAATTGAGATATAATTGGCATACTCCATTATATTTGTTTCATGTATGCAGTATAATGATTTGATATTTGTATGTATTGTGGAATGATCATCACGATATGTTTAGTTAACATTCGTTAATGCTAAAGTAAGTATTCTTATGGAAATTGACCAAAATGCTGCTGTGTAAGAGGACACTTTTTTTTTAAAGTTAAAATTTAGAGTTTTCTATTTTCGCTGCCACTATTGCTAATACTACCAAGCAAATAGCTTTTTTAATATATATATAGAATTTTCATCATTAATATAAATTATAAAGACATCCCTTTCTGGGATAAAACAGAATTGTTTTGAGGCTAGAGAGACTGTATGGTATATGCGTGCATACCCATATAAACACACACACACACACACACACACACACACACACACAATTAAATGTTTCACCTTCACTGTTATCAAATGATACTTAAAATTTTTATCCCCATCCAATCCAGGATTCATATCTCAACTCTAAAGCCAACCCTACCCATGAGCTTTATTCTGTACTTAACAGTTTTCCAGTTTCCTGACCCTCCCTTCTCAAGCCATCCCTGACTCCACCCAATTTATTCATAAGCCATAACCCATCATCTTCATACCCTGGAAACTGAGGTAGAGAGATGATGCTTAAAACATGAATTGTGGGATGCTGCTTATTTGGAGACAGCAAACATAGATCAGTGAAAGTGTGATGGGTTGTTCTGTAGGGGATCTGAAAGTGGTCCCAACTGATACAACTAGTGAAGCTAAAGAAGAAAGCACATATCTAAGACAGATATGATGTGTGGATGGGGTAAGGGAGCAATTATTTGTATTATTAGTAATAATAACAATAGATCGCTAGCATGTGCTGGTGCTTAATATTTGCCAAGCACTGTGCTAAGCAACATAATCGTATCATTGCATTCAAACATTATACAGCACATGAAAGGTAGTACTACACAGAAAAACCATGAGTTCAGGAACCAAATTACCTGGGTCCAATCCTAGCTTTACTACTTACTGATTATGTGACCTTGGGCTATTCTTTAATCCCTATTTACCTCAGTTTTCTCAGCTGTAAATCTTTAGCCTACTCATAAATTTGTAATGAAGGTTAAATGAATTAATATACAGTTAGTCAACTGTTACAAAATAAAACCTCATTAAAACAAAAAAAATAGACAGGAAAAGATTGTGGAAGAGTAGGACGCGGAGATCACCTTCCTCCCCACAGATACATCAGAAATACATGTACAGTGGCACTGCTCCTATAGAACATACACTGAACACTGGCAGAAGACTTCAGGCCACCCCAAAGGCAAGAAACTCCCCATGAACTTGGGTAAGGCAAAAGAAAAAAGAAAAAAACAGACAAAAGAATAGGGACAGGACCTGCACCAGTGGGATGGAGCTGTGAAGGAGGAAAGGTTTCCACACACTAGAAGCCCCTTCACAGGCGGAGACTGCGGGTGGCAGAGGGGGGAAGCTTCGGAGCCACGGAGGAGAGCACAGCCACAGGGGTGCAGAGGGCAAAGCGGGGAGATGCTGGCACAGAGGATCGGTGCCGACCAGCACTCACCAGCCCGAGAGGTTTGTCTGCTCACCCGCTCAGGCGGGCGGGGCTGGGAGCTGAGTCTCAGGCTTCGGTTGGATCCCAGGGAGAGGACTGGGGTTGGCGGAGTGAACACAGCCTGCAGAGGGCTAGCGCCACGGCTAGCTGGGAGGGAGTCCGGGGAAAAGTCTGGACCTGCCGAAGAGGCAAAAGACTTTTTCTTCCCTCTTTGTTTCCTGGTGCGCGAGGAGAGGGGATTAAGAGCGCTGCTTAAAGGAGCTCCAGAGACGGGCGCGAGCCGCGGCTAACAGCGCGGACCCCAGAGACGGGCATGAGATGCTAAGGCTGCTGCTGCTGCCACCAAGAAGCCTGTGTGCGAGCACAGGTCACTATCCACACCGCCCTTCCGGGGAGCCTGTGCAGCCCGCCACTGCTAGGGTCCCGGGATCCAGGGACAACTTCCCCGGGAGAACGCACAGCGCGCCTCACGCTGGTGCAATGTCACGCTGGCCTCTGCCGCCGCAGGCTCGCCCCGCATCCGTATCCCTCCCTCCCCCCCGGCCTGAGTGAGCCAGAGCCCCCGAATCAGCAGCTCCTTTAACCCGGTTCTGCAAAGAACAGACGCCCTCAGGGGAACTACACGCAGAGGCGGGGCCAAATCCAAAGCTTGAACCCCAAGAGCTGTTCGAACAAAGAAGAGAAAGGGAAATCTCTCCCAGCAGCCTCAGGAGCAATGGATTAAAGCTCCACAATCAACTTGATGTACCCTGCATCTGTGGAATACCTGAACAGACAATGAATCATCCCAAATTGAGGAGGTGGACTTCGGGAGCAAGATACATTATTTTTTCCCCTTTTCCTCTTTTGGTGACTGTGTATGTGTATGCTTCTGTGTGAGATTTTGTCTGTACAGCTTTGCTTTCACCATTTGTCCTAGGGTTCTGTCTGTTTTTTTTTTACTTTAAAAAATTTTTTCTTTACTTTAAAAAATTTTTTCTAAATAATTATTTTTTATTTTAATAACTTTATTTTATTTTATCCTCTTTCTTTCTTTCTTTCCTTCTTTCTAATTTTTCTCCCTTTTATTTTGAGCCGTGTGGAAACAGTCTCTTGGTGTTCAAGCCAGGTGTCAGGGCTGTGTCACTGAGGTGGGAGAGCCAACTTCAGGACACTGGTCCACAAGAGACCTCCCAGCTCCATGTAATATCAAACGGTGAAAATCTCCCACAGATCTCCATCTCAACACCAACACCTAGCTTCACTCAACGACCGGCAAGCTACAGTGCTGGACACCCTATTCCAAACAACTAGCAAGACAGAAACATAGCCCCATCCATTAGCAGAGAGGCTGCCTAAAGTCATAATAAATCCACAAACACCCCAAAACACACCACCAGACGTCAACCTGCCCACCAGAAGGACAAGATCCATCCTCATCCACCAGAACACAGGCACTAGTTCCCTCCACCAGGAAGCCTACACAACCCACTGAACGAACCTTATCCACTGGGGGTAGACATCAAAAACAACGGGAACGGGCTTCCCTGGTGGCGCAGTGGTTGAGAGTCCGCCTGCTGATGCAGGGGACACGGGTTCGTGCCCCGGTCCAGGAAGATCCCACATGCCGCAGAGCGGCTGGGCCCGTGAGCCATGGCTGCCGAGCCTGCGCATCCGGAGCCTGTGCTCTGCAATGGGAGAGGCCACAACAGTGAGAGGCCTGTGTAACGCAAAAAAAAAAAAAAAAAAAAAAACAGGAACTACGAACCTAAGCCTGTGAAAAGGAGACCCCAAACACAGTAAGATAAGCAAAATGAAAAGATAGAAAACCACACAGCAGATGAAGGAGCAAGATAAAAACCCACAAGACCTAACAAATGAAGAGGAAATAGGCAGTCTACCTGATAAACAATTCAGAATAATGACAGTAAAGATGATACAAAATCTTGGAAATAGAATAGAGAAAATGCAAGAAACATTTAACAAGGACCTAGAAGAACTAAAGAGGAAACAAGCAATGATGAACAACACAAAAAATGAAATTAAAAATACTCTAGAAGGGATCAATAGCAGAATAACTGAGGCAGAAGAACGGATAAGTGACCTGGAAGATAAATAGTGGAAATAACTACTGCAGAGCAGAATAAAGACAAAAGAATGAAAAGAAATGACGACAGTCTCAGAGAACTCTGGGACAACATTAAACGCACCAACATTCAAATTATAGGGGTCCCAGAAGAAGAAGAGAAAAAGAAAGTGACTGAAAAATATTTGAAGAAATTACAGTTGAAAACTTCCCTAATATGGGAAAGGAAATAGTTAATCAAGTCCAGGAAGCACAGAGAGTCCCATACAGGATAAATCCAAGGAGAAACACACAGGAAATCCAAGGAGAAAGGATAAAGTCCCATACAGGATAAATCCAAGGAGAAAGACACATATTAATCAAACTATCAAAAATTAAGTACAAAGAAAACATATTAAAAGCAGCAAGGGAAAGGCAACAAATCACACACAAGGGAATCTCCATAAGGTTAACAGCTGATCTTTCAGAAGAAACTCTGCAAGCCAGAAGGGAGTGGCAGGACATATTTAAAGTGATGAAGGAGAAAAACCTACAACTAAGATTACTCCACCCAGCAAGGATCTCATTCATATTTCATGGAGAAATTAAAACCTTTACAACAAGCAAAAGCTGAGAGAGTTCAGCACCACCAAACCAGCTTTACAACAAATGTTAAAGGAACTTCTCTAGGCAAGAATAAAAAGAGAAGGAAAAGACCTACAATAAGAAACCCCAAACAATTAAGAAAATGGTAATAGGAACATACATATCGATAATTACCTTAAATGTAAATGGATTAAATGTTCCCACCAAAAGACACAGACTGGCTGAATGGATACAAAACATGACCCGTATATGTGCTGTCTACAAGAGACGCACTTCAGACCTAGGGACACACACAGACTGAAAGTGAGGGGATGGAAAAAGATATTCCATGCAAAAGGAAATCAGAAGAAAGCTGGAGTAGCAATTCTCTTATCAGACAAAATAGACTTTAAAATAAAGACTATTAGAAGAGACAAAGAAGGACACTAAATAATGATCAAGGGATTGATCCAAGAAGAAGATATAACAATTGTAAATATTTATGCACCCCACATAGGAGCACCTCAATACATAAGGCAAATACTAACAGCCAATAATGGGGAAATCGACAGTAACACAACCATAGTAGGGGACTTTAACACCCCACTTTCACCAATGGACAGATCATCCAAAATGAAAATAAATAAGGAAACACAAGCTTTAAATGATACATTAAACAAGATGGACTTAATTGATATTTATAGGACACTCCATCCAACAACAACAGAATACACATTTTTCTCAAATGCTCATGGAACATTCTCCAGGATAGATCATATCTTGGGTCACAAATCTAGCCTTGGTAAATTTAAGAAAATTGAAATCATATCAAGTATCTTTTCTGACCACAACGCTATGAGACTAGATATCAATTACGGGAAAAGATCTGTAAAAAATACAAACACATGGAGGCTAAACAATACACTACTTAATAACGAAGTAATCACTGAAAAAGTCAAAGAGGAAATTAAAAATACCTAGAAACAAATGACAATGGAGACATGACAACCCAAAATCTATGGGATACAGCAAAACCAGTTCTAAGATGGAAGTTTATAGCAATACAATCCTACCTTAAGAAACAGGAAACATCTCAAGTAAACAACCTAACCTTGCACCTAAAGCAATTAGAGAAAGAAGAACAAAAAACCCCCAAAATTAGCAGAATGAAAGAAATCTTAAAGATCCGATCAGAAATAAATGAAAAAGAAATGAAGGAAACAATAGCAAAGATCAATAAACCAAAAGCTCGTTCTTTGAGAAGATAAACAAAATTGATAAACCATTAGCCAGATTCATCAAAAAAAAAGATAGAAGACTCAAATCAACAGATTAGAAATGAAAAAGGAGAAGTAAGAACTGACACTGCACAAATACAAACAATCATGAGAGATTACTACAAGCATTCTATGCCAATAAAATGGACAACCTGGAAGAAATGGACAAATTCTTAGAAATGCACAACCTGACGAGACTGAACCAGGAAGAAATAGAAAATATGAACAGACCAATCACAAGCACTGAAATTGAAACTGTGATTAAAAATCTTCCAACAAACAAAAGCCCAGGACCAGATGGATCCACAGGCGAATTCTATCAAACAGTTAGAGAAGAGCTATCACCTATCCTTCTCAAACTCTTCCAAAATATACCAGAGGGAGGAATACTCCCAAACTCATTCTACGAGGCCACCATCACCTGATACCAAAACCAGAGAAGGATGTCACAAAGAAAGAAAACTACAGGCCAATATCACTGATGAAAATAGATGCAAAAATCGTCAACGAAATACTAGCAAACAGAATCCAACAGCACCTTATAAGGATCATACACCATGATCAAGTGGGGTTTATCCCAGGAATGCAAGGATTCTTCAACATATGTAACTCAATCAACGTGATACATCGTATTAATAAATTGAAGGAGAAAAAACATATGATTATCTCAATAGATGCAGAGAAAGCTTTCAAAAAAATTCAACACCCATTTATGATAAAAATCGTGCAGAAAGTAGGCATAGAGGGAACTTTCCTCAACATCGTAAAGGCCATATATGAGAAACGCACAGCCAACGTCATCCTCAATGGTGAAAAACTGAAAGCATTTCCACTAAGATCAGGAACAAGACAAGGTTGCCCACTCTCACCACTCTTACTCAACATAGTTTTGGAAGTTTTAGCCACAGCAATCACAGAAAAAAATGAAATAAAAGGAATACAAATTGGAAAAGAAGAAGTAAAACTGTCACTGTTTGCAGATGACATGATACTATACATAGAGAATCCTAAAGATGCCACCAGAAAACTACTAGAGCTAATCAGTGAATTTGGTAAAGTTGCAGGATACAAAATTAATGCACAGAAATCTCTGGTATTCTTATACACTAGTGATGGAAAATCTGAAAGTGAAATTAAGAAAACACTCCCATTTACCATTGCAACAAAAAATAATAAAATATCTAGGAATAAACCTACCTAGGGAGACAAAAGACCTGATTGCAGAAAGTTATAAGACACTGATGAAAGAAATTAAAGATGATACAAATAGATGGAGAGATATACCATGTTCTTGGATTGGAAGAATCAACATTGTGAAAATGACTCTATAACCCAAAGCAATCTAAAGATTCAATGCAATCTGTATCAAAATACCACTGGCATTTTTCACAGAACTAGAAAAAAAAGTTTCACAATTTGTATGGAAACAAAAAGGACCCCGAATATCCAAAGCAATCTTGAGAACGAAAAATGGAGCAGGAGGAATCAGGCTCCCTGACTTCAGAGTATACTATAAAGCTATAGTAATCAAGTCAGTATGGTACTGGCACAAAAACAGAAATATAGATCAAAGGAACAGGATAGAAAGCCCAGAGATAAACCCATGCACATATGGTCACCTTATCTTTGATAAACTAGGCAAGAATATCCAATGGAGAAAAGACATCCTCTTCAATAAGTGGTGCTGGAAAAACTGGACTTCTTCAAGTAGAAGTATGAAATTAGGACACTCCCTAACACCATACACAAAAATAAACTCAAAATGGATTGAAGACCTAAATGTAAGGGCAGAGAGCATCAAACTCTTAGAGGAAAACATAGGCAGAACACTCTATGACATAAATCACAGCAAGATCCTTTTTGACCCACCTCCTAGAGAAATGGAAATAAAACCAAAAATAAACAAATGGGACCTAATGAAAATTCAAAGCTTTTGCACAGCAAAGGAAACCATAAACAAGACGAAAAGACAACCCTCAGAATGGGAGAAAATATTTGCAAATGAAGCAAGTGACAAAGAATTAATCTCCAAAATTTACAAGCAGCTCATGCAGCTCAATAACAAAAAAACAAACAACCCAATCCAAAAATGGGCAGAAGACCTAAATAGACATTTCTCCAAAGAAGATATACGGATTGCCAACAAGCACATGAAAGAATGCTCAACATCATTAATCATTAGAGAAATGCAAATCAAAACTACAATGAGATATCATCTCACACCAGTCAGAATGGCCATCATCAAAAAATCTACAAACAATAAATGTTGGAGAGGGTGTGGAGAAAAGGGAACCCTCTTGCACTGTTGGTGGGAATGTAAATTGATACAGACACTATGGAGAACAGTATGGAGGTTCCTTAAAAAACTAAAAATAGGGGCTTCCCTGGCGGCACAGTAGTTGAGAGTCTGCCTGCCGATGCAGGCGACGTGGGTTCGTGCCCCGGTCTGGGAGGATCCCACGTGCTGCGGAGCGGCTGGGCCCATGAGCCATGGCTGCTGGGCCTGCACGTCCGGAGCCTGTGCTCCGCAACGGGAGAGGCCACAACAGTGAGAGGCCCACGTACCACCAAAATAATAAAAAATAAAAAATAAAAATAGAACTACCATACAACCCAGCAATCCCACTACTGGGCATATACCCTGAGAAAACCATAATTCAAAAAGAGTCATGTACCACAATGTTCATTGCAGCTCTATTTATATTAGCCAGGACATGGAAGCAACCTAAGTGTTCATCAACAGATGAATGGATAAAGAAGATGTGGCACGTATATACAATGGAATATTACTCAGCCATAAAAAGAAACAAAATTGAGTTATTTGTAGTGAGGTAGATGGACCTAGAGTCTGTCATGCAGAGTGAAGTTAAGTCAGAAAGAGAAAAACAAATACCGTATGCTAACACATATATATGGAATCTAAGAAAGAAAAAAAATGGTCATGAAGAACCTAGGGTAAGACGGGAAGAAAGACACAGACCTACTACAGCATGGACTTGAGGATATCGGGAGGGGGAAGGGTAAACTGTTACAAAGTGAGAGAGTGGCATGGACATATATATACTACCAAAAGTAAAATTGATAGCTAGTGGGAAGTAGCCGCATAGCACAGGGAGATCAGCTAGGTGGTTTGTGACCACCTTGACGGGTGGGATAGGGAGGTTGGGAGGGAGGCAGACGCAAGAGGGAAGAATTATGGGAACACACGTATATGTATAACTGATTCACTTTGTTATAAATCAGAAACTAACACACTATTGTAAAGCAATTATACTCCAATAAAGATGTTAAAAAAATAATCGTAGAGTACCTAATATATGTCACATACTCTTCTAAGCACTTAAGTTACATTTTTAAACAAACAGAAACATACAGACTTCTGACCATGTAGTTTACATTCTGAGCGTAACATTCAGTGTGCTCACTATCACTGTTGTTGTTATTAAATTCATTTCTCAGATGAGGATACTGTAGCTTAGAAATACTCCGAAGTAGCAAAGCTTGTCTTCTCAATATAAGGAAGTTTTGGCAGAGCCATAGAATTTTGAAATAGTCATGGTTAGAAAATAGGAAAGATAATGGACTTGAGCTATGAAGAATTTCTGCTTGTTTAAGAGTGGAGACTGTGAATACATTCTAATATACAAAAGAATCTTCAAGATTTTATAATTCTTACATTCAAAACCTTGGAGTTATCCTGGACTCTTGTCACATTTCAGAATCCATCAGCAAATTTTACTGGTTGTCAATGTAAAATATGTTTACAATTTGACTAAGTTTTATAATTTCCACAGCCACCGGATGAGTTCACGTTTATGACTCCCGTGTATGTTACTGTAACAGACTTTCACTCTTGCTCTCCTTCCATATTCTTCACACAGATAGAAGTCATATCGCATCACTCATCCACTCAAGGCCTCCAATAACTCCCATCTCTCTCAGCATAAAATATAACATCCCTACCCTGGCCTACATCTCTCCCCTCTGACTTTAGCCTTTACTATTCTAAATGCACCTCATTCATTCTGCTCTTTTCTCTTAAAACACACCAAGGATGCTCCCGCCACAGAACCTGTGCACTTGCCAGGAATGCCCTACTTCAGGTATCCCTATGGCTCATTCCATCACTGCATTCAGCTGTCCACTCAAATACCACTTGGCTTTCCTTTATCACAATATATCAAATGGTCCACACACCACTGACATTCTTTGCCTTTTATTCTATTTTCTTTTTCTTTTTATCAGTTATTTTGGACTGACAAATTTATTTATTTAGGCGTTTCTTTGTGAATTGCCATGCACTTCTACTAGAATATAGGCTCCATTAAAGAAGGGTCTTTGTTTTGTTCAGTAACATTTCCTTAACACCAGTGCAGTGCCTTGATCTAGTAGATAATCAATATTAAAAAAAAATCTCTATGAGTGGATGAACAAATGAATGAAAGCAATTTTCTTCAGCTGTACTCAATTTGTTAGGTGTGGGAGCACCGAAGCAGAGTGAGCCACATTTTTTCTTTTCTTTTTTTCAAATTATACAAGAGAAGACCAAAAATCCTGGGGGTGGTAATAAGTGTATTGGTAAGTTCAAGAGATGAATCATTGACTCTAAGTCAATAAAACTGAAGACAGGATGAGATTGACAGCTTCGAGGAAACAGATGAGTCTCAGCAAGGTTGAATCTACTTTGTAGGAAAACACTAAGAGTTTGATGGCGAGGAGATTATGTTCAGAATAAGGGAAGAAAAAAATGTGTTCTTGTCAACACATGTGCAGTCTGGAATAGAAATGATTCATGTGGAGTGGATGCTCAGATTCTAAACCCCTTAGCTCCAGGAATTATCTAAATGTAAAACATAATTTCTATAAATGAAGTTTCTTGGATTAAGCTAAATGTGTCCAGGAATGTCCTAGTTTTGTTAATTGATAGGTACCATATGTCTCATGGAATATAGGAGGAAGTTGATGACTGAATCCTGGGTTTTCTCAGCTCTGCTGAGAGCTCCACATGCTCCCATTGATTGTAGACTTTGGGATTAGCTAATGTGGTTCAGATCTTAGTGCACAGTCTAGTATTATGATGGCCACCAGCCATGTGTGGCTATTCAAATTAAAATTCATATTACAATTAATGAAATAAAAATCCCATTCCTCAACCCAACGAGGTATATTTTAAGTGCTCAAGAGCCACATGTGACTAGTGGCTTCCATACTGGGCACTGTAGGTACAGAATGTTTTCTTTATCTCAGAAAGAAATAACTCTCTCTATTGGAGAGTACTGGTGGAGTAGTAGATTACCAAGGCACTGTGGGAGCTCAGGAGAGCTGCAAAATACTTCATTTCTATATCTATATTCCTAATATAAATAACCTGTTAGTTAGCTAATGTTGACATACTAGTTAGTAAGTTTATTCATTTACATGACAAATAATGAATCATCATCTCTCTCAAAAGGTAGCAGTTGTATCCTTGAATAAATTGATAGTTTTTAAAGAAAAGGTATGGTAATTATTAGGGATATTGAAGGCCTCTGGACAGATACATTCCCCCGGAATCCAGTAACTGATGAGATAATAAAACTGTTAACTAGATTCTCCCAATGACAGGAAAGAGAGATATTCCTTGTACTTGAGCATTTCATATTAGAAATGAAACTTAGTAAACAATGCCATGTCTATCTTAATTTGAACTCAAAAATATTTTTTACTTCTGTACTTTTCAGAAGGGTTTGAAATAAAATGAGTTTTTTTTTTGTTTTTTGTTTTTTGTTTTTGCTGTTGTGGCCTCTCCCATTGCAGAGCACAGGCTCCGGACACGCAGGCTCAGTGGCCCTGGCTCACGGGCCTAGCCGCTCCGCGGCATATGGGATCTTCCCGGACCGGGGCACGAACCCACGTCCCTTGCATCGGCAGGCGGACTCTCAACCACTGCGCCACCAGGGAAGCCCCTAAAATGAGTTGTTAAATGAATAGATTAGAGAATAGTATGCTCAAAGATCAACATTACTGGGCATATATGAATTCACTACGGAGTGTGATGATGTTCAGCAGGAAGTATCTGGACCACAGGAGGATGAACTGACGTGCATATAATCAAATATAGTAGTTATGAGATTGCCCGCTTACACCTCCATTTATGCTGCATTTTCATTCCCGGAATATATTTGATTTGTAAGGCAATTAGTAAACAATGCCCAGTAAGGTGAAAGTGCATGAGGAGAGACAGAATCACAGGTCTAGTCACAAAGTCTTGTCAGTGACTAGAGAGGTCTAGAGAAGAGCCACTTTCACAAAACATCAATAAGACATAACTGAGGGTGTACCTAGGTACCCACATCCCTTATTTGTGGAAATGGCTGATATCAAGGGGAAGCAACCAATACCTCCTATATGCAGACTTACAAGCTAGGTCTCCTTAGGGAAGACTTTATGGGCTAGTAAAAATAATTAAATAACAGGATTTTAATTGATCATTCATAATAGTGGGGGCAAGGATCTGTCTCTGTCAGACTTACAATTCTATGTTCCATCCAGGGATGTGGAGAATGGTTAATAAAAGTGCCAGAAGCACAAGGCAGCACAAACTTGAAACAGTATTGAAAGGTAGGAGGAGCAGATACATTTTTTTGTCCCATCGATATTTACTTAAAAATGAACTGTGTTTCACTTAACTTGATATTTAGTGCTCCGGCAGGGCCTGTTAAGAACACTAATGACAAGTGGTGCCTGAAAGTATCTTATAAACCTGCACTGCCCACTATGGAGCTATTAGCCACTGTCCCTACTGAGCACTTGAAATGTGGCTGGTCTGAACTGAGATGTGCTCTCAGAGTAAAATGCACTGGAATCCAAAAATTTAGTAGGATAAAAGCGTGTAAAATATGTCATTAATAACACTGTATTAGTTACATGTTAACATAATAATGTTTTGCATATATAAATGTGTTGAGGGACTTATTTGATCAATAATTTATTTTCTATCCGATTTGACCAATGCATACCCTAATCTGCCTCACTGCAAAATGTACAGTTAATTGTATCACTACAGGTCAAAAAAAAGTCCAGCAGTTATTACTATATAGTGTGCTAAGATCTAGCTAGAACCTATAAGGTCCTCTTTTCCTTTATATCAACGACATTACTGTGATTTGAAATAATAAAGAGTAAGTGCTTTTAGATAAAGATTGGATAATAATCCAAACACAGAAATGTGAGTGGGAAATTAAGCCCTAATGTTTAAAGTTCTGCCTACTAAGAAAGACATTCTGCAGGTACTGCTGAGCCATCTGTGCATTAACAAGCCTTCTTGGTTTCTCTGATGCCCACTAACTTTTGAAAACCTCTGCCCTCAAAGTAATTTGAGATCATTTCTCCTGGAGGAAGAATATCAACTTTATGGAAGTGGCTAGATAATTTTATGATTGTTTTACCAGAGATTTCCATCTCAGGAGAGTTTCCTTCTAACAAAATTATGCACAGGGCTTCATGGGAAAGAGAGGTTAAGGAAATGATATTCATAATCATAAGCTCTCCCAAACCAGTTCTGAGCATTTCCACTTGTGAGTCCATCACTAGGGTGTGGGGAGACTGTGGTGGTCACCGCAGCAGGAGGGTTGAATGGCAGTGTGGGAAATTCTAGAGCTCTGAGAATAGGAACATCTTGGGCTTGTTCATCAAATGCTCCTTCTCATCTAGTCTTGTGTTAGAGGTATTTGTGTGTGGGGTGGGGGTAGGTAATATTGCCCTTAATTATTAAGAGCAAGGTGTTTTATAATTCTGTCATCACGGTGGGGATTACTTCTAATTGGAAAGAACGTATTGGATAACCAAACTTCTAATATTCCCTGAAAAAAACATTGCTTGTAAATTACTACATCAGAACAATGTAAGAAAAAGGTGCCTTTAAGATGAATGTTTCTTGTTAAGATGATCATACTTAGCTATTTCCTGTTATTACTGTTACCTGAATCTCACACATAAGGCAATGCTTCTCAAGTGTCAGTGTTCCTACACATCGCCTGGGGAATTTGTAAAAATGCAGATTCTGACTTAATAGGTCCGCATTTCTGTGTTTCTAACAAGCTCCTAGGTAATGCTGGTCCATTGCCCGCACTTTGAATAGTAAAGCACCTCCACGCAGACCCCTGGAACCTAAATCTGTATTTTTAACAAGATGCGTGGGTGATTCTTAGGCACATGTAAAAGTTTGAGAACCACTGATGGCAATGATCTACAGTGATTCACAACTCTGCCTGTACTTTATAATCATCTAGAAAGTTTGAATAAAATCTGATTATTTGGTCTTAGTCTGGAACCAATACATTAGTAATTGTGGGGTATAACCCAAGTAACCACATATTTTCCAAAAGTTCCCCAAATAATGGCCTCTCAAAGATGTTCATGTCCTAATCCTTATAACCTGTGATTATCTTATATGGTAACAGTGACTTTGCAGATGTGATTAATGTCAAAATGGTCTTGAGATGGGGAGTTTATCCTGAATTACCTAGGTGGGTCCAAGGTAGTCACAAGAGCGTGTAAAAGCAGAGAATGCTTCCCAGCTGTGGTCAGAGAGATTTGATGACAGAAGAAGGGAGACAGAGGTGCACGTGAAAAGGACTCTCCCCACCCATCCTTGCAGGCTTTGAAAATGGATGGATGGGGCCACAAGCCAAGGAATGAAGGCAGCCTCTAGAAGCTGGAAAAGACAAGGAAGTGGATTCTCTCCTGGAGTCTCCAGAAAAGGATTCAGCTCTACCGACACCCTCATTTTATCCATATGAGACACCTATCAGGTTTCATGCTAAGATGATAAGTTTCAAGACACTCTGCCTCTGATAATTTGTTACATCAGGATAGGAAACCATTATATCAGGTAATATTAATATGCAGTCACTGCTCCAGCAGATGGTTTCTGGAGTTCCCTGTATATAATAAAGGTTCCTTAGACCTGAGTGTTCTTCATCTTCCAAGAATTTCCTGACCAGCCTAACCACCCAGATCAATGTTTGCCATACAGGAATCTCTGAAAGACTGGGGAACTACTGTTTACTTGTAACCCTGAAATTAAGAACAATTTTCTAACATTGATGTATTCTGCCCTTAATCATTTGTGTGTAATATGCTATATAAATCAACATATATATATATATATTTGGAGAGGACTGGGGAGAGGGGGTTTGGAGGGTCAGGAAGTAGTTAGAAAAAAGAAGGCAGTTGCTTTCCTCAATTGTTCATAGGATTTTATCATCAAAGTAAAGAACAACATTCTATGATATAAAATGATAAAATATAATCCCAAGTTTTGGAGACCTAACTGTCTCAACAATGAATTAGTGAGAGTAACAGACATTTCCCTATCCTTCCATGTCCAGTGCTACCATTTTCCTTTCATGTTCTCATTTCATGCTGCTATTGCATACAGATGGCAGGGTCTCCTTAACCACTGGGGATAGACAGAGCAATAGTAACAGCAGCCACACGGCTTCTGTGACCACAGTCAGGCCTCCCTGTGAGGCTCAAGACATCCTTAAGTGTGGTTAGGGGACATTTCTAACAATGCAAACGCCTCTCCCAAAAACATGATTGCAAAACAATCCATGTTAGAGCAGTCTCACTTTCCAAACTCTAGTCCATGCTATGTGAAGTGCATATCAAATAAAAATCCCATTTAGGGCTTCCCTGGTGGCGCAGTGGTTGAGAGTCTGCCTGCCAATGCAGGGGACACGGGTTCGTGCCCCGGTCCGGGAAGATCCCACATGCCGAGGAGCGGCTGGGCCCGTGAGCCATGGCCGCTGAGCCTGCGCGTCCAGGGAAGCCTGTGCTCTGCAATGGGAGAGGCCACAACAGTGAGAGGCCCGAGTACGGCAAAAAAAAAAAAAAAACTCATTTAAATATATATTTTATGTATTTATGCCTCTTCAAGTCATTGGATTTTTGAACTGTCAACAAAATAGCTACATATCTTTCTTTATCAGTTTAAATTTCCTTAGTCTATTAACTTACGACTAGAACATTCAAGCAGCTTTCAATAGCTGTCATTAAAAGGACACTTCCGGAAAACATTAGAAACCAGAATTTAAGAAAAACAAAATTCAAATGTGAGCCGTGGTTGCATGATATGATGGTTTATTTAACTCATTTAAAGTATAAAGAATCATTTTTATTAAAAAATAAATTTATGGAGCATACATTCTTTCCGAAAGGCCTTAATTCCTCAAAATGTGGGGACTGAAAATTGCAATGCTGCTACCAGAGATGCCATTCTTTCTAAATTCAGAAACTGTGTTTCTATTCTGCTTAAATGTTTACATTTTTCATTTTAGCAATATAGGTTGAAGAATAATTGGTATGTAGTATAAAATATAAAATTTTAAGTCCTTATCTCCTATGTATTACACAAAGAATTCTCTTATAGGTTAACTGGAGGTTTAATACGATGACTCATGTATTTGTGATGACAGACAGTGAGTGATAAAGAGCAAAGAAGCAGTCAGGAAGAGAGCCAGACATGGAGATTCAGTTTGTTTTCTTTTGCCCTTAAAGGTGCTCTATTCGGGAACTCTGATTTTTAAACTATGGTTCTGGCCGGATGGAACTTCCAAAGGAGCAAAAAAGACAAGTGAAGAGAACTAAAAGATTCCCTGATGGGGAGTGTAATAAGAAGAGAGTGTGTGGAAGAACAGTAAAGGCAAGGAATAAAGGTTCCACTGAAGACTTCATGAATAGAAGCAGGGGTGGGATGGGGAGAGGGGTACTGATTCAGAAAATCCATGCAAATAAAATGAAGCATTTCAAGGACATTTGACTGAAAATATTATTTTGACTGCATCATTTGAGACCTATCTATAGAAAGGGTGATAAAAGTATGTTAGCCAAGATAAAATGTTCAGTTATGAAGAGAAACACAGGCAGTACAGCTTAAAAAGGTGTACTACAGGTTCAAAATAAAGATGTTAAAATAATATAAGTGACAATAATAATGATATTGTAATGACTACAATTTAACTACTATGTGCCAGTTGCTGTATAATAGGCACTTTTCTTAACCTATCCTATGTAATCCTAATAAAACACCTATAACAAACTATATTTACCTTTCCTACAAATGATCAAACTGAAATTCATAATTATGTAAGACCACACAAATAATCAGTATGCATCAGACACAAGGTTTCAAACCAGTTTTCTGAATTTAAAACCAATAATACTAATCACTGTCTTTCATTAGTATCAGAGATGTGGTGGCTATAGATGCAATTAAGTCTCAGGAACCTGTTAAAACTCAGAGGACAAAGAAATACACATGTGTACGTGTGAGTACACACACACATACGCATGCATTCATGTTTACACACATATATAAGTATGTATATATTCCAATATTATTAAAATTTCCAGACTTATTCAAAATAACAGCTTTAGATTTATGTGTAAATAGCAAAATATGACAAGATCTAAAATAAGTCACTATAGTCACTAGTTGGGTAAATGATACCAGAAAACGAGTTGCATGTGATCAATCAGAATGTCTGGGTTGCTCTTAGAAGTTGCAGACACATCAGGGACTTCCCTGGTGGTCCAGTGGATAAGACTCCACGCTCCCAATGCAGGGGGCCCAGGTTTGATCACTGGTCGGGAACTAAGAGTTCGCATGCGGCAACTAAGAGTCTGCGTGCCGCAACTAAGAAGTCCGCATGCTGCAACTAAAAGATCCCACGTGCCACAACTAAGACCCGGAGCAGCCTAAGTAAATAAATAAATAAATAAATAAATAAATAAATGGATAGATAAATAAATATTTAAAAAAAGAAGCTGCAGACACAACATATGCATCTTCACTTTGGTGTATAATAAGTACCTCAAATTTAATATGCCTAAAACATATGCTAACACATCTTTCTGTTGCTCAGGACGAAACTTTGGCATCACCTTAATATCTCTCACACCTCCCATCTCTTGTCAGTAAATCCCATCAGCTTTATCTTCAAAATGCATCCATGTTATGACCATGATAAAGCACACTGCTACTACCATCATGGGCTTTTAGACCTGGTCTTCACTGGGAGTATACAGCAATTGCCTCCTCATTGCTGACCCATCTTCAGACCTTAATTGCTGTCAGTCTATTATCTACACAGCAGCCAAGGGGAATCCACAAAAGCTCAAGTCAGACCATACACTGCACATTGCTCCAATGCTCACCATCAAGTCAAGATCCTTCCTCTTACTAAAGCCTCTCAAGATCAGGAGTCCTGAAAGTGACCTCAGTTCAATTCTTCCTTTGCTCCCCTCTTATTCCACTCCAGTCCTGGGGGCCTTCACTCTTTCCTGGACACACAAAATAGATGCCTACATCACGGCTTTGGACTTGTTCCCTCTACCCTAAATGTTCTTCTGTGTCTGTATGACTCACTCACTCACATCTTCCAGACATTTATCCAATGTGGACTTTTTTTCTCTCTTACCAAAAATCTTCACACCCACCCATACATACACACTTTTATTCTTCTTCTTTGCTTTTTTTTTCTGTGTGTGTGTGTGTGTGTGTTTAATTCTATTCACTTTCTGGCCTACACTATTTATTACTGTTTTCTTTGTTGCTATTTCCCATACTGGAAAATGCAAGCTCCATGAAAGCAATGGCTAGTATTTATCTTCCAGCCTGCTGAAACCTCAGCTGCTGGAGCAGTGAGTTTTTCACTGTAGGCATTCAATAAATATTTGCAGAATGAATAAAACAATAATGATGCCTTCTGGAGAAATAACAGTTAATATTGAGTTACTACTTTGTAAGTATCAAAACCATATTGAATGCATTATATATATGATCTCATTTATTCTTTACTAATAACTACACTTATTTTATAGAAGAAGTATCAATAATAGGCTAGGGGTAGTAATGCGGGGGATAAATGTGGTCATGAGGCAGTTTTGGTGATCTAATCTGAGTCTTCTGACACCAGAACTTTTGTCCTTTAACTTGCACTTATCTAGGTATGCTCTAAAGATTTTGTTGATTTATAAATTAGAAGAGCTTTATACAGTTATTGTGACAAACCATTGGATACAACTGTATACATTAATCCTATAAGCAAGCTACTAGAGTAAAAATTATTTACAGCTACAGTATATTTAATTTGTCTTAGCACTTAACATTAGACCAAAATTCATTGTTTTGAAAGAACAGAATTCAACCAAGTTCAGCTTTCTCTTTCAGGAAATGTTATTATGGTAACATTTTCCCCTGGAGGGCCTCAGAATCTGTTCTGGAAGGCAAAAGGAACACAGGACAGAGTAATGACCTTCACTGTTCTTAGCGTTATATTAGTTGATCTATAAAGAAGAATTGAAAGAAATATATCTGTTCCTAGATTGGATCAAAATAATATTTGACTCATTTTATAATTTTAAAATGTGCCAGAATTGATAAATAAAGTCTAGTACAGTAAAGGAACTATAGTATCCAAGGACTTCATATCCTTGTAAATCATTTTTATTTTCAGTTTGTTTGTTCCTAGTATATGTGAATGGTGTTTATCTCCTCAGGAATAAAGTATCTCTCATTACTCAGAAACAGAGCTCAAGGTGATTTAGATACAACATTATTCTATTTCAAAAGGAATTGTGCACTTATAATTCATTTCTTCTGCTGTGGCTGGTATCTAAGATGACAGGAAAAGGAATAACATTAGGCGAGTAGGAGAAGAAAAATTAGTGGCAGACAGAATAGTGATTTAAAATAATTACTGAGATAGACGCCAGCTGGCCATGAATCCTTTTAAGTCCCATACCTGTTGATGACTAATTACCACCTTCAGTCACAAAAGTACAGCTAACCAGATAGTAGTCACATTTGCATTATTACTTTAATGATATTACTCTAGAAGCAATTTGTTTATGCTAGTAATATGAAGTTCAAATAATTCTGAAATATGTTTATGCTAGTAATCTGAATATTCAAACAATCAATTAAGCACCAAGATAAAATTGGAACTTTTAGGTCAAATCTGGAGATAATAGCATTGAAAATATTCAGTGATTTGAGGCCAGTAATATATTAACAATGTTCCTTTCAATTTTGAACTATTTCCAAACACTTCTTGAAATATTTCATAATTTCATGTTTGAACAGTTGAATCTTCAATTTTCCAAGTTGATTGATCTTTTTTTGTAGGACAAAAGAATTAAACAATCTGATGTATTGTTGCTCAGCAAAATCAATTTGAAAGCTCATCAGGATTAATGAGAAAAACTACAACTTTTGATAAGATGTCAATTAAGCAACCAAACAGCCATTTACTGAAAATGTACTATGTGTATGAACTATCCTAGGGCTAGAAGCAGATAAAAGTGTAAAGTCTATTCCTTAAGTAAGATGTATTCCATTTTAAATATGCGACCATAAAATAAAACATGGACAATGTTGCTGGCTCCAGGGCTGGGACTCCCCAGCTGATGCAGCCAGCCATGTCAGAACCTGGCCCCAGCCACTGGCAGCCTAGGCACTAGGCAGAACTTGGCAACCAACCTGTCCATGGTCCAGCCATGCCTACCAGCATACCCAGAGTAGTCATTCCCCACCATAAAAGAAGGGCCCACACAGCCCACATAGGGGGCACCCCTAAAGCATATAGATCTGGTGAACAGAGGGGAGTGTACAGCTGGCTGGGCCCCACATGTCATCTCCTAAATAAGGCCACTTCTTCAAGGTCAGGAAATGTAACTGACTTGCCTAATATATAGAAATAAAAACAGAGAATCAGGCAAAATGAGGTGACAAAGTAATATTTTTTAAATGAAGGAACAAGATAAGAACCGAGGAGAGCTAAGCAAAATGGAGATAAGCAATCTACCCAATAAACAGTTCAAGGTAATGATCCTAAAGATGCTCAACAGGGCTTCCCTGGTGGCACAGTGGTTGAGAGTCCGCCTGCCGATGCAGGGGACGTGGGTTTGTGCCCTGGTCCGGGGCACATGCTGCGGAGCGGCTGGGCCCATGAGCCATGGCTGCTGAGCCTACGCGTCCGGAGCCCGTGCTCCACAACGGGAGAGGCCACAACAGTGAGAGGTCCGTGTACCACACACACACACACAAAAAGATGCTCAACGAACTCAAGATAAGAATGTATGAACACAGTGAGAAGCTTAACAAAGAGTTAAAAAATACAAAAAAGAACCAGAGTTACAGAACACAATAATTGATATAAAAAACACACCAGAAGAAATCAAAACTAGATTAGATGATACCGAGGAATGGGATCAGAAAACTGGAAGACAAAGTCATGGAAATCACTCGACCAGAACAGAAAAAGGAATTTTAAAAAATGAGGACAGTTTAAGAGACTTATGGGACACCATCAAATGTACTAACCTTTGCATTATAGGGATCCAAATGAAAAGAGAGAGGGAAAGGGGCAGATAACATATTTCAAGATATAAGAGCTGAAAACTTCCCTAAGCTGGGAAAGGAAACAGACATCCAAGTCCGGAAAGCACAAGGAGTCCCAAACAAGATCAATCCAAAGTGGCTCAGACCAAGACACGTTGTAATTAAAATGGCAAAAATTAAATATAAAGAGATAATATTAAAAGCAGTAAGGGAAAGGTAACTAACTACATATGAGGCTATCAGCTGACTCTTCAGCAGAAACTCTATAGGCCAGAAGGGAGTGGCATATGTCTAAAGTAATGAAAGAAATGAACCAAAACCCAATAAAGTTCTATCTGGCAAGGCTATCATTCAGATTTGAAGGAGAGATAAAGAGTTTTACAGATAAGCAAAGGGTAAAAGAGTTCAGTACCAATGAACCAGCTTTACAAGAAGTATTAAAGGGACTTCTTTAAGGGGGAAAGAAAGGACCACGATTAGAAATATGATAATTATGAAAGGAAAATAATCTCATTGGTAAAGGCAAATATACAGTAAAGGTAGTGCATCAACCACTTATAAAGCTAGTATCAATAGAATGACTAACTGACAAAAGTAGTAAAACCATCTATATCTACAATAAGTAGTTAAGGAATACACAAACAGAAAGATGTGAAGTATGATCTCAAAAACATTAAAACTGTGGATAGGGGAATAAAAACACAGGGTTTTTAAAATGTGTTCGAACTTAAGAAGTCATCAACTTAAAATAATCATGTACGTATATAGAATGCTGTATATAAACCTACCTCATGGTAACCAAAAACCAAAAATCTATATAGATACACACACACACAAAAGAGAAAGGAATCCAAACATAACACTAAAGATAGTCATCAAATCACAAGGGAAGAGAGCAAAAGAAGAAAAAAGGAACAAAAAAGAACTGCAAAAACAACCAGAAAGTAAAATACAAAATGGCAATAAGTACATATCTATCAATAATTACTTTAAATGTAAATGGACTAAATGTTCCAATCAAAAGACATAGAGTGGCTGAATGAATACAAAAACAGGACCCTTATATATGCTGCCTACAAGAAACTCACTTCAGGTGAGGGGGTGGAAAAAGTATTCCATGTATATGGAAACAAAAAGAAAGCTGGGTAACAATACATATATCAAATAAAATAGACTTTAAAACAATGACTCTAAGAAGAGACAAAGAAGGACGATACATAATTATAGAGAGATCAATCCAAAAAGAAGACATAACAGTTGTAAATATACATGCACCCACCATAGGACCACCTCAACACATAAAGAAAATGTAAACAAACATAAATGGAGATAATGATAATAGTAGGGGACTTTAACACCCCAGTTACATCAATGGGCACATCAGACAGAAAATCAATAGGAAATTATTAAATTATACATTAGACCAGGTAAACTTAATAGATACAAAATTGTCATCCAAAAGCAGCAGTATACATGATCTGCTGTTTGGAAGCAAGAGAACCTGGAAAGCTAATGGTATAATTTAGTCCAAGTCTGAAGGTGGAGAACCAATGAAGCCAATGGTATAAATTTGAGTCCAAAGACTTGATAATCTGAGAATCTGGGGGCCAATGATGTAAGTCCTGGTCTTGGTCTAAAGGTTCAAAAACCAGGAGCACCAATATCCAAGACAAGAGATGGATATCCCAGCTCATGCCAAAAAGAAAATTTATACTTCTTCACCTTTTTGTTCTATTTGGACTCTCAACAGTTTGGATGATGCCCACAAGCATGGGTGAGGGCAATCTTCTTTACTTAGTCTACTGATTCAAATGTTAATCTTTTCCAGAAATACCCTCATACACACATCAGAAATGTTTTACTAGCTATCAGGGTATCCCTTAGCCAGTCAAAATGACACAAAATTAAGCGTAATAGAAGCGACATTTGGTTTTGCTGATATTGACTCAGAGTACAGCCTCCAAATGCCACAAATTAAGACACAGGTTTGTGCAAAATGTGTTGCCACCTTACTCTTCCAATGCCACAGTCTGTAGTTATATCATACAATTCAGAATTTCAAAATGTCCTCAAAATTCTAAAGCTGTGACTATCTCTTCTTGCAATAAAAATATGAGAATCTGTTGGGTATTATAAACTCTTTCCCCCAGAAAATATACATGTGTCACATACACATGCAAAAGAATGAAACTAGACCTACTATCTTACACCATATACAAAAATTAACTCAAAATGGATTAAATACTTGAATGTAAGACCTAAAACATAAAATGCCTAGAAGAAAGAATAGGCAGTGAGCTCCTTGACATAGGTCTTACCAATGATTTTTTGGATCTGACTCCAAAAGCAAAGGCAACAAAAGCAAAAATAAACAAGTAGGGCTACATCAAACTACAAAGCTTGTGTAGAGCAAAGGAGATCACCAAAAAATTTAAAAATAACCTACTGATTGTGAAAATTATTTGCAAATCTTATATCTGATAAGGGGTTAATATCCAAAATATATAAAGAATTCATACAGCTCAACAGCAAACAAAACAAAAAAACCCTAAACAATCCAATTAAAAACTGGACAGAGGTGGTATCTAATCCAGTCCTCTTTAATATGGTCTAGCATTACTAATTTCCCTTGAACAAATATTTAGAATGCAGTGGAATGACCGTGAGACTTGTCAGGCCAGGTTAGAAAAGTCTATATAAATTATGCCAGGCGCTCTCCTGGAAGGGGGCTTGTGGATTATTAGTCTACATCTCACTTTACAGAGGAGGAAACTAAAGCCAGATAGATTGAGACATGTCCTCACGGCGCCCGAGCCGCATGCCAGCGTTCTCTCAGTAACTCATAAGTAAGTAATCACAAAGGCTTAAAAAAGTTAATTATTTCACTACTGTAAGATTATAAAAATGAGCTTTTAAATTTTCTTAGTGTTTACACATTTAATCTTTCTGAAATGTATATGGTACATTTTGAGCTAGGACTATTGCTGTATTTCTTTCTCAATGAGTAGTCAACTATTTTATTCATTTAATGAAGAATATGTCCTTTCCTTATTCCTAAAAAATACCTCAGTTACTACCTATATTGATGATTTTCTTCTCTTTTAAGTTGCTGCCTCTCCTGTATTTGGTGTTTTATTTTTATTTTCTATTTATTTAGACTATACTTCATTTTTTTAAAATCCCAGTAATCTACAGGAAAGGGCTAAATATGACCATGATATTTTGAGGGGATACAAATACATTTTTGCAGTTAGGCTTAACAAACTATTGAATCATAGAAGGAATTCATCTACCAACATGTGCAAAGGGTAGCTATGATTTAGTCAAGTAAATCAATGAGTCAAACAAAGCTGACTTACCTGACAAAAGGTTAACCTATGCATATTTTATCAATAGAAGTCTAGTATTCAGAGTAGAGAAGAAATAGAGAAGAAGGCTGGTCTTCTAATGTTATGTATCTTATATCAAAGCTAAATTTAAAATCCACAATGAGTTCTGAAATTTATGACTATTACTATGTAGGTCTTTAGACAAATTGCCCAGTAGTAAGAAAACTGGATTAAATGTCATATGGGCAATTGTGAGAAATCAATCGAGATTTGTGGTTTGTATGGGTGGTGGGAAAAACAGCTTCACATGCTAATGGAAAAGAAAATTTATATTCACTCTGTGTGAATTGCTTTGGTCCATTGCTCATTTGAAGACGTTTCTATGCAAGGATGCACTTCATTCCCTTAGCTCCTGTTTGGCTGCCAAGAGATTAAGTTTATGGTCTGGTGACTGATTTATTCCCACTCTGCTTTAGGCTGTGAGGGATAGCTCACATTCTCAATCAGGGAGATAAAGGGTAGAAAACCTAAACTCCTTTTATTAAAGTATGTATATATGTGTACATGCACATATACATACACATATGTATGTATTTATGTATTTAGACCTTTACTATTAGATTGAACTAAAAGTATATAACACCAGTTATTAAGCTGGAAAGTTGGCTCCAGGTTAATAGCTTTGCTTTGTTTTGCCTCCTTTTGATTTCTCTCTTGCAGAAATTAGGTATTTCCTATACAAAGTTAATCCCAGTGGGACCCTATTAAATGAGGTGCCAAACCAAACAGGATCCTAACCCAGCAAGTCCACAGTTTCTTTGCAAGGCTCAGTTTTGTGTGTGTGTGTGTGTGTGTGTGTGTGTGTGTGTGTGTGAAGGATGGGATTTAGAAGTTTATTAATGATCAGAAATATTTAAAACATTATGATTCAAAGGTCTTTTGGGAGACGTAGCTGCACTCTTGGATCAGTCAGAAATCAAGAAGGAATCACAGAAGCCAAAAGTAGCAATGATAGGAAGTATGTTTCCCCTATTTTTGTACTATTAGCACAGGCAATGAGAAAAGGTGGTAAAAATGCATGAAGGAAGTTATAGAGTGAGCTATCAAAGTTAGATTGAAAGCACTGATTGTTATCCCTCACCTTACCTTGTAGTTTTGCTTTTATATTTCTTTGTCATTTTGGATCTTTAGCTAATTGTCTCTGTAACACAAGTCAATTTATTTATTTTAGTAAAGGCAGGGTTTTTTTTTTGTTTGATATCATATAGAGCAGGGGTCCCCAACCCCTGGGCCACGGACCGATACTGGTCTGTGGCCTGTTGGGAACCGGGCCACACAGCAGGAGGTGAGTGGCGGGTGAGCGAGTGAAGCTTCATCTGCATTTACAGCCACTCCCCATCGCTCGCATTACTGCCTGAGCTCCACCTCCTGTCAGCATTATGATGAGTTGTATAGTTATTTCATTATATATTACAACGTAATAATAATAGAAATAAAGTGCACAATAAAAGTGGTGCGCTTGAATCATCCCAAAACCATCCCCCACCCCCCGTCCGTAGAAAAATTGTCTTCCACGAAATCAGTCCCTGATGCCAAAAATGTTGGGGACTGCTGATATAGAGGATAACCTGAAATTTATTTGACTAACATATGGCTCTAACACAGGGAACTAGGACTGGTCGTTAGAAATTATAAAAAAACAAAAAAGTTCTGACAATTTGATTTGTCTTTACAAAATAATGATACTCCTATCATCGCCTTCTGTGTCTTTACTAGTTTTCCACGTTCTTTTACTATAGGGTTTTGCATTTAATAGGAGCCAAACTGTAATCTCGTTGAAAAGTAGCATATTTAATTAAATATCCATTTAGTGAATAATTGATAACAACATTTCTAAGTGCAGGATCTGATGGTATGACTCTACATAGTCTAAAGTTGTTCAAAAAGAGTAGGTACACTTATGAAAAAGCAAAATATATGTATTATGAGAGGAGAAACTGGGGTTATATATAAATTTTTTTTAGGGTTGGGCCAAACCAAATTATGACTTTTAATTTAATTTTGTATATTAAAAGTTTTAGGCCACTCTCCTAACATGTCTGTTTTGACTCAGTTTTTTTTTTTTTTTTTAAAGTTGGCAGTAGGAGGTTTTATTAATTAATTTATTTTTGCTGTTTTGGGTCTTCATTTCTGTGCGAGGACTTTCTCTAGTTGTGGCAAGTGGGGGCCACTCTTCATCGTGGTGCGCGGACCTCTCACTATAGCGGCCTCTCTTGTTGTGGAGCACAGGCTCCAGACGCGCAGGCTCAGTAGTTGTGGCTCACCGGCCTATTTGCTCCGCGGCATGTGGGATCCTCCCAGCCCAGGGCTCGAACCCATGTCCCCTGCATTAGCAGGCAGATTCTTAACCACTGCACCACCAGGGAAGCCCTTGACTCAGTTTTATCATTCTGCCATCCTAAGGAAAAACGTGCTTGAGAAAGTTCTTAAAGTAGAATGGTATACTTTGCAAAGATGAATGAGACTTGCTTATAAAAATGCCAACCATCAATATCTACCTGCAAATCAAAATGTATTAGAAACATATTTGAAACCTCAGATGAATAAAATATCCTATATACTCTGATGATTCCAGAAGAAATGTGAAAACATAAATATTATACCCAGAGAAATTATATAGAAAAGAGAATTTTCTCTCTCATATCGTGCATCAAATATACGGTCATGTCTGCTTTACTTACTTTGTACAATATTATTTCACAAATGTAAATTGATAGCTCTATTAAAACTGTCAAATGTATTGGTGAAATTTATTTGCTAGTTCATGTTTCACATGCAACTATTTTTCATTTGTTGAACAATTCATTTAATTTGACAGCTCTAATTTTACAGAATTGCTCTTTCAAGACATTTGAGGTTGTTGTTTATATCAATATTCTATAACCTCTTTCATATTTCTCTACTCACTCTCTAGATATAACCTTCCTTAAAATGACCTACATATTTTATTGCAAGTGTTACTGCTGTCCTTGCCAATATGCAGAAAAAGTTAAGGTATGGTCTCTGGAGGCAAACGTTCTTGCAGCAAGCATTTCAAAGGTAAAGTTCATAACTTAGATAAACATTGTCCTAACAAATCCCCTAAATAAGCACTGAGCACTTTGCATCTTTTTAGTCTATGAAGTCTGTCATATCCACCAAAATGTGTAAAAAACACAGTTCTGGACTTCCCTGGTGGTGCAGTGGCTAAGAATCCGCCTGTCAATGCAGGGGACATGGGTTCGAGCCCTGGTCCAGGAAGATCCCACATGCCTTAGAGCAACTAAGCCCGTGTGCCAGAACTACTGAGCCTGAGCTCTGGAGCCCGTGAGCCACAACTACTGAGCCCACGTTCCACAACTACTGAAGCCCGCACGCCTAGAGTCTGTGCTCCGCAACGAGAAGCCACCGCAATGAGAAGCCTGCGCAACACAACGAAGAGTAGCCCCCGCTCGCCGCAACTAGAGAAAGCCCACACGCAGCAACGAAGACCCAATGCAGCCAAAAATAAATTAAAAAAACACAGTCCCTTTTTCTATACAGTATGAAGAATTCAGAATAATTATGTTAGTCTTCTGGCACTATTGGAATATGATCAATTGCTTTTTTAATAAAAACAGCAAAAGTACTGCTGTAAAACATTACAGAAAAAGATTATTTCTCACTTCTCTTTACATGACTTATTTATTTTATGTCTGGAAATTTATACCTCTTAATCCTCTTCACCCATTTTGCCCACCCCTCAACCACCCTCCTTTTTGGCAACCACCAATCTGTTCTCTGTATCTATACGTTTTATTTGTTCATTTGTTTTTTAGATTTGACATACGAATGGAATCATATGGTATTTGTCTTCTCAGTCTGATTATTCCATTTAGCATAACACTCAAGGCTCATCCATGTTGTCGCAAATGGCAAGATTTCATTCTTTTTAGAGCTGAATAGTGTTCCATTTTGTGTGTGTGTGTGTGTGTATGTGTGTGTGTATATATATATATGTGTGTGTGTGTGTGTGTGTGTGTGTCACTTCTTTATCCATTCGTCCATCCATTGACACTTAGGTTGTTTCCATATGTTGGCTATCATAAATAATGCTATAATGAAAATAGAGGTGCATATATCTTTTCAAATTAATGTTTTCTTCAGTTAAATACCCATAAGTGGAATTGCTGGATCATAAGGTAGCTCTATTTTCAATTTTTTGAGGAACCTCCATACTGTTTTCTATGGTGGCTGCACCAATTTACATTCCCACCAACAGTGGACAATGGCTTCCTTTTCTCTGTATCGTCAACAACACTTGTTGTCTACCAAAACGTTTATATCCCTATGATGATTTATTTGCACAGTACCTCTGAATTTTCCCTACCGTCTGAGAAAATAATTCCTCTTGTTGATAAGCAAAAGGAACAGTAGCCAGAGCTAGCAAACGTTAGGTAAATGTCTCTGAATAGGTATTACCTGTAGATTTATGCCCTGTCCCATAGCCATTAGCATAGTTATATCTTATTACTTATAGAGCAGCTTTCAGTTAGACATTTTTTTCCTTAGCAGCCAGTGGGAATTATATGTGTAATATTAGCAAGGCTTTGTGTGTGTGTGTGTGTGTGTGTGTGTGTAGCTTAAATCACAGAACATCATTCATTACTTCTCTAACCCCAATCAGAATAATGAGAGAGAAATAGTCATTGCTTAAGTGAGGACGGTGTTTTCAGGAATCAAGATCTATATAATATATACTCCTTGAAATCACTAAACCCCTTCTTGTTTAGGCTGCTTCCCTTCTCTTCATCTCTGGACTTTTCTTTTAGGGTTATCCTTTAGATTTACTATTTCTTTTATCTTCAGTATATTTTCCAGTTCTACAAACCTTATGTGACTTTCTCAGCCTTCAAATAATCCTTTTCTTTTTGGCTCCTAATAGTACTTTTTTTATTGTTGTAAAAATCAGCTGTCACATGATTTAGGCTAATGTTACAATAAAAATATCCATCTATTAGTTTTTCCTGTGGCAGGTTTTACATTAGTTTCTTGTTATGTATTATATCATTTAATTAAAACTATTCTAAAACATTAATATTATTATCCAAATAGTAAGGATTAAGAATCTAATAGCCAGGTTGGTGAAATAAAGTTTATCTAGCTAGTAAATGGCTTGGGAAAGAATGACCTGAAAGAATAAGAGGTGACAGTGCCTGATCCTAAGACAGGACCAGGAACAGTGCGTGCTCCCATTAGCCAGACTGGAAAACTTCTTGATGTACAAGACATTGGGGACGATTGTACAGAAGAGTCTTACCTCAGTAGGCAAGAATAGTTACCTTTAGACTGACACTGCTTTAGTTTCACCTAACAAATCATAAAACCAATATCAGAATCAAGCTGTTTCCAAGTAACTTAACTATATCCCAGAAAAAAGCTCAATATTTTTAGAAATACAAAACATCCAGGACACTGACAAGGTAAAATTTACAATATCTGGTGTCCAGCAAAAGATTACCAGGCCTACAAGAAAGAAGGAAAATAAGATCAAGAATAAAGAGAAAAAATAATCAGTTTAACAGAGTCAGAATTGGCACAGATGTTGGAATTGAGAGTGAAAGACTTTAAACCAGTCATTAAAAATATTTTCCTAAATACTACTTTTCTTCTCCCATCCAGATATCTGCACTATTATTGCCTTTTGTTTTATTTTTTATATATGTTATTCATTGCATACTCCATGGTTATTATTTTTAAACAAAGAGTAAATTTAAATGAAAAGAAAAAAATCTTGTATGTAGTTATCATTTCTGATGTTCTCCAATCCTTTGTATAGATGAATATTTCCATCTGACATAATCTTCCTTCTATCTGTAATCCAGTATTGTTATGGTAGAAATCTGTGGTTGTGATGCTAAGGTATGTGGGAGGTGAAGCATTCTATAATCTTCTATATGGGTCTTAGTCTTTTGAAGTCCTATGTCCCTAGGTTATAACCTTCACAAGTGTGAGTCAGGAAGCCTGAAGGGGACTGGAGATGGGTAAATGCCCTTTCCGCTATGTGAGACAAGGCTCTGGTAAAGTTTTCTCCATGGAGAGTAGGCTTTTGTTCATGATAACACTCCACTTTTCCCTCCTCCTGCCAGAGCCAGTAGGGGATTTTTTTCTCTCTGCTCTTTACAGTGAGAAATTATGTTTTACCTGGAGGTAAAAACCACAGAAGTGTGGAGGTCTCCTAAGACTACAAGAGTTTCCTTCATACAAGGTCAACAGGAATTTGTCAAAATGATCATGTAAGTGTTCTTACCAGTTTATTGCTCCAGTGGCTTCTGATCAAGGTTAGATGATATTGTCTATGTTCTGTGTATTTGCCTGACTCTCTAGAATTTTAGGTGGTAGTTTACTTTGCTACTTTAATTCTCTGTTGATTTCAAGAAAAATCATTGATAATTAATTTGTTCAACTTTTACTTGTTCTAGGGATATGTATGATGACTTCTAAGGTCTTTACTTGTTGGACCTGAAACCAGCAGGTAATACCCTGCTGATAGGGTATTATTGGATATTACTGGTGTTACTGGATACCCAGTCTCCAAGTTGGATGACATTCTCAGTTGACTAAACTCAAGTAGTGGAATTACTTAGAAGTAAACAGAGCCCTAACAGGCATGCAAGCTTACCCACAGTTTAGTCAATACATGACTGAATTAAGGCAATCAGTTCCTCATTCTACGTGCCTAGGAAAGAAGGGTGAAACTGACAACACTAAAAAGTGAAGTAGATAAATGTGAACTTAAGATAGGTGATTTTAGCACATTTTTTTCAGTAACTGAGAGGAGAAAAAAAGAAATTAAACAAAAATTATTTGAGGGAATCCAGGAAGATAGAGTAGGAAGCATCAGAAATCTGTCTTCCCACTGAGACAACAATTGCACTGACAGAATCTGCCTGGTGCAACTATTTTAGAACTCTGGATTTTATTGAAGTTTCCAAGGGAAGACTTGGACAGTGAGTCACAGTTAAATTTGGTCAATTTTAACTCTTAACACAGTAGCAGCTATTTAATTCCTATCCCAGGCAAATGTGTACATGTTCCTGGAGCAGCTTGCACACACCTTGTGGGAACCAGGGTGGGCAAAAAGAACTCTGTTCTTTAAATACTAGGACTCTCTGATGACTGTTGTTTCTGATCACGAGATTCAGACAAAGAGGGGACAGCCATTGTTTTTGCACCTGCGCCCATTGTTGCAAGCCCTTTCCCCTCTGACTGAAGTGACTTCTAGGGGATTTAAGGGGCAGCACATTTCCTCTATCTTCATTTTTCTCTTTTTCCCTTTTGGGAGCCAGACATTAAAGACCAAGATATTTAAAGCTGACTGCATTAGTAGAGGAAATTAGAAAGACACTGTGCGTGACTATGGGAAAGCACAGACTCAGAAAAAACCTGAGAAGACCTTAAGTTTACACTTAAGGCCACTCTTCAGCACCGAGACAGTCTACAACAATAAGACAAACAAGCAAACAAACAAAATACCCGACAACAAACTCTGAGGAAGGGGGTGAATCTGATTTCCAGGTTTACCACATTATTCAATTCAGATATTCAGTTTTAAACAAAAAAAATTCAAAGCATACAAAGAAACAGGAAAATATGGTTCATTCAAAGGAAAAAAAAATAAACCAACAAAAATTGTCCCTGAAAAATACTTGACCATGAATCTTCTAGACAAAGATGTTAAAACAACTACCTTAAAGACAGCTGAAGAACTAAAGCACAACAAGGAGAAAGTCAAGAAAATGATGTATGAACAGACAGAAATATCAATAAAGAGACAGAAAACATAATGAACCAAAAAGAAATTTGGAACTGAAAAGTGTAATGACTGATATAAAAAAATTCACTAGAGGGATTCAAAGTCATATTTGAGCAGGCAGAAAAAAGAATCAGTGAACTTGAAGTCAAGATGATGAAAATTATCAGGTCTGAGGAACAGCAAACAAAAAGACTGAACAAAAGTGAATAGAGCCTAAGGGACCTGTAGGACTCCATCAAGTGAACCAACATATGTGTCGTGGGAGTCCCAGATTGGGATGTAAGAGAGAAAAAACAGAATATTTGAAAAAATAATGGCTGAAATCTTCCCATATTTGAAGAAAGATGTGACTATAAGCATCCAAGAAGCTTAATGAACTCCACGTAGGATGAACTCAAAGAGACCCACAATGACACATGGTAATGAAACTGCTGAAAGACAAGGACAAAAAGAATTTTGGAAGGAGCAAGAGAGAAGTGAATTATCCCATACAATCAGTAAGATTATCAATAGGTTCTCATTAAAATCTTTGTAGGAGAGCAGGAAGTGGAATTATATATATTCAAAATGCTAAAAGAAAAGAAAAGAACTATTAACCATGAATCCTATATCCAGCAAAACTGTCCTTCAAAAGTGAGGGTACTCCCAGGTAAACAAGAGCTGAGGGAGATCACTAAGATTAGATCTGCCCTGCAAGAATGCTAAGGGAGCTCCTTCAGGATGAAAGGACGCCAGACAGTAACTTGAAGCCATATGAAGAAATAAAGATTTCAGTAAAGGTAAATAAATGGGAAATTATAAAAGCTAGTATTATTGTAACAATGATATGTAACTCCACTTTTTGTTTTTTACATGAATTGAGAGACTAATACATTAAAAAGTAAATGATATATTAGTCTAAAAGTATTTTCATAACTTTGGTTTGTAACTTCTCATTTTATTTTCTACATAATATAAGAGATTGATGCATTAAAATTATTAGTTTATATTTTTGAGAAACAAGTTATAAACATGTAATTTTGTGACATCAAGACTGAAAGGGGTGGGGATGGAGCTGTCAAAGGAGCAGAGCTTTCATATGTTATTGAAGTTAAGTTGGTATAAATGCAAATTAGAGTGTTATAACTTTATGATACTAAATACAATCCCCATGGTATCCACAAAGAAAATAGCTAAATAATACAGTAAGTCCCCTACATACCTTCAGGTTGCAAACTTTCAAAGTTGTGAACGTGTGTTCGCATGTCCAATCACATTAAAGGGAAATTAGAAAATACTTAGAGATGAATGAAAATCAAAATATAACATACCAAAACTTACAGACAGAGAGTAAGCAGTGCTAAGGGGGAAATTATAGGTTTAAACAATTACGATAAAAAAAAAACTAAAACCTCAAATCAACAACCTAACTTTGTAGCTTGAAGAATTAAAAAAGAATAACAAACTATACCCAAAGTCCTTAGAAAGAAGGAAATAATAAAGATTAGCATATGTATAAACAAAATAGAGATTAGAAAAATCATAGAGAAAAATCAAGAAAACCAAAAGTTGGTTCTCTGAAAAGATCAACAAAAGTAACATACCTTTAGCTAAATGGACTAAAAAAAAAGGAGAAAATATTCAAATTACTAAAATCAGAAATCAAGTTGTGGATTTTGCTACTGATGCTACAGAAATAAAAGGATTACAAAAGAGTACTGTGAACACTCTAAGCCAATAAATTGGATAACCCAGATGAAATAGACAAACTCCTAAAAACACAAAACCAACCAATATGAATGTGTGAAAAAACAGAAAATCTGCACAGACCTATTACTAGTTAGGTGACTGAATCAATAATCAAAAACTTCCCAACAAAAAAAGTCTTGGACCTGATGGTAAATTCTACTAACATTTCAAGAAGAAGTAATATCAGTCTTTCCTAAACTTTTCCAGAAAACTGAAGAGAGAGAACACCAAAAAGTAAATTAAGAAAACAATTCCATTTACAATATCATCAACAAGAAAAAATATACTAAGGAATTAACTTACAAGGTAAATGATTTGCACGATTGAAAACTACAAACATTGCTAAAAGAAATAGAAGAAGACATAAATAAATAGAAACACAACCAGTGTTCAGGGATTAGAAGTCTTAATATTGTTAAGATGTCAATACTACCCAAAACAATATATAGATTCAATTCAATCCCTATCAAAATCCCAATGATATTTTTGCAGATATAGGAAAACTCATCATAAAACTCATATGGAATCTTACAGAACCCTGAGTGGCCTAAACAATCCTGAAAAAGAAGAACAGAGCTGGGGGACTCACACTTACTGATTTCAAAACTTACTACAAAACTACAGTAATCCAAAGATTGTGGTACTGGCATCAAGACAGACATTTAGACTAATGGAATAGAATACAGTTCAGAAATAAATCCTGACATATACAATATCAAATTCACTTCTATGACTCTACCAAACACAAATGAGGCCATAACTCATCAACAGACATTTACATTAATGTTTATAGTGGCTTCATTGTTTAGAGACAAAACCGGGAATCAATTAAAATGTATATCAACAGTAAAATGGATAAATACGTTTTAGTATACTCATTAAATCAAATGCTAAACATCAATGAAAAGGAATGAGGTAATACTTTGTCTACTGCATGATAATATTTAGTATGTGCTTTATAATCCAATTTATATAAAGTTCAACAAGTATAACTATTTTATGACTTTAGTGTTCATAATATTGTTTATGTTTGCAGACAAGTTAACTGTGATGAGCATTAGAGTAGCCTCTGGGTATTGAAAATATTTTATATGGTTGTATGGCTTTGTTTACCTTGTAAAAAATTACTGGGCTGTAGATTTATAATATGTGCAATTTATTATATGTATGTTATACATCAAAGAAAATATTACAAAGTTTTCCTGGTTTGTATTCACTAAGCCACGTTTTTCATAGGGGCAATGAAAGCAAATATCTCTAAAGGCTGGTGAAATAACATGTACCATCTAGATTCGACATACTGTGTGCAGATCCAGACAAATGCTGTCATGAAGGATTTTGAATCCAGCATAGCCATATTTTCTAATACATTAAAGAAGTTATAAATCTTATATATATTTTTTGTGAAAGAGTCTGTTTATACTCCCAAACAGTATGTCAGCACAAGAAATATGAAATAAGTTTTATACAGGGGCAAATGTTTTATGCTCCTTGTGACCTTGGTACAATCATTAAAATCCTGAAAATAGATCTCTTTCTTTTATAATTGTTTCTGGAAGAAATTTATACCTGCCCTTTTGTATTTGCTTAGACAACCTCTGGACAGTATTAGGGAAGTTTTTTTGTTTGTTTGTTTTTGCTTTTTGTTTGTTTGTTTTTGTTTTTTGTTTGTTTCCCCCTCTAGTACCCTGGCTTTCACAAGTCATTTTCATTCTTTTCCCAGATTAGCTGACTGTCAATGAATGCCACTCTGTACTGAATCATCAGTATGGTATGGTTGCAATCCAATTACTTGTCAGGGAATATAACCTCAAATCTGCTATTGCTCAATATTTATGAAAAGCACAGTTGAGAGAACACAATATTTATGGGAAAATTTCTGAATGGTAAGCAGCAGACTCATATCTCTAAATGCTCTAATAGCTACCCATAAATTATTCCACAGTATAAGTGCACTAGCAGCTTAGACCACGTAATTTTACCACCTCCTAGTACAACAGCATTTACAGAATTGCCTTTTGGCGAAATGCCATCATCATACAGTGAGGGACAGTAAAAGAAACATCCCTAAGTTATTTGTTGCTTTGACGTTACATACCACTTTTCCTGTGACAGATCCGCAGAGAAATATCTCTCTGATCCCCATATCAGACAAAGGTGTGCATGGTAACTGGATTGCTTTTGGGTCATGCACCCTCTGATTCATACGCTTCCTTGCTTCTCAAAAGAAGGGTCCTGGAACTACATCCCTGTACAGAAAACCAGAGAATAAATATTGAATATGGATATTCTCCTGGGAAAATTAATTTCACTCAAATATTTAGAAAAAGCATTTTGAATTTTTGTGCTCTCAAAACACTTTGTCACACATGGACATAAATAAATTAATCAAAATTCTTCATGTCTTCAGTTTGATAATTCACTACTTTTGGTTTGTAGTTTATTCTGTTCCACAAACATCTTAAAAGCATAAATTTAAAGAATAAGCTTAAAGCCAGATAAAACACACAGGATAATTTAGAATATAAAGAAGATACAGAATAATAAAGTTTAGGACAGACATGGACTAATTCCTGATGTAACTTCCAAAAATTTCAATGAGGAATATAAAAGCATTAATCAAGGGCTTCCCCGGTGGTGCAGTGGTTAAGAATCCGCCTGCTAATGCAGGGGACATGGGTTTGAGCTCTGGTCCGGGAAGATCCCACATGCTGTGGAGCAACTAAGCCCATGTGCCACAACTACTGAGCCTGTGCTCTAGAGCCCGCAAGCCACAACTACTGAAGCCCACGCACCTAGAGCCTGTGCTCCACAACAAGAGGAGTCACTGCAATTAGAAGCCCATGCACTGCAACAAAGAGTAGCCCCTGCTCGCTCCAACTGGAGAAAGCCCGTGCGCAGCAACGAAGACCCAACACAGCCATAAATAAATAAATAAATATTTTTAAAAAAGCATTAATCAATTATACCGAGACATTTGGTATAAAACATATGCAAATGCTTACATAAAATATGTATTGAAGTAAAAATGAACTCTGATTCCACTTATACTAAAAACCCTGAAGTCTGACAACCTGAACACATAGTTCTTCAAATATAACTATTTAGCACGTTTTGGCTTCTGGTGCAAAGAAGGACAAAGCAAGTATATTTATGGTAACAGTAAAGAATGACTTCCACAATTGTCATTTTATCATATACTATTTCAAGCTGGAAATTTCACTTACCCACTACAAAACAGAGTGGTAACTATTCTGAATTCACAGGAAAAGATTACTGAATTAAAACTTCAGTGTGAGAGGTAATGAAAACAAGAGGATAGTAAAGGCCTCACAAGACTAAGAATAGGATACTAACAATATGTTGGAATCTTATTAGAATCAAACATCACATTAACAATACCGAATGCAAAAGGATCTATATATTGATTGCTCAGGGCATGTAATTATGAACACATGATTGCAAAACAAATCAAATCAGGCAAAATAGACATTGCCATATACAAAGTCAGAAGTTAACTTCCTTTCCAAATTTTCTCAAAAAATACTCAGGGAGTATTCACCTGGGTTTTTTATTTTATTTTTTTTGATAAAATAATAGGTGAAAAATCATAACATAGTAGTATTGTTTGCTTTACTTATTAGGAATTAAGGTGAGAATAGTTTCCCGGGTTTAAGTGTCATATTTATATATTTTTGTAAATTGTTTCTTCATATTTTCCCATTTTTGTTTTTACTGGATTTCTGTTCCTTTATATCCTGCTTTTAGATTCTTAGTATTTCCAGATATTAATCCTTTTTATGATAAAACCTGCAAATAGTTTCTCCTATCTGTCATTTGATTTTTGTTTTGCTTACATTATTTTTTCTTTCTATTCTAAAAATTTTCCTCCTTTCTAAGTGGTTGAACTTAATTTTTTATTGCATCTAGATTTTTAAGTCATAGTTAAAATACTTGCCATCATAGCTATGTTATAAGAGAATCAACATTATTTTTACATTTATTTTCTTCCAAGACTTGCAGGGCTTTAGTATTTAGATTTAGATTTCTGATACATTTGGAGTAATTCTTTTGTGTGTGGTATGAGTGACGAATTCAGTTATGCCTGTTTCTAAATATCTACTACAGAGAGATATTGAATAGTATTGTTGTAATATCTAGATCATATTTTTTTTTGCCAATTGTTTTTGTCAGTATTTAGTAGTCACAACCTCTTTGAAAATGTGATAACAGGAGCTCTCAAACAAAAGAGCATTTTCAGACAACATTTCTACATGTAATTTCAGGAAGTTTTTAGAAATCTTTAAAGCCATTCATGAATCATTGTGATCCACAAACCCTACTGGAACAGGAAAACAGAGGAAAAATTATTTTAATCTTCAGAAAGTATTTTTAGAATAAGCTTCTCCTTTCTATAGATAGATCCAGAGCACACGGTACCGAGTGGTAGTGAAAATGCCTTGTCTTCCAATGCTACATGTTTTCATTGAATATGGGAATAAAAAGTGATAAAATTATAAGGACAATATTGCCCCTAGAAAAATGAGCTCATTTTGCCACTGAATCTTCATATTACCATCAAAGTAATTTTAAATGTTTCTCATTAAAACCCAAGTTATGGGACTGTGTATATTAATGACAAAAGTGTTCTAATACAAATCTGTGGTGGTTCTTGCAATCTGCATATAAAAGTTCTGAATGCTGTATATTTAAATATGAAAATAAATCTAGAAATAAAAATCAGTCAATTCAGGATTTAACTTATATGTATGTGCTACTTTTTAAACTTATTTTAAAATTTTCTACAATTTTTTCTATAAAAAGTATCTATTTTTCCAGTCAATCAGTATCATTTATGAATTGCTGCTTTTTACCTTTAGTTAAATAACTATATGTTGGAAGCTGGTTCTTGACCAATAATTTGTGTTCAGTTAGTGAGTTCTGTAGTAGATAAGAGACTAAGTCAATCAAAAAATAATATTCAAAGGATCAGTTTTTCCTTATGTGAATACAATTTCTTTGTCTCTTCCAGGTAACATGAGTTCTAGTCAGCCAAAACTGTACCATATATACACTGGCCTTTCAAATAATTTCCATGTATGCAGGCTTGCTAAACAGAAACTATTTCTTATAATGACTTTCATATAGTATATCCTTAAGGATCACCTTCACGGGTAAATTGAAATCTAACATAAAAAACAGATACAAATACAAATATGGGACACTAATTTTTCCTTTATTACGCTTATTAAGTATAATAGAAAAGAAAAAGTTAACTAGATCCATTACGTCCAAATAGTATTTACTAGAACTGCTCAACCTATCAGCTTTGACAGTTGCCTCATTTTGACAGCGTGATTCATACCACTTTGCTTTTGTCTGGCTCAATAGATTTTACAATGCAGGCACAGTAAAATGTACTTTGTAGTAAGCAACTCCTTGATCTCAGAAGAACTCCTAACAAGTCACTTCCGCTGTGTTAAATAACAATGCCTGTAATTCTTTTTTCTTCCAATACATTTCTGTGGGTTTCTAAAATATAAAATCAAGCTGTGAAATTATATGGATACACAGATCTTCATTTTTGTGTTTTTCGCTATAAAGGGGGCAGGAAAATCTCTCTCCTTTGATTTATATATATATATATTTTCATTTATGAATTAGATCCCTCTGGCTTGCTCAAAGAATTTTATCTAAATCTCTTTATCACTCATAATAATGTGGAATGTTGGGATGAAAATCACTCAATTAGTTTTTATTTCAATAACTAGAATACATAGAATTGACATTTTTTAAACTTGTGAGCAAGGCATAAACAAAGCCAAGCCCAGACTTTCCCATCAAAATTAATTCTTGATGAAGCCGTCTCTAAGAGAAACTATCTGCACAAAAGAATCGTATAAGCTTTCAAAAACTAAAGGTTTTCAAATTCTTAGGCTCCACTCAAAATCAGGTGAAGAAGTCTCATGAATCAAGGTCCAGTAATCTGAACTTAGAAGTAGTTCTTCCCATAATTCTGATGCTCCTCTTCTTCCTATAAAGGATCCTGCCTTCTAGTGATCATACAAATACCACGTAATCATTCTTCGTCTTCCAGAGATACACAGGAAATAAAAAGAGAATTTACAAGCCCAAAACACAATAATACTGGCTTTATCTTTGCCTTTTGTTGTTAACTGTACCAGAATTCCTTATTTCTTCTTCTGGCTTCAAATTAGTGTCTCTTGTCCTTTTATTTCATACCGAAGGAATCCCTGCAGCATTTCTTGTTGGGCAGGTCTGCTAGTCACAAACTCCCTCAGCTTGGTTTATCTGAGAATGTCTTAATTGATCCCTCATTGTAAAGGATAGTATAGCCAGATGTAGAATTCTTGCTTGACAGTTGTATTTTTTTTTTCTTCTTTAGCACTTGAAGCACATCATCACACTCCCTTCTGGCCCTTATAGTTTCTGTTCAGAAATCAGACTTTAATCTTTTGAGGGTCCCTTATACTGATGAATTGCTTCTCTCTTGCTGCTTTCAAGATTTTTTGAGGGGCTCTGTCTTTTGATAATTTGATTATAATATGTCTCAGCATGGTTCTCTTCGCATTTATTATTCTTGAAAGTTGTAAGCTGCTTGAATATAGACATTTGTGTCTTTTATCAAACTTGAGAAGTTTTCTGCCATTATTTCTCAAATCTTTGTGAGCTTTTCTCTCTCTCCTTTACTTCTAAGATTCGTTTTATGTGTATGTTGTTATGCTAGATGGTGTCACAGAGGTCTCTTAGGCTCGGTTCATTTTACTTCATTCTTTTTTCTTACTGCTCTTCAGAGTAAATAATTTCAACTTACCTATCTTCAAATTCACAGATTTTTTCTTCTACCTATGCAAACCTGCTCTTGATACCCTCTAGTGAGTTTTTCACTTCAATTATTGTACTTGTTCAGCCCCAGATTTTTTATTTAGTTTCTTTTTATATTTAATATCTCTTTATTGAAATTCCCGATTTGTTCACACATTATTCTCCTGGTTTCCTTTAACTCTTTGTCCGTGGTTTCTGTTAGTCTTTGAACATATATAAGATAGTTGATTTAAATCCCATGTGTATTTCCACAGGGACATTTAAGTTATTTTTTCTCTGATAGCCCTTATTTTTTGTTTCTTTGTATGCTTCCTAATGTTTTGTTGAAAACTTGACCTTTTGGATATTATAATGCAGTAACTCTAAAAGTCAGATTATTTCCCCTCCTCAGGGTTTGTTTGTGTCTTGCTTTGCTCTGTGGCTGTTTGTTTCTAAACTATTCTTGTAAAGTCTATATTCTGTGTCATGTGTGGCCTCTGAATTCTCGGTTCCTTAGCTTGTCAGCTAGTGTTTTGACAAAGATTTTCATCAATTCCAGGAGCCAAAAAAAGATGAAGATAGATATGGAAAAGAAAAAAGAAACCTCTATAGTCCCTGAAAATTGGCTCTGTGCTCGGCCACTTCAACACTTAGCCAGTCTATTTTCTATTTACAAATCTGCCTTAGCTTTCAATTCTTACTTTCACTGAGTCCATAGATCAGCCATCCATGGGTGAAAACTTAGTGTCTTTCTGGCCTTTTCTGAACATGTGTACTACTTTGGGCATGCATGTGGCTTTTTAAATCCCCCTGCATACACAAGTGCTTTTGAGTGCCTTAATTTCACAGACACTTTCTCCCCAACTTTCCCCCCAGGTTTTCAGTGCTCTTATTTTCCTCGACTGCAATATTTTGCCCCAGGTGGCTACATACTGTTTTTTCCTATTATTTTGTTCTCAAGGAATTCTCACCACTTTTTCAACTTTCATGGGTTCTGAGTTAGCTGAAACAAAGACAAGCTCCTTGTATCACCCTTTTAAGTAGTGTCCCCAGACATAGTAGAACAGACAAACACAATTCATTGAACGTAAAGTCGGCTCTTCTCCCTTCAGAACCAGTGACCAGCATCCCATACTAGGAACACAGGCCTCCATCCTCAAGATCACCACTGAGCCAGGGGTGGGGTTGGGGTAGAAGCAAGCACAAAGGTCACAAAGCTTCCCTACTATCTGAAGTTGCCTTTGTGTTGATTCAGCACTATCTTGGTTCCTGTAAACCTCTGACTGCTTTCCAGAGTTCTGACAAAGTTTATTCATAGAATGTTTGCTGGATTTTTTTAATCTTTTTATGGAAGGATAGGCCCATGGAGCTACCTAGTCTGCTATTTTCTATGATGTCACCTACCCTGTAGACTTTTAATTCAGAAAACACATTTTTTCTTTTTCATCTCTTGTTTGTGGAAATGAAAACAAAGTAAAATTTTATTTACTTTTTTCTGTTGCTGGTAAGAAATGGAAGTGATTGAGAGGATCTTTTCCTGCACTTTGCTCCATTTTTTGTTTGTTTGTTTTTAAGTGGAGGGCTATTTGTGAGCTTTTAATTTACCCCCTTCCCTGTCCACCACTTGCCTTTTCCCTTATATGATACACACACTATTTATCCATAAATGGCTATGGATAGGAGCAGTAAGGAAATGTTCCTGATTAGGCCTGGTGGACTACAAAAATGTATTATGCTCTTTCGGAAATAGAGTTGTCAAGTTTATTTAAAAAATGAAAGCTATAAAATATGAACCTCCACCATTTTCCTTATTTCCTATATAAGTTAACCACAGACACTCCCCTTCTTTCTTTTTAATCTTGGAGAACTGGCTGTACTCCTTAACTTCAAAGTCAATCTCTACCACTGTTTTTTATCTAGTTACTTCCATTGCTCTCCAGGTTTCAAAACAGTACCTGCTCTTTAAAAAAACTGATCATGTGCTTATGCTGTCCTGGTTGTATGAGTAATAATCAACTACCTAATGTGTATATATGCCTTTCAAAAGTAAGGAAATAATAATCAATCAGAAATATTTTTGTTATTTTATAATTTTATAAAATAAATAATTACTTTTCTCCTAGTACACTCTAAAGCATTAAGAAAGTAACTCAGGGCTTCCCTGGTGGCGCAGTGGTTGAGAGTCCACCTGCCGATGCAGGGGACACGGGTTCGTGCCCCGGTCCGGGAAGATCCCACATGCTGCGGAGCGGCTAGGCCTGTAAGCCATGGCCACTGAGCCTGCGCATCCGGAGCCTGTGCTCTGCAACGGGAGAGGCCACAGCAGTGAGAGGCCCGCGTACCGCAAAAAAAAAAAAAAAAGAAAGAAAGTCAGATTTTTCTTTTAAGTAAGTTTTAGAAGTCTGAATTTGTCTTTTGGAGTCATTGTAGCAAAAACTTTAATAACTTTTAATCAAAATTTTATTATTCTTAAATGTTGGATTAAAATCCTTTAAAACTGAGCTTACCTCATTACAGAAGGAATTAGCTCTGCCCTGAATTTTGCTTTTTTTAAAATTTAGTTTTATTTATTTTTTTATACAGCAAGTTCTTACTAGTTATCCATTTTATACATATTAGTGTATATATGTCAATCCCAATGAATTTTGCTTTTTGACTTAAATAAAAATGTATTATTGTCTAAAATTATAGGTGATCTGATTATATTTACTTAGTTTTTAAAATCTTAGAATACATTTTAAAAATAATCAGTCTATCACTGTAAATAATAAAATTATATCTTCATTTAAAAAGTATCTAATTCTTAAAATTATATATTCACAGTTTTGTAAAATATGGGGCATATTTAATAATGTATTATAGAATATTTAAATTAATTTTAAGCACTGAAATAAATCTATTTTTATTATTAAGAAATGTTTATATAAACCAAAATATTTATAATTTCTCATAGTACTATTGAATTTGTAATAAAATTAAAGAATATGTATGTATATATGCAATCATATATATCATTTATACACACACACATGCACACATATATATACAGACAGGATACTTTATTAATCAATACATTTACTACTATACATGAGTTAGTAATTATTTCTTAGTTTGATTTGTTAAATATTTCTAGTATTTTCCATTTCTTAGACAGAATAAATTATAATTTATTTACTTCATTATTAAAATAGTCTTTCAGGAATTGTATAAAGTCCTGGGACACAAAAAATAAAAATGAAACCTAATGCTCATTCTAATATTAGTTACCTGACATTGTGGATACATTGCGGA
This sequence comes from Stenella coeruleoalba, assembly GCF_951394435.1. Taxonomy (NCBI): domain Eukaryota; kingdom Metazoa; phylum Chordata; class Mammalia; order Artiodactyla; family Delphinidae; genus Stenella; species Stenella coeruleoalba. The sequence continues at coordinate 75,794,540 of NC_137162.1, read as the reverse complement.
TCTATTGCTGCTAATTTGGATGTGCTTTTCAGTACTAGTTTATTATTTCAGTTTGAAATATGTGAGGTTTATACAGTTACCATATTTTAAAGCTCCTTCATATCGTATTTATCAAATGGATTTTGTAGCCTTGAGAAAGGTCATTAAAAGTCAGGATAATTCTTAGCTCTATATGGAAACCAAGATCTTCCAAACTAAATATACTAATTAGGATTAAATTGTTAATATATACCTCAACCATCCTCCTTTAAACATTTTTTGAAAAGAATGAAAGAAAAAAGCACACTAAACATTTAAAATCTGAAATATTATTTTTTTACCTTAAACTACATGTTTAAGATATACTTTTTTTGTTTTGAAATAAGACTCTTATGAGGGAATTGTCCCAGTGCAAAAAATATATCTAAATATGGAAAGAAAATATGGATCAAAACCTTTAATATTAATAATCTATGCCATCAAGAAAGCCTATTTTTGTTTGCAGATATTGCTATGAACAAATGCAAGGGTAGGTTGTGCAGTCTTTTCTGAGTTTTCACTGAACTTGGTTAGGAATTGCAGAGGATGGCTAGTGTCACTTCACATGTATTTTTTGTTTGGTATAATCTATTGATGATTGTGAATAGAGTTATCAGTAACAACTCTTTCCCCAGGGATAAACTAAGCGAACAACAAAACATGATGATAAACTGTGATCAAGGTTAAATGAACTCTCCTGCATTGCACGGAAAGTTCCTCTGAAGCCAAATCACTAAGCGCCAAGTGCCAATACCTGATTAAAATCTGGAGAAGGCCTGCAGGGGCTGGCTGAGCAGGGATACCTGGTGCTGAGATAAGTGGAACCCTGGAAAGAGAGAGAGACAGATGAGCATTTGGAACCGTGGTACTCATTTCTGTCAATCTGATTGTTAACAAGGATTACTCGAGAACACAGCAGAGAAAACTACCGCAGTGAAAACGATTAGAAACTTTACTGCAGTCAGCCTCCTGCCACTTTTACCTAATGCATCTGCCATCAGTAGTCTTATTCAATGTCTTTGAGAATTCTATTTCTAATATTTTAGAAAATTCTTATTTCAAGGTCATTTAATTTTTTTCTAAAGAAGTGTAATGTTTAGCCATATTTTACTATTTTCCAGGTTCAGGTAAATTTGAGTAAATAGTTCACATCATTTTTATACGTTACAAGGAAAATTTTGAGATTGCAGTGTATTTTGACAACTGAAGTGTTTTTTAATTTAAAAGTAATCAAATTCTTGAAATTTCATTTTTTGAAAAGATATCAGCTGATGCTTAGAAAGTATCTAATTCAGTCTCAAACGTGGTGTGAAAATTCTATATTGTCTCAGATAAGTGGCAATCCAAATTCTACCTAAACATATTCAGAGACAGAAAAATCAAGGCTTAAATGAGCAGTACATTACTTCTTCAGAAAGCTCTACATTTTAGAAGATTCTACTGTACTGAGTAAAAATTTAAGTCCCTATAATCCCTACTCATTGATGTTAGTTCTGCCCTCTAGAGTTAAAAGAGAAACTCACTTCTAAGTATATATCTGCAAATACTGAAACAATTGTCCTGACTATTCTTTCTTATAGGCCTAATAGAATTACTTTTTTTTTTTTAACTTATTTTTTGTAATTTGTATACCATGGCTTGTAGTTTCATCACTTACGCACGTATGTGCCAAAAATATTGTTTACTTTTGCTTTAACTTTATACAAAACCATCTAACTATGTGAAATATTCTGGCACTTTACTTTCATGAATTATACATCTCTAAGGTTCTTCTATATTGGTTAAATGTAATTTTAGTTATTACATTTTCCTTGCTGTATAATATTAAATCATATGACTACACAACATCTTGCTGTTTTCGTTATATTTTGCAGTTACGAGAACAGTTTTCAAGTTTTTCGCACTTATGCAGAGTGGTTCTGTATATCTTAGTACACTCTGCAAGGCTTCCTACTTGATATAAATCTAGAAGTGTAATGTGTAATTGCTAGGCCTTTGGCGAGGCCAATGTTCAGTGAATATTGGTTTTGAGCTTTCATACAGAGTGTTATCCATTATCAGCTGCTGATGGTTAAACCAAGAGTGCTTCAGTTTTGCTATTTCTGTATTTCAAAATAAGTATAATAATGTATATAAAATTTAGGGGAAAATGCCCACAGGAATGACACAACATTATAAGCCATCACTCTACACTTTTAAGAAAATGGGGACTCCTTTATGGTAGGAAGGCTTCTTTTGAATACTTAACTGACATGATAATCTGTTATCAAAGTAAGAAAAGAGCCACAAAATAATTTCTTCAAAACATGCTAGGACGAAGTGAGAGAGTGACATGGACTTACAAATACTACCAAATGTAAAATAGATAGCTAGTGGGAAGCAGCTGCACAGGGAGATCAGCTAGGTGGTTTGTGACCACCTAGAGGGGTGGGATAGGGAGGGTGGGAGGGAGGGAGCCGCAAGAGGGAGGAGACATGGTGCTATATGTATATGTATAGCTGATTCACTTTGTTATAAAGCAGAAACTAACACACCATTGTAAAGCAATTAAACTCCAATAAAGATGTTAAAAAAATGCTGAAATTGAAAAGGTTAAAGGATACTAAGCTATGTGGACCAGGATCTTATGCGATCTCCTTCATGCACATTCCTTCTCCTTTACATTGTTCTTTTCTTTCGTGAGAAATATTCCACTTACTGCTATGTTTCCTACCCTTACTGTCTAATCAATAATTTATTAAAAGCCATTGAAGAGAATGAGGTCAAAGACAAAGTTCTTTATTAGATGCCCTCATGTTGATATCAATCTATTCATTAATATCCTAAAGACATTCATAGGAACAGAACCTATTCATAGGAACTGTCTATTAAATTAGCTAAGCACATTGTAAGAGAAACAATACTTTGAATTTTTTCCAATGAGAAATCTAACAAATGGTCTAGCTAAATTCAGCATTCATTACATTAAAAATGGAGCCACGATTTCCAAGTCCAATTACTAAAAATTGAATATGTTTTGGAGTATTTATTCTTAAGGAACACATTCTGCACCCTTGGACTTTCACTTAACTAGATACATGAATAAAACTTCTAATAAATCATTATATTTCTTATGAATTGGAGTAACAATTTTCAGTTGTAAGAAAATTTCAAAATTTTCTTAATTTTGAAGTTCTAGACACCTATCAACTTGTCTCCTAATATCTCTTACTTTATTCAAGATTTACATAGATTGTCAGCAACCATTTATCAAGCTGATCTAAAACATTGTTTAAGGTTGTGGAATTAAATCATGGTGGAAAGATTATTTGAAATGGTTACAGCAATTCAAAATAAATTAATTAATTCATCTCCTATGTTGGTCCTTCTTTATGGTCCTATGGTAAAAGATGTGTTTGCAGTAACAGTACAAGGTCTCCATCTCTGAGATATTTTATTAAGTGAAAAAAGGGAGTATAACATGTAGAATGGGATATATACATTTATAAACACAACTATGCATTGATTATAATAGTGCCTCATTGACTACCTTTTGAGAAGAGTTGAGAATCTCAAGAGAATGTTTAAACATTTGAATTCTTCATGAAAGAATGAGAAATTTATAATTGAATGTTAATTGTTACAAACTCCATTTCCGCATTAAATTTAAATGTAAAATGGTATTTGGATAATTTAGAAGTGCTCAGAAAGCAAGTTAACAAATTGAGGATAGGACTGTTAAAAGCAAAGTACATAGAATTTTATGGAAAAATGAGAAAAAAACAGGATAGACCAAAACAGATTCATCTGAGTTAAGTTTAGAATCAAGAGGAAGTAATCAGCTTTTAAAATAAGGTGATGCATTTTCTTTACTTTTAGATGAATCCATATTTATGGAGTTAAATATAAAATAAGATGCAGTTCTGGTAGCTGCTTCAGAACTAAAAATAAGAAGATCCTGGGACTTAGCTGACAATCCTGTAGTTAAGACTCTGTGCTCCCAATGCAGGGGACACAGGTTTGATCCCTGGTCAGGGAACTAAAATCCCGCATGCTGCAAGGCATGAGCTAAATAAATAAAATTTGAAAAAACAAAAGAAGATCTTGCACTCCAATATTCACAGCAGTGTTATTTACAATAGCCAATAATGTAAGCAATCCAAGTATCCATCAACAGATGAATGGATAAAGAAGATGTGGTATATATATATATACATAGTATATATATACCAACATATAATGGGATATTACTCAGCTATAAAAATAATGAAATTCTGCCATGTGCAAAAAATTGGATGGGGGGCTTCCCTGGTGGCGCAGTGGTTGAGAGTCCCCCTGCCGATGCGGGGGACACGGGTTCGTGCCCCGGTCCGGGAAGATCCCACATGCCGCGGAGCGGCTGGGCCTCTGAGCCATGGCCGCTGAGCCTGCGCGTCCGGAGCCTGTGCTCTGCAACAGGAGAGGCCACAATGGTGAGAGGCCCGCGTACCGCAAAAAAACAACAACAACAACAACAACAACAAAAAGCTGCATTACTTCTTCAGCATCACTAGATTTTTTGCTTTTTTACATACATGTTATACTTTCCTTTTAATACCTATTTTCATGTTAAAATGTAAGGCTTATCAGACAATTATTTTCAAGTATGCCAAAATCAATCAATACAATTTTTATTTATTTGTGTGTCTAATCTTATTAAATCTAAATATTCCTAGGTAGAAAAAATGTACATAATGAATGGCTATAAATAGCAACCATAATTATATGTTTTCAATATTATTTTTAAATTTGCCATTAAGAATATCTTTAAACCAATTAAACACCATCCAATTTTTAAACAAATCATGCTTTCTTATTGTTTTTATTTTATCATTATAAAGGTACTCACAAGAAAACCTCAAATCTTTTAATTTTCACAAACATTGATAATTCAAATAATTATTTAAAACAAGAGGTACATTGAAACTACTAAGCTACAAACTTAACCAGGAACTTCCTACTCCAATAGTCCATTCTTCATTCATTGTTTTAAAATAAATATTGAGGATTTGTTTTTGTAAGGCACTATGTTTGGCAATATGCAGAATAAAATAATGACTCTTAAGGTCTTTGCCATTACAGGCTAAGATGAGAAAAATGTACCCAAATGATAACAATACACTACAGAATGATTCATTTAAAAGTAGTAAAAATTAGAAATTCTACCACAAATCAAAGGTGATTAAGCATGGAAAAAATAATCAGTATTTAACAATACATGAAATAAAGAACAATTCATTTAACACTAAAACCCTACAGTATGTAATTTGATACGCTTTCGATTTTTAAAGCTATTAAATGCCTTGAAATTGCTTAAGTTCATCAGAGCAAATGTTAATTATTATTATGCCACATAAGTACAAGACTAGGCTTTGGAATGAGATTCAGTTTTGGTTTTGTCTTTGTCAGCTGTGTAACCACTCAGGAAATTAGATATTGTTTTTACTATTCCTGTTACTAATGATAATTAAACATAATGCAATTTCAGTCCGTACAACTTTGGAGAAGATAGAGTTTGCCTGCATAGCTCAAGGCATAAGAACGTCAATTTTTTTTATTAATATGGATTATATAACTATACACTGCTGATGCATTTTAATGCACAAGAAATAACTTTTATATATTTCATGAAATGTATTATTAATCTTTTGAAACATGGTGGTGATCATCAATATTTTTTGTCACTCTCTATTTTGAAATATTGGCAGGCTGACATTAAATACGCCTTTCCTATATATTACCATTAAGTACCATCACCTCTATGGATATTTCTCTCTCTCATATTGGGGAAAAGAAACTAATTTATATTCTTCCATTTTTATCTTCTGCCTATATATGCAATACTACTCATTTGAGAAACTCACTATTTTTGCATTTTAGTGGCCAAGTAAAATCAACCATAGCTCTGTAAAACTGCCTTCTTTCCAGATATTTCCAACCCCTCCCGAAAATTTTCAGTAAGCATATAAGAGTTTTTTTTAAAAACACATTGTCTTAGGGTTTTTTTCATTATTTTATTTATTTATTTATTTTTGGCTGCGTTGGGTCTTTGTTGCTGCTCGCGGGCTCTCTCAAGTTGTAGAGAGCGGGGGCCACTCTTCATTGCGGTGCATGGGCTTCTCATTGTGGTGGCTTCTCTTGTTGCAGAGCACGGGCTTCAGGCACGTGGGCTTCAGTGGTTGTGGCACGTGGGCTCAGTAGTTGTGGTTTGGGGGCTCTAGCACGCAGGCTCAGTAGCTGTGGTGCACGAGCTTAATTGCTCCACGGTATGTGGGATCTTCCCGGACCAGGGCTCGAACCCGTGTCCCCTGCATTGGCAGGCGGATTCTTAACCACTGTGCCACCAGGGAAGCCCAAGGTTAAATACATATTTATGTGGAAGGAGAATATTTCTGCTGGTAGTAAATGAATCTAACATGGCATTTCCCTACGTGACCTACTGCATATAAAGCACCTCTGGATTTCCAAGGCAAGGGAGATAAGAAAGACAACAAGGAAAGAGCAAGAGAGAAAGGAGTGACTGCTGATCACCTGCTCTTAACCTTGTTTTTTCTTCTAAATTACGAACAGTCAGATTGTTCTTTAATTCACTGCAACATCACTAAGAGATCATCTATTTCTTCTATTAATATGTTCTCCTGACCAAACAGTTTATCCCAAAACTGTAAGTGACAGAAATTTATTTAAAGACTACTGAGTTAATATCTTAGAAAAGGAGATCAAATGTCCTTTCCTTTCATCTGAAAGTATTGCCTTTTGGATCTATCAAAGGCAAAGGAATATTTGAATTTAATTATCTCTGCAGAAAGGTTAATATCACAACTTTGTTTCTATCTTTTCTTCTTCTTCTTCTTTTGTTTGATTCTTTTTCCTTTATCCTCTTTTAAAGATGCATGTATTTGTTCTGGAAGCATGATAAGCCTTGGAGACAATCAAATCTGTACTGAATCTGACTTTACTATTCTAACCATTGTGACACCTCAAGAGGTTGCCTAAAATTCTAGTTTAGATAAATGCCTTGCTAATAAAATAGTTGTAGTGAAAATTTTACAAACATGCTGCTTCAAGGTTAAGAATAAAAAGAGTGTTTTTCTTCTAGCACATTATGACCTCTATTCAAATGAAAATATCTGAAAAGAGTAAAACTCACTGTTATCAGATTTTTGATAGAATGATCCAAATATTGATCCAAATGTTTCTAAAGTTATTTTTAGAAACATCAATAAATGTAATCTTCTAGCAACAACAAATCATTACTGCAGACAAGCATGCTTTTCTTTCTTTTGTTATTTTCCTATAACCATACAAATGTCCCTTTTATTTTTAGCTGCTGAGTGAGAAATTTCTTAAAGAAATGTCACATCTCTCTTCCTCACAGTGGTGAAATATATGTTTTTCTCTCATTGATGATATTTTCACAGCATGTTTATTAAATTCAGAATGTAAAACAAGTAAAATGAAAACATTAATTCAGTAAATCTCAGGTAAGTGTGACTAAATAATTTTAAAGTCAAGTAATGCAACACATTTAAAATAATACATTCTTTAGCTTCCCAACTCAAAAGTATTTAGTGAGCACATGTTATTGACTGATATTGGAAAACTCAAGGGGGTAAAAGGATGAATTAGACATAGCTGAGACTTGAAGTGACAGACAGGTATGAACAATATGAAAATAACTCAAAGTGTTACAGGGGCTGTGATGAAAGTATCTAGAGTGTAGTATATTAATGAAGGGAGTAGAAATCAGGAAAAAGCTATACTCTAGGAGAAGGGAAAAAAACACTTGTGAAGGCCACATCCCAGAGACACAGTCCCACTGAAGACTGACTTAATTAGGATATAGGACACTGCCACCTACAGCCCCCACAAGCTGCCAGCCCACCAGCACACCTCCAGCACAGAAACAGTGAACTAAAGATGAATTATATACATGGTACAGACTTCCTTTGCAGAGCAGTCAAAGTGGAATCCATAAAACCAACAGGAGAGACAAAAACAAGGACCTTAGAAAGAACTGAAATCTCTGGCACCTATAGCTATGATAACATTAAACACAGCCAAACATCTAGCCCGATTAATATAAATCTGCCTCACATTGGAGGCCTATTTACCTGATTACCTTTTGACTGTGCTCTGTAGTCTGGGAGTCATAATCTGCAAACTATATTTCTACCTTTGCCAGGTGTGCTTCTCATAGGTAGTGCCAGTAGAGCACCAGTGGGAGACTAGAAAACAGGAGAGGGAAGAAAGGACTTGCTCCTCCGTATTTGCCATCTGGTTCTGCGAGCTTGTCCCAGTAGGAGAGATTGGTTCCAGTTAGATTCTTACACCGAGCACTTCCAGAACCAGTCTCAGACGTACCAGAAGATGGGCAACACCCTATCAGTAGGCCCACAGGTTTCCACTTCTGAGCTCCTGAATTATCATCAGAGATCTGAGTTTCTGCTCTGCATTGGCTTTCCCCTAACCATCCCTCTTGAGATAATCCTTTTTGTTGAAGATGATCTGTAACTATGATAAACTGGTTCTATACTGGCTTTCAAATATTGTGAAAGCAACAAAGACAAGCTCTTTTCTATTATACTCACTCATTAACCCTCCAAAAATTCCTCCTGTCCTCAAAGTAAACATACACAATTGTGTCAAATATTTATTTGCTTTGGTAACACTACAATTGAACAACGTGTGTACCTTAAAAATTTTAGAATTGGATGTAATATTTATGATATATTATAATCTGTTAACAGTAACCCTATATTTCCCAGAAATGATCAAGACACTGTAATTTTCTAAATAAACTACCAGACTTCAAATGTTTTAGGAAAAGTAAGAATGCTCAGCATACTTTCACTTGAACCAAAAGTAAAATAGTGCTGTGATCAGTGATTTTCATAGAGAAAAAAACTTGTAAACAATATTTTATTTGATTCCTTATGTCTAATATTTCTGAAAGTACTGAACTACTCAAAAATAACAACATTAAAAATGATGCTTTGGGCTTCCCTGGTGGTGTAGTGGTTGAGAATCTGTCTGCCAATGCAGGGGACACGGGTTTGAGCCCTGGTCTAGGAAGATCCCACATGCCGCTGAGCAACTAGGCCCGTGAGCCACAACTACTGAGCCTGCGCATCTGGAGCCTGTGCTCCGCAACAAGAGAGGCTGCGACAGTGAGAGGCCTGCACATCACGATGAAGAGTGGCCCCCACTTGCCACAACTAGAGAAAGCCATCTCACAGAAATGAAAACCCAACACAGCCAAAAATTAATTAATTAATTAAAAAATGATGCTTTGTGAATAATTTGACTATTCCTATCAAACATGTCAAAGGGCTTTGTAAATTCACTTCTGACTTGGTGATCAATATTTCTGAAACTGTGCTGACTGGACAAAGAAATTTATATTCAAAAGTACACAACTGGGGGGACCTTCATGATGAAGGAGAAGTAAGACATGGAGATCACCTTTTTCCCCACAAATACATCAAAAATACACCTACATGTGGAATAACTCCTACAGAACACCTACTGAATGCTGGCAGAAGACCTCAGACTTCCCAAAAGGCAAGAAACTCCCCATGTACCTGGGTAGGGCAAAAGAAAAAAACACAGACAGAAGAATAGGGACGGGACCTGCACCTCTGAGAGGGAGCTGTGAAGGAGGAAATGTTTCCACACACTAGGAAGCCCCTTCACTGGTGGAGACAGGGGGTGGGCAGAGGGGGAAGCTTTGGAGCCACGGAGGAGAACGCAGCAACAGGAGTTCAGAGGGCAAAGCGGAGAGATTCCTGCACAGAGGATCGGTGCCGACCAGTGCTCACCAGCCCCAGAGGCTTGTCTGCTCACCCGCCGGGGCAGGCGGAGGCTGGGAGCTGAGGCTCTCGCTTTGGAGGTCAGATTCCAGGGAGAGGACTGGGGTTGGCTGTGTGAACACAGCCTGAAGGGGGCTAGTGCACCACGGCTAGCCGGGAGGGAGTCTGGGAAAAAGTCTGGAACGGCCTAAGAGGCAAGAGACCATTGTATTGGGGTGAGCAAGGAGAGGGATTCAGAACACCACCTAAACAAGCTCCAGAGACGGGCGCAAGCTGTGGCTATCAGTGCAGACACCAGAGGTGGGCATGAAACACTAAGGCTGCTGCTGCAGCCACCAAGAAACCTGTGTGCGAGCACAGGTCACTCTCCACACCTGCACTCCCGGGAGCCTGTGTAGCCCGCCACTGCCAGGGTCCTGTGATCCCGGGACAACTTCCCCGGGAGAACACACGGCACACCTCAGGCTGGTACAATGTCACGCTGGCCTCTGCCACTGCAGGCTCACCCCGCATTCCGTACCCCTCCCTCCCCCTGCCTGAGTGAGCCAGAGCCCCCGAAGCAGCTGCTCCTTTAACCCCATCCTGTCTGAGCAAAGAACACATGCCCTGAGGCGACCTACACGCAGAGGTGAGGCCATTCCAAAGCTGAATCCCAGCAGCTGTGTGAACAAAGAAGAGAAAGGGAATTTCTCTGTGCAGCCTCAGGAGCAGCGGATTAAATCTCCACAATCAACCTGATGCACCCTGCATCTCTGGAATACCTGAATAGACAACGAATCATCCAAAAATTGAGGCGGTGGACTTTGGGAGCACCTGTAGACTTGGGGATTACTTTCTGCATCTAATTTGTTTCTGGTTTTATGTTCATCTTAGTTTAATATTCAGAGCTTACTGTCATTGGTAGATTTGTTTATTGCTTTGGTTGCTCTCTTCCTTTTTTTTATATATATGTATATATATTTCTTTTTCCTTTTTCTCTTTTAGTCAGTGTGTATGTGTATGCTTCATTGTATAATTTTGTCTATATAGCTTTGCTTTTACCATTTGTCCTAGGGTCCTGTCTGTCCATATTTTGGGGTTTATTTTTACTATAGTTTGTAGCACTTGTTATCATTGGTGGATTGGTTCTTTGGTTTGGTTGCTCTCTTCTTTCTTTCTTCTTTTAATTACCTTATTATTGTTTTAATTTTAATAACTTTATTTATTTTATTTGTTTCTTTCTTTTTTTTTCCTCCCTTTTCTTCTGAGCCATGCGGCTGCCAGAGTCTTGGTGCTCCAGCCAGGTGTCAGGTCTGAGACTCTGACAGGGGAGAGCAGAGTTCAGGACACTGGACGACAACCAGAGACCTCCTGGCTCCACGTAATAGCAAATGGCAAAAGCTCTCCAAGAGATCTCCATCTCAACACTAAGACCCAGCTCCACTCAACGACCAGCAAGCTACAGTGCTGGACACCCTATGCCAACCAAGTAGCAAGACAAGAACACAATCCCACCCATTAGCAGAGAAGCTGCCTAAAATCATAATAAGGTCACAGACACTCCGAAACACCAAACGTGGTCCTGCCCATCCGAAAGACAAGACCCAGACTCAACCACCAGAACACAGACAACAGTCCCCTCCATTAGGAAGCCTACACAAACCACTGAACCAACTTTAGCCACTGGGGGCAGACAACAAAAGCAATGGGAACTACAAACCTGCAGCCTGCGAAAGGAGACCCCAAACACAGTAAGATAAGCAAAATGAGAAGACAGAGAAATACACAGCAGATGAAGGAGCAAGATAAAAACCAACCAGACCAAACAAATGAAGAGGAAATAGGCAGTCTACCTGGAAAAGAATTCAGAGTATAGATGATTCAAAATCCTGGAAATAGGATGGAGAAAATACAACAAACATTTAACAAGGATCTAGAAGAAATAAAGAGCAAACAAACAATGATGAACAATACAATAAATGAAATTTAAAATTCTCTGGAAGGAATCAATAGTAGAATAACTAAGACAGAAGAACGGATAAGTGACCTGGAAGATAAGATAGTGGAAATAACTACAGCAGAGCAGAATAAAGAAAAAAGAATGAGGGGCTTCCCTGGTGGCGCAGGGGTTGAGAGTCCGCCTGCCGATGCAGGGGACGCGGGTTTGTGCCCCAGTCCGGGAGGATCCCACATGCCGAGGAGTGGCTGGGCCCGTGAGCCATGGCCGCTGAGCCTGTGCTCCGCAGCGGGAGGGGCCACTGCAGTGAGAGGCCCGCGTGCTGCATTAAAAAAAAAAAAAAAAAAAAAAAGAATGAAAAGAATTGAGGACAGTTTCAGAGACCTCTGAGACAATATTAAACACACCAACATTTGAATTATAGGGGTCCTAGAAGAAGAGAACAAAGCAGACTGAGAAAATATTTGAAGAGATTATAGTTGAAAACTTCCCTAATATGGGAAAGGAAATAGTTAATCAAATTCAGGAAGAGCAGAGAGTCCCATACAGGAAAAATCCAAGGAGAAACAGGCCAAGACACATATTAATCAAACTATCAAAAATTAAATACAGGGGCTTCCCTGGTGGCGCAGTGGTTGGGAGTCCAAATGCCGATGCAGGGGACACGGGTTCGTGCCCCAGTCCGGGAGGATCCCACATGTGGAGCGGCTGGGCCGCTGAGCCTGCGCGTCCAGAGCCTGCGCATCCGGAGCCTGTGCTCCGCAATGGGAGAGGCCACAACTGTGAGAGGCCCACATAACGCAAAAAAAAAAAAAAAAAAAAAAAATTAAATACAAAGAAAATATATTAAAAGCAGCAAAGGGAAAAGCAACAAATAACATACAAGGGAATCTCCATAAGGTTAACAGTGGATCTTTAAGCAGAAACTCTGCAAGCCAGAAAGGAGTGGCAGGACAAATTTAAAGTGATGAAAGGGAAAAACTTACTACCAAGATGACTCTATGCAGCAAGGATCTCATTCAGGTTCGACGGAGAAATTAAAAACATCAAAGACAAGCAAAAGCTAAGAGAATTCAAGACCACCAAACCAGCTTTACAACAAATGCTAAAGGAACTTCTCTAGGCAGGAAACACAAGAGAAGGAAAACACCTACAATAACACCCCAAAACAATTAAGAAAATGGTAATAGGAACACACATATCAATAATTACCTTAAATGTAAATGGATTAAATGCTCCAACCAAAAGACATAGACTGGCCGAATAGATACAAAAACAAGACTTGTATATATGCTGTCTATAAGAGACGCACATACAGACTGAAAGTGAGGGGGTGGAAAAAGATATTCCATGCAAATGGAAATCAAAAGAAAGCTAGAGTAGCAATTTTCATACCAGATAAAATAGACTTTAAAACAAAGACTATTACAAGAAACAAAGAAGGACACTACATAATGATCAAGGGATCAATCCAAGAAGAAGATATAACAATTGTAAATACTTATGCAGCCAACATAGGAGGACCCTAATACATAAGGCAAATGCTAACAGCCATATAAGGGGAAATCAACAATAACACAATAATAGTAGGGGACTTTGACATCCCACTTTCACCAATGGACAGATCATTCAACATGAAAATAAATAAGGAAACACAACATTTAAATGATACATTAAACAGGATGGACTTAATTGATATTTATAGGACATCCCATCCAAAAACAACATATTTCCTTTTCAAATGCTCATGGAACATTCTCCAGGGTACCACATTTTGGGTCACAAATCAAGCGTTGGTAAATTTAAGGAAATTGAAATCATATTAAGTATCTTTTCCAACCACAATGCTATGAGACTAGATATCAATTACAGGAAAAAAACTGTAAAAAATACAAACACATGGAGGCTGATCAATACACTACTAAATAACCAAGAGATCACTGAAGAAATCAAAGAGGAAATCAAAAAATACCTAGAAACAAATAACAATGAAAACACGACGACCCAAAACCGATAGGATTCAGCAAAAGCAGTTCTAAGAGGGAAGTTTATAGCAATATAATACTACCTCAAGAAACAAAAATCAACTCAAATAAACAACCTAACATCACACCTAAAGCAACCCCCAAAGTTAGCAGAAGGAAAGAAATCATAAAGATCAGATCAGAAATAAATGAAAAAGAAATGAGGAAATGATAGCAAAGATCAACAAAACTAAAAGCTGGTTCTTTGAGAAGATAAACAAAATTGATAAACCATTAGCCAGATTCATCAAAAAAAAAGAGAGAAGACTCAAATCAACAGAATTAGAAATGAAAAAGGAGAAGTAAGAACTGACACTGCACAAATACAAACAATCATGAGAGATTACTACAAGCATTCTATGCCAATAAAATGGACAACCTGGAAGAAATGGACAAATTCTTAGAAAAGCACAACCTGCCAAGACTAAATCAGGAAGAAATAGAAAATATAAAAAGACCAATCACAAGCACTGAAATTGAAACTGTGATTAAAAATCTTCCAAAAACAAAAGCCCAGGATCAGACGGCTTCACAGGCGAATGCTATCAAACAATTACAGAAGAGCTCACACCTATCCTTCTTAAACTCTTCCAAAATATAGCAGAGGGAGGAACACTCCCAAACTCATTCTACGAGGCCACCATCACTCTGATACCAAAACCAGAAAAGGATGCCACAGAGAAAGAAAACTATAGGCCAGTATCACTGATGAAAACAGATGCAAAAATCCTCAACAAAATACTAGCAAACAGAATCCAACAGCACATTAAAAGGATCATACACCATGATCAAGTGGAGTTTATCCCAGGAATGCAAGGATTCTTCAACATATGCAACTCAATCAATGTGATACACCATATTAACAAACTGAAGGAGAAAAACCATATGATCATCTCAAGAGATGCAGAAAAAGCTTTCAACAAAATTCAACACCTATTTATGATAAAAACTCTCCAGAAAGTAGGCATAGAGGGAACTTTCCTCAACATAATAAAGGCCATATATGACAAACGCACTGCCAATGTTGTTCTCAATGGTGAAAAACTGAAACCATTTCCACTAAGATCAGGAACAAGACAAGGTTGCTCACTCTCACCACTATTATTCAACATAGTTTTGGAAGTTTTAGCCACAGCAATCAGAGAAAAAAGAGAAATAAAAGGAATCCAAATTGTAAAAGAAGAAGTAAAATTGTCACTGTTTGCAGATGACATGATACTATGCATAGAGAATCCTAAAGATGCTACCAGAAAACTACTAGAGCTAATCAATGAATTTGGAAAAGTAGCAGGATACAAAATTAATGCACAGAAATCTCTTGCATTCCTATACACTAATGATGAACAATTTGTAAGAGAAATTAAGGAAACACTCCCATTTACCATTGCAAGAAAAAGAATAAAACACCTAGGAGTAAACCTACCTAAGGAGACAAAAGACCTGTATGCAGAAAATTATAAGACAGTGATGAAGGAAATTAAAGATGATACAAACAGACGGAGAGATATACCACATTCTTCATTGGAAGAATCAACATTGTGAAGATGACTATACTACCCAAAGCAATCAACAGATTCAATGCAATCCCTATGAAACTACCAATGGCATTTTTCACAGAACTAAAACAAAAAATTTCACAATTTGTATGAAAACACAGAAGACCCCAAACAGGCAAAGCACTCTTGAGAAAGGAAAATAGAGCTGGAGGAATCAGGCTCCTGGATTTCAGACTGTCTGAAGTACAGTCTAACTGACTACATAGCTACAGTAATCTAGACAGTATGGTACTGGCACAAAAAAAGAAATACAGATCAATAGACAGGAGAGAAGTCCCAGAGATAAACCCACAGACATATGGTCACCTTATTTTGATAAAGGAAGCAAGAATATACAATGTAGAAAAGACAGCCTCTTCAATAAGTGGTGCTGGGAAAACTGGACAGGTATATGTAAAAGAATGAAGTTAGAACACTCCCTAACACCATACACAAATAAAAACTCAAAATGGGTTGAAGACCAAAATATAAGACCAGACACTATAAACCTCTTAGAGGAAAACATAGGCAGAACACTCTATGACATAAATCACAGTAACATCCTTTTTGACCCACCTCCTAGAATGGAAATAAAAACAAAAATAAACAAATGGGACCTAATGAAACTTCAAAGTTTTCAAAAAGCAAAGGAAACCATAAACAAGACGAAAAGATAACTCTCAGTATGGGAGAAAATATTTGGAAACAAAGCAACTGACAAAGGATTAATTTCCAAAATATACAAGCAGCACATGCAGCTCAATATCAAAAAAATAAACAACCCAATCCAAAAATGGGCAGAAGACCTAAATAGACATTTCTCCAGCGAAGATGTATACAGATTGCCAACAAACACATGAAACGATGCTCAATATCACTAATCATTAGAGAAATGCAAATCAAAACTACAATGAGGTATCACATCACACCTGTCAGAGTGGCCACCATCAAAAAATCTACAAACAACAAATGCTGGAGAGGGTGTGGAGAAAAGGGAACCCTCTTGCACTGTTGGTGAGAATGTAAATTGATACAGCCACTATGGAGAACAGCATGGAGGTTCCTTAAAAAACTAAAAATAGAACTACCATATGACCCAGCAATACCACTACTGGGCATATACCTTGAACAAACTGTAATTCAAAAAGAGTCACGTACCACAATGTTCATTGCGGCTCTATTTACAATAACCAGGACATGGAAGCAACCTAAGTGTCCATCAACAGATGAATGGATAAAGAAGATGTGGCACATATATACAATGGAATATTACTCAGCCATGAAAAGAATTGAAATTGAGTTATTTGTAGTGAGGTGGATGGACCCAGAGTCTCTCATACAGAGTGAAGTATGTCAGAAAGAGAAAAACAAATACCGTATATATTTGTTTTTCATCTAAAACAAAAATGGTTCTAAAGAACCGAGGGGCAGGACAGGAACAAAGACATAGACATACAGAATGGACACGGGGAGGCAGACGGGTAAGCTGGGACGAAGTGAGAGAGTAGCACTGACATATATACACTACCAAATGTAAGATAGATAGCTAGTGGGAAGCAGCTGCATGGCACAGGGAGATCAGCTCTGTGCTTTGTGTCCACCTAGAGGGGTGGGATAGGGAGGGTGGGAGGGAGACACAAGATGAAGGAGATATGGGGATTATATGTATATGTATAGCTGATTCACTTTGTTACAAAGCAGAAACTAACATACCATTGTAAAGCAATTATACCCCAATAAAGATGTTAATAAATAAATATTTTTAAAGTACACAATCAATAGCCTATCTCACATAGAGAATGCCATTCTCCTTAGTGACATAATCATCAAACATAATTTATTAAGGCTTTTCTATTTTGATGGTGATGAAGTGAGTAGACAGGTGTGCTCTTTCAAATGCTAAAGACAGCAAACTGAGGTTCTAAGCATTGATTCCAAAATAAAAAAGAACGCAGTGCATATGGGACATGAAATAATAAACACACTTGGGAATAAAAAGTTGTTGCAAAATTACAGCCACAGCTGAATTAAAATAATTAAAAATAGGAAATAATTTTTGGCCAGTAAATCTCAAAAATTAGGTGAAATCAACAAATTTCTAGGAAAAAATATACCTAACAGATTCAATATGGATTGCATTTAAATATTAGGTGAGCCATCCTGGACATATGTTCAGAAAAGATAAAAACTCAAGTTCGAAAATATACATGCACCACAATGCTCACAGCAGCGCTATTTACTATAGCCAAGACGTGGAAACAATCCAAATGTCCATCAACAGATGACTGGCTTAAGAAGCTATATATATGGATATAATAGATATAATGGATTATTACTCTGCCATAAAACATAATGAAATATTGCCATTTGCAGCCAAATGGATGGACCTAGAGATGATCACACTAAGTGAGGTGAGTCAGGCAGAGAAAGACAAATATTATATGATATCACTTATATGTAGAATCTAAAAAATAATACAAATGAATCTATATACAAAACAGAAACAGACTCACAGACATAGAAAATAACATTATGGTTACCAAGGGGGAAACCGAGCGGCTGAGGGATAAATTAGGAGTATGGGATTAACAGATACAAACTACTATACATATAATAGATAAGCAACACGGATTTACTGTATAACACAGGGAACTATATTCAATACCTTGTAATAACCTACAATGGAAAATAAACTGAATTTTATATATATATATATATATATATATATATATATAAAACTGAATCACTTTGCTGTACACCTGAAACTAACACAATATTGTAAATCAACCATACTTCAATTAAAAAACAGAAAAAATATGTTGGGTCAAAATTAAATGAGGGTATGATGAATTTGCTATGTACTGACTCAGATTGTTTATTAAGTCATATGTTATTGATTAGGTACAGCTGAAGAGAAAACAGAAATAAGTAATACACTATGTGGGGCTATGTATTTATTTAGTTATGAATAAAAGCTGAAGAAACTGCAGATCTCATGTATTTCCTGGGCTGAGATGGTAGATACCCACTCAGTGCCATCTCTGTTGACAATGTGATCCCTAAGTGTGTGATATAATTTGGGGACATCAGAAGCTGCACATGAGACTCAAGAATCCTCTGCTGTGTTATTACAATACATCTGTGCTGTCTCTCCTTTCCACTTCTAAAATTTACAGAATCTTGGTGATGAGTGAAATCCAGAGCTCCCCATGGATTTGAGATAAATCTAAACCCAACTTTTACTGATCGTTCAATCTGTGTGAGAATTGATGAAGGAAATACCCTAAGTTTAGCAGAGGTCATCTACAAAAAACAATGTAAATGGTACATTTAATACTGAAGAACTCACATCCAGGTTTGGTACTCAGATAAGAAAGGACACTACCGTTTCTATTCAATATTTTACTTTAGGTATTCACCAGTGCAATGAAAGGACGAAAAATATCAAGAATGAAAAGAAAGCTTTAATATTATTTTCACAGACAATGAACTTATAAATGTAGAAATGTCAAAATAATCTACATAAAAACTATTAAGTGTAACAAATGGATTTAGCAAGTTTACTGAAACTAAGATCTATATCCAAAAATTAATATACTTCTATTCTCCATTAGAAAACAAATAGAAAAAGAACACTTAAAAAATATATATCATTTACAGAGGCATCAAACATGAACTATGTGGGAAGAAACATTAAAAAATAAAATAAAAAACAGTGAGAAAAAACTAGTCATTCTAAATAAATAATGTCTCATGTATCTAAATTGAATGTTTCAGTATTATAGAAATATCAATTCTCCTCAAATTGATTTATGGTTTCAATATGATCCTAATCAAAATTCTAGCAGAATTTATAAAATTTATAAACTTATTATAATTTTTGCTATTAAAATTCAAAGGACCAAATTCAGCCTCAAGAATATTGAAGAAAAATTTAAAAGCTGAGGACCTATTTTACCAGATGTTTTAATTTATTATAATGGCATTAATTAGTATAGTGTAATACTGGTACAAATATAGACAAATCAAACTATGGAACTTAACAGAGAATTCAGAAACACAGCTGTGCATATATAGACACTAGATTTTATTTTTGACAGCATGACAGTGAAAAGCAGTAGGGAAATGATAGTACTTTCAATAAATATTGCTGGGTCATTTGGGTAACTATGTGGAAAAAATAAAATTTAACTTTGGGATAATACCATCTTCCATATTCAAGACTGGCAAATTTTTTACAGGGCAAGATAGCAAATATTTTATGCTTTGAGACCATTTCCATCTGTGGGTATTATACAGGCTCTTATACAGCCATTTAAAATGTAACCATTTAAAAATGTAAAAACCGTTTTTAGCTCATGGGACACACACACACACAAAACTAGGCATCTGGCTATATCTGGCCCTTAAGTTGAGTTTGATGACAAATCAATAAGAAAAGCACAGGCTACTCAATATAAAAATGGATAAAGGCCTTAAGAGCCACTCTGTACAAGATGATATCTGTTTTCTCAGTCTCATGAGTTATCAGACAAATGAAAATGATTCAAGGAGATTCTATTACACACTTCCAAAATAGGCAGACATTAAAATTACCTACCATGTCACACGTTGGGGTGGAGGTGGAACAATTGGCAATTTTTCACATGAGTAGAAGTGCAAAGTAATACATTTTGGGAAAATGCTTTACATTTCTATTTAATTTAGTTATGTGAATAGTAAAATATTTAAAAATTTTATCTTAGGCATGTATCCAATGGATATGCAAACATATTTGATCTAACATACATGAACAAGGATGTATATAGTAACATTATTTGTAATTGGCAAAACCTAGAAAAAGCTCAACTGTCTACCTACAATAGAAAAGATAAATAATTTAAGTGGATGATGGGATACTATAGAGCAATGAAAGTGAGCAAACTACTGCTGAACACAAAGATGGATTTCACAAACATCATGTTGAGCAAACGTCTGAGAAATGTATTCTGCAATACAAAAACATGTACAGTAGGGGACGGTTTGAAAGCTGTGTGCCAATGTACCATACCCCAGAGTAGGAAAGCTCTTCATAGTTACCTGTACAGTTCAGTTATTTAGTCAGACAATAGGGAGATAAAAATATCTCCCTATCAGTTAAAGCAGTATCTTAAGTATCCACCATGCTTTGTAATACTCAGAAAAGTGTAAATCAAAAACACATTTCCATTAGAAACAAACAAATGCTTTTTTATGTAAATAATTCAGTAGCTATTTTTTTGAACGATGAAGTTTAAAATTTTGCTCTGAGAATCAACAAAATACTCTGTAGACCTAGATCTACAGAACTTGCTGCAAAGAGAATAAACAACATGTTAATTATGATAGCCAATTATACCCAGATGCAAAAGTTTGCAAACACTAGGGGACTCAACAAAATAATAAAAAGAGATGAAAAGAAATTAGAAACACAGTGAGGAATAACCAAGTTAAGGATGCACACTGAAAAAGCAAGATAATATAATAAAACAATCTTAACATGATACATTTAAATTGCAAGGAACTTAATTATTGTTAACAATGATATAATGGAATAAATGAATTAACAATTCAGTTAAGTGGTACTTGTCTAATCTATAGAAAATATACCAAATATCTGATATAATTATATTCTTTATAAGAATTATTTTAATAAGAATTAATTTATTTTAACAATTAAATGGTGATTAATTTAATAAGAATTAGTCGATATACATGCTACTTTGAAAGAAGTACTGTGTTTTAGTTCTTAATAATATCAGGCCAAACATCCCTGATGCAACATTTCTCAGATCCCTGAAAGACACCATGAAGACCCACATCAATTCTAGAAAGTGACCAAAACTCATACGCCAACCTAAAAGTGAAAATTTACCTACCACCCATGTTTGTAACTGTAGAATAATGTTTAATAACTGCAAGGAGGTAGATAAAACATTAAAAGCAAGCAAAAAACAAACAATGAAAGACACCTTGGCCAGTTTAGGTTTTCAATTTTTAAAAACTGAAGAGTAATTGATTTACAATGTTTCAGGTTTTTTTTTCATACTGAGCTGTATGAGCTGTTTGTATATTTTGGAAATTGATCCTTTGTCAGTTGCATCATTGCAAAGATTTCTGTCCCATAGTTTGTATTTTCATTATGTACATAGTTTCCTTTGCTGTGCAAAAGCATTTAAGTTTACTTAGGTCCCATTTATTTTTGCTTTTGTTTCCTTTAGTCTAGGAGACAGATCCAAAAAAATATTGCTGAAATTTATGTCAAACGGTGTTCTATGTTCTCCTCTAGTAATTTTATAGTATCCAGTCTTACATTTAGATCTTTAATTCATTTTTAGTTTATTTTTGTGTATGATGTTAGAGAATGCCTACTCTCGCCACTTTTATTCAATATATTTTGGAAGTCCTAGGCACAGGAATCAGAGAAGAAAAAGAAATAAAAGGAATCCAAATTGGAAAGGAAGAAGTAACACTGTCACTGTTTGCAGATGACATGATACTATACAATGAAAATCCCAAAGAAACTGCAGAAAACTACTAGCACTCATCAAGGAATTCGGTAGTTGCAGAATACAAAGTTAATATACAGAAATCTGCTGCATTTCTATATACTAACAACAAAATATCAGAAAGAGAAGTTAAGGAAACAATCCCATTCACCACTGCATCAAAAAGAATAAAATAACTAGGAATAAACCTACCTAAGGAGGCAAAAGACCTGTACTCTGAAAACTGTAAGATTCTAATGAAAGAAATTGAAGACAATGCAAACAGATGGAAAGTTATACTGTGTTCTTGGATTGGAAGAATCAATATTGTTAAAATGACCATACTACCCAAGACAATCTACAGATTCAATACAATCCCTAGTAAACTACCAATGGCATTTTTCACAGAACTGGAACAAAAAATGTTTAAATTTGTATGGAAACACAAAAGACCCCAAATAGCTAAAACAATCTTGAGAAAGAAGAATGGAGCTGGAGGAATCATACTCCCTGACTTCAGACTGTACTACAAAGCTACAGTAATCAAAAAAAGTATGGTATGGGCACAAAAACAGAAACATAGATCAATGGAACAGGAGAGAAAGTCCAGAAATAAATCCATGCACTTATGGCCAATTAATCTACAGCAAAGGAGGCAAGAATATACAGTGGAGAAAAGACAGTCTCTTCAATAAGTGGTGCTGGGAAAAATGGATAGCTACATGTGATCAATTTTTAAATACAGTGAAATTAATTATTCTATTTACAAGCATCACACAACAACAACAAAAGTAACAATAAAGAGTTCCTATGAGAAGAAAAAATCTTAATAATAAGAAGTCTAAATATTGTAAA
This sequence comes from Stenella coeruleoalba, assembly GCF_951394435.1. Taxonomy (NCBI): domain Eukaryota; kingdom Metazoa; phylum Chordata; class Mammalia; order Artiodactyla; family Delphinidae; genus Stenella; species Stenella coeruleoalba. The sequence goes on along the minus strand of NC_137162.1, from coordinate 75,771,836 downwards.
TATGTAAATGTGACCATAATTGATCCAAAAATTTTAATGTAGTGAATTAATGGAAATTTTTTGTAGAATGTAGAAATTACTGCTAAATTTTGTTTCTATTAAAAGAGAGGGACTGGTAGACACCAGCACTAGAGAGATTATTTTTTCCAGAATACATTTGTTTTTTTAGTTTTGTTTGGCATTGTTAATACGAGCTAAGCTTGAATTATTTTTCTAATAATAAAATATATTAAATAATAAACAAATGTTTCTACATTAATTCTCAAATACAAATTTTATAGATCTTAAATATAAATTTTCTTTGATTTGGTTAATACACATATTAAAAGCCATTTGTTATTATACCAATATGTTCATTTTGACCATGCCTTCAGTAATAAAAATACTGGAAACTATCTAGGTATATCTTAATACTGAAATTTTTTTTTCAAATTAGGATAAAATGTAAACAAATATCATGAAATTTTATAAAGATATATTGCACAGAGATTAGGCAGGTTATACCACAATATTCAAAACATAAACACCATATTTATATTAAATATCTATTTTTATGTATGTGCTTATAAAATTCCATGTAGCTTACATAAGAAAAATTTAACACTGAAGGTTTCTGGATATTTGAAGAAAAAGTACATTATTAACTGCATATTTTGTTCTTTTGTATTACTTATTATTTTATCATAAGCAAACATTAAATGTATAATTAATACCAATAGTAATTGTCCCTTTTTGTTTTTGTTACCAAATTTGGCTTTGATAAAATGATTTGAGTAGCTTAATTCTTTTTCTTCTCTCATAAAAGTGGCTTGTACTTCGATATTAGATATAAATGGAGAGAAGTAGTAATTTTTCCTCTTATTATTTGCACATATTCTAAAATAAGAGCTTTTAAAAGCCTTAAATTATTAAAAATTTTACTTACTTAATTTTTTTGGAAGCATGACAGATGTAGGCAAGAAAATGTTTTGAACAAGTCAATGGAAATAAAGAGTTTCAAAGAGCAGCCAAGGTGGCAAAGGCATGGCTGCCATTAATCTGTCGGAAACTGTAACTACAACTCTGAAAACAAGATGAGTCATCAGGGGATTGACTGGAAGAGCAAATCATAGGATACTTAATTTGGCAACTCTGATTCACTACATTGAATTAAGTAACAGGGTTCATATGATAAGGCATAGTTAGCTGCTCCCAGACCATCCCACAGGTGGTAGTTGAAATGTCTGTTTGCAGTATCTTCTTAAAAGTCCTGTTCCTATTCCTCCTTTCCATACCAACACCATATCAAAAACAAAAAAGAAAAGAAAATGAAATCTTTGAATGGTAGAAACAACAGTAATATTTTTGAGGACTTCTTGTAGACCTCAGCATAAAAAGACGTTGTGACTCCAAGTAGAAAAATGAGGAGGAAGTTCCAACTTACAAATTTTTTTTTTTTTTTTTTTTTTTTTTTGCGGTACGCGGGCCTCTCACTGTTGTGGCCTCTCCCGTTGTGGAGCACAGGCTCCGGACGCGCAGGCTCAGCGGCCATGGCTCACGAGCCTAGCCGCTCCGCGGCATGTGGGATCTTCCCGGACTGGGGCACGAACCCGTGTCCCCTGCAGCGGCAGGTGGACTCTCAACCACTGCGCCACCAGGGAAGCCCCTACAAATTCTTTTAATTCTTTACTGCTGCTATGGTTTATTTAAAAATCTATTATATTTTTATATATATTTAGTATATAATAAATAATATATATAATTTTATTTTTAAATTACATGCTATAATTACATACCCTATTGTATATTTTTTAAAATGTTTTAAACATAAAAATATTTTGAAATATACTATACAGTATGTAATTACAGCATGTAAAATATTCATGTACTTATCAAATATATGTTCCATACATACTATGTATCAGGCACATGTTATTGAGTATGTTGTGTATATGGTGTCCTATTTATCAGTATGTAAAATCTTTGATAAAAGAGGTAACTGCTTAGAAATTTTGAAAGTATTTCATCATTTTACTGTGTTGCTGCTGTAAGGCTCATTATAAATGAGGCACTTATCTGTACTTATTAGTGATCAGTGATTAAAGTTAAAATGTGAACAAACCTGTTAGCTTTTTATTCTTGTTTTGGAAATGACAGTGAATTAGTTTCTACCTCCCCAAATGAGAAATCAGTAAAACAAAGTGTGCATGGGATCATGTGACCTTTTGCTCTTTTTTAAAATGTACTGAAGAATAACCTTCTGGCCTCAGCTCTAAAACCCCATTTTATTTCTCCTATCTCTGTTTCTTTCCAATTCTCATTCCAATAGCCACCAGGGAGTCTGACACAGCAAGCATACCAAGCACAGGAAATTTAAGAAAGGGCGGAGAAAACAGCTCCAAGGGAAAGCAGATAGAGAGAAATTCTAGGAACACTCATATTAATTAATGCTTGCCTCAGCACAGAAATAGCAAACTCTCGAAATCTTGGACTATTATTATACTGTGCAACTGTATTACAGTGTATTTATACCTAATTCTTGACCCATTTCCACACTCATAGAAAACACTGAAATATTACTGGTTTTTGTATAAGTCTGTCTCTACAGTAATTCTCAACTTTTGGGGCAGCATGAAGACCTGTATTACATAACAAAAACTAACATCTCCCAGAAAAATATACAATTATGTACACATTCACAAAATATTTTTCAGAAGATTAGAGGGTCATTGAAGTCTGTGTACGAGCTACAGCCTAAAAACCTACAATCTTCTGAAAGAAAATCTGATTTTCTTATATATTTAAGACACCACAGTTATTATTTTTCATTTTAAATAAACACATTTATTATCATTCTGATGTAAGTTCCATGTAGACTTTTCTGCAAAAAGAAATCTAATGGCTATTGCATATTATGAATTTTGTGGCCGTTACAATAATTTATAGTGAATTAATTCCTATAATCTTTGTTTCATTTTCAATATATTTTTATTTGCGTTTCAGTTGGAACTTGAGTTTCAGTTTGAGTTTGAGTTCAAGTGGAAATACAAAGAAGAAGAAACCGGTGTCCTTAACCTAAAGAAGTATTACCATGGCTGATAGCCCAGAATCATATATCTGCCCCTTCCTCCAGGTAAACTGAAACTAACCATATCCTCTAGCTGTGTTTACGTCACAGGAAGAGGGATTCTAACCACAAGAAAACTGGTACAAGCTGGTTTAGCTCCAAAAGTGGAACGAAGGTTGCTCTACAGCTCATTATCATCTCATTATAATAGTAAGCTCTCTGCCCATCCACGCCATGATGGTTTGACCTGCTTTGAACCCAGATGCCAAAGGACCATACAAGGGCAGAAAAGAGGTGGCACCCCAGTGCCAGGAAAAACACTGCCTTTTCCCAGAAAACCTACACATATGCCTCCCCCTCAGTAACCTTGCCTTTAAAATCTTGCCTTGATTGCCTCCCAACAAGAAGTTGATTTGCGAACTAAGTTCCTGCCTGTGCATTGTCTGGTCATTGAATAAAGTTTGTGCTGTTTCAGTCTCTGCATTTGTTTTGTTATTGGCTATGTGAATCCAAACAGGAAAAGAACCTTCCCCACTAAGGCAGGGGGCATTGGCTGAGCTAGGGCCCAAGTTGGGGTCCATATGACCAATTTGTTAACAGACACACACAATCAACTGGGATCATCTGGTGAGCCTGGCGCTAGGTGAGGTTGTGATTAGCCTTAGGATGAAAAGGAATGTATCCAAGTCTGGGAAACAAATCCTAACTGTTTATAAGAAAACCAGATTTTGGTTTGCAGACTCACGCAGCCCCTGTTCTTTTAGGCTGCTGTTACTATTTGTTTTGTGGCCTTGTTGCTTTTCGCTTTTTGTTTCCAATGGGAAAAAGATGCTGACCTTGGGTTCTGAAATGTAAAAGACTGGAAGATGATTTTATGTTTCTAATATAAACATATATATGTATATACACACATATATTTATATATATACACACATATACACGTATATAAACTTATATATAAAACATATAAACATATATATATACACACACACATATGTATTTTTTATTGTTCATTTTTGTTTTAATCTTTATTGGACTATAATTGCTTTACAATGGTGTGTTACTTTCTGCTTTATAACAAAGTGAATCAGTTACAAATATACATATGTTCCCATATCTCTTCCCTCCTGCGTCTCCCTCCCTAGCACCCTCCCTATCCCACCCCTCTAGGTGGTCACAAAGCACGAAGCTGATCTCCCTGTGCTATGCGGCTGCTTCCTAGTAGCTATCTATTTTACGTTTGGTATTGTATGTATGTACATGCCACTCTCTCACTTTGTAACAGCTTACGCTTACCCTTCCCCATATCCTCAGGTCCATTCTCTAGTAGGTCTGTGACTTTATTCCTCTCTTACACCTAGGCTCTTCATGACATTTTTTTTTCCCGTAAATTCTATATATATGTGTTAGCATATGGTATTTGTCTTTCTCTTTCTGACTTACTTCACTCTGTATGACAGACTCTAGGTCCATCCACCTATTACAAATAGCTCAATTTCGTTTCTTTTCATGGCTGAGTAATATTCCATTGTATATATGTGCCACATCTTCTTTATCCATTCACCTGATGATGGACACTTAGGTTGTTTCCATCTCCTGGCTATGAACATTGTATATTTTTCTGGGAGATGTCAGTTTTGGTTATGTAATACAGGTCTTCATGCTGCAATGAACACTGTGGTACATGACTCTTCTTGAATTATGGTTTTCTCAGGGTATATGCCCAGTAGTGGGATTGCTGGGTCATATGGTAGTTCTATTTGTAGTTTTTTTAAGAAACCTCCATACTATTCTCCATAGTGGCTGTACCAATTCACATTCCCACCAGCAGTGCAAGAGGGTTCCCTTTTCTCCACACCCTCTCCAGCATTTATTGTTTCTAGATTTTTTAATGATGGCCATTCTGACTGCTGTGAGATGATATCTCACTGTAGTTTTGATTTGCATTTCTCTAATGATTAATGATGTTGAGCATTCTTTCATGAGTTTGTTGCCAGTCTGTATATCTTCTTTGGAGAAATGTGTATTTAGGTGTTCTGCCCATTTTTGGATTCGGTTGTTTGTTTTTTTGTTATTGAGCTGCATGAGCTGTTTGTAAATTTTGGAGATTAATGCTTTGTCAGTTGCTTCATTTGCAAATATTTTCTCCTATTCTGAGGGTTGTCTTTTGGTCTTGTTTATGGTTTCCTTTGCTGTGAAAAAGCTTTGAAGTTTCATTAGGTCCCATGTGTTTATTTTTGTTTTTATTTCCATTTCTCTAGGAAGCGGGTCAAAAGGGATCTTGCTGTGATTTATGTCACAGAGTGTTCTGCCTATGTTTTCAAATAAGAGTTTGATAGTTTCTGGTCTTACATTTAGGTCTTTAATCCATTTTGAGCTTATTTTTGTGTATGGTGTTAGGGAGTGATCTAATCTCATACTTTTACATGTACCTGTCCAGTTTTCCCAGCAACACTTATTGAAGAGGCTGTCCTTTCTCAACTGTTCTTTCCTGCCTCCTTTATCAAAGATAAGGTGACCATATGTGTGTGGGTTTATCTCTGGGCTTTCTATCCTGTTCCGTTGATCTACCTTTCTGTTTTTGTGCCAGTACCATACTGTCTTGATTACTGTAGCTTTGCAGTATAGTCTGAAGTCAGGGAGCCTGATTCCTCCAGCTCTGTTTTTCGTCCTCAAGATTGCTTTGGCTCTTCGGGGTCTTTTGTGTTTCCATACAAATTGTGAAATTTTTTGTTCTAGTACTGTGAAAAATGCCAGTGGCAGTTTGATAGGGATTGCATTGAATCTGTAGATTGCTTTGGGTAGTAGAGTCATTTTCACAATGTTGATTCTTCCAATCCAAGAACATGGTATATCTCTCCATCTATTTGTATCATCTTTAATTTCTTTCATCAGTGCCTTATAATTTTCTGCATGCAGGTCTTTTGTCTCCTTAGGTAGGTTTATTCCTAGATATTTTATTCTTTTTGTTGCAGTGGTAAATGGGAGTGTTTTCTTGATTTCACTTTCAGATTTGTCATCATTAGTGTATATGAATGCCAGAAATTTCTGTGTATTTTTGTATCCTGCTACTTTACCAAATTCATTGATTAGCTCTAGTAGTTTACTGGTAGCATCTTTAGGATTCTCTATGTATAGTATCATGTCATCTGCAAACAGTGACAGTTTTACTTCTTCTTTTCCGATTTGGATTCCTTTTATTTCCTTTTCGTCTCTGCTTCTGGTGGCTAAAACTTCCAAAACTATATTCAGTAAGAATGGTGAGAGTGGGCAACCTTGTCTTGTTCCTGATCTTAGTGGAAATGCTTTCAGTTTTTCACTTTTGAGGATGATGTTGGCTGTGGGTTTCTCATATATGGCCTTTATGATGTTAAGGAAAGTTCCCTCTATGCCTACTTTCTGCACGGTTTTTATCATAAATGGTGTTGAATTTTGTCAAAAGCTTTCTCTGCATCTATTGAGATGATCATATGGTTTTTCTCCTTCAATTTGTTAATATGGTGTATCATGTTGATTCATTTGCATATATTGAAGAATCCTTGCATTCCTGGAATAAACCCCACTTGATCTTGGTGTATGATCCTTTTACTGTGCTCTTGGATTCTGTTTGCTAGTATTTTGTTGAGGAGTTTAAATCTATGTTCATCAGTGATATTGGCCTGTAGTTTTCTTTCTTTGTGACATCCTTGTCTGGTTTTGGTATCAGGGTGATGGTGGCCTCATAGAATGAGTTTGGGAGTGTTCCTCCCTCTGCTATATTTTGGAAGACTTTGAGAAGGATAGGTGTTAGCTCTTCTCTAAATGTTTGATAGAATTCGCCTGTGAAGCCATCTGGTCCTGGGCTTTTGTTTGTTGGAAGATATTTAATCACAGTTTCAATTTCAGTGCTTGTGATTGGTCTGTTCATATTTTCTATTTCTTCCTGATTCAGTCTTGGCAGGTTGTGCTTTTCTAAGAATTTGTCCATTTCTTCTAGGTTGTCCATTTTATTGGCATAGAGTTGCTTGTAGTAATCTCTCATGATCTTTTGTATTTCTGCAGTGTCATCTGTTACTTCTCCTTTTTCATTTCCAATTCAATGGATTTGACTCTTCTCCCTTTTTTCTTGATGAGTCTGGCTAATGGTTTATCAATTTTGTTTATCTTCTCAAAGAACCAGCTTTTAGTTTTATTGGTCTTTGCTATTGTTTCCTTCTTTTCTTTTTCATTTATTTCTGATCTGATCTTTAAGATTTCTTTCCTTCTGCTAACTTTGGGGTTTTTTTGTTCTTCTTTCTCTAATTGCTTGAGGTGCAAGGTTAGGTTGTTTATTCGAGATGTTTCCTGTTTCTTAAGGTAGGACTGTATTGCTATAAACTTCCCTCTTAGAAGTGCTATTGCTGCATCCCATAGGTTTTGGGTCGTCGTGTCTCCATTGTCATTTGTTTCTAGGTATTTTTTGATTTCCTCTTTGATTTCTTCAGTGATCACTTCGTTATTCAGTAGTGTATTGTTTAGCCTCCATGTGTTTGTATTTTTTACAGATCTTTTCCCATAATTGATATCTAGTCTCATAGCGTTGTGGTCGGAAAAGATACTTGATACAGTACAGTTTCAATTTTCTTAAAGTTAGCAAGGCTTGATTTGTGACCCAAGATATGATCTGTCCTGGAGAATGTTCCATGAGCACTTGAGAAAAATATGTATTCTGTTGTTTTTGGATGGGATGTCCTATAAATATCAATTAAGTCCATCTTGTTTAATGTATCATTTAAAGCTTGTGTTTCCTTATTTATTTTCATTTTGGATGATCTGTCCATTGGTGAAAGTGGGGTGTTAAAGTCCCCTACTATGAATGTGTTACTGTCAATTTCCCCTTTTATGGCTGCTAGTATTTGCCTTATGTATTGAGGGGCTCCTATGTTGGGTGCATGAATATTTACAATTGTTATATCTTCTCTTGGATCGATCCCTTGATCATTAGGTAGTGTCCTTCTTTGTCTCTTCTAATAGTCTTTATTTTAAAGTCTATTTTGTCTGATATGAGAATTGCTACTCCAGATTTCTTTTGATTTCCATTTGCATGGATTATCTTTTTCCATCCCCTTACTTTCAGTCTGTATGTGTCTCTAGGTCTGAAGTGGGTCTCTTGTAGACAGCATATGTATGTGTCTTGTTTTTGTATCCATTCAGCCAATCTGTGTCTTTTGGTGGGAGCATTTAATCCATTTACATTTAAGGGAATATCGATATGTATGCTCCTATTCCCATTTTCTTAATTGTTTTGAGTTTGTTATTGTAGGTCTTTTCCTTCTCCTGTGTTTCTTGCCTAGAGAAGTTCCTTTAGCATTTGTTGTAAAGCTGGTTTGGTGGTGCTGAACTCTCTCAGCTTTTGCTTGTCTGTAAAGGTTTTATCCATCAAATCTGAATGAGATCCTTGCTGGGTAGAGTAATCTTAGTTGTAGGTTTTTCTCCTTCATCACTTTAAATATGTCCTGCCAGTCCCTTCTGGCTTGCAGAGTTTCTGCTGAAAGATCAGCTGTTAACCTTATGGGGATTCCCTTGTGTGTTATTTGTTGTTTTTCCCTTGCTGCTTTTAATATGTTTTCTTTGTATTTAATTTTTGACAGTTTGATTAATATGTGTCTTGGTATGTTTCTCCTTGGATGTATCCTGTATGGGACTCTCTGTGCTTCCTGGACTTGATTAACTATTTCCTTTCCCATATTAGGGGAAGTTTTAAACTATAATCTCTTCAAATATTTTCTCAGTCCCTTTCTTTTTCTCTTCTTCTTCTAGAACCCCTATAATTCGAATGTTTGTGCGTTTAATGTTGTCCCAGAGGTCTCTGAGACTGTCCTCAGTTCTTTTCATTCTTTTTTCTTTATTCTGCTCTGCAGTAATTATTTCCACTATTTTATCTTCCAGGTCACTTATCCGTTCTTCTGCCTCAGTTATTCTGCTTTTGATCCCATCTGGAGTATTTTTAATTTCATTTATTGTGTTGTTCATCGCTGCTTGTTTCATCTTTAGTTTTTCTAGGTCCTTCTTAAATGTTTCTTGCATTTTTTCTATTCTATTTCCAAGATTTTGGATCATCTTTACTATCATTATTCTGAATTCTTTTTCAGGTAGACTGCCTATTTCCTCTTCATTTGTTAGGTCTGGTGGGTTTTTATCTTGCTCCTTCATCTGCAGTGTGTTTTTCTGTCTTCTCATTTTGTTTATCTTATTGTATTTGGGGTCTCCTTTTTGCAGGCTGCAGGTTCGTAGTTTCTGTTGTTTTTGGTGTCTGTCCCCAGTGGCTAAAGTTTTTCAGTGGGTTGTGTAGGCTTCCTGGTGGAGGGGACTACTGCCTGTGTTCTGGTGGATGAGGCTGGATCTTGTCTTTCTGGTGGCCAGGTCCATGTCTTGTGGTGTGTTTTGGGGTGTCTGTGGACTTATTATAATTTTAGGCAGCCTCTCTGCTAATGGGTGGGGTTGTGTTCCTGTTTTGCTAGTTGTTTGGCATAGGGTGTCCAGCACTGTAGCTTGCTGGTTGTTGAGTGAAGCTGGGTGCTGGTGTTGAGATGGAGATCTCCGGGAGATTTTCGCCATTTGATATTATGTGGAGCTGGGAGGTCTCTTGTGGACCAGTGTCCTGAAGTTGGCTCTCCCACCTCAGAGACACAGCACTGACTCCCGGCTGTCACACTTATCCAATCAGTAAATGCAGCCGACTCTGCCTTCCGAATACATCCAGAATCTGACCCCCTTCTGGTCCAAGCCACCATCCCTTCTAGCTGGATTACTGCAGTAGCCTCCTGTCTCTCCCAGCTTATGCTGTTAGTCCCTTCAAGCTGTTCTCAACACGGCAGCTCTAGAGATCCTCACAAAACATGACTTGAACGTCTGGAGGCTGCGGTGGAGCCCACACATATATATTTGAACTGGAGCTAGTTCAAATAGAAAAGGAGTCCTGTCCCTGTCCATTATTCCTCTTTTAAAATTAAATGCATAGAATTTAATTGAGCTTAAACCTCCGTTCATGGCAGGCTATCACAGTTGTGAACACAAAGCTATCTATTTTAATTGAATTTTGTTTTTTAGAAAATTATAGATTCACATGGACTTTTAAGAAATAATACTCATAGAGCACATGTACTTTTTATCCAGTTTCCCCAAGGGTAATATCTCATAAAACTATAGCACAATATCACAGCTAGGATATTGTCATTAATACAGTCAAGGTACAGAACAATTCCATCACTAAGAGCATCCCTCATCTTGTTCTTTTATAGCCACTCCCACCTCCATTGAACGTATTAGTAGTGTTGCATGGAATGGGTGCACCACATTTACTTAACCAATTGAAGGTTGCTTTCGGTTTGGGGCCATTATGAAATTAGGAGTTTGCGATGAACATATATACACTACTATATATAAAATAGATAACCAACAAGGACCTGCTCTATAGCAAAAGAACTATACTATTTTGTAATAACCTATACAGGAAAAGAATCTGAAAAAGAATAGAGATTATATATATGTGTGTGTATATATATATATGTATATATGTGTGTATATATATATATATATGTATGTGTGTGTGTGTATATATATATATATATAAAACTGAATCACTTTGCTGTACACTTGTAACTAATACAACACTGTAAATCAACTGTACTTCAATTTAAAAAAAATTTCTGTGAACATTTGTGTACAGGTTTCTATGTGAGCATAAATGTTTCTTCTGGGATAAATGCTCAAGAGTACAATTGCTAAGTCATATGGTTAGTTTGGTTTTTCAAGAAACTGCTGAACAGTTTTCCATAGTGACTGTACCATTTTTGCATCTCAACATCAATGACTGTGTGATCCAGTTTCTCCTCAATCTTGCCAGGATTTGGTGTGGTCACTCTTTTGTGTGTGTGTGTGTGTGTGGGGGGTGTGTGTGTGTGTGTGTGTGTGTGTGTGTGTGTGTGTGTGTGTGTGTGTGTGTGTGTGTGTGTGTGTGTGTAATGCCTCCTCATGTCTTTTCACTATTTTCTTATTCTTTTTTTTAGTATTTCTTCCAATTCTTTTTTTTTTTTTAAGAAGATGTTGGGGGTAGGAGTTTATTAATTAATTTATTAATTTTTGCTGTGTTGGGTCTTCGTTTCTGTGCGAGGGCTTTCTCTAGTTGTGGCAAGCGGGGGCACTCTTCATCGCGGTGCACGGGCCTCTCACTATCACGGCCTCTCTTGTTGTGGAGCACAGGCTCCAGATGTGCAGGATCAGTAGTTGTAGCTCACGGGCCTAGCCACTCCACGGCATGTGGGATCCTCCCAGACCAGGGCTCGAACCCGTGTCCCCTGCATTAGCAGACAGACTCTCAACCACTGCGCCACCAGGGAAGCCCTTGACTATTTTCTAATTGATTTTTATTTTCCTATGGAATTTGAAGTTCTTTATATATTCTATATATAAGTGCTTTGCTGGATATTTGGTTTGTGAATACTTTCTCTCAGTCTGTTACTTGACTTTTCCTTCTTTTCACATGGGCTTTCACAGACTAGTTTTTAACTTAATAAGGTCAAACACCAGTTTTTCTCTTAAGGGATAGTTTTTGGTGCCAAATGTAAGACCTTTTGCCTAAACCTATATCCTGACTCTTTTCTTTTATCATTTCTTTGTAAAAAATGGTTACAGTTTCTACATAAATCTATGATCCATTTTAAGTTAATTTTTGTGTGAAGTATGAGTTTAGATTAAATTTGGTTTTGACCAAGTTTGGGAAGTTTTTAACCATCATGTCTTCAAATATGTTTTAATCCCACTTTCCCTCTCCTCTCCTTCTGAGACTCTGATGACACAAACATTAGCTCTTTTATTATTACCCCAGAGGCCCCTAAACCTTTTTTTTATTTCATTTTTTTCTCTTCATATTGGCTAAGTTCCACTAAGCTGTTGTCAATTTCACTGGTCCTATCATATGCCATCTCCACCGAGCTATTGATCAAACAGATTTTTATTTTGGTTATCGTATTTTTCAATTCCATAATTTGCATTGAGTTCTTTTTTAAATTTGTTTCATTCCTAAAAGTTTCTATTTTTTTCAAAAGAATCCACAATTGCTTTTTGAAGCATTTTTGTGATGACTACTTTAAAATCCTTGTCAGTTAATTCTAACGTCTGCTTAACGTGGATTTTGACATTGTCTTTTCTTATTCTTATTGATATATTTTTTTTTGGTTGACGATATGAAGAGTGATTTGTTTTATTCTATCCTGGACATTTTGGATATTCTATTAGGAGACCCAGGATCCTATTTAATCTTTTTTTATGATTACGTGTAGGTGAGGGCCTTGCAGGTGTGTATGTTTAGCTTCCTGCTGGACTGGAAACACCACCCCAGCAAAGCAGGACACTGACTTATGCTGCCTCACTGCAGACAGGTGGGGTGGAAGTTTAGCTGCCCCTTGCCCCCACTGACACCTTCCTGGTTAAAGTAGGTACCCACTTTCACTGCCTTATCAGGCTGTCCTGCAACGAAGGGGGTGGGAAAATGGAGGGCTGACAAATTCTGCTTTGATGCTGTTGGGTGGAATAGGAATTCAGCTCCCCGCCTCCCTGCTGTCCCCCACCACCCCCCACCATGACACCAGGGGAAGGGAGTGGGGAAGAGGAAGGCCCAGTCGCCCTGTCTCACTGATGCCAGGTGCGGGTGGAAAGGTCTCACTGAAACCAGGGGAGGGTACAACCATACTTCACACTGCCTTGTTCAGTCTTGTTCCTGCCAGGTGGGTGTGGAGGTTCAGCCTCATAACAAGCCTTTCCGACACTATGGAGAGGGGAAAGTGATGTGCTTAATACCTCTGACCTGCACCACCTTGTTCAGATTCTCTGATGTTATGTGAGTAAAAAGGCTCAGCTCCCCAAGCTCCACTGATACCGTGTGTGTGTGTGTGTGTGTGTGTGTGTGTGTATATAGGGGGAGGTGAAATTTTGTAGACACTACCTTGTTAAGTTTCGCCATTACTGTGTAGGAGTGGAGGATCACAGCACTGCCTGCTTCTGACAGGGTGAGTGAAGCAAGATCAGCTACCTACTGGGTCCTACAGAGTCCACCAGTCAGGGAAATTGGAACATCACTTGGTTGGAAGATCAACTCCCCACTTGGCTCACTGAAACCTCAGGGGAGGTGATGCAGTTTTTCTATTGGTGTTGGCTGGAATTAGGCCGGTGTTGCCAAAAAGATTTTATGTTGTTAGGGTGGTTGGCAGGGGAAGACAGATTTTTCTTGGAATTGTCTTTGTCTATGCCTCTTTGATGGTTTAATGTTGGAGACTACTGCAAAACCCTGTCTGGGATACATGGGAGCCATTAAGAAAATCCAGCAAGGTCCTATCAGAAGTTCAACACGAAAAGTCTCAAGCTTGCCTAGGTGGTCCACTTTCTTCCTTATACCTGTCAGAGTGTTCTTATGCTTGTTGTGCTGTTTACACTGTAAAAACTAAAGGTTTTTTAGTAAGAAAAGGGAGGACCTGAGAGGAATGGGGCTCCTTCAACCTTGACAGACTGGAAGTCTCCAATGTCATTGTTTTACTGTCTAATTCTACATTATTTTCATTTTTCTGCCTGCATCTAATATCCCCAGTCCTATTCTCTAGCCTTCCATTGACATGCACATGCATCAACATGCAGCTTGACATACTTTCAATGTATGCTGTTCAAATATTCTGCAAATATATTTTCATATTGATGGATACCTATGAAAATATATAATTTTATTCTGTATGGGTTTATGTGTGTTTAAATTTACATTAATATGTAAAAAATTACATAAGTGTGTTATGAATCTCATTTGGCTTTTATTTTATTCATTGACAATTAATTTTGGAAATGTATCCCAAATTATACACATGGATATAGTAAAATTCTTTTATTGTTGTATAACAATTGCACTTGGGAAAAAATGTCGTATTTATACATTTAAAAAATTGATACTTAATATATCTCTGATTTTTTTTCTGATATGAATAATGCTGCAGCAAATATCCTTATAAATATTCTCTTGAATATTATTCTGAGTATGCCTCTAGATACAGAAATGGAATTGCTGGGCCACGGGGCATTGTACATTTGCAATTTTATAAGATACTGCTAAATTTTCTTCAAAGCAATACCAATTTACACTCTGGTCATGTGCTATTGCCAGACTTAGTTTGGGCTTAATTTTAATAATCTGATGGATGTGTCCCTTTTAAATTTGCACTTTTCTGATTCTAGTGGTTAAGCAACTTTTATCCACAAATCATTAAGTATTGTCTGTGTAATCCCTTTTTATATAAACTGTCCATTTTCCATTCGATGTGAGAGAGCTTTTAATGTGTGCTAGTTTGCATATTTTTTTTTACAATAATATAATCTGGATACATGAATATACTACATTTTCTCTCAGCCTGTCATTTGTTTTATATACTTATTTATATATATATATTTTTTTGCAGTACGCAGGCCTCTCACTGTTGTGGCCTCTCCTGTTGCGGAGCACAGGCTCCAGACGCGCAGGCTCAGAGGCCACGGCTCACGGGCCCAGCCGCTCCGTGGCATGTGGAATCTTCCCGGACCGGGGCACGAACCCGTGTCCCCTGCATCAGCAGGCGGGCTCCCAACCACTGCGCCACCAGGGAAGCCCTATATTTTCTTCTTTAATTTTCTTTCTCTTTTCTTTAAAGGTTTTTATTGAAGTGCAACATACTACATACTTATTGTGAGGTGTGCATATCTTAAGTGTACTGCTCCATGAAACTTTGCCCATCTGTGTGACCAACTCACAGATCAAGATACAGAAACCAGCTAGCACTCCAGATACCTCTTAAGTGGCCCATCCTAGTCATCACCTCCACAAAGTAACCACTATTCTTTTTGAAGCATAGTTTAGTTTTACCTGTTTTTGAACATTTTATAATGTAAGTTATACAGCATGCACTCTTTTTTTCTAATCAGTCAGAATTTGTCATTTTTTAAAAAAGTCTTTATTGAAGTTGTTACAATATTGCTTCTTTTTTTAATGTTTTGGTTTTTTGGCCATGAGGCATGTGAAATCTTAATTCCCCGCCCAGGGATTGAACATGCACACCCTGCACTGGAAGGCGAAGACTTTTTTTTTTTAATTAACTAATTTATTTAGGCTGCACTGGGTCTTAGCTGCGGCACGTGGGATCTGATTTTTTTTTTAGTTGTGGCATGCGTGCAGGATCCAGTTCCCTGACCAGGGATTCACCTGGGCCCCGTGCACTGGGAGAGCAGAGTCTTACCCACTGGACCACGAGGGAAGTTCCTGGAAGGTGAAGTTTTAACCACTGGACTGCCAGGGAAGTGCCTGGCATGGACTTTTTTGTGTCATTTGTTTCACTCTTTTTCTTTGATATTCACACGTTTACTCATCGAGTAAGTTCATTATTTTTCCACTGTCATATAGTCTTTATGTTTGAATATATTACAATAATTATTCATATTACTATTAATTCATATTTTGTTTAGTTTTGGTAAGTTTTAATATTGTTGCTATAAATTTTCTTAGACATATTTTTCCAAAGTGGTTTTACCACACACTCCAGTATCAGTATATTAGACGTGTGTATGTGTGTGTTTCAAGTGTTCTAAGTTTTTTTTCCTATAATTTTGTTGCATTTGATTTACTGACATTTTGCTTAGGATATCTGCACCTACATTCATGAGGGAGATTGCCCTTTAAATATATTCTTTTTTTTTTAATAAATATATTTATTTAGGCTGCATTGGGTCTTCGTTGCTGCTCGCAGGCTTTTTGTAGTTGTGGCGAGCGGTGGCCACTCTTTGTTGTGGTTCGCAGGCTTCTCATTGTGGTGGCTTCTCTTGTTGCAGAGCACGGGCTCTAGGTGCACAGGCTTCAGTAGTTGAGGCTCATGGGCTTTAGAGCACAGGCTCAGTAGTTGTGGCGCATGGCCTAGTTGCTCCACGGCATGTGGGATCTTCCCAGCCCAGGGCTCGAACCCATGTCCCCTGCATTGGTAGGCGGATTCTTAACCACTGTGCCACCAGGGATGCCCTAAGTATATTCTTTAGCACTTTTCTTACCTAATTTTGATGTCAAGATAATAATTTCATGAAGTAAATATTTTATTGATCCTCTTTCATCTATTTCTATCCCTTTAATTGGAAGACTTAACCCATAAAATATGTGGGGACAAGTTAATATTTTGAGTTATATTGTTGAGTAATTTTAAATATTGATTCAATTTATTTAATGAGTAAGTGATATATTTCTCTTTCCCCATAGTTTTTCTAGACAATTGTCTATTCCACTGAAGGTTTAAAAATTTATGGTATGACTCTCAGGGAAAAAAATCTAAAATTGGGATATGATAAAAATCTTTAAATAAATGAATGTTTCTAGAAGGGAAGAGCATTTGTTTGCTTAGGATGGAAATGTGATTTTGCATTATTCATAGACTGATATTGAAGTTTATTAATGGAGATTTGAGTTTATAATTGTCATTTGCCAATACCATTCCTAAAACATATGGCATACGAGCACTCTTGTGATTTATAGAGTTTGAGTGTTTTGTTTCCTCAGGCTAAATATAAATTGATATTTGATCAAAATGTATCTGGGGTTGCAATTAGATCTGTGTGGAAAATTAGAGAATTATGTAGATATAAATAAGAGCATTTCAATCTGAATGAAATTATAAAAGCAGTTTTGCATTGATAAACCACAATAATTTCCATTGGTTGACATGCTATCGTCATCTCTCACTGGGCTGCTGTCCCCGAAAGGCATTCTTAGGAAAACTAAGGAATGGTTACTTCCTGAACAGACACACACAAAATGCAGAGAGAAAAATCAATAATCTAAGACACTATTTAAGAAAAAAATAAGGTTATTGTGATAAATAATAGTTAAAAACCTGCCTATAAAATAAATATTGAATAAGGAGAAAAGGAGAAAAAGTAGAAGGGAGTAAAAATGCTCAACCAAAGGGGAAAAAAACCTAGCTTATCTGTAACATTTGTGTCTTTTTCTTCTCATTTGTAAAATAATGAAGTTGTTATAGAAGATATTATTAAGTTGTGAAATTAAGTCAGTAAAATATTTTCCATGGATTTTCCATGGATTTCTATCTACAAAAGATAGAAATTTCTTATTTGTCAATCCCTAGCCTCTAAAATGCTATGAGACATTGTCTATGGTCTCTGAGATCAAAATAGAAAAATGTAACATTTGAAATAAAAGCTTACTGAGTACAAAATAAATGATGTTTACATTACGTTCTGTGACTCTAGGAAGTGATAATAAGTCCAAAATACTTAAGATGAAAATATTTTTCGGTTTTCTACATGACTTTGTACAGATTTCTGCTTTTGTAGATGAAATAAATGAGTTTCAATACAGAGAATCTCATGAAATAGTAACTAAGGACACTGAGAAATATAATGTAGAATACTATACAACTTCTGGGCTGCACATAATGACAACTAACTACCTTATATAAAATTCAGACTAACTTATCTGCCACTAATTGGCTCCCTGGTTACTTTAAGGTTTTCATTTTTAACCTGGAAGCAATACCAATTAGAAAACAATCCAGAGCATAGTTTAAAATTGCATAACTCTCACTGATTTTTATGGGTTCCCAATGTCTTTCATTTTTCCTTTCCTGACATTATCTTCCTTGGTTGGATTGTTGAGTGCTCTGTTTCGTGGTGCTGCACACCAGTTAAGCTGTGAATCCAGCCATGGCCACATATAAAAATGAGCAAAGACATCCAGGTCTCTTGGCAAACTGCTGTGATGTTCAAACTAGTGTTAGCTCACTTCCTAATTTATCTCACTCCCATTGATGGCCTCCAAGGTAGGAAAAGGTTTTACTTCCTAAAGTGAAAACACTTCCAGCCAAACTTGGATGGTCTAACCTCTAAGCAATTGTACCCCTGTATTCCTTAAGAAGCACTTTGAGTCTTTCATTGACAATCTTTAACAACAAACAAATGAACAGTCAATGAAACACTTTCCATGGATTTCCATTGTTACAAAAGATAGATATTTCTTATTTGTAGGCTCTAAAACATTATGAGATATTTTCTATGGTCTCTAAGATCAAAATAGAAAATGTAACATTTTGAAATAAAAGCTGAGTACCAAAATAGATGATATTTACTACACAGTCACCAAGTGATATTTCTTTTCAAATGATGAAAATCTTTACCTATGAGCAAACGAGGTGAGAAACTAGCTTAGACATTAAACTTACATCTGTACAAAAAGAGAAACATTAATTACGTTGACCATTACAAATGTTATAGATGTTTATGCACTTTATTAAACACTCAAAATTTTAATCAGTTTCAAAGCACTGTCTTGTCTCCAGAGAGCTACCTGCTTGTGGTGTGGGCATTCTGAATATTCTGGAAAAGTATTCGTATGTATGTGTATATGTATATTACACATACTGCATTTCCTATTAATTTCAGCAGATTAAAACATTCAAGCAGGGCTTCCCTGATGGCGCAGTGGTTGAGAGTCCGCCTGCCGATGCAGGGGACGCGGGTTCGTGCCCCGGTCTGGGAAGATCCCACATGCCGCGGAGCGGCTGGGCCCGTGAGCCATGGCCGCTGAGCCTGCGCGTCCGGAGCCTATGCTCCGCAGGGGGAGAGGCCACAACAGTGAGAGGCCCACGTACCGCAAAAAAAAAAAAAAAAAAAAAAAAAAAAAAAAAAAAAAAACATTCAAGCAAAGAACTGCAAATACACTCTTATAATCATTTAAATAACTAATGATTCGGTTACAAAATAACTTTAAGGCAGAGATACATTATCTCACATGAAATTAAAATCTCCTCTTCTAAAAATTCATTAAATTATCTTAAAGGATAATTTAATATCTGAAGAGCATAATGAAAGGGTTTTTCTTTCATTTAAAATGTTAGTTGACTTGGCATAGGATATTTAGAAATAATCTCCCTGCATAAAAACTCTACTGTTGACCTTAAGCAGTCAGCTTGAATAAGTTAGTTCATTTCACATAATTTGTTAATATAAAATATTTTTCAATGTGCTAGATGCTAGAAATACAAAGACAAATAAAAAGCATGTTCCCTGTCCTCAATGAGTTTGCGATCACATAAGGATGTAATACAAATTTAGGGATTTGTAGGTACAATGTAGTAAATGCAATTCTAAAGATATGCCAAAAGGCACTGTGCTGTAACTCATGCTTTCATTTCCTTACTAAAAATAAAGGTAAACATTTTTCACAGCAGTTTAGACGGTTTTGCAGAAGCCAACACTGGATATTACATGTGGGAAAATATCTTTTAAGAGAAACAAAAGATGCTATTTGCTTTAATTATTATAAAACCACACCTATAAATCTAGATTAGACAAATTCTTTAATCAGATCCTGTAATTACATAGATTGGGCCCAAGTTTATGCCCACTGTTCTGCCTCATGAACTACAAATCAAACTTCTCTGGCACTTGCAATGGAATTGAAAAAAATGCAGTAATAAAAGTACATAAAACTTTTTATTTCAGAAGAACTAAAGGTGCCTCTCATTCTCATGGTGTCCTTTGTAGGAAAGGACTAAGTGTTTTCTTGAAGGTTTATTATGTGTATTACTGATATTGTTGTTGAAATTACCGTTAACGTTTTAAAATTTGATTTCCAATCTAGGTGTAGTCACATCCTTAACATTTTGTATGCTTCTCTTTACTTGGCCAGTAAAAAGAGCAAAACATTTTTACTGATTCTATATATTGTTAAAATGCTTTAGGCATGCAAAAGTTAAATGTTAATATTGTTAAGTTTAAAAAATTTTAAACATTTTCATAAAAAAATAATTAAAAACATGAAATTTGAATGAATTATATTGTTAAATTGTATATAAAGGATAAATATATTATGAACAGTGAGTTTCCACCCTCCCCCAGAAAAATAATAATTAATATAATTCATCTTATCAACAGATTGAAAAGAAACAAAATTCAACATGAATTCATTATGTTGAATAAAATCCTCATAGAAAACTAAGAATAAAAAACTGCTAAAGGCAATTTATGGAGAACCTACACCTAATACTCTACTAGACTTCGAATTTTAACAGTCTAAAATGGGAAAAGCAACTAAATACATTTCCCTCAGAATTAGGACAAAGGCAAGGATGTTCTCTCTCACTACTTCCATTTAATATTGTGATAAGAGTTCTAACTATTTCAGTACAGAATGAAATTATATACATAGAAGAAAAGAGAGAGAAACTACCTTTATTTATAGAAGAAATGATCAATTCTGTAGAAAATGATAAGGAATCCTCAAAACAGCTACTGGAAATAATATGAGTTACCCAAAGACACAAGATACAATTTTAATATACAAAACCCATTATTTTTATATAGCTATCAATTAAAAAAATAGAAATGAAATTCAATTTAAAGTAAATACCATTTACAATACCATTTAAACCAAGACCAAAGACCAATGCAATGAAAATCATAAAATATTGCTCAGAGAAATTTAAAAGATCTAAATTAATGGAGACATATCCCATGCTCATTACTCAGAAGATTTGATATGTTTAAAAGGTAATTTCTCCCCAAAATATTCTATAAATTCAATGAAGTTCCAATTAAATTAAATTCACAACAGTTGTTCTTAAAGTGGAAAATAATAACTTGTTTTATATATATATATATATATATACACACACACACACACACACACATACACACATATAAAATAACCAAAGCAATTTTAAAAAGGAAGATAAAGCTGAGTACTTACGTCACCCAATTTCAAACATATTATAAAACTACAGTAATCAGCACAGTGCAATACTGGCAAAAGGATAAGCAAGAAATATATAGATAAGTGGAACTGAATACAAAGTCCAGAAATATTTCACTTCTAAGTAGATGCACATGTCAATTCAATGAGCAAGAAAGAATCTTTTCAACAATGGAGGTGGGACACTTGGATTTCCCTATGCAAAGAAACAACAAACACACAACCTCCTACCACAGACAAAAACTAATTCATATAGATCATATACCTGAATTTAAGTGTTAAAACTATAAACCCTTTAAAGGCAACATAGGAGAAAAATCTTAGTGATTTTAGGTTAGGCAAAAACATCCTTGATAGGATACAAATACTGGAATTATAAAAGAAATATTCATAAGGGTCTCATCAAAATTAGCAACTTTTGTTCTAATAAAAAGACTTCTAAGAGATGAAGATGCAAGTCACAGACCTGAAAAAATTTAAAAATATATATCTACTAATGTATTTGTGTTCAAAATATACTAGTCATACTCTTACATCTCAATAGTACTTCAAGCAACCTAATAAAATAGGAAAAAAAAAATATGAATAGACACTTCAAAAGAGAAGGTATATGGATGGCAAAGAAGCACATGAAAAATATATAAAATAATTACTTAATAAAGAATATAAAGTTAAAAGGAATAATGACATGCAACCACATACCCATTAGAACTGCAAAAACTGAAAAGACTGACAATGCTAAGTATTGACAAGGATATGGAACAACTGAAGACAGCACACATTGTTGGTATAAAAGCAAGGCAACCTGGCCACTTAGGGAGAAAAAAATCAGTTTCTTACAAAGTTAAACAAAAATATAATGTAATTGTAGTAGTGTAAAACTGCTTTAAAAAAAAAAAACCTCTAAAAATATGAGCAGCATAAAACAATAAAGTAATTTTCAGCTCATTCAGTGATTAATGCTGATGTTTGTAATTCATAGGCAGTCTTCCTTCTGGTCACTCAGGAACTTGGCCTCTTTCCATCCCATGGACCTGCCAATGACCAGAGCCTTTGTGTCCTCCACTGATCTTCTACACCATGCCAGGGGAAGAGAAAGTGGGGCAGACCTTGAAATGATAAAGTTGACTTTTGTCTACCCTCATTCCATTCAGCAGACTTGACAACATGACAAGAACTAACTACAAGGGATCCTGGAAATGTAATCTAATTATGAGCCCAGAATTAGAGGAAAAGGATTTCCATTAACCCTTACCAGTGTACACTACTACTGTATATAAAATGTACAAAATCTCAAGACAGAGACATATCAAAGCAACTGTTTGCTATTCTTCCCCTAGGGCATAAATACCACCTAATTAGTTTTTGCATTAGAGAGACTGTAGAAAATAACATAAAGCTATATTTTATATTACAAACAGCAATTTTCACTTCAAGATCACAAGTTATTAGCTACACAACTGGTAGTTAAACATCAATAAATTGCTGTGTTCCCTATGATCAACTGCCAATCTCTAGTAATCATATATATTACTTTTAATTCACAACAGGTTAACTACTAATCCAGCAACAGAATTAAGAATTAGGGAGTAGAAGAATAATTCCTATTCTGGGGGAGAACAATTCCTATTCTTAAATATAAAAAAGCCACAAAAAGGAAGAACTGTGCATTGTTATCTTCAAAAAAATCAAAATAAGTATAAAAACAATTATGTAATTTTCAAAAAAAATTCTTCTTGATGAAAGAAAAAGCAAATAAAATATATAAATGTAGAATTTTTTAAAATATAGAGGTCACTGTTATCATTTTAAAATGTTAGGAGGAAGTTTTTAATTAAAGTTTTTATTTTGAGATAATTATAAGTTCACATGCAATTGTAAGAAGTAATACAGAGAGATCTCAGATATGCTTTACTCAGTTCCCCCACTGGTAACATCTTACAAAACTATATTACTATATTATATTACAATATCTCAACCAGGGTCCCTCATGTTGCACTTTTATAGTCACACCTACTTCCATCCCTCCCCACACTTTCCCTAGCAACCACTAGTCTGTCCTCCATTTCTAAAATTTTGTCATTTCAAGTATATAAATAAATAACATTTGGCATTAGCTTTTTTCACTCACTATAATTTTGTGTATATAAAAAGACAAAATACTATAGATGGCCAATAGGCACATGAAAATATGCTCAACATAGCTAATTATTAGAGAAATACAAATCACAACTACAATGGGGTACCACCTCACACTGGTCAGAATGGCCATTATTAAAAGTCTACAAATAACAAATGCTGGAGAGGGTGTGGAGAAAAGGGAACCTTTCTTCACTACTGGTATGAATGTAAGCTGGTGCAGCCACTATGGAAAACAGTATGGCAGTTTCTCAGAAAACTAAAGAGACTTGTCATATGATCCAGCAATCCCACTCCTGGGCATATATCCAGACAAAACTCTAATTCAAAAAGATACATGTATCCCTATGTTTACAGCAGGACTACTGACAATAGCCAAGACATGGAAACAACGTAAATGTCCATTGACAGAGGAATGTATAAAGAAGATGTGGTACATATATACAATGGGATACTACTCAGCCATAAAAAAAAAAAAAAAGAAAGAATGCCATTTGCAGCAACATGGATGGACAATGTATTATCATACTAAGTGAAGTAAATCAGAAAGAGAAAGACAAATGCCGTATGATATCAATTATATGTGGAACCTAAAATATTACACAAATGAACCTACGTATGAAACAGAAACAGACTCACAGACGTAGAGAACAGACCTGTAGTTGCCAAGCGGGAGGGGGCTGGGGGAGGGATGGAGTGGGAGGTTGGGGTTAGCAGATGCAAATTATTATATATAGAAAGGATAAACAACAAGGTCCTACTGTTGTAGGTCAAGGTTTAGCACAGAGAACTATATTCAATATCCTATGATAAACCATAATGGAAAATAATATTTTTTAAAATGTATATATATGTATAACTGAATCACTTTGTTGTACAAGAGTAATTAATACAACATTGTAAATCAATTCTATGTCAATTAAAAAAAGTACAATAAAAAATTTTAAAAGACAAACCAATATAGTAAAATAATAATCCTAAATTGTTTATGCTCAATGATATACTTTAAAAATACCTGAATAATCGACAGAATGAAAGGAGAAATAGACAAATCTACAGTCGTGTTTAAAGCTTTTTCTTTTTTTTTGTGGTACACAGGCCTCTCACTGTTGTGGCCTCTCCCTTTGCGGAGCACAGGCTCCGGACGCGCAGGCTCAGCGGCCATGGCTCACGGGCCCAGCCGCTCCGCGGCATGTCGGATCTTCCCGGACCGGGGCACGAACCCGTGTCCCCTGCATCGGCAGGCGGACTCTCAACCACTGCACCACCAGGGAAGCCCATGTTTAAAGCTTTTTAAACAACTGTTTTAGTTACTGAGATAATGAGAAGATAACAAAAATAATCAGAATATGGGAGATTTGCAGTGAATCTTAACAAATGACATTATTAACATTTTTAGAATGCACATCAAACACTGTAGAATACATATTTTTTTCAAGTGTATGTGGAGCATTCACAAAAATAGACCACATATTGGGCTCCAAAGCAAGTATAAATAATTAGAAAAGATTGAATTCATTCAAATATTCCCTCTAAGTTCACAGGATTTAAAGTCAAAATCAATAATGAAAAGTTAACTAGAAAAATGCCCAAATATGTGGAAATTAAACAACAAACATAAAATAAGGTGAGTGCAAGAAGTAAAAGAGAAATTTTTAAATATTTTGAATTAATATGATAATGAAATAATAGAATTTTGAGATTAAGCTAAAAGAATTAATGAAAGGGAAATTTCCTATAAATACAATAATTAGAAAAAAAGGCAAGTTTAAAATCAAACTAGTTTTTACTCAAGAGGTTAGAAAAATAAGAGCATTATTTTTAGTCTGGAAAGAAGAAAATAATAAAGGAATGAATAGAAATCAGTGAAGTATAATTTCTACTGCTGTCCATGTTACTGCCTTTTCATCATAAAGAACTGGAAAACTGGACACTATATATGAAACAGCAGTTTTTCAGGCATTAAATTCCATCCAGCAAAAGACTATAATTCCAAAATAAAATCGAATGAAATGAGGTGATATTTATGATACACTTGGATTTTCTTTTCTGGAAGTAAATTCTAGACAGTAGAATGGGGAGATGAGACCAAGCAGAACATTTTGGTATTGCACAATTGAATAAAACAGATTCAACTTTACAGACCATGAGTCAGCTGGAATTTATAGGGAAGAATATGCGTGAAGAGGGAGTTACTCTGAGAAACACCTCCACATCTCTGCATAAGAATCCCTTTGAATCTGTTACTAAAGAATTATCTGCACATATGTTGGATGAAATGTAGCAGACCAGGAAAAGTATTTCTCAGGAGATGTAAACTGAACAATTCCAAGAGTTTTCCAGGCCTGAAAGGCTACTGAGTTTCAATAAACTATAGAGGAGAGACATCATGAAATATCCAGGCTATACAATAGGGGTTCCAGATAGCTCACTCCTGAGTAGGAGGGCTAGAGTAAAAAGGCTACTTTAAACCTGCCTTAACAAAGCTTAAAAAAAAAATGGTTAAAATTACTGAATTGATCCACAAGTTAATTAGCTTCTTGCAAAAACATATCCAATATTCCTTAAAAGAACACAATAAGATCCAAGCACTCAAAGTTATAATAGCAATGTTCAGCATTTAATCAAAATTACTAGGTATGAAAGGACGCAGGAATATGTGACCCAGAACCAAGAAAAATCAGCCAACAGAAGCAGATGCACAGAGGATAGAGTTGATGGACTGGCAAACAACAACTCTAAAAGAACTAGTATAAACATGCACCTGGATTTAGAGAAAAACTTAATATACAGTTGACCCTTGAACAACTTGGGGATTAGGAGCACCAACCCTCTAGAGCAACTGAAAAGCCACATATAACTAACTTATAGTCAGGCATCAGTATATGTAGTTCTTCTGCATCTGTGGTTCTGTATCTGTGGTTCCACATCTGTACATTCAACCAACAACAGATTGTGTAGTATTTACAATTGAAAAAACTCTCAGTGTAAGTGGACCTGTGCAAGTTCAAACCTGTGTTGTTCCAGGGTCAACTGTATTGAAAAGGCACATAGAACATTTTTTAAAATCCTATTACGAATGAAAAACACAATCTCTCAGATGAAAAATGTACTTGATGAAGTTAATGGCAGATTAGACATTGCATAATAAAAGAAGATAGTTGAGCTTGACAATGTATAAGTGGAAAATATCCATATTGAATTACAAAGAGTAAAACGACTGAAAAAAAAAAACAAGTTATCAAGAATCCCATATCAGGTAGTTAAATGTTATGTGTAATTTGAGTCAGAGTGGAGTGTTAGAAAAAATATTTATATATATTATAACAATTTTTATTGTTATATGTTAACAATTTTTACCAAATTTGCTGAAAACAGAAGACCTCAATTCATTGACCACAAAACAGATTAAAACAAAGAAAAACAGACCAAGGTATATCATAATCAAATTGTGTAAAAACAACTGAAAAAACAGCCAAAGAATAAAGAAATAATACATAGAGAAAGAAATATAAGAATATCACAATCTTCTTACAAGAAGCAAAGCAAGTCAGAATATTATGGAACAATATTTTTAAAGTGCTGAAAAAAAGGCCTGTTACTTCAACATCCTATATTGATAGAATATATCCTTCAAAAATAAAGGTGAAATAAAGACATTTGTATTCAAACAAAAGTTTAGAGAAAGAGTTAGTAGTAGATCTGAACTACAAGAAATTAAACAGGAATTTCTTTAAGGAAATAGAAAATAATACCAAGTGGAAATCTGGATCTGCAAAAATAAATGAAGAATGCTGGAAATAATAAATATTTGGATAAATTAAAAGGACTTTTTCTTATTTTCTAAAATTCCATAAAGAAGTATTTACTGTTTAAAGAAAATTAATTTCAATGAAAGTACACTCTAAAGTTTTAACACATGCAGAAAGAAGACATTTGACAAAACAGAACAAAGAATCAGGTGGGGTATGTACAGGTGAAAGATTGTTACATTATACTTGAATTGACATGATGTTACAAGGAAGTAGAAGATAATATTCTGTAACATCAAAAAACCCGAACGAAGTTTTTGGCCAGCCCAAATAAATTAAAGATGCACGTTGAAAACCTTTAGATAGGAGTCTGCAAACTTTCCTTCAAAGGGCTATACAGTAAGTGCTGTAGGCTTGCAGGCCAATCATTCTCTGTCTTACCCACTCAACTCTGGCAGAGTAGCACAAAAGCATCCTTAGACAACTACAGAGACAATATGTAAACTAATGTGTTTGGCTCTGTTCCTTTAAAACTTAATCTGCAAACCACACTGCCATCTCAAGGCCATAGTTACCAACCCCTGCTGTAGAGTAATGACTAAAAATTTCAAACAAAGGTTATAAACAATACACCAATAGGAGAGATAAATAATAATTGATTATGAACTCAATTCAACTAAAAATTCAACAAAGAAGAAAAAGAGATTAGAGGAGACAAAGAAAACAATAACAAATAGAAGGTTTTAGAGGTTTTCTTCCATGCTTTAAAAAACTAATAGCAAGATTATAACAGTTGATAATTTTAGTACATGTAAATGTCCTAAACACTCAAAAAAACAAAGTAGCGAATACAGCCTAGATAAAGACATGAGACCCAATCATACGTTGTCTACAAGGAGCTCACTTTAAATATAAGATACAGAGATTTTAAAAGTAAAATGATGGAATATGCAGTTCCGTGGAAAAAAAATTCCAGGTCCTGTATTAACTTCAGATAAAATGGTCTTTAAACAAGTAGTATTGCCAGGGCTATAAATGGATATTTCCTAATAATAAAGGCTCAGTTCATCTTGAACACAAAACTATTCTAAATATGTATGTATGGACATCATAACTAAACTTTAAAACATCTGAAACAAGAATTGAAGGAAAAATTGAAAAATCCAAAATTAGATGTGAACATTTCAATACTCTTCCTAGTATTTGACAGTATAACTAAAGTGAAGCTTATCAAGCTTATAGAAGATTTGAACAATACTACTAATAATTGACATTTATAGGGCACTCCACCCAATAACATCAGAATATTCTTTTCAGATGCATATAAAACATTCACACACAAAAAAGACCACACTCTGGGCAATAACACATCTTCATAAATACAAGAAGATTTAAATCACAAACAGTAAGTTTTCCAATTCATAGGTAAATAAAAATCAGTAAGATAAAAGAATCTGAAAAATCCTGACATATTTGGAGATTATACAATGCACAATTTTCCAGTTGTCAGATAAGTAATGGGGATGTAATGTACAATGTTGATTAATGTAAACAACACTGCTCTGTGTTAAGACAGGAAATCACAGAGTTCTCATCACAAGAAAAAAATTTTATTCTCTTTCTTTTCTTTTGTATTTATATGAGATGATGGATGTTCACTAAACTCACTGGTGTAATCAGTTTGTGATGTATGTAAGTCAAATCTTTATGCTGTAAATCTTAAACATATACAGTGCTCTATGTCAATTATAGTTCAGTAAAACTGGAAGAAAAAAAAAGAATGCACTCTAAATAGTCCATTGTCAAATAACAAGATACAAGTGGAATTAGAAAATAATTTGAAAATTGGACAATAACACAACATATCAAAATCATGAGATACAGCTAGAGCAGAGCTTAGAGGAAATTTTGCAACTTTAAATGTTTGTATTTGACTAGAGTAAAAAGGTCTAAAAATCAATAATTTGTTTCCACCACGAGGAAGTGAATGAAAAAAAAATAGTGTATATCAAATGCAAAGTAAGTAGAAGGAAGAAAATGATAGAAATAAGAGAAGAATGTAATCGAATAGGAAATGGACACAGAGAAAATCAATGAATCCAAAAGATTTTTCTTTCCTAAAGATCTGTAAGATTGATGAACTCCTGATCATGAACAAAGAAAGAAATGACAATCCTCCCAATATCAGGAATGAAAGAAGGGATATGTCTGTAGATGTTACAGATATTAAATGTATATTAAGAAAGTATTTTAGGAGATCGGGGAAGATAGTGGAAGAGTAAAACACGGAGATCACCTTGCTCCCCACAGATACACCAGAAATACATCTACATGTGGAAAAACTCCTATAGAACACCTACTGAACGCTGGCAGAAGACATCAGAACTCCCAAAAGGCAAGAAACTCCCCACGTACCAGGGTAGGGCAAAAGAAAAAAGAAAAAACAGAGACAAAAGAATAGGGACGGGACCCGCACCAGTGGGAGGGAGCTGTGAAGGAGGAAAGGTTTCCACACACTAGGAAGCCCCTTTGTGGGCGGGTGGAGGGGGGAAGCTTCAGAGCGGCGGTGGAGAGCACAGCAACAGGGGTCCGAAGGGCAAAGCCGAGAGATTCCCGCATAGAGGATTGGTGTGGACCGGCACTCATCAGCCCGAGAGGCTTGTTTGCTCACCCGCCGGGGCGGGTGGGGCTGAGAGCTGAGGCTTGGGCTTCGGTCGGAGCGCAGGGAGAGGACTGGGGTTGGCGGTGCAAACACAGCCTGAAGGGGGTTAGTGCACCACGGCTAGCCAGGAGGGAGTCCGGGGAAAAGCCTGGGCCTGCCGAAGAGGCAAGAGACTTTTTTCTTCCCTCTTTGTTTCCTGGTGTGCGAGGAGAGGGGGTTAACAGCGCTGCTTAAAGGAGCTCCAGAGACAGGCACGAGCCGCGGCTAACAGAGCGGACCCCAGATACGGGCATGAGACGCTAAGGCTGCCGCTGCTGCCACCAAGAAGCCTGTGTGCGAGCACAGGTCACTCTCCACACCTCCCTTCCGGGGAGCCTGTACAGCCAGCCACTGCCGCGATCCCGGGATCCAGGGACAACTTCCCCAAGAGAACACACGGCGCGCGCGCCTCAGGCTGGTGCAACGTCACACTGGTCTCTGCCGCTGCAGGCTCGCCCCGCGTCCACACCCCTCCCTCCCCCCGGCCTGAGTGAGCCAGAGCCCCCGAAGCAGCTTCTCCTTTAACCCCGTCCTGTCTGAGCGAAGAACAGATGCCCTCCGGCGACCTACATGCAGAGGCGGGGCCAAATCCAAAGGTGATCCCTGGGAGCTGTGCGAACAAAGAAGAGAAAGGGGAATCTCTCCCAGCAGCCTCAAAAGCAGCGGATTAAAGCTCCACAATCAACTTGATGTACCCTCCATCCGTGGAATATATGAATAGACAACAAATCATCCCAAATTGAGGAGGTGGACTTTGAGAGCAAGGTTTATTATTTTTTTCACCTTTTCCTCTTTTTGTGAGTGTGTATGCTTCTG
The DNA here is from genome assembly GCF_951394435.1 of Stenella coeruleoalba. Lineage (NCBI taxonomy): Eukaryota > Metazoa > Chordata > Mammalia > Artiodactyla > Delphinidae > Stenella > Stenella coeruleoalba. The sequence goes on along the minus strand of NC_137162.1, from coordinate 75,741,609 downwards.
TGTGAGATTTTGTCTGTACAGCTTTGCTTTCACCATTTGTCCTAGGGTTCTATCCGTCCAATTTTATTTTTTAAAAAAATTTATTTGCTTAATAATTATTTTTTATTTTAATAACTTTATTTTATTTTATCTTACTTTATTTTATCCTCTTTCTTTCTTTCATTCTTTCTTTCTAATTTTTCTCCCTTTTATTCTGAGCCGTGTGGATGAAAGGCTCTAGGTGCTGCAGCCAGGAGTCAGAGCTGTGCCTCTGAGGTAGGAGAACCAACTTCAGGACACTGGTCCACAACAGACCTCCCAGCTCCACATAATATCAAATGGTGAAAATCTCCCAGAGATCTACATCTCAACAGCAGCACCCAGCTTCACTCAATGACCAGCAAGCTACAGTGCTGGACACCCTATGCCAAACAACTAGCAAGACAGGAACACAACCCCACCCATTAGCAGAGAGGCTGCCTAAAATTATAATAAGTCCACAGACACCCCAAAACACACCACCAGACGTGGACCTGCCCACCAAAAAGACAAGATCCAGCTTCATCCATCAGAACACAAGCATCATCCCCTCCACCAGGAAGCCTACACAACCCACTGAACCAACCTTAGCCACTGGGGACAGACACCAAAAACAATAGGAACTATAAACCTGCAGCCTTCCAAAAGGCAGACCCCAAACACAGTAAGATAAGCAAAATGAGAAGACAGAAAAACACACAGCAGATGATAGAGCAAGATAAAAACCCACCAGACCTAACTAATGAAGAGGAAACAGGCAGTCTACCTGAAAAAGAATTCAGAATAATGATAGTAAAGATGATCCAAAATCTTGGAAATAGAATACAGAAAATGCAAGAATCATTTAACAAGGACCTAGAAGAAATAAAGATGAAACAAGCAACGATGAACAACACAATAAATGAAATTAAAAATACCCTAGATGGGATCAATAGCAGAATAACCAAGGCAGAAGAACGGATAAGTGATCTGGAAGATAAAGTAGTAGAAATAACTACTGCAGAGCAGAATAAAGAAAAAAGAATGAAAAGAAACGAGGACAGTCTCAGAGACCTCTGGGACAACATTAAACGCACAAACATTCGAATTATAGGGGTTCCAGAAGAAGAATAGAAAAAGAAAGAGACTGAGAAAATATTTGAGAGATTATAGTTGAAAACTTCCCTAATATGGGAAAGGAAATAGTTAATCAAGTCCAGGAAGCACAGAGAGTCCCACACAGGATACATCCAAGGAGAAACACGCCAAGACACATATTAATCAAACTGTCAAAAATTAAATACAAAGAAAATATATTAAAAGCAGCAAGGGAAAAACAACAAATAACACACAAGGGAATCCCCATAAGGTTAACAGCTGATCTTTCAGCAGAATCTCTGCAAGCCAGAAGGGACTGGCAGGACATATTTAAAGTGATGAAGGGAAAAACATACAACCAAGATTACTCTACCTAGCAAGGATCTCATTCAGACTTGATGGAGAATTTAAAACCTTTAGAGACAAGCAAAAGCTGAGAGCGTTCAGCACCACCAAACCAGCTTTACAACAAATGCTAAAGGCAAGAAACACAAGAGAAGGAAAAGACATACAATAACAAACTCTAAACAATTAAGAAAATAGAAATAGGAACATACATATCGATAATTACCTTAAATGTAAATGGATTAAATGCTCCCACCAAAAGACACAGACTGGCTGAATGGATAAAAAACAAGACCCGTATATATGATGTCTACAAGAGACTCACTTCAGACCTAGAGACACATACAGACTGAAAGTAAGGGGATGGAAATAGATATTCCATGCAAATGGAAAGCAAAAGAAAGCTGGAGTAGCAATTCTCATATCAGACAAAATAGACTTTAAAATAAAGACTATTACAAGAGACAAAGAAGGACACTACATAATAATCAAGGGATCAATCCAAGAAGATATAACAATTGTAAATATTTATGCACCCAACATAGGAGCCCCTCAATACATAAGGCAAATACTAACAGCCATAAAAGGGGAAATCAACAGTAACACATTCATAGTAGGGGACTTTAACACCCCACTTTCACCAATGGACAGATCATCCAAAATGAAAATAAATAAGGAAACACAAGCTTTAAATGATACATTAAACAAGATGGACTTAATTGATATTTATAGTATATTCTATCCAAAAACAACAGAATACACACTTTTCTCAAGTGCTCATGGAACACTCTCCAGGATAGATCATACCTTGGGTCACAAATCAAGCCTTGGTAAATTTAAGAAAATTGAAATTGTATCAAGTATCTTTAACAAACCCTACGCTAGGAGACTATATATCAATTACAGGAAAAGTCTGTAAAAAATACAAACACATGGAGGCTAAACAATACACTACTTAATAACGAAGTGATCACTGAAGAAATCAAAGAGGAAATCAAAAAATGCCTAGATACAAATGACAATGGAGACACGATGACCCAAAACCTATGGGATGCAGCAAAAGCACTTCTAAGAGGGAAGTTTACAGCAATACAATCCTACCTTAAGAAAGAGGAAACACCTCGAATAAAAAAACCTAACCTTGCACCTAAAGGAATTAGAGAAAGAAGAACCAAAAAAACCCAAAATTAGCAGAAGAAAAGAAATCATAAAGATCAGATCAGAAATAAATGAAAAAGAAATGAAGGGAATGATAGCAAAGATCAATAAAACTAAAAGCTGGTCTTTAAGAAGATAGACAAAATTGATAAACCATTAGCCAGACTCATCAAGAAAAAAGGGGAGAAGACTCAAATCCATAGAATTGGAAATGAAAAAGGAGAAGTAACAGATGACACTGCAGAAATACAAAAGATCATGAGAGATTACTACAAGCAACTCTATGCCAATAAAATGGACAACCTAGAAGAAATGGACAAATTCTTAGAAAAGCACAACCTGCCAAGACTGAATCAGGAAGAAATAGAAAATATGAACAGACCAATCACAAGCACTGAAATTGAAACTGTGATTAAAAATCTTCCAACAAACAAAAGCCCAGGACCAGATGGCTTCACAGGCGAATTCTATCAAACATTTAGAGAAGAGCTATCACCTATCCTTCTCAAACTCTTCCAAAATATAGCAGAGGAGGAATACTCCCAAACTCATTCTACGAGGCCACCATCACATTGATACCAAAACAAGAGAAGGATGTCACAAAGAAAGAAAACTACAGGCAAAAATCCTCAACAAAATACTAGCAAACAGCAAACTAGCAAACAGAATCCAACAGCACCTTAAAAGGATCACACACCATGATCAAGTGGGGTTTATCCCAGGAATGCAAGGATTCTTCAGTATACGCAAATCAATCAATGTGATACACCATATTAATAAACTGAAGGAGAAAAACCATATGATCATCTCAATAGATGCAGAGAAAGCTTTTGACAAAATTCAACACCCATTTATGATAAAAACCCTGCAGAAAGTAGGCATAGAGGAAACTTTCCTCAACATAATAAAGGCCATATATGACAAACCCACAGCCAACATCGCCCTCAATGGTGAAAAACTGAAAGCGTTTCCACTAAGATCAGGAACAAGACAAGGTTGCCCTCTCTCACCATTCTTACTGAATATAGTTTTGGAAGTTTTAGCCACAGCAATCAGAGAGGAAAAGGAAATAAAAGGAATCCAAATTGGAAAAGAAAAAGTAAAGCTGTCACTGTTTGCAGATGACATGATACCATACATAGAGAATCCTAAAGATGGCACTAGAAAACTACAAGAGCTAATCAATGAATTTGGTAAAGTTGCAGGATACAAAATTAATGCACAGAAATCTCTGGCATTCGTATACACTAATGATGAAAAATCTGGAAGTGAAATCAAGAAAACACTCCCATTTACCATTGCAACAAAAAGAATAAAATATCTAGGAATAAACCTACCTAAGGAGACAAAAGACCTGTATGCAGTAAATTATAAGACACTGATGAAAGAAATTAAAGATGATACAAATAGATGGAGAGATATACCATGTTCTTGGATTGGAAGAATCAACATTGTGAAAATGACTCTATTACCCAAAGCAATCTACCCAATGCAATCCCTATCAAACTACCACTGGCATTTTTCACAGAACTAGAACAAAAAATTTCACAATTTGTATGGAAACACAAAAGACCCCAAATAGCCAATGCAATCTTGAGAACGAAAAATGGACCGGGGGGAATCAGGCTTTCTGACTTCAGACTCAACTACAAAGCTACAGTAATCAAGACAGTATGGTAGTGGCACAAAAACAGATAGATCAATGGAACAGGATAGAAAGCCCAGAGATAAACCCACACACATATGGTCACCTTATCTTTGACAAAGGAGGCAGGAATGTACAGTGGAGCAAGGACAGCCTCTTCAATAAGTGGTGCTGGGAAAACTGGACAGGTACATGTAAAAGTATGAGATGAGATCACTCCCTAACACCATACACAAAAATAAGCTCCAAACGGATTAAAGACCTAAATGTAAGGCCAGAAACTATCAAACTCTTAGAGGAAAACATAGGCAGAACACTCTAGGACATAAATCACAGCAAGATCCTTTTTGACCCACCTCCTAGAGAAATGGAAATAAAAACAAAAATAAACAAATGGGACCTAATGAAACTTCAAAGCTATTGCACAGCAAAGGAAACCATAAACAAGACCAAAAGACAACCCTCAGAATGGGAGAAAATATTTGCAAATGAAGCAACTGACAAAGGATTAATTTCCAAAACTTACAAGCAGCTCATGCAGCTCAATAACAAAAAAGCAAAAACCCAATCCAAAAATGGGCAGAAGACCTAAATACACATTTCTCCAAAGAAGATATACAGACTGGCAACAAACTCATGAAAGAATGCTCAACATCATTAATCATTAGAGAAATACAAATCAAAACCACAATGAGAAGTCATCTCACACCAGTCAGAATGGCTGTCATCAAAAAATCTAGAAACAATAAACGTTAGAGAGGGTGTGGAGAAAAGGGAACCCTCTTGCACTGCTGGTGGGAATGTGAATTGGTACAGCCACTATGAAGAACAGTATGGAGGTTCCTTAGAAAAGTACAAGTAGAACTACCATACGACCCAGCAATCCCACTACTGGGCATATACCCTGAGAAAACCATAATTCAAAAAGAGTCATGTACCAAAATGTTCATTGCAGCTCTATTTACAATAGCCAGGAGATGGCAACAACCTAAGTGTCCATCATCGGATGAATGGATAAAGAAGATGTGGCACATATATACAATGGAATATTACTCAGCCATAAAAAGAAACAAAATTGAGCTATTTGTAATGAGGTGGATGGAACTAGAGTCTGTTATACAGAGTGAAGTAAGTCAGAAAGAGAAAGACAAATACTGCATGCTAACACATATATATGGAATTTAAGAAAAAAAAAATGTCATGAAGAGCCTAGGGGTAAGACAGGAATAAAGACACAGACCTACTACAGAATGGACTTGAGGATATGAGATTGGGAAGGGGAAGCTGTGACAATGTGAGAGAGTGGCATGGACATATATCCACTACTAAACGTAAAATAGATAGCTAGTGGGAAGCAGCTGCATAGCACACGGAGATCAGTTCGGTGCTCTGTGACCACCTAGAGGGGTGGGACAGGGAGGGTGGGAGGGAGGGAGATGCAAGAGGGAAGAGATATGGGAACATATGTATATGTATAACTGATTCACTTTGTTATAAAGCAGAAACTAACACACCATTGTAAAGCAATTATATTCCAATAAAGAGGTTAAAAAATACTGTAAACATTTTAAGGTAATTAATTTTGATAAATTAGGTTAAATGAACTAATTTATTGGAAGACAGAATTATGAAAACTGATAAGGTGAAATAGAAATAAAGAATATAAATAGCTTTATATAAATTGAAGAAAGTTAATTAATAATTAAATCCTTCCCCAGAGTAAACACAAGGACCAGATGGTTTCACCGGTGAATTCTTTTAACTATTTACATAACACATTGTACCAAATATAAACAAATTCTTTTAGAAAGCAGAGGAAGAGGAAATGGTTTGCAAATCATTTTATGAGGTCAACATTAACCTGCTATCAAAAATAAAGACATTATTAATACAGATCAATGGCAGCTATGAATAGAGACACCTCCTTAAAATATTTTAGCAAATTTAATTCAACATATATTCAGATGATATTATATTGAGATCAAGGTGGCTTATTCCCAGAAATGAAAGTTTAACATTGGACATCCAGAATGACTGGCATTCACCATATTTACAAAATAAGGGAGAAAATCAAAACCAACAGATATGTGGAGGAAAAAATTTAAGAAATTCAAAGTTCATTTCAGATGAAAACTATGAGAAAATTACGAATATAAAAACATTTCTTGGGCTTCCCTGGTGGCGCAGTGGTTGAGAGTCCGCCTGCCGATGCAGGGGTCATGGGTTCATGTCCCGGTCTGCCAAGATCCCACATTCCGTGGAACGGCTGGGCCCGTGAGCCATGGCCGCTGAGCCTGCGCGTCCAGAGCCTGTGCTCTACAACGGGAGAGGCTACAACAGTGAGAGGCCCTCGTACCAAAGAAAAGAAAAAAAAAAAAAACATTTCTTTAGGCTTATAAAAGTCTCCTACAAAACACTACAACTAATACCATATTTTATGATGAAATATTGAAAACTGTCTCTAAGAAAAGTTACAAAAAATGTATGACTACACATATCACTTCTAGTTGCAGAAGACATGATTATGTCCTAATGTCTAAAAGCAGCTACTGTAAGTAATATGTGAATTGAGCAAGGTTGCATGTATAAGGTGATTAGACAAAAATCAGTTATATTTCTATATGCTAGAAATGAACTGAAAAATTAAATTAATAAAACAAAAATTAAATTAATAAAACAAATTAATAAAACAATTTAAATTAAATTAATAAAACAAAAAATTAAATTAATAAAACAATAAAACACCTATAATTGTATTAAAAATAAAATATTTAAGAATAAATTTAATAAAATATGGGCTTCCCTGGTGGTGCAGTGGTTGAGGGTCTGCCTGCTGATGCGGGGGACACGGGTTCGTGCCCCGGTCCGGGAGGATCCCATATGCCATGGAGCAGCTGGGCCCATGGGCCATGGCTGGTCTCTGAGCCTGCGCGTCTGGAGCCTGTGCTCCGTGGCGGGAGAGGCCACAGCGGTGAGAGGCCCACGTACCGCAAAAAAAAAAAAAAGAATAAATTTAATAAAACATTTGCAAGGACTGTACCTTTTGAGACAGACAAAGGCCTTCTAAAAATCTGAAAGGTGAGCTCTCTAGATCTTCTCTGCTAAACAGTGGGGCTTCATATAATCCTAAAACTATTATCCCACATGCTTTTTGTTTACCAGAGTAAATTTCCATTGATTTGCATAATGCTCTTAAAGTTTTCAAATTAATTACATCAGCATGGACTAAAGAAACAGTGTCTATACAAAAGGAAAAGATGACTTTGGAACTTCAAAGTACTCCCCTGCAAACACGTGCTGCGTCTTAAGGGAAAGAAAGAATGACTCAGAAGGCTAGACTAAGAGTCCGGATGCCAGAGTTCAGGGTCCTGAAGAACCACTTCCAGGCATAAGCCCTAATCAAGAAAAGAGTGTCTGGCAAGATTTCAGAATTGTTATGGACCAGTAATTGCTGTTTGCTCCCCACTCCCTCTCCCACACTACTTTTAAATAGAAGTGTCTCTAGTAGTTTCTCTATCCCTGTCCCACCATTTTATGTTGGATAACTTCTACATTTAGTTCCCAAAATGTAAATAAAGAGAACTTGCACTCAAAAGTCTGTGTCTTATGAATCACACGCAATGAACCTCATCTGCACATGGATCTGATGCAGATGATGAGAACCTGAAATTTTACATAATGCCATAAATGACAGGATGAAACTGGGAGCTTTGAGAACTTTTTGTTTTGTTTTGTTTTGCATGTGAGAGGGATGTGAATTGTGGCTAGAGAGCAAACTATTTTCCAAAAATGTTCATTACAACATACTATACATACATATACACATACTTCTTAAAATGTGACATTGAAACTACTTCTTAAGTCATGGTATGTAAGTTACTTCATCTTGAAACAGAGTTCACTTTTATGACTATTTTGATCAATAGAGTACAGTAGATGTGATGTTATATTACTTTAAACATTTAAACCAGGTCATAAAAATGCCATGCACTCTACCTTTTCTTGGGATCTTCACTCATAAACCAGCCAACATGTTGTGAGAAAGCCAAATAGCCAAATAGAAAGACATTTTGAAGGTGCTTTGTCAGACGGCCTCAGAGAGGTCCCCTCTGATAGCCAGCCATTGTCATCAGATATGTGAAGTGATAATCTTTCAACAGATTCCAGCCCTCAGCTGTCATGTCATTTTAACCTTCAGTTTGTCTGTAGGTAATGCTGTGTAGTTAAGAGAACATCTTTCCATGATGAGTTTATCCAAATTTTAGATTCATTACCAAAATAATAACTTTTTTACTTTAAGCCACTAAATTTGGGATAATTTAGTACATAGCAGTTGAACATATGGGCAACAGTTAATAGGAGTGATTCATATCCCTAGTGAATTGAGATGACACACTTATTGTGTTGAACAGCAGATCTGAAAAGTACATTTTTAAATTTCTGACAGATTGCTTCTTAATTTAATTTAAAATGTTTACTGGCTGTTTACCACAGTAGTTCTACACTGCACTTAAAATCACATGGGGCATTTCATAAGCCTTGTCTATGTAATCAGACTGCTCTGTGGCAAACTGATTTTCTATTGCCACAGAATGGAGCATTCCTCTTGTGAGGAAATCATCAAAACAATTTCTGCCTTAAATTTACTGAAAACTACTCACTTATTCACTTAAAAGCAATTTAATGTGCCTTGAATTTTGTAACTGAGTACTGGTATTTATGTCATAATGAGCTATTTTAAATTTAACATCTATCTATCTATCTATCTATCTATCTATCTATCTATCACAATAGGAGAGACTTTGAGTGGATAACAAAAATTCATTCTAGTCTTTTAATTCTAGGCAACTTCCAAAATTCTTGAGAAGTAAGCATTACTGTCATAAGAATAAAAGTATCTTAAATTGACATTTTCCAAAAATAATAAAAAGTATTTGAGGAGGAGAGGTTAGGTGGTAGTATAATTACTTTGCTATTTTGCTGTATAAGGAATTATGCAAGTGCTCAATGAAGTCTTAGATATATAACTTTAAGTATAAATTACATGCAGAATAACATCATTAAGTGAATTATATAAAAATTCATTTATATAAAATTAATAACTTTGTGTATGGCCCATATGGTATTTATTTGAGAGACATTTTATAAATTAGGAAACAAATAGCAGTCATGTTATCCTGTCACAGAAGCCGACTAGCTCTAGGAGACTGATTAGATGCACATAAAATGTAACATGACACAGTTCTATTTACGTTTTTTTTCAGCCTAGTAATCTCTATGTTGCAATTCTAAAATGAGTAAGTTACCTAATATCATAATATTTTTCATAAATTATTTGTTTTCCTCTTCATAATTTTTCTAATGTAAAATATCAAAGTAAATTAAAATTGGACAAAAGTGTCAGCTATGAGGGAATTTCAGGCTCCGTAATTTTCTTTCCATGATAAACAACTAGAAAATACATTAGACAACAGGAAGTAGACAACTGTAACCCCCCAAGAGAAGGTAAGTAAATTCCATGATCCTATGATCACGGTGGCTTTCTATATGGAAGCAAATTCCTGAATGTGATGGGGGTTGGAAGGTGGGGGTGGGGGTGGGGTGGGTACAACAAGTCCTGATGTTAATGAGGTGAAGAGGCAGAGATGCCATTCAGGAAGCTTAAGGCAGCTGTACAGGGCAGGGTAAAGCAAAGAAAAAACAATCCATTGACAGAGACATCTCGAAATCTTCATGGCAATGCTATTTTCTGTTTCTGTGCATACTGGACTCCACAAGCATAGAATAAACCTCCATGAGAGCAAGCAGGGAAAATTAATTACCAAAGTTCTGTAAAATAGTACTGGACAACATTTAAGTTTGTATCAGCCAGAAAGGAGACTCATTATTGAACATGTAGGAGAAACAGAAGCATAAAAATGTGACTTAAATCAAAAGAAAAATGAGTCAATAGAAATAGATTCAGGAATGTCAAAGATGACAGATGAGAAGAGAAATAGAAGATATTTTTTAAATAAAATTTCTATAGTAGAATAATACAATAGAAATTTTAAAATTAGTTAAGTCAATAACATATTAGACAATGCAGTAAAAATGATGACTTGAAGTCTTACAAATAGTACTCTTCTGAGCCAAAATAGAGAGAAAACTGCAAACAAAGGCACAGCACTTCAGTAATACGTGAGACAATATTAAGTGGCAAAATATGCAAGTAATTCTAATATTAGGAGAAAAGGGTGGGATGGAAAATACTTAAAGAAATAATGACTAGTAATCTTATGAAAACAATAAACCAACATATTTAAGAAGCTCAACAAACTCCAAGTAAGATAAAAACACAAACAAAAATAAATCAGACTGCCAACTACAAACTGGCACTTTCCATCTACCTCTACAAGGATTAACTCATGAGCTGCTGCAGCTTCTGACCTTCAATACCCCCTGAAAGGTGTTCAAGGTGCGGATCAGGAATGAGGGACTCAGTGCTCTCAGAAAAACTGGAAGAACAGGTCTTCAGACAGTTAGATATTTTTAGGAGAAGACTTTATGAGCCCAACTCTTGCATCTCCTAAATCCTTCATGGTGACAGCTGCTCCTTGTGACTAGCAGTAGCCTTCATGAGACTAGCAGCAACCTTCTGTAAAAATGTGTGCTTGATTGCATGTAGTCCCCCTTCACCAGATCACATATATACTGACCTTCCCCTCTACCTCTTTTGAGCAGTTTCTCAGAGCTATCTTAAGTGCTGTCTCCCAGGCTATAGTCCTCATTTTGCTCCCCAATAAAACTTAACTCACAACTCTCACATTATGCTTTTTTTTTTTTTTCTGCCAACAAGATCACAATACATCATAACAAATTTCCAGGAAAAAAATCCTCTGAAATTAGAATTTTATATTCAATAAAAAAGTCATTCAGAAATGAAATAAGAATAATAACTTTTGTCAGACAAGCGAAGTGAAAGAATCTGTTGCCAGGAAACTTGCATTATAAGAAATGTCAAAAATAGGTCTTCACATGGATCTACATAAAAGCACTAAAACTGGCAAATATGTGGGTAAATATATAAGATATTTTCTGCATTTAAAAAATGTATTTAAAAGAGAATTGACAAAGTAAAAAGCAATAGTGCAGTGGGTTTTATAACATATAGGACCAAAATGTACGGCAATAATAGCACAAGGGGCAGGAAGAAGAAAACCAAAAAATAGAGATTAAGGTTTTCATATTTGGTGTGAACTGGTATAATATAATCTAAAGAGAGAGTGTGATAAACTAAAGGTGTGTATTATAAACCCTAGAGAAACTGCTAAAAAATAATAAACCAATAATTATAACATACAGGACAAATCATAAAAAAATTATTTTATTCAAATGAATGCAAAACAAAAGGAAATAAGGAGCACAGAAAAAAAATTAGCAAGCTAATAGATTTAAACCAAATTGATAATTACATTAATGAAAATGATCTAAAAAGTGAAGTAAAAATTAGACATAGTTAGACTGAACAAGAAAGACCCAACTGTATACTATTTACAACCAACTTACTTTCCCACTTTATGTTTGAATTAAAATATATAAGATGAAAGAAGACAAGCAAATGCTAAACATAACAAAGTTGGAGTGGCTGTACACATATCAGTCAATGTAAATGTCAGAAGAAGTAGTAGTATTAGAATAAAGAAGGACATTTCCTAATGATGTAGGGTAAATTCATTGAGAAGACATAAAAATTCTAAATGTGAATACCCCTAACAATAGGACTTCAAAAAATATAGAGGAAAAACTGACCAACCTACTAAGAAAAATAGGTCAACTGATAGATATGTTTGGATATATCACCATTGATTTCTCAGTAATTGGTGGAACAATTACTGAAAATCAATGAAGTATATAAAAAACTCAAAAAATACTACCAACCAACTTTTCTAACTGCCATATTAGAACACTTGACACAACAACCACAAAATGCACAGAATGTGCTACATTCTTTTCACATACATATGGAAAATTTATCAAGATAGACCATATGTTATGCCATGAAAATATACTCAATAAACTTAAAAAAATGGAAATCATTTGGCATAGCTCTCTGATCCCAAGAGAATTAAACTGGAAATCATTAGCAGGAAGATTTCTAGAAAAAAATCATGGATAACTGGAAATGTAAAAACTCATTTCTAAATAGCCCATGTGTCACAGAAGAAATCACAAGGATATTGGAAAATACAAGAACTGAAAGGTAATGAAAACAAAACATATTAAAATTTGTGGGATGCAACCAAAAAAGTGCTTAGAGGGAAATTTGTGGCATCACATTCTTATACTAGAAGAGGAAAAAAGTCTCAAATTGATGATCTAAGTTTTCACTTTAGGAAACTAGAAATAGGAGGGAAAGTTAAATGAAAATAAGTATAAGAAAGGAAAAAAATAGAGACCAGAGAAGAACTCAAAGAAATAGAAAAACAATAGGGAAAATGAATTAATTTGTATGACCCTGGGCATATACCTGGAGAAAAACATAATTGATAAAGATACAGGCACTCAATGTTCATTGCAGCACTATTTACAACAGCCAGGACATGGATGCAACCTAAATGTCCACCAACAGAGGAATGGATACAGAAGATGTGGTACATATATACAATGGAATATTACTCAGCCATAAAAAGGAACAAAATTGGGTCATTTGTAGAGACATGGATGGACCTTGAGACTGTCATACAGAGAGAAATAAGTCAGAAAGAGAAAAAAAATATCGTATAATAATTCATATATGTGGAATCTGAAAACACTGGTATAGATGATCTTATAAATATTTACAAAGCAGAAACAGAGATACAGACATAGAGAACAAACGTATGGATACCAAGGGGGTAAGGGGGGATGGGATGAACTGAGAGATTGGTATTGATATATATACACTGTTGATATTATGTACAAAATACATAACTAAAGAGAACCTACTGTACAGCACAGGGAACTCTACTCAATGCTCTGTGGTGATCTAAATGGGAAGGAAATCCAAAAAAGAGGGGATATATATATATATGTATAGCCGATTCACTTTGCTGTACAGTAGAAATTAACACAACATTATAAAGCAACTATACTCTAATAAAAATTAATTTAAAAATTTGTATGAAACTCTAATAACTGGTGGCAGAAAGCTGATCTATTTTTGTCTTGGCCAGTGGATACATGGAATTCACTCTTAAGTGATGAAAATGTTCTATATCTTGATTGTAATGGTAGTTATGTGGGCAAATTCACTGTAAAAATTTTAAAAAAAAGTGTTTTTTTTTTTTCTTTTTTGTGGTACATGGGCCTCTCACTGTTGTGGCTTCTCCTGTTGCGGAGCACAGGCTCTGGACGCGCAGGATCAGTGGCCATGGCTCACGGGCCCAGCCGCTCCGCGGCATGTGGGATCTTCCCAGACTGGGGCACGAACCCATGTCCCCTGCATCAGCAGGCGGACTCTCAACCACTGCGCCACCAGGGAAGCCCAAAAGCGTTGCTTTTTTATTATAAATTATCTCAGTAACGTTTATTAATTTTTAAAAAATCAAAATGTAAATTGAAATATCCAGGTAAGTTATTTTCCTTTTTTTTGGTAATACTTGTGCATTTTCTCTAATTTTGAACTATTTCTGTCTTACGAAAACAAATGGCTGTTACATTAAAATAAATTAAGACCCAGGGCATATTTGGTTCTAAATGATTATGACCTCCATAAAGAAAAGCTAGTGCATAGGAAATAGATGCAAAGTGTTGAAGTACAATTACATTCTGGAGAAAATAGAATAAAATATGGATTCAATAAACACTGGTTTAATTATTGATATCAATATCTGCACCGGCCATTCCCCTCTCAGCCAACTCTGTGATTTTCAATGACGGTACCCTGGGAAAGATTCAGCAGAGAACGTATAGATGGTGGTGCTGGACACTATGGAAGAGAGGGAGCTGAATAGTGGGTCTAGGAAATATAGGTCACTGCGTTGGTGAGAGCTCTTATTTGTAGACAGGGATTACACTGTACTGGGTAGAAAGAGATCAGAACATAAAGAGAGAGAGGACTGAAAACAGATTCTAAGTTAAACCTCAGAGAATGTTTGTTAAAATCCACCATACAATAGGGATTTCAAAGAAGCTGATTTTTCTACCTCACCCAGGAGGCTGTAGGTAAAAGCTGCAACTGCACAACAGCTCCGCCTCTGCTATGATCAGGAAGGCACTGACTTAGGAAACCACCGGCAAAACCTAAAAAATTCTGCCCTGGCCATGATCCATGACAAAAGAAAATGGAGGCTGCATGCTGTGCCCTCCTTCTATGTAGTTCAGTTTCAAATTATAGACTTGGGTTTGTGCATCCCAAAACAAATCAGGGACCCTGGCCACAAGAGCATCATCAGAAATCCTAATTGCAGGCTTTAGCTTTGAGAATTTGGAACTGAATAAGAAAGCCAAAAAGTGCTTGAACTCACTGTTTAGTGAAGCAGTTCAAAGACCCTGGGTCATCACCAAAGATCGCAATTGTTACAAAAGTTTGCAACAATTTTAGGGTCCATATTTATATTTGCTAGGTTAGGGCAGACTGCATTAGCACATCAACTAAGATATGTAGTTGTTGCAAACAATGGAAGTTTAGATTAGGTAACAGACACAGAAAGCTAAATTAGCAACAAATGTTAAGGTCTATGTGAACTTTAGTTCTGGTATAAATCTTGTTAGGGAGGAAGACATTTTCCTCTACCCTTCTAGGGTCTCCTGACTGGACTAAGAATTAAATTGACATGAGAAATTTAACAGGAGAAAATTAACAGGAGAAAACCAAATGAAAGTTTAATAACATGTATACATAGAAGAGACCCAAGAAAACTGAGTAAATCACCAAAATGGTAGAAACCCTCGCCTTAAGTACCATCCTCAGTGAAAGACAAAGAGGATGTTAGGGGTGGGGAGAGTCAGTTATAGAAGGTTACCAAGAAAAGCACAATAAACTAGGGTAAGGTTGTAAACAGATTTCAGTCATTGACTTCACTGATAACAGTTTGTAGAAATTTGGTCATCTTTTTAGTACACAAGGAATGCACACTTACTAATGGAAAGTTCCCTTACAAATGTAAATGTTTACTATGAAAGGGTAACTCCTACTTGGTTTTCAGAGTTTTTCCCCTGTCTGCTGTTTCTTAGAAAATAACCAGTTTAAAATAATTAATATGCAAAGAGACATATTTTGGGGTGGCAAATTCTGCTCCCCTCTACTCTAAACATGTTGGTCTACAAACAATAGCTCAATATAATAGTAGGTTCTTTTCTTTATTATATAACAGATCAGTATAGTTCCAGATTGACAGGAATTCTATTTTCCGTGTGTGTGCCGTGGTCACTCCTGTGTTGTTTCCACTTCAATCTGACTGAAAAGAGAAAGTGATGAAGAATCGTGTGTTGTAGAGATTTATGGAACAAATTTAGGAGTAGCAGGGTTCAGTTTTGCTCACAAAGGCATTGTTTAGATATCACTGATGTGGCCACACCTAACTGCAAAAGAGATTGGGAAACGTGGTTCAGCTATGTGCGCAGGAAGAATGGAGGTGGGTTTTGATGAAAAACTACCAATCTCTGCCAAAATATAAAAGAGAAGTTGGGTGGTTGTGTAACCAAGCAGGACCCTATGGGGCCTTCCTGGGACAGACCCTTCCCCCCATATCCTCTGCTGTAGCTCCTCTCTGAAGTATTCAGATAATAGTATCTCTCGCATATTTCCTGACTTTTTCAGCTGCTAAAACCCACCATCAAATGGAAGAAATTAACTTACTTGATGATCATGAGCATGTAGCCCCAGACCTTCTGGTGCCTAAGGATTGATAAAATTACATTCCTGGTCCCGGCCTGTTACCTCAACATCAACCAATCAGAACTGTGCTTGAGCTGATCACATACCCTGGGACATCACTCCCTCACCTGGCCTTTAAAAATGCTTGCTAAAACCCTTCGGGGAGTTGAGGGTTTTTCTGAGCATTAGCCAGCCGTTCTTGCATGGACCTGCAGTAAACCTTTCTTTGCTCCAAACTCTGACATTTCAGTTTCTTTGACCTCACTGTGGGTGGGGCACGTGAACTTGCATTTGGCAACACTTTGCCATTTCAAGAACAGTTATGGTGGACAACATAAAGGCTACAGTGTATAGCTTGGGAAAGGCTGGAAATGCATAATTCGTAGGTAATGTGACTATGGATGAATTTACAGATGAGCCCAGCAAAGGATGTGGCTGATGATGGGCAATATCTTCAGCTAGAATTATGGAGTGTTTAACTTGTGGAAACTATTAAAGACAATCACAACTTATACAATTAAACATTCATGATTACTGATGATACGATACAATGAATAAAATCCTACTAAGGTTTCTGATTGAGCCGAAGGACAGTTTTCAGATGAATCTGGATAGGTTGAATTTACTGGGTGAGGGAGCTTAAGAAAAGGAAGAGAAATGGTAGGCAGGAGTCACTGAGGAAAGAATGGGGACTGCAGAAAGAGTATGTTTTCTGGAAAGATTTTTATCCTTTAAAGCTCAGCTCATTCATGCTTACATTAAAATGGAGCCATTAACTATTGATACAACAAGTTTCATTGACAAATCTATTCTTTGGATTCTTAGAACACTTACAAACCTCAGTATATTACTCACACTTAGTTGCCATGGCTTAGGTTTGGTCACAATTTCATTCGGGTTTGTATATCAAATAAGAATCATCAAAATTACAGACAACATCATGTTACTGATACAAGTTTTATTAACTTCAAATATAGCATAAATTACTTGAAGGCACAGTATGGAATCTTATGCCCATACAAAGTTGTTAACACATATTCCCTTAGTTAATATATAAACTGTGGATAATACTTTGAAGACACAGTCTATATTTTAGACCTCTAATATAATAATAGTACCTAATAACCTGTTGTAATATATTCCAACAATGTAACTTTTACCTCCCACAATGTGGCAATTCAGCAAATGTGTATCCATTTTGGAAAAGAATGAGAAAACTAACTCTAAGGGACATCTCATCTAAAGAATATTAAATTAAACATGCTGGCACTAATTTTGTTCAAAACTCAGATGCGATGCAAATTCTAGATTTGCCACTCAGATATTTTCAAATGATTCAAAACAATACATATAAAAATATGTTCAATCCTGTTTTAACATGATGTTTATACATTTATGTGATTTGTGCTGCAAAGAATTATTTTTTCTTTCTGCTAAATGATGAAGTAAAAACCAGCAATTAAAAATAAAAATCTGCCTGATTTGTTTTTTATCAGAATACATTGTTCAAAAGCATATATATTTACAGTAAAGAAAATACAAATATCACATTGATAGGTTATATTTACTGTAAGTTGTTTTATGCAAAATAGATTAAAACATATATAAAATGCTTAGCTTCACACAAACAAAATATTCACAAAATCTTTGAGAAGATAAAGTTAATTATCACAGAAGAAACTGCATTGAAACTGTCTAGGTGAGATCAAATAAAACGTTAAAAATAAACTTTAGGGCTTCCCTGGTGGCGCAGTGGTTGGGAGTCCGCCTGCCGATGCGGGGGACGCGGGTTCGTGCCCCAGTCCGGGAGGATCCCACGTGCCGTGGAGCGGCTGGGCCCGTGGGCCGTGGCCGCTGGGCCTGCGCGTCCGTTTAGCTTACAATGCTGAGTACATTTTGTTCTGAATTTCAAAAATTATGCATGTAGCTATTTCTATTAGTTTCACTTCAAAAATTATGCATGTAGTTATTTCTATTAATAATGGTTTTGTAGATGACCTTGCTAAAGACCTCTGATACAGCAAGGTATTTATTTCAAAAGAATGACAGAGATCTAACACATTAAATAAGTGGTTCACATATTTGAAAATAAAGAAATGTTGAACATTGCTACTATATAGTTTTATACCTGGCAAAGCTGTATGTCTTTTTTTTTTGTTTTTTTTCTGGTAAATTGAGTATAATTTCCAAATTAATAACTTCCCAAAGAAGTCTTTATATTTTTTAATCTTTTTTCATATCATTATGTGGGATTTTTTTTTTAATTTTCTCTCGTAATTGTCTAATCTCTGACATTGAAATTAATTAGTTCAAGGACTTAAAATTTTTCCAGGAACAGAAATGAAAACCAAGTAACAAAAAGCAAAATGTTTTATTTGCTTCAAAGTCACATTTTTAGCAGGTGTCAGAGAGAAAGAAATTTTCCTCTACTCTTCTAGTGAAGAACGGTGCCTCCTGGAGTTAACAGAAGCTGATAACTAATAGAAATTCTCAAACTTGTGTTACAGAATAAGAGATAAGGGATCAGCTGGTTAAAACCCCTTTGCTTGTAAACTGCCTTCATGGATTAATTTCACATTAGGGTTTTTTTTTTTTCTTCCCTTTCTTTTTTTCTCTCTTTAATTGCAAACCTTCCCAGCTTCACACAGCCCAGTTGTTTTACAGGAACTTGGAATCAGCCCCTGCCCAGCGCAAGCTGGCTGGGGGCTGATTGTGACCTCCAACCCTAAAACTGGGCCTGCAAAGACGTCAATGAATGGTCTTTTGACTTCAGAGGCTGGAAAACTCCACCCTCAGATCATGCTAAGAGGCACCATTTTGAATATGCAGAAGCATGAAACTGAGGTGCACCTGTGCAGAACACCGATTACCTCACATTTTCCTTACCTCCAATCACTTTTCCCAGCACTTAAGACTACCTTGCTTATACCATAAATATCCCAACCCCCTTGCCTTTGGGGAGGCAGATCTGAGAATTGTCCTCCCATCTCCTCGCTTGGCTGCCTTGTGCATAAACTCTACCTTGGTTGTAAACCTCAGCATCCTGGCATTTGGCTTACTGAACATGGGGCAAGTGGGCCTGGCTCGTAACACTAGGTTCTTTTGGTTGGTCTAAGAATTAAATTGACATGAGACAGATTAACAAGATAAAATCAAACAAAAGCTTAATAACATGTATGTGTGGGAGAGACCCAGGAGAAAAGGGTAACTCACTCAAATGGCTGAAACCCTCACCTTAAATACCATCTTCAGCTAAAGACAAAAGAGGATGTTGAGGGTAGTGGTTTGGGACTTCAAAGGGGAGGAAGGCAATTCACATAAAGATGAAAAGCAAATGTTTGGAAAACAAATGTTTGCTTGGCCCAGGCTGAGACAATGGACACAGAGAGGAATTTTAACAGACTTTGCTAGGTTCCTCCCTGTCTCTATACCTAGTTCACACTCTAGTTATCTATGGTGATAGCCCCCTTCCTGGAACAGGTCCTCCATCTACATTCTTTAGTCAGGGGAAACTCAAACTTTCTTCCTGAGTCTTTATGACCTTGACTGTTTTCAGTTTGAAATAATCCATATGCCAAAGAGACATTTTGGGGTGACAAACTTTGTTCCCCTACAGTATACAAATGAGTAATTATTTTAAAAAGCAGACCTAGAAATCCTAAACTCAGAACTGTGGAATTTTTTCTATAGACATTGAAGAGTGAGGTTCTGCTTTAGAGCAAGAAAGAGTCACAATCCTCAGTTGCTTCTGGATTGTTAGTAATGTGATGTTTGGCTGAGAGAATAAATGAAAACATGGGGAAGACTGGTAGTGCAGAAGCCTGTGAGTCTTCTGCTCTGTTTAAGAATTGTTAAGGATTGTTTTAAAGTAGAATATTTGCAAATGCTGTGCAGCATATACACAATTGTGTAAGGAATTCAGAGGAAAAATATTGTCATTTTTAGTGGCTGTGGATTTGACAAACTTAATGGAAAAATTAATTATGAAGTAAGCATAGGATTTGGGCATTAAGGAGAAAGTATACTCCAGGTGAAACCAAGTGGGACCCTGTGGGGCTCCTGGGCACAGAAGCCTTTCTGTGTCCCCTGTTTCTTGTTTGTAGGGAATAGGCTTCAGCCTCCATGACCCTCCCTAGGTTCCAAAGGGGGCAGTTTAAAACAGTTGCTAATCAGGGAAGGGATGGGATGCAGAAACAAAGGAGGAGCAGTCAAGAAACAATAGTGCAGCCTTGGGGCAGGTCCTGGTTCCCCCTCAAGGGATACACATAACAGTATCTTTGAGCTCTTCTGAGAACTAAAACCTCCCCAAATGGAAGATGTTAATGACTTTATGAAGCATTCTTTATTCCAGAGAGAAAGTCACAGTTTGATAACCTTGAGAACCACAGAAGCTCATCAGGAGACCACCTGAGGCCAGATTAAAGGAGTGCAGGCCCTGGGCACACCTGATCCTTATCAGCAACCCTGCCCTTGAACCATTGGTATAAAATGCCTCATCAAATCCCCCCAGGTTGGGACACACAGTTTTGAGAGCATGAGCCTGCTGTGTCCCCCTTTTCCTGGCAAAGCAATAAAGCTATTTTTTTCTACTTCACCCAAAATTCTGTCTCTGAGATTCGATTTGGCCCTGGTGCACAGACGCTGAGTTTTTGGCATCACAGGAAAAGGAAACAGCAGGTTGATGGGAATAAAAAAGCTACAGTGAATTGATAGTAGACATAGGGGTGTGTAAGGAGTTGAAACAAGGATGAATATAAAATAAGAAATAGCTCAAGTTTCAGAGTTTGTATTTGATTTGGTAAATAAATAGGCAAAATTAGGTGCTTACATACAGAATCATACAATGATACAAAATGATACACAAATTGTATTCAATTACCAGATTTTCTGATGATTGATTTCCTTCATAAATGAAGTATTGAACATAGAGATAATCTGAAAGCTTTCTTCTTTGGTTTGAATTGGACATTTCTACTAGGTATGTGCTAAGGACTAATCTTGTTTTATATAGGATAATTAGTAAAGTTTCCCATAAAATAAAATAAACTTATGGTATCTAACTCTGTGGAAATCTGGGCTTTCAGCTACTGCATTTTCGCCTTCAGAACAGGAAAACGGATCTTCAAACAACAGCAATAATGATGAGTTCTGTTACCTGCTTTCTGCCAAGGCTCGCTTTATTTCAAAATTCTTCCTGATTACATAGAATTCTTCACAGGATGAGCCATCTGGCAATTTCTCTGAATGTCTCACTGGGATGATGGCAGAAAATAAGAACAGAGCCAATTCGCAGAGACAACAAAGGAAGAATGTCTAGATTGCCATGGCAGATTTTACATCAATGCCAAGAATCTCTGCATAGATGCCAGGTAGACTATTATCACTGAAATCTGATTTAACTATAGAAGGACCTCTGACTCTGAGCTTACTAACTGAAATTTGCAAATCACCATCATCTGCAAAATTTAAAAAAATCTCAACCATATATTGATTTGCAAAAAAAAAAATGTTGATATTAATGAAAGTACCACTAAATTTTAGTAAGCTTGTTTTAGGAAATAAAAGCATAGGATGACTAATTTTACCAATCAAATGTGGGATTAAATAAGCATAAAACTAGGACAATATAAGAATAGATATGAGATAATGACTGTTGCAAACAAGAAAGCTACTACTTCATTTTTAGATGAATTTCTAAAAAATTTTTTTTTGATAATGAAATTAAAATATGGCTTTTATAAAAAAGCTCAAAATAATATAATTTATACTTCATCCTGATCTCATAAGCTCATTATTAAGTAAATAGAAATAATCTATTTTTTCTCCAATTAAAGTACTGAATTAAGTTTTAGTAGTTATGTTTTGTTTTCTTTTTACTAATTCAGGTTCAAGAATTTTATTCACTCATTCATCAGATATTTATTAATGCCTACTATTGATCAATTATTGGGGGACTATTAGGAATAAAAAGAATAATAAAACAGATTGCAGCTCTGGGAATTTTTAGAAACCAATATGGAAGACAGAGAGCTAAATAAATTACATGCAAATATTAGACTCTTGCCATCTGGGGAGGAAAATATATTTATATTATGATATTCTTCAATCCTGATTAGATATGTCTTTAAACAGGCATTGTCAAAATCCTTGGTTTCTTAGCTGTTGAGTTTCTTTAAGATACATATTAACTCATTCTACCATACCCAAAGCTCATTGAGACTAGCTATTATACCATGCAATTTATGCTCAGTTAATGATTCAATAAATATTAATAAATAAAAATAGTTTTGGTATTAATACCTGATTGTTTTATTAATTATATATTCCCATTTCATGGTAACACTGGGAGAGCTAAGAGTAATACTAGCTCTGAGGCTCAATACCCAGCTTGCTTCTTACTGCCCCAGGTACTTTCCATTTCTCCCTGCTGCCATCTTCAGGGATGAGGGAGAGGGTTCTCTTGTGGTCACAGATAGCTGTAGCAGTTCCAGGAATTATACTGATGTATATATGATATATATATATGATATATATGATATATATATGATATATATATATCATATATATCATATATATACACATATATGATACATATATGATATATATATCATATATATACATATATATATGATATATATATGATATATATATGATATATACATATATATGATATATACACATGTATATGATATATATATATGATATATATATATATATGATAAATCCAGATAAGAGGAATTATTTGTTATACTGTTCCATTTTAGAAATAAGTATATTTTTCCAGAATCTCCTCCTTAGATTGACTTTATGTCTTATTGGTCAAGATTTTGTCCTGTCAGCATCCCTAATCCACTCATTTATGGGGTCATGGTTTACCTAGGTGACCTGGATTCTTAGATTTATAATTGGGGATGATACAGATGTTTGAGATTCAGCCATTTTGACTCATTCCGAGTTATATTTCATTCTTTTTGCTCATTCAGAGATGTGAGGGCTAAGGATTTTCATGGTAAGAAATTCATTCTATCAATTTACATTCCCAAAAACAGTGCAGGAGGGTACCCTTTTCTCCACACCCTCTCCAGCAATTATTGTTTGTAGATTTTTTGATATGGCCATTCTGACCAGTGTGAGGTGATACCTTATTGTAATTTTGATTTGCATTTCTGTAATAATTAGTGATGTTGAGCATCTTTTTGCGTGCCTCTTGGCCATCTGTATGTATTCTTTGGAAAAATGTCTATTTAGGTCTTCCACCCATTTTTTGACAGGGTTGTTTGTTTTTTTGATATTGAGCTCCACAAGCTGTTTATATATTTTGGAGACTAATCCTCTGTCATTTGATTTGTTTGCAAATATTTTCTCCTATTCTGAGGGTTGTCTTTTCGTCTTGTTTATGATTTTCTTTGCTGTGCAAAAGCTTTTAAGTTTCATTAGGTTCCCTTTGTTTATTTTTGTTTTTATTTCCATTACTCTCAGAGGTGAGTCAATAAAAGATCTGTCTGTGATTTATGTCAGAGTGTTCTGTTTTCCTCTAAGAGTTTTATAGTGTCCATTCTTACATTTAGGTCTTTAATCTGCTATGGAGAACAGTATGGTGGTTCCTCAAAAAACTAAAAATAGAATTACCATATGACCCAGCAATCCCACTACTGGGCATATACCCAGGGAAAATCATAATTCAAAAAGACACATGCACCCCAATGTTCACTGCAGCACCATTTACAATAGCCAGGTCATGGAAGCAACCTAAATGTCCATTGACAGACAAATGTATAAAGAAGATGTGGTACATATATACAATGGAATATTACTCAGCCATAAAAAGGAACGAAATTGTGTCATTTGTAGAGACGTGGATGGACCCAGAGACTGTCATACATAGTGAAGTAAGTCTGAAAGAGAAAAACAAATATCGTATAGTAACACGTATATGTGGAATCTAGAAAAATGGTACAGATGAACAGGCCTGCAAGGCAGAAATAGAGACACAGATGTGAGAACGGATGGACACCAAGGCGGGAGGGGTGTGTGTGGGATGAAGTGGGAGATTGGGATTGACGTATATGCACTAATATGTATAAAATAGATAACTAATGAAAACCTGCTGTATAGCACAGGGACTCCACTTCACTGTATAGCAGAAACTAACACAACATTGTAAAACAGCTCTACCCCAATTTAAAAAAAAAAGAAATTCATTCTAACAGAATTGATGTGCAGGCACATCATGTTTAAATAAAAAGATGGAGTAGTTTACATTTGGATACAACAGAGTGCACATTATTTGGAGACTCCACTAGCCCAGTTTTCTCCAAACAGAGGAAGCCTCTGGAAGAAAAGGGACCAAACACTGGTGTCTTTAAGATTCTGATTGGGTACTGACAACATAGACAGACTGTGAATTAAAGTCTCATAAGGTTTTGATGGGCAGTACTTTCCAGTACAGACACTGTTAAAACCTATTGGATAATGAGGGAAGAGTTTTGCATCAGAAACAAGAGTGATCCACGTGATCACTGCTGATAGGAAAAGAGGAAAGAAGTACAATTACGTATGGTAGTATATGTGAACAGTGCTTAGATATTGAAAATAATTCAGGAAATTTTGTAGATTCAGGTGAAGCCAGAAAGAATATTGACTATTATTATTAATAAAATACTGTATCTCTCATAATTTTTGGCCTGACAAAATGTGAGCTATCAAGGACAATTAATGAATAAGTTTTTTGAGGAAAGGCAATGAAATCAATTTTGGAAATACTGGCATTATTGTGTCATTTAGACACAATTTTTTAATAATTTAATACAATATAGCCATAAAATTGACTATGATTCTTGATATTTCATTGCCTAACAGTTACTTCAGAAGTGTATATTCTAAGCTACATGAATGCAAACATTTCAGTATATGGAAAACTCAGACACACACACAACACAAACACATAAAAACTTCATGTTTACTGTGTGATGTATCAAAGATACTATTTCTTCCTAGTTGTTTGAAAAACAGGATGCTATTTCCTTTTTTTTCAAGATGGAATTTCTTATTTGATGTTAGGCATAATTCAGTTGATAGTACTTCATATGACTGTAAAACTTGCTAATAACCTTACATAATTGGCTTTTTTAATGAACAACCAAAGGCTATTAAAACATGCAGCTGTATTTTAAAAGTGCATATGTGCAACTACTGATTTCAGAATCACAGTTTCTCAGTATAATAAGGATTTAATTTTATCACACTATTGATGCTGGCCTCCCTAAATCTCTGAGGGATTGAAGTAAATTTGTTTATGGGACAATTCACTTCAGAGAATTAATTCATGCTGTATCAGTTTTTTTCTTATTTCTTCTTATTCTTCAACTGCAACCTTTGAGGGGCTAGCCCCCATTAGCCACTGTTGAATAATTAAGAATGAGAAAATGAAGTATGAGTGTTTCTTATTAATAATACCCTGGTTCTTTTCCTTCATTCCCCTTTTGCCCCTCCTTAAACTCAATTATTCATACTGTTGCCCAAATAATCCTTTAATACTCTATCAGATCATGGTCACACCTCTTCCAACACTCTTTCCAAAGTTCTTACCAAAGCCTGATACTCTCTTAATTGTCGATCTTACGCTCTCACTTGCTCACAGAACTCAAGGCTTCAGCCTTTGGGTGATTCTTCTGATACCAAGCATATTACTGCCCCAAGGTTTTGCACTTGCTATGTATCCTCTGCCACTCCACAGTCACATGACCCCCTCGCTCCTTTCATTCACGTTTCTGTCTAACTGTCTTCTCAGGAAGGACTCTCTGATTCTTTATAGTAACAACCCCTACCATTATTTCCTTCTTATTATTTATCATTACTGTCTTAACATTTAATTGATCATATACTTGTAAAATTATTGATCTATTTTCTTTTCTCTTTCCTACTAGAATATAAGTTCTATGAGGTTGGAACTTTTATAGGTTTAGTACACTGCTATATTCCTAGTAACCGAAACAATATCCAATATACAGAATATATCTGGGAATATATGACAAAGTAAAAGGGACAGTAGGCTCTATTCTGGGAGTTAAAAATGGTTAGTGGGGACAATAGGTAGTGTATCAGTCTGCTAGGGCTGCCATAACACAATGCCACTGACTGGGTGGTGTAACAGAAATTTATTTTCTCAGACTTCTGCAGGCTAGAAGTCCAAGACCAAGGTGCTGGAGAGTTTGTTTTCCAGTAAGGACTCTCTTCCTGGCTTGCCAATAGTTGCCTTCCTGCTGTGATCTCACATGGTCTTTTCTCTGTGTGTGTAGAGAGCCCGTGAGAGAGACAGAGAGAGAGAGAAAGAGAGACAGAGAGAGAGAGAGAGAGAGAGATTTGGAGTCTCTGCGTCTTCAGCAGTCTTATGGGATAAGGACCCCATCCTTATAAACTCATTCAACCTTAATTACCTCCTAAACCCTCTATCCCCAAATACAGTCACATTAGAGGTTAGGATTTCAATATACGAATTCTTGGGAGACAAAACTCAGTTCATAACAGGTAGTAAAAAAGATTAGAAAGGTAAAGAAAAATCAAATAAAGAACTTCTATTGCATAGTGGAAAGTTTGAAATTTACCTTAGGTATTCCTCTATTATTCACTATGTTCTATTAACACTATGTCTACTAGATCAATTACTAATCTACTTGATTCTTCTACACCAAATCTATTTTTTGGGGGTATTTTCCCTTGGTCATTATTATTTTTTCTTTTATTACATGACTCAAATGACTTTTCTACTGCTGAATTTGACATAAAATATTCTAATATATTTAAGGTCATCTGAATTATGTCAGAATTATTTGAAACGTGTGGCTTAATTCCATTGAAAAGGTTGTACTCTTCTTGCTATTTACCATTTTCATAGTTAAACACAACGAAGTATTTGATGTGGATGGAGACTATTTCAAATTAAAAACTAAAATAGGAAATAAAAGAGCACAAACTTTCAGTTATAATATGGTTAAAGTCAGGGGATCTAATGTATAACATGAAGACTACCATTGTTAATACTATATTGTATGATTGAACTTTGCTAAGAGAGAACTTAAACGTCCACAGAAAAAACAAAAATGGAAATATGTGAGGTGATGGATGTGTTAATTAACTCGATAGGGGAGATTCTTTTCACAATGTATACATATATGAAAACATCATGTTGCACAGTTTAAATACCTTACAACTGTATTTATCAATTATACCTCAATACAACTGGAAAATATTTTAAAAGCATAATAAAACTAAAATAAGAGAATAAAATGTAGGATGACTGGACTTGTGCTATATGTATACATGGAAGAGAAATATTAAACAACTCAGTGATCATCTATAAGCTGCTCTCAGCTCCATCAGATTTAATGCTCATTAGTCCAAAAGAAAATATATACAGAATAAAACTTGTCTATATATGTAATTTTAAGAAAATCAATATAATGTCCAAATTGTAGTATAAAGGAGAAAAAAAGAAAACTATAAAAGGATTGTATTTTTAATATGTACATGCTGGACAAAACGACGCAAGAAATTATGATGAAGATCACAGACACACTTACGGAATGTATCACCGTAAATGCAATAACCATAAATGCATTTTTATATAGACACGTTTTAACAGCAACTCAACATTCAAGGCATTAAAATATTTTTGTGAGTGGTGAATACTTCTCAAGAAAGTTCTAATGAAACAAATTACACTTTTATCTCAATTTACATGGTGTCTGTATTCTTGGAAAGTTTATGGTGCCTACAACTATGCACAAAGGGTTTCTGTTTATGTAGAAAATGAAATTATTTCTAAGCTTAGATAATTATAAAGAGGTATTTCACCCGCATGACATTCTAAAGCCAAGTAACACACAGGGTGATATTTAATGGCCAAAACTGTCACGGGCCCTGCAGGAAAACATCATACCTGGCTCACAGCCACTGAATGTCAGTGGCACTCCTTAATCGTTGTTACAACCTAAAATGTCCTCAGACCATTTGCAAGACATCTGCAGTGAAGTATGGAATTGCCATCTCCCTCTATCCCAGCAACTGAAAACTACTGAAATGCAGTCACTAAAGTATCCAAATAAACTTTCTCTTGTAGGCCATACCAGTCTTTTGAAAAATTCATTTCTAACAGTCTTTATTCTTCTGTGATTATAATTCTTAAATGCATTCTCACACTCCTCCATTCATTTAATAAACACTTATTAAGCACCTACTACTCTTTTAGTTCCTAGGAATATTTTAAAAAGAACCAAAAAAAGTCTAAAAACAAGCAAACAAAAATGAGTTCTTCTCTTAGTGAACGTTACAATCTAGTTAAGTACAGAGATTCTTGGCCTGTAATTTTAAGTAAAAGCTCTCAAAACCTATAACTTTAAAGCTCCTAAAGCAACAGTTATTCAACACAGATCACACAGTTTTTCCTGTGCTACTGACCCTCGACCCCTACCTTCATACCCCCAAAGTCATCACCAAAGAAATTCAAGGTTCCAGTAATCACAGTGGCTTGCACTTCTGGTGGCTACTGTTGCAGGTAGACCAGCCAGTGGAATAAACGGTATATTTTTAAGTGAGTTATACCGAAGTTCAATTTATACACAATGAAATTCACTGTTTTAAAGCACACAGTTCTATGAATTTGCATAAATAGATACAGCCATGTTACTGCCAAAATAATCAAGATACAGATTATCTCTTAAGCTCCTTAAATTCTCTCATAGCGTTTGGCAATCAATCTCCTCTTCCAAAAACCACTAGTTTGTTTTCTGTAGCTTTGATTTTGCCTGTTCCAGGAAGTCATATAAATGGACTCATACATAATGTAGCATTTTGCTTCTGGCTTCTTTCATTTAGCATTAGTCATTTGAGAATCATTCATGTTTTTGCATTTGTCAGTAGTTCATTCTGTTTATTTCAAGTAGCATCCCATTTTATACCTAGGAATGTGATTGTTAGACAGTGTGGTAAGTGAATATCTAACTTTCTAAGAAATTGCTAAAGAATTTACAAAGTGGTTGTAAAATTTTACATTCCCACTAGCAATAGATGACATACCATGTTGCTCCACATTTTTGCCAGGATGTGGTCTTATTAGTCTTTTAATTTTTGTCATTCTGGTGAGTATGTATAACCTTAATACTGTGGTTCTAATTTGCATTTGCCTGCTGACTAAGAGTGCTAAGAATCTTTTCCTATGCTTATTAGCCATTTATACTTCTGCTTTAATGAAATGTCTGGTCAAGTCTTTCCTTCATTCTTTAAAGTGTGTTCTTTGTCTCACTGAGTTGCAAGGGTTCTGTATATACTTCTAATACAAGTATGTTATAAAATATACGTTTTGAAAATATTTTCCCCCAGTATGCAGTGTGCCTATTCATTTTCTTAACAGCATCTTTCAAAAACAGAAGATTTTAATTTTGATGAAGCCCAATTTATCATTTTTTATGATTTGTTTTTTTTTTTTTGTATGTCTTAACACATATTTGCTTATTCCAGGATCACAGAAATATTCTTGTTTTCTTTTTCTTTAAAATAAATTTATTTATTTTATTTATTTTTGGCTGCATTGGGTCTTCGTTGATGCACGCAGGCTTTCTCTAGTTGTAGTGAGTGGGGGCTACTCCTCGTTGCAGTGCGAGCGTTTCTCATTGCGGTAGCTTCCCTTGTTGTGGAGCATGGGCTCTAGGCATGCAGGCTCAGTAGTTGTGGCTCATGTGCTCCAAAGTGCAGGCTCAGCAGTTGTGACACATGGGCTTAGTTGCTCTGCAGCATGTGGGATCTTCCCGGACCAGGGCTCGAACTAGTGTCCCCTGCATTGGCAGGCAGATTCTTTAACCACTGTGCCACCAGGGAAGCCCTCTTCTATGTTTTCTTCCATAAGAGTTGTAGTTTTAACTCTTACACTTACGTTTATGATCCATTTTAAGGTAACATTTACATTGTATGTGTTAATAGTCAAAATAGTAATAATTTATCTTATTATTATTATTGACTTATGGACTGTCAGTTAGTCCACCATCAATTGTTGAAAAGACTTATTCTTACTCAACTGATTCATCCTTCTCTTTGTAACAATGAATGGCCCATGTATATGTGGGGTCTACATCTTGACTATTCATTGTTTCATTTACCTGTGCAGCTACCCTTGCTCCCAAACCACATTATTTTGATTATTACAGCTTTACATTAAGCATGTAATTAAGTACATTAAGTACACATTATTTATACAATTAGTTTTTTTTCAGTATTATTTGGCCACTCTAGGTCCTTCACACTTGCATATATATTTTAAAATAAGCTTGCGTGTAGATATAATGAATTGCATTGATTGATTTTCAAACAACAACAACAGCTACTGTTGTTTTAGTCTTCTATAATCGTGCTAATTTTTTCTCCACTTGGTCCATCAGTTACTGAGAGAAGAGTGTAGAGGTCCCAACTATAGTTTTGGATTTTTTGTCTCATTTCTCACTTTAGTTCAATCAGGTTTTGCTCCATGAACCTTGAAGCTCTGTTGTTAAATGCATACTCATTTAGAATTATCACGTCTTCCTGCTGAATTGTCTCCTTATCTCTAAAGTCTCCTTTACCTGAAATTAATAGAGCAGCTCCAGTTTTTTTAAGTGTTTGTCTCTTTACCTTTAACATATCTGTGTTTTCACATTTAATGTGAATTTCTTATAGACAGCATCCAATTTAGTCTTATTTTTTTAATTTAATCTACCATTTGCTACTTTTTAACTGGAGTATTTAGACCACTCAAGTTTAGTGCAATGACGAATATGGTTGTGTATAAACATCTTGCTATTTTCTATTTCTCCCATGTATACTTTTTTGTTTGTTTGTTTTTTTGGCGGTACACGGGCCTCTCACCGTTGTGGCCTTTCCCGTTGTGGATCACAGGCTCCGGACGTGCAGGCTCAGCGGCCATGGCTCATGGGCCCAGCCGCTCTGCGGCATGTGGGAACTTCCCGGACCGGGGCACGAACCCGCATCCCCTGCATCGGCAGGCGGACTCTCAACCTCTGCGCCACTAGGGAAGCCCTCTCCCATGTACTCTTTGTTTGATTTTTCTTCTTTATTTCCCTCCCTTCCAACTATTTAGACTATTTCTTTTATTTCATTTTATCTCCACTACTTGCTTCTGAGTTAAATCTCTTTATTTTATTTTTGCAAATTGTCTACCTTTTCCTCCAGAACCTTGAACATGTTACTCAGTTATTTTACAGTCCCATATCTGGGTTTGCCTCAGGTGACTATTTCTTCCTTTATCAATCAGTTGGTTTTACAGTTTGTGTGTCTCATAATTTTTTTAATGATTTCTGGACAGTAGAGACCAATAGTTTTCTCTCCCTGAAATGATCACATCTCTTCCCTGTCTCAGTACAAAATTACTGTGGATTGAATCAATCTCATAAGTAGTTGAGCTGGATTTGGGATTAGTTGTTGCTTTCCTCATATTCAATGACTTTAAATTTCACCAATGTGATACGGCCTCAACATTCAGACATTTTTTAATAACTTCAAACCACTCAGGATAAAATTTTAAAACCTGCCATGGCCCAAGGGTCCCAGATCTCTCTGTCTTCCACCTTCCTCAAATTTAACCTGTTATCTTTAAGGTTTGTAGGCAGGATAAGCTCTCCACTGTTTTCAGAGACTGTTTTTACTTTTGTCTTCTAGGACTGTTCACAGTTGGCAATTATGTATTCATTTCTTGCTTACTATTATTTTTTACTCCCTTACTGAATTATAATTTCCATGAGTGCTTAATACAGCCTGACATATTATGTGTTGTCAGTAAATACACTTTTAAAAAATAACAAATGAACTGTAACAAGAAGAAAACACACCAATTAAATTAAGACTAGATGTTAATTAGGAGGGTAATGAAATTACCTAGAACATGTGTGCAGTACTGAATAATTTCACTTATAAAGTTATTTTACATAGTGATTCTCTGTTTTAAAACAATATTATACTTGATGTATTTCCTTAAAATATGCTAAAACCATCAGAATTAAATAGATTTTGCTCTAAAAGTGGCCTGTTCTGTTTAGCGAAGTACAGTTGCTCTGACTTAAAAAAAATGGCTGACCTCTGTGTATAAATTCAATATTTAATATAATGTATAAATAGAAGCATACCATTAATTGAACCATGTGGGATTTATATGAGTTACTTTGAAATTTGTCCCACACACCTAACCACTTTTTAAACGTTTTGTCACTGCGGTTGTGAAAATAAAAACTAAAAAAAATTCTGAAAGATAAGAATTTCAACCACTATGCTCTTCTTCAAAAAGTGTTCATAGTATTTCTTTTATGTCATTTCCTAACATTTAGCATGATAGCACAAACCTGCACACACTGGAGACAAAATAAGATAATTATAATCTAACTGTACGACACCAGAAAATGTCATTTTCATATTAGTGTAACATACTACAAGAGTGATTTTTAAACCTTTCTAAACCCATCAGTTTCCATATATTTACTAAATAAGCACGGGATTATTAAGAGACTTCATTATGCTATAAAATGTGTAGTTCAATTGCAGAGTCATGTGATTATTTGTATATGTATTCAATCGGTTAGCATATATTTTAAACTAGATTTTAGCTCTCCAAATTTTATTTTAAAACTTTGGCTAACAACAAACTTGAAAACAATATGATGATTTTGCTTAATAAAAAAATAACTTTGTAATATACATACAGATAATCAGGAATTATAAAATCTTCAGGTACATCTCCCTGGCTATGTTGAATTTGGAGGTTAAAGTAATTTGTATGCAGGGGAGAAGAAGGAGATAGAAAATTTTGGAAAAAAAAATTCTGAATTTTGTATTTTTGACAAACATCAAATACAATGGGGAAAGGCAAAGCTAGAAATATAGAAAATATTTTTTCTACATTGTGCGATATGCTTTCTTAAATAAAATTCAGTGTGTCTATGGCTCCATATATCAGTAAAGTTCATTAAAAGGACTGTAGAATTATGATAAAGGAGTAGTCTGGTACCATATTTAGAAGGTGTAGCTTAGAAGGTTATCAGCATCTTTGCTTCAGTCAAGTGGAAAAGCAACAAAACCTCACAGCCCACCCTGTGACTTCATCACTATAAAGGGGCAGAGGGCAAAGAAA
This sequence comes from Stenella coeruleoalba, assembly GCF_951394435.1. Classification (NCBI taxonomy): domain Eukaryota; kingdom Metazoa; phylum Chordata; class Mammalia; order Artiodactyla; family Delphinidae; genus Stenella; species Stenella coeruleoalba. The sequence continues at coordinate 75,708,363 of NC_137162.1, read as the reverse complement.
AAAAATCTGCTGGTCAACAGCACACTGGCTGATTGTGTCCAAAGCATCATACTATATTTATCATCCTTATAATCATTACACCATGATTATACATTATCATTTTATGTATTGTATAATGTATTATATGTCATTAAAATTGTATATCACCATTATCTGTCTACTATGGACTGAATGTTTGGTTCCCCCCCAAACGCATATACTGAAACCTAATCCCCAGTATAATGTTACTTGGAGATGGGGCCTTTGGGAGGTGATGAGGTCATAAAAGCAAAGCCCTCATGAATGGCATTCAATCTCATGAATGCCCTTAAAAAATAGATCCCACAGGGATCCCTCACCTCTCCCTCCCTGTGAGATTATAGAGAAAAGACTGCCGTCTATAAATCTGGAAGAGGATTCTCACCAAACACCAAATCTGCCAGCTCCTTGATACCTTTATGTTGTACTTCTTAGCCTCTAGAACCATGAGAAATAAATTTCTGTTGTTTATAAACCACTTAGACTATAATATTTTATTATAGCCACCCAAGCGAACTAAGACAATATCATGCACCATTGTGTTTTATATAATCCTATACTTATATATTATTATGAAATTTATATGTCCTTCTAATAATTATATGTATATAATCATCATTCCTGATAGACATCACTCATTTGCACTCATTTGCATTGTATTCCTTTAGCAGAATCATAACACTGATTAAATTTGAATTTCCACCTGCCTTGGGCATATACAATGATGTCCTAAACATGGCTGTAGATAAATATGTAAATATGCTGACCGAATCCACTTTGAATTCATAACACCTAATGTGAATTGGGTACTTAATCCTGCTTCCCTAGTTTATTCACTCTTGAAGACCTGAAATACCTATTCCACAGTTTTCCTTATATCTTCCTATTTCCAACACCTCCTCCACGTCTTCAAACTTGAGGACTTTGCTTTCTTTTCAATTGAGAAAATTAAAACAATAGTATGAAGATTTCTATCTGTGCACCTACAAACATGGGTATCCACACCACCGATTCAGACTCCCTTCCTGACATGAACTAAGAATCCATTCTACTGTCACCTACAAATTGGCACTTGCCATCTACCTCTACAAGGACCAAATCATGAGCCGCTGCAGCTGCTGAACTTCAACACCCCCTGAAAGGAGTTCAGGGTGAAGATGAGAAATGAGGCACTTTGTGCTCTTGAAAAAACTGGCAGACCAGGTCTTCAGATAGTTAGATATTTTGGGGAGAAGATTTTATGAGCCCAATTGTTGCATCTCCTCATAACTAGAAAAACACTAAAATCCTTCATGGTGATGTCTACTCCTCGTGACTAGCAGTAATCTTCATGAGACTAGCAGCAACCTTCTGCAAAAAATACGTGCTTGACTGCACGTATTCCCCCTTCACCAAAATCACACACATATATATACTGATCTTCCTCTCCTACCTCTGTGGAGCACTTTCTCAGACCTTTCTGAAATGCTGTCTCCCAGGCTATAGCCCTCATTTTGCCCCAAATAAAACTTAATTCACAACTCTCATGCTGTGCATTTTTTTCAATCGACACTACTATCCAAAATAATTTTAACCTGGGAACCTGATTTTCGTGGATAGGATTCATACAGTTAATAAACTTGGGTGGGGGGGTAAAAACAAATGAAATTATATCTTTATTTTCACTAACAAAAATTATAAATTTTGATTATAAATGTAGGTGAAAAACCATGGTTGTATTAGCAGATTTGTTTTCTGCTGGTGTCATCCTATTAATAACCAGTGTTGGACTGGCCCTTGTGGTTATTAAGACTCCAAGACACCCTTTAGCAATAACCATCAGGAAACTTTGAAAAACTAAAGGTTTTTTACTTACAAGACCTGGATGTTACACAGCAAACCCGGGGCTACAAAGCGAGGTTTTGGGTAGAGAGAGAGAGAGTACACAGGCTTTTATTGGAGTTGAAGGTGGGGACCTTGGATTTAGGGGGCCGACTCACTCTTTACTGACAAATTTAAAGCATTAGAGGGAGCGTTTAAACCAAGAGAAGAGAACAAACAAGTGGCACAAATGGTCAGTTACTGAAATCAACCAAGATCTCTAAAACAAAAGAGCTTCAGGGGGAGGTGGCCTGGCACTTTATCTAGTCCTTCCTGTGGTTGGCAAATTGTTTATTCAGGATAGCTCTCTTGAGGTGGATGCCTCTTAATCAAAGATTAAGTCATGTACTTGCACCACAAACAAAACAAAACAAAAACAACAACAACAAAACAAAGAAAACCCCAAATCAACAACACTCAGGGTTTACAGTACAAGATACTATGGCTTTATCTCCAATATTTTCATACTATATTATAAATGGTGCAGGTATCTTGGAATTTCCAGCCTCCAGAACTGTAAGAAATATATTTCTTTTGTTTATAAACCACCTAGTCTATGGTATTTTGTTATAGCAGGCCAAAGGGACTGAGATAATTACAATGTCTTTTACATCCATCACCATCAAGTGAAGTTGTTCAGCCATCATTCCATCTAAGGAAAAGTAATCTTCACATTTATATGCCTTTAAAATAATAAGTTTAAATTTATCTGTATTATATTGTTTTATCTAACTGAAATGATAATAAGCATATATTATACATTATAATTATAAAATATTTTGATGACAGTATTTAATTATAATTTTGTATAATCCTATGGGAATTCATTTTATACATTTAGGACTCATTCATGATAAGAAGCCCATAGGCAACCACAGAACTTCAATGGGGTTCACGAAATACATACACACACACACACACACACACACACACACACAGATCAAAATTTCTTGACCTAAAGCCATAAACCACTCTTCCCAATTGTCTACTCCACTTCATTCCCTCTCATCTATTCAAGGGCATCCCTTAGTGGATCTTTGTTCTCTCTCTTATATTAGCATTTATTATGTCACGTTTCCATCAGCTGGCCATTATTTCTATGTTCTCAAGGAAAGAAAGAGAGAGAGAGAAAAGAGAGGGAGAGAAAGAAAGAAAGAAAGAGAGAGAGAGAGAGAAAGGAAGGAAGGAAGGAAGAAAGAAAGAGCGAGGGAGGGAGGAAGGAAGGAAAGAAAAGGCAAACTCTTTTTCTCGAGTATCTCACACTCCTAGATGACACTATGCCAGAACTGAAAATACAGTCTTTGAAATAAATGTAGCTTTCTTTAATGGCACTATAATTAATAATGAATTGTTACAAACAAGCTATCACTAAAAATAAAACAAAACAAATGCTAAATTGGAGAGGCTAGACCTTTCCTAGTCAAATCAGGATATGGATATGTAACTGAAGCTGAGTGGAAGCACCAAACTGAATGAATAAGAATTTAAGAATTTGCTGGAGGGAGAGAATAAGTCATAAAGAAATTGAAAAAAAGAAGATGGGCTCTAACCAAGTCTTGAAGAACCCTGATATTTAAAATGTAAATTGGGAAAAAGATAACAACTAAGTGGCTGATAAAGAGAGGTGGAGAGTAGTTTGTTTACATAAAATAAAAAAAGAAAGCAGATGTTTTCCTCTATAATTAGCCAGTGTAAAATTTATTTTTCTTCTATCCTCAGAAAGTCTACCATTTATTTGTGCAATAAGCAAAGGAACATGAAGAGAGGCTCTATACATGGATACAATATTACAGCCAAATGCAACTTGGTTATCACATCAACCAAATGTTCTATTTAGTAATAAATGCAACCACAAGTTACTGAAATTCTGTACTTCTTCAGGTCAGCTAGTCATGGAGGGGCTGATCATAGAGATAGTGAGTTATTCTCCCCAGGGTAGATTTATATTATCAATTTTGAATTTTCTATTCTTATGACTCAATTGCGTTACCCATTTCTGTCTTAGTTAGTCCAGGCTGCTGTAACAAAGTACCATAGACTGAATGGCTTAAAATTTATTTCTCACAGTTCTGGAGGCTAGAAAGGTCAAGAGCAAGGTGCTGGCAAAGTCAATGTCCAGTAAGGGTCGTAAGGGTTTGCTTCCTGTTTTATAGATGTCCATCTTCTTGCTGTGTCCTCAGGTGGCAGAGGGGTGAGAGATCTCTCTGGGGTCTCTTTTATAAGGGCCCTAATCCTATACAGGAGAGTTCTACTCTCCTGACCTAATCACCTCCCAAAGCCCCCACCTCCAAACACCATCACGCTGGCAAGTAGGTTTCAACATATAGGTTTGGCTGGGACACCAACGTTCAGTCTATTACAATGTCCTAGTTAAATGTCTTATATCACATCAGAGTAGTCCTCACATCATTATTCCCAACACAGGAACACACATTAGATTAAAAACAGACTTGGGGGAAGAGGAGCCATAGGACTCACTTACTGATAACTGACATGCACTCTATCAACTGGTATCAAAGACCTTCCATAACAATAGAATGCCTACTATACAAACTGAGGAATACCAAATTGGCAGCTAGAAGCTGGCTTAAAAGATACAAGACAGTCTATGATTAAGGACTGTTCCTCCTTTTACTAACACATTAAAATGAACCTACAAATCAAGAGGTGGAAACCACAGGTGGCGCTTATAGTTGCAACAAATAATGGACTTTTAAAATAGATGTTTCTGATCCCTGTGATTGTGAAATATGGCAGTTTAGGATATGACTTCTTAGGGACAGGAAACTTAAATCAGGGAACATAATAATATTTTTGAAGTATTGAAATCTGATAGTGCCACCTGATTCTGGATAATGGGTCATGTTGTTGGTTGGAATGATTGACTTTAACTAACAAGAGGAAACTGTTGGAACTATAGTTGCAATGATACCAGAAGTAATAAAGATGTGCTGAAGACACATTTGGGTTGTCTGCACAGTTTTTATTAGTGATTCATTCCTTTCTGAGAATTACTAATCTTCTGCAAGCTTCCATTTCCAAGCATACAGTGGAAGCAACATATGTGTTCTATATAACCACCTCATGACCACAGATGAATGGACCAAACATAGGAACAAGACCAACACAGAGACACTCAAGTTCTTCCCGAAGTCGAGACTGCATAGTAAATTCAGGATTTGATGCATACTACCAGCCATAAAGATAGATACGATGTTGAAAGTGATAATAAATAAAAGAGATTGTTGGGTTCAGAAATAAGCCAACCAGTTTCCTGAGCCAGCAACAAAACTGATATTTTGAAGACGGAACAGGAGTATTTTGCTCATCAAATATGAAGATCTAATATCAAGAATAGTAATTAAGACACTGTGGTATTGACACAGAGACAAAAAGACCAATGAAACAGAGCAAGAAGGCCCATTTGGAACCACACATATATGGAAACTTGATATATGACACAAGGGGCTCTACAGCAAAATAACATGATAAACTCTTCAGTAATTGTTAAGTGGTTGTTAATTTTTTTTTTTAAAAATTACCTCTTGCAAAAACAAAATCAACTCAATTTAGCATAGATATATAAATAAAAGCCATTTTTTTACATCATTTAGGAAAAAATGTCAGAGAACATGTCATTAGCCTTGGGCAGGGTAGGACTTATATAGGTACAAAACGTACAAGCCATGAAAGTAAAGTTTAATAAATCTGACTACATTAAAATGTAAAACTTCTGTTCATAGAATGACACCTTAAAAAGAGTTAAAAGACAAGCCACTGAAAGAGAAATTATTTTTAAAACATGAATAAATAATCAAGGAGGCATATTAAGAATTGAAATAAATAAATAGATGTATTCTTAATGAAAATGAGGAAAAGAAAGTTAACTCACTAGAGGAAAGGGCAATTCACAGAAGAAAAAACTGAATGACTAGTATGTGAAAAGATGTTCAAACTTTCTAATATTCAGGGAAATGCAAATTAAAATAAGATCCCATTCCACACCAATAAGATATATAAAATTTTAAAAGACTTACAATATCAAGAACCACTGAGACTATGAAAAGAAACTTCTAACGTGTCATTCTTGAGCAATGCTGAATATGTTACTGCCCTGCAATTTGGGGGAGAGGAAAGAAAGACATAAATATCTTGAGACTAATTACAAAACAGAATGATCCACTGATATATATGCTAACTCAGTTCTAGGGCCTTTGGACTAGCAAATGATACTATGAAATAGATTTCATTTAAAAATACTAATCTGCATTTATAATTAAAAATCTCTCAGAGACTAAAAAAAAAAAAACAAACTTCCAAAATTGTCCAAAAGAAGGACTTGCCACAAGTCTTTCATTTACATAGAAAGAAAGAGAATCTGGCATCCATGGAACCCCAACTTGCTGCAGACCCTAAAGGCAAAAAAGAGACGCAAACTTTCCAAAACTGTGGGCAGTGATAGTCCCTGAAAGGAGAGTATTTTTAAGATCTGGCTGCTGTGAGGAATGTCTCTGCTGTCTTGTGTGAGAGGGCACACTGTACACATTTTTGAAAATGCATCTTGCCAGGACGATCCTGAAACTACTTCTCCAATTACTCAAGGCCTTGATGACATGGGCAAGATTGAATATTCCCCTCTAACTAAACATTCTCTTTTATTGTCCAATCTTCCTGCTTCTGCGCTTAGCGGTAGATGTTCTAAAAGTGTTGTGCCTTAGCTTTCTTAGCAATGTTATCCATTTCTTCGCGCCAACTCTCACTTTTCCATGGGTGACCACAAAATCAATAATTTTATACAAAATCCCACCCCTTCCCTCATTTTCAAAGCCAGATTACCAAACGTTTGGACATCTCCAATTGTAGGTCTACCTTTGGATTGCCCAACTGAACTTCTAAGACCATGGAACTGTTTTCTGTGTTCACTGCTGGCATAGCCTCAGATGGCTAGTGAACCTTTAAAATGTGGCTACAGAAACTGAGCAGCTGAATTTATTCTATTTTATTTTACTTTATTTTAATTATAGTTTAAATAACCGTATAACCACATGTGGCTATGGGCTACTGTATTGGAAAGCCTAGTGCACCTGAAAGCACAAAACCTGCCTTGTAATATTTCAATTGCCAAGAATAAATTTCTCCAATTCCCCTCTGGCCTCAATAGTACTTTTGTGTGGCTTTGTCAGTTATCCCAGGGAAATGCTTACTCAACCTTTTTATTTTCAAGTGGTATAAAATAAGAATTGACAGGGCTTCCCCAGTGGTGCAGTGGTTAAGAATCCGCCTGCCAATGCTGACGACATGGGTTCGAGCCCTGATCTGGGAAGATCCCACATGCCGTGGAGCAACTAAGCCCGTGCGCCACAACTACTGAGCCTGTGCTCTAGAGCTGTGAGCCACAACTACTGAGCCCATGTGCCACAGCTACTGAAGCCCGTGCACCTAGAGCCTGTGCTCCGCAACAAGAGAAGCCACCACACCACAACCAAGAGTAGCCCCCGCTCGCTGCAACTAGAGAAAGCCCACGTACAGCAACGAAGACCCAACGCCAAAATAAATAAATAAATAAATATTTTTTTTAAAAAAAGAATTGACAAAGATGCTCTACAAAAATCAATTCTTAATATTTTGTCTTTTAACAAGTATATCTTTTAACATTTTATATTTACTGTATCAAGCCTATTTTGCTTTACTTCAAGATCTGGGGCTGTGTTGCATTAAATTATCCCTCCTTTATAAGCCTTAGCCGAATGCAAACGAACTCTTAGATTCCAACTCTCAAACCAAAATTCTAATCAACATTTCCAAAGGTAAAATGGAGCCTATACTACACCAAAAGTGAGCACATAATTTCTTGATGTGTGCTTAATTTTCTCTGCAGGTAGATGATAGAGTAGAAAATTACAAAAACCAATTAGCTATTGTTTGTGAATAGATAATTATAGACTGGCTGCTTTGAACTTGTTCATGTAAGAAAAAATGAAAAGAAAAGCATGTTGCTCCATTTTAAAACAAAATGTCAGGATGAAAAGCTGGCTGAGAGGAAAACTGAACCACAAGTGAGTGGTTACTATTCATGAATATATATGAAGTACTATTGTTACTGTTAATTTGCATAATGAATAATTTCTCTTTAATTTTTCATTTTAAATAGAACTTTCTTACAATTTAACAACATACAGAACATTAACAATGTTAATATTCTTTACTAATACTGTCACAAATAAGGTTAATATTCTCACATTACAGTGAGAATTAAGAATAATGCTTCCAAGATCACCTCTATATTATCAATTGAATCAAAGTCAGAAATAAGAGTTTTGCCACATCGATATAATTACTTAGATATTAGAAGAATAAAAAATTTTAACAGTGGTTCTTTAGAGCCAACAGATGTGTTGGCTCTAAACAAATCTAAGGAAAAGGCAAGGGACATATTCATTTCCTTGCCTTTTCCTTAGATTTCTTCAGACCTGCTTTGATGGGACACTTAGGGCACAGAGCCCTGCCTTCAAATTCATACACGCAAAAGGCACATCATGAAAAAAACATAGTTCAATAGCAATATATGGTTTTTAATACTGTGAACTCAGATCCAAACTCCAACATCCCAAACACACCCACCCACCCCCAAAATAAATTATATACGCGTACAAATAAAAAGGCTAACTTCTCAACATACATTCATTTTCTCTTTCCTTTCTTTCTTATGATTGGAGCCACTTTAAAATAAAATGGATCGTCTAAAGTGTCAGTAAGTTCCTCTCAACAGAAAATTTGACGTTAAATCAGGACAAATGCAATAAGCCAGCTGTTGAAATGACAACCAAGCAGATGCTGGAAAAATTAATTAATTATTACTTCCTACCTTCTTTATAATCTCAACGATCTATGAGTTTTCCCTAATTCCATATTTTGACAAGCCAGAGTGTTTAGAAATAAATAATGGAAGCTTAATGGCATACTTTCTTACCAAAATTCTAAAATAAGCTAAGAAATATAAAAACATGGAAAAGCAACTATGAATACTGAAAACTAAGGCATGGAGCAGTTGAAATAGTCAAAATATAATAACTTGTAAGGAATTCTATCAGATGCACTGCAAATGGAACCAAATACAGAAAGTTGCTCCCTCAGAGAGGAGCAAGGCTTTGGGAAAAATTTTTATGTTCTGTAAATGGGCTCTCTCTGTGTGGAACTATCAGAGTTGTTATCTTTTTCAAGTAAATTGAGAAAATTAATATGCAAATTCTTCTAGTGCCTGGAGAGTTATTATGCTACCTATATTGCATGTTATTTGAAACTTAATTGTATTATTTTCTAAAATTATCTGTACCTGGTATACCTGGGCTGTAATTCATTAACAGCTATTTGGCATATATTTATTAGACTATCCAGATATTCTACTTTCAATTATGTTTTTATAGACTTTATTAAGGGGGGCGCAAATTTAGGTTCACAGCAAAATTGGGAGAAAGACACAGAGATTTCCCATATGCCCCCTCCTCCCACACAGACATAGCCTCTCTCACCACAGTGGTACATTTCTTATAACTGATGAACCTACACTGGCACATCATAATCACGTAAAGTACATAGTTTATCTCAGGGTTCATTCTTGGTGTTATACATCCTACAGGTTTGGTTTTTTCAGTCTTTGTTCTCTCTACTTTTTGGTGCTCAAAGATTCTATTGACATATCCTCAAGTCCAGATACTATTTCCTCAGCTGTATCCAGTCTGCTTATAAGCCCATTAACTTCATTCTTCATTTCTATTACAGTCATTTTAATCTCTATCATTTCTTTTTGGTTCTTTTTTAGGATTTCAATCTCTCTGTTTACATAATCTGTTTGTTTTTGCATGCCGTCTACTTTAACCCTTACAACATTTAGTATATCAATCATAGTTGTTTTAAATTCCCGCTCTGATAATTCCAACATCCCTTCAATATCTGGTTCTGATGCTTGTTCCATCACTTCAAAGTGTGTTTTTTGCCTTTTAGTATGCCTTGTAATTTTTTCTTATAGCCAGACATGATGAGTTAAAAAGAACTGCAGTAAATGGAACTTCAGTAATACGGTAGTAAGGTGTAGGGGAAGGGAAGTGCTCCAGTGTCCTATGATTAGGTCTGTCTTTTAGTGAGCTTACACCTCTGGATGGTAAGCTTCACAAGTATTTGTCAGGTTTTTCTCCTCCTTTGGGTGAGACAGGATGGCTACCAAGAGCTAGAGCTGAATACTTCCCTTCTCCTATGTCAGTTATGCTCTGATAATACCTTTTGAAGTTTAGACTCTAGTTAACTAGTTTATCAGAGGGCGGGTTTTTATAAGAACAAAGTGCCGTGGTGTATTGCAAAGTTTTCTTTCCCTTCCCTGCCTTACGGAAATTATGAGTGGATTTTTGTCTAATATTTACTATGAGAACCTGGTTGGGCTCCTGGAGGTAAATCTCATAATACTGTATGATCTCTACTAGGACTAGGTACCCCTAGAGTTTTTAACTCTCAGATGTGTCCACAATGAACCCCCATAAATTCACCAACTATGGTTTAAAATTTCCCATTCTGGCACTGGTTCCTGTGGTGGTTTCCACTCATAAGTCTCTGTCTCAGTAAGCTACGACTCCCTGTATTCACCCGTTTGTTTCTCCAATCTTGGCTGCCATGGTTTGACCTATGCACCTACCTCTCTCATGTATCCAAGTCTGTTCCACTTTTTACTTTTGTTAGTACAGAGCGTCAACTTCCTAGTTCCTTATATGTGGAACTGGAAACTAGAATTTGATTTCTTTAAGTAAACTCCTTTTGCCTGGAAAAATTATTATTTCATCACGATTAAGAAAAATGTTTTGTAATAGAATTGCCTTACAGAGCAGAATCTATCCTGTTATGATTCTTAAGAGTGTATTTGTGCACAAATGTTTGTTATTTTTGATATGTCTTGAAAATTTCTACTATATTATTCTTCTATTGAACTACATGGTTTTGATTTCTACATTTGTATTTGTTTTCTAATTTCTTAATAACTAGACTTACATGGAATATATTTGTGTTTATATTTAGCTTGACGCAGAACAAAACCTCTTAAAATGGGTGGCTGTTGCCCACATCTAAATATGCAGTTACCTTTGGGGCTGTCAATCAGTAAACTTCCATTTCCCCTCTCCCAGCTATTTTTGGCATTCCTATTGCTTGTACAAGTGTTATATTCCTCACAATTCATTGTTATTGTATTATTCAAGTTCATTTCACTTGCAAATGACGCAAAACCAAATTAAACCAAGTTGAGCAAAAACTAAAAGGGAGGAGGAATACATTGTCTTAAGTAGCCAGAGGGTGGAACTAGTTGGATCCAGAAACTCAAATGCTGTTGGAATGCTATGTCTTCAACTCTCAGATCTATTCTCTAAATTTCTCCATTTGCATGGACATACGAACACAGGACATGTAGAAATATATATCCTTACAGGCTCCAGAAGTGAGAGTTTCCCTGCTCTGTATGTGATAATAAAATTTTGTAAAAAATACTACAGGCATAAGTTAAAGATACATATACATTTATGCACCAATAATTTCAGCCAGGTCAATACAAATACGCTACTCACAATAGTCAAGTCTATAGAGATTGGAAAGGAAAATTTAAAACTATCTTTATTCACAGATGATATGATCCTCCCTGAAGAAAATATGAAAGAATCTACGAAAAAAAACCCTAAAATTAATACTTCAGTTTTGAAAGTTTGCAGAATGTAAGGTCAATATACAAAAGTCAGTTGGATTACTAGGTACTAGAAAATAAAAATGTAAATTTTAAATCTGAAACATATTTAGAATAGAATAAAAAAATAAAACAATAAAAAATATGTTTGTCAAGAGATGCAAAAGATCTATACACTGAAAATTTTAAACACTGCAGAGAGAGATTAAAGAATGAAAAACTAAGTGGAGAGATAGATATACCCTATTCATGAATTTGGAAAGTCAATATTGTTCAGATGTCTATTCTTACCCTAATTGAACTACAGATTTAATGCAATGACAGTCAAAATCTCAAACTGCTTTTGGTAGAAATAAATAGGCTCATTTAAAAATATACCATGTTCTTGGATTGGAAGAATCAACACTGTGAAAATGACGCGACTACCCAAAGAAATCTACAAATTCAATGCAATCCCTATCAAACTACCACTGCCATATTTCACAGAACTAGAACAAAAAATTTCACAATTTGTATGGAAACACAACAGACCCCGAATAGCCAAAGCAATCTTGAGAACGAAAAACGGAGCTGCGGGAATCAGGCTCTCTGACTTCAGACTCAACTACAAAGCTACAGTAATCAAGACCGTATGGTACTGGCACAAAAACAGAAAGATAGATCAATGGAAAAGGACAGAAAGCCCAGAGATAAACCCACGCACATATGGTCACCTTATCTTTGATAAAGGAGGTAAGAATATACAGTGGAGAAAAGACAGCCTCTTCAATAAGTGGTGCTGGGAAAACGGGACAGGTACATGTAAGAGTATGAAATTAGAACACTCCCTAACACCATACACAAAAATAAACTCAAAATGGATTAAAGACCTAAATGTAAGGCCAGACACTATCAAACTCTTAGAGGAAAACATAGGCAGAACACTCTATGACATAAATCACAGCAAGATCCTTTTTGACCCACCTCCTAGAGAAATGGAAATAAAAACAAAAATAAACAAATGGGACCTAATGAAACTTCAAAGTTGTTGCACAGCAAAGGAAACCATAAACAAGACCAAAAGACAACCCTCAGAATGGGAGAAAATATTTGCAAATGAAGCAAATGACAAAGGATTAATCTCCAAAATTTATAAGGAGCTCATGCAGCTCAATAACAAAACACAAACAACCCAATCCAAAAATGGGCAGAAGACCTAAATAGACATTTCTCCAAAGAAGATATACAGATTGCCAACAAACACATGAAAGGATGCTCAACACCACTAATCATTAAAGAAATGCAAATCAAAACTACAATGAGATGTCATCTCACACCAGTCAGAATGGCCATCATCAAAAAATCTAGAAACAATAAATGCTGGAGAGGGTGTGGAGAAAAGGGAACACTCTTGCACTGTTGGTGGGAATGTAAGTTCATACAACCACTATGGAGAACAGTATGGAGGTTCCTTAAAAAACTAAAAATAGAACTACCATATGACCCAGCCATCCCACTACTGGGCATATACCCTGAGAAAACCATAATTCAAAAAGAGTCATGTACCACAATGTTCATTGCAGCTCTATTTACAATAGCCAGGAGATGGAAGCAACCTAAGTGTCCATCATCGGATGAATGGATAAAGATGTGGCACATATATACAATGGAACATTACTCAGCCATAAAAAGGAACAAAATTGAGATATTTGTAGTGAGGTGGATGGACCTAGAGTCTGTCATACAGAGTGAAGTAAGTCAGAAAGAGAAAAAGAAATACCGTATGCTAACACATATATATGCAATCTAAGGAAAAAAAAAAAGAAGAAATGGTCATGAAGAACCTAGGAGCAAATATGGGAATAAAGATGCAGATCTACTAGAGAATGGACTTGAGGATATGTGGAGGGGGAAGGGTAAGCTGAGACAAAGTGAGAGAGTGGCATGGACATATATACACTACCAAACGTAAAATAGATAGCTAGTGGGAAGCAGCCACATAGCACAGGGAGATCAGCTCGGTGCTCTGTGACCACCTAGAGGGGTGGGATAGGGAGGGTGGGAGGGAGTGAGACGCAAGAGGGAAGAGATATGGGAACATATGTATATGTATAACTGATTCACTTTGTTATAAAGCAGAAACTAACACAGCATTATAAAGCAATTATACTCCAATAAAGATGTTAAAAAATAAATAAATAAAATAAAAATTAGCATGGAAATTCAAAAGACCTAAAATAGCCAGAAACAAATTTGAAAATTTAAAAAAATGTAGAACACCATTATTACCTGAATTCAAGATTATTTTAAAGTTACTATAATCAAGGGTGGAATTTGCATACAAATGAATACATAGAAAAATGGTACTAAATATAGAGAAAGAACCACCTCAATTACTTGATTTTTGACAGAGCTCTCAGAGAATTAAATGGTGAAAAAATAATGTTTTCAACACATAGTGTCATTGCTATTGGCTAGTCATATACCACAAGAAATAAAAATAATCCTTGGCTCTTACCTTTAGCCATATACAAAAATTATTGCCGAAAGTCCTGAATGTAGTTGTTAAGTCTACAAAACTTCTAGAAGAAAATATGGGAGAAAATCTTAGGGAATTTAGGGTTTGGCCAAGATTTATTACATAGGCTGCAAAAATCACATTTCATAAAAGAAGAAACTTCATAAACTAGAATTCTTCAAAATGAAAAAAAATGGACTCTTTAGAGTACAGTTACAAATGAGACAAGTGAATCCACAAACAGGAAGAACGTACTGTAAAACATAAATCAGACCAATGACTTATATCCAGAATATAGAATGTATATATATATATATATATATATATATATATATATATATATATGTATATGCATATATATGTGTATGTATCAACCTTATACAACTCAAGTATAAGACAAACCAATATATATATATATATTTTTTTTTTGCAGTACGCGGCCTCTCACTGTTGTGGCCTCTCCCGTTGTGGAGCACAGACTCCGGATGCGCAGGCTCAGTGGCCATGGCTCACGGGCCCAGCCGCTCCGCGGCATGTGGGATCTTCCCGTACCGGGGCACGAACCCGTGTCCCCTGCATCAGCAGGCGGACTCTCAACCACTGCGCCACCAGGGAAGCCCAAGACAAACCAATTTTTAAACTGATAAAAGATTTGAATGACACTTTGGAAATTAAAATATTCAGGTGGCAAGTACATGAAAATATACTTAACATTATTGCATTATTATTTATAGGGATATGAACATTAAAATGAAAATGAGGTACCACTACAAAGCCACTAGAATGTCAAAATTTAAAAGAATATTGTTTTCAACAATTGAAAAAAAATGAGTGCAATCCACTATATCAACAAACAAGAGAAATAAAATCACACACAGACCGATGGAAGGTATCATGGCTGCAAACGTGCCACGATTTTGGAAAACAACAATTCCAAATTTGTGATGACAAGAGAATTGCAATGAAACTGAAAATGTCCATGCAAAGCTGTGCTTAAAGAAGATAAGGGAGACCAGTGTGGTCAGAGTGCAGTGATATAGGGGAGAATGGTAGAATATAAAATCAGGGTGTTAAGTAAGGAGGCTGGATCATGTAGGACTGTAAGTGTCATGGTAAGAATTTTGAAGTTTATTCTGAGTGAGCTGAGTCGCCACTGGAAATTGTTGAGTAGGAGGGTGACACTACCTGCGACAGGTAAAGGTTAACTTGTTCAAGAATGATCTCCTGCAAGCTGGCCTCCCAGAAAAGGAGCTGACCTCTAACAAATTTCAATGGACATCAGTTACAGCCTACTGATTAAAATATTAATCTTGGTCAACTATAAGACTTACATCAAAGGACCCTCCTCTCCAACCATAAGTGCTGAGGGGCAAACCATACTGTTGCCTTATCTCATCATATGGCTGCAACTATAACAGGGCATCACAAGTATCTTGTCACTACAATGGAAGTTATGCTCCTGCAACTGTGAGCTGGCAGAATAGGGCTACAGCCAAGGATTTGACACGCCATCTTACTACTGGATCTCAGTCCCTGATCAAGCCACAGAAGGCACTTCCATTAAAAGCCTCAGGGCCAACTTCACTCTCCCTGTACCTTATGTCCATCCATATTAGTGTTCTATGCACTTTCTTATAATGCAATGGACAGCAAGGGGCCCATACATTTGTGATTTGTTATTGGCTTAATGAATTTTCCCCTGTAAGAGCTGCTTACAATGTCTTTGGTTTGTTTGATATTGGCTTAATTAAAAGAAAAAAAATACTATAGTTGCTATGCTAAGAATAGACCATATGGGGAAATAGGATAAGATGGTATAGTAGAGAGATCCCAGGCTCACCTCCTCCCATGGAGACACCAAAGTTACAATTACATATAGAGAAACTATCTCTAAGAATGAACTGAAGACCAGCAGAAAAGATTTTCCACAACTAAAGGTAAAAAGGAAAAGTTGCATTGAGACAGGTATGACGGGCAGAGAGGCAGTCTGCCTGGGACTCATACCACCAGCACTGTGACCCATAGGCGGGAGAGATATCACAATCTCAGAGGTTATCCCTGAGGATCAAGAGCTCCGAGCCCCATATTAGACTCCCCAGACAGGGAGACCTGCACCAGGAAGATGATGACATAACCTCTGGCCTTGAAAACCACCAGGGCTTATATCCAGGAGAGCCAGAGGGCTGTAGGAAACTGAGAATCAACTCTTAAAGAATGCACACAAAACTCAATTTCTTTGAGTCCCAGCACAGAGGTAGCAGTCTAAAAAGTGCCTGGGTCATACATGAAGGAGATTCTTTGACTAATTTTAGGAATTTGGGGGACTTTATTTGGGTTTGGAGAAACTGGTATGCACCACTTTTTTGTTATTTTTGTTTGTGGCTCATCTTTTACCAGGGCTGGCAGGTGCACAACTACCCTATTCTCTCACCTTGTTGCAGGTTCACCTGCAGAAAAGACACAGTCATAGCTCCTCCAGAGTGGGTCCCCTGTTCTCTCAGTCCCAGTTAGTGCCCTTGGCCAGTACCAGTATATCCCCAAATTGGCTGCTCCCTGGGGTCTGGCCCCATATAACAGAGTGCCCACAACAGTTGAAACCAGGCCTTATAGCCAACTGTACCAGGGGCCATCCCTGTGTACCTGTGTGCCCAGAGCAAGCACAGCCCAGCCACAACAGGAGGACACATACATCCCACACAGAGGACACTCCTGGAGCACCTGGCTCTTGTGACCAGAGGACTGCATTACTGGGCCCCACAATAATACTAGGGGACTTTTAAAACCCCATTTACATGAATGGATAGATCACCCAGACAGAATAACATTAAGGAAACTCTGGCCTTAAAGGACACATTTAGACCAGATACACTTAATAAATATATGCAAGATATTCCACCCAAAAACAGCAGAATACACATTCTGTTCAAGAATGGAACACTCTCCAGTATAGATCACATGTTAGGTCACAAAACAAGTTTTAATAAATTTAAGAAGATTGACATCTTATCTTTTCATGTTCATGATAATGGTATGAAGCTGGATATCAACTACCAGGGAAAAAAAAAAAAAGAAAAAAATGCAAACATGAAGTGAAGTCAAAAAAACATGCTACTAAACAAACAATGGGTCACTGAAAAAAATCAAAGAGGAAATTTTAAAAATACCTGTAAACAAATGAAAATGGAAACATGATGCTCCAAAATCTATGGGATGCAACAAAGGATGTTCTAAGAGAGAAGTTTACAGCAATAAAAAACAAGTATGCCCACTTTCACCAATTTTATTCAACATAGTACTGAAGTCCTAGTCACAGCAATCAGAGTAGAAAAAGAAATGAAAGCATCCAAATTGGAAAGGATGAAGTAAAACTGTCACTGCTTGCAGATGACATGATATTATAGTATATAGAAAACCCTATAGATTACACCAAAAAACTATTAGAATAAATGAATTCAGTAAAGTTGCAAAATACAAAATTAATAGACAAAAATCTGTAGCAATTCTATAACTAACAATTAACTATCAGAAAAGAAATTAAGAAAACAATTCCATTTACAATTGCATCAAAAATTATAAAATATTGGGGAATAAATTTTACTAAGGAGGTAGAAGACTTGTACTCTGAAAACTATTAAGACATCGAGGAAAACAACTGATGATGAAACAAATAAATGGAAAGATATACCAAGTTCATGAATTGGAATAATTAATATTATTAAAATGTCCATCTTACCTGAGGCAATCTAAAGATTCAATGCAATCCCTATCAAAATACTCATGGCATATTTCACAGAACTGGAACAAATAATCCTAAAATTTGTGTGAAATCACAAAGACCCCAAAGAGCCAAAGCAATCTTGAGAAAGAAGAGCAAGCTGGAGGTATTATGTTCTCTGATTTCAAACTATACTTCAAAGCTATAATAATCAAAATAATATAGCACTGGCACAAAAAACAGACACATAGATTAATGGAACAGAACAGAGAGCCCAGAAATAAGCCCTTGTATGTGTGGACAACTAATCTTCGACAAAGGAGGCAAGAATATACAATGCGGAAAAAGCCTCTTCAATAAATGGTGTTGGAAAAACTGGACAGCTAAATGCAAAAGAATCAAATTGAACCATTTTTTTACACCATGTACAAAACTAAATTCAAAATGGATTCAAGAATTAAATATAATACCTAAAACAATAAAACTCCTGGAAAAAAACATAGGCAGTATGCTCTCTAATACTGTCTGAGCAATACTGTTTTGGATCTGTCTTTTCAGGCAAGGGCAACACAAACAAAAATAAACAAATGCAACTACTTCAAACTAAAAAGCTTTTGCACAGTGAAGGAAACCATCATCAAAAGAAAAGGCAATCTTTTAAATGGGAGAAGATATTTGCAAATGAAATATTTGATAATGGGTTAAAATCCAAATTATATAAAAAAGTCATACAACTCAGTAACAAAAACAAATAAAAAAACCCAAACAATGCAATTAAAAAACGGGCAGAGAACCTGAATAGCCATTTTCCAAAGAGGACACGCAGATGGCCAACAGACACATCAAAAGATGCTTGACACCACTAATTACCGGGGAAGTGCAAATCAAAACCACAAAAAGATATCACCTCACATCTATCAGAATAGTTATCATCAAAAAGACAACAAATAACAAGTGCTGGGAAGGATGTGGAGAAAGGGAACCCTCTTGCAAGCTGGTTGGAATGCAAATTGGTATAGTGACTGTGGAAAACATTATGGAGGTATTTCAAAAATTAAAAATAGAACTACCATAAGATCTAGTAAATCCGCTCCTGAATATTTACCCAAAGAAAACAAAAACACTAATTCAAAAAGATATATGCACTCCTATGTTCACTGTGGCATTGATTACGATAGCCAAGATATGGAAGCAGCCTAAATGCTCGTTGGAAGATGAATGGATAAACAAGAAGCTTATTTCCTGAACTCATACTTTAATTATCTCTCTCTGTATTATAATGGCTATACTGGATTTTAACAGCATCCAGTATGGAGCTGTGCCTAGTGATTTTTTGTTGAATGAATGCATAATAGAATAAACTGTTTTACCTAAACTAATATTAGGCTTTATTTTACAGATCAAGATTATGATCAAGCTAGGACTAGCAGTTCCCTAGGACTTAAAGTCTAGCTTAACCTATATTAGAAATGGCTAAAAGATAGCTATTTTTAAGAGATAAGGTTTTAAAAGAGAGGAAAGGGCTAAAGAGCCATTCTAGGGAGAGTTTATGAACCACATTTCAGAGGCTTGGGTCTGTAGTTGAAAGAAGACATTGGGAATAACTGAGAAACAGTAAGATATTGAGGGAGAGAGAGGGAGAAGCAATTTGAGTTATGCTCTTCATTATAAATTTAACTCTGTCTTCAACCTGTTGGCATGTTCTTAGAAACTATTGGAAAGATGTTAAATTGCTTAGCAATTATTTTTGGATGCCATTCTGGTACATCTTTGAATGCCATACTGGATCAACATGGAGCCACAACATAGCCCCAAGCTATTTTCAGGTTAGGTGAATGAATGGAAATTCTCTTAGATAATATCCATGACTCCAGTCCTGAAATTTTTGAAATGGAGTTCAATGATGCGGTCAGAATAGAATTTTTGACGCACAACTCTTGCAAGTCAGTCCTCTGCTTAAAACGTTTTGGTGGTTTCATTCTTTTTTTTTTTTTTTTAACATCTTTATTGGAGTATAATTGCCTTACAATGATGTGTTAGTTTCTGCTTTATAACAAAGTAAATCAGTTATACATATACATATGTCTGACCAATCCCTTACAAAGACCTTGCTATAACAAGTTTAGGTCTCTTCTCTATGTCCTGATAGAGTAAGATAATCAGTTATTCCTTCTTTAAACTGGTAGTATCTTGAATATGTACTATATTAGTCTCAGAGCCTAGCCTAGTGCTATGATCTAAGTGTTTGTGTCCCCCAGAATACATATGTTGACATCCTAATGCCCAGTGTGTTAGTATTAAGGAGATGGGGGCTTTGGGAGATGCTTAGATCATGAGGATAGAGCCCTCATAAATGACGTTAGTGGTCTCGTAAAAGATACCCCAGAGAGCTCCCTAGCCCCTACCACCATGTGGGGACACAGCAATAAGTCAGCAATCTACAACTCAGGAGAAGGCCTTCATCAGAATGCGAGCACGTTGGCACCCTGATCTTCGACTTCTAGCTTCCAGAACTGTGATAAATAAATTTCTGTTCTTTATAAGCCACCAAGTCTGTGGTATTTTGTTACAGCAGCCTGAATGGACTGTTACCTAGTAATCTCAATAAGCATTTAAGAAGTATTCAATTAATACATGATATATTATTTCAAATTTACTAAACTTACTATATAATTTCAAAAATAAAGTACCCATTATATGTGAAATGTATGCATTTATTTCTAACAATGTTTTAAGAAAAAAATAAAGATGGCTGCAGCTATAAAATATATGAAACAAGTATATGTGGGAAAAAAAAAGAATAAACAAGAAGAAATTCTTAAAATCAGTAACTATTTAAAAACCCCATATATCTACTATACCTTGTCCTATGTACCTAGTATCATATGTCTTCATTTTATGGAAAAAAAAATTGACAAGACTATATGTAGTAAAAATGTAAAGGCAGCAGTAAGTTCAAAGTGAATCTTCTTTATTGGAAAAGTTTGTTAATATATTCTGTGTGAGTCCTTGGTTGATTCTCAACTCGCTAAAGTTTATATTTTATCTTATCTCCAATGATATGGTATCTGGCTCAGTGTAAAGACTTGTGATCATTTATTTGATTGCAACCATCTGTTCCCTAAAAGCCATTTATCTTTCTTGGGATTTGGAATGGTATCTACAGATTCCTAGGGTGTCCTCTTTCTTTTCCCTTGAGGGAAATTACTTTGTTTTGATTGCCACTTTCTTTTTTATTCTCTCCTGGGTTTTGTCCTAAATCAACCCTGTCCATGGGGAGTTCAAAGGCAGCAACTACAGAGCTTGAGTCTAAGAACCACAAGTGACTGCATATCAGAGAAAATGAGTATGTGTGTTCACGGGCCCCTTAGGACTTTTCATCTACTTTCAGCCTTTCAAATTCCTATGCAGAAGCAATAGTATACAGAAAACTCTGAACACTTTTTGTAAAATGGTTTTCTCTAGATAAAATATGGAGGCGCTAGGAAATCAGAGAACTTACCTATAATGGGCAGGTAGTGTGTGTCCATCACTATGCAAAATAATTTACTTATATAATCCATTGAATCCTCACAACAAATCAATAACACAGGCATTCTTTTAGCTATTTTTAGTAAGAAAACTAAGAATTACAGACTTGCCCAAGGAGAACCAGTTAGTTAGTGGCAGAGCTGAATTCAAACCCATGTCTGAATAACTTCAAAACATGTTCTTTCATAAGAGTTTCTTTACTTCATACAGTTATATAACAGCATTTTAGTGCACTTTCAGCTTGATCTAAAGCTCTATTTTAGCTTGGTGGTTTATAGGTTCTATGAATGTCAGAGTACAGTCAGCCCTTGGTATCCAAGGGGGATCAGTTTCAGGACCTTTTCCCATACTAAAATCAATGGATTCTCCATTCCCTTATGTAAAATGGTATAATATTTACATGTAAGCTATGCAATTCTCCCATATACTTTAAATCATCTCTAGATTACTTATGATACCTAATACGATATAAATGCTATGCAAATAGATGCCAGTGCACAGCAAATTCAACTTTTGTTTTCTGGAATTTTCTTGAATTTTTTTCTAAATATTTTCTAACCATGCTTGGTTGAATCTACAGATGTGGAACCCACAGATATGGAGGGCTGAAGTGTATTCGTAAGAAGAGTATTAGATGTTTCTGTCTCGCAAGGTCTGTATAGTCTAGTTTGGAAAATAGTACGTGAACTATTGTAAAACATTTAATTAGATGTAATGAAAATTTGAAGCCACATACATTTTTCTTTCTTCTTTCCTTCCTTCTTTCCTTCCTTCCTTCCTCCCTTCCTTCCTCCCTCCCTTCCTTCCTTTTTACCTTCCTTCCTTCCTTTTCCTTTTTTTTTTTTTTAATTGGTTTTTAAGGCTGGAGGGTAAATCCCTTCCCGTTACTTACCTGGCTAGCACTGGAATTTACTTTAACTGTTAAAATCAATTGGTATCTTCCTCCAACTTTGTTCATTGCTTTAAAATTTTTTTGACTTCTATGTATCATTAATATTTCTATATAAATTTTACAATAAACCTAAAAATTTCTAAAAGATCTTGCTGGAATTATTGTTTGAATTGTTTGGAATTTATAGATCCATCTGGAATTAAATGACATCTTAAAAATACTAAGTCTTCCAGTTCATAAGCACAACAAATCTCCTTTATTTAGGCCTTCTTTATATCTCCCAGCAATTTTCAGTGGTTTTAATGAAGAGGTCTTACATATTACTTATCCTTAAGTATTCCATGACTTTTGGCACTATTGTAAAATATATTATTTTAATTTCATGTTATACTTTTGTCCTGGCAGTACCAAAAACTGTAACTGATTTTTGAGAGGTACTAAATAATTTGATCATTTTTGAGTACCTTCAATTACGGTTATTAGTAACTGAACGTTATTTGGAAATTATTGACAAATAATACTATTTGTTTAACTAGTCCTTTATACTATAAAAAACCATTTTATATTTATTACATCATTTTGTTCCTTCAACAAACTATGAGGCAGTCTGGGAAGTTATTTTAATTTTCTCAGTTTAGAACAGAAAAAATATATATAGTAGGCATCATTTATTGAACACATTAATTACACTTACTTGTTATATCCTAAATTTGTATCCTACAAGCTTATTACATTGATCTAATAGCTTTAGTAGTTGTTTTATCAATTTCTTAGTATTTAGTATGTAGACAACCATGTCATCTACTTATTTTTTGCACTGACTAGGACAAGCAGTGTGAATTTGTATAGAAATGTGATACTGGGCATCCTCCCTTTGTTCTCAATCTTAAGAGGAAAGTGCTAAAATTTTTATAGGATACATAATATTTTTGTTAGTTTTTTTTTCTTGTAGATGTCCTTTATCAGGAAGAAAGAATTACCTCTAATTCTTAGTTTCCTGAGAATTTGTATTGTGAAAAAATGTTGACTTTGACAAATCATTTTTAGTCTCCTATTGACATGATTTTTTTTTTTTTCCCCAGTACGCGGGCCTCTCACTGCTGTGGCCTCTCCTGCTGTGGAGCACAGGCTCCAGCCACGCAGGCTCAGCGGCCATGGCTCACGGGCCCAGCCGCTCTGCGGCACGTGGGATCCTCCCGGACGGGGGCACAAACCCATGTCCTCTTCATCGGCAGGCGGACACTCAACCACTGTGCCACCAGGGAAGCCCTATTGACATGATTATAAAGTGTTTTCCATTTGTTTTATAACATGGTGAATTACATTAATGATATTTGAATATTGAACTGATATTGTATTTTTGCAATAAATTCCACTGGGTCATAGTGTACAACTGTTTTTACATAGGAATGGATCTGAGTCACTAATATTTTGCTATCATTTTAGTAGTATTGATTATTTTTCATTTTCATTAATGCCTTTGTCTGGTTTTGCTTTTAGGATTATGCTGCTTCATGAAACTAATTGTAAAGAACTCCTGTTACTGTACTTTGTGAAAATACAGTATTGTTGATAAGATTTAAATTTTCAAAAAATATTGTATATAATGCACCAGTGAAGCCATGTGTGAATGAAAATTACTTTTTTATATTTACTACATAAATTAGTATATGTAAAGAATATTTTCTAACATATAACATCTGCCAAATGAGCCTTTTATATAAGTGCTGCAAAAGGTCTACTGTAGTCTTAGATAGCCTCATCCACCAGAGGGCAGACAGCAGAAGCCAGAAGAACTACAATCCTGCAGCCTGTGGAACAAAAACCACATTCACAGAAAGATAGACAAGATGAAAAGGCAGAGGGCTATATACCAGATGAAGGAATAAGACAAAACCCCAGAAAAACAACTAAATGAAGTGGAGATAAGCAACCTTGCAGAACAAGAATTCAGAATAATGATAGTGAAGATAATCCAGGGCCTCGGAAAAACAATGGAGGCAAAGATCGAGAAGATGCAAGAAATGTTTAACAAAGACCTAGAAGAATTAAAGAACAAACAAACAGAGATGAACAATACAATAACTGAAATGAAAACTACACTAGAAGGAATCAATAGCAGAATAACTGAGGCAGAAGAACGGATAAGTTACCTGAAGACAGAATGGTGGAATTCACTGCTGTGGAACAGACTGAAGAAAAAAGAATGAAAAGAAATGAAGACAGCCTAAGAGACCACTGGGACAACATTAAATGCAACAACATTCACATTATAGGGGTCCCAGAAGGAGAAGAGAGAGAGAAAGGACCAGAGAAAATATCTGAAGAGATTATAGTCAAAAACTTCCCTAACATGGGAGGGGAAATAGCCAGCCAAGTCTAGGAAGCACATAAAGTCCCATATAGGATAAACCCAAGGAAAAACACGCCAAGACACATAGTAATCAAACTGGGAAAAATTAAAGACAAAGAAAGATTATTGAAAGCAGCAAGGGAACAACGACAAATAACATACAAGGGAACTCCCATAGGGTTAACAGCTGATTTCTCAGCAGAAACTCTACAAGCCAGAAGGGAGTGGCATGATATACTTAAAGTGATGAAAGGGAAGAACCTACAACCACGATTACTCTACCCAGCAAGGATCTCATTCAGATTCAATGGAGAAATCAAAAGCTTTACAGACAAGCAAAAGCTAAGAGAATTCAGCACCACCAAACCAGGTCTACAACAAATGCTAACGGAACTTCTCTAAGTGGGAAACACAAGAGAAGAAAAGGACCTACAAAAACAAACCCAAAACAATTAAGAAAATGGTCATAGGAACATACATATTGATAATTACCTTAAACGTGAATGGATTAAATGCTCCAACCAAAAGACACAGGCTTGCTGAATGGATACAAAAACAAGACCCATATATATGCTGTCTACAAGAGACCCACTTCAGACCTAGGGACACATACAGACTGAAAGTGAGGGGATGGAAAAAGATATTCCATGCAAATGGAAATCAAAAGAAAGCTGGAGTAGCAATACTCATATCAGATAAAATAGATTTTAAAATAAAGAATGTTACAAGAGACAAGGAAGGATATTATGTAATGATCAAGGGATCAATCCAAGAAGAAGATATAACAATTATAAATATATATGCACCCAACACAGGAGCACCTCAATACATAAGGCAACTGCTAACAGCTTTAAAAGAGGAAATTGTCAGTAACACAATAATAGTGGGGGACTTTAACACCACACTTACACCAATGGACAGATCATCCAAACTGAAGAAAAATAAGGAAACAGAAGCTTTAAATGACACAACAGACAAGATAGATTTAATTGATATTTATAGGACATTCCATCCCAAAACAGCAGATTACACTTTCTTCTCAAGTGCACATGGAACATTCTCCAGGATAGATCACATCTTGGGTCACAAATCGAGCCTCAATAAATTTAAGAAAACTGAAATCATATCAAGCATCTTTTCTGACCACAACGCTATGAGATTAGAAATGAATTACAGGGAAAAAAACATAAAAAACACAAAGACATGGAGTCTAAACAATACATTACTAAATAACCAAGAGATCACTGAAGAAATCAAAGAGAAAATCAAAAAATACCTAGAGACAAATGACAATGAAAACAATGATCCAAAACATGGGATACAGCAAAAGCAGTTCTAAGAGGGAAGTTTATATCTATACAAGCCTACCTCAAGAAACAAGAAAAATATCAAGTAAACAATCTAACCTTACACCTAAAGGAAATAGAGAAGGAAGAACAAACAAAACCCAAACTTAGCAGAAGGAAAGAAATCATAAAGATCAGAGCAGAAATAAATGAAACAGAAAACAATAGCAAAGATCAATAAAACTAAAAGCTGGTTCTTTGAGAAGATAAACAAAACTGATAAACCATTAGCCAGACTCATCAAGAAAAAGAGGGAGAGGACTCAAATCAATAAAATTAGAAACGAAAAAGGAGAAGTTACAACAGACACTGCAGAAATACAAAGCACCCTGAGAGACTACTACAAGCAGCTCTATGCCAATAAAATGGACAACCTGGAAGAAATGGACAAATTCTTAGAAAGGTATAACCTTCCAAAACTGAACCAGGAAGAAATAGAAAATATGAACAGACCAATCACAAGTAATGAAATTGAAACTGTGATTAAAAATTTTCCAACAAACAGAAGTCCGGGACCAGATGGCTTCAAAGGTGAATTCTATCTAACATTTAGAAAAGAGCTAACACCCATCCTTCTCAAACTCTTCTAAAAAATTGCAGAGGAAGGAACACTCCCAAACTCATTCTATGAGACCACAATCACCCTGATACCAAAACCAGACAAAGATATTACAAAAAAAGAAAATTACAGACCCATATCACTGATGAATATAGATGCAAAAAATCCTCAACAGAATACTAGCAAACAGAATCCAACAACACATTAAAAGGATCATATACCACGATCAAGTGGGATTTATCCCAGGGATGCAAGAATTCTTCAATATACGCAAATCAATGTGATACACCATATTAACAAATTGAAGAATAAAAGCCATATGATCATCTCAATAGATGCAGAAAAAGCTTCTGACAAATTTCAACACCTATTTATGATAAAAAACTCTCCAGAAAGTGGGCATAGAGGAAACCTACCTCAACATAATAAAGGCCATATACGACAAACCCACAGCAAATATCATTCTCAATGTTGAAAACCTGAAAACATTTCCTCTAAGATCAGGAACCAGACAGGGTTGTCCACTCTGACCACTATTATTCAACATAGTTTTGGAAGTCCTAGCCACGGCTAGCAGAGAAGAAAAAGAAATGAAAGGAACACAAATTGGAAAAGAAGAAGTAAAACTGTCACTGTTTGCAGATGACATGATACTATACATAGAGAATCCTAAAAATGCTATCAGAAAACTACTAGAGCTAATCAATGAATTTGGTAAAGTAGCAGGATACAAAATTAATGCACAGAAATATCTTGCATTCCTATACACTAATGATGAAAAATCTGAAAGAGAAATTATGGAAACACTCCCATTTACCATTGCTACAAAAAGAATAAAATACCTAAGAATAAACCTATCTAGGGAGACAAAAGACCTGTATGCAGAAAACTATAAGACACTGACAAAACAAATTAAAGATGATACCAGAAGATGGAGAGATATACCATGTTCTTGGATTGGAAGAATCAATATTGTGAAAATGACTATACTACCCAAAGCAATCTACAGATTCAATGCAATCCCTATCAAATTACCAATGGCATTTTTTACAGAAATATAACAAATCATCTTAAACTCTGTATGGAGACACCAAAGACCCCGAATAGCCAAAGCAGGCTTGAGGGAGAAAAACGGAGCTGGAGGAATCACACTCCCTGACTGCAGACTATACTAAAAAGCTACAGTAAACAAGACAATATGGTACTGGCACAAAAACAGAAGCATAGATCAATGAACAAGATAGAAAGCTCAGAGATGAATCCACGCACCTATGGTCAACTAATCTACGACAATGGAGGCAAAGATATACAATGGAGAAAGGACAGTGTCTTCAATAAGTGGTGCTGGGAAAATTGGACAGCTACATGTAAAAGAATGAAATTAAAACACTCCCTAACACCATACACAAAAATAAACTCAAAACGGATTCAAGAGCTAAATGTAAGACAGGACACTATAAAACTCTTAGAGGAAAACATAGGAAGAACACTCTTTGACATAAATCACAGCAAGATCTTTTTTGATCCACCTCCTAGAGTAATGGAAATAAAAAAAAAGGGACCTAATGAAGCTTCAAAGCTTTTGCACAGCAAAGGAAACCATAAACAAGATGAAAAGACAACCCTCAGAATGGCAGAAAATATTTGCAAACGAATCAAGGGACAACGGATTAATCTCCAAGATATATAAACAGCTCATGCAGCTCAATATTAAAGAAACAAACAACCCAATCCAAAAATGGGTAGAAGTCCTAAATAGACATTTCTGCAAAGAAGACATATGGATGGCCAAGAAGCACATGAAAAGCTGCTCAACATCATTAATTATTAATGCAATGCAAATCAAAACTACAATGAGGTATCACCTCACACCAGTTAGAATGGGCATCATCAGAAAATCTACAAACAACAAATGCTGGAGAGGGTGTGGAGAAAAGGGAACCCTCTTGCACTGTTGGTGGGAATGTAAATTGATACAGCCACTATGGAGAACAGTATGGAGGTTCCTTAAAAAACTAAAAATAGAATTACCATATGATCCAGCAATCTCACTACTGGGCATATACCCAGAGAAAACCATAATTCTGAAAGATACATGCACCCCAATGTTCACTGCCGCACTATTTACAATAGCCAGGTCACGGAACCAACCTAAATGCCCATCGACAGATGAATGGATAAAGAAGATGTGGTAAATATATTCAATGGAATATTATTCATCCATAAAGAGGAATGAAATTGAGTAATTTGTTGAGACATGGATGGATCTAGAGACTGCCATACAGAGTGAAGTAAGTCAGAAAGAGAAAAACAAATATCATATATTAACGCATGTATGTGAAACCTAGAAAAATGGTACAGATGATCCGGTTTACAGGGCAGAAGTTAAGACACAGATGTAGAGAACAAACGTATGGACACCAAGGGGGGAAAACCGCGGTGGGGTGGGGATGGTGGTGCGCTGAATTGGGTGATTGGGATTGACACGTATACACTGATGTGTATAAAACAGATGACTAATGAGAACCTGCAGTATAAAAAAACAAACAAAAGATAACCAACTAATACTAAACTTTCTTTCGGTTATTTGTATGGAAATATGTTAATATAAATGTTTCAGACATTACATGAAATTTCTAAAAATCTTATATGTTCTGGTATAATGTTATAAGTCATAATTCTAGTTATTACTTTAAAATGTATATCTCAGAAATAACTAAAAAAAAAAAAGTCTAATGTAACATCAGATCATTCTGATTGGCCATCCATCAAATGTAAGCTTGTCGTTTTTGAGGAGATTCCTCAAAGCCCATCTACTACGAAATGGTTAGTCCAAATTATTAATGTATAACACAAATGCCTCTAATTCTACAATTTGAAAAGAAAAATTATGTTTCTAATGGCAAGTTATAGCATTTATTTTCACAAAGCAGTGTACATATGGAGAAAATGTATTGATTGATATAAATATTAAAAGTAGAATTTTATGCATACTACTACAAAATTATACATTTATTTAAATTACAGTCGTTGCAAATGCTTTCTATGTAATTTAGACTTTCTCAGCAAATTTAACATAATTAATATAAGTTAAAACACACGTTTATCAAGTCATTTCCTTTTGCCAGAATTGTTCAGAATTCCAAACTTTCTCTGAATCTAAACTATTGAGGTAATCTGAACATAGAGTTCCTTTCAATTTAAAAATGCTCTCTCTATAATGAGAATAGGGTGGGGGAAAATGGCATAAATTTTTAAATGTTCTTCAGAGAAAGCTCTGAAATATGCAGCTTTTTTTCTCATTTTCAAAGGGTGAAAAGTATACTGTCATGTATCTATCAATGAACAAATGTGTTTGATTATACAAGATATATCTTTCCAAGAAAACAGTTTGACTTTCTATTAGTTCTTGCCACTAAGTTTTGCTTTGGAGACCAGAGGTAAAATTGTTAATGTCTCTTTCCCTATACCAGGTGGTACAGAAACACACACACACACACACACACACACACACACACACACACACACACGGAAGTGCTTCTGTTTATTCCTTTATCTCCTGGAACACTATATATCAAATTACATTTGTTTATCTAAGAAGAGAGAGGACTTCCCTGGTGGTGCAGTGCTTGAGAGTCCACCTGCCAATGCAGGGGACACGGGTTCATGCCCTGGTCCGGGAGGATCCCACATGCTGTGGACCAGCTGGGCCTGTGAGCCATGGCCGCTGGGCCTGTGCTCCGCAACAGGAGAGGCCACAACAGTGAGAAGCCCGCGTACCACAAAAAAAAAAAAAAAAAAAAAAGAAGAGAGAAAATAATAATGCATTATCTTATTAGTTATTTTTCATCTTTGCATCAGTTATACCAGACAGTAACGGTTTCTCTTATTCAGTAGTTCCTCTTTCATAAAGTCTGTCTGTAATTAAATCCTTAATGTTAAAAAAAAAAAAGAGAGAGAGAAAGCCTTGGTTAGTATGCCCAATGCCTCCAATATTTTAAATATTTGTTTTTTTAAATGGGCTAAGTAATCAGCGAAATTTTAGTCAATCACAAAAAAGATGCTTGGTAAAGCTGACCATGGTATAGTGATTATGAAGCAGCTGAAATTCCTAAATTTCTTGGCAATTTTTAAGAATATGCTTGTTTAAAGAATGATTTTAGTAGAAACCATTGAATATATATGCCTTTGAATTTTATTTTAACTTGTTCTACTCATGACATTTTATCTCATCAACAGTGAGACTACATTCTCAAAATGTGGTTGCTGAATGCTTTTAACAACATAATGATTACAAGGATGGAATTGAAATTCCTGCGATGTATAGGAGTTTCAATTTCTTTCAAGATCAAATTGCCTGTGCCACACTGATGTGGGATGTTATCTCCCAAATGAGGAGCGTATATCCCGTGTCATTAATAACCTTAAAGCTAAACATGTAAATAAAAATAAATTTTATTTTAAATTCTATGCATATTTTATTCTTTACCTCCATTATAAGAATCTGTAGCTAAGCAGTAGTTATTCTGTTTTTCAAAATAAGTTTTGGAGTATGAGGATAACCTATGAATAATGAGTTTGAAGCACAGAAATTTATAGCTCTGCAGAGTATTGGAAAAAATTCATGTATTATGTCTGCAACGTAGAAATTAACCCATTCCTAGATAAGGAAGTGTGTGTGTAAAAATGGATACACGCATACCTGAGCCAAATGTTAAAATATATTAAGATTATATGCTTCTGTTTCAGAAGACCAGACAGATTCCTATGCAAACTGAATGTACTGTCCGGTTCCATATAAAACAGAAAGTATCTCAGTGTGAGTATTTCAAAATAATGTTCAGAATATTAAAACTTGTTAAAATAACAGTTAAAGCTTGTTAAAAGAACAGTTTACATCTATTGGAGTAGCATTAAAACTCCCAAGGCCTTAGAAAATCACGACATGTAGGCATTCTCAACCTCTTACATATATGCCCCTCACACCCATAAGTACCTTTCCAATACACCTTGGAAGTGTTAAGATTAACAGAAAACCATCCTGAGACATGTGCATGCATGTGACTGAATGCGTGTACATGTAAGAGGGTAATGGGAAGCAGTAATGCATGAGAATAAGAGAATTCTTATGTGATTTGCCACAAAAATGTTATTGAGAGAGAGTTAGGGAGTTATGGTTTCAGCTCTGACATGCAAAGCATTTGAATTTCATCCTCATCACTATAGTAAGAAAAAGCTGAACAAACTAAATTTCAGTAAATTTTCTTGAACGCATCAGATATCTGAGGACACAGGGAAATCTGCATCCCCAAATCTGGAGATGTAAGTAAATTGAGAGAGTCACAGCTGTGATTTGCTTACTTGGAGTAGAAGCCACAGGAGCAATAAGCAGGTGGGAACACTTAAATGGTAATTTTGGAGATTGCTAGAGGCTGAGTGGGAACTAGTTCAAAAGAGAAAGTTCTGGGAACCACAGTCTTAAGGGGTTCCCCACGATGTTGTGGATTTTGCCTCAAGGAAACCATCATGTTCTCAAAGTGAAGATCCAAAAAGGATCACCTCATGGCTCTGGCAGAAGGAGGTGAAAATTAACCATTTGAACCAGAACATTAACCAGAACATTTCTTAAAACAGAAGCCTATTCTTCAATAAATACCAAGATCAATCATAAGATGACAGGCTGCTTCCCCTCCTTCACACCTTAACATCACAGCAACAAGACTACAGTGTAATAACTGTGGATTACAGCTGAAGGAGCATGAGGCAAAAGCTCTATTTAATGAGGAGATCATAGGGAAGTTTAAAGATAACAGGGGAGTAAAAACAAGGGCATTAGAGGAATATGAAGCCTCTGGAAATTATAGTTAGAGAAAATATTAAACACAACCCAATGTCTATCCAAATTTATATCAAATCTCACAATAAAAGCCTATTTTCCACATTTCCTATTTCTTAACACATCATAGTAGACTTTCAACAGAAAAAACTGCAAGGTTTTTCTTGCAGTTTCTTCTTGAAAGGCAAGAATAATCATAGTCTGAAGAGACAAAAAAAGCAATCAAACCAGACTCAGATATGACACAGACTGTAATTATCAGGAGAGAACATAAAATAACTAAGATTAATGTATAAATGTTTCTAATGGAAAAAAGTAGGAATATGAAAGAGAAGTTGGGTAATGTAAGATGAGAAATGTAAAATCTAAGAAAACAAATCAAATGGAAATCCAAGATATTAATAAATGGTAACAGAAACAAAGAATATCTTCTATTGACTCAACAATAGGCTCAACAAGACCAATGAAAGAATTGTTGAGCTTGACTGAGGCAAACAGATACATCTCAAACTGAATGAAAACAGAGCAAAGCATCCCAAAACAAAGTCACTATTTCAAAAGGTGTTAGAACACACAATTGGATATTAGAAGAAGAAGAAAGTAAGATGGTGCAGAAAACATTTGAAATAAAAATGGCCAAGAATATTTCAAGATTAATGAGAGACACAAAATCACAAATAGAGGAAGCTCAGAGAATTCAAAGCAGGACAAATAGCAAAAATGCCACATCTAGACATATTATATTTCAAATGCAGAAACTGAAGACAAATACAAAATAATGAAAAAATACAGAGGGGAAAAGTATGTTACCTGTTGTGGAACAAGGGTAAGAATTACAGAGGACATCTAGTCAGAAACTATGCAAACAAGAGACAATAGAGTGACATATTTAAAGTGTTGAAAGAAAATTTTACCAACTGAGAATCCTGTATCCAGTGAAATTATCCTTCAAATTGCAGGATATATAAATAGTTTTAGAAACAAATAAATTAAGACAATGTATATCTAGGAGCACTACCCTTCAAGAAATGTTAAAAGAAGTGTTCAGAAAAAAAAAAGGAAAAGTATGTAGGAAAGACACATGGGTCTATAAAAGAAAAATAAGAGAGCACTGGAGAAGGAATAAATAAAAGTAAAATAAAGGCTTTTCATTATTAATATACAGGTTACATATATAATATATATTTTAATATAAAGTATATATACATATTATATTCTCAATTAATATAACTGATAACTGTTTAAGGTAATAATAGTAGCAATGCATTGGTGATTATTGCATGGATAAGTGAAATGAATGACATCAATGTCATAAGGCACACAGTTGAGGTACTGGAAATATACTGATTTAAGATACCATTCCACTACCCAAGAAGTATGATTTGAAGGTGAACTTAGATCTGTTTTACATGTGTATCAAACTCTAGGAGAAACACTAAATTACTTTAAAGAATTTTCGTTGATTTCGCTAAGAGAGAAGATAAAATAGAATCATAGAAAGTGTTCATATAACATAAGAGCTGTTGGGAAAAAAAGAAACAAAGACAACAAATAGAAAAGCAACAAATATGGTAAATACTAGTCCAATTTTATGAATAAACACTTTAACTGAGAATGGTCTAAATATACCAATTAAAAGAAAGAGTTTCAGAATGGGTAAAAACACAAGACTCAAATATACTTTGTCTACAAAAACAAAAATAAAAACTAAACACTTTAAATATAAAGAATCAATAGGTTAAAAATTGGGCAAATGACCCAGAATATCCAAAACCATATTGAAAAGAACAAAGTTGGAGGACTGACAATACCTGACTTCAAGACTTACGATAAAGCTACAGTCATCAGGACAGTGTACTAGAGGAGTGGAACAGAACAGAAAGTCAGAAACAGACCCATATAAATATAGTCAACTGATCTTTGTCAAAGGAATAAAGGCAATACAATGGAAAACATAGTCTTTCCAACGAATGGTACTGGGACAATTGGACATTCACATGCAAAATAATGAATCTAGACACAGACCTTACACCATTCACAAAAATTGACACAAAATGGGTCATAGACCTACACATAAAATGCAAAACTGTAAAACCCCTAGAAGTTAACGTATGAGAAAACTTAGATGGCCTTGGTTATGGTGATGACTTCTTAGCTACAACACCAAAGGTCATGATCCATAAAAGAAAAACCAGATAAGCTGGACTTCTTTAAAATTAAAAACTTCTGCTCTGCAAAGGAAAACGTCAAGAGGAGGGGAAGACAAGCCACAGACTAGGAGAAAATATTTTCAAAAAAACATAGCTGATAAAGGACTGTTGTTATCCAAGATATAAGAAGAACTATTAAAACTCCACAATAAGAAAACAAACTATTTAAAAAACTATTAAAAATAGGCCAAAGATCTGGATACCTCATGAAAGAAGATATACAGATGGCAAAGAGCATATGAAAAGATGCTCTACATCATATGTCATTAGGAAATTGCAATTAACCAATAAGATACCACTATATACCTAATAGAATGGGTAAAATCTAAAACAATGACACCACCAAATGCTGAAGAGATGTGGAGAAAGAAAAGCTCTCATTCATTGCTGGTAAGGATGCAAAATGGTACAGTCCCTTTGGAAGATGATTTGACAGTTTCTTATAAAACTAAGTATACTTTTACCATGCAATCCAGCAGTTTAGTTGAAAACTATCTTCCACATAAGAACCTACACACAGGTATTTATAATACTTTGTTCTTAATTGCCAAAACTTGGGAGCAACCAAGATGTCCTTCAATAGGTGAATGGACAAATAAACTCTGGTACATCCAAACAACTGAATGCTTTTAACACTAAAAAGTAATGAGCGATCAAGCCATTACTGGAAGAACTTAAACGCTTCCAGTAAGCGTTTAAGACATGGAAGAACTTAAACGCTTATTACTAAGTGAAAGAAGCCAAACTGGAAAGGCTACATACTGTATAATTCCAACTATATGACATTTTGGAAAAGGCAAAACTATGAAAACAGTAAAAAGATCAGTGGTTGCTGGGTGTTGAGTGAGGGGGGCAGGGGGATCAATAAGGGGACTACAGAGGATTGTTAGGGCAGTGAAAATACTCTGCATGATACTGTAATGATAGATGCATGTCAACATACATTTGTCAAAGCCCAGAGAATGTACATCAAGATTGAACCCTTATTTAAGCTATAGATTTTGGGTGATTATAATGTGTCAATATAGAGTTATCAGTTATAACAAATGTGCCACTCTGGTCAGGGCTGTTGATAGTGAGGGAGGCTGTTCATGTTGAGGGCAGGGAGTATTTGGAAACTCTTTGTACTTTCTGCTCAATTTTGTGGGATCCTAAAACCATGACAAAAAATAAAGTTTATTTTAAAAAAAGAAGAAAGAAAGAAAGAAAAAATGGACTACACTCAGAGCTGATTCATTTGGCTTCTGAAATTTGTTGCTGTAGGAATGTGTTCTATTCCCTCCACATATTTTCAATGCCCTGAGTTATATTTTCTGCCTCCACACTATTTGTCCTCCATTCTCAAGTCAGAAATCCTTTTAAAACTGCTGGAGGCACAATTAGTGACCTGAAATTTCCTCTTCCTGCAGAAAGGTATGTAAGTTGAACATTATCAAGTTTTAATTCTGTATAACATTTCTCATGGAATTGTAGATAGTACAGAATAATTAGCATAATGCTAGACTTCAGTAATATTTTGGATTAAACATAAGTTTGAGATATTGCTCTAAAATTTAATGGAAAAAGAATATTTTCTCCCATGACTGAAACACATTACATGATAAAAGTCTCTAAGGATACAATTTGTATATTATCTTTCACCTTATTTAAGTAGCTACCTAACATCATGAGGGTTTTTTGTTTTGTTTTGTTTTTAGTTTGAGCTTCAATTTTCTCACCTAAAAAGTTGGAATCAATTAAAATTCCCTGATGATATTTAAGTAAAAAATAAATAATACAGGCAAAAGCAACAAATACAAGACTAACATTCAATAGTATTTGTGTATTTTATCCTGAAGAGCCATTTCAATACGTTCTTTCAAACCCAAATATTTATGTTTTAAACAAGATTGGATCATCCTTAGACCAAAAACTCTTAGTTAAGTGTTCTTACTCATGTTATATTTTGAGTTCTTATTCATTTTATTATTCTATTCACGTTATTTGTTCATTCAACCAACATCTTTCCCTACCCCTTTCTCTCCTTCTCCCTTCACCCCATTCCCCTGTTTAATAAGAATTTGCCACAAATTTTGTTCCCCTACATCTACATACATGTTATGGAGATAAATGCATACAAAAGATAAGCTGGTAAACTGATACAAAAGATACCTTTATATATCAAAATCAGTTATTCTACAAGGGGCACAAGTGTGGAGCTCAACACTCTTCATGTTATTCACATGATTTGAGTTTCCCTGTGCATGCATTTTCCTATTTATATCACATGTCAGTGATCAAGGACCAAAACATTCAGCTCTACAGAGTATATTTCATATGTTCAGCTTTCTAGGTCTACCTTACATTATTAAAAAACACAGACCACAGCAATGTTAATTACCCATAAGTCAAGTAAAAAACTTAATGAATCACTTGAAATAATGGATAAATTACATTTATGAAAGTGCATACTTGAAATAGTGTGCACATGCTTTTGATTATCTTAATCAAGACACTTTTCCTAGATTTTATAGATGTGCTAATAATTACATAACATTTATTTTACATACTTTTTTCAAATTACATTCAATATGAAAATACAACCTTGAAAACGTGAAAATAGATACATTATGATTTTAAATATCATATAAAATTTTGTGATTTTTTAATAGGCTACTAGTCAAACCATTAATGCATACTTTATATTTGTTTATTATTATAAGTATATATGAGATATATATATCAGTCTGATATTAGAAGAACTCCCTGTGGACTTGAAAGCTAAATTGCACATTGAAAATATCAACAAACTATAATATCTTTATCGGATTCCTAATTTTTTAAAATTTCTCAAAACTGTAGTTATAGAAAATTATAAACACAGAATCCTAATATTATTGATTTTGGCCTTAATATAATTCTTTTTAAATGGAATAATACAAAGTTTACAGAAGATTATATGAACATTCTACATTTCTACAAAATGTATAAAAGGACTGTGATTCCCTTATATCAGTCTCTAGACCCCCATTATCTATCCAGTAGCCACTAGCCACATGTGGGTGGACACTTGAAATATATCTAGCCCAAACTGAGATGGGCTGTAAATATAAAATAAACACTAGATAACAAATACTTAGTTTAAAAATATGTAAAATGGACATTTATTTTATATTGATTACATGTTGAAATAATGATATTTTGGATATACAGTCAGCCCTCAGTATCCACAGGTTTCTCATCAGTGGATTTAACCAACCATGGATGGAAACTGAGATCCACCCCATTGTTTGAATCCATGGATGAGAACCTGTGAATATGGAGAACCAGCTGTATGTTGAAAAAAATTCATGTATAAGTGGATCCTTGCAGTTCAAAACTGTGTTGTTCAAGAGTCAACTGTATTGTGTTAATTAAAATTATAATATTAAATGATTATCACCAGATTATTTTTATTTTTTAATATGACTACTAGAATATTGAAAAATACATATAAAGCTCTCATTATATTTCTTTTGAACAGATCTTCTAGAAGAAAATATCACAAAACTCCTGATCACTCACACTTTTATCAGTTCTATAGTTGTGGCGCATCTGATGACTCATAAGATGTGATAAATTCACTCAAGTTTTTTTTTACCTTGGTGATATGATTTGATGGATTTTCAACAAACTGAATTTGTCTTTGAATTTTGGCATTGAGAAGACACAAGTCAGAAAGCACCGCTGTGAACCTGTCAAAATTTTAATTCAAAAGCAGCATGTATGAGAGTTGTCTGGACTAATAATTTTGGAATTTTTAGCTTTGGCTATGCAAATAGGTAACAATCATTAAATGTAAAAGACTGAAACATCTATCAAAATTAGTACAGCTGGTAATTTGCATTTCATTAAAATTTACATATGTTTTCATTTGTAAATTTTCTTACACTGTGAGATCCATAAAACCTTTTGAAGTTTAAAGATAGATATCATGAATTCAGTAAAAATTTATGGCACATTTTGTGGATTTGCTCATTTTTCTTTCCTGAAGACAGGAGTCAAAGACTTCATCATTTTCCTGAAGGACCTGAGATTTAAAAAGTTTAATTTCCTACTTTAGAACTAACTAAACTACTTTCTAGTACTGTGACTTCTCTTTGTTTGAGATAAAGACTGCATAAATTTCTTCAATTTAGTCTGTGTTAAATTTTTTTTTGAGTTTTCAAATTTTAAGAAATTAACTGGAACTATTGAGAGATAGTAAGTCCTCCAGGCAGGGAGTGGGAAGGTAAGGAACTGCTTTCTGGATGAAAATTATAGAAATTTTATATGGTTTAAATTATAACTGAAACATCCTGAATATCTGCTATTGATAGTGGAAGAGTTAGCACTTTCATTAAGAGTAGTTGTTAGGTCTATGTTCTCAAAACTTAGTTAAATTAATTTCATATGATGGCGATCATGAAGTTTTATCCAAAGGAAACTTCTTTTTGGTATTCTCAGACATCTTTAACTTCAGTCACATAAAGTAATACAGAGCAAAACATCCCTTAGGGTCTATAAACATAAAAACAAACAACTCCCCCGCCCTGCCACTGCAGACTTTAGCACGTGAAACAGTTATTTTTTATTGCAAGAGCCAGATTTGCTTTGGGAGCACTCATTTCACAAATTTACCTCCAAACTTAGTATAGTCTGAACATACAACCCTTCAACAGAAAAAGGCCAATAGTCTTAGAAAAACTAAACCATTTCTGAAAATAAAACTGATGGTTTTATTTCCTCTTATGTCTATGTCAGCATCATAAAACAGTCAATGTTCAGCCCAATAATTTCAAAAATTTGAACCCCAGATACGTATTTATTAGTAAATAATGGGTTGTTTGAGTTTCTGAATTATTCCCATAATGTAAAATAGCCTAAATTATAGTAGAATTGGAGGCAAGCAGCCACTGCTATACAAGTGGTGGGATATGCAGGGAGCCAGCTGAGTCTCATGGTGCCAACAACTCAGAAGGTCACCAGCTTGCGCAGGGGTGGAGTACTAAAGAGCAGTGGCTAGGAGATGCCCCTTAGTTGGTGTATCACCTGTGAATAACGGGAGTCCAGAGACAAGAGCTTGGTCTAGAAAATGGGGTGAATACCAAGAGATTCAGGACAGTGGATATATGCCAAATCTTAAAGACGTTTTTGATACTAAACTAATCTCTACAGTAAAGCCATAAACCCTGACCATACATAATTTGAGACCATTTCAGTGGCTCAGAGACATCAAAGCTATCTTCATAATAATACCAAGATTTTGTATTTTTTTCGCTGCCATTTTTTTTATGAGTGTGGAGTTTTCAGAGGCTGTATGAAGTATAAAAGGTGATGAATAAATAAATGAAATGCATTCATTTATTTCATTTATTTGAAATACAAATAAATGAAATAAATGAAATACATAAAGTGTGATAAATGAATTCAGGAGCAAATATAAAAATACAGCCAGATATTAAAGACATTTGCAGCAATGTAAAACAGTTTCATTCTTCTCACAATGTTTTTCTTGTTTTCCAAAATATAGTTATTTTAAATTGTTTTAATATTTACTTTTTTTCTTCCAGTTTTATTGAGATAAACTAGATATACAGCACTGTACTGTATAAGTTTAAAGTGTACAGCATAATGATTTGATTTACATACATCATGACAAGTTTACCGTAATAAGTTTAGTGAATATGTATCATTTCATATAGATGCAAAATAAAAGAAATAGAAAAATATCTTTCCTTATGATGAGAACTCATAGGATTACTTTCTAAACAACTTTTATATATAACATACAGCCGTGCTAATTATATTTATCATCTTGTGCATTACATCCCTAGTGCTTATTTATATTATATCTGGAAATTTGTACCATTCGACCACCTTCCTCCACTTCCCCCTCCCCCTAACCCCCGCCTCCAGTAAGCACAAATCTGATTTCTTTTTCTATGAGTTTGTCTGCTTGTTTTTGAAGTTTAATTTGACCTACCACACTATGCTAGTTTCTGTTATACAACACAGTGATTTGATATTTCTATACATTTCAAAATGATCACCGTGGTAAGTCTAGTTACCATCTGTCACCATACAAGGATATTACATAATGATTGACAATATTCCTATATTGGACATTTTATACCTGTGACATTTATTCTATAAATGAAAGTTTGCACCTCTTAATTTCCCTTACCTATTTTTCTCCTCCCAATTCTTCCCGCCCTCAGGCAACCACCTGTTTGTTCTCTGTATCTATGACTCTGTTTCTGTTTCTTTATGTTTGTTCATTTGTTTGGTTTTTTAGATTTAACATACAGTATTAATCTTTCTCTGTCTGACTTATTTCACTTAGCATAATACCCTCTAGGTCCATCCATGTTGTTGCAAATGGCAAGATTTCATTCTTTTTTATGTCTGAGTAACATTCTTTGGGAATATATAACACTTTTATTTTTAACAACCTTATTGGAGTAAAATTGTTTACAGTGTTGTGTTAGTTTCTGCTATATAACAAAGTGAATCAGCTATATGCATACATATATCCCCATATCCCCTCCCTCTCGCATCTCCCTCCCATCCTCCCTATCCCACCCCTCTAGGTGGTCACAAAGTACCGAGCTGATCTCCCTGTGCTATGTAGCTGCTTCCCACTAGCTATCTATTTTACATTTGGTAGTGTATATATGTCATTGCTACTCTCTCTCTTCATCCCAGCTTACCCTTCCACCTCCCCGTGTCCTCAAGTCCATTCTCTATGTCTGCATCTTTATTCCTGTTCTGCCCCTAGGTTCTTCAGAACCATTTTTTTTTTTTTTTTAGATTCCATATATATGTCTTAGCATACAGAATTCGTTTTTCTCTTTCTGACTTACTTCACTCTGTATGACAACTCTAAGTCCATCCACCTCACTACAAATAACTAAATTTTGTCTCTTTTTATGGCTGAGTAATATTCCATTGTATATATGTGCCACATCTTCTTTATCCATTCATCTTTCCTTTTTTTTTCCCACTGTAACAGCTCCTTTACTTTGCAGTGAAAATTGATTTGTATATTTTTTGCCTCTGAGTCCTTAAGGGATTTCTTTTTGATTCAAACAGAAAGTCACAAAAATTATAATCATCCTCATCACTTCACTCAGTCCCATGTAATTAATATTTTTTATCTTCATTTTTTGTTAGCACTTTTATGAATTCATCAGTTTTCCATTAGAGTTCTGAAAATGCTTATTCATTCAGTTCAGCAGTATAGTCAGTTACCAGAAACCTGTACTTGTCAGAGTCTTTTCCATGAATTCCTTGAAGATGAAACCCTTTTATAGGAACATATTTGCAAAAGCATCAGAGTACACCCAGAACTGTCTGTAATTATTCATTCACCTTTCGATGGACACTTGGGCTGCTTCCATGTCCTGGCTATTGTAAATAGTGCTGCAGTGAACATTGTGGTACGTGACTCTTCTTAAATTATGCCCAGTAGTGGGAATGCTAGGTCATATGGTAGCTCTATTTTTAGTTTTTTAAGGAACCTGCACACTCTTCTCCATAGTGGCTTATCAATTTACATTCTCACCAACAATGCAAGAGGGTTCCCTTTTCTCCACACCCTCTCCAGCATTTATTGTTTGTCGATTTTTTGATGATGGCCATTCTAACTGGTGTGA
This sequence comes from Stenella coeruleoalba, assembly GCF_951394435.1. Classification (NCBI taxonomy): domain Eukaryota; kingdom Metazoa; phylum Chordata; class Mammalia; order Artiodactyla; family Delphinidae; genus Stenella; species Stenella coeruleoalba. The sequence goes on along the minus strand of NC_137162.1, from coordinate 75,666,176 downwards.
AGTGATACCTCATTGTAGTTTTGATTTGCATTTCTTTAATGATTAGTGATATTGAGCATCCTTTCATGTGTTTGTTGGCAATCTGTATATCTTCTCTGGAGAAATGTCTATTTAGGTCTTCTGCCCATTTTTCGATTGGGTTGTTTGGTTCTTTGATATTGAGCTGCATAAGCTGCTTGTATATTTTGGAGATTAAATCTTTCTCAGCTGCTTCATTGGCAAATATTTTCTCCCATTCTGAGGGCTGTCTTTTGGTCTTGTTTATAGTTTCCTTTGCTGTGCAAAAGCTTTGAAGTTTCATTAGGTCCCATTTGTTAATTTTTTGTTTTTATTTCCATTTCTCTAGGAGGTGGGTCAAAAAGGATCTTGCTGTGATTTATGTCATAGAGTGTTCTGCCTATGTTTTCCTCTAAGAGTTTGATAATGTCTGGCCTTACATTTAGGTCTTAAATCCACTTTGAGATAATTTTTGTGTATGGTGTTAGGAAGTGTTCTAATTTCATTCTTTTACATGTAGCTGTCCAGTTATCCCAGCACCACTTATTGAAGAGGCTGTCTTTTCTCCATTGTATATGCTTGCCTCCTGTATCAAAGATAAGGTGACCATATGTACATGGGTTTATCTCTGGGCTTTCTATCCTGTTCCACTGATTTATTTTGTGCCAGTACCATACTGTCTTGATTACTGTAGCTCTGTAGTATAGTCTGAAGTCAGGGAGCCTGATTTCTCCAGATCCGTTTTTCCTTCTTATGGTTGCTTTGGCTATTCGGGGTCTTTTGTTTTTCCATACAAATTGTGAAATTTTTTGTTCTAGTTCTGTGAAAAATGCCAGTGGTAGTTTGATAGGGATTGCATTGAATCTGTAGATTGCTTTGGGTAGTAGAGTCATTTTCACAATGTTGATTCTTCCAATCCAAGAACATGGTATATCTCTCCATCTATTTGTATCATCTTTAATTTCTTTCATCAGTGTCATAGTTTTCTGCATAACAGGTCTTTTGTTTCCTTAGTATTTTATTCTTTTTGTTGCAGTGGTAAATAGGAGTGTTTCCTTAACTTCTCTTTCAGATTTTTCATTGTAGTGAATAGGAATGCAAGAGATTTCTGTGCATTAATTTTGTATCCTGCTCCTTTACCAAATTCATTGATTAGCTCTAGCAGTTTTCTGGTAGCATCTTTAGGATTCTCTATGTATAATATCATGTCATCTGCAAACAGTGACACTTTTACTTTTACCTTTCTAATTTGGATTCCTTTTATTACTTTTTCTTCTCTCATTGCTGTGGCTAAATCTTCCAAAACTATGTTGAATAATAGTGGTTAGAGTGGGCAACCTTGTCTTCTTTCTGATCTTAGAGGAAAAGGTTTCAGTTTTTCACCATTGAGAATGATGTTGGCTGTGGGTTTCTCATATACAGCCATCACTATGTTGAGGTAGCTTCCCTCTATGCCTACTTTTTGGAGAGTTTACATCATAAATGGACATTGAATTCTGTCAAAACTTTTTCTGCATCTATTGAGATTTTCATATCCTTCATCTTGTTAATATGGTGTGTAACATTGATAGATCTGCATATATTGAAGAATCCTTGAATTCCTGGGATTAACCCTACTTGATCATGGTGTATGACCCTTTTAATGTGTTGTTGGATTCTGTTTGCTACTATTTTGTTGAGGATTTTTGCATCTATGTTCATCAGAGATATTGGCCTGTAGTTTTCTTTCTTTGTGACACCTTTGTCTGCTTTTGGTATCAGGGAGACAGTGGCCTCATAGAATGAGTTCAGGAGTGTTCCTCTCTCTGCTATATTTTGGAAGACTTTGAGAAGGATAGGTGTGAGCTCTTCTGAAATTGTATGATAGAATTCGCCTGTGAAGCCATCTGGTCCTGGGCTTTTGTTTGTTGGAAGATTTTTAATCACAGTTGCCATTTCAGTGCTTGTGATTGGTCTGTTTATATTTTCTATTTCTTCCTGGTTCAGTCTCAGAAGGTTGTGCTTTTCTAAGAGTTTGTCCATTTCTTCCAGGTTGTCCATTTTATTGGCATAGAGCTGCTTATAGTAATCTCTCATGATGCTTTGTATTTCTGCAGCGTCAGTTGTTACTTCTTTTTCAGTTCTAATACTTTTGATTTGATTCTTCTCTCTTTTTTTCTTGATGAGTCTGGCTAATGGTTTATCAATTTTGTTTATCTTCTCAAAGCACCAGCTTTTAGTTTTACTGATCTTTGCTATCATTTCCTTCATTTCTTTTTCATTTATTTCTGATCTAATCTCTATGATTTCTTCCCTTCTGCTAACTTTAAGGGGTTTTTTTTGTTATTCTTTCTCTAATTGCTTTAGGTGTAAGGTTCGATTGTTTATTTGAGATTTTTCTTGTTTCTTGAGGTTGGACTGTATTGTTATAAACTTCCCTCTTAGAACTGCTTTTGCTGCATTCCATAGGTTTTGGGTCGTCGTGTTTTCATTGTCATTTGTTTCTAGGTATTTTTGATTTCTTCTTTGATATCTTCAGAGACATCCTGCTTATTTAGTAGCATATTGTTCAGCCTCCATGTGTTTGTATTGTTTACAATTTTTTTCCTGTAATTTATATCTAGTCTCATTAGTGTTGTGGTCGGAACAGATACTTGATATGATTTCAATTTTCTTAAATTTATCAAGGCTTTGTGACCCATGATATGGTCTATCCTGGAGAATGTTCCATGAGCACTTGAAAAGAAAGTGTATTCTGTTGTTTTTGGATGGAATGTACTATAAATATCAATTAAGTCCATTCTGTTTAATGTATCATTTAAAGCTTGTGTTTCCTTATTTATTTTCATTTTGGATGATCTGTCCATTGGTGAAAGTAGGGTGTTAAAGGCTCCTAGTATGATTGTGTTACTGTCGATTTCCCCTTTTATGGCTGTTAGCATTTGCCTTATGTATTAAGGTGCTCCTATGTTGCGTGCATAAATATTTACAATTGTTATTTCTTCTTCTTGGATTGATCCCTTGATCATTATGTAGTGTCCTACTTTGTCTCTTGTAACAGTCTTTCCTTTAAAGTCTATTTTGTCTGATATGAGAATTGCTACTCCAGCTTTCTTTTGATTTCCATTTGCATGGAGTATCTTTTTCCAACCCCTCACTTTCAGTGTGTTTGTGACCCTAGGTCTGAAGTGGGTCTCTTATAGATAGCATACGTACGGGTCTTCTTTCCGTATCCATTAAGCCAGTCTATGTCTTTTGGTTAGAGCATTTAATTCATTTACATTTAAGGTAATTATAAATATGTATGTTCCTATTACCATTTTCTTAATTGTTTTGGGTTTGCTTTTGTAGGTTTATTCCCTCTCTTTTGTTTCCTGCCTAGAGAAGTTCCTTTAGCATTTGTGGTAAAGCTGGTTTTGTGGTGAATTCTCTTAACTTTTGCTTATCTGTAAAGGTTTTAATTTCTCTGTCGAATCTGAATGGGATCCTTGCTGGGTAGATCAATCTCGGTTGTAGGTTTTTCCCTTTCATCACTTTAAATATGTCCTGCCACTCCCTTTTGGCTTGCAGAGTTTCTGCTGAAAGATCAGCTGTTAACCTTATGGGGATTCCATTGTATGTTATTTGTTGCTTTTCCCTTGCTCCTTTCATAATTTTTCTTTGTATTTAATTTTTGATAGTTTGATTATTATGTGTCTCGGCGTGTTTCTCTTTTGGTTTATCCTGTATGGTACTCTCTGTGCTTCCTGGACTTGACTGACCATTTCCTTTCCCTTGTTAGGGAATTTTTCAACTATAATGTCTTCAAATATTTTCTCAGACCCTTTCTTTTCTTCTTCAGGGACCCCTATAATTTGAATGTTGATTCTTTTAATGTTGTCCCAGAGTCTCTGAGACTGTCCTCAATTCTTTTCATTGTTTTTTCTTTATTCTGCTCCCTGGGAGTTATTTCCACCATTTTATCTTCCAGGTCACTTATGCATTCTTCTGCCTCAGTTACTCTGCTATTGACAGAGTATTTTTAATTTCAGTAATTGTGTTGTTCATCACTGTTTGTTTGCTCTTAGTTCTTCTAGATCCTTGTTAAACGTTTCTTGTATTTTCTCCATTCTGTTTCCAAGATTTTTGATCATCTTTACTGTCATTACTCTGAATTCTTTTTCAGGTAGGTTGTCGATTTTGTGTTCATTTATTTGGTCTTGTATGTTTTTACCTTGCTTCTTTGTGTGTAACATATATTTTTGTCGTTTCACTTTTTTTCTTTTTCATGGGTGGTGCTGTATTCCTGTCTTACTGGTTGTTTGGCCTGAGATGTCCAGCACTGGAATTTGCAGGCAGTTGGATAGAGCTGGGTTTTGGTGCTGAGATGAGGACCTCTGGGGAGCCTCACTCCAATTGATATTCTCCAGGGTCTGAGGTTCCCCATTAGTCCAGTGGTTTGGACTCCTAGCTCCCACCACAGGAGTTCAGGCCTGACCTTTGGGCTGGGAACCAAGACCCCGCAAGCTTCATGGCACAGTTTAAAAAAATAAAAAAAAGAAGAATGAAAGGAGCAGTACAATATCAAAGAATAAAAAACAACATAAAATTAGAAAGATAAAAATATATTAGGAAAAGTATAACTATAACTGAAACAACTGCAAGAAGGTAAAATAAAAGCACCACAGAAAAAAGAAAAAAAAGGGGCAGGGAGGCCAAAAGGAGAGAACAATCACATAGTATAAAAATAAAATATAATTAGAAAAATAAAAACTAGGAAAAATAAAAATATAAAAGAATCAACAATAATGAATCAACAATGTAAAACAGAACCCCAATCTAAAAGAGGAAAAAAAAAAAGCCTTGGCTCTGGAGGCAGAGTTCAGACGGGTGTGGAACTTAGGCAGAGGTGGGTTTTTGTGTGGGGCAGGACCTAGGTAGGTTGGGGAGGTGACGTTCAAGCGTGGGGCAGGCCCTCTGCTTAGGACCTGCACAGAAGGGTAGAGGCAGTACGTCGAAAGGAGGGCCTCTGGAGTGTGGTGTTCTGGGGTTTGGAGGTAGAGCCCTGGGTGAGGGTGTGTGGGTAGGATTTACATCCAGCTCTTTGGAGGGGGTCCCAGAGGGGGTCTCCCAGTGTAGAGGTGGGGCCCTGGGTGGGGGTGTAGGGGAGGGGCTTGGGTTCTGCACAGCAGGAGGGCGGCTCCAAGCTCAGAGGATTAGGCCCTGGAGCCCAACAGGCTCCCCCATGCCTAAGTGGACAGGCAAAGTACTGCCCCCATTCCCTTCCATTCCTTTGTGCTCCTTCCCCACTGTCTCCCCTGTTGCTCCTGGACCCCTAACCGTGGGTGGGTCCCACTGTGTGTAGGAACTCCTTCCCTCCCCCAGCCACCCCTCAGGAGTGCTGGTCCCGGAGGTCTGGCCTTTACTTTTGCTCCCCCTTCCCTCCCTCCCACTTCCTTAGGACCTGTGCGGCTGGAGGAGGCCTAGGTGGGCAGAGGATAAGGCCTGGGGTCTCAGGAGGTTCCTGGGGGCCCAAGTGGGCAGGGGAAACCTGGCCATGCTCTCTTTTGATCCTCTGCCCTCCCAATGGTTCCCCAATTTCCCCCTTCGGGCATGGGATCCCTTCCCCTCCCCCAGCCACCTCTCAGGAGTGCCAGTCCCATCCGGCCTCCACTTCTCCTCCCCCTCACTCCCCCCACGCCCCATGTCCTACCCGGCCGCCGGGGGTTCCTCCCATCCCTTTAGGTGCCCATGTCCCCCAGGGGTGCCTGGCAGGTGCCCTAGTTGTGAGGAGATGGGTATTCCGTGTCCTCCTAGTACGCCATCTTGACTCTGTCAGTATACCACTCCTTATTTATCCATTTATCTGTTGGTGGGCACAAAGGTTGCTTCCCTATCTTGGCTATTGTAAATAATGCTGCAATGAACATAGGCGTGCAGATATCTTTTTGAATTAGCGTTTCGATTTTCTTCATGTAATATCCAGGAGTGGAATTGCTGGATTGTATAGTAGTTCTATTTTTATTTTTTTTAGGAATTTCCATACTCTTTTCCACAGTGGCTGCACCAATTTACATTCCCATTAACAGTGCATGAGGGTTCCCTTTCCTCCACATCCTGTCTGACACTTGTTATTCGTTGTCTTCCTAGAAATAGCCATTCCAACAGGTGTGAGATGATATTTCATTGTGGTTTTGATTTGCATTTCTCTGATGATTAGTGATGTTGAGCATCTTTTCATATGTCTGTTAGCCATCTCAAAATACAGTTATTTTAAACAAAAGTATGTTAACATATAATGGATGTATTACTGCTATTTTAAGTGAATTAATAAATACTTAAGATTTTTCTCAGTTTTAATTTGTAATGTGGTAAATATTAGTAGAAATAACCCATACAAACAAAGTCTCTTTGAGATGCTCAATAACTTTTAAAAATATAAAGGAGTTATGAGTCAAAATATTTGGGAATCATTATTGTACATTAACAGATTAAAATTGAGAAATTAAACTTCTCAAAAGATACAGAAAATGCATCTTATAAAATTAAACATATTTTCTGATAAATAAGCAGGAATTATTCTTAATAATCTTCATCACAGATTTATTCAAACTATATTCAGATGTAGAAAGAAAAGTTTCTACCTGACTGAATAATCTGAAAATTTACACTTTCAAATCAATAATAATTTGGTCTTTTCAAGTTTAATGATCTTTCTTTTTTCATTTAAATAGTCAATATATGTAGTAGCCAAGGTTTAGATTCCTATTTGTTGCTGAATTTAAAAGTCTTTTTAGAGATTCTCTCCCCTGAATTAAATGCTTTCAGAATGCCACTTCTTTCTTCTCCTCAAGGAGCATCTGGGGATTGAGGATGTCCACTCCATCTTTATGAAAGCACAGAAGATCTGTGCTTGGATGCATATGGTGTCTTAAAAATTCACTTTCTGCTACAGTTTCCATCTGGACTGTTATCTGGGTTGGCAACTCTCAAGTGTGATATTGATAGGTTCCACTGGGAATTTTGAATTATATTGGGATACAGTATCTGAGTGAATGCCTTGGCCATTTTCACATGCTCTCTGCTCTCTGATTAGTCCTCTAGGTGTCCACAGACCCTTTCAGAACTTATGCTTTTTTTTCATTTGGGTCAGCAGTGAATTGCCTCACACCGGAGGCAGAGTGCATGAGCCCAGGAGCTTGCCGTTGGACTCTGCAATATTCTTCAACATTTATTCAGGAGTTTTTATTTTTTAAAAATTTTTATTGGAGTATAGTTGATTTACAATGTTGTGTTAGTTTCAGGTGTACAGCAAAGTGAACCAGTTACATGTATACATATATACACTTTTTTTTTTTAAGATTCTTTCCCCATATAGGCCACTAGAATTTTGAGTAGAGTTCCCTGGGCTATATAGTAGATCCTTATTAGTTATTTATTTTATACATAGCAGTGTGTATATGTCAATCCCAATCTCCCAATCTATCCTTCCCCCCCTTCCCCCCGGTATTCAGTTTTTAAAGCAACACTTCCTCATCAATGATCAGTGTGAAGGAGTGGATAGAGGAAACCAAAACCTGGCATACTAATCACTGTCCTACTGTTGTCTCCCCTCTATACTCACTCCCCATCTCTTGGGAACAGAGGGACAAGCTTTACTCCCCTTCCAGTTTTACTGGGACCACCCTTGACTTCCTCCTCTTCCTTCTTGATTCCATTTTCCCTGATAAGCTCTCATACTAATAAGAGAAAACAAAGCAGAACTTACAATATTTCAAAAATTATATATCTATTATGTTTATATTTTTATATAACCTGAGAAGAGATGAAGAGTTTATATTTTTATATAACCTGAGAAGAGATGAGTTTATAACCTGAGTTTATATTTTTATATAACCTGAGAAGAGATGAAGAGTTTATATTTTTATATAACCTGAGAAGAGATGAAGAGAGAAGATGTTTATATAACCTGAGAAAAAATCTATAGCAAACTTTACACCAAATAATACTAATCATTATACCAAATAATAAAATGTTAAAAACATTTATAGGAAAGTCAAGAACAAAACATGGATGTTCAATATCATCTGTAATATTCAATGTTTGCCTGCAGTTCTTACATAACACTCTGAGACATTAAAAAAAAAAGAGGTGTAAATAAAATGGAAGAGACGTAACAGATATATTTACACTATTGTTATGGCCAATTTGGAAAAACTAAGAGAATTATTGGTCACATTGGTGTTGAATAAATGTGTAAGAATTTTTAGTAAGGTTGTCTGCTGTAAAATAAATATGAGAATGTCAGTAGCTTCAGAATGCCTTTAAAAAGCAAGTAAATTAAAATAAAGTTCCCAGTAGCAATATATCAGCGCAAGTGAGAACTTTCCTGTTCCTTCTTTTATTTCTCCCTTCCCTCTCCTTTCTCAGAAACTACAGTTAACACACTGGAGAGGAAAAACAAGTAAAGAAAGAAGAAGCCAGAAGTCAAAAGAGGAGACCTTTGCTGATCAAATAATCCCTTCCTGCAGTACCTATCTGGGAATGGCAGATATACTTAAAATTAATTTCAAAGCTTTCATTATATAATGGTGCCAGACAATTTAATTTGTGAAATGAGATGATGTCTTAATTTATAATGTAAAAACATGACATGTGATTACAAAAATCCTGACACCACCTGAGCTTTCATGCAAGGCAATGGGAAAAAATTCTACTGAATGTGTCTTAAAGAAACATGGAAGACAAAACTAAGTTGCTTTGTAATTTCATCTATGAGTAATGCTAGTTCAGCTTACTGGTTATGTTATTTCATAAAAGTATATGTCTCTTACTGTCTGACTTTATTCCATCATAAAATAGGTTATGTAGAACATATTTTACATAAGCAAGTTATCAAATCATGGATCTTTGCTTTGGCAAATGTCAGGAAAATTTGGAAATAATTTTTAAAAACTGTAAATTTCTGATATCAAAATGTGCATGTGTACTAACTAGAAGGAATTGCAAGTACTTTTGCAATGTATCAACAATACGGATTATTTTAAATAATAAAAGAGTAGTTGTAATAGGAAACCATACACTTTTACATCTTTAAGATACTTACACTATTTATTATATATACCTATAAAATCTTATCTTGTAACATGAAGTCCAATGGACATGAACCCTGTCAAACCTTTTTCCTAAGCCTCAAATTAGAATTATTTGCTTTCTCTTTGTGTGCTCCCATTGTTCCTCTTAAATAATGCCTGCATTTTGGGGTATTGCAGTGGGGTCAGCTTTCTCTCCTGTTAGATTAGGCTCCTTAACAACAGGACTAATATCCTCTTAATTTTTGTATTCTCTTTGCTTCATATATTCTAGATACCTATTAGAAAAGTAATACAAAATAATTGTTAAAAGAAATATTAATATATAACTTAGAATTCTCACAGTCATGAATTTTTTTTACTATTATGAATGGTTATGATGTTTCTCTAAATTTACTACTTTCCTTTCGCTATTTATTACATTGTTAATCATTGTTAACATTACATGATTATACATGACCTATGCTTACAAATCCTCAAGAATGATTCCTTTGGCTTCTATCTTCAAATAGCTAAATTTACATAAACCAAGCAAACTATTATAAAACGTATATTAAAAATTATGATCCATTTGAGTGACATTGTTATTATACATATTATAATAAAATATTATGTAATTTTATTTTCTGACACTAAATAATGGAAATTTTAAGACATTTGCCTGTCATGCTATGAAAAATGAGAAAAGATTTACTTTGAAAAAGTAAAACAGCCATAAATCTGTGTAATGGTTGATAACAGCCAATATTTTAAAGAAAACAAGATAGTAGCTTAATATATTCCCACTGAACTTTAAATTTTATAAATAAAATATAAGTAGCTAGGAAAGAAACTCACATTCCAAAGGGAAAATAAAACACAGTACATCTAAGGCAGAAGCAAACTAAAAAACATGATGAAGATCTCTGGAAGGTATTCTACAATTTCATAGTATACCCTGAAATGATCTACATACAATCTGTCTAATAATGACATTTATTGCCCCAATTTAGCATAATATAAGAAATACAAATGGCATATTTACCCTATTTTCCTCTTTTTAAAAATGTCTATGTCTCCTTCTTGGAATGTGCAATTTACAATGTGTATATGACGCACTGTATTTACAACCTTACCTTCCCCTTCCTTCTACTTTTCATCCACCTATTTGTTCTCTTTCTCTTCTTTTTTTTAACCTCTGTCTTTTTCTTAATGAAACCCTGTTTCTTGCCTCCTTTGGTCTTTAGAATGCAGGGGAGATATGCCCATCTCAAGTCCAGGAATAGGTTTTGATTGATTTAAGTCAATCATAATGGTTCTATTCCCTTTATCAATGATTGGTTTAATGATGCTACGGGTCACAATTTTGGCTAATGAGAACAAAGAGAAACTTCTGAAGGGCTTCTAGGAAATGTGTCCTTGCTCTTATTGATTATGGGAGAGTCCCTTTTATAACCCTGGATTATAGGGGCTAAAAGATATTTTGACACAGAAGAACCAGCCTAAGATAATATAACATAAGCTAGCAAAGCAAAAACATTTGAAAATCTGGGTCCCTGAAGCCATCATTGAACCATGTCTCCATCAGTTTGGGCTGCTATAAGAGAATACCATAGACTGGGTGACAACAAACATTTATTTCTCAGATTCTGGAGGCTATAAGTCTGGTGGGGGGCACTCTTCCTGGTTTGCAGATAGTTGTTTTCCTGTTGTATCCTCCCATGGTAGAGAAAGAGGGAATGGAAACAAGCTCTCTCATGTCTCTTCCTGTAAGGGCACTAATCTCATCAAGAGGGCTCCAATCTCCTGACCTAATTACCTCCAAAAGTCTGCATCTCCAAATACCATTACATTTGGGATTAGGGTTTCAACATATGAATTTTAGGGGAACACAAACACACAGTCCATAGCACATGGGTTCAACATGTTCTGGAGCTCCCCTAACCTGGACTTCTTTCATGAGACAATAGGTTTCTTTGTTGTACAGACAAATTTGAATCTTAGCATTAAATAACTGAAAAAATTCTACAGGATATAGAACAATTCTACAGCAACATCACAGGTGATAACACTTTTGAAGACTGACGCAGTAATTCTCTGAATGTACCAATATTGTGATTTTTTGTACCCCTCTTCATTGAGACTCCTTTGAAATCCATCATGCATTAAGAATGCTGCTTCTTTTCTTGGTAATTTCCACATTTTCTTGGTAAAATTAACATTTCCCATTTTTAACCTTTTCTTAAAGGTGAGGTATAGTAATACATTCTGTGCCTTAAAGGTAAGGAGAACACACTTGCACAATTCAGTGGTCAACACAGTAAATGATAATGTAAACACAACTCAAATCAAATAAGAGAAGAACTCTGGAAGCTGCCTGCATACCTCTGCCCAATCACAATCCTGACTTCTAATACCATAGATTAGCTTTGCTTGTTTTGGAACTTGTCATAAATGGACTCATAAAGGATATATTATTTTCATTAGATCATTTCTTTTATATAGAGTATGTTTCTAAAATCCATGTATTTTTGTAAGTAGCTACTAATTACTCATTTTTTTGCTATATGGAATTCTGTTTAATGAAAATATCACCATTTACCATCAATTTTAATATTATTTATAATATTAAATATATATAAGTATTATTATTAATTTATTAAGTTATTAAAAATGTGAAAATGTAAGCCACAAACCATACAAGGTACTGGAAATATATAAAACTGACTGAGATCTCACATCCAGAACACATAAAGAATCCCTAGGATTAAGTAAGATAAAGACAGAAAAACAATAAAATGAGTGAGAAATTCACAAGTGCTGTACAATGGAAGACACCTAAGTCTCCAATAAAAACCTGCCAAGATTATTTTTATTAGTAGTAGTCATAAAAGTACATATTAAAGCATAATTAAATTCCACTACACATTACATTCCTGAGAACTGCCAAGAAAAAAAAAAAAAGACAACACCAAGTATTAGCAAACAAGTGGAGCAATAGGAAATTTTAGACTGTGCCATTAGGGTTGGGAATTAGATCAATATTTTAGAAAATATTTTTCTTGCTCTTACAACTTGACTATATGCATTTTATGACATAAAAATTTCATTCATAGGTATATCTTTACCTGGTGGCCATTTGTTTCGAGGGACATGTGCTTGAATATTTTTAGTAGAATCAATCTGATTGGTCCATAAAACTGGAAAGTACTTTTTAAAAATCATCCGAATGTGTGCTTTAATATCATTCAAGTTTCTATATCAGTTCAGTTGTGTGGGTGGTGTAGTAATTTACAAACAACTGAGCATTAAAGAATGGAGAAAAATAAGGAATAAGAGTTTAGTGTTGAACCTTGACAGAAATTCCCTGGAAGTCTATTGTGTTCAAAATCCAAGAACACTAAACCTAGCTATATCAATTACAGAATCCATTATTATGTTTATTGAGCTAACTCTCATTCTCCACAACAATTTTTCACACCCTCTGAACTATTCTCAAGCCTAATGTATCAGCCATGGATGTGTATTGTTCAGCTCTCCCTTTAAGAGAGACCCAGTGGAAGCAATGTAGTTGGTTTACTGACTCCAGCTGCCAAAACTCTGAATCCATCAGAACATTCAGGATGGATATATTTCTCACTGGGCTGCTCCCAGCCAATGATTGTGCATGGCAGAGAGAACAGAGCACTGTTTCTGTCTGACAAAGGACTCTTTAAATGTACACTCTTTGCCCCATCAGACTGGTTGAGAATTTCTCAGAGTGCACTGTAGTCTGTGACTTCTCCTGTTCAATCATCTTTCTTTTCCTATTTCCTTTAATAGTTGTCAGACCTGCATTTGGTCTAAAAACTCTCATTGCTTACTGCTACTACTTCTGTCCTTTGCCCCCTGCATTGACTTTTCCTCAAATAAATCTTTTGCACATCCAATTCCATCTTGGTGTTTGTTTCCAAGAGGACTTGAACCAGCATGTCTAATAACCTACGCCTTCTCCAAAAACTCTCAAAAGTATTATCTCACTGTCTTACCTTACAGAGATTCTAAAAGCAAACTTACATTTTTATCAATTAATTCTTCCTTCCAGATTATTAAATAAAAGTTGATCTTCTGCTTTAGATTAAAGGTGACTGAAAATTATTCGCCACTTTCCAATGAGTAGTGAAATCTAATTTTTATACCCTTAAAACTGAACTGGAGCTTCTGAGACCAGATCACATGGAGCCTTGCAGATTTCAACCAAGTCTCTTAGAACACTCTTTCGGGGAGGCCTGGGGCACTATGTAAGAAGTTAGATTACCCTGAGACTAGAAATAAATCACATACTGGCCTCTGATCCATAACCCCAGCTAAACCCAGCCTTCTGGCCATTTCTACCAAGGCACAAGGCATGAAGGAAGTAATCTTGGATGGTCTAGACCCACCCATCTACCAACAATCTCTCAATGGCACATGGTACAGAAGAAGTGCCCAGCTAAGCTTGCCCTAAATTCCAGACCCTCAAAGTCTTAAGCTATAAGTAGATACAGTGAAATTATTATTGCGAAGTTTCAGAATAGTTTATTATACAACAATGGATAACATGAACACTCTTTCCTCTCTGTGGGCCATTTCTCAACCTTGTATTCTGTCCTTATCCATATTGTTTTGTGAAGGATATAGAGCTATAGTTTGTCTCCTTTGCCTCTAATATCCAAGTTCACACTCTCTTCTGATACCATTTTTAATACGCTTAAATCTTAAAAACACGGACTCTGTGGACTAGACCTTTTTTTTTCTTTTGCAGTACGCAGGCCTCTCACCGTCGCGGCCTCTCCCGTTGCGGAGCACAGGCTCCGGACGTGCAGGCCCAGAGGCCATGGCTCACGGGCCCAGCCGCTCTGTGGCATGTGGGATCTTGCCGGACCGGGGCACAAACCCGTGTCCCCTGCATCGGCAGGCGGACTCTCAACCACTGCGCCACCAGGGAAGCCCCGACTAGACCTTTTGAGCTAACAATAGACACCAACATTTCAGTGGTTTAGTAACACAAAAATGTATATCTTGTTATTGTTCGAGTCCTGGGGAAGAGTTAAGATGGTCAGAAGAGCTCTACTACATGATCATTCAAATACTTGTGCTTCTCTCATCTTGAGTATCCATCCTTGAGGGATCATCATAGTCTGCCTCTATAATACAGAAGAGAGAAGAGACAGAAAAGGGGCACAGAAGATTTTATACACCAGGCACGATAGAGGAACACCTCAAAACTGCTCATAATTGGGACTTCCCTGGTGGTGCAGTGGTTAAGAATCTGCCTGCCAGTGCAGGGGACAAAGGTTCGAGCCCTGGTCTGGAAAGATCCCACATGCCGCCAAGCAACTAAGCCCATTTGCCACAACTACTGAGCCCACGTGCCACAACTATTGAAGCTCGCGTGCCTAGAGACCGTGCTCCACGACAAGAGAAGCCACTGCAATGAGAAGCTTGTGCACCACAACAAAGGGTAGCCCTCACTCGACACAACTAGAGAAAGCCTGCATGCAGCAACAAAGACACAACACAGCCAAAAATAAATAAATAAATAAAATAAATTTATATATATTAAAAAAAAAAAACTGCTCATAATCTACTGACTAGAACAGAGTCAAATGGCCACAACTACCTGCAAGGGATCCTAAAATACAGTTGCAAACCCAAGAACAGGAGAAAATGATTCTTGAAGAAGAACATAGGTTCTACCATATTTACTACTAGATGAAGCAAGTTATTTGTTAAAGTGCCCCAAATAACTATGAAAGCTGGGCATTTTGTAATTCTTATTTAAAGAATTAGCAAATAATTTTATGAATTCCTGCTATCAGATAACTCCATGAGAGCAGTCTTTACATAATCTCTTCCTCCTTCTTCTCCACTCACTTCCTTCATCCTCAAGGTATCTCTGGAACTACTCATAGAACATAGACCACTGTATACAACTAACAGACATTTAATAAAAGCATGATTTAATAAATTAGTATGTTTTTTTCAAAAATATTAAAACTTATCATTTTTATATGTAATATCAGTTTCCTATAGCATTATACTGAGAGTCTAACCTTTTCCTACTAATAAGGGATGCCTGTTTTTTATACATTACGTTATACATTAATGTATCTATTTTAGGTCTCTATTACATGTTCACTCACTATCCTATCTTAATTCCCAGAACTTTATAATAATTCTTTATATGACAAACAGCAAGTACCTCACGCCCAAATTATTCATTAAACCATATTGGTTGTATTTGATCTTATTACTGTGTTTTAGATCCAAACTCTCTGGTAAATAAAAACGCTTTGAGCCAAAATGTCAACATGAGGAGCTCTGGGACCTTCTCTTCATAAAACAACCATAGGTGGCTAAGGTCTCTGGAAATTGTCCTAAGGGCATGCAGCAAAAGAAGAAATATTTATTCAAGAAAATTTGTTAACTCTTATTAAGAACAGCAAGAATCTGTGGCACTTGAGCAATGACCTGACCCCTCCTGCTCGTCCATCACCAATGCAGAAGCTGTGGCCAAGGAAATGGGGCTCTCTCTCCTCTCATTTTCTGAGTAAGTGATATAGCATCCCTCCCAGGAGGATCAGGGACCAGGATTTCTCATCCTTCTAAACTCCCAGTTGCAGAGGCTAAGTTCTTAGTAGGTGTTGCCAAGAAAATGGGGGCTTCCTTCCTCCACTTAGCTCCCACTCATAAGGCAGAGTTATATTCCCAGAAATGGCAGGCTGAGAATATTGGGTCGATGATCACTATCATTCCCACTTAATGATGGGGTAAGTTACCATTATGGAAGAAACAAGCAAAGAGAACTAACAGCCACTGTCCCCATTCAGCACTGTACTCTAGAGGACGGGTATCATTCAAAGAGAAGGGGGCCATTGTTCCCTCCCACAGCCCTAGACAAAGACTCAAAAATTTTTCCCAGGGGACCAGGCTCTCCCTGAAAATGCCTTTACAGCTCTCCCATGAAGCTCTCCCATGGAAAATGGAAAATGCCTTTATTTGAAAAAGAGTGTGGTGAAGTTCAAGCATAAGATACTCCCAAGACAATGGAGATTTCAGTGGTAAACAGTAAGAGCAACAGGCTAAACCTTAGTCCATATAGTTTACCAGAAAGTATCAGAGAATGAGACAGCTAAGATGAACCCTTCTAGGGTCAGTATAAAGCTCAAAGACTAAATCTTTAAAAGAAGCCTGAATTTAATAGGATCAGAATATGGAGCAATCCCAAGGCATCATCAAAAACAACAGAACAATCAGCCTGCAACTAGAGAAACTGAGTGGAATACCAGCAGAGGCAGACAGATTCATGGAGAGATCAGGAAAAGACATAGTCAAAGATGGTCATGCAAAAACCAGTCATCTCAGTGTGTTTGTGTGCATACCCAAGGCTGCACCCTCGGAGCATCAGTATCAGAGGCTTCACAATGAAGGGCAAAAAGATTTCAATGAAATACTCAGAATACCAATTCTTCATAATTGCACATAAACATTTTCCAGGATAGACCATATGTTAGGGCATGAAACAATCTTCAATACATTTAAAAGGTTTGAAATCACACAAAGTGTGTGCTCACACCACAATAAAATGAAATTAGAAATAAATAACGGAAAGAAATTTGGGAAACACACAAATACTTTGATATTAAACAACACACTCCTAATTAACCAATGAATCAAAGAAGAGATCACAAGGGGAAACAGAAAACATAAAGAGATGGATAAAAATGAAGATAGAGCACACCAGGGTGTATGGGATTCAGCTAAAGCAATGCTTAGAGGGAAATTTAGATGTGTAAACACCTACATAAAAAGGGGAAAGATCTCTAATCAGTAGCAAAATCTCCTACCTTAGAACATAGAAAAAAATAAAAAGAGCAAACTATACTAAAAAAAGGAAGAAATAATAAGGATTAGAGGAAAATAATGAAATATGGAATAAACAAAATTGACATGCCTTTAGCAATACTAACCAATTTTTTTTTAAAGAGAGAGGATTTAAATAAACAAAATCAAGAATGAAAGAGGGGACATTATTACTGACCTTGCAGAAATATAAGGGATTATAAGAAAATACTATGAATAATTATATGCCAAAAAATTAGACTAGATAAAATGGACAAATTTACAGAAGCACATAAAACTATCAAAACTGACTCAAAAACTGAGCAGAAATCTGAATATACCAATAAGTAAAGGGACTGAGTTAGTGACCAAAAAAACTTCCAACAAAGAAAAGCCCCCAGTCAGATGGCTTTATGGTGAATTCTAACAAACGTTTAAGGAAGAATTAACATCAATCTTTCTCAAACTCTTCCAAAAAGCTGAAGAAGATGTAACTCTTCCTAACTCATTTTATGAGGACAATATTACCCTGATACTAAAGCCAGACAAAGACATCACAAGGACAAACAAACAAAAACCTATAGAACAAACAAACAAAAACCTATAGACCACCATCTTTTATGAATATAAACAAAGGAAAACATAGGTGTAAAACATCATTACCTTGAATTAGGCAGTAGTTTCTTAGATATGCTACCAAAAGCATGAGCAATAAAAGAAAAAGTAGATAATTGTCCTTGGTTTTTGTAAAAAAAAAATAAAAATTAAAAACTTTTGTGCTAAAAAAGACACAACCAAGGAAGTGAAAAGATAATCTACAGAAGGGAAGAAAATGTTTGCAAATCATGTATTTAATAAGGGACCTGTTTCTAGCACTTGTATAGTTTAATCAGTCTTACACAGACAATACATATTTTCCCATAATTATTGCTCAGCATCATTATCTTGTCATCACATTGTCCCTGTCCTTTTCTTCTTACTTTGAATAATTTATCGGTTAGATAAAAGATTTACTTGTAATTCTTTTCCAAAAAGGATGCTTTCATCTCTAAATACTTCTCTGTGTTGCCACTGCATGCGAATCGTAGGTTGGCAAAGTGTGAGATTCCTGGGTCATAATACTTTTCCTTCACAATTTTGTAACAAAAGTTTCTTTTTTTTCCCCAACAAGTAAAGAACCACTTTTTTGCCTCCCTAACTTCAATTAACCTTCTCACATGCATGTTCTGGGCTTAGTTTACATATGAAAGTGAATACCTCTTAAATAAACATATATAATAACAAAATTTCTGAGAGCAAGTTGATGATTCAAGCAATAATAATATACTAATATTTTAAATCAACTTAAATGCTAAGGATTAACACTGATTTATAAACACAGATACACAAATGTTAGAACATTAGCCAAGAATTTTTATTGGTTTCACCACAGGAGTTTCATAGATGTGTTATCTACTTAGCCATACAACTTCTCATGGTGCTTAGTTTATAAAGAGCATAAATGCAAATGGATATACACACACACACACACACACACACACACACACACACACACTCATACCTCCCCAATGATGTCTACTTTTCCCAGTTATAGACACTTCTAAAACAAATTTTACAATACTGAGGTTATGCCCTATAGATACTGTTCTGAATGTTTATAGTTAAGTTCATTATACTGTATTTGTCTTTATTGCTCTAGGGTTTATAGATTCCATTAAAATGACACAGGGCATGCTTGTTTCAATGAAAATTGTACTAAACCTGGACCAAAGAAAATTAGCATAATTCCCGCTGAAGGGTAACTTGAAAACTTGTGAAACCCTTCATTTTTTAAAAAAGGAAGCCTGACTTTGAACACTTGATATTTATTTAATACTGTGTAAACTTGTAAACATGGGTTAAATCTTCTCAGCAAAAGTAAGTGAAATTAAAGTTTAGTTCAAAGGAAAATCAGTACTGCAGAAAGTTAGATGAGAATGAAAATAAATTAAAATTACAGAAATTAAAAAAATATATAAATTAGAAAAGGTAAAAATCACACCAAGAGGACGTGGAGAGCACACATGACAAGTTTAACATTGTCCAAAATATTATATGGAGCATGGAATCAAAAAAAAATGCCATTAGTATTTTTGTTGTAGAATCTAGAGTAAATAAGAATATTTTGATTTAAATCATCCTTTTTCAATGGTAACATAGATGTTTGTTTTATTTATTCGTTTTGATAACATTCATTTACTGAGAGAATATTCTGCAGAGTGGAAAGGCACATGACAAGTAAGCTATACATTTTAGTTGGAGAATCTTCATAAACAAATTTACTTCAAAGCAGACTGTCGTGACCACTATACAAGATGTATTAAGTGCTGTGGGAATACAAAGAAGGGAGATGTGACCCCTTATTGGTGTGATCAAAGAAGGCCTCATAGAAAAGGTCACATTTGAGGGACTCGAGAAAGATAATAGGATTTCAAAACTCACAGTTCGGAGGGTGGGTAAGGCCTCAGAAGGAACATGAATAATTTAAACAAAAGTCTTAAACCAGAAATGTAGCAAAAAATGATAAGGAGATCTGTTTGAGTGTGTAGCAGAGGGCTTGAAGGACTGTAATGAGAGGCTAAATTAAAATGTGACATCAGTGCCAGAGTTATAGAAGCCTTGGATGCCGGACTGAGGGCTTCTTTATCAATTTGATAGAAAACTATGAGTTTTAATTTGAAAAGTTTTTTATCTAGAAGTTGTTACAAAGTGTCAAACATTTAAAGAGTGAGATTCAGGAGCTTCATGGATTACATTGTCATATATTAGCTAGATTATGCCTCAAAGTACTACCTTAAACATCCTTTTTCTAAATGTATCATGGACTGAACATTGTAACAACAACAAAGACGTTATCAAGACATAAAGGCAGACTTGACACTGCTCCAGTGCTTGTAGGAGGAATAAATAATGAGGATCTAATATGATATGATAATAACTTAGCATAAAATATTTGGACGTTTTCCCAACTATTTGAAATTTTCATTTGCAATCATTACTCTTAAGGATGAACAGTTTGCTTTTAAGATATAAGCTAATAAAAGTATGAGGCACTGCCATTATCAGCTATTTTAAGATAGTGTTTATCAAATTCTTTATAAATCCTTCTTTAGCTGAATTTTGTCAAAATTGAACACCCATTTATAATAAAAACCCTCCAGAAAGGAGGCATAGAGGGAACTTTCCTTAACATAATAAAGGCCATATATGACAAACCCACAGCCAACATGGTCTTCAATGGTGAAAAACTGAAACCATTTCCACTAAGATCAGGAACAAGACAAGGTTGCCCACTCTCACCACTACTATTCAACATAGTTTTGGAAGTTTTAGCCACAGCAATCAGAGAAGAAAAAGAAATAAAAGGAATCCAAATCAGAAAAGAAGAAGTAAAGCTGTCACTGCAGATGACATGATACTATACATAGAGAATCCTAAAGATGCTACCAGAAAACTACTAGAGCTAATCAATGAATTTGGTAAAGTAGCCGGATGCAAAATCAATGCACAGAAATCTCTGGCATTTCTTTACACTAATGATGAAAAATATGAGAGTGAAATTAAGAAAACACTCCCATTTACCACTGCAACAAAAAGAATAAAATATCTAGGAATAAATCTACCTAAGGAGACAAAAGACCTGTATGCAGAAAACTATAAGACACTGATGAAAGAAATTAAAGATGATACAAATAGATGGAGAGATATACCATGTTCTTGGATTTGAAGAATCAACATTGTGAAAACGACTCTACTACCCAAAGCAATCTACAGATTCAATGCAATCCCTGTCAAACTACCACTGGCATTTTTCACAGATCTAGAACAAAAATTTTCACAATTTGTATGGAAACACAAAAGACCCCGAATAGCCAAAGCAATCTTGAGAAAAAAAAATGGAGCTGGAGGAATCAGGCTCCCTGACTTCAGACTATACTACAAAACTACAGTAATCAGGACAGTATGGTACTGGCACAAAAACAGAAATATAGATCAATGGAACAGGCTAGAAAGCCCAGAGATAAACCCATGTACATATGGTCACCTTACCTTTGATAAAGGACGCAAGAAAATACAGTGGAAAAAAGACAGCCTCTTTAATAAGTGGTGCTGGGAAAACTGGACAGGTACATGTAAGAGAATTAAATTAGAACACTCCCTAACACCATACACAAAAATAAGCTCTAAATGGATTAAAGACCTAAATGTAAATCCAGACACTATCAAACGCTTAGAGGAACACATAGGCAGAACACTCTATGACATAAATCACAGCAAGATCCTTTTTGACCCACGTTGTAGAGAAATGGAAATAGAAACAAAAATAAACAAATGGGACCTAATGAATCTTAAAAGCTTTTGCACAGCAAAGGAAACCATAAACAGGACAAAAAGACAACCCTCAGAATGAGAGAAAGTATTTGCACATGAAGCAACTGACAAAGGATTAATCTCCAAAATTTACAAGCAGCTCACGCAGCTCAGTATCAGAAAAACAAACAACCCAATCCAAAAGTGGGCAGAAGACCTCAATAGACATTTCTCCAAAGAATATATACAGATTGCCAACAAACACATGAAAGAATGCTCAACATCATCAATCATTAGAGAAATGTAAATCAAAACTACACTGAGATATCATCTCACACCAGTCAGAATGGCCATCATCAAAAAATCTACAAACAGTAAATGCTGGACAGGGTGTGCAGAAAAGGGAACCCTCTTGCACTGTTGGTGGGAATGTAAATTGATACTGCCACTATGGAGAACAGTATGGAGGTTCCTTAAAAAACTAAAAATAGAACTACCATATGACCCAGCAATCCCACTACCGGGCATATACCCTGAGGAAACCATAATTCTAGAAGAATCATGTACCAAAATGTTCATTGCAGCTCTATTTACAATAGCCAGGACATGGAAGTAACCTAAGTGTCCATCAACAGATGAAGGGATAAAGAAGATGTGGCACATATAATGCAATATTACTGAGCCATAAAAAGAAATGAAACTGAGTTATTTGTAGTGAGGTGGATGGACCTAGAGTCTGTCTCACAGAGCACCTAGAATCTGTCACACAGAATGAAGTCAGAAAGAGAAAAACAAACACCATATGCTAACACATATATATGTAATCTAAAAAAAAAAAAAAAGGGTCATGAAGAACCTAGGGGCAAGACGGGAATAAAGACCCAGACCTACTAGAGAATGGACTTGAGGATACGGGGAGGCGGAAGGGTAAGCTGGGACAAGGTGAGAGAGTGGCATGGACATACATACACTATCAAACATAAAATACCTAGCTAGTGGGAAGCAGCCGCATAGCTCAGGGAGATCAGCTCAGTGGTTTGTGACCACCTAGAGGGGTGGGATGGGGGGGTGGGAGGGAGGGAGACGCAGGAGAGAAGAGATATGGGGACATATGTATAACTGATTCACTTTGTTATACAGCAGAAACTAACACACCATTGTAAAGCGATTATACTCCAATAAAGATGTAAAAAATAAATAAATAAATAAATACATCCCTCTTTAGGATTCCTTCTTTAATCCCTCTTTAGTGCTTTATTTTCGAAATATATTTGGCATTGTATTGCACATTAATCATTTAATACCTATGCTAAACTTTTAACTAACAGTAGTTCCTCATCGGAAAAGTTTGAAAGTTCTGTAAAGTATAAGAATATTTGCAAACTCTATTTATGTGTGAGGAACCTCTTTGTGTGAGGAAAATATTTGAATTTTTATGTGTGAAAATCAAGTTAGTTGAGACTAGAAAATATAATCTGTAGGTACTCTAAATTGAGCATGTGTTGTGCAGGATGTTCCTATTTGTCAAACATGAAGGAAGGAGTGAGGCACTCATCTCAGGGTTGGGATATGATCAACCTTTTAACATATATGGTATGAGACCATCCAGCATTCAGACCAGGAGAGAGGACCAGTGTCAACGTGTTAATTAAAAATTTGTTTAAATATTAGATCTTAATTTATTTATTATTTAGATTAAAATAAATATCAACAGGAGTCCTGATGTTTGCTTCTACATCACTATCAATCTTTCTGATCCCTACTTTGTAAATCACTACTCTACAATTATACCTTAAGCTTCATATTAAAATTCTATTCAGATGTGAATGTAGCAACAGAAATATCTCTCATTTCCAACTGTCTGCATAAAATAGTAACACCTGATTACATTAGAATAATCCACTCTTTTTGGTTGACTGTTCTATATTTTCCCTTACCTGAAAATTTTACAAGCTTACTTTGCCTGTGGTTTAAGCTATACTATTAGCCATATTATTCTTTAAACAGTGGGTAATTTTGGAATCATTTTGTTTTCACCTACTTGGGTTTGTTAGAAATTGTATGTTAGACTAGCTCTATTCTTTAATTCTTCATGGACCTATTAAGCCTGACCACTGATTTCTTCCGCTCTAGACCTACTAACATCTTTATCTTCTTCTTCCTCCTCTTCTTCTATTTTTAAACCACTATCATAATGTTAGAAGACATACCGCAGAAAACTAACACATTAGTCAGGGGAATGCAAAACATATATAGGGTGGCAACTTTAAGAGAGAGAGGGCCAGAAGAAGGCACTGTATTGAAAATGATTGATGGTATATGTCAGTTGATTTGAAAAGGAGTCAATGAACTCAGAATTTAAGGCAGAGAAAATGCAAGGATATTAATACTACCAAGTAGTAGAATACAAAATCTGAGCCCATGTGAGATAGATTTTTGCCACTTGATGAAACCTGTGAGCTCAGATTTTCCTAAGTCATTTGTTTCTTTTTATTATTGTTTAGATGCAAGAAATTAATATTTGTGTAGAATGAGAGGTATGAGAAGATTAAATAATTAAAGATTGATTGATTCATTTAATAGGCTGATTTTTGAAGCCAAGGGAAAATATATCAAAACCAAAGGAGCTGAGGTCTAAATAGACATTTCTCTAAGAAAGACATACAGATGGCCAAAAAGCACATGGAAAGAAGCTCAACATTGCTAATTATTAGAGAAACGCAAATAAAAACTACAATGAAGTATCACCTCACACCAGTCAGAATGGCCATCATCAGGAAGTCTACAAACAATAATGCTGGAGAGAGCGTGGAGAAAAGGAAACCCTCCTACACTGTTGGTGGGAATGTAAATTGGTACAACCATTATGGAGAACTGTATGGAGGTTCCTTAAAAAACTAAAAATAGAACTACCATATGATCCAGCAATGCCACTCCTGGGCATATATACATAGAAAACCATAATTTGAAAAGATACATGCACTCCAATGTTCACTGCAGCACTATTCACAATATCCAAGACATGGAAGCAACCTAAATGTCCATCAACAGAGGAATGGATAAAGAAGATGTGATACATATATACAACAGAATATTACTCAGCCATAAAAATGAATGAAATAATGCCATTTGCAGCAACATGGATGGACGTAGAGATTATCATACTAAGCAAAGTAAGTCAGAGAAAGACAAATATCGTACAATACCACTTGTATGTGGAATCTTAAAAAAAAAAAAAGTTACAAAAGAACTTATTTATAAAACAGAGACAGACTCACAGACTTCAAAAACTAACTTACATTTACCAAAGGGGAAATGTGGGGTGGGAGGGATAAATTAGGAGTTTGGGATTAACATATACACACTACTATATATAAAATAGATAATCAACAAGGACCTACTGTATAGCACAGGGAATTCTACTCAATATTCTTTAACAACCTATACGGGAAAAGAATCTGAAAAAGAATATATATATATATATATGTATGTATATATATACACATATCTGAATCACTTTGCTCTACACCTGAAAGTAACACTGCAAATCAACTATATTCCAACATAAAATAAAAATTAAATAAAACAAACATAGGAGCTGATTACATGGATGTCTAAATATCTAAAAACCAGCATAGATTTTTGGTTCATAAGAAGCACATAGATTGACTAGAACCCCATTTTTACCACCGCTCTGCCACGTGCCTCTGGAGCCACAGTGCCAGTGGGGCACCCTGAGGGCAGAGGCAGAGCAGTAGTGCTTGGTCCTACATGGCTGAGCTTCTCAAGGAGAAGCTGGCACTGGCAACAGAGGTGGTGAGGTAGTCTAATGGGGAGTCCTACGGGACATTGATGACCATAAGTAAGCTTGTCTGAATCTGCATGTGACAATCTGCAGGGACTCCCAGAGATAACTGGGTGAGACTTTGTAGTGGGAACAAAAGACACTGTGATTTGATCACTAGTGTTTATTGCTCCCTTAGAGTAGTAAAGCTCAAGAACACTCAGATACAAAGAGGAGTAGAGAAATCAACAATCACAGGCAACAGTTTGAGGTTGGTTTTGTGGAAGCAGAATCACTCACACTGAGATCATGGCTCAAGCCATGAACATAAATGCGGTTTGTAAATGAAAGGTGAGAAGAGAAATGTGAGAAAAAGATTTAAGAGATATCCTCATTTATTCTGCTATTTAATTTACATTAATATATTTTTTTTCTATAACCACTGAGACTCCAAACTTTTGATTTTTGGTGAATAAGTGTTGAGAAAGGGGAGAAAATGAATCAAATAAAGTAGAATGTGTCCCTAAAGATAAAGCCATTTAAGTCATAGGATGCAGATGAGAAGTTTTAAGTATTATTCATAAGAGGTCATTACTGTAGAGATGTACATATTAAATTTTGCTTAATATAAAGACAGAGACATATCGGCACTGTTAAGGTCATTTTAATTAAAACTGGGGAAAAAAATCACTCATGTTTGAGATTCTATATTTCATTTTAGTAGCCCTGATCATATGTGCTCTAGAGAAATTCTTTAGTCTATTTTCAGAGATATATTTTCTCAACTATAGGTTTGGTTACTTTAAAAAGGTATGAACCACATAATTTTGTATCTTTTGAAATCCCATTTTAAGCAAAACTTCTTTCTTTGTCCTATTTTATTCAGCAGCAGAAAAATTTATTTTAAGTATGTATCATATGTTAGATGAATCATCGAGTGATTTACACTGCACTTTAGTTTCAAATATTTCCTTTTTTATATTGCCAGATTACTACCGATAAGAACAAGACAGCACTTTTCTTTGGAGTTGTGCTAAAAAAACTAAATAAAACCAAAGAGTAATTTCTGTAATGTTAATTTTAAAGAGTTGTAGCTACTGAAACAGGCGGTATAAAAGTGAATGGCGTGGGACTTCCCTGGTGGTGCAGTGGTTAAGAATCTGCCTGCCAGTGCAGGGGACATGGGTTCGATCCCTGGTCTGGGAAGATCCAACATGCCGCGGAGCAACTAAGCCCGTGCGCCACAACTACTGAGCCTGCATTCTAGAGCCTGCGAGCCACAACTACTGAGCCCACGTGCCACAACTACTGAAGCCCACGCACCTAGAGCCTGTGCTCCTCAACAAGAGAAGCCACCGCAATGAGAAGCCTGCACACCGCAATGAGGAGTAGCCCCAGCGCGCTGCAACTAGAGAAAGCCCGCGTGCAGCAACAAGACCCGACGCAGCCAAAAATAAATATATAAATATATATATATTTTTAAACTGAATGGTGTAAAATCAATATGAATTGACTTCCTTGACTTCATCAAGTTTATCTCATAGCTTTACCTTCTAACTCTTCTAACTTAGATTAATCTGGAGAACACATTGAAATGCTGAATATGTTACATAAGCCAACAAAACAGTGAAATTAGCATTTGAAGGACTGTATAACCAAGGGGATAATATTGTTAACTGTGAAAATTTAAGGATTACTTAAAATAATAAAATATTTTTAAATTTGATTCCTTCTATAATTGAAAACAAATCCTTAATAGTCTTCCTAAATGCTGAGCTTAACTAAACTAGTGACTAGGTTAAGCAAACCTTGAGAAACATTTTTCTTTATCTATTTCTTAGAATTGGAATAAGATAACAATATTAAGTACCAAGGAACACTGTAAAATGGAGAAAGTGCAGGTAATTGTTAAAAACATGGGAATACCCTCCCAGAAAATCAATACTTTAGTTGCATACACTTAGTATTTGAAGTAAATAAAAAGAGAAAGACAAGTGTGCCACCATTAATTCTGTATCAACATGGGATCAAAGGAAATCAAAATGGAAAAATAAAGTAAAATTAGAAGATACTGTTCAAAAGCTCAAGAACGTAATGATGCTATTGGAAGAACCCAATGATCCTTATAAACACTGACACCTTGGAAAAAGAGTTTTAAATACTTGCAAAGCTGCAAGCAAGCACAAATGAAAGCAGAACACAACTATGTGTGTATTTACTATTAAAGTACAGGACAAAGATTCCCACAGAGGCTTCTGCTAGTTTCATTCATCGTTGCATAGACCTCTGTTAAGAGAACATTCCGCCTGTCTCCGTAATATGTAAGGTCAGACATAAAAGAATAAAAGCATGTTTCTTTCCACAAGAATTTGTAGTTTGGTTAGATATAAAAAGATGTGACCTGAAATTTGAGAGATGGGAAGGATGCAGAACTAGTTTATAGCACGTGGATGAGGAAGAAAACAGGAACATCAGGACCAAAACACAGAGATTAAATCTGCTCAGCTGTGATGAATTACAATAAAAAACCAAACAACATTTTAAAGATTCAAGGGGTGCTATATTTCTGTTTTATAGATTAGGAAACTGGAACCAATTAGCTTACCTAATGTTACACACATAAAAGTAGAGCTCAGAGATTCCAGCCCCATGTGCTGCTAACTTCACAGTATCTCTGAGTTTCACTCTGAGCCTTGAGTAGAAGAGATTATGTTTGATGGAACTGAGCCATCAGAAAGTCTTAAGGAAGTTTCTGGCATGAGTATAGCGCAGGAGAAACAAGAATGCCCAGCAAGAAACAACAGGAACCTCAAATGTGTATCAGGTATATTCAAGTACAGCTCTTATGATTAATGTGTCTTTTCTTGATTGAGCTGCTCAATTTGTTAGAGGAAAACCAACAGAATTTACTGGCTTTATCTTTAAGGCATTGATGTGGTTTTTTACTGTGTCAATTTTGCTAAACAGAAGCTACATTTTCTAGATTCCCTTCCTTATACGGTTCTGGGTTAAGTGTTGCCCACAAGAGAAATTAGCAGGAGATTTGGAAGGCAGGAGTGAACCAGTAGGCCTTACACTACAGGCAAAATCCCACACGTTGTTGCTGATTGGCTGGCTCACGTCGGTGACATGGGACAGCCATGCCCTCATTCCTCTACTTCCCACTGGATCTCCTCGTTACACTTTTCCAAGCTTTGGACCAGGTGTGTGTGCAACCTTGAAAGGCAGCAGCTTCTTCTTCAGGTCACCTATATGGTTGGGGTTAGATGCAGTGAGAGACAGACAGGGGTTCCAAATTGTGCCTGTGGGTTCCTGATTTCCCTCGAAGATGACAATTTATTTTTGCAGGTCTCAGTTTGTTCCTGATTTCCTCCCTTACGCTACCTGGAAATGGCCTGCCTTGATGAATTTAATTCAGGGCTGCCCATCAGCAAAAGCAGAGATCACAGCCCTTCAGAGACTTCTGCAGCTCCCTCTGTCATTCTTTGTTGGCGGATGTTCTCTGCTCCACCAGCCACTCCCACTCAGAGCTTGATTTCCCCTACTTCTCCCATAATTGTGTAAGGTCTCAAGCCTGTAGTAAATTATTTATTTTATGTCACTTTACCAGACCCTAACAGATACAGGCATGAAATGAAGAGAGTTCATTTTTTCCAATTTAACCAAGAGTTTAATTCCTACTTTTCTATTAGTCAAACATACTTCCAAAATGAACTCAGAGTTCTTTTAAGTGCCATTTTAGAATGATTTTATCCATAATGGTAAAATTTATATTGAGGAAAAGATAGTTAAAATAATACAAGTTGTATTTCCTTTCTTGGTTCAGGGACCATAGGATGAATGTAATATATTTTCTTATGATAAGGGCAGACTCTAGTCAGTAAAAATTTGGCCATGATGATTCACCACATTATTTACCATATGATCCAGCAATCCCAATCCTGGGCATATATCTGGAGAAAACTCTAATTTGAAAAGATACATGCACCCCAGTGTTCACTGCAGCACTATTTACAATAAGCAAGACATGGACACAACCTAAATGTCCACTGATAGATGAATGGATAAAGAAGATGTGATATATATATCATACATATATATATATTATATGATATATATATATATATATCATATAATATATATAATGGAATACTACTCAGCCATAAAAAGAATGAAATAATGTCATTTGTAGCAACGTGGATGGACCTATATATTATCATACTAAGTGAAGTAAGCCCGACAGAGAAAGACAAATATCATAGGATATTACTTACATGTGGAATCCAAAAAAATTGATACAAATGAACTTATTTACAAAACAAAAATAAATCCACAAACAGAAACTTATGGTTACCAAAGGGAAAAGGGAGGGAGGGATAAATTAGGAGTTTGGGATTAACATATGCACAATACTGTACATAAAATACATAAACAACAAGGATCTACTGTATAGCACAGGGAACTATACTCAGTATATTGTAATAACCTATAATAGAAAAGAATCTAAAAAAGAATGTCTTATATGAATCACTTATACATTTATATATATATTTATATATACATAAATATATATATACATATATATATATATATATATAAAACTGAATCACTTTGCTGTACACCTAAAACTAACACAACATTGTAAATCAACTACACTTCAATAAAAAATGCAATCTATTGTGTTTTTGATCTGTTCTTTGTTCTGTGATTATCTGTTCTTTAGTGCTTCATTCCTTCTAATGTCTTAACATTCATATAACTGGAAATGCCATTTGACAGAAAGATGTTTGACATCACAGGTTAGTCATTATCTAGAACTTGTAGGTAACACCAATACCTTAAATTTGGGATGGCTTCATGAAAAATAATGAAAACAACAGCAGCAGCAGCAGAAAAAATACAGTTGAACAAATACTGCATTCAACAGCTGTATTTTTTGTATGTTCATTTAATCTTCTCTATCACAGAACATTTAGAAGTTGATATTATTCTCAGTTTAAACATGAGGGGCTAAAGCCCCAAGAAAAATTTTTTTAAATTGCTTCTAAGTCATACAGCTCATAAGTGGCAGAGAAAATACTTGAACACAGATATGCCTATTGTCCAAGGGCTTATTCTTTACACCAAAATTCTCTTCAAAATTCACCTTTTTCTTTCCTTCAAAACTCAACTTTTTTTGTTTTAAGGAAATATAACACTTTTTTTTTTTACGCCTCTGCATATAGCTCATTTACTTAAACCCATATGAATCCTATTAAAGGGCATGCAAGATTTTAAGATGAAATGTTGCTGTTATGGATGCCAAAGGTAATATACAAACTGTTTTGTACGGCTACTTTAAAATATTTTTTTCCAAAATTACCACATCTGACAGGGATGTTTTGGCCATCATAAAAACAAAAGCCAATGACAACAAAACAGAAGAGCAGAGAGACAAGTTGGGTAGTCTGGGTCTTGAATTTATAGTGGGATCTTGATAGAATTAAAGCCTTCTGGAAGTGCTTTCTACCCAGCCAATTTGGAAATATGACAAGAACCATCTCTCTCATGACATTACAGTACTTCGCTTGTCAAACATTTAAAGAGCAAAAAGAAAAAAAAAAAAAAAGATGTGTGTTGGCTTCAGTCCCAGTTTAAAACTGGTTTGCCCACTGATTACTAGAAGCACTTTTATAAATGCAGTCTGCTTACCCACTCATCTGTCGACATTAGCAAGGCTTTGTTTCACTGAGAGGTTGTGCTGGTTTGGGTTGGGGGAAGACAATGTCCATTTCCTGTTCCATTTTTGCATTTCGAAAGCATGAAACAGAGATTAAGCAATGGAAAGTCTAACCTCTCTTTGACAATATGTTCATGAATCTATTTTCCCAAAATGATTTTGTCATGACAAAAACTGAGGGTGATTTTGATGTCTCAGATTTAAAAGTATAGACTATGAGAGAGAGAATATGTAAGAGAAAAAGCTGAAATCCACGATTACTTAAATCAGCAAAGACACAAAGATCAAGTATAAGTGATAAATGACAAATATATCTTATAATTTAACAATGGATAGTTATAAAGAAACCTGTCATATCTATTTCTCTTGTGGAGGCAGACTTATATTCTCAATTAAGGAATTCAACATTTCTTCCTAATACAGCCATACTTCTTAATATAAAACAATGAAATTCAGAACACAGTAATAACTTGTTTTGCAGCATAACCTAATAATTCAGTTAACCCTTTACTTCTTCCTTAGAAATACCTCCATTATTTTATCTGTGTGTCTATGTGCATGCATGCATGTTTGAGTTTAACCTACAGAGTTGAGTAGCTAGAATTTTAAGAGTTGTAGCTTGAGAGGGGAGTGTGAACAGAACTGATGGTATGCTTCACATATATTCACGCCAGCTTTAAAGAACTAGCTTGCAACCTGTGAGATCATAAAGGTTAGATAAATATATACTTTAAAAGAGAGGCTGCAGGTATAGAAAATGCAAAATCTTTTTTCCCTGCTGTCTGGAAAGCTCTTCTCAATTCCTTCACTCTATCTCAGCTCAACAACAAGGAGTCCCCTAAATCTCCTAGCCTGGGTTAATGTGTTTTGTTAGATGCTCCTTTGTTCCCACAATTTATCTCAGTTCATAGGATGAGTTCAACAGAATCTCTAAGGCTTGTGGGGGAAACAATGTTACTGGCTTTGCACCATGGCCTCTGCAGTGAACAGGAACCGACACTGTGCTTAGAAAGTATTAGATGCTCATAAATCTAAGTCAAATCAGGGACTTCCCTGGTAGTCCAGTGGTTAAGACTCCGGGCTTCCACTGCAGGGGCCGGCGGCGTGGATCCGAACCCTCCTTGGGGAATTAAGATTCCTGCATGCTGTGCGGGGGGTGGGGGAAGGAATGTAGTGTGGAAACAGTATTCAAATGAAAAAATAATCCACGTCTAACAGTACAATCTGGCCTAGAATCAAAATTTGCTCATCATGGGCTTCCCTGGTGGCGCAGTGGTTGAGAGTCCGCCTGCCGATGCAAGGGACATGGGTTCGTGCCCCGGTCCGGGAAGATCCCACATGCCGCGGAGTGGCTAGGCCCGTGAGCCATGGCTGCTGAACCTGCGCGTCCGGAGCCTGTGCTCCGCAACGGGAGAGGCCACAGCAGTGAGAGGCCCGCGTACCGCAAAAAAAAAAAAAAAAAAAAAAAAAAAAAAAAAATTTGCTCATCATAAAAGACAAAGACAAAAATGCTAAGAGAAGATATGGCAAATGAAGGCTCTGTTCCACAATGCAAAAGTATTCCTTGACATGAAATGATAAGAAGAAAACCTACTTTGGAGAGAAGCGAAGTCAACTTTAGTATTAATTTTGCTACTTTTGTATTTTTTAAGGGCATAATGGCTCAGACTCACTTTCCTGCAAGAAAGATAAAGAGGAAGGGAAAAGAATGAGAAAGACAGAGGAAAGGAAGGAAGACACAAGAGGCGAGAGAGGGCTGGAGCTTCTCTTTCTTGGTGACTAACTGGTCTCTCCTGACCTTATCAAGGGCTGCTGGATGGAGTGATCCTTCAGCAACCAGAGCAGAAAAGACGGAAGGTTGATAATGATAGTATCCTCCTCACGGCATTGCTACGAGGTTTAAAAGATTTACTAAAGTTCAAGTTTCTAGCATAGTTCCCGGAACATAGTAAACCTACAATGAAACAGCTCACTAAAATACAGCTCCTGTTTAGCTAATTGAAGACTTTGGAGATATTTTCACAATAAATGTTAGATATCATTATTGTTCTTGATGTCCTTACTGTTTTTATTATTCCAATGTAGTCAGATTGTTTGTCTCTGAAAGGGTGGGATAGTGCCCTTGATGCACTGCTGCAGTCATAAAATCACTGAGTGATAATATGCAACATTTAAAGTAAGAACCACAAAAATTCGTCTAACCAATCTGACCAGGCATAATTCACTGAGAATAAAAATACAAAATCAAACAAAGCAAACTACAAATTAAAAGAAATATATAGGTCTGTTATTTTACACTAATTTGAGAAAATTCAGACCATATCAATAAGAAAAAATGATCTTTTTTCTTCACATAATAAACTTATATAATAAACCTAAAAAATTTTAAACTAGACTCTTTTATGTGTGTTATCTTCTAGAATGTAGGTGGTACAAAGAAGTTGATACATTTTCTGAATTCAAATATTATATACAATATTGAGCCTAAAATATGGATTTTCCTCTTAGAGCTTTGAGAACCAACTAGCTAGAAATTATGCAAGTATATTAAAAATAGGAAGATCTTTTTGTATTATGTGCAGATTTTGTTATCTAATAATAAGCACAGATATTATTTGGTTGACATTAAATATAGGTAACTATTATTTCTATTAGAGTATATACTATTGTCTCAATTTGAAGATCTTTTTACCATTCATTTAATTCAGACAGGCTCTAGTTGAAGGTATAAAAGCAAACATGAATTGTTAAGTCTCAATTCCATTCAAAATATGTATTAGTGAGACAAAATTTAGTTTATAACTAAGAGTTTCAAGGTAAGTAAGTAAACTATTTAGAAAAACTTTAAAACAGCTGGATAATTCATAAATTGTTTCTGAATTAACTCAACATGAAATTCAACGGACAGATGTAATTTTGTCTTCAAATTAAATTATTCCAAAACATATTTTTTCATAAAATTACTTGCATCTTCAAAAATATTTTTACTAGAATTAAATGAACAAATCATAAAGACCTAATAAGCAATGGTCTAGGAGTTTAAATTTGATGGTTTCCTTTTGTCAAATGTTTACTACCTACAGTTCACAGTTAGTTAATTAGGGACTTAGCGTGTTTTTTTAAGGCCATTGCCTTGCACACTGAATGGCTACACTGACAAAAGTGTCAAGGGTCTATGTGCTGTGATAGTGTTGCTCAAAAATGTGAAATTGTTGGTAACATTTTCTTTTAGAAGTAAATCTAGCATCATCTCTTGAGATCCAAACCCAGGAAGGTAAGCAGACATCTATAAAGAAATAGAAGCAGAAAGCTGGGAATGGTGCTTAATCCAACTTCTTTTTTTCCCACCCTTTGTGGCAGTGTGAATCAAAATTAAAAAAGAAAAGTCTCAGCAAGCATCCTGATAACAGTTCATGCTTCAACTCTTTTATTTTACTAGTGGGAAATTAAAAAGAATTTGCCCTACATAGTTAAAAAATTGAGTTCCTTTTGTGGCTGTACTCTGATTTTATTATTATATTTTTCTTCTCTAGTTGAAAAACCCTAGATTCTATCTTGCCATTCCAATTCTTAAGCAACAACATTTTGTATTTAAACTGCTATTTATACACTGTTATTAAAACAATCTCACATATCACGCCACCTGCATAAAAATATTTGATGAAATATATCACCATCTAACCACAGGGAACTTGACTAAAATTTTGGTATTAGTATGCTGAGTTTTATTAGACAGCATATGACAGATGTTCTTATACAGTTGAAAGTCAAATGTTAGGATATATGTACAATAAAAACCTTAGTTCTATGTTGTATTGTATTGTTTCACTACAGTTGTATAACTTCGTGTCTATTAAAACATTGTTTATTAAACAAATTTAATAAATGGCAAGTAACTGCTGTTGTAGCTATTTTACATGACTCTTAATTTATAACCTTTCTTTTCTTCTTTTGAGTATAACGTGGATAGAATTGCAACATACAGTATCACACATATAAAACTTCTCCAAACATGCAATATATTATTTTTCACCAAGGAGACGTGGTATATGGTGCAGCTAAAAAGACTCAAGTCATGATCACCAAAATTCTTTTCCTCTATCTGAACACTTTTATCACCTGATAACTCAGCTGGCAAAAGTTATCTAAATGCTTTAATGTTTTGGTTAAATATTTTGGTTTGTTAATGGATGAGCTGAAAAAAGGAGGCAGCCACTAAATCTATTAGCATCAGAGTAGAGAATAATCAAGAGTTCAGGGAAATGTGAAAACATGGTAAGAAGCTAGAAAAGGGAGAATAAATGAATAGAGAAAGTCACAACTTCTCTGAAAGATGATAGACTAGGGTTGACATTACACTTAAGAGCAATAAACTGTGAGGAACATTTATTCCAATAGAATACCACAGGGTAGAGAAGCATACAGATAGAAAGAGAAGGATGTCATCATATCTGATTTGACTTAGATCTATAAAATAGACTTGGAGTAATCTCTCAATAAGTAGAA
This sequence comes from Stenella coeruleoalba, assembly GCF_951394435.1. Taxonomy (NCBI): domain Eukaryota; kingdom Metazoa; phylum Chordata; class Mammalia; order Artiodactyla; family Delphinidae; genus Stenella; species Stenella coeruleoalba. The sequence goes on along the minus strand of NC_137162.1, from coordinate 75,630,928 downwards.
ATTACAATAAGGAACATGTTATGAAGTTGGTCAGTAAAAGGTACTATCATTTGATTATACTCAATTGAGTGGGAAAGTACAATTTCTGCTTCAATATTCCTAGAGTCAATTGTTGGTTTCATTTTATATTTACTTACACAATTAATATGAGTTCATTATAGTAAAAAATCATATTATCCAATCAGGGATAAATTTTGTTTGTATTCCACCCATTTTTTATATTTAATGTACATAAATGGGAACCTTTATACATACAATTAGGTATTATTTTCTGATTTTATAACAAGGTAATTTCTTTCTATATCAGTAAATACAATATATAAGAGGAAAATACTATCATTATTCTCATATCATGGACAATAAAATTGTGGCTAGTTATAGCTAGTAAGAGAGGTAAGATTCATACAATCTTTTATCACTCATTACATTCACTCATTATTAGAAGAGTGGCAATCAAACGTAAAATAACGTTTGCTGCCCAAGTGTTTTGACTTTTATTATCAAATTGCTCAAATATATACCATTATAATTCCTACAGCAAAATATATTTGTATATATACATACATATATATAGTTTAAGGGATTTTATATATTCTCTCATCAATACAGATAATTTTCAATTTTTTGCATTTCTGCTAAAATCCCACTTACATTTTTTTTTTTTTTTTGCGGTATGTGGACCTCTCACTGTTGTGGCCTCTCCTGTTGCGGAGCACAGGCTCAGCGGCCATGGCTCACGGGGCCAGCAGCTCCGCGGCATATCGGATCCTCCCGGACTGGGGCACGAACCCGCGTCCCCTGCATCAGCAGGCGGACTCTCAACCACTGCGCCACCAGGGAAGCCCCCCACTTACATTTTTAATTTATCTTTTGCTTACTTTTGAACTGGAACATCTCCATGTAATTATGAATCATTTATTTTCTTATTTTTTACTTGTGGTTTTCTTTATTACTATGTGTAAGTGCTTTTTTAAAAAATATCTTTATTGGAGTATAATTGCTTTACAATGTTGTGTTGTGTTAGTTTCTGTTGTGTAACAAAGTGAGTCAGCTATATGTATACATATATCCCCATATCCTTTCCCTCTTGCGTCTCCCTCCCACCCTCCCTATCCCACCCCTCTAGGTGCACACAAAGCACCGAGCTGATCTCCCTGTGCTATGCGGCTGCTTCCCTTTAGCTATCTATTTTACATTTGGTAGTGTATATATGTCAATGCTACCCTCTCACTTCATCCCAGCTTACCCTTCCCCCCACCCCATGTCCTCAAGTCCATTCTCTACGTCTGTGTCTTTATTCCTGTCCTGCCCCTAGGTTCATCAGAATCTTTTTTTTTTTTTTTAGATTCCATATATATGTGTTAGCATATGGTATTTTTCTCTTTCTGACTTACTTCACTTTGTATGACAGACTCTAGGTCCATCCACCTCACTACAAATAACTCAATTTTGTTTCTTTTTATGGCTGAGTAACATTCCATTGTATATATGTGCCACATCTTCTTTATCCATTCATCTGTCGATGGACACTTAGGTTGCTTCCATGTCCTGGCTATTGTAAATAGTGCTGCAATGACAGTCAACAAGTACATCCATTTCTTTTTATTACACAGATGTTTAAATTTTTTTCTTAATGTTAACATGTGTTTGAATTTGTGGCACAACCCTGCCAACTTTGAAGGTTTTCACTTAGTGGCATTTAATCTCCATATATACTTTCAATGTTTTCTGCCTTTGAATTCATGCTTCACAGTTCTTCCCCACCACATTTATATTTCCCTCTATATGCTTATGGTTTCTCTGTTTACATGTAATAAATATTTAGTTTATCCAGTATTTACTTGAGTAAATTATATGAGAGGAATTAGACTATTAAATTTAGTCTATATTTTCCCAATTTCATAAAAACAATAATGCAATCTCACACATAGATTTAAGATGCTATTTTATTACAGATTAGAACTATACATTTTGAAGATCTGTGTAACACTTTCTCTTCTTGAAATATATTTGGCACCTAATTATTTTACTCTTCCTGTTAATAGGACTTGATGTCTGGGAAGGCAATTTAATTAAAAAATTTTCTTATTCTATTTTATTTATTTGTCCAAATAGATATGATAATTATTTTGTAAAGAAAAAGAAAACTCTGCTAGTTTAATCAAAATTTCATCAAATCCTAGGAAAGTTAAATAGTCTTTCATTTATTAAATTATTATATTGCTCAGCAAAACTTGATATTTCTCTCTATAGATTCTGAACAATTCTTGTTTTAATGTTCTTATGCATTTTATAATTTTGTTGAGATCTTTTTGTCATTTGTACCTGATTCCTAGATTTAATGTTATGTTAATATCTGGTGACTTGCTCAATGTTTATTGTTGGAATCAATTGATATTTCTCTATGGAAATATTTTAAATTATTTTTTAATATTTGGAACAAATGTCTGCATATGTAGGACAGAATGACATCAATATAAATATATGTGTCAGTTATATATATATTTATAAATACCAATATCAAAAATCTTATTAATCATTCAGATTCTGTAATTGATATATAAATATAAATATTTTAATAATTCCCACTTTTAATTTACTTAGCAATTTTGTGAAAAAATTCTTAAATAAGAAAATCATCATGGGGTGAATGAATTAAAGAGCAGCTATATTAAAGAATTCTTTATTTATATGGTAGCCAGACCTTGTAAGTGATACATTAGATATATTTGATTTTATTTATTGCATTCTCTATTGTTCTATTTATTATTCTGCTTCTATTGCTTTATAATTTTCCTGTGACATAATTCTTAGCTTTCAACTTCTCCTGTTTCTAGAGTGTATTTACAGGGTGTTTTTATTAATAATTATATTTTACATTTTCAGAAGTATTTATTATCTGAAGGTTTTTACAATTTAGAGTCAAATGTAAAACATGCTTTATATTCCAGCTAATTAGGTAAATATCAAGTTTTTCCTCTATCCCTATTGCTTTCATACCACCTGTTACTTCTTTTTAAAATGTTTTATTTACATTTATTATCCCATATAGTTTTGCATTACAGAAAACTTCTACAGGGAAAAATTGTACATTTGCCTTCTCATAACAATCTCTATTTTAAATGATTTAAGTACTCACAGATCACCTTTTTATACCCTGGCTTTCTCATTCTTACCTATACTTGCTAAATTTTTTTTTTGGTAAGGTTAAAAACATGTTATATATTAAAACACCTTTCTTTAACTTTATACATTTAAAAAATGTGATTAAACCCTTGAATGTTAATCTTTTTCTATAAACTTTATTAGTATGGCTCTACTAATTTTAAGAAAATGTTACATCAAAAACTGAAACCATCACTTTTGTTTTAGATTTACACAAAGAATAGCATTTCGTTAGCTCACCATTTTTTCACTCCATTCTTTCCTTCTTTAAAACACTTCTCCTAAAAGAAAAAAATGTCTGCTTTTTTAAGCAAATCTTTAAAAGTTCCCTTAGGATCTTTTAATAATAAACTTTTCATAAAAGTCTTTATTGTTTCTGAAAGATAGTGTGCCTGGGTATAAGATTCTAAGTGGAGGACAATTTTCTCTCATAATGCACAGTTATCATCCCACTGTCTTCTGGCTGCCTTTGTTATTACTAAGAAACAAGAAATTACCACACTAATTGCCCTGCCTTTGTAGGCAGTTTAGCCCTTTTTTCTGGCGACTTTTAAAATCTTTTCTTTGATTTGAATATCTTCTGAGTTTCATTTTTACATCTCTAGGTATAGATCTGTGTTTGTTATTCCTGTTTGGGACTCATCAGGCTTCCTGAAACTAAGAATCTGTGTCTTTCAACAATACTGGACTAGTATCGGCTGTTCTACATTTCCAAAATTCCGGGTCTTCCATTCTTGCTGTCCTCTTCTTTTGGCTTTTTGTATATCTTTTATATGTATATTTTGCATTTTATAGCAAAATATTTCTTGCTCTCTTCTCTATTCCAGTTTTACTCTCCTTCACATTTCCCAGCCTTTTCTCTATCTCCTATTTTGGGTTTTCTTGTTTTTCAGATGTGTCATCCAGTTTACTCTCTCCTACTTATCTTTGGCTTACCCCATCCATTGATTGATTTTTTAAAATCAATTCTTACATTTTTAATTTCTTAAAGTTCTGTTTGATTTTAATCAAATATGCCTGGTCATATTGATACATATTCATTTTTTAAGCATAATTTTGATTTTCTTTTTTTTGTAGTTTAACAACAAAAAAAGTCACCATTATATTCATTACATAAAAATTTTTCTTATCTGTGATAGTATATTTTGTTAGTTTTGTTTATGATCACTTTTTTCCCTGATATATTTAAAGATTTTTGATCGTGAGTTTAAGTTTCTTACCACTTTATTTAGAAAAATTTTCAGTTCTGCAATTAAAATGCATCCCCTAAAGAAGTTTTAGTTTTCTTTTGCTAATTCTCTAAAAGCACTTAAACATGGGGACAATTAAAATATATTTTTTAATTTGGATGTTTTCTGGCCTCATAGGTAATATGAATTGCCCTAAATCCAAGTAAGATTAGGTGTTTTTTTAGAGGTTTTCAAATGAAATATTTTTCCACTCTATTTAAGGCCAACATAATTATAGATCACACTATTGCCCTTTGTAGAGTTCTTTTTTTTTGAATCTAGTCAGCCCACTGTGAATGTGGACTTTCAGTGGTTCCAACAGGAATGAGCAAATGTGTCACAATAACCCCAAGAATCTCTTTGCCCCAATGGATTTAAAGTGTGTCACTTCTGAAGAATTTCTTTTCTTTCACGTCAGCTCAGCCTCTACCAGTATTTCTAGGTGCGTTCCCAGAAAAGCTCCTCTGATCATTTAGTACACAGTATTTAAAAACAGCAAATTAATTTAGTTCTTTGCATCCAAAATTACTCATATTTTTCTTTTTATACATTTCCTAATTATTGACTTCACATTTTCCCAGGGTTTATCAAGATGAGTCTCTTTCATTAAACTGTCATTCAACATGAATTGGTAGGATAAAATTTGGATAGAAATTTTTTTTAAAACTCCAAATAACAGTGGTTTATACAGGCTTAAAAAAGATAGAAGTTTATCTCTCTCACGAAACAAAGTCATTCTAAGACAGGTATGCTGGCTTCAATATCATCAGGGACCTAGGATTCTCTGCACCAGCTTTCTACTTCACAGTCCAGGATGGCTGTGCTAATTCCAACTATCACACTGGCACTGAACCCAACACAAAAAGATAACATTGGGACTTTTGCTAAGACTTTTTAGAAGTTATACATACTACCTTTGTTACAATCTTTCAGAAGTTATACATACTAGAACATTGCCACATTGCAACATTTAGGTTCAAGGTATGTTAGAAAATACCAGCTAGGTAATCATGTGCCCAATTTATATTCAAGGTCCTATTGGTAAATAAAAATAAATTGAAACTGGGGAAGAATCATCAGTCTCTGACACAATACATCCATGAACACCCATCCTTGCATATGGAACATACTGACTTTCACCCCCAAACAAGCAATTCCAAAGTTGCATCCAAATACTGTACCCAACTTCAAGCCCAGGATGTCTAGGGATGTTCCTTTCTTTCCATCAAGCTGTGATATGACTTCCAATGGCCTAGTTATTTATAAAATGGTAGAAAGTCATAAGGGTAATCACAATACAATTTTCCAAATAATAAGCAATTAGCAGCCTGGTGGTAGAGTAAGTTCTTAAGCTTGTCCAGCTGGCAGCCCCTGATTCTACTTTCTGGGAAAAACTCCTTTGTCATCTGTAGTCCCAGGATCTGTCCTTAAGAGTTGTCTCCTGTCCATTATCCTCCATGGCCCCATCTAAAGATGCCCTTAGAGTGTCCAAAGTTACAGATGGTGCAGATTTGGGAGCCCCACAGTTTGATTTTAAAGGATGAATTTTCACAAATTTTTGGAATTTTTTGCTACCTTCAATGCCCCTTTTAGAAGCCATTTGTTTTGTTTGCTTGGTTCCATATACAAGAAACCATAGCTAAGTATTTTTGCCTAGACATAGTTTTTAAGTCTAAAAGCTGATCTTACACATACTCGCTCCTAAATCCTTCTTATCCTTTTTTTTTTTTTTTTCCAAAGGAGCTATATCATTTATTTACAAAACAATAGCCTTGGGTAGAAAGACAATACACTAACTTTGTCTTTCCCTTGGGAGACTTGCTTAAGGGGAAGGGAACTCTTAAACAGGAAAGGTAGCAGCTGCTGAGGCTGCAACTACAGAGCTACCGCTGGGTAAGAGCAAAGAAGAGTATTTTCTGCAATCTCTTCCCTTAAGGTTTCTAATACTGTACATATCACTTGCATGTCATTACATCGGATAGAACATATTCATATGACTACACCCACCTTTAACAGAGCCAGTCAAAAGTTGGCTTTATTTCTGGCAACCGTACGCCAAAAGAAAGGCTGGGGGTTCTATTACACTATAATTGAGGAGAAAAATAGTCAAAGAGCAGTATCTACTACCAGATGACCTTGTTTTTAGTGCAAACAAGAGCTTGGGTTATGGAGCCAATGCCTCAGTTCAAACCCTAGGTCTGCTACTTCTAGTAACCGGTGGCAAGTTTGTTTCAAATGAGGATAATGCTATTGCCTAAGCCTCAGGGTTGTCATATGAAGAACATAAAATAATGTTAGAAGATGTCTGGCACTAAGTACAGAGCTCTATGAATATTAGATATAATTATACTACATTATGGTGCTTATAATAATTATGATAATGATTGTATGTTTTGTCCCATATCCTTTAGATTTACTTTAAGATTTACAGTGGAATGAAGCTAAAGACCACATTTCCTGTCAATTCTCTGTATCCATATAGTCAATAATTACTATGTAGGAGGCACTGTTTGAGACACTGGGTCAGTGAAGAAAACAAGATCCTGCTCTAATGGAACTTCTGAGAGTCTTATCTCCAATGAGCCTCATTTCCCACTGCATGACACCCCAGTCCTCTGGATAGGTATAATAATTTCTTAGCATGCATTGCTATCAAAGTTTTTCCTAAAGGCACATGCCTGCCTTTTCTCAAGAGACTGTACTCCCATAATAAACCACCAGTTTACCTGACTATTCCCTTAGTTATCTAATGGGCCTCTTATTCTTTGCCTGGATTTAATATTATTTCCATAGGTGAGAAACACAGGAGAGTGCTTACCCTGTGTATTTAAGCCTGATAATACATGGTGAGGGAGGTACTCAACATTCTCCTACCTGTTTCAGGTACACTTTGTTTCAAAAAGCAGACTCAAAGTGCACTTTGTGCTCAAGTCTTAGAAGATTATTCTCAATCTATATCTGTCTGCCTCATAATTACTGTCAAATCTTCCAAGATTTTACCAGTAGGTGTTTTGCCAATTTTTATTTTCCATAGTTTGAAAATTCTGTCTCCCTCCTCCCATGTCTGCAGAAGAATTTTAATTAGAATTTTAGAGAAAATTGATGTGGCCCTGCTAAACACACACCATTTGAATTAGATAGCCATCATTTTCAGATAAAATATTAAACATGTTATAACCTTGACTATTCATTTGACTTGATTTTCTTCCTGTAATATTTTAGTACTTTTTATTTTGTTTTTTAGTAACATGAAGAAATTCTAACCAAACTTACTTATATAACATCTTTAACATGTAGGTAATTTTAACATCTAGTTAAAACATTCTTTCCAAAATATGAATTTATGTTATGCTCCTTAATATATCTGTATTATATTTAAATTATTAAATTCATATCTTAATTACAAGTATACCTAACCTCTAAAATATATCATTTTTGGATTTTTTTCTGACTCTAAGCATATTTTTAAAATGTGAATACTGTTTATTGATGGTATGATTTTATGTAATAAAACATAATTACGCAATATTTACTTGAGGCTTGTAACCCAAAGTCTCATTCCCAAGGAAATCAGAAGCAAAATAAATTAGAGCAATAAAACACATGTCCTCACTATAAATCTAGGGATCATTCTGCAACATTGAACAGAAGACAAGCAAACAAACTTGTTTTAAAATTAGATTTTAGTATTGTATGAAAGGAAAGAACGTTAGCACTCCCCTTGACAAGGATGGAAAGGCCCTTGGGCCTGACAATATGCATATGGTTAAGGCATTGCCACCTACTTCATGGCATCAAGCACTGTTTTTATTGGGATTGACAGATACACAGTACTATATATAAAATAGATAATTAATATGGACCTATTGTATAGCACAGGGAACTCGACTCAATACTCTGTAATGACCTATATGGGAAAAGAACCTAAAAAAGAGTGGGGCTTTCCTGGTGGCACAGTGGTTGGGAGTCCACCTGCCGATGCAGGGGACGTGGGTTCATGCCCCGGTCCAGGGGGATCCCACATGCCGCGGAGCGGCTGGGCCCGTGAGCCATGGCCGCTGAGCCTGTGTGTCCAGAGCCTGTGCTCCGCAGCGGGAGGGGCCACAGCGGTGGGAGGCCCGCGTACCGGAAAAAAAAAAAAAAAAAAAAGAGTGTATATATGTATAATTGATCCACTTTGCTGTGCAGCAGAAACTAACAGAACATTGTAAATCAACTATACTCCAATAAAAATTAAAAAAAAAAAAATCCCAAACCATCCTCGACAGTTAAATATACGAAAAATGAATCTTTAAAACAGATAAACAAATTAGATTTGTAACTAAAAAAGTATAATAATAACTTGTAAAGATTCTGAATTATCTACAGGATTGTGACTTATTTGATAAATGTGGAAGACTTCTTTTACCTGGAGAAAGAAAAGCAAAAGCAAAATGTTTATGGTGTGTGTGTGTGTGTGTGTGTGTGTGTGTGTGTTGAAGAGTGGCTATGAGGAATCTTGAAACACTAAAATCAATGGCTCAAGCTGAAAGACAATGAATATTGTTTCCATTGGGAAATAGGAAGATTCATACTGAGTAATGAGTGAGTTTTCTTCTTATCCAAAGAGCTGGAATTTATACCTCCTTAATTATCTGTACATCTTTTAGATGTTAGGAAGTAAAACAGGCAAGAACAGAACATAATCAAGAATTCTATTTTGGTGCAGTTTATATCCATTTGGTGCAGTTTATATCCATTATATCTCTTAAATATTCAAAAGGGCATCCAAGTAAACAATGGGATATATGAATCAGAAATTCTGTGGTGAACTCAGGGTGAAAATACAAATTTAGGAGCTATTGGCATGTGTATGATATTTATGACCAGTGGACTAAAAATAAGTCAACCTTGGAAAAAGTAAAGATAAGTGTGAATGTATTATTTATTTATTTATTTTTGGCTGCATTGGGTGTTCGTTGCTGCGCGTGTGGGATCTTCCCAGACGCGGGCTCGAACCCGTGTTCCCTACATTGGCAGGCGGATTCTTAACCACTGTGCCACCAGGGAAGCCCTGTGAGTGTATTTTAGATTAAACTTGTTTTGTTGAGCACATTTATCTCTATTTTCTCTTAAAGCCCCACTAAATAAGGGTAACATAATTAAAACTCTCTCTCCCTACTAATGCTGTCAAGAGATAAAATAGCAAGCAGCAAGTGCAAGTGTAGTCAATAATTTTTGGAAGCTAGAAAGCACGTGAAGGAGGTAGGAGGACTGGGAAACTGGATACCAAGTGCCTGAAGGGTGAGGCCAATAAGAACAATTTATTCCTCTGGAAAACTCTAGGAAGGCTTAAATATCAGAGGAACTATTTACTGCAAATTTTACAGGTGAGGTAGGGAGTTGAAAATAAGAAGATTGGTGGAATTCTTCAGGATAGGAGAGGAATTAGAACCTCAAATCCCCTTCCTCAGCCTGTTCTAGAAAAGTTTAACCAGGAAACTATGTAGATCACAGAGAGTTAAAGAAGGGTTTGGTTAGTACCATACTATCTTGCATTTCAGAAGCTGAGAAACTAGAAACTACCTTTGCTAGACTCCCTTGCAGCTGAGGCTCAATGTAAAGGCCACACTTACACCGCTTCTTCACCTCTGATGACACACATCAGCAAGGAGGAGTAGGGATTCTCCAGGACTGTTAACAAGGTTCCATGTCCAGTCACTAGCTGTGTGAGTGTCAAAAGACAAGCAGCAGATCATACAAATTTGCCATGTTTATCTAGCAGGTATGGTTTGTTCTAGAATCAACAGTGAGGTGGCCTCTTGATTCTTGCTTCTTGATATCACAATATATTCTCTGGGCTCTGGTTTCCTGATCCCAGGAATGTTGGTAAGAGAGATTATTCCTGGGATCAACAGAGCCAGTTACAATTCCCTGATTCCTGACCTTCTTAAGCATGACAGTGATTGTGGGTCCTTTCACAGGCCAGTTCTAGAGTGTTTTTCTGGGGATAATTTTTGAGAACCCTACCTGGAATTACTTCTCCAATCTTCTCAATGTCTTTTTCTAACATAAAACTTGCTGTGTTAAATTCCCTCAGTTTAAAATGGCCAGGGTGATTTCCCTTATAGGTATAGTAGATGGAAAGCAGCCATACTTGCAAGAGGAGGATTAGAAAATGTCTATATATAGGAGGATGAGACTCCCATTCTTACCACATTTGTTCCATATCTTTCCAAGTATGACGGAAGCCCACAAAACCCTCCTTCCTAAATGCACACGTATACATACAGTGTGCATACACACAGACGCACATACATAAACATACACGGTTATGTTTGTTTTCTGACAGACTACCTTACAGATAGGCTCCCAGTTAATGGTCCATGCACATACAGAATGCAACTGGTTTTTAGTAACTTACCCTTCCAAATATTTGAGCAAGCCTTCTACATATAAGACAGACATTTAAAAAAAAGAGAAGAAAAAGAGGAAGGAAGGAAGGAAGGAAGGAAGGGTGGGAGGGAGGGAGGGAGGGAGGGAGGGAAGAAAGGAAAGAAAGACACGATATGTGATTCAGAAGAAAATTTCAAAACTATAATTAAAAGTTGTAAGCAAAGAGAAGAGGGTCCAGGCTATCCTCTAGGTAATCAATGTTTAGAGGAGGTTGTCAAAAGCAGCAGCCATCAAAGAACACTCTGAAGGAGTAAGCATTAACTGAGGAGGAGCTTTAAGAAAGCCTGATGCCAAAAATGTGGAGCAGAGATTTCTGTGTTCACCAAAACACATCTTATTTTCCTTCTGGGCACCACGCAGAGCACATTTCCCTGCATCCTTGCAGTTCACAGTGACTGTGCTGTACACACACAGTGGCATGTCGTCTGGGAATCAGCCCCCATGGAAAGCCTTTCCTGCATGTTTCCATGCTCTCTCTTCTCCCTTATCTGGGGCCTTTTTTCTGAGCACTGACATCTAGAATGGGTCCCCGGATGACTGTGTGGAGTAGAGCCTCTTCCCTTCTCTCACCACCGTTGAGAATTTATGCAAACAAGAAATAAACTTCTACTGAATAGGGCTTCCCTGGTGGTGCAGTGGTTAAGAATCCACCTGTCAATTCAGGGGACATGGGTTCGAGCTCTGGCCTGGGAAGATCCCACATGCCACAGAGCAATTAAACCCATGTGCCACAACTACTGAGCCTGCGCTCTAGAGTCCACAAGCCACAACTACCAAGCCTGCGTGCCACAACTACTGAAGCCCGTGTGCCTAGAGCCCGTGCTCTGCAACAAAGGAAGCCGCTGCAATGAGAAGCCCATGCACCACAGTGGAGAGAAGCCCAGGCTCACTGCAACCAAAGAAAGCCCGTGTGCAGCAACAAAGACCAAACGCAGCCAAAAATTAATTAATTAAAAAAAACTTCTACTGAATAAATCCATTTGATTTTGTGGTTGATATTTTACAGCAGTTAGCATAACCTGACTGATTCTGAAATCAAGTAAAGTGATCAATGAGATTCCCTTTCTATATCAGGGTGAAGCAAGTCTCAAAGGTTGGGTGCACTGGGGGAAGGAAAACTGTTATAATATTAGTCTCTCCTCTTTTTTAAAAAAAATTATTTAATTAAGTTTTATTGGAGTATGGTTGCTTTACAATGCTGTGTTAGCCTGCACTGCACAACAAAATGCATCAGCCATACACATACAGATATCCCCTCCCTCTTGGACTTCCTTCCCATTTAGGTTACCACAGTGCACTTGTTGAGTTCCCTTTGCTATACAGCACGTTCCCATCAGTTGTCCATTTTACACGTAGTATCAATAACGTACATGTGTCAATCCCAGTCTCCCAATTCCTCCCACCCCACCCCTTCCCCCCTTGGCATCCATACATTTGTTCTCTACGTCTGTGTCTCTATTTCTGCTTTGCAACTAAGATCATCTATACCATTTTTCTAGATTCCACATAGGCTCTCCTCTTTATCCAATTACATTCCCCCTTGCGTATCCTCTCCTTTATTAGGATTCACTTTAAGAAGGAGTTCACAGACATACAAGTACCACAGGGTACCTTATTCCCTGCATTTATGTGCTGCGTTCTGAAAGTGGTACGTAGGTTAGCAGCAGATCCTTTTTGGGGTTAGTGACTTCTGAAATATCAAAAGTCAAAAAGAATTGAAACAGCCAGCTACTATCATTGTCAAATGTCAGATCAGTGAAAAAAAATTGTTCCAGCAGTCTTGCAAGGGAGGGACTGACCTCAGCATAAAACACCTGCCCATACGGACCAGATAATGTAATAAAGAAGACAGAACACTGTGGAAGCATGTGTGTCCATGTTTGTGCAGGCTTGCAAACACGCTCAAGAAATGAGTCTCTATAACCCTTCCAGTACATGAAGTATTGAAGTTAATGCAGGTTAAATTTATGTCATAACACGGAGGATGTTCCAGGTGGTTTTCCTAGCTCCATTAGTAACCTCACACTCATCTCAGCACCTTGGCCCCAAAATCAACTCTCCTGAAAACTGATCCCAGGTCCATAAAAGCAGGGATACCATTTTTTTTTTTTTTTTTTTTTTTTTAGGGACACCATTTTGCCAGAAGTCATCTTCTAAGTCTAAGAAGAGTTAAAACTACACTTGAGAACTCCTGAATCTTCTTTGTTTGATTAAATGTTACCTTCATTTGCTAAGCACATAAATCTATGCACACACTCACACACACACCCTGGCAATACAATTATGGGAGAAGGAGAGTACGTAGAGAATAAAATGGTTTGGCTTGGGACTTCCCTGGTGGTCCAGTGGTAAAGAATCTGCCTTACAATGCAGGGGATGCAGGTTCAATCCCTGGTCAGGGAACTAAGATTCCACATGCCGCAGGGCAACTAACCTGGCGTGCCACAACTACTGAGCTTGCATGCCACAACTAGAGAGCTCACATGCCACAAACTACAGAGCCACAGGCTCTGAAACCTGCGTGCCACAATTATAGAGCCCACGTGCCCTGGAGCCTGCTCACAGCTAAAGAACTAGAGAGAAGCCCATGCACCACAATGAAAGATCCCACATACCTCAACGAAGATCCCGCGTGCTGCAACTAAGACCTGATGCAGCCAAAAAATAAATTAAATAAATAATAAAATGGTTTGGTTTAATGTCAACTGTTAAGAATCGTTATGTACGCTGATCCTAATCCTAAATAACAGGATGATTACTGTCCACCAAGCACAATAAAACAAAAAAGTCTGTGATGATGATTTTGCACAAGTGGTATGAGGTAATGAGGAACACCGGAGTATTATCTAGGCAAAACCAGAATACTGACCAATGTGTCCTAATATTTTCAAGATTCTTGTCATCAGAATTGTAAGATGCTTCATGTTGCTCAGACTGTCTTAGGTCCCATTTCTAAAGTATTTTTAACATCAAAAGTCTCATCAAAACTACAACTGTACATATATAGTTAAATGGGTGTTTGAGGTGAAGGGTTAACAGCAAGTCTGCGTGCTTTTTCTGTGGAAAGAATGACCTCGGAATTACCTCTCTTAGCACTGTTTCCCTGGAAACCTAATGGTTTAAGTTAAATGTGGCATATAAGCTCTGTTACTAAGAAATGATGTTTATTGTAAAAGTGATTCATATTTGGCTAACTGCATTTGGGCTTGCAGGGCTGGGAGTGAGCTATTAAAACCTACTGAGGCACAGGTCTCAGATCCCTGCGCGAGGCGGACAGCTTTTAATCAAATTGTTCCTTAGGATACCTGAAAGTTTTGCTCAAGGATGTTACGAGATAGTGATCCAATGTTGAGTGAGACTAATCAAATCCGAGGTGGTTTCTTCCTCAACACACATGGTCTCATACCTTATAAAAGAACTGATGCTTGGGTGGCCTGAACAATGTGTTCGTAAATCCTATAAGGATTCCTCTTAAAGACAGTGCTCCTGAAACTGTCGGTTATGTTGAGATTCCTGCCCATATCTCTGCACTAAACTAAAGTGAACATGTGCCAGATTATGCCCCATAGTTATGTGAAGGAAAAGCCGATCCAAACCCAAAACTATCTCCCACGTTAGGTGAAGTAGGTGTGACAGTTCCATATGTATATATTATCTATACCATTACTGTTTGCAAGAGCAAATGACACAGATGGTTTAAATGTTTTACCAATATGTCCAGTAAAAATCCAACTATATCTTAACATTCTGAGCAACTGTATTTCTAATTTAACTTATATTTACAAATGCTTATTCCTGCTAAGGATACATAATTTCTTTGGGACTAAATAAATACTACTATAAAAGTTCCATCATTAAAAAAAAGTATTTTCACCTCATTTTTTGCTTCATGTATTTTTTACTTACTTCATAACTGCATTTTAAAGCACTTGTTTGGAATGAGTCTTTATTTAATTCATAAATTTTTATTAAAGATAATTTCCTTATTTATCACAATTTTAATTACAGTATGTATTATAAATAAATTCTGTTGTATTTTAAAAAATATACATTGCCTTTTTAATTAAAGGTTTTCTTTATTTATCTACTTTTTTCTTTGCTTATGCCAATGTTGATCCAGGAACTTTGTACCCTGAGGTTGCTAACATCTACCAGAACTAGCTGACTTATGCTGGATAAAAACACAGGCCCAATTTTTCAATAGAGGCCAGGTATCTTGCTTAAGATGTGAAATCTACAAGTTTTAAAACACTGACAGCTATGATGGAACCCACTGATGTGCACTGGTGTCTTTTGTCCTCTTTTTCCATTAGCTAAAAAATTTAAAAACTTCCCTGTCTCTCCCTTACTAAGCTAGGGCCATGGTTATCCAACTCCTATTCTCTCTATAAATACACATGTCATACCACTGGGTTCAATGTCACAGGGCGTGTGAGTAAAAATGACTGCCTATTTCAGGTTTAACCTTAAAACATTTTTGAATTTGTTTTCTTCCTCTATTTCCTCTTTCCTGTGATAGATCACAGATATGGCATTGTCCCAGCTTCCAGAATGTAAATTAGGGGAAAGCAGAGCAAAAAACTGAAGGAAGCTGTGTCTCTGAAAGCCAGGCAACCTGCCAATCTGTACCACTGACCTTGAACTGATAATGAGAAGGAAACATTTCAATCTTATTTAAGCCAGTTTATTCTGAGAACTCTGTGTTGCTTCAGAAAACAATTACTTAACTAATACAGTAACTCATTTAATATATATTTTCAAAATTTTGTGAAGGAAATAATTTAAAAAAAAACACCTCTTGGCATGTAAATTGACATCATAGGCCAATATTTCCAATATAACCCTCACCTCCTACACCAGCTTCATTTCCTCCTTGATGGAATCATACCAAACTACTTGTACCTCTCTGAAAATATAGCCATCTGGGGTTTTGAAAATGTATTCTCCCTGACTGAAATGGCCTTTTACACGTTCTGTACCAACCACCAACACCTACTATACTGTCAACCTTTCCTTTAAACTGATGATGCGATTTAAATGATAAATAATAAAATGATAAATTTTAAGACTATGCCAACATTATTGATTCAATAAATATTTATTTAGCTTTCACTGGCATATCGTGGCCAGGGAGAAAGACGACACAGAGCATAAGGCTGTGTTCTGCTGCCCAGATGCCCTCAGGGCCCTCTTTCCTACTGTGTCTACCTGGGTATTATTGCTCACTCTGTCATCTGCCTCAATATATCCTATTTAAACGTTCACTATGGCATCCTTCATGATGATAATATTTACTTGTTTGCATGCTGCTCCCTCCTCTGTATTCTAAGCTCCCTGGGGCTCACTCCAAGCCTTACTTATCTTTATTTCCATCTTAGGCTTATCCCCCAGGAAACAGACAATGAAACAGAGACCCCCACTTAAAAGGTCTGTTGGGGAGTACTCTCTGCAGCAAATTCCCTAACAGGAGTCTGGGCAGAGGGAGGGGAACCACACAGCAGTCATAACAGAGCCCTCAGCTGACCCCTCAGAGAGCTCTGGAGCTAGGATGACTCTTCAGAGTTGGCCCAAGTCATGAACTTCTTAGCCTCCTCCCCTATTGAACAAACACTGGATATGAGCTGCCTCTAGGGAAGGAGTGACATAACTGTGAGTGAGGCAGCCCCTTCTGCTGAGGGCAATCCCTGAAGACAGACTCATCTGTGAGCTGCCAACCGCTACCTTTCCCAGCGGCTGGAGAAATACATGTATGGTCCTCAGGGAGATCCAGGTAGCGGGACACAGGCCCACAGCAGCATCACTGTCACTGTCCATGGTACGACAGTGCCTGCTAAATAAACATTTATTCAATTAACAATGTTGAGATAGCTTTAAAACGTGTCACTTGGTATTTGTGAAGTGACTGGTATGGGCTTGTTTAACACAGTTTCTCAATCACCAGTGCCATGACATACGGATTACATGTACCATTTATTGATTGCCTCACTATCAGGGCAGCTGACCAGGATCTGTGATTCAGAGCTGTAGTTCTGTAACATCAGGCCATGAACAGCCTTCTCCATCTACTATATTCAGTGCTCTTTAGAGTATTTTCATTTTCTATGTGTGCCATTACATGGAAAAGGTTCAGAAGCACAGGAGCGCTGGAAGTAAAAATAGAGAAAATACGTCTCCTGAGGACCCTTCAGGGCATAAGACTTTAGAATTTTACTCACAGAAAGTGTGACAGGATATGCATTTTATTTTTACTACTGGAAAACTATGACTTAGTATATGAAAGAGAAATTTGAGGTGATTACCTTTCAAGTTTAACTTACAGTGAGTAACTGTGTCTCTAATTCCTGAAGCTATAATCTTAGTCATGGATCTAAGCTCATTAATGACCATGGGGATGATGGAACCCCAGAGGAATAGAGTCATTTAAACAACAGAAGTTAGGAGGCCTCAATTACCATAACCATCTTCAAGGGATAGCTAAGGGACCTTGAAAGGGGGAATGGTGGGAATGATTAATAAAGCACAAAAGAGATGGGCAGTCGGGAAAAGTGCTGCTTAACATATACACGAAATAAAAGCCCATGTGGTCAGTGACCTGGACAAAAAAAGGACAGTTGCATCAGAAACAAGGAGACTCGGGGAAGAGGCATGTGGATGGACACAAGAGAGTGTAAAGATTTTTCTATCACGTGTTATCAAAACCCAGGATCCCTCGTGGAAAAAAAAAACACCGAAATACCAAAGAAGAAATGGCTCAGCCAATGACATTAGCCAACCTCCATCACTGGCCACTCCATAACTGACAACATAATCACATGGACAGAGTGAAAGCAGAGGCAGAGAAAAACCCTGTGCATAGACCCTACAGGATGGAACCCCACTTATCAATATAGATACTGCTGCTCCTGAGAGTGTCCAATTCGTCAGCAACAAAACCAACCCTGGGCCCCTGATGAGACCCTGTTCTTTGAGAAAACCAACCGGCAACTTGGTATCAAGGTGAATACAGTAGGCCTTTTGGCATCTTAAAAGTACTGGTGATTTATCTTCACAAGAATAGATACCTATTCCTGGTGTGGAGTCACCTTTTCTGCCTGCAGAGCATCAGCCATCACCAGGATGCAGGGACTAATAGAGTGACTGATCTATAGACATGGAATCCTGCACAGCATAGGCTTTGGCCAAAGAAGGAGGGGTAGGACTGAGCCTATGACCATGTGACCCATTAGTCATCACATGTGTCCACCATCTAGAGGTAGCCAGTTTCTCAGAATAATGAAGTGCCAGCACGGAGGAAACATGCTGAAAGCACGGAGTACCAAACTTCAGGACAGAGTGACCTTTCTAATTAAAGAGCGGTATATGGTGCTCTGTTTTTTGTTTTTTTCAATAAGGAGAATAGGTCGGTCCAGGAACCAAGGAGTTGAAGCAGGAGTGGCTATTCTCACCATCCTTCCCAATGACCTACTGGCATATTTTGTCTTTCTCAGGCCTGCAACTCTAAACTCTGAAGATTTAGAAGCCCTGGCCCCCAAAGGGAGAACGCTCTTGCCAGGGGACACAGCAAGGGTCCCACTGAACTGTGTCTTAGGACTGCCCTCAGGAAATGTTTAACACCTTGTGTTGAAGAACCAGTAGGTGAAGAGGAAATGTCATATCACCATGTATAATTGACCCTTACCAGAGGGCAGTAGGGCTGCTTTTACACAATGAGGACAGAGAGAAATATCTGTGGAACCCAACTGATCCTTTTGGGTACCTCCTGGTCTCACTAGCTACACTGCAACTATATATAGAAATGTGTAGCAACCTGGACTGAGAAGATTTTAATTATTCCAATCTCCCAGATATGAGGGTGGGATCACATACAAGCTACATATCCAGGCAACTTGCATAGTCAGTACAGTTTACCACTGATTCCTCCGTTTTTCAAAACTTTTGCTCCATCCTAAAGACGTTTGCTTTCATCTAAGTTTGCATTCCATGCCTCTTCAGTAAAGAATCCATAGGAATTGATAATGTCCAGCCTTCAAAGAAAGCAAGCAATAACGCTGACCAATAATTGAAACAATCATTGTAGGCAAAGAAACTTTTAAGCCAAAGCCTATAATAGTATCCAATGGAATGAATAACTACATCAAGGTAAAGGCTTCCGACTGCTGAATGCTCTGTTGGTTTACTTAACTAGTCTGCAAGATTGCTTTAGTTAGTCTGGCTGTGGAGCATCTGTCTGTTATTTGGTTTCTGCTTATTTCTGATTTTTTTTTCACTTCTCACTATTTTCAGTGAATTTGGTAAGAGAAGAAAATCTTTAAAATTTTTGTTATGGAGTATGGTTTCATGATATGACACACCTGTGGGAAAATTGCAATTTTACTCACCCAACTTGTAGGCTTGCACATTTCCTTTGGGAATGGTATATTCTGCGACTGGGAGGCATTTCTCCCCTGCAGGTTGGGCAGGAGAAGAGAGCAGGCTCTCCGTCTACCTAAGAGGGCTGATTACTTTCCACATGAGTGAATCTCATTAGACCTAGTGAGCACAGTGACTAATTCTGAGCAGATGTCAAGTTGACTTAAATGACTGAGGCACACAGTACCAGGGAACTTAAGACGCAAAGTAGCTAAATTTTAATGAAGCAAGACATATGTGAGGGATCTGAGATCTGCAACGTTTCTCACCATCTTCGCCAAATAAGCAGTTGCTACTTTGCCATCCTAGAATATTTGTTATCATGTTGACATGGGTTAGTTTAAAGCCAGGAGATTTGGTTTCTGTATTCCAAGTATGTTTCTTGTAAAACAGGTAAATCCAAAGTCTTATGGTTCTTTCCAGTGACAGAGGAAATGTATATTGATTGTAAAAGAACTTTTAACTCTCTGGTCAGATGGGAAATACATAAATGGAAAAATACAATGGTAGTGATTGCACTAGTATTTGCTTTGCTTTGTTTCACTAAATTTTCTGATCTTTATTCTCACCTTAGCACAGATATAGGTAACCTATTTAATAGTAAGAGCCAATGAGCACAGGGAAAAAAATTAATAAGGCCACATAAGGAAAATTACTAAAACTTCAGAGTAGACACACACACACAGAGTTTCATAGATGAGGAAGGAGTTCCTTGAATATACAAAAATGGAGTTATATATAAAACAAAGGCAGGCACGGGAAGCCAAGGGTTTTATTCATGTCTGTACTTAAAATTGTATCCATATACATATATGCATGTATGTGTAAAATATTTTAAAATGACGATGCCCTACCTAATGTTTGGAGATCCCTGCATCTTTAAGAATACAGAGTTGCTGCTTTGATGATGGGAGGGCCTCTTCCTACTTCATAATAAATATGGTCTTCCTGAACAGAATACGGCATTCAGTGATGCTGGAAAGCTACACTGTGCTTTACCATCGTTGTTGTTGTTTTTTTTTAATTAATTAATTAATTAATTTTGGGGCTGCACTGGGTCTTTGTTGCTGCGTGCAGGTTTTCTCTAGTTGTGGCGAGCGGGGGTTACTCTTTGTTGAAGTGCACAGGCTTCTCATTGCAGTGGCTTCTCCTTATTGCAGAGCACAGGCTCCAGGCGTGCAGGGTTTCAGTAGTTGTGGCACGCAGGCTCAGGAGTTTTGGCGCATGGGCTTAGTTGTTCTGTGGCATGTGGGATTTTCCTGGACCAGGGCTAGAACCCATGTCCCCCGTGTTGGCAGGCGGATTCTTAACCACTGCACCACCAGGGAAGTCTCACCATTGTTGTTTTAAACTCCCTCCTTTGCTTGTGTGTGTGGTGTCGGCCAACTCATATCAAGGCTGACACACCATCATTATACACCATCACTTGGGTCTCACTTGGAAGCCAGATCTGCTGCATTCCTCACTCTGCCATGCAGCTCATATATTACTTTAAATTACAATTTATTAATTATGTTTTCCTTCTCAGGAAATGTTTTATTTTTAAAAATAGGCATGCCAGACTTTCAATTTAAGAGAATACAGAAAAATAACAAGAAAATTATACAACACTATTTCTCATATCCAGACATTTTAAGAAAAAACTAGTTATTTTAGATTCATGTATTAGAGAGTAAGTACGTATATTTCTTTTTTTTTTTTTTTAAAGAAGATGTTGGGGGTAGGAGTTTATTAATTAATTTATTTATTTTTGCTGTGTTGGGTCTTCGTTTCTGTGCGAGGGCTTTCTCTAGTTGTGGCAAGTGGGGGCCACTCTTCATCGCGGTGCGCGGGCCTCTCACTGTTGTGGCCTCTCCCGTTGCAGAGCACAGGCTCCAGACGCATAGGCTCAGTAGTTGCGGCTCACGGGCCTAGTTGCTCCGTGGCATGTGGGATCCTCCCAGACCAGGGCTCGAACCCATGTCCCCTGCATTAGCAGGCAGATTCTCAACCACTCCGCCACCAGGGAAGCCCACATATATTTCTATTGCATTTACTACTAGCTAAGGAAAACAATCTCTTTTTTTTCTGCACCTATATTACAGTGCAAAATTAATTGAAAAGTCAAGAGAATTTTAAAATATTAGAGATGGTTTGTGGGAGAAAAGAAGAAAGTAAAAACAGCCCATAATTCTACCACTCTAAGAAGTTATGATGATGTTTGTGTATATTCTTCTAAAAATTTTATCTCAATAATATACCTTACATGGTTAAATTAAATTAGATCAAATTTATATTGAATTTGCTATTGGAATATTACTTACTTTACATCAATTTCTCTTTTTGGTCATAACAACACCAATATTTGACCATAATAACATTTTATAACACATTTAAAAATAATTACTAACAATAAATTTAATAGAAATTAAAACACACAAATATGTATTTTAATGTTTACTTATAACCAAATTAGAATTTATTCTAAAAATATTAACAGAATATATAAATGAATGTCTTTATAATGTAAAACCATACCCAGATGCCCAAATAAAAAGACTGATAAATAAGATTAAAATGACTGTACTGCAGAAAATTAGCTTAAATAAACTGAAAAAGAGATATAACACAATGGGAACATATTTTCTAACTTCCTTTTTTTTGGGGGGGGGGCATGCTGCTCAGCTTGTGGGATCTTAGTTCCCTGACCAGGGATTGAACCCACACCTCCTGCATTGGAAGCGCAATGGACTAACCACTGGACTGCCAGATAAGTCCCTCTAATTTCCTTTTTTACAGATAACTCTGATAAATAACAATAGCTTGCTGGGCTAGGACATGACCTAGAATTTTAAATACAAAATTTGATGAATAAATTCATATTTATTGAACCTTATAAAACTTATAGAATATTAAATAGTACCCTAAAGTTTATGAAACCCAAAATAGTTATAGTGCTCTTCTTAAAAATGAGGACTGTAGAGTCACACAATCAGACAATCTATGTACAAATCTCAACTCTAAAACCAGGCTGGTCTTGTGACCTCAGACCCATCATTTAACCTTTCTGTGTCTTGATTTCCTCATCTGAAAAATGGGGATAGTAGCAATTCACAGAGTTGTTTCCAGGATTAAATAAGTTAACCTTCTTAAGCACTGGTGAGATGTTCAGCCGCAGTAAGCACTGCATATGTATTATCTATTACTATGATGTTATATTTTATCTACAATCATGATAAATATTGAAGAGACTGACAGTATACTGTACTGGTAAAAATGAAAGAAAAATACACTCTCAAATTCTACTGAAAGTGGAGGGATTTTTTGTTTTGAACGGCAATTTTAAATGATAAACACTTTGACCTCTAGATAGTCTACCTTAAAAAAATAGCTGTAGAAAGATGAAACAGTAAATATCCAAAGTGATGTTCACTAAAGCATTGTTTGTAAAAACACAAAAGTAGGACAAATGCTTGAATATGTTGTTGTAGGCACTGATTTAAAAAGTTTTGATGTAACTGTGTAATGAGATGCTATGAAGCCATTTAGAAAATATATAGATATACTGGGATGAAGCCTGATATATGTGGAAAAAGGAAATTGCAGAACAGTTCATATAGTATATTGACATTCATATAAGAAAAATTCATTCGTAGATTTATGCTTAAATTTCACTGAGAAAAAGATGCCTAGAAGAAAGAAATGATACCTAGAAGAAAGAAATGATACACAATTCCCTGAGGTTATCTTTAGGAAGTGTCCTTGGAGTAGTAGGGAAGGGGATTTTTTTTTTTTCACATTATATCTTTTTATGGTGCTGAAATTTTTTTTATAACTGATGTGTTACTTTTATATAATAAAACTAGAAATTTTATTGCCTTTAAAAACAAGAATAATAAATAAGTATATTGGGTCTGTGTGTCTCAGACTCTTTAAGGAAGAAAAAAAGTTAAGCTTAAATGAAGGGAAGGCTCCAAACCTTAGTATTTTTTTCCTATTGTATCTTTTTTTTGGAATTTCTTTATACATATAATAGATTTATTAGCAGATTGCTGACTACAATGGCCTTCCAAATAGTTTGTATCAGAATCAAATGAGTGCTTTTATAGAATAAAAATAGATTGGTTCAGAATCCACAAGAGTGGACCTATTACTTTTTCTTAAACCCCCAGGAAATGATCTGGAGACCACCAAATTCTAAGAAGCATGTCTGCAGTGCAAAGGGATTGAGCTGGATGTGAGAGCTGGGTTTTTTTCTTTATCTGTTTCTGACAAGTATTAGCTGTGTGACCTTCAAGAGTCCCAAAGAAACCTCCTGAGAACTCAGGTTCCTCATCTGTACAATTAAGACATTTACAAATCGATGAATTTCTAGATATCTTTCAATGATTCTATGGGGCTTAGCACGTAGGCATTTTGTAATTTTTAAAAACCCATTAAGTTTCAGTGTATTTTTTTCAAACTTAAATAACAACAATTAATTAGTTCTCTTAAATAGCAACTAGGGCTCTAATTGGTACTGCCTTTGTGAAGCAATTTATCAGTATATATAAATAACCATAAACCGCTCATGAAAATTTATCTGAGTGAATATTTAAATTATAAGATAAAACTGCATTTCAAATACAGCGTATCTAAACACAAAATATCAATCATATTATTGATAATGGTAACATTTTGGGGGGAAAAACTTCCTGTTTGTTTAACAGTGAGGAAAAGTGAATGTGATGACAAATCAATCTAAAAAGTTCCTATGTGGCATTATAAGTATAATAGCAGTGAATGCAATAGAGTACAATGGAAAATGTTCACAATAGGTCAAATGAGAAAAAGAGTTCACCAAAATACATACATCATATTTGCAAACTATGTAAAAGATGCACATTTTTTAATTTTCAGTTTGAAAAAATGGTATACTAATTAGATATGTCAACCCCAACTTTACTATAGTATATTTACTACATAGTAAAAGATTTAAAACATTTAATCCTAATATTCAGATGTTCTAATTGAAAATATAGGAAGGATGTATCAATAGAGGGGTTGGATTTTGTATCATAGCTATTTGGAAACACATCCTCTCTCCTTGCTAGAAAAAATCTTTGAGAGCAGGTGTAGTTGCAGACTTCTAAGATTCCTGGCCCCTGGAGTATACACTCTGTATAATTTCCTCCCATTCAGTGTGGGTGGGGCCTATGAACATGGAGCAGTCGCTCTATTAGGTTGAGTTATATAGACTGCCTTAGCAGACTGCAGGGATAGATTCCACAGGAAAGAATTTCTCCTGTTGGCCTTGAAAAAATGAGCTGTCCTATTGTGGGAGGAGGGGGTCACATGGTTAGGACCCAAGGGCAGCTTCTAGGAGCTAAGAGCGACCCCAGCAAGAGCCAGCAAGAAAATGGAAAATACAGCCCTACAATTCCAAGGAACTGAATCCTGACAAAACCAGTGAATGAGGAAGAGGACCCTGAGCCCCTGATGAGAACACAGTCCCCACTGACACCTTGATTTCAGCTGGTGGAAGCCTAAGCCAGGAAACCATCTAACTCGTAACTACCATCATGACCCATGGCAACTGTGAAGTAATAAATTTGTGCTGTTTTAAGCCGCTAAGTTTGTGGTAATCTGTTAGACATCACCTTCTCTGTCACTGAAGGTACCACAGGGTCTAGTAGAGTATACTTGGTTTGTGAATAAATATCTGTTCAGTGAACAAATAAATAAGTGACCAACTCTGACTTTTTAACTGGCTTTTGGATATTTTATAGTAAAATCTAAAGTCCTTCTAGCTAAGTCCTTCCTATGATTCATAAGTCAAAAAAATGCATTAGAATCATTACTTATATCCAAGGTGAAAAAAATAAGGAATGAAAATAAAATACTGAGATTGATTCCTTAAATCATCTGAGAATTTTTTTATGCCTTATTGTATTGTAGTAATATCAAGTATTTTGGAAAGGAAATGGAGAAAGGATTATGAAATATGTCTTTGGTTGGTGAAGTAGGAAAGAATATCAATAAATTAAATGATGCATTTACAGCAGAGTGAAGCATATTTTGCTTGTAGTAATATCCGGTTAAAGAAATAAAATAAAACAAAACTCTCTGTTTTCTTGAAGTCCATCCCTACTTAGGATCACACACTGATGTGTAAAACTTCTGATTTTTTCCCCCTATCACCCTGTAGCATAAGTTTCTGTTTAATGAGGGATCTCAATGTGATGAGGTATAAAGAAGAAAAGGTTTTATTTGATCTAATCACTGCTCCCCTCCTGTCCCATGTTGAACCCTATTTCTTATTTAGTACCAGTTTTCTCAATAGCATCTTGGCCAAATTCCAGAATTTTCATTCATTTTAGTTGTTTGACCATTTTAATTATGTATGTCCTCACATTCTGGGATGGGGAAAAAAGCTCTTTGGGGCCTATTGTAAAAGGGCACATGTCCCATACATGAGAGTTTCACATTCATGATCTCATCACCTCCAAAAGGCTCCACCTCCAAACACCATCACATTGGGAGTTGGGCTTAACATATTACTTTTGAGGGGACATAAATATTCAGTCTATAATAAGGTTATTAGTGAAACCTATTTGAGATTAAGCCACTGAACTAATAATCAAGGAATTCTCTTTTTCCCTGTCCATAAACAGTACCAGCTCCATCAATTTGGGCAGGATTTTGCCTGCACGTGCAGCATATTAATGTATTTTTATTACCATTGTACTATTAAATACTATAGTTATAGGAGAACATTCTTACCTTCATCATGTTTTGAGGAACTAATAATAATTCCTGGCTAATAGATGTGTTTTTTAATGAATTTAAGTATAAATCCATAAACCTCATACCTAATATAAGATAACCAAGGTTCGATTTCAAATTTACCTGGTGAGATTTTCTCTGTTATCAATGGGAGTCATACTATAACCTCTTTGTTATACGTGATTATCCTCAATCATAAACCATACTCAAAAGGACTGATAGAAAATCATTGCTCTGTTGAAAATCTCTACGGTAAGTGTCTAACTCCTTTAGTGAATGTTTTCCTTTAATTGGGATACCCTACAAAATATACATGTAGACTTCCTGCAACCTCACAACTACTTATTTGTAATTCCCTGCTCTGGATAATATATGAAGAGCTTGCCACCTACATATGTTTGAATTCGTCTGAACATCTCCCCTGTGCTACAAAAAGAAAAACTTACATCCTATTACTCCAGCTCGTGGAGGTAGAGCTCATATTATCTTTGAAGGACATTCCCTGCTATGAAAAAAGAGTTCAGGGACATGAGAGAAACCATATGATTCTTTGAAACAGCAGGCATAGAGAGAAGATAAAAAGGCTTTAAAAAATAATGACTTTGATGTCCACCAGCAGCCCAGAAACATGAGGACAGCACCCTAACAATCCTATTAAATTGCTATTGACCAAAGAAGCAATTTTTTTAAAAAAGGGCCTTTTACATTTGTTTTTTGTTTTTTTCTTTTTTGGACTACATGTCAACTGTCACAACTTTTATTTTCTCAGGAGTGTTTCAAGAAGTTGATTACCAAGCAGAGTTAATTTAATAATGGATGCACTGCTCCAATTGATCCTGTCATCTGTCATGCTTCCAGCAAAGCAGTGCATTATTTCAAGTCCAGGAAATAAAAAGGACAGGTAAAGTATGATTAAATTGGCTGTTATGAAATTTGGCTAAAACCTGGGAACATATGCCTTTACTTTTTCACTATTAAGTACCAGAGGACTCGGAAAATAGCAAACTTATTGCCTTGAATGTAAATTGCATGAAAAGATGTAACTTTGAGAATTATTTGACCTTTCATTCATATTGAGGAATAATGCCTATCTCTGCAAATTTTATTTTTTACCTTGATCTAATCCATTCCCCCACACAGCTGCCATAATTAAATTAAAAGTTATGTTAGGAAAATATATGGTGAATGCAAATTGGTGGACTCAGCTAAAGCTCTCACTTAAGACATCTAGAAGCACTTAGTAAATGATAGCCAAGAAAATAAGGATAGGAAATATCCAGGTGACAAAGATGAGGCGAAAAACAGAAACCAGAACAATCAGAGGTGAATTGACATGGTCATAGAGGGCTAGAGAAGAGGTGGAGGTGATCTGATCAGTAGCCAGGAAAGAAGACGAGGCCTTGGTACTTGTTAGGCAGGAATTGTACCTGTGACCACATATTAATGTGGGATACTTTGACAGCTGTCCCCTCAGTAGAACAAAGCCATCTCTTGGTCCAGGAAGTTTACAAGCTGTCTGGGTACTGAGTGTTAAAAAAGTATCCTCTGAAGAACAGAATCATGTGTTTTACATAGACTGAGTAAATTTAGGCTAACCATGTGTCAGGATTCTCTAAAATCAAAGTAAGAACTTTGGTGCATCTGGTAGAAGCAAACACAGAACTAGTTGAAGGACTTTTCAAAAACCAGTCCTTGGGATATTACCATAGAAGAAAAAAGCCCTGCTATAGATAATGTAATAACAAAATTGCAGTGAATATAAGAAAAAAATCTTATATGAATGTGAACAAGTGAACCCAGCACACAGAAGGATTCAATCCTAAGAGTTTCAGCACGGATGAAACAAACACACACAGCTATATAATAATTATATTTTAAAAGTTTAAAGATACAAGAGAAAGAATAAAAAATTCTGGAAAGGAAAATAAACACTATTGGCAAAAAATAACATGGTTTGAGACAGAACTAGAACTTCCATAACCAAAAACAAATAGAGGAACTGACATGAAAATATTAGAGAATGTGTTAAATAACATGTATACATGAATGAGGAGAGAACTGTTAAACATTAGGATAGGTTTTAGGAAACTGCCTACAGTTTAGTCAAGAGAGATAAAGAGAGACACTAAGTGGAGATAAAGGCAGAAAGAGTAGAATGAGAGCATTCAACATACGTAGTCTAACAATAGTTTGAGAAGGAGCAAATAAAGATAATGGGTAATAAATAATATGCCAATATTTTTTTAAGGACTAATTAAATGTATGATTAAGCTGAAATATTAGGGAAAATAGAGATAAATCCACTTCTAGCCAAAGTGCTGGAAAACTGCAGAAAGCCAAGAACAAAGATAAGGGAACTAGAAAGAAAAGACATTCCCTACAAAGGAATAATAGTTAGATTGAAACTAGGGTTCACCACACAATAATACAAGATAGAAGGTAGCAGAAAACGAGCTCCAAAGTGCTGAAGGAAAACAACTGTCAATTTACATATCTAGCTAAGCTGTAATCCAAGGATCACTGTGTGGTGGAAATAAAGACATTATACACAATAATGAAAGATATTACCAATTCCAGATACTAACCAAAAACAGTACTAAAATGTATTGTACTTCAGAAAGAGGGATGGAAATCTATCTCATAAATTTGGAGTAGGATAAAAAATTGTGCATTAAGAAATTAGTTGACCTAGAGATTGTCATACTGACTGAAGTAAGTCAGATAAAGACAAATATTGTAGAATATCTCTTATATGTGGAATCTAAAAAAAAAATTGATACAAATTAACTTATTTACAAAACAGAAACAGACTCACAGACTTGGAGAACGAATTTATAGTTACCAGAGAAGGGTGGGAGGGGAGGGATAGATAGGGAGTTTGGGATTGACATGTACGCACTATTATTTTTAAAACGGATAACCAACAAGGTCCTACTGTATAGCACAGGGAACTCTGCTCAGTATTATGAACAACCTAAATAGGAAAAGAATTTGCAAAACAATAGATACATGCATATGTATAACCAAATCACTTTGCTGTGCACCTGAGACTAACACAACATTGTTAATCAACTATACTCCAATGTAAAATAAAAAGTTAAAAAAATTAGTTGTTAAGTATAAAATTAAATTATCATTGACTCAAGAAAACAATGATAATATGAACTATTCTGGAAGATGAATAACCAAGAGGATAAATACAGTATAAAACTAGAATAATGTGAAAAATTGTAGTTGGGTAATCAGAGATGTAGCATTCTGAGATCTTGCTGTTAGTTGCAGAAAGCTGGAGATCATGATTGATAATATACTTAATAAAGTCAAATGTACATATTAAATATTTAAGATTTACTTATAAGAATTAAAACATGTAAAAATTTTACTCCAGGACACAAAAAACACTTAACAGAAGGCAGAAAAGGAGAATAAAAATAAAAGAGAGAGTAAGTAAAAATATAGTATGATAGACATTAATTCAAATATATAAAATATTCAAGTAAAATAGGAGAGTATAAAGTTTAGCTATATACAGTGAACATAAGATTAAATTATCACGCAGCAGCACATTTAGAATGGAATCTGCTACTCAATAAAAGTAGAAAAATCTGGCAAAAAAAGTACAGTTGACCCTTGAACAAGGCAGGGATTAATCCATGTATAATTTATAGTTGGCCTTCTGTATCTGTGGTTCCTCTTCATCCACAGATTCAACCAACCAGTAGCATTATAGTAATTATTGTTGAAAAATATCTGCATATAAGTGGACCCCTGAAGTTCAAACCCATGTTGTTCAAGCGTCAACTGTAGTCAAATTCAAGTTTTTCAGAGCCCAGGAAATTAACCAACGACTTGCAATCATCAAAAGAGCATTTATTCAAGAAAACTGGTTGAATCTCAGTGAGAACAGGGAGTTTTTTTGGCATTTTATCTTGTCCCATCCCAAGCCTCTTCTCCCCATCTCCATGGTAGTTGTAAAAACCAGCATCCCTGCAGCCAATGGAGGAGTCAAACTGGGTATGGAGCTCACAAAAAAGCCCATCCTGAGAGAACTGTCACCATTTGATCTCCTGACATAAAACCCATTTGCAAGGCTTGTTCTTATTTGATCAGAATCAGCACTCACTCATTGAGAAAAGCCCTACTCCCAGAGAGTTAAACAACAGCAACAACAACCAAACACATACACACATACAGCACACACACCAAAAACAGACGCAGATGTTTAACACTGCAGCTGCATGAGGCAGTAATACCCATAGGAGCAAAAAAGAGGCTGGCAAAAAACAAAAAGGAATATCTGGGCAGTGAAAGATTCACAAGGGCTTTGAAAATCTCCAACATGAGGCATGTATACAGGTCTGTGTGTATGCTCCGGGAAGCCCTAAGAAGGCCCCAGTGTCCTACATCTGGCTGACCCACAGGCTATGCAGAAGTAGGGAGAGAAGCCTAAGGTGGAGGTGTTAACTGCCAGAGCACTGAAGGTATGACCCACAGCGTACAAGAGTCCCACTCCACAGAATGGGAGATTGATTGGATCAAGCTCTTCTGGGAAATCTTTATATATAATTGAAATTAATATGAAATTTATATAATTGGTTTTAATATGAAATAGACTATAAATTAAGGTTTTAATTATAGTCACCAAGTAAATTACTAAAAACATACGTCAAAAAAGTCAGTAAAAGAAACACGGAATTAAAATGGTACACTAGAGGATATTTAGTTAATGCAAAATAAGTCAGTAATGGAAGAGGAGGAACAATAAGTATGATATATTTGTTTATTATATATGATATATAGTAAATGTGTATGTATGATATACAGTAAATCTTTATCATATATATGATATATAGTAACCAAAATAGCAAAATGGCAGATATAAATCCTATATTATCAGTAATTGCATTAAAAGTAAATGAATCAAGCATTTCATATAAAAATCAAGACTGGAAGAATGGATACAATATATATGTGCTGTCTGTAAGAGACATACTTTAAAGATACAAATAAATTAAGAGTAAAATCAAAGAAAAAATATATACCAAGGAAACTGTAACCAAAAAAGAGCTGGAATATCTCAAAATAAATGGAGTAAAATAAAATATTTATGGTCAAAATAAATGGAAAGACATTCCATATCCATAGATAGGGATAACAATATTGTTATCATGCTATAACTCCTCTAATTGACCTGTAGATTCAACACAGTTCTTATCAAAAACTGCAAGAGATTCAGAGTAACCATAATAATCTTAAAAAGGAAGAATAATGTTGGAAGATTCAAACATCCAGATAGTAAAACTTATTAAAATGTTACAGTAATCAGTAATCAAGACAGTGTACTACTGAAATGAGAATACAAATAGAGATTAATAAAATAGCCCTGGAATTAACACATATTTGTGGTCAGTTCATTTTTTAATAAAAGTTCCAAGACTATTTAATGAGAAAAATCGACTTTTCAACAAATGATGCTTGGAAAACTCGATATCTATATGAAAAGAATGAAGTTGGACCCCTTTCTCATAACATATAAAAAATTAACTCAAAATAAATAAAAAACTGTGAGAGATAAAACTATAAAACTTTAAGAGAAAACACAGGAGTACATGAAATGCTGAATTCTGAGAATATGTCCTCTCATCACAACAAAATTAAACTAGAAATCAATAACAATAACCTATCTGGAAAATATCAAATAGTGGAAAATTATATAACATAAATTTTAGAAACTGATGGACAAAGAACAAAATCTCAAGTGATTGTAAAATATATTAATATGAATGTTAATGAAAATAAAATACATCAAAATTTGTGGACTACATCATCATAATCAGTGTTTTGTAAGAAATTCATAGCTTTATATGTGTGTATGAAAATAAATTTCAATTAATGAAGTTTGAAAAACTTCCGCCATAAGAAGTTTGAAAAGGAATAGAAAATTAAAGTAAAACAGAGTAAAGGAAATAATAAAAAGAAGACAAAAACAATGAAACTGAAAGCAGATAATAATAAACACAACAAATCCAAAAGTTGATTTTTTGAAAATATTAATAAAGTTGATAACCTGTAATGAGGCTGAACTAAAAAAGGCCAGGGCTTCCCTGGTGGCACAGTGGTTGAGGGTCCGCCTGCCGATGCAGGGGACACAGGTTCGTGCCCCGTTCCAGGAGGATCCCACATGCCGCGGAGTGGCTGGGCCCATGAGCCATGGTCACTGAGCCTGCGCGTCTGGAGCCTGTGCTCCGCAACGGGAGAGGCTGCGTCAAGTGAGAGGCCCGCGTACCACACACACACACACACACACACAAAGGCCAAACCAGAAATTATTAGTAATAATGACTAGAGAAACAGCATGCATGAACCACTGCTTCCTATGCTGTCTTCTCTTCTTGAGCTCATCTGTCTTATTAGCCCTTCCCTCTCGTCTGACATTCGTTGCATGCTGCTAACCGTGATGCCTGTGCTCTGCTGTAAAATAAGATTTTAGCAAGGACTTTGTAAGTTTCAGCTACTAGAGCTTGATAACTTCAGTAGATGATGAAAATAATTACCACTTCCTTTTCTTGGTTTTTGTGTCAGCAAGGGAGCCTGACAAGTTGTGTTTGATTTGTTGACTCATTGACAGGATGAGACAAGTGAAAGGAAAGGGAAAACTCATTTCCTGCTTAATCACAGAATGAGTAAGATAAGAAATGAAGTGTAGAATAGATTGGACAAGGTAAGGCAACAGAAGTCTTACAGTTCACAAATAGTTATGATTTTATTTTGATTTTGAGTGTGTGTGTGTGTGTGTGTGTGCGTGTGTGTGTGTTTACTTTCACACTAATAATGTAAATGAGCCAGTGGTGAGTAAATTCAAAACAACTATGATATCTCTGGAATAAAAACAAAACCAAACAAAACCCAAAAACTCCTGGCACTGTACATACTGACCTAGTGTCTTTTCCCCTTAAAAAAAAAATGACCCTTAAAAATGATTTGACTATTAACAAAACTAAGAGTTGGTTCTTTGAAAAGGTAAACAAAATTGGCAAACCTTTAGCTACACTAACCAAGGGGAAAAAAGAGAGAGAAGCCTAATCAACAAAATTATAAATGAAAGAGGAGATATTACAACTGATACCACAGAAATACGAAAGATCATAAGAAGCTGCTATGAACAACTATATGCCAACAAACCAAACAACCTAGAAGAAATGGAAAAATTCTTAGAAACATAGAAACTACCAAGACTATACCAGGAACAAATAGAAAATCTGAACAGACCAATTACTAGTAAGGAAATTGAATCAGTAATCAAAAATCTGTCAGTGGAAAAAAAATCTCAGGACCAGATGGCTTCACTAGAAAGTTTTACCAAATATTTAAAGAAAAATTCATGCCAATTCTTCTCAGAATCTTCCAAAAAATAAAAGAGGAGGGACCACTCCTAAACTCATTTTATGCAGCCAGCATTACTCTGACACTAAAGCCATAAAAGGACACTACGAGAAAAGAAAACTACAGGCCAATATCCCTGAGGAATATAGGTGCAAAAATTCTCAATAAAGTACTAGTAAACTGAATTTAGCAGCACATTGAAAGGATCATTCATCATGATCAAGTGGGATTTATCTCTGTAATGCAATGATGGTTCACATAAGCAAATCAATAACTGTGATACATCACATGAAAAGAACGAAAGAAAAAAATCATACGATCACCTTAATAGATGCAGAAAAAGCATTTGACAAAACTCAGCATAATTTATATTAAAAACTCTTAACAAATTAACAATAGAAGGAACATATTTCAATATAATAAAGGTCATATATGAGGAGCCCAAAGCTAACATTATACTCAATGGTGAAAGGTTAATAGCTTTTCCTCTAAGATCAGGAATAAAACAAGGTTGCCCACTCTCACCACTCCTATTCAACATAGTACTGGAAGCCCTAGTCAGAGCAATCAGGCAAGAAGAGAAGTAAAAGGCATCAAAATTGGAAAGAAAGAAGTAAAACTGTCACTATTTGCAGATAACATACTTTATATATAGAAAATTCTTAGACTCTACCAAAAAACTTAGATCTAATCAATGAATTCAGTGAAGCTGCAGGATATAAAATTAACATACAAAATTTAGTAAATTTCTATACATTAACAATGAGTTATTTGAAAAAAAATAAAGAAAATGATCCCATGTGCAGTATCATCAAAAACAATAAAATACTTAGGAATAAATTTAACCAAAAAGGTGAAAGATACCTAAACTGAAAACTGTAAGGCTGATGAGGGAAACTGAAAACAGAAATAAATGGAAAGATATTCCATGTTCATTGATTGGAAGAATTAATATTAACATGTCCATACTACCCAAAGCCATTTATAGATTCAATGCAACCCCTATCAAGATTCCAATGGTATATTTTTACAGAAATAGAATAAACAATCCTGGAATTTATATAGACCCACAAAAGCAATCCTCAGAAAGAACAACAAAGCAAGAGGCACCATACTTTCTGATTTAAAGCTGTATTATAAAGATAGAGTAATCAAAATGGTGTGGTACTGACATAAAAAATAGACACACAGACCAGTGGAACAGAATCTAGAGCCCAGAAATATACCTGTGCATATATGGTCAATTAATATTTGACAAGGGAGCCAAGAATCCTCAATGGAGGCAAAACAGTCTGTTCAATAAATGGTGCTGAAAAATTTGGATATTCACATGTAAAAGAAGGAAACTAGAATCCTATCTTATACCACTCACAAAAATTAACTTGAAATGGATTAAAGACTTAAATGTAAGCCTGGAAACCATAAAACTCCTAAAAGGAAACATAAGAAAAAAGCTTCTTGACATGGGTCTTGGAAGTGCTATTTTTGGATATGACACCTAAAGCATGGACAACAAAATAAAAAATAAACAAGTGTGAGTACATCAAGCTAAATACTTTCCGCATAGGAAAGGAAACAATCAAAAAAATGAAAATATAACATACCAAATTGGAAAAAAATTTGCAAATCTTATTTCTGATGAGTTGTTAAATATATAATATATAAAGAACTCATATAACAATAGCAAACAATCTGATTATTTTATATTTAATATTATGTAACATACAGCACAATGACTATAGTTGACACTGCTGTATGGCCTATTTGAAAGTTGTAAAGAAAATAGATCCTAAGAGTTCTCATCAGATGAAAATATATTTTCCCTTTTTCTGTATCTGTATGAGATGGTGTATGTTAACTAAATTTGTGATAATCATTTCAAAATATATGTAAGTCAAGTCATTATGCTGTATACCTTAATCTTATATGGTGGTCTGTATCAATTCTATTTCAATAAAACTAGAGAAAAAAACACCTTCACTGTACTTACACTTCCTTACTTCCCAATCTTAAATTACTCTATAAGATTTTCATTATATCATTTCATTGAGATCCCTATTACTTTCATCTTGGTTACAGATTTCTAAATATAAAACACAATTGTAAGTTTCCAACTTACTTGGTCTCTCAGTAGCACGCAAAAAACATTACTGTCTTTCTTGAGACATTTTATTCCAGGATAGCCACTTCTCTGGGTTTCTTTTAATTCACTGGCTGTCCCTTTTTACCCTCCTTTGTTGATTCTGCCTCATCTTCTTGACTCTATTACCATGCCCCAGGGATCAGGCATTAGACTTCTTATCTACACTGACCCTGTACTCTCACCTAGTCCCATGACTTTACTATCATCCATTTTCTAGTATGCCCAAATTTTTATTGCTCTTAAGAAACAGGAATACCTATTGTTTAGTTTATTTTTGATATGTGTCTATATCTCCCCTAAGCCCTCAATAAAATCCATATACAATTTCTGGGGGGAAATTAAGGAAGTGGACTGTGTTTACCTAGTCTACAGAAATCGATGTAAGGACTGTATTAATTAGATGGACTATATGAATAAGATGCTGAATTGGATGAAATTCAGCAGAGGTAGGAGATTAAAATGAGAAGCAGCTTTGAGAATATAAGAGCTACCCTTCTTCAGCCCAGTTACTTCACACTGAAATGTGGGGGAAGGAGACTAATCAATAGACGGGGATTTGAATCAACCTTGTCTAGGTCTTGGGGAAAGGGGCATCTCTGTTTATATATACAGGGTACATTTTGAGAAAATATAATAAACTCTCAATTTTACCAGTTAACTAATCCATTAATAATAAATGTTTAAAGTTTTTCATTTTTAAAAATGAAAGGTAGTTCCAAATTTTTAAGTACTTGCATGCAAACCTATTTTATAACACAGAATCCAAACTTAAATGAAGCAACTCAAATATCATTTGAATCTTTCTATCACTGGCCATGTAAAATTATATCAAGATGACTGTTCCCCAGAACAGGAAGGTAACTGTTTGAAGTATGAGTTATTTTGTTTTTATCATAGTTATCCTGGGTTTGGAAAAGAGAACAAAATTAGACTGAAACACTGGTTTCTGAATTCACTGGCTTGTGGTTACCTATTGTTTTATAATAAATAACCACCGAACTCAGTGGCTTCAATTATTATCTCTCCCAGTTTTGTGGACTACAG
The DNA here is from genome assembly GCF_951394435.1 of Stenella coeruleoalba. Taxonomy (NCBI): domain Eukaryota; kingdom Metazoa; phylum Chordata; class Mammalia; order Artiodactyla; family Delphinidae; genus Stenella; species Stenella coeruleoalba. The sequence continues at coordinate 75,594,376 of NC_137162.1, read as the reverse complement.
TCAGCCCTCCATATCCACAAGTTCCACAGCCCTGAATTCAACCATCTGCAGGTCTAAAATATTTGGAAAAAAATCCAGAAAGTTCCAAAAAGCAAAATTTGAATTTGCCAGGCTGGGCAACTATTTACACAGCATTTACATTATACTTACAACAATTTATATAGCATTGACATTGTATTAGGTATTATAAGTAACAGAGATGGTTTAAAGTATATGGGAGGATATGCATAGGTTATATGCAAATACTTTGCCATTTTATATAAGACACTTGAGTATCCTTGCATTTTGGTATCTGAGGAGGGTCCTGAAACCAGTCACCTGAGAATACTACGGAATTAGTACTGTACTGGACTGACCTTAGATGGATGGTTCTCACTGGGGTCTTCCATTTCATAGATGAAGCTGCAGTCAGCTGAAGCCTTGACTGGAAGCATGTGGAACATGGCTCACTCCAATGACTGGAATTTGATGCTGGTTCTAGACAGAGCTCAGCTGTGGCTGTGACTGGAGTGTCTACACAAGGGCTCACCTTGTGGCTTGGGATTATACATGACATTTGGGTTCTCAGAAGAGTTCCAAGAGCAGGCATTCTAAAGGAGCCAAACAGGAGATTTTGTTACTCATATAAGTCAGCCATGGAAATCATACACTGTTACTTAGTTCTTTCGCTTTTTATCAGGGAAGTGAATCACAGGGCCAGTCCACATTCAAGGGGAAGGGAACTAGACTCCACCTATGGATGGGGAGAATGACTAAGAATTTGCAGCCACCTATAATCTACATACATGATGAGTTTTAGTTGCATCTGTGATGAGACTAGGTATAACTGTATCAATTAATACTACCTAGAGTCAACAAACAGATCATAAGTAGGCTTCTAAGGGGATCCATGAAGTGACTAAGCTATTGAGAATACACACACACACACACACACACACACACACACACACACACACACACACACACCTTACTGCTAATGGAATACTACTAAGGATAAATTGAATGAGGGCCACTCGTGTGAGTTGATTTTCTTCCTCCCTAACTGAAGTCAAAGAGCACTTTAAGAAATGAGAAATAATTTCAAAAGCATTCCTATGAACTACTGCTCCATTAATAGAGCCTCCTGTGATAACTTCGTTAGATATACTAGCCCTTATAGGTTTAAAGTTAATGGAATAATTGAGGTGAATGGGTTTGTAAGTTTAACCATTAAAATACTACAACCAATAGAACAGCTGGGGAAATATATTTTAAAAGTATTACTGAAACAGCATATTATGATATTTGAAGTCAAGTATCTATTCACAAGCTGACTGGTTTTATTTTGGGGCCTCCAGAGAAACAAATAACTAAAAAACAAAGGTAGGTAGTTTATAGTCTTCTTTAAAAATATTCTTTGCAATTGTCCAATTTCTAATTAGCTTGATCAAATACTCATTCACTGTCATCACCCTACTCTTCCTTGTTTCCAGGGTGAACATCTTGAAATCTAGGACCAGCATCTTGAAAATATCTGTAATCCTCATAGTACCAAGTATGGTGACTTTCACATTACAGAAAACAAGAAATAAAGGGACTGTGTAGGAAAAGTAACATTTGATCATTCTTTAAGATGGCCAACAAATCTTTCAAAGCAATTCTGAAAGATATAAAATCCTGGAATACACCACACAGCTTGCTTTTTATCAGGCAAAGCAACTCTAACTTGTTTAACAAAACGTAAGAACAGTTGATATGGGTACAGGGTCCCATGTTAGAGTCTAAAGAGAAAATGCAAGTAGAAAATGTAGTCATATTTCATACCCATGTGAATTTAAGTTGATATATTCAGTTCATTGTTATGAGGATATTTAAATTGTTTTCACTCAGTGATAATATAAAAGAACTATTTTGAAGAAATTAAGTTTCCTGCTTTTCAATAAGGAAAACAAAAACAATGACATACTTTTACTATAAAGAAGAGTTGGAAAAAATATCTATGCTATAAAACAAGCAGTCATTGTAGTCATTCAGTTAAAGTAAAATTCTATTGGAACCAATTCTGACAAGTTTTGAAAACTTCTAACCCTTAGGCAATAGGTAATAAGCAAATGCATGATTTAAAAAGTAGTGGTAACAAACAGTAGGCGAATCTTATGAACTTCTTTATCTCTAAGGCATCCCTGACCAACAGACTGATAAGTGGTCCACCATACTCTATTTTCTATTCTTCTAGCTAGTCTCCAAGTCCCCACTTATACATGGCCATATTACTGAGCTCTAGTCAGTGGTAAGTGGGTCAAAGTAATGAATGCCATAAAGAATACTCATGGACATGACCTACCTTATTTTTCCCACTCTGCTCTATGAAATAAAGTAGAACTTAGACTCCTCCCAGCACCACCTTCCACTGACATGGACCCACCATAGTCTGTTAAATGTGTGAGAATTAAACACTTCTATTTTGTTGCCCCATTCTATTTCTGGGTCTCTTTGTTACTCCAGCGTAGTCTACCCCAACTCATACATCATACATGTTAAAATACACCTGGATTCCATATTAAGATAGTTTCCATGAACTTTTAAAAAGATATTTACGATTATGATTTCAAAAATATGTCTAAATGAACACCTTTAGTATACAACTGGCAATGTGTCTGTAATTATAGTATAAACCTGTTAACTTTTGCAGTGTAAAAATTTTTTCTTTTAAATTAATTTATTTATTTTTGGTTGTGTTGGGTCTTTGTTGCTGCTTGTGGGCTTTCTCTAGTTGCAGTGAGCAGGGACTACTCTTCATTGCGGTGCGTGGGCTTCTCTTTGCGGTGGCTTCTCTTGTTGTGGAGCACGGGCTTTAAGTGCATGGTCTTCAGTAGTTGCAGCACGTGGGCTCAGCAGTTGAGGTGCATAGGCTTAGTTGCTCTGTGGCATGTGGGATCTTCCCAGACCAGGGCTCAAACCCGTGTCCCCTGCATTGGCAGGTGGATTCTTCACCACCGTGCCACCAGGGAAGTCCCTTGTAGTGTAAAACTTTAAACTACAAATTCCTGACAAAATTAAGTTCTTGTGAATACCAAACTGACAATCACAGGTGACAACGTTTCATTCTACAGATATTTAAATAAAGGTTAACTTTTTAAAAATTAATTTTTATTGTAGTATAGTTGATTTACAATGTTGTGTTAGTTTCTGCTGTACAGCAAAGTGAATCAGTTATACATATATCCACTCTTTCCTAGATTTTTTTTAAGTTTAACTTTTGATTTTACAATTTTCTCTCCATTAGGAGTCATTGCATTTTTTATGTGCCTAGGATGTGTGATGAATTACTCAAATAGACATCCACTCACTCCATTCAAAGGCACAATTCTAATTCCCTCCAAAAAGTAGAAAATGGTGATACTGCTTTTTTTTCCAGGCAATATCTGAAGTATATCCTGTGCTTATCATTTAGTGTCTGGTACATGGTAAACTCAAAATAAACAGTTGTTGCATGAACTGTGGAGAGAATTTCAGTCTTGATGAAACTTGAGCACCAAGTAGGGAAGATCAATGTAGTCACTTAGAAATTGGGTAAATGCTTAGAAACTGAGGGTGCAAGATAGGGGGCGGGTCCTATTGGTCAAAGACAAATAGGTAGAATACCAATACCAGCCCAAATTGCGATCAGAGATTGAATGATGTTGACACTGAGTTCCTCAAAAAATAAAATTTCCACTAATCAAGAGCTCTAATGGACCCTGGCCCTTCAGGGAAAGCATGATGATCTCAAACGTATAGTTTGGGTGATTTTGCTGTAAAGCAAAATACAAGAAAACCTTTCTATTTCTACTTTAAAAATACTGACTTCCCATAATTTGTTAGCCTGTTTATTGTTTTTCCAAATTACTTTTAAACATGTGGACTGGGGATGCATGTAATAAAGAATAAGGTTTGACTACTTCTGGACATTTTTTAAGGAAGCACTCTTGGTTTTGGGGACCTATATGTCTATCATTTTTTCCTTCATCCAAGTAACTGATCTTAAGAATACAGTCTGATAAATTTTGGCAAATGTATATACATATGTAACTAAAACCCTTATCAAGAAACAGAATAGTCCTACCACCCCAGAAATCAACTTTGTGCCTCTTTCCATTCAATGCTCAAATCTCTCCTGCAGCAAAAACTACTTCGATTTCTGTCAGCATAGTTAAATATTGCTCTTTATAGAATTTGATGTAAACAGGGTTGTGCAGTATATATTTTTTATTTCTGCATTGTTTTAGTCAACATAATGTGTTTAAAATCCACCCATGTTTTGTGTATATAGTTTGTTCTTTTTATTGCCGAATAGAATATCCTCCTTAGTTGATTATCCATTCTTATACTGGCTGATATTTCCTGCTATGAACTTTTTTGTATTTGTCTTTTTTGTCATCACATGCTTTCATATCCCTTGTGTTTATTATACTAGAAGTGGAACTTCGAGGACATGATATATATTAAATAAAATTGCCTATCAGTTTTTCGAAAGTGGTTGCACTATTTTACACTCCCTCCAGAAATATGTTGAGTTCCTGTAGCTTCATCTCCATAACAATAGCGGGTATTGTCTGGCTTTTTATTATTTTAATTTTAGTGGATGTGAAGCAAGTCATTGTGTATTTGAGTTTCCCTGATGAGTAATGATATTGAGCATCTTTTCATGTACTTATTAGCCATCCAGGTATCTTCTGTTGTGTTCTGCCAGTTTTATTCGGATCATTTGCTCTGTATTATTGAGTTGTAGGGGTTCTTTGTGTAATTTAGATATAAGCCTTTTGTTAGACCTATGTATTATATTTTCTCCCAGTCTGTGGCTTTTCCTTTCCTTTTCTTGACTGGTGTCTTTTGACAAACAGTATTTCAATTTACTGTTTCTTTCTTTTGTAGTTGGAACTTCTTATGACAAGTCTAAGAAATATTTGTCTACCCCAAGTTTGTTAAAATATTTTCCTGTGTACGCTTTTAGTAGGTTTATGGTTTAATTTTTTTGTTCAGGTCTATGATCCATTTGGAATTAATTTTTTTAGTGTGAAGTAGGGTCAAGGTTCATTGTTCCACTTGTTTCAACACCTTTATTGTAAAGACCGTTTCTCCACTGAATTGCATTGGCTCCTATGACTCCCTATTCTGTTCTATTCTGTAGATCTATTTGCCTTTCTGTCAATACCATGTTGTTGAAATTAATGTAGCTTTATTGTAAGCTTTACAAACAGGAAGTAATTGTATCTTATGATACAGTATGTTACCTTGAAATCAAGTAGTGAAAGCCCTCTGAAACTGTTTTTCTTTTTCTAGATTGTTTTGGCTATGCCAGATCCTTTTGAATTCCATATACGTTTCAGAAACATCTTGTCAATTTTACCAAAAAACGCTGATATTTTGATCTATATAGCATTGAATCACTAGTTTACTTTGAGGTTTAACATCTTACCAATATTGATTCCACTTTTTGAATGTGCCATATCTTTCATTATTTAAATCATCTTTAATATCTCTCAAAATGTGTTTTATATTTCATTGTAGAGTTCTTGCATATTTTTCAATAAACTTACTCCTAAGGGTTTTATATTTTTGATACTGTATTGTACTTAAAAGAATTGTCATTTTCCAATTATTTTTTATTATGTAGAAATGTAAATAATTTTTGTAAATTGACCTTATGTCTCCTGGCCTTTCCAGTATTTTTTTTAAAAGATACTTTTGGATTCCTTTGCTGACCTGAAGACCTTCCTTTAGGATTTCTTACGGTGGTTTTTGAGCCAATGAATTCTCTCAGTTTTTGATTATCTAAATATGTCTTAATTTTGCCTTTATTTTTAAAGAATATTTTTGTTGAATATTGAATGAAGGTTTGGCTTTTTTTCTCTTTGCACACTAAAAGTCTCATTTTGTTGTCTGCTGGCTTCTATTACGTCTGATGAGAAGTCAATTATCATTCTGTTTTTCCTTCAGTGCAGTGTCTTTTTTTCTGTCTGCATTCAACATTTTAAAATTATCTTAGGTTTTCAGTAGTTTGGCTTTGATATGTCTAAAGGTGGTTATTTTTGTATTTATTGAGCTTAAATTTTCTTTGTTTCTTGGAAATATATATTGAATGTTTACAATGAATATGGACCTTTTAAGCTATTTTTTCATAAAAAAAATTTTCTAGCATATTCTTTATCTTCTCTTCCCTTGACTCCAATTATAAATAGGTTAGAAATTGGATGTTTTTCTACAGGTCACTAGTTGTCTACGCATTGTTTTATTTTTGTTTCTGTGCTTCGATTTGGATAATTTCTATTAATCTGTATAAGGATAACTAACCCTTTCTTCTGCTGTGTCTGAACTGTATCCAAAATTATCACAAAGGGTAGGAGGGGGTAATTGATCTACACTGCTTTAAATTTATTTTAAATAATTTTACATTTAAAATATCATATATTTGTTTTAGACGTTTTCTTTCATATACTACATATATTCCTTTCCATACCATAATTTTCCATTTCTTGTCCCAAACTATTTTTTTTTTCTTTTCTGTTTCCATTTTTTGTTTTTGCAATTCTTAACATAGTTATGGTCCTTTCAAACTTTTCCTACTCATTACACTATCTGGGTCATCTGTTGCTCTTCCTCTATTGACTATCTTTTCTCTTAATTATGGTAACATTCCCTGCTTCTTTGCTTATTTTTTTAAAAAGATTTAATGCTGGGCATGTACATTATATAGAGATTAAACTATAAAATATTTTGTTGCTGTTGTGTTATTATTTTTCCTAGGGAGTTCCAGTAGTATTCCTTTCTCAGGGGACAACTAGTAAAAAGGAATGATTTTTCAGATTCCATGAAGAGTTCAGTTGAGTTTGTATGGCCTGTTACCATAAATTGATTGCATTCAGCAGTGGTTTCAAATTGGATTAAGGCCCTCTTTTTATTCTTCAGCTAATCTCTTTGATCTTGTCAGAGTTTGAGCTGGAAGTGGCTCAGATTGCAATTTTATGTAGTTTTGGTTCATTTTTGGATTCTTCTCTAGCTGATCCCTGGAATATTAAGCACCCTGTAGCTGCACACGTCTGCTGAAAGACTCTGCTTTTCACTCTCACCTCCACTGCCTTTACTCAGCAATATTCTACAAAGAGAAGTGAGAGGATTGCCAGGACAAGATATTTAAATTTTTTATTACTGATTTTCTATCTTCCATTAGTAACTGGCTAATTTTACATTATCTCTACAAGGCTCTCTCTCTATGGGGATGGGCTTACTTTCCCATTTACCTATTCCCACAGTAGGTGCTTGACCTCAGGTGTAGAAGTGGCACTTTGATAACCTATAAAGGGCTCGTCTCTCTCTCTCTCTCTGGAATTTAGTTCATTAAGACATCTTAATGTCCAGTTCTCTTCAATTGTTTTATAAAAATTATACATTTTAGCATAATATTTTTGTCTTGCTGCTACCATACGAGTGAAGTTCGTTTATGTACTGCTACATCCTAATTGGAAGTGGAAATCCATATAACCTTTTCCAAAAACACGAATCTCTAACATTTGTTAATACATTCAGCGGGTAGCTTGTAATACTTTCTGCAACATTAAGGTTATATTTACACAGATTTTTGCCCCGTTTATTTGCCCATCTTGAAAGTGTCCATATTTGTTAATGATACCGTTAACAACATTAGTAATTGCAAAAGAAACAGTAGGTTTCTTTTGAGAGTATGGACTTTGGTGTTGAGAGACTTGAGGTTGAGTCCAGCACTGCCATATATTACAGATGTGACTTTGGTCTCATCTGAAAATGGTGATGCTAATGGTAGTTTCTTCCTTTAGTTGTTATGAGAATTAAATATGTCATCACGTGTGAAATGTGTTCCCTACCTGGTGCATAGTAAGCACCCAATAATAAGTCCTATTATTGTTCTACATTATTGTAAATGTCTTCTATTTTCTCACACCTGTCACTCTATTGCCTTCCGTTTTTTCACTGTCAAATTATATAATGAGAATTTAGATGTGTTCTAGTGGATGGTTTGCTGTTAAAACAAGGAATTTCTTTGCATATCAAAGTATCACCAACTCAACTATGTCTAAGTAAATTTGACATACAGATGAAAAACAACTGAGAAAATGGCTGCAATGTTTAAAAAATTTTTTAACACAGTTACTTTATTTAATTCTCTGTCAAAACTTTGGCTTAATGAATCATAGGATGATTTAATAAATGAATTAATCAACTCTTCAGAGACTCTAATCAACAATTAGTAATTTCAAGTGTTTATTTTAGAAGGAAATGCACGTAAACTTCTACATTTTCCTAAGGCAAATAAATTGAAATGGTAAATCATTTATTAATGGGTAGAACACACAGTATGATAACTTTTTGTTTGTAACTGCCATATGTATGTGAAACAATGAAACGAGGAGTAACATTCATAATACTTTTTCCTGAGCTACTAAATATATTGCCTAAGGTTAAGGTATAAATTTAATTTTTAATTGAAGTATATGGACTTACAATGTTGTGTTAATTTCTGCTGTACAGCAGAGTGCTTCAGTTATACATATATACATTCTTTTTTTAATATTCTTTTCCATTATGGTTTATCACACGATATTGAATATAGTTCCCTGTGCTAGACAGGAGGATCTTGTTGTTATCCATTCTATATATAATAGTTTGCATTTGCTAATCCCAAACTCCCACTTCATCCCTCCCCCATCCCCCTCTCCCTTGGCAACCACAAGTCTGTTCTCTATGTCTATGAGTTCATTTCTGTTTTGTAGATAGGTTCGTTTGTGCCATATTTTAGATTCCACATATAAGTGATATCACATGGTATTTGTCTTTCTCTTTCTGACTTACTTCACTTGGTATGATAATCTCTAGGTCCATCCATGTTGCTGCAAATGTCATTGTTTCCTTCTTTTTATGGCTAAGTAGTATTCCACTATATGTATGTGTCACATCTTCTTTATCCATTCATCTGTTGATGGACATTTAGGTTGTTTCCATGTCTTGGCTATTGTGAATAGTGCTGCTATGAACATAGGGGTGCATATACCTTTTTGAATTATAATTTTGTCCAGATATATACCCAGGAGTGGGACTGCTGGATCATATGTCAACTCTAATTTTAGCTTTTTGAGGAACCGCCATACTGTTTTCCATAGTGGCTGCACCAACTTATATTCCCACCAACAGTGTAGGAATGTTCCCTTTTCTCCACACCCTCTCCAGCATTTGTTAATAAAATTTATTTTTGATATTTGTTGAATATCGACATTGTACCTTCAAAAGAAGTTAATTCAGATTTTGTAAGGAACTAATATAAAAGGAAAAAAATTAATTCTTTATCATTTTTTGAATATTGACAAGCTATCCTGTCAATATTTCATATTGCCAGACAATATAAAAAAAAATCGGATGGTTATTCTTTGCCTTCATCTTCAGGCCCAAAAAAGATGTTAGCTAGGCGAATGTCCTCCATGCCAGTTCCCTTGAAAGCCATGATGGCTACGGACATCTTTTTCTTTAGGCCTGGAGCAAAGCTTGCCTAAACTAATTTCCAGTGCACTGGGCTTCTATATTATGACAATTGGTTTACCTTCCAAAGATAAAAACACCTACAGGCAGAAGTAATCATCAGGCTACCTTATCAGCACTGTAGCAGGAGAGGAAAGGAACAAAACCTATAAGAAGGAAGAACACTCAGACCTCCACTGATATGGCCCCTAAAGCCCCACCCATTGGCACACTGATTCGAAGTCTTTCAGAACTTCAATTTTTCTTTGATCCGCCTACAACTCTTCTCCCTGAGGATGGAATGAAATGAGCTCACCCAAGAGATTAGCCTGTGACCTACAACCCAATGTTTTTATTTCTTTTTATTATTTTTAGATTAATTTTTTTTAAAGCGTATTGTTAGAAATTATCGCTTTAGAATTTGTCTCCACCACTGCTTAATCATTTGCTGACCCTCAATCTGCATTATGATGCTACACAAAATTTCTTCACATGAAAGTCCATTAATTATTTAAACTTCTATTAGTTAGGCTAAAGATACTTGATTCTCCCAATCACTTCTCCAAACTCATCAGCAAACCTGATTGACTGAAGTGGACAAATGACAGTTTCTGAAATTTAGTTTCCACCACACAATGTGAATGTACTGTGTGCTACCATCTCTTATCAAATCATTTTGTTGTTTAAAAATCATATATTTATATTTAAATATTAAATAGATATTTGCAATATGTTTAAATATATAAGCCAACTTAGAATATATGAAATATGTGTTCAAAAATGTAAGATAGAGAAAATTGGTAATTAAATAATAAATAGTTGATATCAAAGAACTATAAATAGGAACTATTCTATACTTGATGGGAATTTCTTGGCTAATCTTCATTAAATTGTCCTTTTACTCTATAGGTTTCTAAGTTCCTTAAAATCTCCATTGAGAAAACAGTTGCTTGCATTATCTGCTTAAAAATGAAAAATTCGTGGCTTCCCTGGTGGTGCAGTGGTTGAGAGTCCCCCTGCCGATGCAGGGGACACGGGTTCGTGCCCCGGTCCGGGAAGATCCCGCATGCCGCGGAGCAGCTGGGCCTGTGAGCCATGGCCGCTGAGCCTGCACGTCCGGAGCCTGTGCTCCGCAACAGGAGAGGCCACAACAGTGAGAGGCCCGCATACCACAAAAAAAAAAAAAAAAAAAGAAAAATTCACTTGTAAAAGACCAGCTTTGACTGCTGCTTTTGCAATTCTGATTATGATTTAAAGAATTCATTACTTTAACTTGTGTAAGGGTAGCCTTTATCAATAAACCAAGTGAAAAAGTAGTTGCTTGTGGTGGTCAGTATAAAAACTGTTCAAAACACATTTTCTTAACTACTGTCTTAATATGCTTGGTTGCTTGGTTGCACTACCGAACTCTATGCTCCCCAGTAAAATAATTCAATTTTGCCTGCATCACTAAGAACTTTGCAGTTTGCTCTCATAGCTAATGGGAGATCATAGTGCTGTCTAATTCTGGGGAGACAACAGTAGGAGTTAAACTTAATAATGCATGCAGAAGAGTGGCCCTCCATTAAGTGAGGCAGAGAGAAACTCAACTTCAGGTTTCTAAATGCACAGAGGATAAAACTGAATGTCACATCAAGGGTACAACCTCTGCTAATGCAGATTAGAGCCTCTCCAAAAGACTAAAAGCTTTTAAGGAAATTATAAATATTTCTTTTCACCACTGCTGAGCCTGGGCAGAAAATCTTTCTTAGTCATATTCTCTTAGTTGAATCTCAAATAAGGTTTATTTAATTTCTGCCACAGTAGTAATTATGGTTAAAAATTCTAAGCCTTGAAACAAAAATAACAGCACATATTTCTTAATTTTCTGTTGACTAAGGGAAAAAACCTTTTTTTTCTTTTCTTCAAATTTGGCTCTGCCATTTCTTAGCTGTGTGATCATGGGAATGATTTTTATACTTGTTGAGGCTAAATTATATCATCAGTAAAATTGTTTAAAGGTCACTTATGTGGAATAATTTAGAAAACGCCTAACTTACCCAGCAAAGAGTGTCAAGCAAATAGTAAGTACTATTGGAATTTGTTATTTGTTATTGTTATTTGTTTGCTAGTATATTTGTTACCTACCCAGTCTTGACCAAAACAGACAGAATATTAGTCATCTCAGCTTCACAAAAAGAGGTTATGCATCCAAGGTTATTTGGATGAACCCAGATAGTTCTTGTCCATAGATAGTTCCTGTACAATCTACTGAGCTATTCTGTCTCAGCTTTCTGACTTGTATTCCATTTATCTTTTAATGACTGGAGTCCTGGAATGAGCTTTAGACCATTACTCTTTAATACTTTAATGTACACACATATCACATAAAGATGTACTAGGGCCCAAGTTTCTGCATTTCTAAAAACCTCTGGGGGACTTCCCTGGTGGCACAGTAGTTAAGAATCCACCTGCCAATGCAGGGGACACGGGTTCGATCCCTGGTGCAGGAAGATCCCACGTGCCTCAGAGCAACTAAGCCCGCGCACCACAACTACTGAGCCTGCGCTCTAGAGCCCGCGAGCCACAACTACTGAAGCCCACGTGCCTACAGCCCATGCTCCACAACAAGAGAAGCCACCGCTACGAGAAGCCCGCGCACTGCAACAAAGAGTAGCACCTGCTCGCCTCAACTAGAGAAAGCCTGTCGCAGCAATGAAGACCCAACACAGCCAAAAATAAATAAATACATTTATTTTAAAAAGTAAATTAAATTAAAATTTAAAAAAATAAATAAAAACCACTGGGTGATGCCAATGCTGCTGATTCATGGACCACAATATTCTGGCTCGGCACTGCCCAGATGATGGAAATGTCCTGTATCTGTGCTGTCCAGTATGTCAGCCACTGAGTACTTAAATGTGGAGAGTGTTACTGAGGAACTGCATCTTTAATTTTATTTAGTTTTAAAACATTCAAATTCACCAGTAGCTAGTGGCTACTGTACTGGACAGTGCAGCTGTAGATAATTTAGCTGATTCTCTGATATTCTTTTTTAATATTCCCTTTGTATTACCAGGCTGTAGGTGGGTTCTGTCCTGAAGCAAATGACAATTGTTAGTGGGTTGGCCCATAAGTCCGTTCCGGATTTTCTGAAAGACGTTAATGGAAAAACCCTAACGAACTTTTTGGTCAATCCGATACAATCCTTGGTAAGGGTTGTCACTGCCCAGAGAGTCCTGGTCCTTTGTTTCATCTACAAGATCAGACCTCCTAGAATATAACCAAGACTGGTATTAGGCCACCTAACACACCGACAACTCTAGAAGTCATCTGAGTGCTCTGGATGACCACACGGTCTGTCTTTCTGAGTTTCTGCTAAGAGTTGCTTAAGGGTCAGTATTCCTGGAGGCTGAGTTGATCTGATATTCAGCAATAGAGAATATTTCTGTTTTTCTTTGTTTAGCAATTCACTGCTTTGCTCATTCTGCATCCAACTTACACTTATGCTTCTCTTTATTTCATTTACCTAATGATTCACAGTTTTTACAGTGAGGTGCTTACTGTTTCTAATGGACAGATATTTAAAGAGACAAAGGAGGAAGATGGAAGTGGTTGCACTGGGATGATACAATCTGAAGGATTGGAATATGTATTAAACTCGTATCTTTTCCTCATAATCACCAAAACAAAGGAATGTAAAAATAATATGTTTAAATAGAGTTTTGTACTTTTTGCTTATTTTCACTTATTTCACTGGGGTTTAGCCTCTAGTCAAAGACTTCATTCATCCTTTCAAAGAAGGTGCCCAATTAGTTCCTACTTCCTCATTTTTTACTTCTTTGCTCTCGATTTCCAAAGTGCACAACACTGGAGATGTGAAAATACTAAGAGAAACTCTAAGAAAAGCTTGATAGATACATATAATGCCATTTAACACAGCTAAATTAAATATATATGTATATATTTAAATACTTTTATTTATACTATATATATACACAGTAAAGGAGCACTACTGGAATCAACTACAGTTGATTTGGTAGATATTTAACTTAAAACAGTTATTAAAATGAAACTCTGACTGGGACAAATTCTGTCAAGATTCTCTGTCACATTACCCAAGTTGTTTCTCCCAAGTCAAATGGTCTAGTCCTGAACAATACTTCCATTGTAAAAGATATTTCTTTTGCTGCTGTTGAAATTATTTGGTGTTTAAATGATTTTTCTTTTGAATCAAATAAATTATTAGGACATTTATTTTCCTGATTCTTATTTTATCTTTGAAATGGAAAATACATGATATAAATATAACCAGTGCATATGGATTTTCTTTTACTTATGAATTAGGGAATTTAAGTCAATTTCAGCTGTGATAACTAGTAGCACCATATTTTGACTCCATTTCTTACATTTGTTTCCAAGACATCCCTGGAAATTGTTCTCTTGTTAATGAATGATATGCACTAGAAAAAACATTTAGCAAAAGGGTAGGAAAATGGATTTTGTTCAGTGTGAAAAAATTAAGAATTAAAGGAAATGTTTGAAAATGAATAGAGACCAGAACATTTTAAAAGAACAAGTCTAAAGATGCTGATCCAAGATACATGAAAGGCAAAATGCTGTAGCCGTTTAGGTGCGGGGGAGATGCTTTATTTTGCTACTCTAATTTTGAAAATAAAACATTACAGTTAGAAACCAAGAGTAATCCTATGCAATCTAGAGGTAGAAGCCACAAATCTCTTCATGAACATGTGACAGGACTAATGTACCTAGTTCTCCTACTCTATTACAGATGAGGAAAGTGTGGCAGAGCAGACACCGACTTTCATACTAACCTCACTTACAAAAGGGCAAAGCCAGGGGAAGAACTTAGGTCCCTGATTTTCCACTCACCACAGGCATCGTTGGGAAGAAACCAGTCTGCATCTTCCTAAGTCTCACTCTAACACTTGAGACCTGGGAGCCATTTCCTGTTGATTCCCACATTGTGTTCTTTCTGTTAGTGCGAAACATCCACCTGCCTTCTCACTGATCTGGGTGATATTTCATGAGTTCATGCTTCCCCTTCAATCTACTTCAATCTCACCCCACTCTTTCCTTCCATCTCCATAGTTTTCAGATTGGTTTGATGCAAATATCAATTTCTTCATCATCTACTTACTCATTTTTAAAAATTGAGAAAGAATTCTAGTATACCTAGAAGTATAGAGAATAATATCATAAACGGTCACGCAGCTACCCAGTTTAAAACAAAACAATACAAGGCTACTTTTGCTTCAAAGCAGCATTCATGGATTTAGTGACACAACTTCATTTCCTTCCCTCTCTTCCCAATTAACCTTGATCCTGAATTTAGTGTTTATCATGCCAAATCTGTTTTTATACTTTCAACAAATTTGTGTGTATCCAGAAAAATGCATTATATTTTTTCCAAAGTGTAAAGCATTTTTTTTTATGTGTAACATAAGCAAAATTATTTGTCAATAAATTTTTAAGGTATTTCACATGTTCTGATTCTCTCCACTGCCAATCACCTTACTTCCTCCAAAGTCATAATCTTCAAGATAAGATAGCCCTTTCAAAAAGAAGTTGTGCTCAATCCACAGCTGTCATGTCAGTCAGTCCACAATTCTTTCATCTGGGCTTCTTTGATCTCCTATGGAATACAGACACTTCAAAATTCGCTGCCTATAACCTTTGAGATCCAATTTCCTCAAGCAATTTACTTTAGGACCATGTTTAGGGTCAGGAGATGGATCTGCCTGGTTCTGAATTTGACACCCTCTAAATATGTATTAAGTTCAAATCATAGGCACTCCTAAGCTATCACACCCTAGAACAGTGGAGGTCTATCCCGATGGGGCTTTTTCTGTAAACACACATGGTTGGAAATGCCTCACAGAGTAACTATATGGTTTCCTTTACCTTTATCTGCTAACCCGCCGGGACGGACAGGGGCTGGGAGCTGAGGCTCGAGCTTCACAAGTCAGATCCCAAGGAGAGGACTGGCAGCGTGAACACAGCTTGCAGGGGGTTAGCGTGCCACGGCTAGCCGGGAGGGAGTCCGGGAAAGTGTGGAGCTGCTGAAGAGGCAAGAGACTTTTTCTTGCCTCTTTGTTTCTTGGTGCACGAGGAGAGGGGATTAAAAGCGCCACTTAAAGGAGCTCCAGAGACTGACGCGAGCCGCAGCTATCAGAGCGGACCCCAGAGACCGGCATGAGATGCTAAGGCTGCTGCTGCCGCCACCAAGAAGCCTGTGTGCGAGCACAGGTCACTCTCCACACCTCCCTTCCAGGGAGCCTGTGCAGCCCGCCACTGCCAGGGTCCCATGATCCAGGGACAACTTCCCCGGCAGAATGCATGGCGCGCCTCAGGTTGCTGCAATGTCACGCCGGCCTCTGCCCCCGCAGGCTCGCCCTGCATCCGTACCCCTCCCTCCTCCCGGCCTGAGTGAGCCAGAGAACCCAAATCAGCTGCTCCTTTAACCCCATCCTGTCTGAGCGAAGAACAGACGCCCTCAGGCGACCTACATGCAGAGGCGGGGCAAATCCAAAACTGAAACCGGGAGCTGTGCAAACAAAGAAGAGAAAGGGAAATCTCTCCCAGCAGCCTCAGGAGCAGCGGATTAAATGTCCACAATCAACCTGATGTACCCGGCATCTGTGGAATACCTGAATAGACAACAAATCATCTCAAATTGAGGAGGTGGACTTCGGGAGCAACAATATATATATATTTTTTCCCTTCTTCTCTTTTTGTGAGTGTGTATGTGTATGCTTCTGTGTGTGATTTTGTCTCTATAGCTTTGCTTTTACCACTTAACCTAGGGTGCTCTATGTCCTTTTTGTTTCTTTGCTTGTTTTTTACTTAAAATTTTTTTTCTTAATAAGTATTTTTTATTTTAATAACTATTTTATTTTACTTTATTTTATCTTCTTCTTTCTTTCTTTTTTTCCTCACTTTTATTCTGAGCTGTGTGGAGGACAGGCTCTTGAGGCTCCAACGAGGCGTCAGGGCTATGCCACTGAGGTGTTCAGGACACTGTTCAGGACACTGGTCCAAAAGAGACCTCCCAACTCCATGTAATATCAAACGGCAAAAATCTCCCAGAGATCTACGACTCAATGCCAAAATCCAGCTCTACTCAACGACCAGCAAGCTACAGTGCAGGACGCCCCATACCAAACAACTAGCAAGACAGGAACACAACCCCACCCATTAGCAGAAAGGCTGCCTAAAATCATAATAAGGCCACAGACACCCCAAAACACACCACCAGACGTGGACCTGCTCATGAGAAAGAAAAGATCCAGCCTCATCCACCAAAACACAGGCACCAGTCCCCTCCACCAGGAAGCCTACACAACCCACTTAACCAACCTTAGCCACTGGCGACAGACACCAAAAACACCGGAAACTATGAACATGCAGCGTGCAAAAAGGAGACCCCAAACACAGTCACTTAATCAGAATGAGAAGACAGAGAAACACAGCAAATGAAGGAGCAAGGCAAAAACCTACCAGACCTAACAAATGAAGAGGAAATAGGCAGTCTACCTGAAAAAGAATTCAGAATAATGTAGTAAAGATAATCCAAAATCTTGGAAACAGAATGAAGAAAATACAAGAAATGTTTAACAGGACTTAGAAGAATTAAAGAGCAAACAAACAGTGATGAACAACACAATAAATGAAATTAAAAATTCTCTAGAAGGGACCAATAGCAGAATAACTGAGGCAGGAGAACGGATAAGTGACCTGGAAGATAAAATAGTGGAAATAACTACTGCACAGCAGAACAAAGAATGAAAAGAATTGAGGACAGTCTCGGAGACCTCTGGGACAACATTAAACACACCAACATTCAAATTATAGGGGTCCCAGAAGAAGAGGAATAAAAGAGGAAATATTTGAAGAGATTATAGTTGAAAACTTCCCTAATATGGGAAAGGAAATAGTTAAAAAAGTCCAGGAAGCACAGAGAGTCCCATACAGGATAAATCCAAGGAGAAACAGGCCAAGACACATATTAATCAAACTATCAAACATTAAATACAGGGCTTCCCTGGTGGCGCAGTGGTTGAGAGTCCGCCTGCTGATGCAGGGGACACGGGTTTGTGCCCCGGTCCGGAAAGATCCCACATGCTGCAGAGCGGCTGGGCCCGTGAGCCATGGCCACTGAGCCTGCGCGTCCGGAGCCTGTGCTCCGCAACGGGAGAGGCCACAGCAGTGAGAGGCCCCCACACCGCAAAAAAAACAAAAACATTAAATACAAAGAATAAATATTAAAAGCACCAAGGGAAAAAAAACAAATAACACATAAGGGAATCCCCATAAGGTTAACAGCTAATCTTTCAACAGAAACTCTGCAAGCCAGAAAGGAGTGGCAGGACAGATTTAAACTGATGAAGGAGAAAAACCTACAACTAAGAATACTTTACTCAGCAAGGAACTCATTCAGATTTGATGGAGAAATTAAAAGCTTTACAGACAAGCAAAAGCTATGAGAATTCAGCACTACCAAACCAGCTTTACAACAAATGCTAAAGGAACTTCTCTAGGCAGGAAACACAAGACAAGGAAAAGACCTTCAATAATAAACCAAAAAAATTAAGAAAATGGTCATAGAAACATACATATCAATAGTTACCTTAAATGTAAATGGATTAAATGCTCCCACCAAAAGACACAGACTGGCTGAATGGATACAAAAACAACACCCATATATATGCTGTCTACAAGAGACCCACTTCAGACCTAGGGACACATACAGACTGAAAGTGAGGGGATGGAAAAAGATATTCCATGCAAAAGGAAATCAAAAGAAAGCTGGAGTAGCAATTCTCATATCAGACAAAATAGACTTTAAAACAAAGGCTATTACAAGAGACAAAGTAGGACACTACATAATGATCAAGGGATCAATCCAAGAAGAAGATATAACAATTGTAAATATTTATGCACCCAACATAGGAGCACCTCAATACATAAGGCAAATACTAACAGCCATAAAAAGGGAAATCGACAGTAACACCATCATAGTAGGTGACTTTAACACACCACTTTCACCAATGGACAGATCATCCAAAATGAAAATAAAGAAAGAAACACAAGCTTTAAATGATACATTAAACAAGATGGACTTAATTGATATTTATAGGACATTCCATCCAAAAACAACAGAATACACAATCTTCTCAAGTGCTCATGGAACATTCTCCAGGATAGATCATATCTTGGGTCACAAATCAAGCCCTGGTAAATTTAAGAAAATTGAAATCGTATCAAGTATCTTTTCTGAACACAATGCTATGAGACTAGATATCAGTTACAGGAAAAGATCTGTAAGAAATACAAACACATAGAGGCTAAACAACACACTACTTAATCACCACGAGATCACTGAAGAAATCAAAAAATACCTAGAAACAAATGACAATGAAAACACAAGGACCCAAAACCTATAGGATGCAGCAAATGCACTTTTAAGAGGGAAGTTTATAGCTATACAAGCCTACCTTAAGAAACAAGAAACATCTCAAATAAACAATCTAACCTTAGACCTAAAGCAATTAGAGAAAGAAGAACAAAAAAACCCCAAAGTTAGCAGAAGGAAAGAAATCATAAAGATCAGATCAGAAATAAATGAAAAAAAAAATGAAGGAAACGATAGCAAAGATCAATAAAAGTAAAAGCTGGTTCTTTGAGAAGATAAACAAAATTGATAAACCTTTAGCCAGACTTTTCAAGAAAAAAAGAGAGAAGACTCAAATCAATAGAATTAGAAATGAAAAAGGAGAAGTAACAACTGACACTACAGAAATACAAAGGATCATGAGAGATTACTACAAGCAACTCTATGTGAGTAAAAAGGTCAACCTGGAAGAAATGGACAAATTCTTAGAAATGCACAACCTTCCGAGACTGAACCAGGAAGAAATAGAAAATATAAAAAGACCAATCACAAGTACTGAAATTGAAACTGTGATTAAAAATCTTCCAACAAACAAAAGCCCAGGACCAGATGGCTTCACAGGAGAATTCTATCAAACATTTAGAGAAGAGCTAACACCTATCCGTCTCAAACTCTTCAAAAATATAGCAGAGGGAGGAACACTCCCAAACTCATTTTTCAAGACCACCATCACTGTGATAAGAAAACCAGACAAAGATGTCACAAAGAAAGAAAACTATAGGCCAATATCACTGATGAACATAGATGCAAGAATTCTCAACAAAATACTAGCAAACAGAATCCAACAGCACATTAAAAGGATCATACACTATTATCAAGTGTGGTTTATCCCAGGAATGCAAGGATTCTTCAATATACGTAAATCAATCAACGTGATACACCATATAAACAAATTGAAACAGAAAAACCATATGATCATCTCAATAGATGCAGAGAAAGCTTTCGACAAAATTCAACACCGATTTATGATAAAAAACCCTCCAGAAAGTAGGCATGGGGGAACTTTTCTCAACATAATAATGGCCATATATGACAAACCCAGAGCCAACATCATCCTCAACGGTGAAAAACTGAAACCATTTCCACTAAGATCAGGGACAAGACAAGGTTGCCCACTCTCACCACTATTATTCAACATAGTTTTGGAAGTTTTAGCCACATCAGTCAGAGAAGAAAAAGAAATAAAAGGAATCCAAATTGGAAAGGAAGTAAAGTTGTCACTGTTTGCAGATGACACGATACTATACATAGAGAATCCTAAAGATGCTACCAGAAAACTACTAGAGCTAATCAATGAATTTGGTAAAGTAGCCGGATACAAAATCAATGCACAGAAATCTCTGGCATTTCTTTACACTAATGATGAAAAATATGAGAGTGAAATTAAGAAAACACTCCCATTTACCACTGCAATAAAAAGGATAAAATACCTATGAATAAACCTACCTATGAGACAAAAGACCTGTATGCAGAAAATTATGACACTGATGAAAGAAATTAAAGATGATACAAATAGATGGAGAGATATACCATGTTCTTGAATTGGAAGAAGCAACACTGTGAAAATAACTCTACTACCCAAAGGAATCTACAGATTCAGCGCAATCCCTATCAAACTACCAATGACATTTTTCACAGAACTAGAACAAAAAATTTCACAATTTGTATGGAAACACAGAAGACTCCGAATAGCCAAAGCAATCTTGAGAAAGAAAAATGGAGCTGGAGGAATCAGGCTCCTGGACTTCAGACTGTACTAGAAAGCTACAGTCATCAAGACAGTATGGTACTGGCACAGAAACAGAAAGTTAGATCAATGGAACAGGATAGAAAGCCCAGAGATAAAGCCAGGCACATATGGTCACCTTATTTTCGATAAAGGAGGCAAGAATATACAATGGAGAAAAGTCAGTCTCTTCAATAAGTGGTGCTGGGAAAACTGAACAGCTACATGTAAAAGAATGAATTTAGAACACTCCCTAACACCATACACAAAAATAAACTCAAAATGGATTAAAGACCTAAATGTAAGGCCAGACACTATCAAACTCTTAGAGGAAAACTTAGGGAGAACACTCTATGACATAAATCACAGCAAGATCCTTGTTGACCCACCTCCTAGAGAAATGGAAATAAAAACAAAAATAAACAAATGGGACCTAATGAAGCTTCAAAACTTTTGCACAGCAAAGGAAACCATAAACAAGACGAAAAGACAACCCTCAGAATGGGAGAAAATATTTGCAAATGAAGCAACTGGCAAAGGATTAATCTCCAAAACATACAAGCAACTCATGCAGCTCAGTATCAAAAAATCAAACAACCCAATCCAAAAATGGCCAGAGACCTAAATAGATGTTTCGCCAAAGAAGATATGCAGATTGCCAATAAACACATGAAAGGATGCTCAACATCATTAATCATTAGAGAAATGCAAATAAAAACTACAATGAGATATCATCTCACATTGGTCAGAATGGCCATCATCAAAAAATCTACAAACAATAAATGCTGGAGAGGGTGTGGAGAAAAGGGAACCCTCTTGCACTGTTAGTGGGAATGTAAATTGATACAGCCACTATGGAGAACAGTATGGAGGTTCCTTAAAAAACTAAAAATAGAACTACCATATGACCCAGCAATCCCACTACTAGGCATATACCCTGAGAAAACCATAATTCAAAAAGAGTCATGTACCACCATGTTCATTGCAGCACTATTTACAATAGCCAGGACATGGAAGCAACCTAAGTGTCCATCGATAGACAAATGGATAAAGAAGATGTGGCACATATATATAATGGAATATTACTCAGCCATAAAGAGAAACGAAATTCAGTTATTTGTAGCCAGGTGGATGGACCTAGAGTCTGTCATACAGAGTGAAGTCAGAAAGGGAAAAACAAATACCATATGCTAACATATATATGGAATCTAAAAAAAGAAAAAGAAAATAAAAGGTCAGAAGAACCTAGGGGCAAGACGGGAATAAAGATGCAGACCTACTAGAGAATGGACTTGAAGATATGGGGAGGGGGATGGGTAAGGTGGGACAAAGTGAGAGAGTGGCATGGATATATATACACTACCAAACATAAAATAGATAGCTAGTGGGAAGCAGCCACGTAGCACAGGGAGATCAGCTAGGTGGTTTGTGACCACCTAGAGGGTTGGGATAGGGAGGGTGGGAGGGAGCCACCAAGGAATAGAACAGTTATATATGTATAACTGATTCACTCTGTTACAAAGCAAAACTAACACACCATTGTAAAGCAACTGTACTCAAATAAAGATGTTAAAAAAAAAATAAGTTTGGCTTATAGTCCCCTTCTGGGAGGATTTTGTTCTCATGTTCCTACCTGGACTGATTGTTTTCTAATCAAAGGACACAGTTATTCCTTGGCTCTGCCAGTCATTCGCATCCTGCGAAGTCCCATTGCTTGAATCCTGTGTTGGATCCCGTTTCCTGGATTCTAGGTAATCTTCCTGATACACTGGCCATGTTAGTGGAATACAGTTTTCATTACTATCATGAGAATGAATGTGATGCTCATAGGTTAATTTTTGTGAACCATTATGTCTGAAAAATCTGTTTATCATCCATTTGATCTCCTATTTCCCAGCTTTCTTTATGATGTATTTCTGGAAGAGTTTTTCAATAATAGCTTCGTATAACTTACTGGATTCTTAAATTCTAATTATCATATTTTTAACTTAAGAAAGTTTTCTTGTTATCTACTCCTTTTTATTATTTTTCTTCTTCTGTAATGGAAAACGTATCTTCTCTGATTGCTATGAGGGTTAATTCTAATTTGTAAAACTTCTCCTCTTCTTGCATTGTTAATTTTCTCTTCTGAAACCCTCTTTGATCTATTTGATTTGATCTCACAGGTTTTCCTCAAATGTAAGTATTTTAGACTTGAAGCATTATTAAGAGTGAAATTTTATGTTGATCATGGATCGGAATGATGGACCTTTGGTAATGGGTAGGATGGTAATCTGAGCTTTTCTTTGCAGGTGTATTACCAGTGTACGGCAGAGAAACAGAATCAGTAGGAGATAGAGATAAAGATAGGTAGATAGATAGATAGATAGATAGATAGATTGATTGATTTTAAGGAATTGGCTTATGACATCATCGAGGCTGGCAAGTCCAAAATCTGCAGGATGACCTGACAGACTGGAGACCCAGACTGCAGTTCAAGTTTAAAAGCCTTCTGCTGACACAGTTCCCTCTTGTCCAGGGAAGGTCAGTATTTTGTTCTGTTCAAGTCTTCAACTGATTGCATGAGGCCCACCCACATTATAGTAGAAAATCTGCTTTTAAATTAGTCCACCAATTTAAATGTTAGTTTCATCTAAAACACCCTCCCAGAAAGATACAGAATAATGTTTGACTAACTATGGCCCAGCAAAGTTGACGCAGAAAATTAACCATCACAGTGGGATACCTAAATATAAGTAACAGTAAGTATTCTTTCTTATTCTAGAAGGTTTTCCAGGAGAAAGCTCTCTAATTTTTTGCCTGAAGATAGCAAGCATGCCTGCAGACTGTGAGCGAATCAGGGAAACAGGGCTGGGGAAGAGACTGTCACCAACATTGTATAGAATCTCTCTGTATCTCCCTGTTTTGGGTACAGTTCCGCACACACACTCTCTGCATGACATATCTGGAGACTTCCAGTTCAATTTCTCCAAAGGATGAATGCTGGTCTCTGCTAGGGTATGAAAAGGAACTTGAAATTCTAACTGGTCCTTTATACAGATGTGTAAAAAGTCATCTTATTTTCAATGCCACAGTTCACCTATGACTTCTGGGGTAACTAGATGTCCCTATTCTTCACCATTTCCTAGATTTCGTGGTATGGATTAGTTTGCTTCTCTTTACATTGCCTTCTGCAAGCCCTTAGGTTTCAGCTTTTTTTTTTTTTTTTTACTGTTAACCTAGTTGCCTGTTTTTTTTCCAGTTTTCCAACCCCCAAAAATTTGTTGACAAAGCCTGTCTATTGGTATCACTTCTGTTTTCTTTATTTTCATGTGTTTATACTTTTAAAAACAGCTTTATGAAGATATAATTCACATACCATGCAACGCATCCATTGAGTTTATAACTACATCTTTAAAAAATTATTTTTTGGAGTTACAGCAGGGATTAGAAATAAACGTGTGTTAGAAAACAAGTTCCCTATAATTTTTGCTTTGGCCTTTTTAAACCTTGCATGTAGATTTTCTAAAAATTGAAATTTAATTAACCTATCATAAAATTCACCATTTAAAACCATTCAGAGGTTTATAGTACAGTTCAAAAGTTGTGCAATCATTACCACTATCCAGGATATTTTCATTACCCTCAAAAAGAATACCTATTATCAGTCATTCTCCATTTCCACCTTCCTCTGGCCCCTGGAAACCAGTAATCTACTTTCTGTCTCTATGGATTCCTATTCTGGACATTTAATATAAATGACAATATATGGCCTTTTGTGTCTGGTTTCTTTCATTTAGCAACATGTTTTCAAAGTTCACCTGTGTTGTAGCATATTGATACTTCACTCCTTTTTATAAATGAATACTATTGCATTATATAGATATAGCATATATTGTTTATCCATTCATCTGTTGATAGACTTTTGTTTTTTCCACATTTGTCTATTATGAACAATACTGCTTTGAACATTTGTATACAAGTATTTTTGTGAACATATGTTCATTTCTCTTGAATTCATATCTGGGTGTGGAATTGCTAGGTTATATGATTACATTATTGTTAACCTTTTGAGGAATGGCCAAACTGTTTTCCAAAGTTGCTACCCAGTGTCTCAGGGTTCCAATTTCTCTGTATCCTCATCAACACTTGCTATTTTCCATTTTTGATTATAGCTATCCTAGTAGGTATGAAATACCTCATTGTGGTTTTGATTTTAATTTACTTAGTGACTAATAATGTTGGGCCATTTGCATAAAATATCCATGGCCATTTGTATAAAATCTTTACGGAGAAATGTCTATTCAAATCCTTTGTCCATTTGTAATCGTGTTGTCTCTTTATTGTTGATTGTGAGATTTTTTTATATTCTGAACATTAGACCCTTATCAGATATATGATTTGCAAATATTTTCTCTTGTTCTGTGTTAGCTTCTCACTTTCTTGAGAATGCCCTTTGACACACCAATTTTTTTTAATTTGATAAAGTCTAATATATGTTGTATTTTTTTTTTCAGGCTCAATGGCCATGGCTCACAGGCCCAGCCGCTCCGCGGCATGTGGGATCCTCCCAGACAGGGGCATGAACCTGCGTCCCCTGCATCGGCAGGTGGACTCCCAACCACTGCGCCACCAGGGAAGCCCTATATGTTGTATTTTTGATTGCTTGTGGTTTAGGTGTTATATCTAAGAAACCATTGCCTGATTCAAAGTCACAAATATTTACATTTATGTTTTCTTCTAGTAATTTTATAGTTTTACCACCTAAACTTAGCTCTTCAATCAATTTTGAGTTAACTCTCATATGACATGTGTTAGAGATCCAAGTTTATTCTTTTCCAAGTGGATATACAGTTATCCCAGTACCATTTGTTGAAAAGACTATTTTTTCACATTGAGTTCTCTCAGCAGCCTTGTCAATAGTCAATGACTATACATGCATGGGTTTATTTCTAGAGTCTCAATCTTTTTCCAGTCTGTAGATCCATCCCTATACCAGTGCTGCACTGTCTTGATTTCTTTAGCTTTTGGTAAGTTTGAAATTGATAAGTGTGATTCCTCCTACTCTGTTCTTTTTTCAGATTTATATGGCTATTCTGGCTCTCTTGCATTTGCATATGAATTTTAGGACTAACTTGTTCATTTCTTCAAAAAGTTACCTGATATTTTGATAGGGATTGATTGCCTTTAATATGTACATCAATTTGGAATATACTGCCACCATATCAATATTAGGTCTTCTAAACCATTTATAAGGTATCCTTTCCTATTTATTTAGGCTTTTAAAAATTCTTTCAACACTGTAATTGAAAGATTTCAGTGTACAAGTCAAACGTTTTTTGTGAAAATTTTCCTACTTTATTATGTTCAATGTTATTACAAGTAAAAAAAATGCAATTTATTTTTGTATATTAATCTTTTATTCTGCAAACTTACTGAAATTGTTTACTAGCTGGAATAGTTGTTTTTGCGTGTGAGTTTCTTAGGGTTTTCTATATATACGGTTTTGTCATCTGCAAATACGGATAGTTTTTACTTCATCCTTTCCAATCTGCCCTGGCTAGAACGTCGACTACAATGTTCAAAGGCAGCAATGACAACTGACATTCTGTGTTGTTCCTGATCTTCAGGTGAACACTTTCAATCTCACACCATTGTCTATGATGTTAGGTTTTTCAGATGTCTCTTTTCAGGTTGAGGAAATTCTCTTCTACTCCTAGTTTGTTGAATGTATGTATCATGAAAGAGTGATCGGTTTTTTCAAATGCTTTTTCCACGTTTTTTGAGATGACTGTAATTTTTTTTTTTCATTCAATTGATAAGATACAGTATTTTTGAATGTTGCATTACTGGGATAAACCTTTCTTGGTCATGGTGTATAATCCTTTTTGTATCTTTCGGTTTAAGTTTTCTAAGTTTTGAGGATTCTTACATCTATATTTATTAGGGATATCAGTCTATATTTTTCTTTTCTTATAACGTCTTTATCTGGTTTTAGTATTAGGGCAATATTGGCCTCAAAGAATAAATTATGACATGTTCCCTGCTCTTCTTTTTTTCTTTTTCGGTTTGGAAGATTTTGACAACAACTGGCATTAATTCTTTTTTAAACATTTGGTAGAATTCACCAGAGAATGAACAGAGTCCTCGGCTCTTTATTGTTGGACGTTTTTTTGTTTGCTGACTCAGTATTTTACTTGTTATAGTTATTTGGATTTTCCATGTCTTCTTGAATCAGTTTTGGTAGCTTGTGTCTCTCTAGGAATTTACGCATTACATCTAGGTTATCTACTGTTCCTTTACAATCTGTTTTATTTATCTAAGGTCAGTAGTAATATCCCTCTTTCATTTCTAATCATAATAATTAGAATCTCCTTATTTTTTCCTTTTCTAGTCAGTATAGTTAAAGTTTGTCCACTGTTGATCCTTTCAAAGGGTCAACTTTCCTTTTTAAATTATTTTTCTCAATTTTTTATTCTTATTTTCTATTTCATTTATTTCTGCTCTATTGTTTTATTTCCTTCTTTCTGCTTGTTTTAGGTTTTATTTGCTCTTCTTTTTCATGGTTTTGAAGGTGGAAGCTTAGCTTATTTTCTTAAGGAACTTTTACATTTTTAATATAGGCATTTATAGCTATTAATTTCCTTCTAAATACTGCTTTTACTCCATCATAAGGTTTGGAGTGTAGTTTTAGAACAATTTTTGCAACTGTTTTCATTTTCATTAATCTGAAGATATTTTCAATTTTCTCTTGTGATTTTTAAAAATTCATTGGTTATTTAGGAGCATATGTTTAATTTCCACTAAATATGGTAGGTTCCCAATATTTTTTCTACTACTAATTTCTAACTTCATTCCACTGTGATCAGAGTATATACTTTACATGATTTTTATACTCAAATTATTGAGACATAATATCCTTTCAAAAGGTTCTGCCCCTTCCCCTCTCTCCTCTCCTTCTGGGACTCCCACTGTGTAATTCATGTTCTTGATGAGGCTTACACATACCTGAGATTGTCAAATTTCCTTCATGATACTTTTGTTTCTGTTCTTCAGACAGGATAATCTCAGTTGGGCTACATTCAAATTCATCAATTCTTTCTTTCACCAGTTCAAATCTGCTCTTGAGTCCCTCTAGTAAATATTTTACTTGAGCTATCATACTTTTCAAATTCAGAATGTGTACACTTTATATGTGTGTGTGTATGTGGGTGTGTGTGTGTGTGTGTGTGTCTATAGGTAATTTTTCTCTCTTTAATGATATTCTCTATTTGATATTCCAATGTCCAGGCATTCTTAAGAGCCATGTCTATTTATTGATTTTTTTCCCCATGTATGGGCCACATTTGTTGTTTATTTGCATGTCTCTATTTTTGTTGTTGTTGATAACCTGAAATTTAAAATAATACAGTGTGGCAACTCTAGAAACCAGATCCTCCCCCTTTCCAGAGTCTGCTTGTTTTATCATTAGGAACTTTTGAAGTAATTCTATAAAGTCAGTATTTTTTCTTGCATATGATCACTGAAATCTCTACTATGTTAGCTTTATTTTGGCTTAACTAATGATTGAACTGATATTTCCTTAAATGCTAGGAAGCAATAAATCCCTCAGTCTTTGCTGAGGGGCTTTGTGTTTATATCCAGGCATGTTTTCAGCACTCATTAAGGCAGGTAACACTTGTGCATTTGCCTTCACGTTTATGTAGAGCTTCAAAGTTAGCTAGATATGAGAGCTTAGGGCTCTCTCAGGTCTTTTTTGGGCAAGTACACCTGTGTATGGCCTTCTAGGTTCCCAGAATATGGCATAACTTTCCGAAAACTTTATGGACATCTCATTCCTCAGCTTTTCCTTTTAATCTTTCTCGTCTGTTGTCTGCATCAGCTATTATACTCCATTATGTCAAGCAGTGTGAAGTTAAGACACTTGCCTGTAATTGCTTTTG
This sequence comes from Stenella coeruleoalba, assembly GCF_951394435.1. Classification (NCBI taxonomy): domain Eukaryota; kingdom Metazoa; phylum Chordata; class Mammalia; order Artiodactyla; family Delphinidae; genus Stenella; species Stenella coeruleoalba. The sequence goes on along the minus strand of NC_137162.1, from coordinate 75,565,770 downwards.
AAAAACACCCCCAGGTGAAGAATTTTTGCTCTGAGTGAGCTCCAAACTAGGTCAAATACAGACAATCTTGTAAGTGCGGTCTTCCAGGGAACTACCAAGAGGTTAAATAATAGGAATTCTTTGGGAATGAGGCTTTGGAAGTGATCCAGTCCTCTTCTGCTCCCTCCAATGGCTACCAGGCTGCATCAGGACTGTGGATTGTTATTTTTCAAGGCTGCCACAGAGCTGGAGAGCACGGGATGTCATGGGGCAAGTTAAAATGCCACAAAAGTTGCTGTGCTTACTGAGATTCAACTGCTTTTCTTGAATAAATTTTGCCTGGGTTATTGCAAATCTTTGATTGATTTTCAGAGTTCTGAAAATAACAATTCTGCAATTTAAAAAATAATTTCTGTTATGGAGGAGCTCATTTTCAGAGGTCCTTATTTTGCCATTTTTGGTGATGTCACTGTCATTGGGTTTTGGTGATAGAACTTGAGACCTTTAGAGAATTATTTATGCTGAAATGGCATAGCCTATAAAGATGTACCCTAGTGCTTCCCTGGTGGCGCAGTGGTTGAGAGTCCGCCTGTCGATGCAGGGGATGCGGGTTCGTGCCCTAGTCCGGGAGGATTCCACATGCTGCGGAGCGTCTGGGCCCGTGAGCCATGGCCGCTGAGCCTGCGCGTCCGGAGCCTGTGCTCCGCAGTGGGATGCATACATTAGTTTGCATTTTTGTTATTATATCTGCTTTAATCAAAGACATAATTATATCTCCTCCCCTGATTGGGTAATGTGGAGCGATTAATTTCATATAAGACATGATTAACATATACCACATTGCCTGGAGGTTTGAGAAATACAAACTTTGTGCTCACCAGGGCTAGGAGATTCAGCTTTTTCCCCAATTGGTCTAGGGTGCAGATAGTAATGAAAAATGCTTCAATTTGAAAAATATCTGGAGATATTTTCTGTGTTCAAAGGTCAATTCATTAGAGAAAAATAACCAGCTATTAGCTTTATCTTTGATGCTAAAAAATTAGCACATTGTTCCTTAAATATATTAACCTACAGAAGAATACTGCCCAACAAATTATGAGGAAAATGATCAATGTGGTACAGTTATGATTACTTTGCCATAAATGGACCATATATAATGGATTCCTCCAGAGCCAAAATTAACTGGGATGATAGCCTTAAGTTTTTACTACATTCTAGACACTCTGGCCTGTGGATCACTAACCATACTTGCTCAGCTTATGAGGCCTGGATGATAATGATACCCTTGCAAAGTACAGGGCCATGTTTAGTGCCCCTTTAAGGGCCAGCATGTGGGAAAAAACAGCTATGTCATTCCCCAAAGTTTCCACAAAGGGGCATCTATTCAAACCATGCTCAGGCAACATGCTGATGGCATTTATTTGATGCTTTTCTCTATTTGCTTTTGTGGCTTTGCTACTGGTATTACCTCTAACCGTAATTAGCAGGAACCATTTTCCTTAGTCACACAAAAGGTTTATATCGACTTATGCCTTTCTTGCCTAGGGTTTTCTTGAGCTGCCTGTACTATGAATTGCTATTGCTCTACCTGTCAGTGTAGAGTCCTATGACAGGCCAAACATAAAGTTTGCAATTATGTATCATGGCTTGACTAGTACCTCTGCTAGTGAGTGGCTTACAACTGGATAAACACCCTGGCACCCTCTCCCGTTTTTCTGTTTTCTTCATTTGCTACCTACTGAAGTTCCATATATCCTGGAAACAAACCAGCAAGCCTGTGGCACAAGCAGCCTAGAAGATCCATAAACCTTGCTTTCTGAATTCCTGTCACCTCTCCTGAATCCTCCTTCCCTGAGAGATAAGGCATCCTTAGCTGGATGGAATCTACCCGGCATTCTTAGTCCCTCTGACACTGCTTCAGGCTCCTATGAGAGCCTCCGTTGGCAAGACCAGGGATGTCCCTTGGTATCTGCCCAGGGTATTCAATGAGTTCTTCCTACATTGGTTTGTCATATCTGCTCCTCCAACTTTCAGAGTGGAAGGGAGTTTACAAACACATTTGCTATGACATATTTAACATCTCAGTCCTGATAAAAAGCTCCTTGGTAGGACTAGGACTTTGGTTTGAATCAGGGGGTTAAATTTTCTAGTGAGCCTATTTCACACTCTACCACCATGGGGGTCCAGTGTACACAGCTCCAGAATCCTTTACCAGTATGTAATGATATTCTGCTTTTAATTGTTTCACTGTCATCAGTAGTGAGGCAAAGGTAATAAACCTATTAACAAGGGCTGAACCATAACCATGCAGAGCTCTAACAGCTAACATCTTCCTAGAGGCAGAAACCTGGCTGGAATCCTAGCTTTCAGGTGGCATAACTCCCTGAGATCAGCAGATAGCTCAAAGTCATTATCTAAGGCCCAGCTCCTTATCTTTTGGCTTTTATGGTGTGGATGACTCAGACAACAATTCAGCACCTCAGGGGGAACTGGCTTGACCCAGGGGGTACTATGTCATCTGAACAGAGGGCATATATGGCCTCATACATGCCAGCAACTGGGATGACAGTACTTGCATTAGTCTGATAGGGCATAGCTAAGTACCACAGAGTGGGTGGCTTAAACAACAAACATTAATTTCTCACAATTCTGGAGGCTAAAAGTTCAACATCAAGGAGTTGACAGGATTGGTTTCTTCTGAGGACTCTCTCCTTGGCTTGTAGATGGCTATCTTTTCCCTGTGTGTTCACATTGTCTTTCTTCTATATGTATCTATGCCCAAATGTCCTCTTCTTCTAAGGACACCAGTCGAATTGGATTAGGGCCCATCCTAATGACCTTATTTTAACTTAATCACTTCTTTAAAGGCCCTGTCTCCAAATACAGACACATTTTTCGGTTAGAACTTCACCATATATGTGTTAGAGATACACTCCAGCTGTTAACACTATTACTCCTGAAAAATTATATTAACCTAGATCTACTATTTTCCCTGAAGAAATTCTCACCTGACCACTATCAGGAAATGTGAATATCCATTTTTACTCCCAATAATGCCACCTGTAGGAAGTTATTTGTGCATAGATTCGACGCTCTGATATTAACCTATTTTCCAAGTTTGTGTCACACGCACATAAAAGGATGTTTGAAATTGGCTTCTCCAAAAGAGTACACCATATCTAAATTGGTTAAGTTGCCAATCAGCTAACCCATTGAAAATGTGTTGGTGCATGTCAGCCTGGGTGTAGCTTGTGACCTCCCAATAGTACTGTGAACCAAAGGGAACCCCCTCCGCTGTCCTCATTTAGGAATCTATAAGACCTCAGGTGACCTTGTCTGTATTAAAAGTTTTCCTTTAGAATGACCATCTATTACTTGTGTAATAATAAATGTCATTCATTATGTTTTTACTCTCTGGGCAATAATTAATGATATGCAAATATCCATAGGAATATAAGAAGGCCAAGTAAGCAAACTCATGGCCAAACAATGTACCAGGGAAGACTTCAATACATGAGGCAGCTCCATGAGTGGTGCTAGTCTTTGTAAGGTTGTTCTTTACAATGGGAACTAACACACAGGTGGCTGGCCTGCTCTCCACAGGCTGCAGAAGGCAGCTAGGCTCTCCTGGTGGAGTGAACCCATGGAGGTAAACAATAAGCAAATTTTGTCTGGAAAAATCTTAACTAAGTGATCAAACTTTATGCATAGTGTATCAAGGAGAGCTTCAACTTTCCACTCCATTTTTTCTCACCTCTCCTTCTGTACCATCTTAGCCTTCTCTGCTGGGTGAGGAGACAAGGTGCTGGTGGCCCCTGCTGTGTTCTCCCCATTCCCCTGGACCCCTTTCTAGCAATGACCTGTATTACCAGGAATGAGCTCTCTCGGGTTTTTTTTTTTTTTTTTTTTTAACTAATAACTGTGTTGGTTCATAGAGGATGTTCCTCTCTTTTTTTTTTTTTTTTTCTTGAGGTACGCAGGCCTCTCACCGTTGTGGCCTCTCCCGTTGTGGAGCACAGGCTCCGGACGCGCAGGCTCAGCGGCCATGGCTCACGGGCTCAGTTGCTCCACGACATGTGGGATCCTCCTGGACCGGGACATGAACCCGTGTCCCCTGCATCGGCAGGCGGACTCTCAACCACTGCGCCACCAGGGAAGCCCGAATGTTCCTCTCTTCAACAAGACTTTTTAACCAAGGAAGAAAGTTATCAACCAGTATGGTGCTCCTTGACCTCTCCCAACTTTCCTCTAAATATAAAAATTAGCATGAGGCAGGTCTTTCCCTTAGATCACAACCCATGAACTGTCCAGTTAGGTCCAGCTGTGTCCAATTATAGACATCATCTAGTCTTCTTACATAAATGAGCCAACATTTCTGATTTTAGTATAATCATCTTGCTTTTATATACAATTTTTAGAAATCTAATAACTTGGCAGCTTGCTTCTCAGTATTCTGATAGTGATATATATATATAGATAGATATATAGATAGATATAGATACATATATATATCAAACCACTTCTTTTAAAACTATTCACTCTTGTTTTATTGGCTCATATGAGTGAATAATAAACGTTAGGAATTTATGATCTGTTTCACTCTATGTGAATGCATTATATATTTTAGGATAATAATTAATGGCAGTGATATCTTGCAAAAAGTGCCCCATTTAGGGCAAAGAAATATAATGCACCAGGAAGACAGAAAGAAAAGAACAAGTATTTAAGAGTCTCTGAAAGCAGATCTTAATAGATCTAATAATATATAATGTGCTATTTGAATTTCAAGCTCTAAACTTTTAGTGCTGAACATCTGGAGCACTTTCATAAAAGACCAGCTTTCTTTTAGCTGCCTACCATCCTGAGAATAATGTAAGTGAACTAATGACTCCCACAGATCAAATGGTTATGCATATGGTCTGACAAGATTGTTATACAAATACACCTTGACATGAACGAGCCTGTTGCCCACTCAGTGTAAATGAACATCTGCTGATTTTGTAGTATGTTAATTAAACACATTTAGAAAGACTGGTTCACTCAGAACATTGGCAAAAAAATGGTAGAGTGCTTAAACCCAGGCAACTGGTACTAATTTGTTTAACAATGGAAATTAATCACTGTACTATTTTCTACTTCCGCACTTTCTTAAAATTTCCTAATGGCTTACCAAAAGACTTCTACTGAGTACTACAAGTTTAGATAATTTTTAAGGGCATGGAAAAGATAGACCATGTCTCTTCCAGAAGTTTTAGTATGTTGTTTAGACAAGAACTAGGCATACAGAGGAACTGGACATATTTACACAGGAAAAAGATAGAGACATATGCTTTTGTTTAAAGGGAAGCCCTACTGATAACTGTGATGGGGTTAGAAAATGTAAAACTGTGTTTTCAGGATTTGATAGAATATATTCCATTCTTCCAATCCAAGAACATGATATAGTACAGCCACTATGGAGAACAGTATGGAGGTTCCTTACAAACTAAAAATACAGCTACCATATGGTCTAGCAATCCCACTCCTGGGCATACAACCAGAGAAAACCATGGGTCAAAAGGGTACATGCACTCCAATGTTCATTGCAGTGCTGTTCACGATAGCCAAGGCATGGAATCAACCTAAATGTTCATTGACAGATAAATGGATAAAGAAGATGTAGTACATACATACAATGGAATATTACTCAGCCATCAAAAAGAATAAAATACTGTAATGCCATTTGTAGCAACATGGATGGACCTGGAGATAATCATACTAAGTGAAGTCAGACAGAGAAAGACATATATCATATGATATCACTTATATGCAAAATCTAAACTAATTAATATAAATGAACTTATTTATAAAACAGAAACAGACTCACAGACTTACAAAACAAATTTATGGTTACCAAAGGGGAAAGGTGGGAGAGAGGGATAAATTGGGAATTTGGGATTGACATATACACACTACTATATTTAAAACAGATAAAGAACAATGACCTACGGTATAGCACAGGGAACTCTACTCAATATTCTGTAATAACCTAAATGGGAAAATAATTTGAAAAATAATAGATATATGTATATGTATAACTGAATCACTTTGCTATACACCTGAAACACAACATTGTAAATCAACTATACTCCAACATAAAATAAAAATTAAAAAAAAAAACAAAAAGAAAGAAAGTATTGCAAAGGATGAAAAGAAGTCTTTCTCTGCAGAGGTGGTGGTAATTGTTGAGCACAAGTATAGTAATTAGGAAACAAATAAGTTTATAAAAAATTAATAAAAGTCTACAGAATATCAATTTACACTCCCACCAACAGTGCAAGAGGGTTCCCTTTTCTATAAACCCTCTCCAGCATTTATTGTTTGTAGATTTTTTGTTGATGGCCATTCTGACTGGTGTGAGGTGATACCTCATTGTAGTTTTGATTTGCATTTCTCTAATGATTAGTGATGTTGAGCACAGTATGGAGGCTCCTTAAAAAACTACAAATAGAACTACCATATGACCCAGCAATCCCACTACTGGGCATATACCCTGAGAAAACCATAATTCAAAAAGAGTCATAGGGCTTCCCTGGTGGCGCAGTGGTTGAAAGTCCGCCTGCCTATGCAGGGGACATGGGTTCGTGCCCCGGTCTGGGAAGATCCCCCATGCCGCGGAGCCGCTGGGCCTGTGAGCCATGGCCGCTGAGCCTGCGCGTCCAGAGCCTGTGCTCCGCAACGCGAGAGGCCACAATAGTGAGAGGACCACGTACCACAAAAAAAAAAAAAAAAAAGAGTCATGTACCACAATGTTCATTGCAGCTCTATTTACAATAGCCAGGACATGGAAGCAACCTAAGTGTCCATCAAAAGATGAATGGATAAAGAAGATGTGGCACATATATACAATGGAATACTACCCAGCCATAAACAAATGAAATTGAGTTATTTGTAGTGAGGTGGATGGACCTAGAGTCTGTCATACAGAGTTAAGTCAGAAAGAGAAAAACAAATACCGTAGGCTAACACATATATATGGAATCTACAAAAAGAAAAATGGTTCTGAAGAACCTAGGGGCAGGACAGGAATAAAGACGCAGACGTAGAGAATGGACTTGAGGACCCGGGGTGGGGAAGGGTAAGCTGGGACAAAGTGAGAGAGTGGCATGGACATATATACACTATCAAATGTAAAATAGCTAGCTAGTGGGAAGCAGCCACATAGCACAGGGAGATCAGCTCAGAGCTTTGTGACCACCTAGAGGGGTGGGATAGGGAGTGTGGGAGGGAGACGCAAGAGGGAGGAGATATGGGGATATATGTGTATGTATAGCTGATTCACTTTGCTATAAAGGAGAAACTAACACACCGTTGTAAAGCAATTATACTCCAATAAAGATGTTAAAAAAAAAAGTCTACAGAATAGGACAACCAGGGATAAGATTTAGAAGTCTTAATGTGATAGAAAGAGCAAGAAGCTATAATTTTAAAAATTATGGTTAAGATATGGTGAGTTACTGATCCAACATTTCCTTACCTAATCTAAAAAGTCACCTTTAATATAAAGAACGAGGTGTTAGGAAATCTTTATGATGTTTTACAAAAGATAATAACTTTCTGGCAAGCATCCACTCACTATTGATTACCTACTATGTATAAAATACCATGTTATTAACATATAAAAAAGGCATGGGTCCTGATTTAAACTTAAAATCTCCAACAGTATTAAGACAAGCATGTAATATATATAATAAAAGTAGACTGCTTTAATGCTCATAAAAGTAATAAATACCCTGGGAGTTAAATTATGGAGAGAGTAATTCCAAAAGGGGGCAAGATAGCTCTCTATGGCACTAAGACACTGAACAGAAGAAATTGTACTATCAGCTTAATGTTACTCAAAATATGATATAAAAGGGACTTAGAATCCTGGATCCAGCATCCACTTGTTGTGTTACTTCAAGTAAGTTATTTAATATCATTAAATATAATTTTTCCCTCTGTAAAATAAGGATATTAATACTAACTTTCTTCCTCTAAGAGTAAAGTGAAATAATTAATAAAAATTATACACTTAGTGAATGGCACTTGTGAACGCCCATTAATGGTTGATTTTTCAGATGTTTTTACTTTATACATTAAGCAAACAAGGAATAATATTGCTTTTTTCTGCTTCCCTTGAAATTATTTTCATAGAAATTCTCAAGTGAAAATTAACGGTTCGAATGAAGATTATTTTTACAGAGATATTTTAATCCTAAACCTAAATGATACTGAACAAGTTTCCTTCAGAATTAACAATATCTTAGCTTTATGATACTCATCATACCAGTACATCAGGTATTTATTGCTTAGAAGTGGAACTGAGTTATTTGTTGAGGGATTTAATTTGCAAAAGTAAAATATAAGATAGAATAGAGGAAAATCCACTTAAAATACAGGAGACCAAGGACCAAATACTCATGATTGTAGGTTTTCCAGCACTCAAATTATTTCCATTAGATAAGACAGTCTTTGCATTCCTATGTGTGCCAAATAGGGCTCCCAAATTAAAACTCAATGTGTTTTTGCATGTTTGGAGTTTACTTGGTAAAGGGAAGTAATGTGAAAGTAAAAATAAAAAATTAAAATATTTTGGTATTATTTTCATTAGGTGTTTCCTTAAGAGTTTACATATAACTATCTTTTGTCATGAGAAATACATGACAAATACAAATCCTTTTTGTTTTACTTTGTCCTCTTCACAACGTAAAACAAAACAGATATAACTTGCAGTTATAATAGGTGAGCTTTACAATCATGCAATATAATAAATGTGAAAGGAGAAAACAAAAAAAGGACAAGCATTAATGTGGAGAATTTAGGAAAAAATTAAAATCTTGCTTTCTGTGTTTTAATACATATGCATTTGAAATGAGCTTTTTCCCTCTAGGAACTTCTGACTTTAAACATTAGTTTTTAATTTTTGAGAATGCAAAGTATGAATCATTGACAAGAAATGTAATAGGTGATCCTTAACTATTTATCAACAGAGCAGAATACCAATGACTTCTTTCCTCCCCCTCTCCCAAAAAAGACAGATTTGTCATTCTTCTTTCCAACACCTCTGTTCTCCACAGTTGTGAAAAATTTTACCTCTGGTGGCTGAGTGGCATTTCCTACAGACCAAAAGAAATATGTCTGGCAGTGGCCAGGCTAACTATTTCCAAACATAAGGCTAAGATGAATGTTACCACCCAAACAACTTCTGCCAAATCTGGTTCCATTGCCCCCCTCCATGGTCTAAATACCCAATGGGCAAAATCATGCTACAGAAAAATCCTCAAGAGAAAGGAAAGTGCCAAAGAAATGAATCATGGGAAGAGGCAAGAGGTTCTGTTTCACTGAAAGTCATCTGCTTAGAAAGAAGGCTATTTTAGGCTCTAGCCCTGTTTCCCCATCAATTGACTATGAATGTTTTTCTCCAAGCCCTGGCAGAATTGCTCTCCTTATCTAATCAGTGTTCACAGTACCAGTTCCATAAAAAAAAAAATGGAATTGGTTTTAGTGACCACATTCAAGTAAGTCTGCCAATTTTCTCTTGCATTGCTGAAGCTTGCAGTAGTTATGCACATATATCTTTCACCATGAATGAGGCAGTCTTTGTTCCTTTCATGTTTTTCATGTTGGCTATGCTATTGTGACCATAGTCACATGAATTGGCCCAAGCCTTTATCTTCAGAGACTTTGACAAAGTTAATCTCTTATACAAACTGGACATGAGCCAGTATTCATAAGTCTCTACAACAGAACAGCATGTTGTGACAAAGCACAAGCAATATTTTCAGCCAGTTGATTGCAAAGCATATGGATATTTTCCCCTTCTTGGGAGAATTTTATGAGGATGGCAAAGTGTTCATTTGGAACATTTTATGTTTGGGCCATAATGCTCCTTTCAATACCTTGGAGGTTTAAGTTGTGACCATTGATATTACCTATGTATTATGAAATTCAGTAAAATTGAGAAAACATTTTTAATCACTGTATTTCAGGTACTAAGTACTAGAGATATAAAGAGAAATAGAATGTAAGGCAAATGAATGTTTCTAAGATTTCCTAATAAGTTTGGCAATAGGAACAGTTTTAAGTTTAGAGGTTTTTAAGATTCACCTCTAATTTTTTTGCAGTTGTATTTATTATATGTGGTCAAATTATACTCAATTTCTTATTTTTTCCAGATGGGGCTTAATGCCAGTTTTTCTACACAGAAAAATATATTGTCCTGTTTTTCTGTATTTCCCAAACACTATTATATTTCATGCTAAGATGCTCAAAACTGCAGAAATTCAGTAGTTCAAGATTTACCAAGTAGAGCAACTAATGCCTTTTGTTCTTAACTTGGTGGTTCATTCAACTTATTTCAATATACCTATTAAATATTTAAAACTACCAGTAGTCCATAACTTTTAGAAGTGTCTCTAGAAACAATATTTTCACTTGACTGCTATGGGGTGAAACACTGATGATATATGTCTTTCCTATATTTTGTGTAAGTCATCAGAGAAAACAATAAAATGATGGAGTAAAAGTGGTGAGCATTAAAACTTTTTTTAAAGTCCTATTAAAATGGAATGAGCAGAATGACCAAGTTTGAAGCATTGAAAAGTTGGCACTGCATATATTTTTATATAGTTCATAGTTTTTGCAAATCCCTTAGCTGATTCAACTAAGAGATAATCTTTAATATTTGAATGGACTCATGAGACATTTCACTGGGTAGTGGAAAGAATTCTGGATTTGCAGTTATGTGTGGGTCTATTTTATCTTCAGTTTTGATCTGATCTACATATTTGCTGGGGGGAATCTTTCCTTATGACATTCACAAGTTTCACACGTGGCAAAGGAATTATGAAAATATTAGCAGGAGATTTCAAATATTGGCAAACATTCTATCTTAGGTATGTAGATTGAGATGCTTTAATTATAAATTTTTCAGTTTTCATGAAAATCAGTTTATTATTTTTTTTAATATGGCCACAGTTTGCACCAATAGCATTAGCCTCCTTTTTTTTTTTTTTTTTCCTTGCCTTGTTGGATATAAGGGAGCAGGGTAAGATATCTGGATAGAACAGTAAAAGATCATCCATACATTCACATTACAGAACTCAGAGCCTGTGTTTCAGGAATGGTGAGCATAATCAAAGTTTATCAAAATTACGTCTGCTTTCCAGGGATGGAAGCTTTGTAATGGGGAATAAACACTACTATTACAAGATCTGAATTTGAGACTATTTTTCTTGCCATTTACAATGTGTTTGAATCTCATCTCTAAAGAGAATAAAATAGTATCTTTCTCAAAGGTCTATTGAAAGAAATCAGTGATGTGATATATTTGAAAGTATTTTTAGATATTAAGAAGCATTAACTTACCTATGCCTTTTAGCAGGTGAATGTTTGGTTCTGGTTTTGAGAATACGTTTTATTATTCTGTGTTCACTCAAGGAAAACATAGATGAATAATATCATGAGGTGTGGTTTCTGGATTGTGTGTAACTTCTATTTTCATGATATGCAGTAGTCTTTTGACTAGCAGAAAACAGAGTTCCTAGACTCTAATTGTAGGCACTAAAAGTACAAAGTCTAACAAAATCACTGTGTATTTGAGTAATTTTCCTATCTTAAAACACCATTTCTGATGTACATGTGTTGACTTCAGTATTGTGTTTAATTTAGGAATTATGAAATTTGTCAAAAATAACTTGGATAAGGCAGCTTGACATGTGAAGCTATTCCTATTGATACTTTGATTATGACTCTTTGACACTAGTAGCACAACATCTATATGGGACGTTTATCTCGTACCTGAATTCATCTGTTTCCTCTGTGCTCATGTCATTGGTGACCGGCTCACTATAGTATTGTTAAAAGCTGAGAAATTATATACTACATTATACTATATTATATGTTTTTGTTTTGTTTTGTTTTGTTTTTTCTGTATGCGGGCCTCTCACTGTTGTAGCCTCTCCCGTTGCGGAGCACAGGCTCCAGACACGCAGGCTCAGCGGCCATGGCTCACGGGCCCAGCCACTCCGCAGTGTGTGGGATCCTCCCGGACCGGGGCACGAACCCATGTCCCCTGCATCGGCAGGCAGACTCTCAACCACTGCACCACCAGGGAAGCCCCTATATTATATGTTTTAAATTGAAGTATAATTGACATACAATATTAGTTTCAAGTGTATGACACAATGATTCAATATTTATATATATTGCAAAACAATCACCACAATAAATCTAGTTAACATCACCATACATAGTTACAACAAATATGTGCACGTGTGTGATAAGGACTTTTAAGATTTACTCTCTTAGCAACGTTCAAATATGTAATACAGTATTATTAGCTGTAGTCACCATGCTGTACCTTATAGCCCATGACTTATCTATGACTGAAAGTTTGTACCTTTTGACCCCCCTTTACTCATTTTTCCCACCTCCACCCCCCACCTGTGGCAACCAGAAATCAGTTCTTTGTGTCTATGAGCTTGGTTTGTGCTTGGTTTTGTTCTTAAATTCCACATATAAGAGAGAAAAAAAAAAAATATATATATATATGTCACATCACATTTTCTTTATCCATTCATCCATCCATGGACACTTAGGTTGTTTTCATATCTTGGCTATTGTAAACAATGCTGCAATGAACTTGGGGGGTGCATACATCTAAGTTTATATTTTAAATATAAGTTTTTCTGATCAAATTATAGGATTTAAAAGTGACTGCAAATTCAACATTAATTGTGAATGAAAGATTTCAGTGTTAAGATATAGGCTTGCAAAAGGAAGGGTGAAGTCGATTTAGAGACATACCAATAATAGGTATGGTAGTGGAGATGCCCAAGCAGATGATTGGTTTGGATGTGTAGGAAGTCTAAGGTTTCCAGTACAAAGTTTGTTGTAGCCAGGCTCATCTGTCACCGGGTACCCCTTGTTGTAAACCAGGAAATTGAGGGACCATTCAAACGTGCTAGACCAAGTCTGTAAAGAATCAGACTTCTACTTCCTGTCATTTTTACCTTCCCATGTCCCTTGCTACTCCTAAAAAATCGAAATGCTGGCAAATGATCGGAAATATAGGAAAGATTATACTGAGAACCCAATATGTACAAAGCCATGGTTCCAGGAGGTATATCCCAGCCTTGTTCATGATTGGCACATTTATAACCAGATGCTTCTAACAGACTGGCTTGTAAAGTTAAGGAGAATGGACAGCTTCCCTGAGTCATTTTGCAGTCATGCCATGGAAAGATACCCCCTGAGCCAGCTGGAGATGACACTGGTTAAATTCAATCTTTTTGGTACTTTTTTTTTTTTTAACTTTGGCTAAAAAGAAAAGAAAAGCAGAGACTCTCTCTGAGGGATAAGAAAATGGGAATAGAAAGGTTATTTATTTTTTCCTGTCTCTTTGTAAGTAATTCCATAGACTACTCCGGTCCCACTGGGAGGGAAATTTTGGAGTAGACAAACATCAAGAAATATTTAATATTGGAGTGGAATCTTATTAATTTACTATTCAATAAAACATAGTTAAAATGTGAAGTGAAACTGAAATCCTATATTGAACTATTTGAATTAAATCACCTTGCAGCCCCAATATACTTGCAAGGCATGATCAGAATGATATGGTTTAAATAAGGTGATTCTCACAAAAATCTTTTTCAGTTGTTGTCTTAGTCCCTTCGGGCTGCTATATCAAAATTCCATAGATTGAGCGGCTTACAAACAATAGAAATTTATTTCTCATGGTCTGGAGGCTGGGGAGTCCAAGATCGTGCCCTGGCAGATTCACTGTTTAGTGAAGGCTTCTTTGTTCCTAGATGGACATTTTCTCACCATGTCTCACATAGTGGAAAGGGCAAAGGAGCTCTCTCCTGGGCTTCTTTTATAAGGGACCTAATCCCATTCACGAGGGCTCTACCCTCATGACCTAATCACCTCCCAAAGTCACCACCTCTTAATACCATCACTATGGGGATTAGCATTTCAACATGTGAATTTTGGAGTGACATAAACATTCAGACCATATTATTTGTATTAATATAATTGGTTTCAGGAAAAAGGTTCACTGCTTTTCCCAGGTTAGGAAACCCACTGATAAGCTGATCATCACCTGCTATAGTCAACATATATTATTTGTGTTAGTTATAGCATTAATAAGCTGAAGCTTCCAAAGTATAAATCATTAGTCATGACTTATACCTGAGCTTAAGACACATTTATCCAATTGCCTTTGCAACCTTTCCACTTAACATGAGTTTCAAATTTATTACGTCCAAAGAGAATTTTTGCTTTGTATCTCTCCATCTTCCTACCTCATAGGAGTCATTCTTTTTTTCCTCTCTTTTCCTCAATACTCAACATCCAAATCAACAAGCCATGTATGCTATACATTTAAAACATATTCCTGGGACTTCCCTGGTGGTCCAGTGGCTAAGACTTCATGCTCCCAATGCAGGGGGCCCAGGTTCGATCCCTGGTCAGGGAACTAGATCTCACATGTCACAACTAAGAAGCCCGCATGCCGAAACTAAGAAGTCCACATGCCGCAACTAAGAGTCTGCATGCCGCAACTAAGACCTGGCACAGCCAAAATAAATAAATTAAATATAAATAAAACATATTCCCAATTCAATCCTTTGCCACCTCTCAACGGCTGTCACATTATTCCAATCCATTCTGATCTGACGACGGCAATGCCACTGACACAAGCAGTCCTCTGCCTCCACTATTGGTCCAGCACAGTCCATTCCTCACAAGACCATCAGAGTAACCATTTAAAATAATATGCTCATTCATGCCATTCACATGCTTAAAACTCTCCAATAGCGTCTCATCACACTTAGGAAAAAATAGTACAACCTTCTCTGCAGAACCTCTAAGGCCTACATGACTGGCTTAAATTTCCAAGCACACTTCCCACCACTTTTCTTCCTGGACATGTGTTCCAGCTCACTGGCTTCTTGCTCTTCCTTGAGCAAAGCTACATGGTTCACTCTTTCTCACCATTTAGTTCTCTGTTCAAATTTCAAAGTCTCCTTCGATAGGCTTCCCTGATTCAGCTAACTACATAGGTCTTCTTCTCTGGTGTTCTGAGGTTTCAATGCAATGTGTGAGGCGAGAACTCTCTTTCCTTATTTGTGTATGCTGTGCTTTCTGTATCCGTGAATTTGTTTCTTTTACTAAATCTCCAGGCATGGTCGTAGTCAGCTCAGGCTGCTGTAACAACATACCATAAACTGAGTGGCTTAAACAACAGGTGTTTATTTCTCAGTTCTAGAGACTGGGAAGTCTGAGATCAGGGTGCTAGCATGGTCTAGTTTTTGATGAGAGCACTTTTCCTGGCCTCCAGAAGGCTGCCTTCTTGCTATGTCCTCACTTGGCAGAGATGAGAGAGACAGAGAAAGAGCACATGCACTGGCACACAAGTAAGCTCTGGTCTTTCCTCTCTTCCCCTTCTTATAAGGACACTAATCCCATCATAGGGTCGCACCTTCATGACCTCATCTGAATCTAATTACCTCCCAAAGGCCTCACCTCCCAATACCATTGCACTGGGGATTAAGATTTCAATATAAGAATCTGTGCATGGGGGTGGGTACAAACATTCAGCCTATAATAGGCACTAATCTTTCCCTCCTACATTATCTCTATTCTCTTCTTCACTCTTGTGCTCTATTAAGTAAATAATTTTAATAAGGATCCCAAATTCCAATACAAAACAATTAATATGGCAATGTAAAGCAAAAAAAATTTTTTAACTGAATTTTTACTCCAAAACTTAATTAATAATGAAATGTTCATATTGGGCATTACAAAGATGAGTTCTTCATAACAAATGCAGTTAGAAACTAAGTATGAGAGAAACCTATATATCAAATTAAAAATAGAATTTTCTGAAGTCTAACAGACACATGAGAAAAAAAACCTACCTAAAACATAAGTATAGAGCTCAATAAGATATAAACTGTATAAACTCGTAGATCAAGAACTAGAACACTGCCAGAATTACAGAAGTTCAAAACAAATAAATGTTATTACAAATATTGATATATGCTCTGAAGAAAGCAAATGAAGTATTGCATTTTCAAATAAGAGGAGCATCTATGTTAGTGGGTAGATACAGGTACATATCTCCATGCTGATGGGAGTGATGGACAAGGCAGGATGAGTAGCAGACAACACATGGTTTGCGAAGAAAGTGATGGGTAAAGTGCTGAATAGATTTTCCAGAGTCGGACATTGATAGACGAAGAATACTTTCTTCATTGAATTAGGAAAAAAGAGGGAGAACATGGGCACAAGAAAGGACAGGTTTCTAGGTTTGTGGTGAAACTTTTATCTGATGACTATTCTATGATGCTGATTTATTTTTTGAATATGGATGTATAGGAAGAGTCTAAATATTTTAAAGAAATAGGAGAAAATAAAGAAATGATGGTGCTATAATGGCCTCAGTAATGAGAAAGTCAGCCTATAAAGGATGACTGGAGAGTAATGATTGCCTGATTGAATTTAAGCACCACAGATTAAAAATACAATCACCTGATCTGGTTGAATTCCCCCCTCCCCCCCAGAGTTGTGGATTTTTAAGGTAAACTTAAAGACAGCTGGTAGGATTTATTTAGGTTTAGCATTTTGAGTAAGTATAATGGAAAAAAATAATGATAAGGAAGTTAAAGATTTTGCAAAGGACCATCAATAAATTGCAAAGGCAACCCATGGAACAGGAGAAAATATTTGCAAATCAAATATATCTGATAAGGGGTAAATACCCAAAATATATAAAGAACGCATACAACTCACAGCTAAAAAAAAAAAAAAAAAGAACCCATTTGAAAAATGGGGAGAGGAGCTGAATTGTCATTTTTCCAAAGAAGAGGTACAAATGGCCAATAGGTACATTATAAGGTGCTCAACATCACTAATCACCAGGGAATACAAATCAAAGCCACCGTGATGGGAATTCCACTCAATATTCTGTAATAACCTAAATGGGAAAAGAATTTGAAAAAGAATAGAGACGTGTATATGTATAACTGAATCACTTTGCTGTACACCTGAAACTAACACAATATTGTTAATCAACTATGCTCCAATATAAAATAAAAATTAAAAAACAAACCACTCTCTTCAAACCTGATGCAAGCAAACACAAAATCAAAAAAACAAACAAAAAAACCCTACAATGAGCTATGCCTGTTAGAATGGCTATTATAAAAATGACAGAAGATAACGAGGGTTGACAAAGCAGTGGAGAAAAGAGAACTTTTTTGCACCATTGGTGGGAACGTAGATTTGTGCAGCCACTACAGAAAATAGTATGGGGATTCCTTAAAAATTAAAAATAGAACTGCCATAGGATCCAGCAATCCCACTTCTGGGTATACAGTTGTCCCCTTATCTGTGGGAGACATATGCCAAGACCCCCAGGGGATGCCTGAAAACATGGATAGTTCCAAACCCTATATATACAATATTTTTCCTATGCAAACATACCTATAAGAAAATTTAATTTATAAATTAGGCATTGTAAGGGATTCACAATAATAAGTAATAACAAAATAGAACAATTATAACAATATACTGTAATAAGAGCTACGTGAATATGGTCTCTCTCTCACAATATCTTATTGTACAAATTTAATGGCTTTTCTGAGTTAACTAAGTGCTTAACACACACTGTGGCTGTAACTTCTGCAGTTCAAAATGCAATAGGAAAACTAGCATGAATGTTTTCTCCTTCATAATTTCACCAAGAGAAGATTCGTTCTTACCTCAGCATGTCTTTCCTTTCCATACTAAGTCGAGGACTTTTGTTACGGACCCTCCTGAGGCAGTTCCCAACAACCGTCCTTCTGCCCAGTGTCCTTGGAGCCAATAGAAGGAGACTGAGCTCAGTTCAGAAACTACGGAAAACTTTTTTCTCTGACGGAAAAACGGAGAGGTGCCAGCCCTCGCTCCGAGCACACTCTTTTCAGGCTAGGACAGTTCGCGGGCGGGGCTCCTTTATAGCTTTCTCCACAGCGGGGAGGGGGCGGGGGTTCTCGCAGGGCACGTGCAGGAGAGCGGCTCACGCGGAAGATCCACGTGCAGATCGCAGCGTCTCCGCCCACCTCGCTGCCGCCATCTTGGATTGAGGTGTCGTGCGCAGAGCTTCGCCGTGCAGCCTGCCAGCTGAGGCGTCCGGTGCCTCCGTTTTGCCGTAGGAACCCTGGCCTGAAGTGCCGGGCGCGAGGCCTCTGAAAGCAGCACAATGGAAAGAAAGGTCAGACTTTATTACCCAGATTCTATTTTTATTCCCCAGGAATGAATGGTCTTTGCTGGTAATATTTTCACCTGTTCACTTAAAGGAAGCACTTTATGGCTTCTCTTTGGCGTATACGAATCGCCTGTAGCACTGCTCTTGTGCTTTGGGGACATTTAGTAAAATAAGCGTTACTTGAACACAAGCACTGTGAGACCTCGACAGACCATCTAATAACCCCATGGCTGGTAAGTGACTAACGGGCGGGATGTGCAGACAAAGGAAATGAGTCATGCAGGAGGGGTGGAGCGGAGTGGCGCGAGTTTTCGTGACGCTGCTCAGAACAGCATGCCATGTAAAACTTATGAATCGTTTATTTATGGAATTTTCCATGTTATATTTTCTGACCACGGTTTTCTGAGGGTAACTGGAACTGAAGAAAGCGAAACCCTGGATAAGGGGGGACTCTTGCATGTTCAGAAGCAATGAAAACAGGATCTTAGGATACCTGCACTCCCATAGTCATCACAGCATTATTTACCATAGCCAGGATATGGAAACAAAGTGTCCGTGAATGGATGCATGGATAAAGATGTAGTTTATATACACAATAGAATATTTTTCAGCCACGAGAAAGGACATTCTGACATTTGCAGCAGCACAGATGGACTTTGAGGGCATATGCTAAGTGAGATAAATCAGACAGAAAGATAGATATCATACAAATAAGTATGATTTCATTTATATGTGGATTCTAAAAAAAACAAACAAACTCCTAGAAACAGAGATAAGAATTGTGGTTATCAGGGGCTGGGCAGTGGGGGAAAAGGGGAGATATTGGTCAAAGAGTACAGACTTCACTTAGAAGATGAATTAGTTCTGGTGATCTAATGTACAGTTTAGTGATTATAGTTAATACTGTACTGCATACTTGAAAGTTGCTAAGAAAGTAAATCTTAAATGTTCTCACCACAAAAAAGAAATGGTAATTATGTGATGTGATAGCAGGTGTTAGCTAATGCTATGGTGATAATAATTTTGCAATATTAGTATATCAAATCAAAGTGTTCTACACCTTAAACTTACACAATGTTATATATCAATTATATCTAAATAAATCTGGGGAAAAAATGATTTTGCAAAGGAGAAATTGTAATATCGCTCTTGGATATTTTACATGGATATGTTTACTTTTGTTTCCCTTTTATTTTCCACTGGGTATATTTATTCATGCTGACATCATTCTCATAAATAGTTATGGAGTTCCTTTTATATACCAGTTCTCATTCTATAGGCTAACAATTCAATATTGAACAAAATGGAAAAAAAAATCCCTGCTCCCAAGGAACTTCCGTTCTACTATGCACACAGTGTTAGATTTTGTCAGTTTGTATATTCTTGCTACCTTGTTGTGGTCATCCCTGGCCATTTTGTTTACTTAGTTTCATGCGTACAAAATGGCACAGACCAAGTGGTCATTGTCTGCTAAGCTTTTGGTTTCCATGTTTTACGTTAGTCTTAGAGGAGAGTCACATATACAAAATCCTGAAAAGCTGGTATCTGAGACCTACCTATTTATGTGTTGTGAATGGTATACCTAGTCTCATTCTTTCTCTTAACATGTATTCTCCTCACTCTTTTAAGTATTCCTTGATATTACTACCTGCCTGGTGAATGCCTTCTGTTGTTGAAACTTAAGTCTAAAATTAAGACTTTGCTGTGAAATTTTTATTTTCATACACATCTCTTCCTTTTTCTTTCCCTTCTCTCCTATTTCCTTTGTTGCCTTGCTCCCTCTCTTCTTTCTTCCCTTCCTTTGTTGAAAACTGGATAGGACTGAGTCCAAGTTATTTACATAATCCTTGATGTTTTGTAACGTCTCACAGACTAAATTTATATAGGAGCCTATTATGCTATACATGTTGGGTTTTGCTTGTTGGTTTGGTGTTTGGTCTTTTCCACTATCCAGTAAGCTCTTTATAGACAGATCATATTGGAGACATCTTTTTATCTTTAATACCTTGTATTTTGCTTAAAACTTAGTAAGCACTCAATCAGTTTGTTGAATTAATATGTTAGGTGTATTGTGGAAGATACTGAATGTCAGCCCAAGGTGAATGGATTTTGTCCTTTCTTGTTTTAGGTCATGATGATTCTGGATTACAGAATTCAGGGAAGTTATGAGAGAAGAAGTGCTGTCTGAGTAGGGTCTTGCCAGGTAGACGTAGATGCTTGCCAAAGAGACAAGAAACAGAGAATGGCATTCCTGGCATAGGGAGAAGCCTGTGCCAAGGTGCAGAGTTAAAAATCAGTACAGTGTGTCAG
The DNA here is from genome assembly GCF_951394435.1 of Stenella coeruleoalba. NCBI lineage: Eukaryota > Metazoa > Chordata > Mammalia > Artiodactyla > Delphinidae > Stenella > Stenella coeruleoalba. Next base: position 75,545,204 of record NC_137162.1, on the reverse strand, counting down.
GGAATTCTAAGTATTTTGTGTTGCTGGAACATAAATCATGAGTGAGGTGGACTGTGTGGGAGATGAGTTGGAGAGGTAGGTGGAAGCAACAGCATTTTAGGCAGAAAGCCTTGTAATTGGAAGCCTTAAAAGCCTGCAGCATCCCTGCAGCCGGCTCATCTTTATAGAGATTTCTGCATGAATACGCAGTGACCTGCCAAGAGAAGCATGGAGTCCAACCAGAGGGCAAAATGAAGCAAAGTCAGCCAGACCCTGGTGCAGTCTGAGAGCTGACGTCTAGCTAGTCACCAATAGAAGACAATGAATTCCCAGTTAAGAGAGTTTGGCAGTAAGCAGGAGAACAACTAGGTGTCATGTACAGATATTTTGTCATTAGTTATACATGTTTCTATCTAGTTTATTCAGGAAGTGGATACATATTTCAAACATTGATGCATTTTAGTTTCTCACAGATCCTTGTTTGTCACATGCCAGAAGTACATGATAACAATGAATGTTGTGAAATTGTTTTTAAAAAGTACTTGAAATTGGGTAAATCTAACCAGCTTTCCATCACAGTATACATCTGGTTGAGTCTACCAGCTATCATTGAGTTCACTTGGACATATTTTTAACTGAGCTGCTACATTAAGTTAGGTACTAGCTACACAGCATAACAAGGACACAGTTTTTGATCTTGAAGAGCTTACTGAGCTAACAGATGCTGAATATCCAAGTGGTTTCTAACAGGGACTGCCTCTAATTTGGGTACCACCTGGGAAGAAAATGCAAAATGGTTTAAGCAGAGATTGCATTTAAAAACAAAGACGTGCTTTTAAAAATGGGGTACGTCATGAGTCTTTTTTTTTTTTGCTGTACGCCTCTCACTGTTGTGGCCTCTCCCGCTGCGGAGCACAGGCTCCGGACGCGCAGGCTCAGCGGCCATGGCTCACGGGCCCAGCCGCTCCACGGCATGTGGGATCTTCCCGGACCAGGGCACGAACCCGTGTCCCCTGCATCGGCAGGAGGACTCTCAACCACTGCGCCACCAGGGAAGCCCCGTCATGAGTCTTTAAACTATAAAGATGTATTATCGATGCAAGCAAATAAACAGAAAATAGAGGAAAATAATATGACACACCCATGTAGTTCACATTGAAAATTTTAACATGTAAATATTTTTCAAAAGCATCTCAGAAAACTTTACTGTTTTTTAAAGGACTATTCTTTTTTCTTTTGCCCTACCCAGGTACGTGGGGGCGTTTCTTGCCTTTTGGGAGGTCTGAGGTCTTCTGCCAGCGTTCAGTAGGTGTTCTGTAAGAGTTGTTGCACCTGTAGATATGTTTCTGGTGTATCTGTGGGGAGGAAGGTGATCTCCGCCTCTTACTCTTCCGCCATCTTCCCGGAAGCCCCCCTAAATTTCTAATTAGCTTCCCTGGTAGACAACATTTCATGTGTGTTGTCACAACTTGTTGCTGGAGGCATCAAGCGTGTCTGTGTGACTCCACTGGGAGAGGACTGCTGGAAAATTGCCCTTGGTTTCCTCTGGAGTTTGCCCCATGTGTCCTTTACTTTAGCTGACTTTCCTTTGTATTCTTCACTGTAACAAACCACAGCTGTGAGTACAACTGTCTGCTGAGTAATAGGAGCCCTCCTTGTGAATCATTGGTCTGAGGGACCCCCGATATAACACCAAAACCTAGCTGTTGTTGTTTTCAGAAATGAAAGGGTTTTTTTTTTTTTTTTTCACATTTGACAATCAGGAAATGTAATGCACTATGTTAAAAGTAAGAAGAAAATTCTGTGATCATTGGATAGATTTAGAAAAGGTATTTGAACATTTCAGTATCAAGTCTTGATTTAAAAAAAATTATTAGCAAGTAGAAAGAATTTCCTTCTGCTAGAAGGTATCAACATGAAATCTGTAATAAACCTCATACTTAATGTTGAAATATTGAAACTTACTTCCCTAAAAGATAATGAGACCCACTAAAAGACTTGTCCCACTACTGTCAAGTCATTGTTCATTTTCAGGAGAATAACGCAAGGAAAAATGTATACAAATTGGCAGCAAATACATTTGTTATTCATAAATGACATGATTGTACACAAAGAAAATTTTAAAAATAATCGACAGATAATGTAGTAGAATATGTAGGTGAATTTAACAAGGTCACTAGATATGAGATCATAATATGAAAATCAATGTATTTCTAGATCCAATAACGAACACCCAGAAAATAAAGTTTTAAAAATATGATACCATTTCAAACTAAACATTTTTTAAAACTAAAGTAAATCTAACAAAAGATGTTCAAAAGCCTTGTATACATTTATATTGCTGAATAACATATTACCACAAATGTGTCAACTTGAAGCAATACAAATTTATTAGCTTACAGTTCTATTGATAGCTGGATACACATGGCTGGTTTCTTTGCTAATAGTCCCAACAAAGCCAAAATTAAGGTGTCAGCCAGGTGGGATTTTTATGTGGAATCTCTAGGAGAAAATTCATCTCCAAGATCATTTTTGTTGGCAGAATTCATTTCATTGTGATTGCAGGACTGAGATTCCCATTTCATTGCTGGCTGACAGCCAGGACCCATTCTCAGCTTCTAGAGACCACACACACGTAGCTTGCTGCATGGCCCCATTCAAACCTGAAGCCAGCTTTGCATCTATGACTTTCTCTTTCTCTGACTTCTAGATCCAGATTTAAACACTGATGTGATTAGGTCAGTCTCATCTGGATGATCTATTTTAAGGTCAAGTGATTTGGGGCTTTAATTGCATTTACGAAATCTCTTTTGCCATACAATGTCATATAACCACAGAAAAGATTTTTCATATATACAGATTCTGCCCACATTCATGGGGAGGAGATTATTATACAAGGGTAAACGTTTATAAAAAGTAAAAAAAAAAACAAAAAAGGCCTGCATGGGAAAAACTATAAAACATTACTTTGAGAAATTTAGAAAAAAATCAGACATAAAATATATTCGCAAATAGAAATAATGTATATTATAAATCTTCAATTCTTTCAAATTGATCTTTAGTTAGTTCAATTAATATCACATTGGAGAATGGAAAGTAAAAGATTCATTTGAAAATTTATTTATAAGTATGAATACATATGAATAGCCAATATAATCTTGAAAAACAAAGTTGGAGAACTTATACTAACAAGAAACATTTCTTACTACAAAGATATACTAATGCAACATTGATAGGAAAATAGACAAATGAATATAGTAGATGACTCAACAACAGTTTCACACATATTTTATTTTTATACTTCTTTACTGGAGTATAATTGCTTTGCAGTGTTGTGTTAGTTTATGCTGTACAACAAGTGAATCAGCTATAGGTATACATATATCCCCATATCCCCTCCCTCTTGAGCCTCTATCCTGCCCTCCCTATCCCACCCCTCTAGGTGGTCACAAAGCACCGAGCTGATCTCTCTGTGCTATGCGGCTGCTTCCCACTAGCTAGCTATTTTACATTTGGTAGTGCATATATGTCAATGCTACTCTCTCACTATATGCCAGCCTCCTCTTCCCCGCACTGTGTCCTCAAGTCTGTTCTCTGTGTCTGCATCTTTATTTCTGCCCTGCCACTAGGTCCATCAGTACCATTTTTCTAGATTCCATATATATGCGTTAGCATATGGTATTTGTTTTTCTCTTTCTGACTTACTTCACTCTGTATGACAGACTCTAGGTCCATCCACCTCACTACAAATAACTGAATTTCATTCCTTTTTATGGCTGAGTAATATTTCATTGTATATGTGCCCCACATCTTCTTTATCCATTCATCTGTCGATGGACATTTAGGTTGTTTCCATGTCCTGCCTATTGTAAATAGTGCTGCAATGAATATTGTGGTACATGACTCTTTTTGAATTATGGTTTTCTCAGGGTATATGCCCAGCAGTGGGATTGCTGGGTCATATGGTAGATCTATTTTTAGTTTTTTAAGGAACCTCCATACTGTTCTCCATGGTGGCTGTACCAATTTACATTCCCACCAACAGTGTAAGAGGGTTCCCTTTTCTCCACACCCTCTCCAGCATTTATTGTTTGTAGATTTTTTGATGATGGCCATTCTGACTGGTGTGAGGTGATACCTCATTTCACACATATTTTAAACATTTGATTTATGACATGAGTGAAATATAGAATGAGCAAAGAACAGTTTTTATAAAATGGTGCAGTGTAAATTGGATTCCATATGAAAAAATAAACACACCACTAATATTGACCCCCTTCATCATGCCACACACAAAACAATCTATTTTATATGGGTTGTAGAGTTGGTGAGAACGTGGCATAACATTATTTGTGGAATAAAATTGTTAAATCATTTTTAGAAAATTGTTTGGCAGCATTCAGTAAAACGAAACATACGCCTCACTTATGATCCAGCAATGCTACTCCGGAGTAAAAGCAATATGTATAAACGTGTGCAGTGGGCGCATACAAATGTGTTCACAGCAACATTATCAAAATAGCTCCAAACTGAAAACCATTAAGTAGTCCATTGACATTGGAATAAATAAATTGTAGTAAATCTACAAAATGAAATATTACATCGTAGTAAAAATGAACAAAAATATGTACACAAAACACTGTAGATGAATCTCAAATATATAAATTTAAATGATAAAAGCCCAGTCATTAAAGACTGCATACTGTGAAAAACTATCCTCATTTCACTAAACATAGTTAGCTGGAGAAACTTGACACATCCAGTATCCCAATTTTCTAATAATAGACATGGTATCTTACCATGGGGATTTAGTAGTCAGCAGTAAACACGTGTGTTTTTGCTTTTGCCATTTATTATAAAATATTTAAAAATACATGCATGATATTCCCTTATTCCTCTAATTACCAGGTATAAATGACAACCAAAAAAAGATTTATCTTTCATAGTGAAAATTAAATACTGAGTAAATAACATTTCTGGGAGGTGCATATAAGTGTATGAAATAACACAAATTTCTTAGAAATATAGGAGACAATTACATGGGGAGACATGTTTTACTTAATGGAATGGAGAGATATTTTAAATATTAACACATATCAAATTCCTTTACATTTTTATCACAATCCCATTTAAAAATAACATAAGATTTTTAGAAAATTATTATTAGTTTGACAAAACTCAAAGGTTAAACTATGAGATTATCAAAGCATAGAAGACAAATATGGCAAAAGTAGTACAGATATATATCAGAATATATCAAAGGAACAACATAAAAAAAAATGAATGTTCCTGACATACAATAAAATATATTGGAGTAGGACTTCCCTGGTGGTGCAGTGGTTAAGAATCCACCTGCCAATGCAGGGGACATGGGTTCGAGCCCTGGTCTGGGAAGATCCCACATGCCGTGGAGCAACTAAGCCTGTGTGCCACAACTACTGAGCCTGTGCTCTAGAGCTTGCAAGCTGCAACTACTGAGCCTGCATGCCACAACTACTGAAGCCTGCGCACCTAGAGCCCGTGCACAGCAACGAAGAGCAGGCCCCGCTTGCCGCAACTAGAGAAAGCCCACACGCAGCAATGAAGACCCAGCACAGCCAAAATAAAACAAACAAAAAACCAAAAACTATATATAGGAGTATATAAAAACTTTAAACAAATAGAAAGATAAAAACTTTTACACAGAAAAATGTTTGATGTGTAAAATAGAAGAAAATCTGAAAACAACCGGGAATAAGGGGTTCCAGTGATGTTGATATGTGAAAAATATAATGAAAAACCAGCTGTTTTGGTCATAAGAGTTGAAAGGGAATTACAGCTATCTAAAATGTCAGTTTTTACAAACACAAAAAGGGCACAAATACAGTGATAGTTAATTTTACAAAGAAAATTTGAAAATGTATACATTAACTTGTATCGCATTGATCTTCATAAAGAAAGAAAAGCCTCTATGTATGATATTACAGAGAAAACTTTTAAAGTTTGCATTATATGGTGATATTGAGGACATTCAAATCCAATTATCTTATGCTTAAAGTGAATTCTGAGAAAAATCTAACACTTTTGGTAATTTAGACCTTCCAGCTCCCTCCTGACAACCCCCACTAGATCTTACCTGGCTTATTTTTGAAACACGTTAAAACTTTTAAAATCTTTTAAAAAAATTAATTAAGATATGCCAGTATTGTATAATGGTAAGTGTCCTACTTGGAAACCAAGACATTAAATTACATATGCTTCTAAATAAGTCCTTTAATATCTGTTACGATTTCCTAATCTGTAATTAATAAAGGTAGATTTGTGTTTTTCTACTTCTTAAATACTGATATGGTCTAGCCAAAGACAGGTGACCTGGGTCCTTAGCTTGATATTAAGCACCTGGGGACATTTGAGCATACTTAGAAGCCTCACAGGACTTTCTTAGCCTCCCTGGAATTGGATTTGCTTTCCTGTAAAATGAAGCAGTTGGAGTAAATGATGCTTCAAATTCTTCCATTTCTAATATGCCATGTCTCTATTTCTCTGCTTCTGACAGCCCATGCATGATATAATCACTTAAGTAGTTCTTTGTCATTCCAGGATCAAAAAGCTATGAAACCTTAACTAATGTAACATCTTACAACATTGTTATTTTGTCATGTCTTTCCCTCCTTTATCCTTTCCTCGTTTGTAGCCAAAGGCATTTTTTCACTTAGGCAATCTTATCCCCTTTATATCACACTGAACCAGAAAAGAAATAGCCCTTTCCAAAATATATATACATTGGATGGATCTTTCTCTTGCTTTTTCCTTTTTTCAGGCAGTTTAATAATTTACACCATCTTGAAATCTCAGGCATTGTATTATTGGTGTGTGGAATTGTCCAGAGACCACAGAAGTTTTAATTTTTATTTTCTCCACAGAGGTGGTTTGTATTCTTTGCTGGTTCCGATATGCTTCATTGCTGCTGCTCTTGTAGTCGCTGTTGCAATAGTATCCAATTTCAATTGCTCTAAAGGTGGGGTGTGGGGAAGACTTGTGTAGGGGCCCTGAATAAGCCAATTGGCATACAAATTATTTTGAGCTGAAGGCATTTAAGTTCCTGAAATGCTTAAATGCAGAGACTCCAGAAACAACTCAGTTGCCATAAATTCCTTCCCCAGAACAACTTCAGTCTTCTCTTACCAAAGATGAGAAGCCAGCGCTACACCTAAACAGACATTGTCACAAAGCTATCCTATTTCCTATCTGTTCTTACAAGGGCCCATTTATATTTCCAAAAGTTATTTGTTTTTCCACAGGTGCTCCTTTTCTCCAGTTCAAGTGCCCCTTTTTCCCATTTGTTCTCCCAGAGGTACCCCTATGCCCCTTCTTATCCCAGATTAAGATAGTATATAAACCCCAAATTCTCCCCAAGCTCCCCTGAGTCACAGTTCCTTTGTCACTCCAGTGTATACATATGTAATTATTTTTTTCTTTTTCTTTTTTTTTTTGTCTCTGCTAATCTATCTTCTGTCAGCTTAATTTGCAGGCTACCAAGAAATGAAGTTAAGAGAGGAGAGGAAAAGTCGTTTTTCCTCAACACCTGCTTTCTGGTGGGTCTTTTGCCTATCAGGCAATAACTTGGCAGATGTGCAATATCAGTACGTGAAGTTCATTTCTTTGGAAACTTCCAGTTTCTTAAGAGAAGAGTCCTCAAATCTCAGGTGTTAGAAGCATATCCTGGAGAAAAGAGGGAAGGTCCAAAACATCTCATGGTTCACTAGAGCATCTTTCACTTAATCCTCCTGCTTTCCTGCCTGTGCTTACCCTTCTCCATCAAGTGCTCTTGATATTACTGAGCCCAGAGTCTTTCTGACTAAATTCCTATAAAAATTAAATGTCAGATCGAACTCCTGTAGAAGGTGAGAGTTAGTGAGCTTACACTCTGCTATTTGTAGGATGCTGGTAGCTTTCTGGTGGTCCAGCTTTTCTGTCCTGGCATTCTCCTTACTTTGAGGGGTTATGCTATTTTTCATTTCTGTATTATAATTTTAGTGAGATTTCAGAGAGAAAGAAGAGAAATGTATGTGAGGATTCCTCTGTGTTTAAATGTATTAGCTGTGGTGAGCAAGTCGTCCAACCCCTCTTTTTTTTTTTTTTTTTTTTTTAATTTGGTGTTATGATTTAGGCGAAGTTAGGGAGGTTAGGGGAAAATTGTGGAAGACTTTGAAAAGGATGAAAAGATTACTGGGTGTCTTCAAAAGAAAACTAGGCACCATGTGAGTCTGTGATTCTGTGGACCCTCTGGGCCTTTCATTGTCTTTAAGCTCTTCTGTAAATTGTCAAATACTGAATCTTGATCACAGAAATGAAAATTTCCTTGAAGGTAGGGTTGCTTATTGCCCTGTTGATGTTGTCCGGTTTTGCTTTTATTAGGGAAGTTTATGTCAGCATTCCTGACTTGCCAAACATGTGTCTGCTCTTTGGATTTTCCTTTGAACCCCTTGTAACGTATTCCTGGTCCCCACATTAATGAGTTAATATTGGACGTGTGTCCATTTCAGATGTGTATGAGTCATTATTTTATCTTTTAAAAATTATTCTTTAGCAATATGAATTTTATAATATGTGAAGTCCTAGAAAATAGTTATTATTATGGTTTTGTAAGAGTGAAATTATAGTTTTATATTTCAATTTTCAAAGTGAAAACGTTATTTAAGAAATAGTGACTGCAGAATGGCTAACATAAATGAAGGTAAAGGAGGTAAAATAACAAATGGAAGAAGCTTTGTCATGGAGACATTATGTCAATGTTCTATACTTGGTAACCAGATAGATACCTTTTTAAAATGTAAACTGCTCCAGTTTCTGAGGAAGTGATATTGAAGGACCAAACAATCTTATTTTTTCTCAAGTGCAAATAAAAATCACTTCAAAGAGTTGTGAGGATTAAATCTAAAAATCTGTGTGAATTATTTAGCAGGGTGCCTGTTATGTAGAAAGCATTAAATAACTGATAACTGTAATAGGTACCAGATATCTGTGCTCAGAGACATGGGGAATTAATAGAATTATTGCAAATGACCCTGGTAGATTTTAAAGGTAAAGAGTTCAAAATATTTGAAAATTTCTCTTTAGTATGTCATGAATATGATGAATGATATCTTATCCTTCTGCATTATCAAAATAATATGAATCTTTTGCACTAAGAGGAAATTAACTATTAGGTTGAGTTTTTTGCTTGGAAACTTGATCCTCAGAATGATCATTATTAATTTTAAAAAGTAATTTTTTATCATATACTTGCTATTTTGATCATTTCCATGAAAGATTACAATAATTGACCACTTTTGTGCAAGACCTTGAATATTTTTTTCTGTTCTCATAAAAACTCCTCCCATTTTTTCTTCTGAATTTCCACTAGCTTCCATGTATATTGACCTTGAGCGGTGATAATAGCTACTGCGTGTGAGAGGGAAAACACCATTAGCCATTCTTTCTTCTCCGTGAAAGGGTTTTGGATGCTGCTGATGCTGCTGATGCTGGAGGTTAGGGTTGTGAAGGTGTTTTAGCTAATGAAGCGTGGCCACAAACACACCACTACCTTCAGGAACTGGTTCCTGAGAAAGAGGCTGAGCTTTATCGTTAAAACCTCATTTCCTGTTGTTGATAGTATAAACACTTTGCCTTTCCTCCTCCTTTTACCAAGAATGTCTGATTGCTTGTACAATAATTTACAGCTTTAAAGAGGGTGAGAGGGATCTGGGGAGAAAAGGAGAAGAACATAAAGGAGAGAAATTTGTTAAATTTTTAATTGTTCCCTATTTGATAAATGATTTGTTTTGGAGGGACATTGTTATAAGGATGTTATGGGTTACTTAATGATTTCAATTGTTTTTGTTTCACTGGTTGTTCCCATTAGCACAGTAAGACAAAATGGACCATTTTATCTCTGTTCTGATGTATGAATTCTGCAAAACGAAAAACAAGGGTGAAGGACAACACAAGGGGACAACACAAATGTTATACAGTGGTTTACTTAGAGTAGTACTAGAATAAATTTTGCTCTGAATGGTTCTTGAAGGATTAAAAAGAAGGTAGGCTGGCTTGGGACACAACATATGGGGTTTGGTATTCAAAAAAGAAAGGAGACAAACTTTTTAAAATGACTACTGTGAGTCAAAGATTGTCACCATTTTTCCTCATTCACTGTTCACAATGAAAACGCTTCTCCACCCCACCCCTCTCCCATTTTTCTTTTTTGAGGAGAAGACTGAGACAAAGAATGTTTTAAAGGATTGCTTCAGGTAACTCAACTAATAAACGGCAGAGCTGATATTTGAACTCAGCCGTGCACGGTTTCAAAAATAAGGTACTTCCTAGAGTGCCATGTCAGCTTAAGATGGAAAAGCAATGTAGGCAAGCCTTTACCTTGGCATGAAAATAAAAGACTTAAAAACACTTAGAAACCAGAAAAATGAGTGAGATGGTTTTGTTTTGCTTTAATTTTCCATAAGAGGATTAAAATTACCTTTTCATATTCTTCTGTGAGACTGGTTAAAACAAATGTTCTGTTCTTCATAGATGAAAACTGAAGGTATCTTATATTTGGTACATATCCAGCCGTTTTCAGGCTCTCTTCCTGGCAGTGACCTGACTTTTTTCTGGTAACTCCTGGAGAATATGAAACTCCTCCCTGTCTCTGGAGCTATTTCAACCATCAGGATTGAAAAGGTTTTCCCTTTTATTTTCTTCTAGAAATTTTATGGTCTTTGCTGTTATGTATAAATCTGTGATTCTTCATGAACTAACTTTTAGGGATTTGTTAAGTAAAAGTTGAGATAAAGTTAAATTTCTGCTTGTTTCCTTCTTTAACAAATAGGTTTTTTCTGAAGTAGGTTGTAAAAAGTAGTGTCATGGGTTAGAGGCTTAGAAAGATTAAATAACTTCAAAAGTTATAGTCCTACTAAGAGGTGGGGGCAGGACTAATTACAGGAAGTCTTTCCCTCTAGTCTACGTTCTAGACCACTAAGATCTACCTCTTTTCGCTGAATTATTGAATTTATAATAAATAACTCATTTTTCCTACACTGATAAGAATGCCACCCTATCCTAGTATTATGTTAAACTCATATAAATTTTGGTTGTTTCTAGCATTTCATTGATCTACTTTCTCTAACCAAAACTACAGTGTTTATCCCTTTAAGATGGTAGAGGAAATAATATTTATTTTTAACAGCTCTAATGAGGTAGAATTGACATATAATAAACTGGACCTTCTCTTTCCTCCTGTTCTGAGGCAACCATTGATTTGCGCTGTGTTGTCATAAATTAATTTCCATTTTCTAGAATCTTATATGAAGGAAATCATATGGTATATTCTCTCTTTTATATGGCTTTTTTCATTCCAAATGATTATTTTGAGAGTCATCAACAGTTTATTCTTTTTATTGCAAAATAGTATTCAATTGTATGGATGTACCACATTCGTTTGCTCATTTATCAATTTGGTGGACATTTGTGTTATTTCCAGTTTCGTGCTACTACAACTAAAGCTGCTATGAACGTTCTCTTGCAAGTTTTTGTATGGATATATGCTTTACTTTCTCCTAGATACACACCTAGGAGTGGAATGGCTGGTCTATATAGTAGGAGTGCGTTGTGCATTTTAAGAAAAAGCTCAAGAATTTTCCAGAATTGTTGAGTTTTTGTTAATATTCCCATCAAAAGTATATAAAACTTCTAGTTGCTATGTGACTTTGTCAACCAGTATTATGGTGCAATTTATTTTTAAGAAGTATCTTTTATTCTACTAGGTACATTTTGCTGTCTCATTGTGATTTTAATTTAATCAACAATAAATAATGCTGTTAGAGGGCCTTTTTTTTTTTTTTTTTTTTTTTCAGTACGCGGGCCGCTCACTGTTGCGGCCTCTCCCGCTGCGGAGCACAGGCTCCGGACGCGCAGGCTCAGCGGCCATGGCTCACGGGCCCAGCAGCTCCGCGGTATGCGGAATCCTCCGGAACCTGGGCAGGAACCCGTGTCCCCTGCATCGGCAGGAGGACTCTCAACCACTGCGCCACCAGGGAAGCCCTAGAGTGCCTTTTTAATGTGCTAATTTGCCATTATTTTGAGTGAAATACTGTTCAAATCCTTCCTTAACTCGTGTATTGGTTCACTTTCTCATTATTGAATTTTGAAGCCTCTTTATATGTATTAGGTTCAAATCCTTTATCAGGTAAGTAATGTGCAAATATTCACTTTCAATCTATGACTTGTCTGTTTATGATCTTATGAAGAGAAGAATTTCTTAATCTGGAAAAGTCGAATTTACCAAATTTTCCTTTTATTGATTGTGCTTTTGATGTTGATCTATGAAGTCTTTGGCAAACCCAAAGATATAATGATTTTCTTCTCATTTTTTTCCTAGAAATTTTATAACTTTAGTTCTACATTTAGGTCTATGATCCAATTTAATTGTGGTGTGAGATATGGATTGCAGTCACTTTTATTGTGGATGTCTAATTGTTCCAGGATCTTTTGTTGAAGAGACTATCCTTTCTTCATTTAATTGTCTATGAAACTTCTCCAAAAACGAATTGGCTGTGTATTTACCAGTCTGTTTCTGTATTCTTTTTTTCTAACTCATTGATTTGTTTGTCTAGCTAAAGGCCAATACCACACTGTCTTGGTGACACTAAATTTAAAGTAATTTCTAAGTTGTTTTGGCTTTTCTAGGTCCTTTGTATTTCCATTCAAATATCAGAAGCAGCTTGTCAACTGTGTAAAAAATGCTGGCTTTCATTGTGATTATGATTGCATCATATCTATAGACCAATTCAAGAATTGCTGTTTTAGCAATATTTATTTTTCTGATGTATGGACAGGATATGTCTCGGCATTTATTTATTTACTTTTTAATTTTTCTAAGGAATGATTTATAATTTTCAGTATAAAGATCTTTTGTCAGATCTAGCCCTAAGTATTTCACTTTCTTTGATGCTATTATAAATGTTATTGCTTATTATTTTCAATTTCTTATCGTGCATTGCTAGTATACAGAAATAAAACTCATTTTCATATTGATCTTGTATCCTGAGAACTTGTTGAACAATTTCCATTAGCTTCTTTGTAGATTCTACAGGATTTTCCACATAGACAATCGTGTCTGCTGTGAATAGACAGTTTACTTATTTCCTTTCTCTGAATGCCCTTTTTTTTTTTTCTTGGCCTGATTACACTGGCTAGAACTTCCATTTTATTCTTTTAATATTATTTATTTATTTTTGGCATTGATAAGAACTTTATTGCAAAGGAAGCGGAGAATGCTCACTAGCCAGCGACTGGGGAAGCCCATGCCCTGGTTCACTAACACATCAAAATTAGGGGCTGTGTCTTAGAGCTGAGCATACCCAAGACATCACCACAGCCCCCATACCCTTAAGAATGACTTTGGATTCATAAACAAGCTTCAAAAGAAGAAGGTGATATTTTTCAATGAAAACAAAGGGAATCAGAGATACCTGCCCATAAGAACAGGGGGAAGTGTGCCAATTATTAGGCTAGTGTCTCTCCACCCCAACCTCGCTCTTCTACATCTTTGCTTTGCCAGTTGCTCGCTGTTTGGTTCTGCCATGAGGGGACACCAGAAGGACACGGCAAGATTGGAGGAGGCACTACTATATATAAAATAGATAACTAATAAGGACACACTGCATAGCACAAGGAACTCTACTCAATATTCCGTAATGACCTCCGTAATGACCTATATGGTAAAAGAATCTAAGGAAGAGTGGATATAAGTGATTCACTCTGCTGTACACCTGAAACTAATACAACACTGCAAATCAACCACACTCCAACAAAAACTTAAAAAAAAAAAAAAAACAACATTGGAGGAGGGAGAAGGCTGTGCTTCTTGTTTATTGCAGATCCTGTTAGTGTCTCTCCAGCAGTGGTTCTTTTCTTTTTTTAACATCTTTATTGGAGTATAATTGCTTCACACTGCCATGCCAGTCTCTGCCATACACACACGTGAATCAGCCATACATACACACACATCCTCATATTCCCTCCCTTTTGCCTATCCCTCCCATCCTCCCTGTCCCACCCATCTAGATGGTCACAAAGCACCGAGCTGATCTCCCAGTGCTATGCGGCTGCTTCCCACTAGCTATCTGTTTTACATTTGGTAGTGTATATGTGTCCATGCCACTCTCTCACTTTGTCCCAGCTTACCCATCCCCCTCCCCATATCCACAAGTCCATTCTCTAGTAGGCCTGTGTCTTTATTCCCGTCTTGCCTCTAGGTTCTTCATGACCTTTTTTTTTTTCTTAGATTCCATATATATGTGTTAGCATGCAGTATTTGTTTTTCTCTTTCTGACTTACTTCACTCTGTATGACAGACTCTAGGTCCATCCACCTCACTACAAATAACTCAATTTCGTTTCCTTTTATGGCTCAGTAACATTCCATTGTATATATGTGCCACATCTTCTTTATCCATTCATCTATTGATGGACACTTAGGTTGCTTCCATGTCCTGGCTATTGTAAATAGAGCTGCAATGAACATTTTGGTACATGACTCTTTTAGAATTATGGTTTTCTCAGGGTATATGCCCAACAGTGGGATTGCTGGGTCATATGGTAGTTCTATTTTTAGTTTTTAAGGAACCTCCATACTGTTCTCCATAGTGGCTGCATCAATTTACATTCCCAACAACAACACAGGGGGGTTCCCTTTTCTCCACATCCTCTCCAGCGTTTATTGTTTGTAGATTTTTTGATGATGGCCAGTGTGAGGTGATACCTCATTGTAGTTTTGATTTGCATCTCTCTAATGATTAGTGATGTTGAGCATCCTTTCATGTGTTTGTTGGCGATCTGTATATCTTCTTTGGAGAAATGTCTATTTAGGTCTTCTGCCCATTTTTGGATTGGGTTGGTTGTTTTTTTGATATTGAGCTGCATGAGCTGCTTGTATATTTTGGAGATTTATCCTTTGTCAGTTGCTTCATTTGCAAATATTTTCTCCCATTCTGAGGGTTGTCTTTTCGTCTTGTTTATGGTTTTTTTTGCTGTGCAAACACTTTTAAGTTTCATTAGGTCCCATTTGTATATTTTTGTTTTTATTTCCATTTCTCTAGGAGGTGGGTCAACAAGGATCTTCCTGTGATTTATGTCATACAGTGTTCTGCCTATGTTTTAAGAGTTTTAAACATGTTCTAAGAGTTTTACAGTGCCTGGCCTTAATTTAGGTCGTTAATCCATTTTGAGTGTATTTTTGGTTATGGTGTTAGGGAGTGTTCTAATTTCATTCTATTACATGTACTTGTCCAGTTTTCCCAGCACCACTTATTGAAGAGCCTGTTTTTTCTCCTTTGTATACTCTTGCCTCCTTTATCAAAGATAAGGTGACCATATGTGCATGGTTTCATCTCTGGGCTTTCTATCCTGTTCCATTGGTCTATATTTCTCTTTTTGTGCCAGTACCATACTGTCTTGATTACTGTAGCTTTGTAGTATAGTCTGAACTCAGGGAGCCTGATTCCTCCAGCTCCATTTTTTCTCTCAAGATTGCTTTGGCTGTTCAGGGTCTTTTGTGTTTCCATACAAATTGTGAAATTTTTTGTTCTAATTCTGTGAAAAATGCCAGTGGTAGTTTGATAGACATTGCATTGAATCTGTAGATTGCTTTGGGTAGTAGAGTCATTTTCACAATGTTGATTCTTCCAATCCAAGAACATGGTGTATCTCTCCATCTGTTTATACCATCTTTAATTTCTTTCATCAGTGTCATATAGTTTTCTGCATACAGGTCTTTTGTTTCCTTACGTAGTTTTATTTATTTTTATTTATATTGTTTTTGGATGTGTTGGGTCTTCATTTCTGTGTGAGGGTTTTCTCTGGTTGTGGCAAGCGGGGGCCACTCTTCATTGCGGTGTGCGGGCCTCTCACTATCGCAGCCTCTCTTGTTGCGGAGCACAGGCTCCAGACGCGCAGGCTCAGTAGTTTTGGCTCATGGGCCTAGTTGCTCTGCGGCATGTGGGATCTTCCCAGACCAGGGCTCGAACCCATGACCCCTGCATTAGCAGGCAGATTCTCAACCACTGCGCCAGCAGGGAAGCTCCTCCTTAGTTAGTTTTATTCCTAGATATTTTATTATTTTTGTTGCAATGGTAAATGGGAGTGTTTCCTTAATTTCTCTTTCAGAATTTTCATCATTAGTGAATAGGAATGCAAGAGATTTCTGTGCATTAATTTTTTTTTTTTTTTTTTTTTTTTTTTTTTGCGGTACGCGGGCCCCTCACTGCTGTGGCCTCTCCCGTTGCGGAGCACAGGCTCCGGACACGCAGGCCCAGCGGCCATGGCTCATGGGCGCAGCCGCTCCACGGCACGCGGGATCCTCCCGGACCGGGGCACTAACCCGCGTCCCCCGCATCGGCAGGCGGACTCCCAAACACTGCGCCACCAGGGAAGCCCTGTGCATTAATTTTGTATCCTGCTACTTTGTCAGATTCATTGATTAGCTCTAGTACTCTTTTGGTAGCATGTTTAGGATTCTCTACATATAGTGTCATGTGATCTGCACACAGTGACAGATTTACTTCTTCTTTTCCGATTTGGATTCCTTTTATTTCTTTTCTTCACTAATTGCTGCGGCTAAAACTTCCACAACTATGTTGAATAATAGTGGTGAGAGTGTGAAACCTTCTGTTGTTCCTGATATAGCGGAAATGGTTTCCGTTTTTCACCACTGAGAACTATGTTGGCTGTGAGTTTGTCACATATGGGCTTTATTATGTTGAGGTAAGTTCCCTTTATGCCTACTTTCTAGAGAGTTTTTATCAGAAATGGGTGTTGAATTTTGTTGAAAGCTTTTTCTGCATCTGTTGAGATTATCATATGGTTTTTGTCCTTCAGTTTGTTAATATGGTGTGTCACATTGATTTATTTGCATATATTGAAGAATTCTTGCATTCCTGGGATAAACCCCACTTGATCATGGTGTATGATCCTTTTAATGTGCTGTTGGATTCTGTTTGCCAGCATTTTGTTGAGAAGTTTTGCATCTGTTTTCATCAGAGATATTGGCCTGGAGTTTTCTTTTTTTTATGACATCTTTGTCTGGTTTTGGTATCAGGGTGATGGTGGCCTCATAGAATGAGGTTGGCAGTGTTCCTCCCTCTGCTATATTTTGGAAGAGTTTGAGAAGGATGGGTGTTAGCTCTTCCGTAAATGTCTGATAGAATTCACCCGTGAAGCCATCTGGTCCTGGGCTTTTGTTTGTTGGAAGATTTTTAATCACAGTTTCAATTTCAGTACTTGTGATTGGCCTGTTTATATTTTCTATTTCTTCCTGGTTCAGTCTCGGAAGCTTTTGCTTTTCTAAGAATTTGTCCATTTCTTCCAGGTTGTTCATTTTATTGGCATATATTTGCTTGTAGTAATCTCTCATGATCCTTTGTATTTCTGCAGTGTCAGTTGTTACTTTTCCTTTCTTATTTCTAATTCTGTTGATTTCAGTCTTCTCCCTTTTTTTCTTGATGAGTCTGGCTAATAGTTTATCAATTTTGTTTATCTTCTCAAAGAACCAGCTTTTAGTTTTATAGATCTTTGCTATCGTTTCCTTCATTTCCTTTTCATTTATTTCTGATCTGATCTTTATGATTTCTTTCCTTCTGCTAACTTTGGGTTATTTTGTTCTTCTTTGTCTAATTGCTTTAGGTGTAAGGTTAGGTGGTTTATTTGAGATTTTTCTTATTTCTTGAGGTAGGATTGTATTGCTATAAACTTCCCTCTTAGAACTGCTTTTGCTGCATCCCATAGATTTTGGGTCATCATGTTTCATTGTCTTTTGTTTCTAGGTATTTTTTGATTTCCTCTTTGATTTCTTCGGTGATCTCTTGATTATTTAATAGTCTATTGTTTAGCTTCCATGTGTTTGTATTTTTTACAGTTTTTTTTTCCTGTAATTGATATTTAATCTCATAGCAGTGTGGTCGGAAAAGATACTTGATATGATTTCAATTTTCTTAAATTTACCGAGGCTTGATTTGTGACTCAAGATATGATCTATCCTGGAGAATGTTCCATGAGCACTTGAGGAGAAAGTGTATTCTGTTGTTTTTGGACGGAATGTCCTGTAAATATCAATTAAGTCCATCTTGTTTAATGTGTCATTTAAATCTTGTGTTTCCTTATTTATTTTCATTTTGGATGATCTGTCCATTGGTGAAAGTGGGGTGTTAAAGTCCCCTACTATAATTGTGTTACTCTCGATTTCCCCTTTTATGGCTGTTAGCAGTTACCTTATGTATTGATGTGCTCCTATGTTGGGTGCCTAAATATTTACAATTGTTATATCTTCTCTTGGATTGATCCCTTGTTCATTATGTAGTGTCCTCCTTTTTTTCTTGTAATAGTCTTTTTAAAGTCTATTTTGTCTGATATGCGAATTGCTACTCCAGCTTTCTTTTTTTTTTTTTTTTTTTTTGCTGTATGCGGGCCTCTCACTGTTGTGGCCTCTCCTGTTGCGGAGCACAGGCTCCGGATGCGCAGGCTCAATGTCCATGGCTCACGGGCCCAGCCGCTCCATGGCATGTGGGATCTTCCCGGACCGGGGCACGAACCTGTGTCCTCTGCATTGGCAGGTGGACTCTCAACCACTGTGCCACCAGGGAAGCCCTCCAGCTTTCTTTTGATTTCCATTTGCATGGAATATCTTTTTCCATCCCCTCACATTCAGTCTGTATGTGTCCCTGGGTCTGATGCGGGTCTCTTATATACAGCATATATATGGGTATTGTTTTTGTATCCATTCAGCCAGTCTGTGTATTTTGGTTACAGCATTTAATCCATTTATATTTAAGGTCTTTATTGATACATACATTCCTATTACCATTTTGTTTTGGGTTTGTTTTTGTAGGTCTTTTCCTTCTCTTGTGTTCCCTACCTAGAGAAGTTCCTTTAGCATTTGTTGTAAAGCTGGTTTAGTGGTGCTGAATTCTCTTAGCTTTTGCTTGTCTGTAAAGGTTTTAATTTCTCCATTGAATCTGAATGAGATCCTTGCTGGGTAGAGTAGTCTTGGTTGTAGGCTTTTCCCTTTCATCACTTTAAATATGTCCTGCCACTCTCTTCTGGCTTGCAGAGTTTCTGCTGAAAGATCAGCTGTTAACCTTATGGGGATTCCCTTATGAGTTATTTGTTGTTTTTCCCTTGGTGCTTTTAATATTTTTTCTTTGTATTTAATTTTTGATAGTTTGATTAATATGTGTCTTTGCCTGTTTCTCCTTGGATTTATCCTGTATGGGACTCTCTGTGCTTCCTGGACTTGATTGAATATTTCCTTTTCCATATTAGGGAAGTTTTTGACTATAATCTTTTCAGGTATTTTCTCAGTCCCTTTCTTTTTTCTCTTCTTCTGGGATCTCTGTAATTTGAATGTTGGTGTGTTTAATGTTGTCCCAGAGGTCCTTGAAACTGTCCTCAATTCTTTTCATTCTTTTTTCTTTATTCTGCTCTGTGGTATTTATTTCCACTATTTTATCTTCCAGGTCCCTTATCCGTTCTTCTGCCTCACGTATTCTGCTATTGATTCCTTCTAGAGAATTTTTAATTTCATTTATTCTGTTGTTCATCATTGTTTGTTTCCTCTTTAGTTCTTCTCGGTCCATGTTAAACGTTTCTTGTACTTTCTCCATTCTGTTTCCAAGATTTGGATCATCTTTACTATCATTACTCTGAATTCTTTTTCAGGTAGACTGCCTATTTCCTCTTCACTTGTTTGGTCTGGTGGGTTTTTACCTTGCTCCTTCATCTGCTGCATATTTCTCTGTCTTCTCATTTTGCTTAACTTAACTGTGTTTGGGGTCTCCTTTTTGTAGGCTGCAGGTTCGTAGTTCCTGTTGTTTTTGGTATCTGCCACCAGTGGGTAAGGTTGGTTCAGTGGGTTGTGTAGGCTTCCTGGTGGAGGGGACTGGTGCCTGTGTTCTGGTGGATGCGGCTGTGTCTTTTCTTTCTGGTAGCGAGGATTGTATCTGGTGGTGAGTTTTAGGGTGTCTGTGAACTTATTATGATTTTAAGCAGCCTCTCTGCTAATGGGTAGTGTTGTGTTCCTGTCTTGCTAGTTGTTTGGCATGGGGTGTCCAGCTTGCTGGTCATTGAGTGGAGCTGGGTCTTAGCATTGAGACGGAGGTCTCTGGGAGAGCTCTTGCCAATTGATATCATGTGGTGGCAGGAGGCCTCTGGTGGTCCATTGTCCTCAACTCGACTCTCCCATCTCAGAGGCTCAGGCCTGACACCTAGCCAGCGCACCAAGACCCTGTCAGCCACACTGTAGATCACCGGTTGATTATAAAAGGATGTAACTCACGAATAGTCAGGTGAAAGACACGCAGAGGACAGGTATGGGGAAAGGGCATGGAGCTTCCGTATCCTCTGCGAGCACCTCACTCTTCCCAAATTTCCCCATGTTCACCAACCAGAAGCTCCAAGCCTCCATTTTAATATTGAAAAGAAGTGGTAAAAGCAGACATCTTTGCCTTATCCCAGATATTGGTGAGAAAGCGTACAGTTTGTTACCATTAAATACCATGTTAATTTTTGGTCTACTGTAGACTATAGATGCCCTTTATCAGACTATGGAATTTCTCTTTTCTTTCTTGTTTGTTGAGAGTTTCTTATCATTAAAAGGAGTTGAACTGGTTAAATAATTTTTCCGCACCTCTTGTGGTGATCATATAAATTATGCCCTTTTTTCTGTGTGCATGATGTATTACATTCATTGATTTTCAGATGTTGAAGCAACTTTACACTGTTAGAATAGTTTCCACTTAGTCATGTATAATCGTGTTTATATGTTGTTGGATTTGGTTTCCTAAAATTTTATCAAAGATTTTTATATCTGTATTAATGATGGAAATATGTCCATAGTTTAACATAGTTTCCCTGGTTTTGGTATCACTTGGCTACTTTTAATGAGTTGTGAAGGGTTTTCTCCTCCTCACTTCCACAGTTTGTGGATGTATTTTCTCCTTTTAATGTTTTTTTAGATATCATGAGTGAAGCCATGTGATCCTGAGTTTTTCTTTGTGGGGAGATTTTAAGTTATTTAATTCCCATACTTGTTATAGTTCTATTAAGATTTTTTAGTTCTTCATGAATTAGTTTCAGCAATCTGTTTCTCTCTAAGAACTTATCCATTTCATCCATTTTTTCTAAATTTTATTGCCTAGAGCATATCATAATATATGTTTATAATATGTAAAGTTGGTGGTAATGTTCCCTCTTTCATTCCTGATTTCTGTCATTTTCTTCAGTATTTTTCTTTGCTCAGTCTGGTAAAAGGTTTGTCACTTTTGATTTTTTCTAGAAACCAACCTTTGGCTTCCTTGATTTTTCTCTGTTGTTTTTTTTTTTTCTATTTCAATGATTTCTACTCATAGCTTTATTATTTCCTTCTGAATGCTTGCTTTGCATTTATTTTTCTCTTATTTTCATAGCTTACTAGGTTGAAGATTTTAAGATAGTTATTTAAAACTATTTTACTTGTCTAATATAGGCTGTTAAACTAACTGCTGCTTTTGGCTGCATCACATAAATTTTGATATCATTAAAAATTTTTTTTAATTCAACTATTTTATGCTGTTTCTTGTGAAATTTGCTTTGCCCTATTGGTTTTTAGAAGTGTGCTAATTAATCAATTTCTTTCTGGTGTTGTATATAAGCAACTATTGGTTAATGCATGATCATGAAGATTTACACTTATATTTTCTTCTAAGAACTTTAAAATTTTAGCACTTACATTTAGGTCTTTGATCCATTTTGAGTTAATTTTTGTATATGATGTGAGATATGGGTCAAAATTCATTCTTTTTTGTGAGGATATACAGTTGTTCAAGCACCATTTGTTAAAAAAGACTATTCTTTCCCCCATTGGATTTTCTTGTCATCCTTGTGGAAAATCACTTGATCATAGATGCATAATTTTTTCTAGACTTTCAGTTCTATTCCACTGATCTATATGTTTATTTGTATGGCAGTATTACATGTCTTTATCACTGTAGATTCTTACTAAGTATTGAAATCAAGAAGTGTGAGTCCTCGAAATTTGTTCAATTGGGTATAAAACTTTGCTCCTATGTAAGTCCATTCCCTCTCCCCAACTTTGTGTTTATATTGTCATATAAATTACATTGTGTACTGCGGCGAGCCGTTTCTGACCGGCAGAATAACGAGCCGCCACACGCAAGATTCTTCTCGTATCACACTTTATTGGAGCACAGCTTGGTTGAAGAAAGATGGAAGGAAGACCCCGCAATCCTATAGCAGTCTGCTTATATAGGGATTAAGAACATGTGTCGCTCTGTGATTGGCTTTCGCCGATGGTGCGATTTGTGAGCCAGCATCGGATAGGTCGCTACTTTAAAACCTCATTAGTATACTTAGCGCAAGCGCAGTGGCCACAGGAAGGATGACTCAGCTTATTTCAGCTTCCTGCTGCGTAGCAGTTAGCTGACCGCGCCCTACATCTCCCCCTTTTTTATTTATTAGAACACCAAGCAGAACATAGCCCGTACGAGGGCAGTTTTCTGTTGGCATGTCTGAGGCACCCTCCTGCGTGCAATGCCAACAAGGGCTGCAGGGTGCAAAGGCTGACTCAGAATAATGGCTGATTCCCTATAGAGGTGCAATGGCAACAAGGCCTCTCTGTGCAAGGGCAATCAGGACAATGGATGACTCCCTATAGAGGTGCAATGGCAACAAGGCCTCTCTGTGCAAGGGCAATCAGGACAATGGATGACTCCCTATAGAGGTGCAATGGCGACAAGGCCTCTCTGTGCAAGGGCAATCATTTCGAATTATTCAGGGCGGAGAGCCAGGCTGCGGGAGAATCTCCTTCCTTAATAGCCAGAAGTGCCTGAGTGAGCAGGACCCTATCTCGATGTGCCCTGATGCGCACACGACAGACCAACCAGAGACACAGCATAATCCCAAATACACAGCAGACTCAAAAGATTCCTACCCCCACCCACTCCCCAAAGGAGGAAAAGGCAGAAGAGAGCCAAGAGGCAAAATCTCCAAAGGCAACGGGCTCCAGCCCGGCAGCACTCAGTTGCACAATTTGAATAATCCTTTGTGGAATTCCAACTAATACAAAGACTTCGATTAAGAATCATCAGGAACATCCAGCTCAGCATCTTCTCCGAAGTTTTCTTCAACAATTCTCGTCAGTCTTGATGGCACCCAGATCGGATCTTGATCCTGTGGGGAGACACTAGAGATCCCCTGGATCGAGTAATAACACGATCCGGGCCCTTCCATTGATTGGCATCATTTAAATGTGTAAATAAGGCAAGTGAAAGTCTCTGTCTAGGGGTACAGTTCTCTGCGATTCCCCCTTTTTGTTTTATTAAGAGTTCTTTAAGCTGATCTGCCTCATTGACAAACCCTGTCGTTCACAATAGGCTTTCATTAGTTTACTAAGTGGTGTATGCCTCTTAATCTTAAACTGCACCACAGAACCATCCTGCCCCGCCACCTTCAAATTAATATGATCGTTGTTCTCAGTCTTGACTCCTTCCTTGGGCTTTTCGTCGGCCATGGCCTTGTGGATTATAGGGCAAGCCTGTAACATGAATCACCTGCATTTTTTGACAAAAAAGAGCAAAGCTTTTGGAATGCCTCTGGGGTTAACCCCAGTCTTTTGGGTAACAACTCTTCACAATATTCCTAGCCAAAGCTCTGGTAATGTTAAATTTTTTTTTCTTAAGACTGTAGATGAAGCTTATGAAACTCTTGAGCCTGTGTCGTAGAGTCTAGCGCTGTTAGAGCGCGTGTGGATCCAAACAGGTTGAGAATCATCACAGCGTTCTAATTGTGCATTTGTAATAGCTTGTTC
This sequence comes from Stenella coeruleoalba, assembly GCF_951394435.1. Classification (NCBI taxonomy): domain Eukaryota; kingdom Metazoa; phylum Chordata; class Mammalia; order Artiodactyla; family Delphinidae; genus Stenella; species Stenella coeruleoalba. The sequence goes on along the minus strand of NC_137162.1, from coordinate 75,521,357 downwards.
TACCTTTTGAAGTGCCTGATGGGCTTCTGGGGTCAACTGGCGTGGGGAATTAAGATCAGGATTTCCCTCTAATACACTAAACAAAGGTTTTAGATCCAAGCGGGTTAAACTTAAATATGGCCGAATCCAATTCACATCTCCAAGCAACCTCCAAAAATCATTCAATGCTTCTAAGCAATTAGTCCCAATCTCAATTTCTTGAGGTACTATCTTATTCCCATGTACAGCAGCTCCTTAAAAATTTACAACATCTCCCTTCTGTATTCCCTCGGGAGCAAGAAACAATCCCCCATTCCCTAAATATTTAATCAAAACGCCTAAGGCCTGTTCAAGCAACTCCATACAAGGGGCTTTATCTCGACTATTCAAAGGAATAGAAAAGAAACAATCTTTACGCCATTTCCCTAATTTTTTCTTAATTATTCCAGGGTGACTGGGAGGGTTCTAAATGCCCTAATTGTAACTGCTCATCCACTAGTTTGGATGCCGCCTCCAGCTTTTCCTTTGACAAAGGCCACTGAGGTACCCACACAGGTGTTGTGGTCCTCCATGTAATCATAAACTCAGTGACCCTTGAGAAAAACCCAAGCCTCGGCGGTTTAAATTTCCGCGGGCTTCTATAGGGGCGGTCATGCCTTATAACTTACGTCTTATCCCTCTATTAGATATCAGGTTGAAACAAATATAATCCCTTAAACTCATCTAGGATTGGATATAATCCTGGCACCGTTTCTTGCTTTTCCTTTTGTTTTCTTTTTTCTCTTTTCATAATTTCAGGCCTATCTACCGTAGTCCCTGTTTGTTCATTCTCTGATGCGCTATCTTGAAAACATACCTGACTGGACTACTCACCGACGGTTCACTCCGTGTGTCGAGTTCTGAATCGGTCCTCCATGCAGGGCGCGAAGTTCCCGGGTTTCGGCACCACTTGCGGCGAGCCGTTTCTGACCGGCAGAATAACGAGCCGCCACACGCAAGATTCTTCTCGTATCACACTTTATTGGAGCACAGCTTGGTTGAAGAAAGATGGAAGGAAGACCCCGCAATCCTATAGCAGTCTGCTTATATAGGGATTAAGAACATGTGTCGCTCTGTGATTGGCTTTCGCCGATGGTGCGATTTGTGAGCCAGCATCGGATAGGTCGCTACTTTAAAACCTCATTAGTATACTTAGCGCAAGCGCAGTGGCCACAGGAAGGATGACTCAGCTTATTTCAGCTTCCTGCCGCGTAGCAGTTAGCTGACCGCGCCCTACAGTGTACCCATTAACACAGATTTATGATTATTGTGTTTACAGTTGTATTTTAAATCACATAGGAAAACAAAAGATATATAAACAAAAAACATATTTATACTATCTTTTATATTTGCCTATGTAGTTGCCTTTAATGTTGCTCTTTGTTTTTTTCCCCGTGGATTCAAGTCAGTTTCTAGTGTCCTTTCATTTCAGACTGAAGGACTCTCTTCTTAGAATTCATCTCTCCTAGAGAAATAATTTCTCAGTTTTTGTTTTCTGTGAATGTCTTAGTTTTTCAAAGGATTATTTTGATGTATATAAAATACGTGTATATATGTATATATATATATACATATATATTTTTTTTCTTTCAATACTTCTATTATGTGGTTCCTCTGGCCTCCATGGTTTATGATGAGAAATCAGCAATTAATACTACTGAGGATTCCTTTTATGAGATGAGTCACTTCTTTCTTGCTGCTTTCATATTTCCTTTTCCTTGGTTCTCAACTGTTACATTTTGATGCACCTGGGTGTAGATGTCTTTGAATTTATCCTATTTAGAATTCACTGACCTTTTTAGATGTATAGGTCAATGTTTTTCATTAAGTTTACAAGTTTCCAGTCATTATTTTTCAAGTTGCCTTTCTGCCTTTTTCTTCCCTCTTTTCCTAGGACTCCTGTTATGCTGATGTTGGTATGCATGGTGGTGCCCAAACTACCTTTGAGGCACATTCATTTTTCTGTCTGTTTCTCAGACTAGATAAGGTTAATTGATCTATTTTTAAGTTTGCTGATTCTTTATTGTGCCTGTTCAGAATCCACTGTTGAGCCCCTCTAGTGAGTTTTTTATTTGAACTTTTCAATTCTAAAATTTTATTTCATTATTTTAATAATTTCTGTCTCTTCATTAATATTCTATATATGGTAAAACATTGTTTCCATAATTTTTTTTTAGCTTTTTAAACATGGTTTCTTTTAATTTTTGGAGCATATGTAACATAACTGATTTAAAATCTTTGTCTAGTAATTCTAATGCCTGGGCTTCTTCTGGGACAATTTCTGTTTATTTATCCTGTATGTAGGCTATACTTTCATGATTCTTTGTGTGTGTCATTAATTTTTGTTAAAATTGGACATATTTAATATTTATATATGGTAACTCTGGAAATCAGAATCTCCCCCATCCCAGGGTTTATTATGTTTGTTTTTTATAGTAGTAGTTGCTGTTTGTTTGGTTAGTGACTTTTCTGAATAATTCTGTAAAGTCTATATTCTCTGTTACATATGGTTGTGAAAGTCTCTACTTGGTTAACTTAGAGGTGTGTTAATAATTACCTGGACAATTTCTTAAAGAACCGGTAAGTCTCCCAGTCTTTCCTGAGGGCTCTGTGTGCATGTTGGTGGCATGCTTTCAATATTCAGCTAGCCAGCTGACAACTCTGCTTGCATAGAACCTCACGGTTAGCCAGGTAGCAGAGTTTGGGGCCTTTCAGATCTTTTTTGAGTGTGTGCACAGTCCTGGGTGTGCACATGCCAGGAACATGTACGAGTTTTTAAAACCCCCTGTGGGCATCTCATAACCCAGATTTTCCTTATAAGTGACTTAATTGTTTTGTTTGGCCCCAACAGTTACTCAGCATCTCAAGCAGATACTATCAGTTAAATGCCTATAATATTTTTTTCAAAAATTACCCTCAAGGAAAAGACTTCTTGCCCAGGACAAGCTCCAAATCAGGCAAATACATACAGCCTTGCAAATGTAGTCTTTCAGAAAACTACCAGAAAAGACAAACAATGACCGTTTTGGGGGTATGAGGCTTTGAAAGAGCTTCAGCCTTGGTTTGCTTCTTCAAGGCTATCAGGCTACTCCTGGTTTTCACCTTAAATGCGAGTTGTTATTTTATAAGGTTACTGTGGAGCTGAAGAGTGGGAGATGTGACTAGGACAATTACAATTGCCACAAAGCTCACTGTTCTTACCTATCAGCCACTTTTCCTCAATAAACATTCCCTGGATTGTTTCAAGCCTTTGTTTAATTTCTGGAGTTCTGAAAAAGCTGATTCTGACATTATTTGCTAGTTTTCTCATTGCTCTTTAGGAGGAGTAGAATTTGGAGGTCTTTTTGTGCCTTCATCTTTTGAATTTCAGTCTATTAGTATGTTTGAAACTAATGGTTGTTGTTGTTGTTGTTTTTTGTAGATAGTATGTTTTTAATCTAGTCTGACAGTGTCTGTTTTTTGATTGGATTGTTTTAGTCCATTACCACTTAATGTAATATTTATATGGTTGGATTTATGTCTGCTTTTATATATATGTATATATATTAACATATATACATACATATTTTTATTTTGTTCCTGTTTCATACATTTAAATTGTGTGTGTGTGTATATATATATGTATATATATATATATATATATATATATTTCTTGTTAAGACATATGTATTTATGTATGTGCAGAATCCAATTTAATTCCTCTGTGGATTTTTTAGTAATATTGTACTATATAATGTATTCACTATATTCTTTAGTTCTTTTTTTTTCTTTCTTTCTTTCTCTGCACTTCCCAGATCAGATCTGCCTTAGTATTCCTGTCATGCTCAGTTATTAACTGAGAGTAGCCCTTGATAAGTATGGCCTCCGTGTAAATGCACCAGTGGATTTCAGAATATAGAACTGGAGCCTTTAATATTGCAGTCAGAGATTTGAGAGGTGCATTCTCTTTTCCTACAGACCCAACCTTACCCCTGTATCATAGTCCAAGAAATGTCTATAGCTAGAAAGCTAGAACAATGGCAGAGTGTTATGGAATGGAAGTTTATGTCCCCACCCCAAAATTCCTATGTTGAAGCCCAAACCCCAATGTGACTGTATTTAGAGAGAGTGTCTTCATGGAAGTAATTAAGCTTAAATGAGGTCATAAGTGTTGAACTCTAATCCAACATAAGGTCCTTATAAGAATAGACATAAGAGATGTCTCTCTTTTGAAAAGATGTGAGGCCACAGTGAGAAGCCAAACATCTGCAAACCAGGAAGAGGGTCCTCACCAGGAACCAACTTGATTTGGGACTTCTAGCCACCAGAACTGTGAGAAAGTAAGTTACTGGTGCTTAAACCACCCAGTCTTTGGTATTTTGTTACTGCAGCTTAAGCCAGACTAAGACATAGAGTTTATCTCATTTGTTTCTTTTCTATTAGGGGTCCTACAATTCCCATCTCCTGTCCAGTGTCTGGTAGTGATATTTTTCATATATCTAATCCAGTTTTCTAGCTTTGTGTGTGTGTGTTTGTGGTAAAAGGGTATTCTCAATCCCTATTATTTCATTGCAGCTGCATGTGGAAATCTTTTAATAAAGTATCTGCTCCTGCCTTTGAATTGAGCAATGTAAATAGCAGCAGCAGGACTTGGCCACTACTTCCAATTTTAGAACTCATTACCTGTTTCTGTTGCCTACGGCAATAACTTGCTGTACAGAGTGTCTACCTACAGGAAGCCTAAACTAATTCTTAGCACATCTCCTTCCTGTCCCTCTTCATACCTTTCTGTTTATAGCTTTGGTGGAATGCTTCCCATAGTGCATATTCTAACATAATATATCCGTGAGGTATGCCATTACAAGAGTATCAGGGCTAAATATTTTGGGGAACCCATACTGCAATTCCTTCTTGGTTGTTCGAAATGCAAGTTGGCATATTTAAAGCTATGAACACTCTTACCCTTTTTTTTTTTGAATTATAATTGATTTACAATGATATGTTAGTTTCAGGTGTACAGAAAAGTGATTCAGATATATATATTTATATAGAAAGAAATATATATATATATACATTTTTTTCAGATTCTTTTCCATTATATGTTATTACAAGGTATTGAATACAGTTCCCTGTTCTATACAGTAGGTCCTCGTTGTCTATCTGTTTTATATATAGTGGTGTGTACCTGTTAATCCCAAACTCTTTTGATTTATCCCCCACCCCCTTTCCCCATTGGTAACCATAAGTTTGTTTTCTATGTCTGTGAGTCTATTTCTATTTTGTAAATAAGTTCATTTGTATGATTTTTTAGATTCCACAAATAAGTGATATCATATGATATTTGCCTTTCTCTGTTCACTCAGTATGATAATCTCTAGGTCCATCCATGTTGCTGCAAATGGCATTATTTCATTCTTCTTTATGGATGAGTAATATTCCATTGTATGTATATACCACATTTTCTTTATCCATTCATCTGCTGAAGGACATTTAGGTTGCTTCCATGTCTTGGCTATTGTACATAGTGCTGCTATGAACATTGGGCTGCGTGTATCTTTTCGAATTAGAGTTTCCTTCTTTTCTGGATATATACCCAGGAGTGGGATTGCTGGATCATATGGCAACTCTATTTTTAGTTTTCTGAGGAACCTCTGTACTGTTCTCCACAGTGGCTGCACCAATTTACATTCCCACAAACAGTGTAGGAGGGTCCCAACCCTCTCCAGCATTTATTATTTGTAGGTATTTTGATGATGGCTATTCTGACTGGTGTGAGGTGATTCCTCATTGTAGTTTTCATTAGCATTTCTCTAATATTTAGCGATATTGAACATGTTTTGATGTGTCTGTTGGCCATCTGTATATTTCCTTTGGAGAAATGTCTATTTAGGTCTTTTGCCCATTTTTTGATTGGGTTGTTTGTTCTTTTGATATTAAGCTATATGAGCTGTTTGTATATTTTGGAAATTAATCCCTTGTTGGTTGCATCATTTGCATATTTTCTCTCCCAGTCTGTAGGCTGTCTTTTCGTTTTGATTATGGTTTCCTTTGCTGTGCAAAAGCTTTTAAGTTTAATTAGGTCCCATTTGTTTATTTTTGTTTTTATTTCCATTACTCTAGGAAATGGATCCAAAAAATGTTGGTGCTGTTTATGCCAGAGAGTGTTTTGTTTATGTTTTCCTCTAGGAATTTTGTAGTATCTGGTCTTACATTCAAAATTTAATCCATTTTGAGTTTATTTTTGTGTGTGTTATTAGAGAATGTTCTAATTTCATTCTTTTACATGTAGCTGTCCAGTTTTCCCAGCACCACTTATTGAAGAGACTGTCTTATCTCCATTGTATATTCTTGCCTCCTTTGTTATATATTAATTGACTGTAAGTGCATGGGTTTATTTCTGGGATTTCTATCTTGTTCCATTGATCTATATGTCTATTTTTGTTCCAGTGCCATATTGTTTTGATGGCTGTAGCTTTGTAGTATAGTCTGAAGTCAGGAAACCTGATTTCCTCCAGCTCTGTTCTTCTTTCTCAAGATTACTTTGGCTGTTCGTAGTCTTTTATGTTTCCATACAAATTAAATTTTTTCATTCTAGTTCTTTGAAAAATGCCATTGGTAATTTAATAGGGACTGCATTGAACCTGTAGATCACCTTGGGTAGTATGGTCATTTTAACAATGTTGATTCTTCCAGTCCAAGAATTTCCCACCTATTTGTGTCATGTTCAGTTTCGTTCATCCACATCTTATAGTTTTTGGAGTACAGGTCTTTTGCCTTCTTAGTTTTATTTCCAGGTATTTTATTCTTTTTGATGCAGTGGTAAAACTCTTTTTCTTTAAGTCATCATTTTTGTTATTGACAGTGAATTTTATTATTCTGTGAAATTCTTGTTTTGCAGAATGCTATTTGAGAAATACTGTCCATTTTTGTAGAAAAGCTTAGAGGTGAAATAGAGTTACTTTAACTTCCTATCTTCAGCCCATACATGTTTGTTCTTTGAGTAGTGCCATGGTAAACTTTTTGAGCTCACCTAAGATATGAAAATATTGTTGTGAGAATGAAATGAAATAATACATATTATAAAGTATCTGTTTCATAAGTAGATGCTCAACACCTGTTAGTTCCTCTTAACTCTACCCTTATAATACAAATACAAGAAGTTTAAAAATTTTAAAGCTACAAAATATATTATCCACATGTCATGTACTTTTGTATTTACACCATCTAAAATAAATCTAGGACTGCCCTGGTGGTCCAGCAGTTAACTCTGTGCTCCCAACACATGGGGCACATGTTCGATCCCTGGTTGGGGAAGATCCCACATGCCATAGCCAAAAAATAAATAAATAAAAGACTTTTAAAAAATAAAATAAAATAAAACTGTAGCTTTTAATTATAGGATCTAACCAAGGAGGACTTTTTATTTTTGTTACTTATGATGTATTCAGTGGCTGGCAGTGTGTCTCTGTGGTGAAATACATAAATATTTTAATATTTGTCCAATATTAGGTAGTGTTATACATTATATTTGGTATTTATTGCTCATTTCCTACATAATGAGTTTTGAAAGAAGTATAATTATAGAAGTAGAGGTATATTTTTTCCATTTTACATAAAGAAGTTTTAATTGATTTCTATGGAATTTGAAGAAGTGTTGGAGCTAAATATAACCTAATCCAGGAGACTCACTAAAGCCACTGAATAAAGTTTATTCTCAAAAAACCTGTGAGACCTCAGAGTGTGCTTCAGCAGAGTACTTCAGAAAGAAACTTGTTGGTTTAGAGTGAAGACAGTGCCATAGCTTCCAAGGCTGACCAAACCCACTGCTATGGAACTGAACACTCTCTGCTTATGCCCCCATTGTACACAATTATAATTCTAGAAAAGGTCTGAAATATTTTATCCTCTCACCACTATGTTTTATAATTTGCATATTTCCTTTAATATCTTGTGAGACCCACTAAGCAGGAGTCATGCTTTATTTTTGTTTGTTTTCCTGGGAAATAATAGAGTGCTTAACAAGAAAGAGGTATTTAATAAATGACGTTAAATTCAACCTTTGTCTTCTCCCTGTCACATTGAGACTAGTATGATTTTGCATTTTTAATGCCAATCTTTGTCTCAGTTTTACATTTGCTTTGCACCAACTAGAAAACTGAGATCTAGAAAGTAATAAAAAATAATTTTCCTCTACAACATCCACTGCAATGAACTGAGAACAAAGACTACATCAGTTTATTTCCCCAGCAGTTGAACAATGAATTTCATATAGTTGATATTTAATAAATGTTGAATTATAACATTAAAATTTTATAGCCACTTACACTATATGTTAATATATTCCAGTATTGAATGATATTAAAGAAAGAATCATAATAAAGGAATTATAAAGTTTTATATTTAAAATTTTTATTTTTCTATTAAGCATTCTTTCAATTTTAAGAGATCAATTAACTTTATTTATATTAGAAACATATTACTTTTTAAATTATTTTTCAGACCTTGAAAATTCATTTCTGCAAATTTTTATTAAAATTTTCATAGCACCTTATTTTCAAAATGCTTTTTTTTCACTTTATATCAGGGCACACAATAGTCCTAAGCAAAAAGTCAATATTCTCTTCAATATGAGGAGGTGAACAGAGGTGAAAATAATTTTTAAATGAGTTGTATGTTTTTCATAATGAGTCAGATGCACCTGGATTCTGTCCCAAACTAAGTCCTGACCCAGCTTTCCTCACTCTTGGAAATGAAGGCTATAGTTCTTAGCCAAATATCTTTTTTTTTAATTAATTAATTTATTTATTTATTTACTTATTTATTTTTGGCTGCATTGGGTCTTTGTTGCTGTGTGTGGGCTTTCTCTAGCTGTGGTGAGCGGGGTCTACTCTTCCTTGCGGTGCGTGGGCTTCTCATTGTGGTGGCTTCTCTTGTTACGCAGCACGAGCGCTAGGCACATGGGCTTCGGTAGTTGTGGCACGCAGGCTCAGTAGTTGTGGCTCGCAGGCTCTAGAACTCAAGCTCAGTAGTTGTGGTGCACAGGCTTAGTTACTCCACAGCATGTGGGATCTTCCCGGACCAGGGCTTGAGCCTGTGTCCCCTGCATTGGCAGGTAGATTCTTAACCACTGTGCCACCAGGGAAGTCCCTAGCCAAATATATTTAGATGAGATTTTCATATAAACTGGGGTATTTTTCCATTGTGCTCATCTTCCCTCTAAATCCAATTTTTGTTGTTACAATTATAAAGTGAGTTTTAAGCTGGATGACTTGAAAATGATTGTGTGTGGTAAGTGTTGTTGATGACTATAGTAATAAAGGAGATTCTGTTCATAGAGAAGTTACGTTATGATACTATTCTCACAGGTAAGTATGCTACTTGAAAATCACTATCGCATACAAAGTCAGAGGTGATGCTCATTTGTCTTTGCAGAATTTTCTAACTGCAAGTTGATTAGCACATAATTCTGATTTGTGTTTCTTAGGAAAGATGACACTCAAAATCATTTTGCACCTGAGACATTTTTGTTGAGGATTGTTTTCTTTGTATTGTACATTAATCCTGGCAGCAACTTCTTTGTAAATATAGTGGAAACTGTAGAGATAATATACATGCAGTGTAGAAATTCCTTAACTCTGTTACCCACCTTCGCCTAACTGATGTGCCAGATTAATTGGCACCCTGTCTTCTCTCAGTTAAACAAAATTATGACTTCACATAGTGCTTTATTTTCAAAATGCTTTTGTCTTCAATTTCAGTCTCAGGACTGTGTGGAATCCTCAGAATTAGAAGGGCATCTGTTAGTATCCCTATACTTTTATGCTTCCGATTGATTTATCAATAGTTAATTGTGTTTTCATAAGAGCTATTTATGACACTAGCTTAGAATTACTATTCCAAGTATATTATTTAAGTAAGTCTTATTTAGCCAGTATAATAAAAATAATTCTTGTTTCCATGAAAATTAAGTTGATTTCTGTGAAAAGAATCAATAATGATGACTTGCTAAGAAATCAGTCAGATCAGGAGTAAGATAAGCATAAGAGATTGGGAAAATATTCTTGGGAAATATTGGGAAAATATTGGGAAAATTTAGAAGCCTTCTGCACTTTGTTTGCAGTAGTTGTGGGGTTGTTTTAATTTCACTGAAACTGAAAATCATGGACAGTCTCCTTTGAATATGTGTTTTACAGACAAAGTAAAACTCAAATCAAAGAACTTGTGTTCAAAGAAAGTCTTTTTCCCTTTTCAAAAAGCGTCCAAATAAACGCACATACACTTGTTTTATATTAAAAGAACATCTTTAAAGTGCGTTAAAAAATATTTACATGTTTAGCTAACTTTTCTTGACTGACTGGGTTCAGTTCACTGTCTTATGGCAGGAGACTTTTCTTTGATTTTTTTTGTTTTTTGCATGTACACAATTGAAAATACTTTTTAAACATAATTCAAATAACATTGTAAGCTATTTCATTATCATATTTCTATCCTATCCTATACTATTTCATTATCCTAAGTTAAACTCAAAACATTTTCAGAATCCAACTAGTGCCATGATCGTTATTTTTGAATATTAAAGATAGCAGTGTAATTGAATTTTCAGTCTTTATCTTTTTTATTCTATATTAACCTAAAGGAATTTAGGAGTAGGAAGAACTTATAAGGATGATTCCCACTCCGTAGATAGGGGAACTAAGGCCCATAGACCTAAAATGACTGCTGCAGGTTCCAGGCTGGGGACTCAGAGTGGAGATCAGCCCCAGTGCCCTTGACTTGCAGGTTTGGCTCATATTGTTTTAATGCTCCTAATTATCTTTCACGGCTTAGCTATGCCACATATTCTTCTTCCACAAGTATTTGGAATCATATGGAAATCTATAGACAGAAGAAAGATAATTTGTGTTATTGTCTGTTATTGGTCCCCCACCCCACCCCAAGTAACAATGTTGCTTAACTTTTCAACAGCTCTGTTTCTGGCACCCAAATATCACTTCTGGCTCCTTCTCTGGTTCCTCACCTTTTAATTAGTCACAGATAATGGAGATTTATAAAATCTTTCACAGCCAGAAGTTCTCCATCTCTAAAAGAGAAACTGCCTGAATGACGAATCATGAGGGAGTAAGAATAGATTTTAACTTTGTTCAGGTCAATTTGAATATGCCTTCGATGACTTAATGTTTTAAATCAACATCATCTTTTTTTCCTGCAAATTAAATAATGCACGTTCACTGAAGAGTATTAGGAAATTTAAGACAGAATATAAGTGAAATAATTGTCCGTTAATTATCCTCCCAGAGATAATTGTAACAAATATTTAGGTATTTTTCTCCAATATTTTTCTATATATGTCCACATGCATATATTAAAAATGTCATTCCTACATTTTAAAAACACCTAGCAAATATTGATACTATAATAAAATTTCCCAATATTAATAAAAACTTGTTATAGTAATTGTTTAAGTATTACACAATATTCAGGTGTATGGATAAACAACGTTATTTTAAAATGTTTTCATATATTTTTAGGAAAAAAAAGACATCTCTTGTTTATCAACATATTTAATTACTAGTACAGTAGAACATTTTGCATGCTTTTGGTTTTTAATTTCTTTTTCATTTATAAGTGCTTTTTATATACTTATGATATTATTATAAAATTGTATCACTTGATGTTTTCGAAAATTTATTTTGAATTTAAAGTTTGTTTAAATATATTGGCATAAATTTATGTGATCAAACATCTCCTTTTTTCAATGGCTTTTTTCCATGCTTTTGATCTTAGAGAGTCTTTGTCATCATGATATTAATGTTGCAGTTTCCTCATCTCTGTGGCTTGAGAGTTGTTCTCAATAATCTAATTTCTAAAGTTAATTAGCTGTGCAACCTTTGCCAAATATTATAACTCTCAGTGCTTCTGTTTCCTCATATGTGAAATATACACATCATTATTAACTCTCTCATGTAGTAAATCTGAATTTTACATGGAAGTATACATGTAAAGCATGGAAAAGGGCACTGACCACAGAATGAGTATTCAGTGAGCATTAGCTCTTATTATTTTACAGATTTAACACCTGAAGTTATTTTTCTCAATAAATAGTTTCAGCATTATTCATTGAACACTTCTGTCTCACATGATTTTTATTTCATATTTTTAAACATTTAAATTTTATTCTTGCATATGTATGCACATCATTAATGTTATTTATTTATTATGTAGATTACTGTGTACAAAACATATTGGTCAACAAATTGTGCTAATCTATTACATTAATTAATGGAAAGGAAGTATTTCATTTGTATTAATTAAGATAGGCAAAATTATGCTTGCATAAAACAAGTTACCTATGACAATAAAAAGTTTATTTCTTGCACCCACTACATGTCAAATATACATTGTCACAGTGCTCTGAACATTATAATCACTTAGGAACCCAGGCTGATGGAGCTCCATCTTTTTTTTTTTTTTAACATCTTTATTGGACTTTAATTGCTTTACAATGGTGTGTTAGTTTCTGCTTTATAACAAAGTGAATCAGTTATACATATATCCCCATATATGCATATACATATACATATATCCCCATAAATGCATCTCCCTCCCTCCCACCCTCCCTGTCCCACCCCTCTAGGTGGTCACAAAGCACCGAGCTGATCTCCCTGTGCTATGTGGCTGCTTCCTACTAGCTATCTATTTTACATATGGTAGTGTATATATGTCCATGCCACTCTCTCACTTTGTCCCAGCTTATCCTTCCCCGTCCCCATATCCTCAAATCCATTCTCTAGTAGTTCTGTGTCTTTATTCCCATCTTGCCCCTAGGTTCTTCATGACCTTTTTTTTTTTTTCTTAGATTCCATATATATATGTTAGCATATGGTATTTGTTTTTCTCTTTCTGACTTACTTCACTCTGTATGACAGACTCTAGGTCCATCCACCTCACTACAAATAACTCAATTTCGTTTCCTTTTATGGCTGAGTAATATTCCATTGTATATATGTGCCACATCTTCTTTATCCATTCATCTGTTGATGGACACTTAGGTTGCTTCCATGTCCTGGCTATTGCAAATAGAGCTACAATGAATGAACATTTTGGTACATGACTCTTTTTGAATTATGGTTTTCTCAGGGTATATGCCCAGTAGTGGGATTGCTGGGTCATATGGTAATTTTATTTTTAGTTTATTAAGGAACCTCCATACTGTTCTCCATAGTGGCTGTATCAACTTACATTCCCACCAACAGTGAAGGAGGGTTCCCTTTTCTCCACACCCTCTCCAGCATTTATTGTTTGTAGATTTTTTGATGATGGCCATTCTGACTCATGTGAGATGATATCTCATTGTAGTTTTGATTTGCATTTTTCTAATGATTAATGATGTTGAGCATTCTTTCATGTGGCAATCTGTATATCTTCTTTGGAGAAATGTCTATTTAGGTCTCCTGCCCATTTTTTGATTGGGTTGTTCGTTTTTTTGATATTGAGCTGCATAAGCTGCTTGTAAATTTTGGAGATTAATCCTTTGTCAGTTGCTTCATTTGCAAATATTTTCTCCCATTCTGAGGGTTGTCTTTTCATCTTGTTTATTGTTTCCTCATCCTCAATGGTGAAAAACTGAAACCATTTCTACTAAGATCAGGAACCAGACAGGGTTGTCCACTCTCACCACTATTATTCAACATAGTTTTGGAAGTTTTAGCCACAGCCATCAGAGAAGAAAAAGAAATAAAAGGAATCCAAATCGGAAAAGAAGAAGTAAAGCTGTCACTATTTGCAAATGACATGATGCTATACATAGAGAATCCTAAAGATGCTACCAGAAAACTAGTAGAGCTAATCAATGAATTTGGTAAAGTAGCCGGATACAAAATTAATGCAAGGAAATCTCTTGCATTCCTATACACTAATGATGAAAAATCTGAAAGTGAAATTAAGAAAACACTCCCATTTACCATTGCAGCAAAAAGAATAAAATATCTAGGAATAAACCTACCTAAGGAGACAAAAGACCTGTATGCAGAAAATTATAAGATACTGATGAAAGAAATTAATGATGATGCAAATATGTCTGGAATATTTATGAGCAGTTATATTAAATAATATACTGTCTTTACTGTTTTTCAAAATGTTTATCTATTCCTTCCTTATTGCTTTTCCAGAAAAAAATTGAATCATTTTCCAAAATTTCGATGACCCTTTAATTCATATCACATTAAACATACACTTGAGAAGAATTTTTAGCCCAAGTTTTATAATTCATTTCAAAACTTTTGAATAAAAGTTTTAAATAAAAGTGTTTATATAAAAGTTTTATAATTCATTTCAAAAATGCTCCTCTCCTCAAAAGCATCTTACATATTTCTTCGTGCATTTAATCTCACAACCTTGTGTTTATAGCTACATTGAGAGAGAACAATCTCTTTATCTATTATGTTTTCTCATTAGTTATGGGTAATAAACTTGAAAGCCATTAATTCTTACAGATTTAGGTTATCCCTGTCAAACAACAAATTTGCTAATGAATTGTAAACTTTTCCTTTGATTCTCCTGGAATTTGTTATAATTATTCTTTTGGCATACAGTCATGTTATTAGCAGTAGTGATAATTTGTGTACCTTTCCAGTTCAAGCTATATATTAATATCTGTGTTTTCTTATTGCATTAATCTCAAATTTTATGCAGTGTAAAATGTGTAATGGAAAGAAAAAAATACATCCTAATGTAACAGTCACTACAGATAATTTTGTCCTCTATATGCAATAGATAGCAAAACTACTGTTATGAAGGAAATACATGTCTCTTCTGTTTCCTTCTTGCCAACACTAGTTCAGGTGATATGAACATGTCTCTGCTTCTACCTGAATAGATGGCCAACAGGCACATGAAAAAATGCTCAGCATCACTAGTCATCAGAGAAATGCAAATCAAAACCACAATGAGATATCACCTCATACATGTCAGAATGGTTATCATCAAAAAGACAACAAGTAACAAATGTTGGCTAAGATGTGGAGAAAAGGGAACCCTCCTGCACTGCTAGTAATATAAATTGGTGCAGCCACTGTGGAAAACAGTATGGAGGTTTCTCAAGTAATTAAAAATAGAACTGCATATGATCCAGCAATTCTACTTCTGGGTATTTTTCCAAAGAAAACAAAACCACTAATTCAACAAAGACATATACACCCCTCTTTTTATTGAAGCCTTATTCACAATAGCCAAGATATGGAAGCAACCTAAGTTCCCATCAATAAATAAATGAATAAAGAAGATGTGACATATGTATGAAATATTACTCGGCCATAGAAAAGAATGAAACCTTGCCATTTGCTACAACATGGATGGACCTAGAGGACATTATGCTAAGTGCAATAAGTCAGACAGAGATGGACAAATACTGTATGATTTCACTTATATGTTGAATCTAAAAAAAAAATAAATGAACAAACATAATGAAATAGAAATAAAGTTCTAGATACAGAGAACAAACAGGTGGCAACCAGAGGGAAGAGGTGGGAGGAGGAGAGAAACAGGTGAGGGAGATTAAGAGGAACAAATTTGTAGGTGCAAAATAAATGAGTCATGGGAATGAAAATGTACAGAGTGGGGAATATAGTCAATAATAATGTAATGTCTTTGTATAGTAACAGGTGATAACTAGGCTTATTGTGGTGATCATTTTGTAATGTATAGAAATATCAAATCACTACATTATACACCAGCAAATAACATAGTGTTACTGTGTCAATTATATCTTTAAAAAACCCTGACCAAACAAACAGGCAAACTCATAGAAAAAGAGATCAGATTTGTGGTTACCAGAGGTGGGGGGTTGGGGAGGAGGAATTGGATGATGGTGGTCAAAAAGTACAAACTTCCAGTTATAAGATAAATAAATACTAAGGTTATATGTACAGCATGATTAATATGATTAACACTGCAGTATGTTATACATGAAAGTTGTTAACAGTAAACAACTTTTCTTTCTGAGTTTTCATCAGAAAGAAAAAATATTTTTTCTTTCATTTTGTATCTGTATGAGATGATGGATGTTCACTGAACTTATTGTGATCATTTCACAGTGTATGTAAGTCAAATCATTATGCTGTATACCTTAAACTTACACAGTGCTGTATGTCAACTATGTTTAATAAAACTGGAAGAAAAAATTATTTGTGATTCTATTAACAAGTCAACATGCACTGCTATTACTGTTGTTACTGTGTGGTTTGTTGACTGAGTCACAATTGAAAGAAATGATAAATTTTGCTTGCAGGTTAGTGAAAATAACCCATACATATGCATGACACTACTGAATTCTGGTTTTTGGACCTTAGGTTAAGAACCCATGTTGTAGTAGATCAAATTAAAATGGTTGAGTTTGGAAGTATAATGTGCTTAGTACCTACTAAACTGGACATCAAACCTGTTTCCTTTGAGAATGCTTCAGGTAGGTATTTAGGATTTTAGAGAATTAATAAATGTAGGAACAGCCCAAAAGATTCTAAAATACATTGCTTTCCTTGAAAAAAAATTCCTTTAAATCAACTATGTAACACTTTTACCTGAACATAAGCATAACAATTCATTAATAATCACAAACAACTTATTGGCAAGAAAGAAATACAGTAGCAGTTCTATGAGCCATTGTCTAGAAGACTTGGTAGAATGTGTGATGCGTCATATAGAAATTTGCCTTTTTTTTCCTCACCTAGTAGAAAATAAAGGTGTATTGTAGAGGGGGGACCCCCAATCAAATTTATTCCACAGATTTCCAGAGCATAAAATGTGATCAATTTCATTCTCAATTACAACCCAAAACACAGGCTAATTCAATTGTATTAAGAGTTTACTTCTTTAAGTATTTTGTGGGTGGCATCATTTCTTTTATAATATATCAAAATCATTGCCATATGGAGGAAGGTTAATATAATACCTTTACATGTTTTTGTTGTTAACCATTGAAAACTAATTTGAGGAAAATCTGTGTAGTGACAGTGGACTTTTTAAAATTATTTTTAATGCACAGGATTAAATGCTAAGAGAAGGTAAAATTATATTTTATTTTAAATTTCAATTACATGCTTTCTAACAGAAAATAAACTATGCTATATTTAGTGCTGTAATTAGGAACTAAATTATTATCTTTTCTTACTGATTTTGATGCAAGGCAAGGCTCCTTGCCATAAAAAGAAAAAAGTGCCTCTGTTAAGATCTACTAAAAGATTCTTCTCACACTGCTTTTGGGTGCTCATTTTGCACATTATCACTATTTATATACACAGAATAAATGCTTTTCTTTATCCAAGTAGAAACATTAGTAAAATATACATTTACTGTTAGAAGAAACAATAGTGATAAAATTTCAATGTTCAGTGAGTTGAGTTCTGCAATTTTGAAATTTCTTTTTGCAAATATTACATAGATAAGGTTATTAAATATAAATGTTAAAGTATGTTAAAAATAGTATCCATCTGCCTCCAGTGTGACTATACTTCCCAAAAACTATAAGCTAAGGTCAACTACCTAATGGGACCACCTTGTAAATCAGACCAAGTATTATGAGAAGAAGGAAGGATAAATGCTCGGCAAAACACAAAAAGTCTCCCATACCCCAAATGTGAAGTCTTTAAAGAAAGACCTTGGCTAATGTCTCAGAACCTCCATTGCATACCCAACCTGATGATGTGCAGTGGGAGTACATGGAGTTAGAAAAAGACACTGATCTTACCTGCAGGAAACACAGTCCAGCTGGGAAACATGGCACATGGTCGAAACTTGGCTTCTGGACAGTCCTTACTAAATATAAGACCAGAACTAAGGAATGGGGACATATTATGAAGGATCAGAAGAATATCTGGTGTTGGAAGAGATATCAAATAATACGCATGGTATATGCAAATTTAAGAAAACATACGTGACTTTAATTTCAAGGCAGGAGAGAACAATGACACTGGGAAGCCCAGATTCTGGGGCTGATCAAATGCCTTGTTTAAAGAGCTTAGCAAGGTCCCAGACGTGGTATATAACTGTAGCAGGGGAATGTACTAGATCTCAATAGATTCATCAATCCACTATGAGGCAATAGTAATATCTCTCAAGGTAGCCCCATGGAAGAGAAGGCCTAGCTGTAGAACTTGGAGTTATGCAGTGGGATGGGTTTACTAAAGAAAGCTCCGTGTGTCGCCATTAAAACTCAGCATCTGGCGAAAAATCTCTTTTGTACCATATGTGTGTAAATGCACTATTCAGCTCACATGCTGCAGAGTGTTTCCTTGCATTCAGGGCAAGGCCATGCTTCTCCCAGCTTTCTGCCATCAATGATAGAGACTGACAGAAGTACTAGTGTTGGCCTATTGCTATAGTATATGGAAGTCTCTATTGAAGGTCTTTGAGTCAAGCGTACTCATGGGTCTGGTTGAAACAGTCTTAGAACTGAGCTATAGTGTGAGACTCCTGCTAACTAATCTGCTCTCCTTACCACTCTCCTTTCACAGGTATCAGATATGTATCATAGTCTGCAGACTCTCCCTACCTATTCATATTCCTTCCCTTTAATCCATCACAGGCATTTCTCCTAATAAACCTCTTGAATGTCTAATCTCATTTTAGCATCTGCTTGTTAGAGGCCCCGAACTAACACCAGAACCTATATTTAGATTATCCACTTCTTTCTCTTTCTTAATTACCTGCACTACTTTAAGGTTTCATTTATTCTTACCAAATTCTCTATCCAGTATTTGAACTTCCTCCATCCTGCCAGCCTTTATTTCTCTGCCTTCATTCTTGCTCTCACCCATTCTTTCCTTCACACTCCTGATTATTTGGTTTTATGCCTACTTTTCTGACTTTCCTTTAGGAAAACATTGCTGATTTCTTAATGGCCTGCCTTCAGTGGTGCCCTGGCAAATGTTTAACAATAGACTCTCAGGGGAAAAAGACCTAATTTGTAGCAATTGTCTATTTCCATTGCCTGAAGACCCCCACCAGTGATCAATTTCAAAATGTCAACATACATTAATGAAAATGCAGTTGGGAAGAGATGTACCCAATTAGCTAATGTAAGCCTGTACAAGCTGACTTCCACACAACACTGCCCACCTCCCTTCTCAACCCATCCCTATTCTAGTCTCCATATCCTGGAAAAATCCTTTGCATGAATACTTTCTCTTTTATCTATCCTGGACAGCAACAATGTTGGACAGTGATATAGGTGTGGATCCTAGGTTCCAGGATATCAAAATTCTTTTTTTTTTTTTTTTCCTGCTTCTGGCATGCTCCTGGATATCATAACTGAATTTTCAGGGCAAGAAGGTTATTAGTATTACGCAGTATACTTTGTTCCTGATTGACGTAATAAGAAAAACTTGGGAAGTACATTTTTAAAGTTACCATACATGAAAATCTTGGTAAATATGAGACTGCAAGTCAGGTAAGGCTTGAAATCTGTGATAAGTCTAAAACTGCTAACCATTGCTAAAAAGCCACGACATTAATTGTACAGCTATTTTTTAAAATGGCCTTTTTTCATGCTACGAGACCCTTTGCAAATACCATGGTGAGAAAGAAAACAAGAATGTGAAGAAATATGGAGAAAGTGAATTAATATGATAATTAGAATAATGAAACGGATAGTTTCTCTCATGAAGAGAAAGGGATAGACTGTCATTTCAGTTGGCATTAACTTCCCCCAACAGTTCCTGGAGATGAGTATAAGAGCTTTCTTGATAGAAATACATTAATCTTCCCCCATTCTCTGAGGAATGAATTTGAGCAGAGTTCCTAACTCTGGGTTTTTAAAGTTGAGAAACTTAAGTCATGGAAATTAATTGCCTTGTTCCCACATTGCCCAACCTGATTCCAGCAGAATTAGCATTTATCTTGACAGAATGAGTACTACAAAATATATTTTCCTTGTAAATCTTTAGGCTCTTCCTATTCCTAAGCCAACATTACTGAAATATATTTCTCAAAAAGCAAGACCTATTGCAGATTCAAAAATTTTGAACATTGTTCCATTTTTTAGTCACCTAGGGATAAAAATAGAGTTATTTTTGTCCCTTTCATCATCATATTTAATCCATTGCCTACTCATGCAGAGTTTACGTCTGCAATATTTATAAAATGATACCTATCATTTTACTGCTTATTACTTTGTATGACAATAATTTCTATATTAGTGCTTTCTCTTTTGTAAGAGGAAGTATAGCAAAGTACTCAAGAATATAAGCATTGGATTTTGCACAGCAAAGGAAACCATAAACAAGACGAAAAGACAACCCTCAGAATGGGAGAAAATATTTGCAAACGAATCAACGCACAAAGGATTAATCTCCAAAATACATAAACAGCTCATGCAGCTCAATATTAAAAAAACAAACAACCCAATCCAAAAACGGGCAGAAGACCTAAATAGACATTTCTCTAAAGAAGACATACAGATGGCCAAGAAGCACATTAAAGCTGCTCAACATCACTAATCATTAGAGAAATGCAAATCAGAACTACAGTGAGGTATCACCTCACACCAGTTAGAATGGGCATCATCAGAAAATCTACAAACAACAAATGCTGGAGAGGGTGTGGAGAAAAGGGAACCCTCTTGCACTGTTGGTGGGAATGTAAATTGATACAACCACTATGGAGAACAGTACAAAGGTTCCTTAAAAAACTAAAAATAGAATTACCATATGACCCAGCAATCCCACTACTGGGCATATACCCAGACAAAACCATAATTCAAAAAGACACATGCACCCCAATGTTCATCGCAGCAGTATTTACAATAACCAGGTCATGGAAGCAACCTAAATGCCAGTCAACAGACAAATGGATAAAGAAGATGTGGTACATATATTCAATGGAATATTACTCAGCCATAAAGAGGAACAAAATTGGGTCATTTGTTGAGACATGGATGGATCTAAAGACTGTCATACAGAGTGAGTAAGTCAGAAAGAGAAAAACAAATATCGTATATTAATGCATATATGTGGAACCTAGAAAAATGGTACAGATGAACTGGTTTGCAGGGCAGAAATTGAGACACAGATGTAGAGAACAAACGTATGGACACCAAGCGGGGAAAGCCGCGGTGCGGGGGTAATGGTGGTGTGCTGAATTGGGAGACTGGGATTGACATGTATACACTGATGTGTATAAAATTGATGACTAATAAGAACCTGCTGTATAAAAAAAATTAAATTTAACAACAGATTTTAAAAAAATATATAAGCATTGGAGGCAGATTCTTGGGTAGAAAAATTGATGGCAATGTTTGGACTTGCTGATTATGAGATGGACATGCATATCAGAGGTCCAGTGACAAAATGAGACCACAGTGTTGGCTCTCCCATTTACTGGTTTTGTGAGATTTAGAGATTTAACCTCTTTGATCCTTAATATTCTCGTCCCTGAACATAGCAATGATAAAAATAATGCCTATTTTTGGGCTTCCCTGGTGTCACAGTGGTTGAGAGTCCGACTGCCAATGCAGGGGACATGGGTTCGTGCCCCGGTCCGGGAGGATCCCACATGCCGCGGAGCCTGTGCTCCGCAACAGGAGAGGCCACAACAGTGAGAGGCCTGCATACCACAAAAAAATATAAATAAATAAAAATAAATAATGCCTATTTTAAAGAGCCATTGGAAGAGTAAAGGGGAATATGTATATTAATTGCTTAGTACTTTTCCTAGCACTTAGTGAGAACTTAACAAATACTAGCCGTTAGTGTTATATGTGAATAGGTAGTTGTTGTTGATGAAGAGCTCACACATTCTCTTCTGAACTGTTAACTCAGTGACCTCATATTGGTAGCTTGAAATTAGATATGGTGGGATATTTAATCACATAATACAGTTTGGTTTTTGGTTTTGTTTTTCCTAGAGAGCCTACTGCTAAACATTTACTACCATACCACTGATGTTGGGTTTATTAATATTGTACTTTGATATAGTTGTTCTAAATAGGTTAAAGAAAAAACAGTGGACAAATGAGTGAACAGGATGAGTTCATACCTAGTACAAGTTGGCCAGGATATGAAGCAATTTCTCTAGCAGTAAGCTAGAAGTGAAAGATATACTTAGTTAATTGGTTGGAGCCTTCCTTTGACTTGGATTATGTTCAGATGTGTAATTCAAGAATCTGTTAAGCTTTGGTAGCCTCTGAGTTAGGTCCTCTTTAGTAGGTCACAACCTAAAGATGATGTTCATATTTTATATGCCCCATTATCCATATTTTATACTCTGTATCAACCTGCAGATGAGTCTTCAGTAAATTATTTCTTAATTGTTCCAATCTTGTCTCTTCTATGCTATGCAGGCTGTGGAGAAGAAAACAGGTGTCCAGTCTTGGGTCAGAGAACAGAGGCAGAGTGGTAGCATCGGTTGTCCACTCTAGTTGTCTGAGTGGTCATCATGGGGACCCACAGCGAAGGTAAACTTTGGGGAGGAAAGTTTTCTTTCATCTCTTCTAATAAGAAGATTCTCTTTCAAATACTAGCGTTTAGCTTTGTGCTTTATTTTTTACTAAGTATATTTTTCTTATACTGTCAACATCTTATTTCAGGCTCTTATTTAAACTCATCTTGTTTGTGTTGCAATTGCCTCCTAAGTATATTTACAGCTTCTAATATTTTTCTGTTCTAATTCTCCTTATGCCAACTTCTAAAAGAGAGATGAAGAGAGTGAAATAAAGAGAGACTGAAGTTTCTCATTAATTTATGTTTAAAATATGTTGTACAAACTCATCTGTCTGGAATTCAAGATCTTTCTCAATATGGTTTTAGTCTGCCTTTCAGATTTGCCTCATATTACTCTGTCCCGTATACCATAAAGAGAAACTAAATTGAGCTATTTATTTATGGTACATGATTTGGACTTGTTAAAAAACAAAATTCAACTGAGTCAAATTTAAATATTTTATTGGCTTTATTCAGTGATTCGTATTTCAAGCAGCATCTAATCTAGCAGATAGAAAGGAGCTCTGAGGAGCTGTAAAAAAACGAAATACTTTTATAGAAGGGAGTAGGAACAAGAAAGTTATACTGGGCAAAAAAAAAGTGGATTGGTTATTGCAAGGTTACTTTCCTTTAGGGGATGGCAAGGGTATATCAGGCAGATTACCTCACTAGCACTGATTGGGTGAGTCCTGATTGACTGGTTTAAGATTCCACTTCTGGAAGAACTGAAACTGTAATTAAGTTTAGTTTTGGTTTGGTGATACTGAGCTTTGCGTATATAAGTAACTCCATTTTGGGCCTGTTGTCTTGTTGGAAAAAATTAATAAACAGAAACTTCAGCTAAATAGAGTTGGGAGACCAGAATAGGGAGCTCTCACACCCTGGGTTTATACCAGAGCACAAAAGGAAGAAGAAAGATTGTTCTTTACTGGCAAGGACTCAGCCAATGAAAAGCCATGAACTCTGTTTTCTAGAGCCTTCCCAACTTCCTTTCCCCCTCTATAAAAGCATCTCCTTGCCTTGCCTTGCAGGGACTTGCACACGGCTCACCACGTTTGCAGAGCCTGAACTGCAATTCTCTGCTGATCCCAAATAAAGCCATCTTTGCTGGAGAAATACCTGGCAATCTATTTGTTTCAGGTCAACATCGTTAACAGGCTTTTGTTTTTCGTGCAGTTTGCCAAGGCTGTTCCTCTGCTTAGCCTACCGTTCACCATCTCTGCTTGTCACAGAATTCTACAATGTGTACCACACGTTTCATTGGTCCAATTGTACTTTCATCATTTTTTTAACATCTTTATTGGCGTATAATTGCTTTACATTGTTACGTTAGTTTCTGCTGTATAACAAAGTGAATCAGCTCTATGTACACATGTATCCCCATATCCCCTCCCTCTTGTGTCTCCCTCCCACCCTCCCTATCCCACACCTCTAGGTGGTTACAAAGCACAGATCTGATCTTGCTGTGCTATGCAGCTGCTTCCCACTAGCTATCTGTTTTACATTTGTTAGTGTATATGTGTCAGTGCCACCCTCTCACTTCGTCTCAGCTTACCCTTCCCCCTCCCCGTGTCCTCAAGTCCATTCTCTACATCTGTGTTTTTATTCCTGTCCTGCCCCTAGGTTCTTCAGAACCAATTTTTTTTTTTTTTTTTTTAGATTCCATATATATGTGTTAGCATACGGTATTTGTTTTTCTATTTCTGACTTACTTCACTCTGTATGACAGACTCTAGGTCCATCCACCTCATTACAAATAACTCAATTTTGTTTCTTTTTGTGGCCGGGTAATATTCCATTGTATATATGTGCCACATTTCTTTATCCATTCATCTGTCGATGGACACTTAGGATGTTTCCATGTCCTGGCTATTGTAAATAGAGCTGCAATGAACATTTTGGTACATGACTCTTTTTGAATTATGGTTTTCTCAGGGTATATGCCCAGTAGTGGGATTGCTGGATCATATGGTAGTTCTATTTTTAGTTTTTTTAAGGATCCTCCATACTGTTCTCCATAGTGGCTGTATCAATTTACATTCCCACCAACAAATTTTAATCTCTGAAGACCCTTAACACTTTGTCACTTTGTAAACATTTGGCAACTGTTACATTTGGTTTTGAATTATAGTTATTGGGGGACTGATTATATTTAGACATACAGATATGAGACAAGATGGAGGGACTCAGGATCCAGGAAATAGCACAACTGCCCTTTAAGACCAGAGAGATGATAAGAAAAAGAGTGAAACCAAAATTGACTCCAGACTGTGTGGAGAGTTGGATGGGTGGGCACAGAGTTCAGAATATGTGGAATGCTCAGATGAGATTCAAGAAATGGTTGGTACCAACATTTCTAAATGGGAGTGGAGTAAGGCAGGTAGCCTGTGACACTGAAGGTACAAGATAAGACAACCCTGGAGAAGCCAGTTATAATCAGAAAAATAACCAGGGCATAACTCCTGCCATAAAAGGGGATAGAAGAACCAGGCTGAATAAATGGGTGAAAATCAAAGTACAGCTCTTATAATTTCTAGGTTTGGGCAAGCATGGCATCGAAGAGGACCAGGAGAGCTTCGATCAATGTGAGCACTCAAGAATAATTCCTGCAGGTGTACCTGGCTCTGATTCTTAGCAAAAACCTAGCAGTGTTGCCTGAGCTCAGATTTGAGAGGCCTAGCTCAAGCCACAGCCGAATAAAGGGGGAAGGAGAGGGTAGAATTAGGTCTGAAGCTTTAATCTAATCACTGCTTCTGTCAGAGTTATCTCAAGAACAAGAAGAGTCTGAGCCCACTAATGCTGATGCTGGAGGTAACTGGGCAGGAGAGCTCCAGGCTGTGAGATTTTCTGAGTGGCAGATAATATGGAGGTAGGGCTGTGATACTTGATATTGATTTAGCTTTGTTTTGAACCAGTGGAGAGTAGCAGCTTGCCTCATTAGCATGTCTGTTGCTTAACGTATCTGATACCTTGCACATAGAAGGTACTCAGAAAAATTAAGATTGGTCGTAGTATAGGCTACTATGGCAGAACATCTCTGTAGCACAGCTGAAACTCAAGATCTGGGTCTTGTGCCTTTTTCCCCCTCATCTAGAAAATGTGGATAATAGTTTTATATTCTAAGGTTATTGTGAGAATTAAATGAGATAATTTATATAACAAAATAAAAACACATAGTAATTAGAAAGAATCCATACAAGCTAGAGATTATTTTGTCATTATTATTCATATCATCATCATCCTTTTAAAATTTTTGTATACTTTATAAAGTCCAATTACAGTAGAGCTGAGATGTTCCTCTTTTATTTTCTGTTCCACAGATTGAGAATAAGATTGCTATTAATTATTCATAATAAATCTACACTTCAGTCAAAATTGTTTATCGCTTTGAGTTGCTTATAATAGGCAACCTGTATAGATTATACAAAATTTCAACCTTTTATGCTTGCTTTTTTTCTTTTGCGTTACGTGGGCCTCTCACTGCCACGGCCTCTCGCATTGTGGAGCACAGGCTCTGGATGCGCAGGCCCAGCGGCCATGGCTCACGGGCCCAGCCGCTCCGTGGCATGTGGGATCCTCCCGGATCGGGGCACGAACCCGTGCCCTCCGCATCGGCAGGCGGACTCCCAGCCACTGTGCCACCAGGGAAGCCCTATGCTTGCTTTTTATAGACACTCACATCTATGTTGAATGTGGCATTTTTTCAATTAAAGAAGAAAAAGTGTAACATTTAAAGGTCGTATTGTTTATATCCTTAATAAATACAGTAAAATAAAATGCTAGTCTGAATATTTCATTAAGTAGCTAAGTTTGCTAGGCTGTCATTCTCAGAATTTAATTTAGAAGAAAACATCTACATTTTTCTTGGATGTTACATCTTATAAGTTGCAAATACTGACTGCAGCAAGTGAGTTTAATACAGAAAAATAATTAGAAAGCATAGCACTGTTGTTCCTGAAGGGGGGCAGCTCTGTTACAAAAAATACGTTAAAAAATAAACCTTCTTTTCTTGTGGACTAGAGTCAGTGGTCTTCAGAGCCTGGGGTTTATGCAAATATTTGGATGATTTTTAACTTGAAAGAGAATTGCTAAGTTACAAAATTTATCTCTAAAGAATATTCCCAGAGGCCTCTAACACAACTCATGTTATGCAAATACCATGAGTTGGACAAAACTATCAGCATATTGCCAAATGTATATAAGCAGTTAGATTAAAAAAATACTTACATAAAAATACTTTCTTATTACTAATATCATTTAATTTCAGAGTTCATCCAGAGTTTCCAGATCAGTCTCTACAGCTGCCAGTATTGTTAGTACATTTGAGACAATTTACTCCAGTATCATTTGCTCAGAGGTGTTGTCTCAGAAACAAACATTTCCAGTCCACTGGAATTCGTGTGTTGCAAAGTCTTGTCAAAGCTTGGGAGAATAATTGTATCTCCTTGAATGTGATGCTATTCATTAAATTACTTATAATAATAGTAATAGAACTAATATTGATGAAGATGCTGATGGTGAACACTACAGTGTTTGAATTTGAATGCTTATATGTACTAGGCTTTGTGTTAAGTGCTTTTTGTGTATTATCTCCTTTATTTGAATCTTTACAATGCCTTATTTACTGAGTAATATTATTATTAGTTTGTTTAGGAAATATTCATTGAGTGTCTATATACCTCACACTCTTACATGTTGGAAATTTGGAGGTGAAAAAAATATACAAGTTTCCTGCCTTCATAGAGCATATGTTTTTGGGTTCATTAACACTCTGGATTCAAGAGTTTACATTTTATTATTTATATGTCATTAGGTTCCTGAAGCTCTCAAAGATTAGATAAGTTATCCAAGGTTGCACATGGTGTGTGGTTTTTAGTGTCCTTCCCTTTCAGATGTGCTAAGGATCACTTCACTTACAATTAGTATGGACAAATTTTTTTTTTTCTCTATGGGGTATGTGGAAATGGTAAATTTCAAAAAAGCATGTCCTATATCTCATAGCCCCTCCCATATTCCTGTATTTATGAACTAGCTTTTGCCTTTGCTTTATTTTTTATTTTAATGTAGTCAAGCTACTTCAACACTAAGTGCGAAACTTGCTGACTGGCTAAATATTGATTTTTTAATTCTACACTTAATTTGTGCAACAAAATTATTTTTTAAATCATGACTGATATAAACCTTTTCAAATTCAAATATTGAGATGAACACATACTTTCCTCTTTCCTTTAAAGTGTTGGATTGAGTTGCGTTAATTATTTTTCTAAAGTCAAACTGTCTTTGCTTTGGATGTACCACTACCAAATGATTCAGCTCACATCTCCTAAGTATAAGAATATTATCCTGTAACCACAGTATCGTTATCAGGCCTTAGAGACTACCAGTAATTCCATAACATCATATAGTATCTAGTCTGTAATTTTTCACATTGTTGCAAATATTTTTCCTTCCCCTCAAGAGCAACTCAAGATTCTTACATTGTCTTTCATTGCTATGTTCTTTTTCAATCTAGAAAAATATTTTTCTTGTTTTCTTTTTCTTTCTCTTCAGCTTTTATATTAATACCCAATACTGAAGACACTGGGTATGCATATTTTTAATCATGATACAAACTCACATCCTAGGCCAGAGTCAACTTCCATATCATAATGGTTAAGTAGAGTTTTTCTGTTCTCTCCTTTACAGACACTTTAGCTATATTTGGCTTCAATATTTATGTAGAAAGTACTTTTCCAGGTCATTTTGATAATGGGTCTAACTAGAGACTCATTGGTTGTGTTTGTGAGTACATTCAAATTGCAGCTCCTAAAGCTTAAATCCAGTGTTGATGATCATGTGAGACTTTTGGCTTGACCTTCTGACCACCAAGGTTTGAGTACCCTCTTCTTTGATGAAGCTTTCACGATTTTTCATCTTTGGTTTGCATTCAACCAGATAATTTTTTTACATGTAAGTATTTTATCCAAGGCCTTCCCTGGCTGTCCAGCGGTTAAGGCTTCACCTTCCCATGCAGGGCGTGCGGGCTCGATCCCTCGTCAGAGAACTAAGATCCCACATGCCTTGCAGCCAAACAACCAAAACATAAAGCAAGTAATATTATAACAAATTCAATAAAGACTTTAAAAGTAGTCCACATCAAAAAAATCTTTAAAAACATTTGTTTAATAAACAAACGTTAATTTGCCATTCTTGTTTTTGTTGACCAAAAAAGTCATGCATCTTTTCTACATACTAATAGCCTATATTACCCCCACCCCACCCCCACCCAAGAAAGATTGTATTCAGAACATATGGCTAGTGAATTAAAGTGTTATAAACATTGGAAATCTATCAGTGTATTAAAACCACTACTGTAAGAATTTTGCATTTGTTATAGAATATAAATTTCTCTGAGGTTATAATGATTGTATAGCTTTTTAGCTAAAGAGAACTTATTTATTTGCCTAATCCCCTAATTTTCCATTGGAGGAAATTGAAGAATGGAAATGTGACTTGTGCTGGGTCACAAAGCTAATTAATGGCCCATAGCAGGAGATGTTCCCAGGATGCTTGACTTCTAATCAAGTGTTCCTCTAAAGGGCAACCTGTACCAGATAATAGAAAGTTCAACCCACATATGTATGGTCAATTAATTTATTACAAAGGAGCCGGGAACATACAATGGAGAAAGGACAGTCTCTTCAATAAACAGTGTTAGGAAAACTAGACAGCCACATGCAAAAGACTCAAACTAGATCACTATCTTACATCATATACAAAAATTAATTCAAAATGAATTAAACACTTGAATGTAATACCTGAAGCCATAAATCTCCTAGAAGAACATATAGGCAGTAAGCTCCTTGACATGGGTCTTGGTGATGATTTTTTGGATTTGACACCAAAAGCAAAGGCAACAAAAGCAAAAATAAACAGTGTATCTACATCAAACTAAAAAGCTTCTGCACAGCAAAGGAAACCATCAACAAAATGAAAAGGCAACCTACCGAATGGGAGAAAATATTTGTAAATCATATATCTGATAAGGTTTTAATATCCAAAATATATAAAGAGCTCATACAACTCAGTATCAAAAAAACAATTTGATTAACAAATGGGTAGAGAATCTGAATAGACATTCTTCCAAAGAAGACATACAGATAGACAACAGGCACATGAAAAGGTGTTCAACATCACCAATCATCAGGGAAATGCAAATCAAAACCACAATGAGATATCATCTCACACCTGTTAGAATAGCTGTTATCAAAAAGACAACAAATAACAAGTGTTGGTGAGAATGTGAAGAAAATGAGAACTTGTGCACTGTTGGTAGGAATGTAAACTGGTGCAGCCACTATGGAAAACAGAAAGGAGGTCCCTCAAAAAATTAAAAATAGGACTACCATATGATCCAGCCATTCTACTTCTGGGCATTTATCTGAAGAAAATGAAACTACTAACTTAAAGATGCATGCACCCCTAGGTCCATTACAGCATTATTTGCAATAGCCAAAAAAAAAAACAACCTAAGGGTCCATGGATGGAGGAATGGGTAAAAGAGATTGCCTCTCTGGCTGTCTATCTATAAATATAGATAGATTATGGAATATTATTCAGCTCTAAAAAAGAATGGAATCTTTTTTTTTAACATCTTAATTGGAGTATAATTGCTTTACAATGGTGTGTACTTTCTGCTTTCTAACAAAGTGAATCAGCTATACATATATCCCCATATCCCCTCCCTCTTGCATCTCCCTCCCACCCTCCCTATCCCACCCCTCTAGGTGGTCACAAAGCACCCAAGCTGATCTCCCCGTGCTATGTAGCTGCTTCCCACTAGCTAGCTATTTCACATTTGGTAGTGTATATATGTCCATGCCACTCTCTCACTTCGTCCCAGCTTACCCTTCCCACTCTCCGTGTCCTCAAGTCCATTCTCTACGTCTGCGTCTTTATTCCTGTCCTGCCCCTAGGTTCTTCAGAACCATTTTTTTTTCAGATTCCATATATATGTGTTAGCATATGGTATTTGTTTTTCTAAAAGAATGGGATCTTGACGTTTGTGAAAACATGGATGGACCTTGAGGACATTCTTTTAGTGAAATAAGGTAGACAGAGAAAGACAAATGCCATGTGGTCTCACTTATATGTCAAATCTAGAAGAAAAAAAAAAAAACCCAGAAAAATCAGCAACAAAAAAAAAGCAAGCTCGTAAATACAGAGAACAAGTTAGTGGTTGCCAGAGGCAGGGGTGGGAGGGTGGGCAAAATGGGTGAAGGGAGTCAAAGGTATAAACTTCCAGTTATAAATTTAAAAAGTCAGGGTGTAATGTATAGCATGGTGACTATAGCTAATAATACTGTATTACAAATTTGAAAGATGCTGAGAGAATGGCTCTTAAAAGTTCTCATTACAAGAAAAAAAATTCTGTAACTATATGTGCTAACAGATGTCAACTAAACATATGTGTGATCTTGTTGCAATATATACAAATACGGAGTCATACTGTATACCTAAAAGTAAAATAATACTCTATTTCAATTATATATCAATTTAAAAAGTTCATTCTTTAAAAATTCACTGTTAGCATAGAAATCAAATATAGATGAAAAATATTTCCTTATTTAAACAATGCATCGCATTACAAACAATATATTCTACTGGAAGCCTATTAAATGATTCTCTTGCCATCTGATGCTACATTGGTTTTTGTGAATTCAGCTCAAGTCCTAAGTAGCTATGTAACTCGGTCTGCAAAACCAGCAGGCACGTCCTTATTCAGTAAGATTCAAAATATTTTATGAGTGAATGGTGTATGATTTATAAGTGCCAGTTAGGGTCTCTCCGGTCCTTGACATGCAATACCACTTTCTTCATCAAGGGTTAGTAAGCACAGGACCCAAGTTTCCCTCCTAATTCCCCATTATGTACCTTCTCCCTGACCCAAGGCCATGACAGCATCACTGATCAGCCTTGGCCTTCCTTTTGACTTCGTCTGCATGTAGCCTCACCCTTCTTGGCCACCCAGTGCTCCAGGAAATCCCTAAAAATGAAACGGAGTTGGCAAATGAAGTGAAACTTGTTTAGCCTCCTGGTAGATATTATCTTCTTTTGCTTACACTCTGGTAGATATTATCTTCCTTTCCCCACCTCATCTATTTATCTTGAAATCACAGAAGCATTTATTTTAATAGCTTGGACTTCGAATGTACAGACACAAATTAACTTTTTTTGACATGAGGATATTACAGGGACTCATCGTGACGTAGTGTGGCAATACAATTCTGAATTTCTTGGTTCTTTTTGCTCTTTCCATTGTTATGTCTTCATTTTTCCCGTGATTAGTGATCTGGCAACCAATAGGTCTCCTCTTCCCTTCCATAAAACAGTACAGTGTCCAGGGAGAAAAATGCCACCCCTGGATATTCCTTTTTAAGGACCTATTTACCTATCAGCAGAGTCAGTTTCACAGTTATCTTGGGATTCTGCAACAATTTTCCCAGGTGTTGGGCAGGCAGGAATCATGGTGTATGTGTTAGCACAAGTCCGTAATTGCATCCTCGCCAGTACGGGATTAGGAATAAGAGGCAACCCTCATTCCATCTGCACGGTCCTCTGACACTTAGACTTCTGCTGAAAGGGAGCAGGTTATTGGAACTTAACTTTCCATAGAGGGGTCTCAGATATATTCTTATTTAGAATTAACCTCAATTTCATATTCATTAATGAGCTCGGTGATGCAGCCACTCAGAATATTTCCCTGGAAAGTTGTCAGCGTTAATCATCAGAAATAAAATCGTTGCCACCTCGACATTCTTTATCCAGTGTGAAGCTCATAACCACCTGCTCCTTGCTTGTTATAATGATATCCTTGAGGGTATTTACCAGTTTTACTGAGAAAATACTGGCAGTCATTCAGAGTTTTCAGTCCTCCCTCGATAACAAACATCATCATAAGCATTATGTTCTCTGTTAAACAATAAAAGTTGTGAATATTGATTTTAATTCACCCAGAATGCTTCTACTGCCCTTTAATAGCTGGTGCGGACACGGATGGTAAGGTACCTTTTATTACTCTGTCATGTAAGGAGCTCCTCCTTGAAATGCACTATCTTTTGGACAAGTCCAAATGCTTCTTGTTTGTTCCCTTTTATAAGGTATAAATGGAGATACCAACAATGTTAGTGGTGGCTCCAGAATGGGTTTGAGAAGAGAATGGTACCACCCTTCTGTGTGGAGAGGGCTGGTACTGAGTGTGTTCCTGAGCATTTTTCAGGTTGAGGGCACCTCTTACATCAGAACTTACATCAGTTCACTGTCACATGAAGTGCCTTGTTTTCGTAGCAGACTGACATCAGGGACCGAATAGGACAGGTTTGCAAATGCTGCAGTCATGGACCAATGGAAAAGCCACAAAATGGCTTGTAGTGGTCTGAACAGCAATTTAGAGCTAGGAAGGTGATGTACATCATTAGGGCACAAGGACCAAATGTTAATAATTAGAGATATTTCATGTCTTCCAAGATAATCCCCCTATCTGCAATTTAAAGGTCTCAGCAATGGAATATGGCCCCTCATTCCTCCTCTTTTGCTTTCTCTACACTTTTTCTCACTCTAGTATTTTTTTTTTTTTTTTGGCCTTGCCACACAGCTTGCAGGATCTTAGTTCCCTGACCAAGGAACCCATGCCCCCTGCAGTGGAAGCGTGGAGCCCTAACCACTGGACCACCAGGGAATTCCCCTCATTCTAGTCTTAACATAGATGCTAGACAACGTAACAAAAAGCTTAGACAACTAGGTACTAGATTATGGGGAAAAAATTTTGTTAAACCCCAGAATTAACTCCAGTCTGGTTTACCATCTTGGCAAATCCTATGTTTTAACTTAAAATGGGTAGTTTATGTTCTCCAGGAAGATATGCTAAAAGAAACATTATTTTAGGGTGCACCGTCCTCAGGCACCCCGCCAAGCACCCCTGTGCTTGGGAAGTGGAAGCTGTTTTCTGCAGCAGTCCAGCTCTGTCTCAGCTGGCCCTTCTGTTCGTGACTCCAAGAACTTCCCTTCCCAAACATCCACAGTAGGGAGCAGAAGCTCAGGCCAGGGAGATGTGTGGCGTTCCTCAGACAAGGGAGCGTACAGGAATACACTTTACCAAAGGACTAGGATGATTTCTGGCCAGAACTCTGCACTTAGACCAGGTGGTTGATTTTTTCTTGTACTGACCTTCTCAGATGTGGCCGTGGCTGCTCCTCCCAAGTTTCACCAACTTCCTAAGACTCACACCCTGTTTGCCTTTCTTGATCCACTCCTAAGCTTGAATCTAGACTGTTCTTTGCTGCAGCTTCTGCAAATCATTTTTTCATGGCTGAGGACTCCCCGGCCAATATGAACAATTGACCCTCAAATCAGTGAGATGAATTAATCACTTATTTCTTTCCTAGCATCAACTCCCCTTCACCCACCCCACCAAATTAATTAGGATCTAAACCTTACCTGAGAAACGATAGGGTTTACCAAATCAAGCAAACAGTTAATGTGACTGCGTTCTACGCCAGCATCTTGTCATTCATCAAAGACAGCAATTCTTTAGGAAAAGAATAATCACATCTCTTCTAATATTTTTAATATAAAAGCTAATGCTGTTTTCCTGGCAATTTTAGAGTTCATGTGAAATGTACTCAAAATTAGAAAACAATATTGAGGGAAAAAGTGACTGCATTCTTATTACTGTCATAAAAATAATAATACTTTTAGTTATGTAGTTTAATGACTAATTCAGATTGTCATAAGCTGCTTTTATTGAGTGCCTATAAAAATATGGAATGTATTTGACAGTGTTTATTTCTTATTTCTGGTAATATTTCGTGACCATCTGTCAGACTTCAGGCTGCTACAAGCAAAAGTATTTTGTGTTTCTCAAGATCAACAAAGTATCTTTGCTTCAGAGAGAATCTAATCCTCCTTGTGGGAACTGACTATACAAATGACCTTATTTGGGGGAAGGACCCTTTCTAAATTTTTTCGTTTATTTCACTGTGCTAATTTCATGCAGTCTAAGTACCAGTTACCTTAGAGTGAGCTCCTTTTCTCTTAGTTATTTTTGAAATATTATAATAAAAATTTTATTGAATTGCATACCTCCAAAGAAGGTAAAATGTAGTTCTGATATATTATTTTCCTACTAGTGGATATTAACTTCTGTTCTCTAACTTGTCACTTTTATGGTTGACTAATAAAAAGTTACAAATTGACTTAATTTGGAGGAACTGTCATGGACAGAGTAATTTGTAAGAATTTTAGAAGAATGAGATGTAAATTAGGAGTGAGAAGCAGAGAGAAGCATGTATTGGGCCAGAGGAGGAGACTTGGTAATGTTTGGGGGTATTTGATCACTGTGAGTCTAACCAATGTGTGATAGGAGATAGATATTTGCTTCCAGAAATTTCTTTCATTAAGCATAGGAATCTACTGGATAATGTAAGCTTGGAGAAAAAAATGATTATAAATTCATCTGAAAAAAGATGTCCATCTCATACTCTCCAACCAAATATTAATACATTCCAGATTATTTTTAAGTTTGAAAGAAAATAATTAAAGTACTGGAAGGAAATATAAGTGAGTGATAATACAACCTTATGAAAGCAATGGACTATCTAGGTATGACAACAAAAATTAAAATCATAAGGGAAAGCGTTTGACAATAAGAATTTTTTAAAACTTCCTTTTGACAAAAATGGCTTAAAGATTACCTAAGAAAACTGTTTGATATATACAGATATAGATATATAGATATAGTGACAAAGGGTTAATATATCCAAACATGATACACTTTTTTCTCCAGGCCTTTATTCCTTTTCCCTCTCCATGAAATGTTCTTCTGTCCTTCTTCACCTGGCTCATTCCCATTTACTCTTCAATTTCAATTTAAGCATTTCTTCCTTGCATGGTCTTTTCTGATGGCCTGATTCTCTGACCTCTCTTACCATACTTTCTGTGCCAGGGAATTATTTACCAACCCAGCTGTCTTTTTTAGTGTCCCTCTTCTTTGGTAGACTTGAGGCACCGTAGGGAAGGGGCCATGTTTTATATTCACTGTGGTATCTGCAGCTCCTAACACATAATATCGAGCATATAGTAGGTCTCAATATTATTTGCCATTGAAATGAATGATTTGTTAAAGAGCTTATTATGAACTACTAGATGAACAAGCAATTCAAAAAGAACACACATGCAGAAGTGGCCAAACATGAAAACGTGTGCTGCTTCAATAACAATCAAACAAATATTAACTCATATGTTTACGTATATATCTCCATTTTCTATAATTGTGTATGCATTTTTGTCAGAATACCTAAGAAAATGAATAATGTCAGCAATGTCCTGTCAGGGTGTGATGGCACATGTATCTCATAAGCCGCTTCTGGCAGGAATTTCAGCAGGTACACATTCTCTGTGAAAACAGTATCGTTCACACAGAAATTTATATTAAGAAAATAATTTGTTTAATTGAACAAGGATGCATATAAAGCAAAGCTTTGATAGTACTGTTTTACAAAATTAAAGAATCAGAAATAAGCTAAACGTTTATCTGTAAGATACTATTTTTAAAATCTGGGCACAGCCATCCAAATATTGCAGTATTACCAATGCAGCTATGAAAACATACGATATATCTAGCGTTATGGAGATAAAGAAATACCCATGTGAAGAATAATTGAAAAAGAGGCTCTCTATATGTATCTATGTATATGTGTGGATATAGGATAGTGGGATCCCGTTTTTTTGCAAAATACATTATAGATACATAAATATTTAAATATTCTGAAGAAAAATTGTGGAAGAGTATACCTGCAATATTAAAAGTGCTTATATCTTGGTACTTACTAGCATTACATACTAGTTATTCTGTTGACCTATGATTTCTTTCAATGCAATAATTTTCGTATAAATTACAATATCCCTAAGAAGGGTGAGTAAATAGAAAGATAACCAGACAGATCAACAGAGAGGGATAATGAGACATGAAGGTACAGACTGATTTTGGGTTCTCACAAAAGCAAGAGCTTGAGAGAAAAAAATTGCATGCAGATGGTTGATTCTGGAAGACCATCCCAGGGAGGAGGCATTAGGAACAGGAGAATGAAAGAGGGAAGGAGATAAAATCCATTAAAGACCATGTTATCAATTTGACCACCACCTCTGGTGACAAGTTGCTTGATTCCATGGACCTTGAAGGTAAGATTGATTGTGTCTTCTGTGTGGTGGAAGAAAAGTCTGACCTTCATTGCTTCCACTGTGCACCCATATCTCTGTGGCGGTCAGGAACTCAGGAGTCAAGCTCTGCCAGGTGGATGTGACTGAGCTACTTGGAAGGAAATAATGAGAGAAATGCAAATAATTATTGTAATTGTTAATTTTGGAGTGAACATGGCTGGGATAAAATACTAGCAGTAAAATTGGACTTAAAAGCATTCCTTTGAGAATATCAGTTACCGGTTGGGAAAATTCCCTTGGCTGTCCACAGCAGTTTCAGCTTTGATTCTGTTTCTGAGGACAGAGAAAGTGCACACGAGGAAAGATGCATTCAGTCTTTCATGAGTTTCTAGCGTGGATCACGAAAGAGTCCAGGAGAGACTTTGGCCCCATTTCAGAAATGGGATCTAAAGAGCAGATACCTGGTTTGGGTCACTAGGGAGTAGGGTCAGCAATGTAAACTAAGTAAGGGAGTGTCCTGTTAAACATATCTCTGCCAATTAGGGATTCATTTGTATCCAGAAAATATTTTTAGGTCCTGACTCCCGATAAGGATATGATAACTGAGATCAACCATACTGAGTGTATATTTTAATTTAGGATTAAAGGGTAGGGATGTTTTAAGTGCTAGATACTTCCGTTTGGAATATTGAAGTGGCCTGGTGACAATTATGTTTCTCTCAACAGTGCCTCACCAACTCTCTCAATGCTGCCGTTTTTGGACTAGAAGAAATTAGAATTCATAAGAATTGTTTTTAGGCATGTATTCAAGAATCTAAATATAAAAAGTCATTAAATTTTTTTAATCAAGAATTTTTTTTAATATAGCATTGGGATCTCATTTGTTCAGCTGTGGACAATAACATGTTGCTTATGCCCTGATTAAATATGCTTACGTTGAAGAGCAGATCTATTTGCATATAGAAAATGTGAACAGGCATGAATGGGAAATAGTATCATAAGGGAGATCATTTGCATACATAGATGAATGAATCTGAGGTTTAAAAATGAATGAATCTTACCAGGTCCATGCTCTTAGGATTAAAGAAGTTAATATCACTGAAGTTCTGATTAAATTAGAAGTGTTCTAAAATGTGACTAATTGCCTTTTCCAAATGAAGAACAATGTGGAAGTAGGTACTTTTTTTTCTTTTTAATTAAGGCATAGTCATTCATTTCAAGTATTTTATATTTAATTCAGCATAATTTAGTTAATAGGAACATGATCCAGAGGTAAAGGAAAATGCTAGGATCATTTGCACAGGGCTGCTTAAACTCCGTTGAAACTGAGCTTCACAGGCCAAGGGACTCATTTAGACCCCAGTTCCCCTAACTCTCAAAGAAATGTGGAATGCTTAAAGAGACAGAAAGAAGTCTGCTAAGTATTTCTACTTGAAGAGAGAATTTGAATTAAAAGGTATTTACTTTTGCCAGCTTGAATATTTATGTCCTCCAACTCTTTATACATTTTTTTTTTTCTTTTTTTGTGGTACGCAGGCCTCTCATTTCTGTGGCCTCTCCCGTCACACAGCACAGGCTCCAGACACGCAGGCCCAGCGGCTACGGCTCATGGGCCCAGCCACTCCGCGGCATGCGGGATCCTCCCGGACCGGGGCACGAACCCGTGTCCCCCGCATCGGCAGGCGGACTCTCAACCACTGCGCCAGCAGGGAAGCCCCCTTTACACATTTTAATTGAGGAAATAGATATCCATTTGTCCAACTGATTGCCTCCTTACACTGCCCCAAATACATTTTTTCTCTTCCTAATGAACTAAAATCTTCACCCTAGAGGAAACACTTGTGGTCATCTATCTTTTCCTTTAATTCCATTCCCAACTGGTTTTTTTTTTGTTTTTCTGACCCTTTCAGCCCATACTAATTCCTATACCCTTCCCTTACAAGTTGTTTTGGTATATGTTGGAAATACTACTGAAATATCAAGTTTCCCGACATTCTTCACCTTGCCTTGAAAGTCGGCTGTGACACACTGGATTACTGATCTCAATCTTTCAGTTAAATGACAGAGCTATTCCCTCACCCATGGGTGCTGCACGTGACCATGGCACTTGCTCTGTCCAGTAGACTATGAACAAAATAGTGGTTTGTTTGTTCCAAGCTAAGGCCTCAATGATCCTCCCTGTTCTCCGACTCAAACTCTTGTCATCCACTGATAACTTGCCTCAGGTAGCCACAGATCCAAGGAGAGGGAAGAGATGACTAGAACAGATCAGAACCTAACTCAAAGTCTGGAAGCAAATCCAAGTGATCTGTAGGCTCGAGCAGAGCAGCCCCAGGCAAACCTGTGTGTAAGAAAAGAAAGCCCTTTTCTTGTGAGCCACTGATTTTTAGGGTGGCTTATAATGCAACAGTTACAGTGATAGATGACAAAATTCATTCCTTTTACCGACTGAAATCTAACAACTTCTTTCTACTCTTCTAGCCTCACTTAGGTAAAAAATTGCTAATTTATCTATATCATTTGTAAGGTTATCAAATCCATTCGGATAATTGCAGTCATTCTGTAGTGCAAGCTGACACCATCTATTCAAATTAAACATAAGCCTTCCCTACAACCATGCACTCCTGCGTATATATCCAAAAGAAACACTCACCCAGGCCCACAGGGGCATCTATGAAATCATTTAAGTATAATTTGTATTGTCAGAAGTTGGATATAATTGGAGTGAAGCCTGCAGCAGATCAAAGGGTCTACTGAATCCAAACAGACAAATAGGCAATAAAACTAATCAATAACAAAACAAAAATTCTGTCATCTCTCATTCAGGAGATGAAAGATATCTGTAAACCATTGATCCATTTACAGTCTCATCAAATAATCAGACCATAAAATCAAATCTTCAGTCATTGCTGCCACCAATGGGGAATAATAACTTATCCGTCTTTAACAAACCAAAAGCAAAAACAAAACACAAAATCACTCCATGCCCACCCACCATGGAGTATCATGCAGCAATTTGAAGAAAGTCGTAATTGAACACATGGCAACAGGCAGAATTTTGAAAACATGGTATTGAGTGAAGAAAACAAAATAATGAGATATATAACATAATGGCATTTATGAAAACTAAAAAACATATGTATGCTCATGAACATGTATAAATGGAAAATACCAACATTTAAAAACATCAAAACAATTCTCTGGGAGGGAAGTAAGGGATGGAGTATGAGATATGAACATTACCACAAACAAAAGGTGGGACAAGAAGAGAGCTTTGAAGTGACCAAAGACAAGAGTATGCCACAGACCAAGAGTATCATGGAATCAAACCTATCCATCTGAGTTTAAAAAAAAAAGTATGTTATAAAGTCTTCCCTCCAAACAGTGTAAAAATAACTATATTATTTTTTCTGATAGTTTTTAAAATGATTGATTTTTTTCATTTTGTCAGTTGATATATTTGAACTGGATTATACTAGATAGTACTGTAAGATTGTGAGTTAATTTTGTTTTCTTTCCAAATACCTTAATCTCTCAGTCTCTTATTGAATAATCCTTATTTTTTCCACTGATCTGTAATGCCTCTGTTAACATATATTAAATTATACTATATACTCTGTGAACTCAAGGCTATTTCATCTTTTATTGAATTGTTTTCCTATTTTTTGTACTATTATCCCAATGCTTAAATATTGTTTATCTGATTTTAAAAGGCTTCCCTGGAGATGCTCAATGGATGTACTCAACAGAACTGGATAAACTTCCTCACTGCAGGAGTGGGTAAGTCTCATTATGGTAACTCCAAAGTCATAGTGGAACTTGGCTGATTTTTTTTTAAAAATTTAATTTCTCCTCTTCAATAATTTTCTGTTATGCTGTATTGTGTTGTGTTTTTGGTTTGTTAAAGGCAGATAAGTTGTTATTCCTTACTGGTGGCAGCAGTGATTGGTAATTTGTTTTATGGTCTGATTACTTGGTGATCACTGTAAATAGACTAAAGGTTTATTGAGATCTTTTATCTTTTGGATGAGAGATGGTGGAGAAACTATTTTGTTATTCTGATTTGTTTGATTGCCTATTGTTCTGTTTAAGTTCAAATCAATTACAAATTTTATGACCACTGGTGAGAAAAAAATGTTCTTTAGTATCTAGACTGGTAAATTTTTGTGTTTCTGTATTTATTCTTTGCTAAAATTGGAGAATTGCAATTATAAATATCCTCTATGTCTGTACATCTGGTATCTGTAATTCAGAATGGCCTTTACCTCTAATTGTGATTCTGTGATATTTTCCTATTTCTTGAGACTATTAAAGATTTAGATGAAAGAGACCCAGTTTGGGGAGGTATGCATGCAGGCATAGGGGCTTTCCTCAAACCTGGGTATCTGATTCAAAGTTGGGGAGAACATTTAGACCCCAGTATAATCTCTCCAGGCAGAAATTACTGAACATGATGAGGTTAACCATATCTTACAACATTTTTGTGAGACAATGTAATGTTTGCCTTCTCTCTGCTTTATTGTAACATCAGTGTCACAAATTTGGATGGAAATTTCTCAGATGAATTTTACACTCATTCCATGTTCAGTTTCTAACAATCACATGAAAGTTTTATGTCTGAGGAAGGTGCACAAAGATGTTCATGTAGCATGTCTGAGAATAATGGTTAACAGTCACAATTTATTATTACTATTATTATTTGTCCAAGAGAAAAAGGACAAAATCTTGAGAAGCTTGCAAGGTGTTTGGATAAATCAGAATTTGACCAATGGTCACCCGAAACACCCAAAGCAAAAACACACACAACCACACCCTTTGAGCCTGCACCCAGAAGCAGGTGCACAGTGCACAAGTGTCTGTGTTGTGTTTTACAGAGAGCCTGGAGCTGAACAAGGACATTTACATGGCTCAAGTAGAAACAAGTAAAATTCTAATTTTAAGCATCCCTTTTCTCTTTCCCTCCCTTTTAGGAGCTATAAATAACAAGCAAATAATTTTTTAAAAAATTACCCTCATTTTCTAATTCAGAAGATCTCTTTCTAGCTCAGACCTCCAAAACCAGCTCTGAGACTCTCTGGTCCTAACTTGTACAAAAGCTGGTTAAACAGCTCCTCCCTCGTTTCAGGGCTGTTCTCTCTCCTCCTCTAGTTGCAGCAAGGCTTTTACAGCAGTATAAAGATGCTGTTCCTCTAGTCACACACATGTTCATCACTCAGGACAAAAGTCAGTTATGGTTTAAGTACCAAATCTCTCTTTTGGTTATATCAATGCAGTTTGATGTTTATATTTCTGTTTCTTCCTTTCCCCCTCTATTCATTTGCTAATTGTTTTCTTTTTCCTTTATTATTTTTAAATGTTCAATATATTTCAGAAGTGTTTCATATAACTGGTATATAGTTGGATTTAGTTATGTAAATTAATTTGAGCTGTATCCCATTACATTTCCATTTTTTCTTTTCTTTCTTTTGTCTGCTTAATTGCCCTTCTACTTTTTTTTTACTTTTACATGTTTAGTATATTTCAGAAACGTTTTGTATAATCAGCATTTAGTTGGGTGTAGTTATGTAAACTAATTTGAGTGCTATCCCAGTTTATCAAGGTTATGGTCATCTTGTACCCATTGTGCCTCATTCTTGGATTTTGAGGATAACATTTTTCTGCATAATTCAAAACTCTCTAAGCTTTCTCTTTGCTTGTAAGCAAAATTTATAAAACACTTTAAATTCCATGAGGCATCACTGCCACAATCCTTCCACTTTCCACTTGATAACAGCTTTCTTTAGATCCAGATGCAGTAGACCCCCAACCCTTCTATTTCTGACCTTTTTAATCAAAAGGAAAGGCAGTGTACTGTGAACCTAGTGAGAGAGAAGGTAAGGCATCCTGAAACAGCGACTTCACCTTTCAGCTTTCCATATTCCCTCTACTGGAAGATGGATATAATAATAGTACTGGCCTCATGAGTTTTTTGGTTAGGAATAAATGAGGTAATATATGTAAACTTCTTGGCATAGTGCCTGCCGCATAATAAACAGGAAATGTATGTAATTACTATTATTACTGTTTTTATTTTTACTGCAAATGAGGTTTGGC
This sequence comes from Stenella coeruleoalba, assembly GCF_951394435.1. NCBI lineage: Eukaryota > Metazoa > Chordata > Mammalia > Artiodactyla > Delphinidae > Stenella > Stenella coeruleoalba. The sequence continues at coordinate 75,478,602 of NC_137162.1, read as the reverse complement.
TGGTTTTTAAGAGCCCTCGTGCCTGGACTAATACATTTGGAGCATCCGGAGTTGGTAGTGACTTCATTGCTTCTACTTTAGGAATCAGCAGTGTGTAGGAGAGACTGCAAGCCAGGAGGTTTTAGCATAGTTTAGGCAAATCAAGATGCCTGGCTCCTGCTTCTTTTCAGGCTTGCAAATTCCCAAGTGAAAGGCAGCATCGCACTGGTGAAAGAGCAGAACACTTCTGGGTTTACTTCCCGGTTTTGTCACTTACCACGTATTAACTTTGGGGAAATAATTTAAATTCAGGCAGCCCAAGCATCCTTATTAAAAGGGGTAACAACAACATATATCTCCTAAGTTACTTTGAGTGCTGAAGGAGATAGTGTGTGTGGAGCGCTTTCATAATCATAAAGCACTATTCAGATGTCAGTTATTTAAGTAAAGACTTTCAGGAATGTCAGACTTAATGCTGTAAACAAAAACTAAATCAGAGTTCTTGGAAAAGTCGGGTAACAGGGCAAGAAACATTTTTCACATCCCTTTACCCCACCCTCCCCCTCCCATAGAATAACTTCCTGGATGTTTATTTTCCTTCTTAAGATACTTCCCTTCTATCTAATTATGCAGCATTCTACAGTTTCATCAGCTATCAGCAAAATCAAGCTGTCCTTACTTGACTTAGAGTATCATAGAAATGATAAACTAAACAGCTTAGAATAGCACAAACCAGAGAGCGTAATGCAACCGTCTCAAGTTTAGAGAGAGACGGTTAACCATTCTGTGCAGATTGTACAAGTTAACTTTTAGGAGCTGATTTAAACTGCACATGTTCAATAGTGTCATGGTTTGTATTTAACAGCATTTGTTAAGTACTCATTACCATGTGACCTTCATATCAACAGTGTAAAACTGTAAATTAAAGAATAGCTTTAAAATTGTCTTCAATACTGACCTAAGAAATAAAAAATCTATCAGTTTCCAAGCTTTGAATATAACTTGTATGATTTGAGAATAGTTCATTCCTTAGCTATCTTAATATTTATTCTTTAATAGACATGTCTCCCTAAGTCAAAAAATGTTTATCAAGAATAACATTTTTTAAATGTCACTTTTCTGCTATTCTTTTTAATGTTCCTCAGAAAAAGCATAATGCACTCTCTCAGACAACTCTCAGCCTTCTATTAATGAATATGATCTTCTCTAAGCCTTGAAGGATGTGATTTCTGGTGATATAATCAGAGACATATATTTACATATTTCAAGATCTGAGATGCCCCACCCTCTTGCCAAGGGCTCAGACCATTTTATATAGATCATACTCTTTTTTGAAGGAAGGGTTGCCTGATTTCTGTCTAAGATGTCTCATCTAGTGTAAGAGTCATTTAAACTTAGCTAAGTTAATTTTCATCCACAGAACATCTGAGGGGCTAACTCTCTGATCTGGTTCTATATCTGTCTATTATCAGTTCAGTTCTACATCTCTGTTCCCAACCACAATTCCCCTAACTCCAGAGGCCAGGCTGGTAGAAGATACTAGGAAGGTCCATCTGTACTGCAATGGACCAGGGTGTCCCTGGTTCAAAAACACACTTCCTATGGGTTGTAGAGAAAAGCTACTTGCATTCTATGATCATTAAAAAAAAAAAAAAAATCCCAATTCCTTTTTGCATTCCTTATCAGGTGCTCTCTACATTATTTTACCTTAGTGAGGGTGAGTCTGAAATTTCTAGCCCGTAATAAAAGTGCCTTCCCTCCTTTGGTGTTTTCACAAAGACTGCACGTTCACAGCAGACTTTCATTCTTGACAACTGAACAAATGATCATCTTGCTAATTCCATATTCATGTGTGACTCATGACTCATCCAGCAGTACTGTCAAGCTGCCTTTGTGAGAAGCAACAGCTGCTTTACATTAACCATAATTACTAAACAGCTTTTCTTTAAAGATGGGCAGAAAAAAATTCCTCTGTCTTAAAATGTAGATAGCTTTTCAGGTTTAGAAGACTACATTTGGTTGAGGAGTCTATATTTTACAGTCGGTTTATGAACTCTGACACTCTGTCTCCTTTCTCCCCTCAAAAAGGCTGTGTGGAACAATGGAGGGCCTGAGAGTCAAGAGGCTTGGTCCCCATGTTTATGTTTTTTGCTCACCACTAGCTGGACATCTTTAGGACTTTTGATTTAATGAGCCATCTGAATGTTTTCGAGGTAAAATAACTGTGAGCCTCATGAAAATGTAAGCTTGTGTTTCTCTCTGTAGGCTAAGCACTTTATTTTCTGTTTTTTTATCACATGTCCATGGTTTTTATCTGACTTTTAATAGACTCTTTGGTCCTCAACAGGTTAATAACTACTGCTAAATGCAGCGATTCTCATAATGGGGTTCAGTTTCATGGGCTTTTCCATTCTCCCAATCCTCATCCAAAGATGATCAGAATAACATCACAACCAAAAGGAAAAAGCTATCTTTTCTTTAAAAAAATATGTAAATCCATGGGGCTTCCCTGGTGGTGCAGTGGTTGAGAGTCCGCCTGCCAATGCAGGGGACACGGGTTCGTGCCCCAGTCCGGGAAGATCCCACATGCCGCAGAGCGGCTGGGCCCGTGAGCCATGGCCGCTGAGCCTGCGCGTCCGGAGCCTGTGCTCCGCTAACGGGAGAGGCCACAGCAGTGGGAGGCCCGCGTACTGCCAAAAAAAAAAAAAAAAAAACTAAATCCAGACTTCATTGTTGTAGATTTAATTCTAGATTACTCTGAACAAGGCTAAATTTTGAGTCAGTCACTGAGAAGAGAAATTATTTTGAAGATGATATGTTATGAAATTTACTACACTAATGGAAGATTTTCTGTATGCTGCTCTTTAGAACAAAGGAGAGGAATCAAGTGCAGGCATAATTATTTATTGTTAATAGCAATAAAAGTGGTTCTTTCTTGTCTCTAGGTGTGTTTCTGCTAGCATGTGGGGCCATCAGGAAATCCAGACTTTCTGCCCTTTAATGAGGAGAGTTGGTTGTTTCTGCCACCCTCCCTTATGGCTCAGTCTGATGAGGGTCTCTAAATGGTCATGTGTCCTAATCTACACGTCCCTGCTGGACGTCTCACAGGATGCTTTGGAAGTGCTTAGCATCCTTTCCTTAGTACTTTCTGCCACATCAGTGTTCCCCAGGTTATGATAGATACATATGAAATGTCACTCGCATCTCATGGAAAAACCGAGTGTTTTGTTGTTATTGTTAACCGAGAAATACAATGAGAATTGAGGCTGGAACTTTAACAAATTTACTTACTTTCTTCACACTAGGATTGGGTTCCTTTTTCCACTTTAGAATTAACATATTCCTTCCACCTGGATCTTTAAATGTCCTTCTACTCGCATTTTTTCCCCAGAAGTGTCTTTAAGCTTTCCAGTGCCATGCTCTCTCTGCTGCCTTCGACCATTTTTTCCTCTTTGCAGAAAGAAGATTTTTTTTAATCCCCTCCGTGTCCCTTCCATGCTTAGGCTTCAGCACATGCTAATCACAGCTCTTCCTCTGTGGGTATTGCTCCTTGAATTTTCTCCTGATCATTAGCAGTCTATTTATCATTCCACATGGATGGCTAATAGGTACCTCGGTCCTAAGATGCTCCAGACCGACCTCTTGATTTTCTTTCCCAAACCTGCTCTTCCCTCACTGCCTTCTTGTCTCCCTCACTAATTCTCTGCACTTACCACCTACTCCTCTTCTCTTGGCTCACGCCTGTGGCCACACTGGCCTCCTTGCTGTTCCTCCAACACGGAACACACTCCAGACACACTGGAGGCCCTTGCTTCTGCTTGAAAGGCAACCCTCCAGGCTGTTCATGGTTGGTTTCTGTACACCCTCCAGGTCTGCTCAAAGGTATCTTCCAGGTTCACACTTCCCAGGACACACTGTTTAACATGACAGTTCCTCTGTCTATTTCTCTTGTCCCCTTCTCTGCTTTATTTCTCTCTGTAGCACTTATTTCCAAGAGTCATAATATATATTTTATCTATACATTTGTGAACTGTGTCCCTACAATCCAACTAAAATGTAACCTCCATGAGGGCAGGGATTTTTTTTTGTCCACTGCACCTGGCAGAGTGCTTGTCACATTTTAGGCTCTCTGTACGTATTTTTGAATGAAGTTGTGAAAGAATGAAACTACAATTTAGGTCTACCTTGGGAGTGTAGACTCTAATCTTAATGGGAAAATGACCATTTATGGATGTGTTTTAGTGAAGCAAAATCCTTGATCAGACATTTACAGCTGTCTCAGCCAAACTAAAGAAACACCCAAGCTTGGGACCATGCACAAAGGATTTAGCCTAGGGCTGGAGTGGCAAATGTATTTGCTTACATGGCAACTTGTGTTTGAAGGCATCCAGAGAAACTCCTGGTGTAGGGGCAGGCATACTATGATTGTGCCTGGGTGTAAGATTAAGAAATGGGAACAGTTGGTTGTATTGGTTTTTAGATTAGATTCTAATTATTCTAATGATAATATTCAAATACAAAAACAGTTGAGAATAAGTTTTAAAGATAATATGAAGGCTCAGTGCCATTCGGTCTCAATGGCATTTTATTGAATTTCTCAATAAACCATTTTTATAGGAGTCCAGGACTAAGATGAACTAAAAAGAAAAGTGATGAAAACTTATTACCTGTGTCAGAAAAAAAATCAAACCCAGATTTTCTGCCTTTTGGTGAATTCCAAGGTCAGCACAATTTATCCTTATAATAATTATGTGACAAAAATGATACTTGATGACAAAAAATTAAGGTAATAAAATGGTAAAAAAAAAAAGAGTATTTGTTCCTGAGGGGTAACTGGCTGCCTGTGATTGTAAACAAAAGTAGGGTGCTAGAATATTTATAGTAGTTTCATCTAGTTTAGTGGAATCAGTTTGTAGTATCCAGCAGATATGTTTTGAATAGCGGCAAAAGTTGATTTCATGTGCAGACTTACATCTTCTCTGCTCAAAATCCAGCCTCCGAATCGTGACTGGGAATTAAATGTCCACAAGACATGTAAAAAAGTTCTGGCTTTGCCATATTGATAATTCATTTTGTTGCAGGAAGGGGGACCCCTTCCAGGGCCCAAGAGTGGGCTCTTGTCTAACAGTTGGAAATGAATTGTCCGAGGAGACACACGTGCTGACAAAGCAAAAGACTTTATTGGGAAGGGGTGCCTGGGCAGAGAGCAGCAGAGTAAGGGAACCCAGGGGAATTGATCTGCCACCTGGCTCGCAGTCTCAGGTTTTATGGTGATGGGGTTAGTTTCCAGGTTGTCTCTGGCCAATCAGTCTGATGCAGGGTCCTTCCTGGTGGCACACGCAACTGCTCAGCCAAGATGGATTCCAGTGAGAAGGATTCTGGGAGTTTGGTAGGACATCTGGACTGGTGTCTTCTCTCTCTTTTCGACCTTTCCCAAATTCCTACGGTTGGTGGTATCTTGTTAGTTCTGCGTTCCTTACCAGGACCTCTTATTGTCAGGTAACTCATGCAGGTGGTTACTATGGTGCCTAGCCAGGGCAGGTGGTTTCAGTCAGTGGTTCCCCTAACAATTTCATTCTCAATACTGATTAGGAAGACCAGAGAAAAACTTTTCCTGGCTTCTCATGGAAGGGATTTTACCCTTGCACCCAGAGAGCTGCATCTCTTAAGCCGTGAGGGAACTCATATGGTTAAACAGCTGCACTTGGCTACCCACCTTTGGCTTTTGGTCAGTGCAAGTCATTGTATATCTCATCCAATGTCCTCTACTTTTCTATCTAATGAGGCCAAGCTAACTTAATGGAGAGGGTATCATTCTTTTTTCCAAATTTGTGAAGGATTGCCTGTTGGCACATGTAATTCATCTTTATCTTCTCTCCTTTCACCATTTGTTTTATCTTGGCAGGAGAACTTTTCTGTTATACACACAATTCCACTTGGAAAAATAGATTGAATCAAGCAAAACAAAACAAGAATAACATTGTCTTACTCATTTCACTTCCTCTCTCTTAAATAGCTTGGCTTCCATGTGAAGATATTGCTTAATTCCTACACCTTTATTTTATATTTGCATGCAGACTGTTAACACACCATTTTCCTTTTATTGTGTAGTCCTAGTTAAACTGTTCTTTTCTTGAGAAAGAAATTATCTTTTATTGTTTGTTTGTGTAGGCACTGTTCTAATACTTTAACATGGGCATTTACCTTTTTCCTTTTTCTCACTATTAAAACTGTGAGGTAGAAATTATTATTCCCATTTTACAGATGAGGAAATGGAAGATCAAGAGGTTAGCTAATTTGCTCAACAACACAGAGTTAATAAGTCCCGCATCTGGGATTTAAACAGAAGTCTATGTTTCTTAACATTACCATGCAGCCAGTTTCAATAGAAACATCAGTTAATCTAATGGCTTTTAGGAAAGACTACAAATGAGACTAAAAGTTAGTAGAATGATTTAAATCCTTGCAGTTTTACTTTCTAAATAAATTTTCAATCCAGCTTATCTCCATTCCTATCACCATTACTCTCATTCTAATTCCTTCTTTTTCTTTTTGCGGTACGCGGGCCTCTCACTGTTGTGGCCTCTCCCGTTGCGGAGCACAGGCTCCGGACGCGCAGGCTCAGCAGCCATGGCTCACGGGCCCAGCTGCTCTGTGGCATGTGGGATCTTCCCGGACCGGGGCACGAACCCGTGTCCCCTGCATCAGCAGGCAGACTCTCAACCAATGCGCCACCAGGGAAGCCCCTCTAATTCCTTCTTAATGGGGCTTTGTGTTTTGTCTTTTTCGATCAAATTTGCTCTTCCCACAGATACTAGACATATCTTTCAAATGTAAATCTGTTAGTATTATTCCCTTCCTTAAAATTCTCTGGTAATTTCCCTTCACCTACACTAGCAGTTTTCAAACTGTTGTTGCATGCAGGTGCTTTAGGGAGTCTGCAATTGCTCAATGACAATTTTAGTTTAAAATAGTTTTAATGTTCTATACCTTTTAAAAGATCAAAGTGTTGTAATAAAATTTATTTTTAACCCCTTGAAGTTGGTGTAGGATTAAGGGTCAGGCTACCACATAGCTGTTCATGATGCCTGCATATTAAGGGACACTAAAACTTCCCTAGTTAGAATAGGAGCTCTGTGATGCCAGTACACTTGGATTTCTATGAGAGACCCTTTCCATCATCAGCAAAATGTAAATGTGTTCTTCTTCCTCCAAAGTATTTAGTGCTCTAATACAAAACAAGGTAAATCAATAACAACAACAACAAAACCCTACAGTTTTCACTGATACTGACTTATCTTAAACATTTTGCAACTGCAAGGCTCAGTTCATGACCCAATCAAGTCCTGCTGCAAATTGCCATGACTGATCAAATATTCTGAATTATCAGTTCTTTTTTGTGGATAGGGAGCATTCTTTAATTTTTAGAGATAGCTGAGGTCTGTAGGTTTCTAATCCTCGAACTGTGCCCCAGCATAGAAAGTCTTATCAATAAAATGAAAGTGAGTCTTGGACTGCCACATGTAAAACCATCTGTTAGCAAGAAATTACAAAAAGTTGTACTGTCACTTCTGAAGACTTGAAGTCTCTGCTCTGTATCCTTACACTTTACATAAAACATTCGCTCAAGACAGATGTGACAGCATTATAGCAGCAAAATTCAGCTAAAGTTTAGATTAGGGAGAGGAACTATTTCTCTGATTAATTTGCTACAGACACTTCTACTTCTGAATCCTAAGTCCAGGGCTCTGATCCATAATGTGTAGGACACTGGGATCAATGGATTCTTGAAAGGGTGGAATCTTAAAAATTTCTAGTTAACGACATATCTTGGAAAATGTTAAGATCCGGTATGCTAATTAACACATCCTCATAGTAGATAAAGACAGTAGCGATATTTGGATTGTGAATTTCTGAATAATAGGCTTTTATACCATAACTAAAACTGGAGTTGTTAACTAGCCACCTCTGAGATACAGAGTAAAACTCAACCTGAACACCAGCCCCCTAAAATAAATAAGTGGGATCCAAAAAATCCATTTGTGTAATATGGAGGTGATCTTGGGGTATGGGACCTAAGGAATATGTGGGATGCTGCCTGATCCTCCAAATAGAAAGGAATATTGTCCAATATCAGAACAAGGGCTGGACAAAGGATGGGAGGCAGTCACTGGTCAATTCATACTTAAATGGGAGTTTTCATGGGATATTTTATTTTATATATCAAACTGTGTTGAAGTATTACAGGATAAATTACAAACCACATAAGGCGACCTTACTACCAATCAAATGAAATTCCTGCCAAGACTCCCCTGAAGTTGACTGTCCCAGTAACCATGAGCTCTAACCTAAGTAATCTGTTGCCCACTAGTCCTCATTTTGATATTTATTTATTTGGGAAAGATAATATTTATTTTTATGGGAACAAGTGATTTATTACCTCTAAAATTTAAAAATCTTTAATATATTTTAGGAAAATGTTTGAATTAGAAAATTACAAAAGAATATCAAAGAGAAAATAAGAATAATAGGATAGTAGGAGATGTGTTTTCACATAAATGGCAGAAAAACCTTAATTATATTTTAAAGAAAACTTTGAGAATTATTAGTCCCTGTTCTTCATGAATATGAGCAACCAGTGTTATCTAGTAGGGAGTGATGAACAACCTGAAAAATAATCCCAGACGTTATTTTCGATGTACACAGATTCTTTATTTTTCATCAAATGTAGCTGGTATCAACTTTAGTCCATAGATCCTCAGGAGAAATGTAGCTTATAGGCTACAAACAGAGACTCAGGAGGCAGGCTGTCTGGATTTGAAACCTGGTTCTGCTCTTTATTTACTGTATGATTCCATTATTTAATCTCACTTTTTCTTGATCCCTCATGCATAAAGTAGGGGTAATACTAGTACAGTCAACCCTTGAATAATGCAGGTTTGAAGTGCAGAGATGCACTTACACGCGGATATTTTTCAATGGTAAGTACTATGTGTGTAGTACTGTATGTACTGTATGTACTACATACACTTGGTTAATTCGTGTATGTGGAGGAACCTCTGTTACAGAGGGTCGACTATAAATTATGCTTGGATTAAACCCCTCCTTGTTCAAGGTCAACTGTAACTATTCTTTGGGTTGATATGAAGATACAATGACTTGAATGTGTAAAGTGATATGACTATTGCCTGGCCCACAGTAAATGTTTGAAATTAAGATTTTTTATTCAACATCTGAACTCTCTTCTGTGCTTTGATTACTTATCCACCAAATTGCCCTCTCTAGAAAGGTTCAAGGGTCTTATAGAGTATACTGAAGTTTCGAGGACCAAGTCCTTCTGAAACTCAGTCCCTCTTGGTAATAGCTGGTATGTAGTCAGAGTAACAGTGTCCCAGGAAGTAAGCTGTTTCTCTTCCTTTGCACCAACCTCAGGCATTTTTCCATTGTGGCCAGAGAAGAGGTCACCTAAATGCCAAACTTCTCAGGTTACCAATCAACTATGTCTCTCTGATGTCCAGTGAATTCCCTAGGATATTGTGGAAAGAAAACGTTGAGACCCTGCTATTCATAGAATACATAATATTCCCATTCCCTTCTGAGTTTCAAGGGAAATCCTCTGGGATCTCTTTCCTCCATGATTGACTGACATCTACCTTCTAAACCCTGGGCACAGTCTCATTCCCTGTCGGCCACCATTGCTTACCCTCCTACTACAGAAGCTCAGGGGAAACAGCCTCCTCCTCTCCATCCTCTGAGAGCCAGGAATGGGCTCAGGACCTGAGCTCAGCTAAAAACACATTCATGACTGGGGTGGGTTCGGAATCACCCACAACAGCTGCTGCCATGTCCCACAGTGGAGAGAGGGGTGTCCTGCAGTGAATGAATGCATCCTGGGCAGAGTGTTCCTGCTGAAGGTGGCGTTGCCCTTTTTCCTTATTTTGGAACTTGAAGGTTTGTCTTTGTTTCTGTGTGTTTTCTAGGCTGGGTTTTCCACCCTCTTGTCAATTCTGGGAACCCCCGTACCTTCCAGTAATTTCTTCCTTTTGCTTAAGTACCTAGCTTTGGATTTTCTTACTTGCTAATAAAAAATTTCGGATACAAAGAAACACATTATTTCCTGAATGAAAACTAACTTCCTAATGCCCCCGCCACTGCCATTAATAAATGTTAAGCAAGTATTTAAAGGTTATTGTTGAAAGGCTACCAAATCCTTGGCCTGTCCTGGGGGCTAACCTGAATGACTGACCCCTGGTCAGCTTATTACCTGTGCTTCAGGTTTGCTAGTGTTCAGGCTGTCTCTTTTTCCATTCAGATCTCAGAATAATGCTTCTTTTGCCACTTCTGTCTAATAAAAGTTGTTGAATGACTATTTGCAGACTTTTCTGTCTATGATTTAAGACTTTTTTTGGCTAATATACAACTAAAATTAAATTTAGAAATATATTATATGCTAATGGTGAGACTTTGGGGGTTTATTGGATTGGCCTCATTGCACTTAATGCCTGACTATAAACTGATGTCACCAACTGTAGCTTGTATAATTATGCTAATAAGATGCTGTGTTTTCATCTTTTTATATATTAGATCTCCAGGTAGATATTATTTGAATAAAGGGTTATTCTACTTCAAAAGATTGAAAAGCAATGCCCTGCAGAATATGCTTCAAATTATTTACCATAGGCTTATAAGGCCCTCTATGATCTGGGCCCAACGCACCTCTTTGTCTTCATTTCTGTCTATGTAATGACTCATTTTGTAAACATTCTGACAACCGCTAAGCTTGTAGGCCTACTTCTTCCCTCCTACACAATGCATTGTTTTTGCCTCCTGTTTTCTAATCTGCCTGCAAAGCTTTCTCCTTTCCTGTGAGTTGGTTAAGTCCTACTAGCCCTTAAGACTAACCCTTAGCAATAGTGCCCTCCCCACACACATCCCTTTGGCTGGTTTAGGATCCCTTAAAAGGTGGCTTCCTTATACCACATGGAAAGGGAGCTTCTTCACAGTGTGTCCTCATTGGCTGTGCTTTGCATTGGTTTTCCTGTCTGCCTTAGTGGAAGGAGAGCTCCTTGAAGGTAGAGAAACACTAAGCTTGGCCCCTAACAGAGATTCTGTGATGTTTTGCTTTATAATAAGAAATGTATACGTATTTGGTCTTCATTCCATTTCTGGCACAAAGCAACTAAACTTTCCTAAGTGACAAGAGTACTAGGAGCATCTTTTGTGGGCATATTTGGTCTTTGGCCCCAGTTCCTGACACAGGGCTCCTAAACCTCTTGTAATTTCCTGGGTGATAGAATTACTTCTAACGAGGTGACTCTGGGTGGGCTCCTGGATGGTCCTGGATGAGGGCTGGTCACCAGAAAGACCAAGCCCTGATTAGAAGCTTGGACTTTTCAGCCCTGCCCCCCATTCTCTTGAGAAGGAAGAGAGGCTGGAAATGGAGTTGCTGATTGATCATGCCTATGTGCTGGAGCCACTGTGTTTCTTTTCCTTTGTAAACCTTTTTTTTTGTTTGTTTGCTGTTTTTGTTCATCTTGGTGCTGTTTGTGTGTGTGTGTGTATATGTGTATCTGGATGCTTGTAGCATTTCAGTTTTCTCTTAGGAATTCAAAATTCCTAACTGTGTGTGTGTGTGTGTGTGTGTGTGTGTGTGTGTGTGTGTGTGTGTGTGTGTGTGTGTGTGTGTGTGTGTGTGTGTGTGTGTGTGTGTTTTCCCATAATGTTTTCCTCAGCTCTGGAAGTTTGTCATATATAGTTTGCTTGATTATTCATTCCCATTCTTTTTTCTTTCTATATGCTGTTTAATGGTTGTTGGCTTGCCTAGATTGGACAAGCACATATTTTATCTATTCTCTCTATATTTTATCTTTTCACTTTCCCATAGTTTTAATACAGTTGATCTTCACAAATTTAGTTTCTAGAAATATACATTTCATTCTTGAATTACTATTGAGTTATGACATTTCTCAATCATACTTTTTACTTCCAAGAACTCTTCTTGCGGCTACATTGCCTTTCTATCTTTGTAACTTGCTCTTGTTTTTACCACTGCAGTTCTCTTGGATCTGAGAATACTAATTAGATACTTTCAAAATTCTCTCTTATTTTTTCAGTAGCTCTGTTTTCTTTGGTGGATTTTCTCTCATTTTAGAGAATGAAATTATCATTTCTGGCAGCTATTTTCCTCATGTGCCCAGGGTTGTATAACGATTGTTCATATTTTTTTAAAAAGTGAAAGGGTAGCTGCTAGTTTTGGTTGTTGATGTTGGTTCCTCCAGGGTTCCTGTGGCCCAGGGATGATTTCTCCTGCAGGTGGCCACAAATCTCCACTTCCTTAGTGCACTGTCTGTATTTGACTGAAGCCTGACATGGTGGTGATGGCAACAGCTCAGGGAAGAGGATTCAGCACCCAGCTATTCTGCATTCAGACGTTTTATGGAGTCCCTGGAGAACTGATTTCTTTTACCCCTAAAAGTTCAGTTAATTGACTATGCACTATTTACTGATTGACTTAATTCCCTAGCTATTTGGGGTTTTTTTCCACATAAAAAAAAGATTTATTTTAAATGCACATAAAATACATTTAGAATAAGTCTAAACTTTTAGCATTTAAGTACTGTAAAACAAACACAGAGGAGCTTTTAGGATGTATAGTCTCCGTTCTGTCCAAAAAGCCGGTACAAAAAGCTTTTTTTTACAGTTATTGATCATAACCTCATTGCCTTAAATTTCTAGATTTTCCATTTTGAATTCTTCTCTTTTTGAAGACTGGAGCCACTCCATCTGCCACAACTCCAAGAAAAGTGTCTGTTTTTTCTTTAAAAACCACTTTGGGTTCCCCACCAGCATCAGCCTCTGAAGTTGATACATATTCATTTTCAGTGCTTGGAGGTTCCAAATCTACCTCCTCATGGGACTCAACTTATTGAATTTCTTGCCTTTCTCCATATGGGTTTGATTTTTCATGAGCTTTGGGTTTTTCTTCATTTGGACCTGATGAATTCTTACCTTGGGTATTTTTTTTTCTTTCTGTGTTTCTGCTTCAGTTCCTTTATCACTATTTTTATTTTTTTCCTTAAACTTTATTTTTAGCTTTTGTGTTTCTGTAGAGACTTCTCCTTTTTTCCCCCTTTGTCTGCTTCCTGTTCCCCATCAGAATCACTATGTGAATCTGATGATTTGGACTCTTCTAGGGTGCCAAGTGACTTCTCATTGACTTTACTAGAAAGCAGATCGCCAGAGTGTGGAATGAAATCATCAGGTTTCTCCCATCCGGATTGCCCTGTTTCTGTATTATAATAATAGGTATAACCATCTTTGCTTAAACCTTTTACCCAAACAGTCTTCACTTTCGTCTTTTTTAAGTTTCCTTGAAATCCTTCAGGTTTCTCCCACTGAGATGCTCCTGTGATAAGATCATAATAGTAATGGTAACCCTCAGAGGTTATGCCTTCTACCCATCTGCCCCTTTCAGGGCCCCTTTTCTTGCTGCTGATTTGATGCAGAGGTGGGTGGGATAGTGCTGGTTACTGGTGATATGCTTGGCTCTGAAATTTCTGACTCTAGGCCAAGCCTTTTCACATGCTCTCGGTATGCTTTCAGGGCAGCTGCCTCCATTGCAGCAAACTCCTTTGATGCCTTTTCTTCTTCCTTTGCCTTATCCAGGCTTTTCTGTTTAATCTCACTGATCCTCTTTGCCACATTTTCCTTATGATTCTTTCCTCTTGCATGAAATTCAATGCTAGGCCTATTGTCCACTCTCCAGCACTTGTAGTAATCACAGAATTTCTTTGGTTGTGACTTCCAGTAGTTTTCCATGACTGGACCAGCCGCTCCGCGGGTCGTCCTCAGGCCCAGCTGAGGCATGTGTTCCCCACTCGGGGCAAGTTGACGCCCAGCTCACCCAGAGCTCAGACACCTCCCTTCTTCCCTGGGTAGCTATTTGTAATGAAAAGGTAACTATGTACTGAATTCATATAAATAGAAATTATAAATAGAAATTCTAATAAATAAGAAAACTGTTGTATCTCTTCAGAATCATGATCCGTTGAAGTTTTAGTAATATCTTTGCATAAATAACCTATTCTTTTAATCATTGAAATTTCAAGTCCCTTCTGCTTACATCTTTTTAAGTATCTTAGCTATTCAGCAATTTACAATTTCATTGAATTTGCAGTCTAACAATAGGATATCAAATTAATCTCCACTGACATTTATTTGAAATTCCTTAAAACTACTTAATTGAAGAATTAGAAAATTTTCTTTCTACCTGTTCAGGTACATATTTCTATGTCTCTTCAATCAAGACTCACATGTGATGCACATTTCTTTTTAAAATATCCCTAGGAATTTTATATTTTGTATTTATTTTTAAAAAGTGATGTTTTTCCCATTATACATTGTAACTGGTTAAACATTTCCTGTTTCATATAATCATTTGCAGGTGTTCATCATACACAGTTTTTCCTTAATTCTGTTAGACTTTCAGGTAACTTTATTGTATTTTCTCACTTAAATAAGATGTATTTCAAACACAAAATAATATAATAAAGATTTGTACCCATCTCTTAAAATGATATTTTGTTACATTTATTTTTGGTATATAAAAAGTTATATAAACATAACTAAAAAATGTTAAAACCCCATCCATAGACACCCTCACAGAAGCACTCAGAATAATGTTTGATTAAACGTCTGAGTATCCCATGGCCCAGTCAAGTCGAGCTATATATTAACCAACACATAGAATCTATTTTTTCCTGTTTTATGTTTATCATCATATCTCATATAGACATCCACTTAACATCCTCCAGTAGTATGTCATGATTACTATTTGCTAATTGGAAAAAAATTATAAAATACTACTTCAGAAGAAAATATTAAAGACAAAGTATAAACTTCTACTTCTTGGGTTCTTTTTATGTGGCATTTGCACTTAATTTTAGTGGTAGAAAACCTTATCAGGGACATTCTGGTTTATAATTTAGAGCCTATCAAAAGATGTATTTCCTGTGAATAAGCCTCAGCTCACAAGGAAAACTGGGTGCATTTGGATTCCAACACAGAAAGTGGATGCAGGCAGGTTTAGATTTGACTCCTGACTCAACGTCCACTTTAGCCAATCATCCTTGGGCCTCAGAGAGACTCAATAAATTTTTTTTTTGATGGATAAATGAATCTATATAATTTAGCTTTCTATTTTAAATTAGGTTGAAAGTGTTGCAAAGATTAAATAAACTTAAATGTGAATATACAGAGACCCTGGCAGACAGTAATGGCTCAATAAATGGTAATAATAATTGTTGTTAGGGTGGTGGTAGCCTTTACTACTCTGAAGCTAACTTTGGCCATTCAACCTTAAGTAGTAGACTAGAATATCTGTGCTAGCATGAATGCCTGGGGATACTGAAAGCCTTATTCAAGTGAATTAAAAAAGTACACCTGTAATGTATTCCAATCAAGAGGTGTCATATATTTGAGCACTTAAGAATTTTTTGTGATAATGGTAAAAAGACAAGATAATTGATAGCCTGAAACATTTTCACAACTTGCATACATGCTTTAAAATGAAATAGGGCTGTTTTGGCCCTACGTGTATATATATATATTTTTATGAGTTTAAAATTTTGTGCTTAAAAGTAATTTAGTTAATATAGCAGTTAGCAGAAAGTATAGTAATAAAAAGAAGAAACTTATTATGGTAGAAAAAATGTATCTAAAATGAGACGATCAGATTGATTGCATTTTCTTAGAAGTAAGACTGGCTTATTTCTTCTGACACTGCTCCAAACCATTATGAGTTCAAATTCTGCTGGGGCAGTATTTGTCGGATATTTGTCAGAGTGCAAACTGAGAGACTGAAATGGAGAGTAGCCAGACCATACATAAAAATAGAATGCTAATCCACAGTCTGCATCAGCCAGTCCAGGATTAAGCCAAACCACCTCTGCAGCAATCAACCCCAAATAGAAGTTATCAGTAAGTGCCAGCTTCCCAAAGTTTTGCTTCCACTTCTAATTTACAGCCAACCAGAGAGAGCCACATATGATCCCCTAACCAATCGCTTAGAATGCCCCCCTTCTAAATTAGCCCACCTCCAGCGTCTGCATTGCCCACAACCTCCAATCACGGCAAACCTGAAACCTTCCATTTCTTTCCACTGTAAAGTCTTCTCACTGCTCCACCTGCCTTTTCAGTCTCTGCCAAGCACAAGCGGTGGTGACTGACTCTCTTGCTGTATAGCAAGCTCCGAATAAAGCTTGTATTCATTTGGGTGGGCTTCATTTATTCCCACAGGACAGAAGAAGAAACTTAACTTCCTATAAAGGACTATATAAAGTCATTTCATGTAAAGAACTCATATAATCATTCAATATAAAGGACTTCGAACAGTGAATAATATTAAAGATTTCCATGTGTCATGTTAATTAGTTACTACTATGTGATTTTGTTTACCTTAGTTTTATGATGCCCTCGTTATTTTATTGCTCTCGGTTCAACCACGTTATCTTAACTTTGTAATAGCTGGAGTGGCAAGTTTATTAGCTACTAAATTCTCAACCATTGTCAGCAGTTTTAAGTGTTATAATAATAATCTCAAAGATAGCTTATTACTGTAAGGCATGGATTGTGATCATTTTACCTGGAGCAGTTAATGTTTAATGGATACTTTCAACAGCTGGCCGTGTTTAGTTTTTAGAAAGCTTTTGAAGAAGGAATGGACTTAAAAGTATATGACTGCCTAGATATTAAAGACCTTCTTAGGCTGTATGCAGGAAGCATATTTAAAATTACTTCTCAACTAATAACATGACTGGTTAACTCACTGTACATGTAAACATTTATAATAACATTGAAATTGTTGTTGTGCTTGAGTATAACACTGGATTAATTTTAAATTGAATGGAAGTTCTAAACAAAGGCAATGAAAATACGAAATCCATGATGGGTATTCCTGTGGATTGAATTGTGTCTTCCCCCCCCAAATTCATATGTTGAGGCCCTAACCACCAGTGTGATGGCATTTAGAGGTGAGACTTTGGGGAGGTAATTATGTTTAGATGAGGACATGAGGATGGAGCAACCATGATGAGATTTGTATTCTTATAAGGAGGTAAAGAGACCAGAGCTCTCTTCATACAGTGAGACTGGCAAGGAAGAGAGCCTGCTCTGGGGAACAGAATTGGCTGACATGTTGACCTTGAACTTCCCAGCTTCCAGACTGTGAGAAATAAATTCCTGGCTTCTCAGTCTGTGTTTTTTTATTATGGCAGCTTGGGCTGACTAATAGATATTTCAAAAATTTACCAAATTATTCAGATATTTCAAATGTTCTGATTTTGACATTCTAATGAATGTTTCAGTTTTCATCCAATAATTTAGTTTATTGAATTTTTTATGAATGCCCCTTTTTTTTGCCTTAAGAGCAAACTCCTGCTAAAATTATTCAATTTGATTGGGCTGATTAAATTTAGATATTAAGATTACTGAAAACCATGAATCTTAAAAGATATTATTTGAATTAGATTCAATATAAAGTGTTAATAATCATGATTAGATAATGAGAAATTTCAGCAGAGTAATTGTTTTCTTTAATAATTAAGGCGTTTAAGGCAATACTGTTTTTTTCATTTATATTTTTGCTTGACTGTATAGGTTTTGGTATGATGTGTTTTTCTTTCTGTACCTTTGTAAATGGTGTGCATTTTCTATTTTGTTCCAAAAGTTATCATGCACTGTTGTTGCTTAATTTCTAAGTAGGTAAGATTATGTTGGTATGGTTTATGTTATTTCCAATTTCGTGCATTTTGTGATGAAAACGTAATATATGATTCTTTCTCTGGAATATACATCATATATGTGTGTATTCAACATTGTTTATCCAATTGCTTTCCTCCTTTTTTATTTATACTAATAAATCTGTTTCTCTATAGTTTTTCTCTTTATCTTAAAAAATGTTTTTAAAGCATTGAACAAGTTGTATTCATTTTTCCTGTAGCTCTTATTTCTTTAATAGTCATGACCTCTATCTTGCCTGTCATAGTTACACTCATGTTTCCCTGCTATACTTGGGGACAAGTCCTCAGCTATTCCCTCACAAGGACTGTGTCCCCTGCTCTCCAGCACCATTCTCCACAAGCTGAGCTCCTAAGAACATATTTACTGTCCTTTTCCACCACAATCTGAGACACTTTCTTTTTCTTTTCTTTTCTTTCTTTTTTTTTTTTTTGGCTGCACCACCACATGGCTTGCGGGATATTAGTTCCCCTACCAGGGATCGAACCCATGCCCCCTGCTGTGGAAGCACGGAGTCCTAACCACTGGACCGCCAGGGAATTCTCTCTTTCTTTTGTCTCTCCTTCACTACACCTTATCTCAGAGTTTTAATTAGGACAGTTTAATACTTTTAATCTCCGATTCTTTGTATATTTTTCCTCTCAATGACAAGAATTACTCTTCAATTTTGATAATTTACATCCATTTGATTTCAAGGATTTCTCCTCAATACTGAGCATCCTTATGATCATTTTTTTTTTTTTTTCCCCTGTACGCGGGCCTCTCACTGCTGTGGCCTCTCCCGTTGCGGAGCACAGGCTCCGGACGCGCAGGCTCAGCGGCCATGGCTCACGGGCCCAGCCGCTCTGCGGCATGTGGGATCTTCCCAGACTGGTGCACGAACCCATGTCCCCTGCATCGGCAGGCGGACTCTCAACCACTGCGCCACCAGGGAAGCCCCTTATGATCATTTTATTGCATTCCTACACAGTGTCTCTTTAATTTCGATCATATATATATGAAATAAGAGATTCATCCCACCCTACCCCCATTATTCTTCTTCTCTTTACCTTCCGGTCTCTTGAGGTTTTTCCCAGATACAATGTTATTGGTTAGATGCAGAACAGGACAGTGTATTTCCTGAAGTCTAGCATATCCACATATATCTTTCTTTCTTTCCACCCACTTCCTCTCATCAGAGGTTAGTATCTCTGCTAGGAATGGAATGACCAAGCTACAATTCTTACTTCTCAATATTCTGTAGGTGGTTTATACTGTCCTGTTGCCAATGTGGCAGATTACTTGCCTGTGGCTGGTCTGATCCTTTTTCCTTTTTTTCCTTTTTTAATTAATTTGTTTCTTCTCTGGAAGCTTGCGAGGGTCTTCACCTTTTAAGTTCTGGAATTTCTCCAAGCTTTTTTCAAAATCATTACCTTTGCCTGGGTTGCTTAGTGAATAATTTTCACCTGCAGGATCAGCTTTTTTCAGCTCAAGTTAGCATGTTTTAGTTCCTGTCCTCTATCTGTTTCTGTCCTTCCCTCCAGAACTTCTACAATTGGCATTTCCTCAGCTCTCTCCTCCAGCCCTCTAGTTTCCAGTATGGTTTTCTGTCTTTATATTTTTGGCTCTGTGCTTTAAGATATTTGTTACACTGTATCATCTAGACCACCAATCCTGATCTCACCTGTAACTGTCCTATTTTTCAACATCTACTGAATATCTTTAGATTTACATTTCTGTAAAGTCTTTTTGAACCATGCTTGAAACTCCCTAAATGCTCACTGTTATTCACGGCCTGGTCTGTCTCTTGTTTGATTGATTGATTGATTGATTTGGGGACTTAATCTAAGGTTACTTTTTTTCTCTCTCTCTTAGCTTGCTCATTTGTTGTAGATGTATTACTGAAACCACAATACTTCTAAGATGGGACTTGAACCCAGCCAAAACTTAGATTGGGAATCGAACCCATGGGCTGGGACTCAAATCCACCCACACCTCAGATTAAGGCTTGAACCCATGATCCCTGACTTAGGAGGGAACCCAAATCCACTGTATTTTAATTGAAACCGCTCACCTGGTGTCAGGATTTACTGAAGCTCAGGTTCTGTTGTCTCAGAAAGAATTCAGCATGAGGCAAAGTGATAGGCAAAGAGTGAGTTTATTAGCATAGGACACTTGTGAGAGAAACAAGCGGGCAGGCAAGGGAGCATCGCCCTGAGAACAACGAGGGCTACATTTTTATAATCCAAGGAAAAGTGGGGAGGGGAGAAGACCATCTTCTTCCTCTTTCTTCAGTAGATGTCAAGGCTTACATCATTAGTTCCTCCTTTGACCCTATACGGTTTAACCGGGACTGTCATGGTGCTATTTAAATCATAAGTATATTTAGTAGAAGGGTGGTACCACATATTAAAATATGGTAATTCATCCCAGGTTTTGGTATAATGTCCCCTTTCACCTAGTTTCTTTCCCCTTTCACATATATTTTTGTCTTGGCTACATGCAGAAATGCCACTCTTCAAGGACCATTGACTCCCTGACTTCATGTAACAGTATTCAGACCTCATATCTGTTGTCTTGTGTTTTAACTATCAGGATTTGTGGCTTGAGTGTGCCTGGTGCTTGGATGGACCTGATCTTCCTTCAGGGTAGTGTAGCTTGTTGCTAGGTTACTGGATTCTTTTCTTGAGTGGTCATTAGCTTCAACAGTCTCCCAAACTCCCGTACAATTCCCTCTCTGCCTTTAATCTCCTAGTGGGATTTCTAAACTATTTAATTATTCTACTCTATCCCTATCAGTACCATGGTTCTTTCCTTGTTTGTTGCCCTTCTGATCTTCTGGGGAACCTCCAGAGGAAATAGCCACATTTGTGGAAGAATTAACGGGATTCTACGGGCCAGTAGTTGATTAGCAGCAGGTTATCATTCCCCATTACAGCACAGAAGGTCCACATTTTCTTCTTTCATCTCTTCTTCCTCTCTTATCTGTAGAAGGGATTGAGACAACCATTTGGCTTCTCAGTTCTTTAGGATTGAGAAGACCAATCTCATATTGGCAGATGGAGTGCACAGAGCTACTTTCACTAGGATATACTATATGAAGAGTCTCTTTTTGGGTATCCCCAATACTGGTTTCCCGGTTCTTACATGGCGCAAATATGAGACAGTCCTGCACCAGTTATTGGTCAAGTACCTCTCATATATTCCAGGTACCAGAAGATACTTGACTCCAAAGAAGTAGATTGATAAGTTGGATCTAACTTGAATCAAATGCTCCAGTGTTTTGGTGGTATATACACTTTTATTTATGTGTCTTTCATTATATGAATGGCCTCTATTTATTGGTTTCCAGAGGAATCTTATTCATCCTCAGAGAACCAGTTCCTTTTTCTCCTTCCATGAAGCCTTTGCCTATCCACAGTGGTTTCTCCTCTGAATATCTCTTGTATTCACCCCCTATTCCTTTAATTTTACAGTTTGAAGACTTAATTTAGTTTCCTGCTTTAACAGTGCTTGCCACGTAGTAGTAAGTTAATACATATTCATCTAACAAACGAGTCTATGCTAACGTAAGTATATTTAATGCACGATCAAATATGGAAAATTAATATGTATCACAACATCTGGTACTGTACGATACTCTTCATAAGCAAAAAAGAGTATCTGTAGATTATTTTGTAAGAAGCAGATAGTGACTGATCACTGGGAGTCTTTTCTTTTAGTGCTACTTCTCCTATCAATTTATTTCTATAATTTTACTAAAATATCCATTGGCAAAATGTATAGCCAAAAGGTGTTGAAACCATCTAAGATCAAATACTGTGTCTTACTCCTCTGTTTTATGGCCAGACCCTACTCAGGGTAGGTTTCTGATTGACAAATGTTACTGTGCGTAAGAATAACCCAGAGGCCCTGTTAAATGAAGGTTCATTTCCCCCCCTTCTTGAAAGTCTAATTCAGTAGATGTGAGGTGGATCTCAAATACCTGCATCTTTAAAAAGCACCCTAGGAGGGGCTTCCCTGGTGGCGCTGTGGTTGAGAGTCTGCCTGCCAATGCGGGGGACGCGGATTCGTGTCCCGGTCCGGGAGGATCCCAGATGCCGCGGAGCGGCTGGGCCCGTGAGCCATGGCCGCTGAGCCTGCGCGTCCGGAGCCTGTGCTCCGCAACGGGAGAGGCCACAGCAGTGAGAGGCCCGTGTACCGCAAAAAAAAAAAAAAGCATCCTAGGTGATTCTGAATTAGGTAGGTCACCCAAAACCAACACTTGGAGACAACACTGGTTAAATGCCTCAATGAATATTGGTTGAAATGAATTAATTCATCTAAGGAGTTTCATCATTTCATAATGCATTATTCTTTAAGAGATGATCTAAAGATTTCTTCCCTTAAAAGTGATTTTTTTTAATATTTAATTTCTCTATTTATGAAAATATAACTGACTGAATTCCCAAGTGAAATATGTCAGGTGACTGATGTTGAGAAATTTTATGGAAAGCTGTAAAGGAAAAAGAGCAATATGAAATGTCCAGAACAGACAGATACAGAGTCAGAAAGTAGATTGGTGGTTTCCAGAGGCTGGGAGGAGGGAGGAATGGAGAGTGACTATTTATGAGTATGGAGTTTTGGGGAATGAAAATGTTCTAAAATTAGATAGTGATGGTGGAACGGCTCTGTGAATATACTAAAAACCGCTGAATTGTGCACTTTAAAAGGGTGAGTTTTATGGTATGTGAGTTATAATTCACATACTATTTGTATATTCTCAATAATGCTATTATTACAAAAGAAAATGAGTAAGTCTAGTAAATTATATAAAGATTAAAAAATAAAATGGAAGAACAAATGAACAACCATGCGCTTACGTCTACCTCTTTTTAGTTGTAAAGCTGAGACCTTTGCAGAAGGCATTCTTATAAAGAACTCTTATGGGTCTGAAGGGAATTTTGTATTCCAATCTGATTGTGAAGGTTTCTTAACAAACTGTCAGTAGAGCTCAAATATTAAATGAGATTATGCACATTGTGATCAGAAGGAAGAATTGCATTTACCATGTAAATAAGCCAAAAGTGCATTGAGTGCATGTGCGCGCGCGCGCGCGCACACACACACACACACACACACACACACACACACACGTGTCGTGTGTTCTCGTGGTCCTGTAGAGAAATATGGAAACAGAAAAATCCCATCCAGTTTATCTGTGTAAAGATAAAAACTGAAGTCAGTTTCTTAAAACTTTACTATTTCCTTTTGGTTTATCTGATTTTTATCTAGTCTCTTAAAAGGTAAGAATCTACCTTCCTTTCCTGGTTTGCCCTTAGCATTAACCAGAAGATTCAGAAACCCATAACTTTTCTTGTATCTTGACAATGAGTGGCAGAAAGAGCAGAAAGGAAGGATGTTTTCAAGCAAGGATTGAGCAAAGGTAACAATTTTCCTTTGTTACCAGGCATCTTCACTGACACGGAGAGTTTTTTTTCTTTCTTTTTTGTGAATTTGAGAGACAGCAACTGTAGAAAAAGGGCTAGACATTCTTTGAGATTTATCTTTTTTCAAAATTGGTAATAAATGTTCAAAAGATGCCACAAGCCAACCAAAATTATGAGTGACAGAGAGAGACATGCTAGATTTCTTTTTAAAGTTTGTTCAGCTATTTTTCCTGTTGTAAAGATGGGACTGATGTCTTCTGATCTCTTTTTATGACTGAGCTGAAATAAGAAATATCAAGATTTATTAAATAACCAACATATTTGGATGGGAAGAACAACATAGGTAATATTTATCTTATTCATTATTACAATTTTACTTTAAGGTCATATAGTTTTCAAGTGATCCCATCAGTATAGTAAATTGAATTTGTAGAGCCCACACAACCAGTTTAGTTAAATTAATCCCCAAATCTCAAACACTGACATTTTGATACTGTTTGAAATTTCCAGCTTAATTAAATAGACCTTCCAAAATAAGAGGATAATTCCCTTGCTTCATTTGATACTTTATACACACACACATATAGCTTATCACATAGTTTTCAAAATATTTAAAATAACACCCTCTAGTTTATATTTATTCCAAGGTTTCTATAACCTATCGCAGTTTCTGTTTCTATACAACAGAGCAAAAATTAACTTATTTCACTGTATGGTCATGAAGAACAGCTGGTAACCTTGACTGCCAAACACCCCACAGCTAGAAGCTGCTAAAGACGGCTTTGATGGTACAGGTTGTAACTTCCAACCCGACACATAATACACTCTCTCTGCTGAATAAATGCCTGTGTTCTTATTCATAATTATACTCAGTTCTGTTAGCGACATTTTTAATACCCACCCGGATTCACTGGAGATTTGATTTGATGTTCAATTCTTAAATTATCAGCAGTAACCTCAAACTAAAAAGTGCAGGCTGAGTAGAAAAGTCATAACCAAAACTAAATTTTACATCTGCCTTGTAGAGTGTCACCCCAGTCATCAGACTCTGGTAGTTCCTCTGGCACTACATCTTCTCTCTCATCCAAGGTAATTGCCCATCTGCTCCCACATCTTTTGATCCAAAATGACAGATATGGGATTTTTAAAAGCTATACACTGCTATAGTTTCTATATACAGTGCACTTATCTAGACGGAGTAAGATATACACTGTAGTCTGGTCTGGGAACCACTGTTTACTTTTAGATCCCGCACACAAAAAAGAAATGGGTGGAGTTTGCTTTTTTATCGTTTTTAGTCTGAGTGTGCTAAGAAAGACTCCCTTGACGCAAAGATAGTAGAGAGCTAGACTCAGACATTATGTGTTTCCGTTTTCACATTTGTTGATGGGCATGTAAGAGGTACACAAAAGTGACAGACAACAGTCATTTGTGGAATGACAATTATTTTTATGTTTATAGTCTAATAGCAAACAGTGTCTCAGCAGATTTTGACATGGAGTATTATGGAGGCAGGAGTGATACTTAACACACTTCATAATCTTAAAATTAGGAAAAGTTTTGAGTAGACCACCTAGAAGAACACCAGCCTTTGATTCACTGGCTGCCTACGAGATGGGTACAGTGGATTTAACACTTGGATACTTGCTATATTTAGTCATCTCTGAAACTGCATATAATTGCTTTGGCATGTAATTCCTGCTTTTTTGGTCAAAAGATATACTACTCTTTTGGGATAAATGTATATAATGGTTTAGCCATTTTACTAATATCATCAGTAAGAAGCTAATCCTAGAAAAATCATTTTGGTGATAGTATAACTAAAAAAATAAAAGGTTCCAAAAAAGAAGATAAAGTAGTTTGAAGGAAAACAGCTCTGTTGTTTTGTTGGGTAGAACAAGAATGTCAAGGAAACTACTTGATAATATTTGTGAATTGTTCTAACTCTAAGTTACACCTATATAACATATCAGAAAATTTTATTTGTAATCTTTATTACCCTCACCTTTCTCAATTCTCCCCTCTACTAAGGAGGGTAAGCCCTGGAAACTTACTCAGACATACTTTCCAGCAGTATTCCACATAGATTTTATTAACAAGAGACATTTGGCATTTGAGAAGCTATTAATCTCCAGCTTCTACGTGGTGCCTGATTAGATTAATCAATCCTATTCTGGAATCCAAAGCATCACATAGAACGTGTGAAACGAGAGGGTAAGTAGGCTCCTCCTCCCGGATATTTACATCACACCAATAACGTATTTTCAGAAATTGTGAGCTTATGTTCTGAATAGGTAGATACACTTGTTTTCTGTAAGATCCTTGAAAATTCAAGTGAACCTAGTGGAGGAGGGAAGCTCTAGAATTGCCTAAGGTAGTCAGAATTTAACAAGTGCCTGAGGGAATCTGACTTTCTACCTTGAGCTTATACTATCCCAGGAAATGAAAATATAGCTGGAATCCTAATTAAAGATGACTCCTGACAGCTGTTCATAAGCAAGAGTTTATTTTAGTTTCTGATAACAGAAACTGTAAAAGTAAAGTGACAACATTTTTGTTTGAGACTGTCACTTAAAACTTTGCTACTAAAGCGGATCAGATATGCTACCCTCAAATATGCCACACTGGAATGTGGATTACTGTGAGCTGAAGGCAATTGAGAATTGACAGATTCAGAAGGAAGTCTTCTTGGGGCTTCCCTTATCTTACTAAAAGCAGAAACTTCTGAGAAATAAAGACTGCCATAAATCCCCTCTCCAGGGGAACTTTATGGCCATGGAGAAGACAGAGTCAGTACTGAGATGATTCTGCACAAACAAAATAAACAACCTTAAAAAAATAACCCTTATCTTCCATTAACTTCCCCATATATTTACCTTCCCACAACTTATTGTCCCTAGAAGCCCAAGCCGCCTTTCTTTTATTTAGTCACTTCTTCAGAATATATCACTGTTTGTTAAAATGGTATGTAAGCTCTCATGTCTAACCATCTCTTTGGATTTTCACTTCTTTTCTGTGAAGTCCCCGTACATTAAAAAAAAATTAACATCAGTGAAATTTGTATGCCTTTTCTCCTGTTAATCTTTTGTCAATTTAATTTGTAGACTTCAGTCATTAAATCTAAAATGGCATAGGAAATGTTTTCTTTTCCTACATTACCTCCATAGAAAAAAAGTGACTAATAATATTTTCCCCTTTTGCAAGACAAAAAATTATAAGATGAGACAAAGTGACTTTCAGGCTTTTGATGGAGTTGGGAATAAAATTATTCATGAAATGTGGAAAGTAAGCTTATTTTCTAAGTCCCTAGTTAGTTGACTCAAGAATCCAATCTTGACCCTATAATCCTTATTCCATAAATTCTCATTTCTAGATTTTTATGGATTGGGATAAAGTCATGGCTGCCCAGGGCTTACTTATTCTGCTATTGCAACTCAGTGCAAGGTATAATATAGTGATAGAAGGGGAATACTGTTGGACATATTTTTAGTGCCAATTCAGATCTGATATGAAATTTTAATTCTGATGTTCATTAATGTATTTTGCATGACTTATTTTATTGTTTTTCCTGTAAAACATAATTTTAAAAAAGATTTTGCTTCTATTATGGCCAATTACAGTAACCAATCAACTTTGAAAACACAAATCAACCCAAACTTAAATAATGGCTGAGTGGATTTTTTAGGATATTTGTATATTTAAAGCTTTCTATATTTATTGCTGTCTATAAGGTAGAAGTAAGCATTGTCTGCTCAAATACTCTGTCAAGTTTTTTTTCCCTTCCTGAAAATTCTAATGTGAAGCTTCAGCTTCTAAACTTTTCCCTCACAGTCAGAATAAAACAAAGCAAATGAAAAGACCTGTAACAATGCTTCACACATAGCAATGCTTCAATAAATACTTAATTGTTTATCATTCGTATAAAATTTAAATTATTTTAAAGCTGTGGATATATCATCCTTTTTAAAATTTTTGCAACTGCCTTAATTGCTTTGATATAGTAGATACTCCAACATTTATTTTGAATTGGAATAAATTATAATTTGTTTAGCTGAATACATTCTATTTTATTACATAAGAAATGTTCAGTGTTCATATGAATATGTTCTTTTTGTTAATTTGCAGTTTTATGTCTATTTTTCTTCCTTTTCTTCATTGGAACATACTGCTATGTTAATGGGAACAACTGCTGATTTTTAAGGATAAGAGAGCTTTCTTCAATGTATATTATTTGGTTGAAAAATATGTTATATAGGAACAACTAAGTGAAAACAGATAAAATAATACTAATAACCACATCCACATGACCTCAGGACCTTCAAGATGTTACATTTCGGGCTTCCCTGGTGGCACAGTGGTTGAGAGTCCGCCTGCCGATGCAGGGGACACGGGTTCGTGCCCCGGTCCGGGAGGATCCCACATGCCGCGGAGCAGCTGGGCCCGTGAGCCATGGCCGCTGAGCCTGCGCGTCCGGAGCCTGTGCTCCGCAACGGGAGAGGCCACAACAGTGAGAGGCCTGTGTACCGCAAAAAAAAAAAAAAACAAAGATGTTACATTTCAGTCACTTCACTCTACCTATGAGAAGACTAGATGAAAGAATTGTTAAGAATTTGATCTGGAGTCTGTTCAAGAAAAAGCTCTTTAATTTCAAACATTTTGCCATTCTTTGAATGTATGTGGACAGATGCCCAGAATTTATGGCCTTTTGTTTGCCATCTATGGATTTTGGGTGTTCAAGGATACTTGTTTTGGGGAAATGGAGAGCTGAACTGTTCTGGTTAGGATTGTAATGGTTTAGAGCTGGTGGCCAGAGAAAAGGGAAAGAGACAAAGAAGAGTGTAGTACATGAGAACCAAGAAAAGGCAAATTCCCATGGTAGCACATGGCCAGTGAGTTTGAAAACAATGAACTCCTTGAGGTCAGGGGTTATGTCTTATTCATCTCTTTATCTTTAGTGCCTAACCAAGTGCTGGTCATTGCCTAGGACCTAAGTAAATGTTTGTTGAATTGAATCAATTGAATTAGTTTAATGCAGTTATACAATGGCCCTACTAGGTCAGGAATATTCCCTGTTTACATATGACGATATCAAGGCTCAAAAATTTAGTTAACAGAGGCAAAATTGGGAGGAACTGGGATTTGAATATAGTCTTCAGTAATCCAGAACCAGTAATATTTCCACTATACCAAGATTTTTCATAAAATGTTTTCAGTCCTATGATAAAGTTGACCAAAAAAAGGGTTCTATGATTACAGATATTTGGGAAAACCCACATGCAGTGTTGCCTCTCCTGCAATTTCATAAAGCTTATTAAAATCTCTGATAAATCTTTTAATTAAGCAATTGTTCTAACTTTGTTTTTGTCAGCATTTCTTAAAGGTGGTTTATTGCAGTTTTCATCTCTTTTTTTGCATTATTTATTTATTCATTTATTTATTTGCAGTACGTGGGCCTCTCACTGTTGTGGCCTCTCCCTTTGCGGAACACAGGCTCCGGACGTGCAGGCTCAGCGGCCATGGCTCACGGGCCTAGCCGCTCCGCAGCATGTGGGATCTTCCCGGACCAGGGCACGAACCCGTGTCCCCTGCATTGGCAGGTGGACTCTCAACCACTGCGCCACCAGGGAAGCCCTTGCATAATTTATTTTTAAATTTAATTTTTATTTTATATTGGAATTTAGTTGATTTACAATGTTGTGTTGGTTTCAGGTGTACAGCAAAGTCATTCAGTTATACATATACATATATCCATTCTTTTTCAGATTCTTTTCCCATATAGATTAGTACAGAATATTGAGTAGAGTTCCCTGAGCTATACAGTAGGTTCTTGTTGATAATCTATTTTGTGTATAGTAGTATGTATATGTTAATCCCAAACTCCTAATTTATCCCTCCCCCAGTTTTAATATCTCTTTTAACTGAGTTATTTTTTGAAGGGTCGGAGGAAGATTTCAGGAAATGTTCACTATCCATCATAGTAAAAGAAATTATAGCACTAGTTAAAAACATGATGAAATATCTTAGTCACTACATTCTGGAAGAAAATTATTTTAGCTTACAGGAAGCTATTAAGAGAGTATAAACTAGTGGCTTGTAAGATTTCAGTACTTGTAAAGGTGTTTATGTAGAGCTTCATTAGCTCTCTACTTTTATATATCCTAGAATGATAGGACCTAAAATTGGAAACATACATTTATAGCATCTACTACTTCCCTGAAATAAAATAAACAGAAGAAATGGATCCTTTAAAAACATTGTCCAAATATTTGTCATTTAATTATAAACTTTGATACTTAGAATTGCAAAATCTTTTTCCATTTAGGGAGTTTATTATAAGTGTTGTATCATGCATTACTGCTTCCTGTCTTAAAGTTCAAACAGATTCAACTGAAGTTGAAGTATAAATACTACAGTCTTTAAAGGAGGTGGTTGGAAGTGAATTAATTGACTCTCAAGTAAATAGGCAGGCTGTGGAAATTGTATCTTATAAATGACTAGTTCTGTGGAAGATGTCAAACTAAAGTATTCTCTTTTCTAGATAAGATGTTTGACAATCACAGGCATATATCCCTGTTATTGATAGAGCTTTGGCGAGAGAAATAAGATATACTCGTAATGAAGTGTTAATATAACCCATCTAATGTTAACACCAAACAAAGTCATGATGATTACTTTTGTTAAACTGATTTGGAATAAGATAGCTTATATTAATAGAGGTCAGGCAAACCAGACAAAACATATATTAGCATCCTGGCATTTTCATTACACCATATATAAATTTTTCCAAAGAAAACCTATCATTTTTATAAAACCTTTCCAGGTTAGAAAGGAAAATGCAACTCACATTAAAGGAGAACATATTATTTTCTTAATAAAACATACTCATTGATTCCTTAAATATGTACATTAAATGTTTATCATGTGCAAAATTGCTCTATTGTAGGAACTGAGGAGTGAACAAGGGAGATTAATAAACAGATATTGATTGAGCAGCTATTACTTTTAACATCTTTTATTGGAGTATAATTGCTTTACTTTGTTGTGTTAGTTGCTGCTGTATAACAAAGTGAATCAGCTATATGTATACATATATCCCTATATCCCCTCCCTGTTGCGTCTCCCTCCCACCCTCCGTATCCCACCCCTCTAGGTGATTACAAAGCACGAGCTGATCTCCCTATGCTATGCGGCTGCTTCCCACCAGCTAGCTATTTTACATTTGGTAGTGTATATATGTCAATGCCACTCTCTCACTTCGTCTCAGCTTACCCTTCCCCCTCCCTGTGTCCTCAAGTCCATTCTCTACATCTGCGTCTTTATTCCTGTCCTGCCCCTAGGTTCTTCAGAACCATTTTTTGTTTTTTTAAGATCCATATATATGTGTTAACATATATTTGTTTTTCTCTTTCTGACTTACTTCACTCTGTATGACAGATTCTAGGTCTATCTACCTTTCTACAAATAACTCAATTTTGTTTATTTTTATGGCTGAGTAATATTCCGTTGTGTGTATGTGCCACATCTTTATCCATTCATCTGTCGATGGACACTTAGGTTGCTTCCATCTCCTGGCTATTGTAAATAGTGCTGCAGTGAGCACTGTGGTACATGACTCTTTGAATTATGGTTTTCTCAGGGTATATGCCAAGTAGTGGAATTGCTGGGTCATATGGTAGTTCTATTTTTAGTTTTTTAAGTAACCTCCATACTGTTCTCCATAGTGGCTGTATCAATTTACATGAGCAGCTATTACTTTTCAGTTTAATGTCAAAGAAAGAAAACAATTTCCTCTACTGTTCTAGGTTCTTTTGTCTGGTCTAAGAACTAAATTGTCATGAGACAGATGAACAGGAGAAAATCAAATTTAACTTTGTACGCACGTGGGCTTCATAAGAAAATGGGGCCTAAGGGCAAGTTAGGCAATTGAGGCTTATATGTCATCTGAGAGGAAAAGGGGTTAGGAGTCTGGGATTTCCAAGGGGAGGAAAACAATTTATAGGAAGATGAGGAAAACAAATTTTGGGTAAACAAATGTTTGCCATACTCTGCAGAGACAACTGGACACAGAGAGGACTTTGACAGAACAAGCCTTGCTAAGTTCTCCCCAGTCTACCACATCTAACTCACGTTCTTTGTAGTTAGCTCTGGTGACAGCTCTCTTCCTGGGGTTGGCCTCCTATCTAAATTGTTCTAGGCAGTTCAGGGGAGGAGGTAAAAGCTCTTCCTGAGCCTTTTGTTTCTTTAAAAAAAAAAAAAAAAAACCAGCCTAATATAACCATCATGCCAAAGAGACACATTTTGGCAAATTTTATTCTCCTACAATGTATTGTTACTTTTGTGATGCCAAGAGTCATATTCAAAACACATCCAAGAGGTTTGGTTGCAACCCAATAGATTACCAACATGTTACCAACTCAATAAATTATTTTTGATAGATGAAACATGAAAAGGTGAAAACAACACATTATGTTGTATTCTAACAACCTAAGAATGCAAAGAATAATTATTAAGGAATTCAGGATAGTGAGCTATCAAAGTGGATTGGAACACAGGAGAAAGACTCAGATAGAAGAGGGGCTTTACTTGGATTTCAAAGATGAGAGTAGTTTGTTTGTTTCTTTGTTTTTTTTCTTTAATGGGAAGTAAGAAAAACATTAGAAGACCAGGACTAATGCTTAAAACAGAAGCATTCAGAGATACAAGTAAAGGTGGAATATTGGAGTAAGGGGAGAGAGATAGTAAAGATGATTGCCGATTTGATGGGACAGAAAGATACCGAGATGGATTTACTGTATAGCACAGGGAATTATATTTAATATCTTGTAATAACCTATAGTGAAATATAATCTCAAAAAAAACTGAACCACTTTGCTTTACACGTGAAACTAACACAATATTGTAAATCAATTATACTTCAAAAATAAAAGCTAAAAAAACCCAAAACAAAAAAACCTTGCCGCTCCAAAATATCTCTCTGGCATACAGATTATTTTAAGCTAAAAACAATCAAGGCCCAAAAACTCAGAAAGAAACTTTGACCTTCCCCCTAACTGCCTAAAGAATGAAGATAGAGGACCTGTTCCAGGAAAGGAGCTATCACCATAGGTAACTATATTATGAGCCAAATGAAGTAGACAGGGAGAAACCTAGCAAAGTCTGTTTGTTAAAATTCTACTCTGTTTCCCATTGTCTCTGCATGAACCAGAAAACGTTTGTTCACCAAATATTTGCTTTTCCATCTCCATGTCAATTGCCTTTCTCCCCTTTGGCGTCCTAAACTGCTACCCCTAACATCCTCTTCGGTCTTTAGCTGAAGACGTTATGTAAGGTGAGGGTTTCAGCCATTTTGGTAAGTTAACTCATGTATATGTGTTATTAAACTTCGTTTGATTTTTTTCCTGTTAATCTGTCACATGTCAATTTAACTCTTAGAGCAGTCAGAAGAACCTAGAAGGGTAAAGGAAAATGTCTTTCTCCCTGACCACTTCATTTTTCCTTGATTTTTATGGCTTGTTTCTGGGTTACTAATGTTTTATCTCAGGATATTATGATCCTTTTATAGGTGAGGAAATGGAATTGTGTGGAAGTTAACTAATGTGCACAAAGTTTAAATAGTGAATAATTTGAGCTACTATTCAAAGCCAGGTCTGTAAGCTTCAGAGCTTGAGCACTAATCCAATATATTATATAGCAGTCAGTCAATGAAACTTCGTTTAATTTAAGTGAATGTTACTACCTGAGAATCAAAGTGCCAAATTCTAAGCTGAAAGGATTAATGAAGTTAATTCAGAATTTGAGAGAAAGGCAGAATGATTATAATGAAACTTGAGTCTCTTCAAAAATGCTGAACCATGTTATTTGTGTGTGACTGCAAAATAAAAAGAATATTTATGAAACAATAGAATAAACAAAATAAAATATAGTTATACACTGTGTGATAAATATAAAAAGTACTATAGCAAGAACATTCAGTTTATTATTTAGAAATTCTATGGCAGGATGGCTTGGCCTCTATTTCCCATATATTTCACATATGTTTTAATGTAATGTCCTACATTTCCCACTGGCCCTACCAATTGGTAGCCTAGAAGCTTTCACATCTTACAGTGCATTGCTGGTTTAGGAACAACTGCCTGGTAAGCCAAGTGGCTTACAAGGGCACCCATGTTGAATAACACTCTGACCACTACCCTAGACAAGAAGGAGTTAGCTGCCTGAATAGTTTCATCAGTAAGTGCATTTTATGCTATTATTGTAAGTGAGGTCTGAGCTACATTGCATCTGGAAAGTGTTAGGAAAGAGAGATAAGTTGTCACTGATGATATTTTTCCGATTCACCATGTGTGTGCATGAGGATTCTGTTGCCTGTTAATATGTCTCACATACTAGTAGAAAAGAGCAAAAGAGAAGCTAGGAGTACAGCGTGGAGTTCTCTCTAGTCCTTCCTGGATTGTTTCAGTGCAACTATTAACAATAATCATTGCTAGAAATGAAAAAAATCTGGGGCAAGTACAAACGGGGACATGATGCTGGGACAACAGTTAAATTGGGGCTGTTGTGAGCAAACTATGATTTATGCATGGTCAGGTTAGCTGATGACACCAGAGTATTCCAAAGTGTATGCAGAAATGTCTCATGCATGTCTCATGATTTTTTTCATGTAATAGGATGGGGCTAGTCTCATTTGATGTTTTGTTTTTCAAGTTCATTAAATGATATATAATCTATTATTATTCTCCATTTCGTCCCTCAAGAGTTTTATCTTCTTCAGTGGAGAAAGCACACATTTAATTTAAATCCACCAATATAGAATTCGAAGCATTAAGATAAACCAATTAATTCAGTGCTTAAGAATAGACAAAGTGACTAATAATATCAGCTTCTGAAAAATGTATAAATTATAACACTGTCTTTGCAGGACAATTTCACAATATATGATCAAGTTGAAAATGTGTATATTTTTCATGCAAAGACTGGGGTTCTTGCTGTGTATGCCGAGACATATTTATCCATTAACACAGAGGCTCTTTCAAAGTTTTTGATTAAAGATACAATATGATAATTTATTACAAAATTAATTAAATGAAATCTTCTAAATGAATTATGTAAGCTATATGTTATTTTCAATGAAAACACAGCCAGTGTAAATTTTTCAGTGAAAAATAAGTACATTATTGTAAATATGGACAGACCCATTTACCAGAAAGCTAATGAAGCATAATATGCAGGACCCTTCACTTGAAGGGCTGTCCAGTGCTTGGATCTGCCCCTGAAAATACGTATGTGATGTTGTAGTAAAGCTTTTCACAAAACAAAGACATGTCTGTATGTTCATGTCTATATACATATATTCTACCAAACAAGTCAGAAAGATTATACTCTAAATGCATAAGAATGATTATTTTTAGAGTTGGGAAGTAACTTTCAGAGCCTGGGGTTGAGACTGGAAAAGTTTGAAGAAGATTTAACTTTATATACATTAAAATCTTCTGTAGAATGAGTATATATTATTGTATGATTTATGCGTTTGAAATAAAAATGTTAATTTTAGATATCCAAAATACAAAGAAAATATGTGGCAGAATTTTATTTTCTTGTCAGGTACAGAAAAAGGATATCAAGTCGGTAGAAAATATTATGAAAAATAGAATTGTGACTTAAAGGATAGTTGGAAAGTCTGCAACATACTTCTGAAGGAAGCTACAGAGAATGAAGATGGAGATAATAGTTTGAAACGAAATTCAAAAGGATGAAGTCTGAGAATGTTTCTAATAAGTAGATAGGTGAGTTTTCAGCTTGGAAGTAACCTACAAGGACTAAGGGAGAACGAATTCTCCTCCTGAATCTTGAAACCCTCCCTTTGTCATGCTGTGCAGTCCCTCCATTTAGCGGAAGAGTGTACTTCCTACCTCTGGACTCTGTATTTGACCATGTGTCTAGCTTTGTCCAGTTGTATGTGTGCAGAAGTGAGAGTGTTAGGTCTGGGTCAACCTGTAGCTCAGTGCTGTGTCTTGCCAAGTCTTAACTAGGTCAGCTGATCCCAAGACTACCTGTAGATTCATGAGTATGAATGAATGTTCTTTTAAACTACTGAGTTTTGGGGTTGATTATTTTATACAGCAATAGCTTGACTAATACAAGTGCCATATAGTAGGCTTGACATAAAGGATAATAGAGCTATATCTTTAATCTAGAAAGTTATGCATGGTAAAATACTCTTTAAGAATGTGGGCAGAATAAAAGAGACTAAAATGCCCAAAGACATTAAAACTACTACTACTACTATTACTAAAATAAAGGATGAAATAATAATTGTATGTTTTAAGTATCATGTAAGTGAAAATCTAACAATTTCAGCACAAACTGATAGGGAAAGTGCTTAATCACAATTGGAAAAGTCCTCCAAGAAAATTCAACAATAATGACTTTAAGTGAGTTAATATTTGCAAAGTGCTGACAAGAGTAATCTGGACCATAGTAAATACTCTATAAGTAAAATATTTTCAAAATAATCTTATAGAACTTTGAGAACATATTTACTATCACATTGTTGATTTGAACATAAGCCTACTGGAGATTGATCACAGAAATACAAAGTATTAAGTATATAGTTGAACATTATCAAAAAACTTAATCTGATAAGTACAGAGCATTATATGCAGTAGATAGAATTATATATTTATTTCAAGAAAACATAAGACATTTAAAAATTTATTATATTTAAAGTTACTAAGGAAGCCTCACCTAATGTCAAAGAAATGATACATGCAGACCACTTTCTCTCACTACAGTTAAGATACAATACAATATGAAAGTATGAATACCTCATATATTTTGAAGGAACAAGTTATTTAAAAGAACCCATGGATTAGTGTGGATGTCAAAATGGGGTTTAAGACTGAAGAAAAATAAAATATTGCGTATCAAAATTTGTGAGGTTTATTCAGTGTATTTAAAGATGAATATATATGAATATACATGAATACGAATATATATGAATATGAATATAAAGAGGATATATACTCTTAAAGAATATGAATATATATATATATATATATATATATATATATATATATATATATACACACACACACACACACATATATACTCTTAAAGACAGTGAGTGACGTGGCGGGTTTGTGGTAGCTGTGGGAAGGACTTTTGGTTGATCAACACATCCAGGAGGAGATCCCTGAGCAGAGTGCGGCAGGTCCTGTTTGAGGCCATCCAGGAGGCTGGGATGGAGGGGAGGCAGTGCAGTGGTGAGTGGGAGTAGACAAGCCACAGATATCCAGGGCTTGATCATGAAGCATCTATAGGTCCTGATAAGGACCTAGAATTTTATTCTAGGGGCAATGGAAAACAAAAAGACGGATTTGAGGAGAAGGATAACGTGATATCTCATGCTTTTTAAAGGATCACTCTGGATGCTGCAAGGAGATGGAATTGTAGGGTGCCAATCATGGAGGCCGGGAGAGGAGTTTGGAGGCTAGTGCAGGAATCCTGGTCTATGATGACCCAATCTTTGCCTGTCCTCCCAGCTTGACCTCACAGTTATCTCTGAAATCTATTACTCACTTGAATAAAAAGGCATTATTTGAAGGCTATTGGTAGAATGTCCCCCCTCCCCTTCCTTTCTAAAGGCCAAATGTTCCTGGCACGTTTTATACGAATTTTATTCTCATAATTTAATCATTTGACTTGTCTTTCTTTGAAACCTCTCCAAATTACG
Source organism: Stenella coeruleoalba (assembly GCF_951394435.1). NCBI lineage: Eukaryota > Metazoa > Chordata > Mammalia > Artiodactyla > Delphinidae > Stenella > Stenella coeruleoalba. Next base: position 75,441,687 of record NC_137162.1, on the reverse strand, counting down.
TACATTTGTCTAAAATAGTGGCGTCCAAAAATAAAACCAGGGCTTCCAGAGTGTCCGAAGTAAGATCAAGACAGTTAAGCGCAGGATACATATTTTTCTGTTGAAGCTAATATATTCTGATGATTCATACCATTGTCTTTTTTATCGAAGATTCTTTTGCTGGTGGCTTTATAATGTGTACAAAGGAACTGGTCATTTGAGAAGTTTGTCCATAGGAAAGCTGTTGTCTTAGGTCGGGGTTCCTAAGAAATAGACTCAGGGAGATTGTGTGCAGGAGGTTTATTCTGGAGTACTTTTGTTAGCACTTGTAACACTGTAATGGAGTGAAAGAAACAGGACTGGGCTGATGGAGAATCTAACCTGCAATAAAATTAAAGCAAAGGTCTCAGCAATTTCAGAACTGCTCTAATTTGAGACAATATCTGGTCTTCATCCTTCTGTATTCACCAGTCACTGCATGCTGGGTGTCCCTGGATGGAGTTATAACCTTGACCATGGCAGCCCCCTTTGCCCTACCCAGAAAGGGACTGAGGCATGAGCCTTCTCATTCACCAGCTGGTGAATGAATACCCTGGGCTTGAAGAGGGGTTCTGGGCATCCTCTATGGCTGCTTACTGATTTGTAGTTCCAAGCAGTCGTGATAAATAGCGCTTATCCTTTGGTGTGTCTCATCATTCCAGAGTTGTTACTCTAAATCTGACTGTGACAAATTGCTCTGCTTAACTGTCCATTCCTTACAGCCAGCCAAGATTCAAGCATCATCCTCATCCCTTCTGCAGATGCCTTCTTTCTAACCACATCTTGTGCTGTGTGTCGAATGTAGCACTTCTACTTCTCTGAACTGTGCTATGCTTTGATTCTGAAATTATAAAATGGGACCAAAAGCCAGGAAAGCAGTCAAAGCTCTTTCTACAGTAAAACAGTGCATCCAACAATATAGAGAGTACCTGTTCTATCACACTCATGTTTATTTTGCCATGCTTCCAGCAATTTTCCTGAACGCAGGAAACTGTAATTGTCCTAATAGTCCTGAATTCTACAATTGGCATTTCTTATTACATGCTTATTGTAAAGCGTGGTAAGAGAAGAGGCAGAATAGAGAGGATTATGGACAGTAGTTTACCCCTGAGCTGCTGTTGGGAATAGCAAGGGATCACTCCAGCAGCCTGCAAAAGTGGTTTAACCTTTATTTACATTGCTTTGAGCATAGATTGTTAATCTTTGAGGAAATGAAATGTTGACATTCTTTTGCCTTATTTTGGATACTAAGGGCAAACTTGCAAACTTCTTCGTTATTTCTATGGAAATAAGGAAAAACAAAGAAGCACAATTAATTCCTAAACAAAGGACTTTTAAGTGAGAGATAGTATTTATCCTCCATGAGTGCAAATAGGAATAGGCTGTAGTGACATTTTCATAGCTTACTTACTAAAAATTGTCATTATTTTTCTGTTTCATAAAATCCTTTAAGAAGAATATCTCATTAAATATTGGTGTTCAGGGCTTACCTGGTGGCACAGTGGTTGAGAGTCCGCCTGCCGATGCAGGGGACACGGGTTCATGCCCCGGTCCGGGAGGATCCCACCGGGAAGATCGCACATGCCGAGGAGCGGCTAGGCCCGTGAGCCATGGCCGCTGAGCCTGCGCGTCCGGTGCTTGTGCTCCGCAACGGGAGAGGCCACAACAGTGAGAGGCCCGCGTACCACAAAAAAAAGAAATATTGGTGTTCAGAGTGTCAGGCCTGATTTTTGTATTTTCCTAAGCATCTCCCATCACATACAACTAGGAAAAAAGGATCACTCTCTCCTTTGAATTCATATGGCAGTTGGGATTATGAGTCAGTATCATATATCAGTAAGAGCAGTCTACTGGTCAACAGAAAACTGGGTGTGAGTTTGCGTTCTCCATTTATTTTTTAAATGAGTTGAGCAAGGTAGTGTGGAAGAAGATTATCCAGGGCACAATAAACTTATGCCTTTTTTTGTAATACTGTGACATGAGAAGAACTCCAAAGCAGTGTCCTATCTTGGAATAGAAAGGTGGAGTTTTTATACAGTTTTAGGCAGATGCATAAGCTGAAGTTCAGCTAGTTTTAGGAATAGTTGGTCAAAATGGTTTTTGGAAAAGGCAGGAATTACTCTTGCAGTTCAGAAGTTAACGGAGAGTTCAGGTTTAGCAGGAAGGTGGAGCAGGGGCTGTAGTGGTAGCTAATCATGTACAAAAGTGGAGGGAAGGAAAAGCTGAGGGGTCAAAGAAATGCTAGACCCACGGGAGAAAGTTTTAGTTTTACAAGGTCTCTTCTGGGCCGTCCTCTTGGTCTGCAGGGGAATTGTGGCTCTGCTCTGACTCTAAAGCAGTTACATCACTTGCATCCCTTGCCGTCTCAGACTCACTGAACGTCACTGCCATTGGGGCTTTTTGCAGCTTTTGACGCTGTAGTTGGACTTCAACCATTAGTTGAGTTCATAGCTGTGCAGGAGCATTTAAGAGTCAGGAGAAAACCCGCGAACTGTGGTGAAAACAAGCACTCACGTGAGAATTATCAGAAGCCTTGGGACCATGCCTCTTAGACCAAATCCTGCCCCACCTGGGATTGGGAAGGAGAATCGATCCCATCCCTTCTGGAGTTTGTAGATAAGACAGGTTTAATATCCATGGATTTGTGTTCATTCTCTAGCTTTGTCTACAGAACCAACGTTAAAAGGAGAAACTTTAAGAGCTTCATTTTAGCTATCAAAATTTTAAAGCAAGAGAGAACAGGGGAAATGGCAATGAGGAAAAGAAAGAGAAAAAGACTAAAGAAATTGGCAGTCTGAGGCCTGGGGTCTTGATCTAAAGGTCTTGCACAGAAGGAATTCATTGGATGCTTGATCTGAAGTTCTTGAGAGAACTGTCTCCTTTGTGATGAAGTTTAATTCTGCCGAATCTGGAAGAAGTTCTGTTTTAGATCTCCTGGTAGTGTGGGTATACAGGAGGTAACTGTAGGAAATCTCTTAAACTTTGAAACAAGAATCCAGACTTTTAAAAAAAACAGTGGAAAATACCTTAAAAATAAAATTAAATACGATATGATACTTTATTAAGTAAAAAAAATGAAATCCAAGCTACTGTTGTTGAGGTGGTGGTTCGGGGTCTAAGGGTTATGCAGTCAGTCCTCTCCAGACCTCTCCCCGGAGGTACAGTAATGCCTGTGGCCTCCAGCTAGATCTTATGAACAAAGTTCTTAAAAGGCTCTTGCGGGGAGCAGAGTATAAATTTCCATATATGTGTGTGTGTGTGTTTGTACATGTGTGTATAATGCAAACTAGAACATGTCAAGTGCCGCAATACTTAGAAGCAAATTTTATGGCAGTTCAAGAGGGAAACATTATCACTACCTATTGATATGCATCATGTAAACAAAAAAATCTCAAAATGCTGTTGATGATTGTGAAACTAATGGTACGGTCCAGTTTGAGAGGAACAGATAGTGAATGGACAGGTTTAGTGAAAGACAACTTGAAAAAACAGATTTTGGATGGTCTGCTATGCTATGCTAATGAGTTACCTTGTAGGCAAAGGAGAGCCCACTGAAACTGTTTGATCCACTAAGAAAAAGATTAAAGTTATTCTTGGGGAAGGTTCCTATGGCAACAGTGTGTGGTTTGGCTTGAACAGAGAGAGCCTGGTGACATGAGACAATTTAAAAGTTATTGGAACAGTCCAGATAAGTTATAAGGGTTTAAACTAGTGAAGTGGCAGTGGGAATAAAACAGAAGGTTGTGTGTGTGTGTGTGTGTGTGTGTGTGTGTAGAGTTTTAGAAGCAGTTTATTTTAATCTGCAAGGCTTTGTGACTAACAATACTTGGAAGGGATAAGGGAGAGAGAAATTTAAACACAATTTTGAGGACATCTAGGAGGAGGACCATCTAATGGTCCCATTAACAGAGATAAAAGCAACAGGAATACAGTCAGGTTTGTGTGGTTGGCAGACATCTCAGATTTTGATTTTGCACATAGCAAAGCTTTCATCTTGTCACTAGTTCTCACTGGTAACGTTGTTAAATAGAGTGCATCAAATCAATCCTTTTGATTAACCTTCATTTGTGAAATGACTGTCAAGCCTGAATTGTGTGTAGTGTTATCTTCTTGCAGTTTATACTTTTAAAATAAGTTTCACGCTAGCTTTTATGATGACCATCAAGACAGCCTGCACAAACAGGAGGTTTACAAAGCCATTTATCCTGAAGACCTTAAAAATTCTGAAAAGTAGAAAAGATGCCTGTATTTTTATGTTAGAAGTAAACTTAATAACATAGAAGCACAGTGTAGTACTGCCAGCCGCTCGACAGCTTATTTTGGTGCAATGATAAAAGGACAATTTAAGTGGAGAAATGTTCCTTAGATATTATCACAGATGTTCAAAAGAGCAGCAGCACAACTCAGACAGACATGGATGGTTCTTCTCCAACTTTTGTACCAATGGTGCAGTTTCTAATATGAAATAGTCTCTCAGTATTGACCACCGCTTTTGTGGATGTTCATTCTTCCTCTGTGGGCACACCTGAAAACGTGTCAGAAATCCTCAGCTACAGATTCGTTGTGGATTATCCGGTAGAGCTTGGAAGAGAGGGAACTTGCACATTTTGTAGGCTCAAAATTAAGGGTGGGTATTTTAAATTTCAAGGCGAACAATTAAAAACATTCTCCTTTGTCATTGCTAATTTGCAAAAAGAAAGATCTTCCTGCTTTTCTGTAAGTCAGGAACTTATTCAATATATTTGACTCCGGAGAGAAAAAGTAGGATTTGCATACTTTTGGAGGAAAATCAGAGCTATTATCCCAAAATACAGATGTGCATATAATAGTCCTTCATTTGGGTACACGCTGTCTAAAAGACAGATTTACAGCCCTAAATCAATACCCACAAAATGTATTCCAAAGAAGCCTCAATCTCCCCCACCTCTCAAACTCCAACCAACTCTGTACTCCAACCCATACTGATTTTATCTTTCCCCACAATTCCCTTTCCAGCCTCCCATCTTGGACATGATGCTTCTTTTCTTTTCTTTTTTCTTTTTTTTTAAACACCTTTATTGGAGTGTAATTGCTTTGCAATGGTGTGTTAGTTTCTGCTGTATAACAGAGTGAATCGGCTATACGTATACATATATCCCCATATCCCCTCCCTCTTGCATCTCCCTCCCACCCTCCCTATCCCACCCCTCCAGGCGGTCACAAAGCACGGAGCTGATCTCCCTGTGCTATGCGGCTGCTTCCCACTAGCTATTGATTTTACATTTGGTAGCGTGTATATATGTCAGTACTACTCTCTCACTTCGTCTCAGCTTGCCCTTCCCCCCGCCCCCCTCTGCCTCCCACCCCATGTCCTCAAGTCCATTCTCTATGTCTACATCTTTATTCCTATCCTGCCTCTAGGTTCCCATCTTGGACACAGTGCTTCTTACACATAAACTTTTCTTCTCATTTACTTAGTAAACATGTTTATTCTTTTAGACTAAATTCAAGTATTAGGTTTTCTATGATCATTCTGGAATTTCTTTAGGCAGCATCAGATTTAAATTAAATATAATTCTGTCATTTTGTTTTCCATTTGAACATTTAGCACATTAGTGTGTTTTCATATATTAACTTTTCAGTTGGTCTGTCTGTTCTGCCTCATGATATACTTCTAATTCAGGACTCCCACAGAAACTCAATTATGAAAGAAAAATAATAATTCATAATAATTATTATTGACAAGTTATTACGTATCAGGAGTTCTACATACAGTATCTCATCTAACCTCAGAGCAGCAGTCTATGTGGTAGGAATTAGTATCCTTCATTTGCAAGAGAAATAAAGTCCCATAGAACAGTTGAGGAAGCAAACCCTGCTTTACCTGACTCCAGAGACCTTGCTCTTAAACACAGTAATATATATTCCCTTTCTAGCCAGTTATTAAATTATACATGCCTTTGTAATAGCTTGATCAATTTCTAATTTATCTTTTTTGAAAAAACAGCTATGACACCTAAGCTTAGTATGTGAATATTCATACAAAAGATGAGAATGAATCCTATTCCACTACTCATTTTATTTCTAGAGGACGTTTGAAAAATTGTACTGTGAAACATTCATTTTCAGTCGACTGTTGTAGCCACAGAAAAGAGCTTGTCGAGGTGAGTAGTGATGAGTAATGAAGCAGTGCCTATTATAAGCAAACTCTCAATAACGTATTGTTGAGTTGAATATAATGGATTAATTGTGCATGAGAATGTGAGTTAAAAGTTTTGACATTTTCCTAAAACTGCTTTTGACATACAAATATTGTTCTCACGTTGCTGAACTTGTATGTGCTTAATTAATATGTATTATTAATCACTCTTAGCACTTTATGTGGGGCTTCTCTAGCAAAAACAGGATAACAACTACTTAAATGGATCATACTCAAGCTCTAAAAATTAATCAACTAGCATTATTTAAGTTCATTGTGAGCTAAAACAGAAAGGAGCTGCTAGATATAAGGGAAGAGTATATAGATGAACTTTCTAAAACTGCCAGTACTTTCTTCTTTCTCCGTGTAGTTGTGCTTGAGACTATTGGATTCCACTTGGAAGATGCTGATACTGACAAAATGCTCTCCTTAACCAAATTCTAGCCAGGCTCCTCTGAGCCATCTTCTCCATTGGGTCTCAACTCTGGTCTATAAAGACTTGAACAAACACTAACATAGTTTCTGATAGCTCAAGGCCTCATCCCTAGGGTGACCCAGTCCCCCTTAAAGTGTCAGCCTGAGAAAGCTCCAGACTACCAAAAGAATTGACTGTTCTAACCAACACCTGAGGATGGACCCTCGACCACCCTTTCTTAGGGCATTTACTAAAAAGGGCTTGCCCTTGTGAATCCTTCCTTTGTCCCTTCGGGATGTTTACGTGTCTCCTACAACTCAGGAGTGTCTTTCCCAGGGATCTGAAGGCCATCCTTTGAAATGCAGTCATCAGGAAGCATAGGGCCTGTCTCCCAGTCCCTGTGGATGGACAGAATCCTAAAGTTGATCATTGCCAGCTAACAGAGGAAGCTGGCTCAGTCGTATTTCGTATTTACCCTGACAGACCCTTGGCATTTTTACTTTTCTGATTCTACCGAGCTCCTGCTTAACCCCTTCCCTATTCCCTCATTCTTCCTTCAAAACACGCAGTCATCTCTGTACAACTTGACACTGGACTTGTTTCCCTATTGAAGTACTTATTACTGATTAAAAATCTGTCCTTAGCCATTTTATCTAGTGTCCAGCTTTGCTTATCTTTTTTTTTTTGCGATACGTGGGCCTCTCACTGTTGTGGCCTCTCGCGTTGCGGAGCACAGGCCCCGGACGCGCAGGCTTAGCGGCCATGGCTCACGGGCCCAGCTGCTCCGCGGCATGTGGGATCCTCGCGGACCAGGGCACGAACCCACGTCCCCTGCATCGGCAGGCAGACTCCCAACCACTGTGCCACCAGGGAAGCTTGGCTTTTCTTATCTTTGACAATAGTTTTGCAAATGTTTGATCTTCATTAAACCTAGATACTAGGGAATTCAATCTGGATTAGTCAGTTTACTGTGAAGTAAGATACCAACTTTAATGTTAAATAATGAATAACTGAAGGCAAGAGTGATCTGCATCATACAGATAATTGAGATAATATAAAGAATATTGGCAATGCTGTCCACTTTGACTTTCAAAGATAGACACATTCTAAATATACCTTTACTACATAAAGTATTATCTCTGAGAGACTGAACATTTCTCCCTAACTTCACTGAGTATAAATTGGCTCAGTTTTCTATGTAATATTATTTTGTTTATGATGAATTTAATGTTTATTCTTTGGAAAAAAAAGAACACACTATAAGTAGGGAAATCATACATATACTCACCACCCTTCATTGGTCACTGTTAATATTTTGTAGCTTTTCTGCCAAATTTTTTCTGTTTACTTATAATTAATGTTACATCACAAAAAAGTCTCATGTGTCATTAACAAGTCTCAAAAACCTGTATTTAGTACCCACATAGTATCCCAATATGTGCATGTATGCAGTACAGTTCATACAATCACCCCTCAATTTATACTGGTTCTGATATACTTTCTATAGAATAATGCAGAAAAGAGTATCTAGGTATGCAAATAATTTCATTAATTGGATTATTTTAGGCTTCATTTGTAGAAGTGAAATTATTAATACAAAGAGCAGAAATCCTTTATGTTTTTGATGCATGTTGCCAATTTCCTTTCTTTCCTACAAGTGTGTCCCAATTTACGACCACTTTGGAAGTATAAGAAATTACTTCTTAGGGACTTCCCTGGTGGTGCAGTGGTTAAGAATCCTCCTGCCAATGCAGGGGACACGGGTTTGAACCCTAGTCCGGGAAGATCCCACATGCCGTGGAGAAACTAAGCCTGTGCGCCATGACTACTGAGCCCGGGTGCTGCAACTACTAAAGCCCGCGTGCCTAGAGCCCATGCTCCGCAACAAGAGAAGCCACCACAATGAGAAGCCTGCGCACCACAACGAAGAGTATCCCCTACTCACCGCAACTAGGGAAAGCCCATGCAATGAAGACCAAATGCAGACAAAAAAATAAATAAACAAAAAGAAATTGCTGCCTATACATAGTCTTAAAAATATTACTCCTTTGTTTTAAATCTTAAAATAATTTGGAGAGTACTGACATTCTATCAACATTGAATCTTGTCATGAAGAGTAACAATTTTGTCTACTATTGTTCGTCTTTATATTCCTCATTAAAATTTTGTTTGCAAAAAAAAAATTACTCCTTTTAAATTTTCTCTCATCTGATGGATGAAAAATGGTCTTCTGCATGTGTATTAATTTATTTGACTATTGTAAAGTTGTATTAAATCCCCCAAAGAGAAATTTAGGATAAAGACGAAGCTGTGCAGTATAGCAAGAAAACCATAACGAAGTCTTCCTTCCTAGACATAATTTCAAACTATAGAGATACTTATATCCCTTGAGAGGTTTTGTCTAACACCACCTCACAGAAAGAAAACATCACATTCCTAAACTGTTACCTCTTGTAGTTCATTTAAACCAGTGGATCTCAAATATTCTTCAGCTAGAAATCCTCATTTCAAAAGGAATCCTATGCAGACGTCCAAGGCACAATAATGGCTCAGGCTGAAGCAGAGTAAGGGCCACAAGCTTCACTGGTTTTGTACTGCTGATCAGAGAAATGCCTGAATGGGCTACAGGGAACCTCGCTTTCACACCCCAGATGTGGGTTAAAGAACAGCAAACGAAATGGAGGCAGAGAGAGATTACACAGTTTGTCAAATGTCACACAACCATTAGTGATATAGCCAAAATATCTCATGATGCTTTACAGACTTACATATATCTTTGTATATTTTCTCACTTTTTTTTTCCCTCCTGTGTCCCATAGTCCCTATTCTATTTGGCAAGAGAACAATTTTCCCAAAAATGTGCTATCCTATCTGTTGGCAATATTTGCTTCAAATATTAATCATGCCTAACTTCACAGCTGTAGATTTCATGCTATTCTCATAATGCAGGTTTTATTGGTTCCTACAACATACTCATATGCAAATATTGAAGAAGAGAAAAATAAAATGACAGGTTAAGTAAATGAATGGAAATTGAATGAACTTTAATGTTCCAGAAGAGGTTGCATTTCTTCAAAATAAGCATAAAGTGGTTACTTGAAAGAAAGAAGCATGAAAATGTTGGTTCCTTCTAACTGTTTATGGGACATTGGTAGCTTTCTGGTGGAATTCATGTCAGGGCCTGTAGTTTTCTTCCACATTGAAGTAATGGTTTTTATTACTGATTTGGCAACTTTTACAGCCTCTCAAAATACTGACATCACTGTTATGGTAAAAACAATTTTTCCTTACTTCACATGAAGGTAATAAAATTTGCTCGTTTTCTTCTTATCAATTAATCTTATTTCCTCCTGACAATTTAAATGGTATTACAAGCGCTTAGAATTTGCGATAAAGAAAATTTCAAGAAATACAGTTTATTGTTTTTTTGAGACTTTAACTGGGTCTCTCTCTGTCAGCTAAGTAACTAGACTATGACATCCTAGGTCAACTCACTTAGCTCAACAGGGTTAAAGTTCTGAGCAGTTACATGCTTTATGAATCCAACATATAATTTGCAGTCAGTCGTGTATATCTGTATCTGAATTCCATAGCTCAGAAAAATAGTCTGGATTCACAGTGACCTCTGGGCCTTTGTGTGCCCCATTAGCTATTATATATCAACAATCTTTTTCCTTTTCAGTGTTTCCTCTTACATAATAGTGCCTAGAATCCTGGTAACTGTATTTCTCAGGACCTCTGCCAGCAATCATAGGCATCAGTTAGATACACTTGCTTGAGATTTGGGAGATGGAAGACGAACAGAAGCTGTTATGGCCTCTTGGCAGATTTAGGCAGAAGTGTGAATGTCAGTCGGTTCCAGCAACTCTGAGAGTCCCCCTGTGCAGGGCATGCAGGTAGCTGAGCTCATTGGCTGTCCTCTCTTGCTATTCCTGATTTCTTGAACATCAGTAAGTAGTATTTTTCCTGACCTTGATTTCTCAGTCTCCAGGTGGTTTTGAGAGCTGCTAAATTTTCTTCACGGAATGCCTTCCTTCTTGAAATACCTGCTGTAATATCTGTTTTCCTAATGAAACACTGATAATACTACTTTCCTTCATTTCTGAAAAAACTGATAAATTTCCTCCTAGACTAAGTCATTCTGTGTTTGCTAAGTCAGGTAAGACATTATTTTATTCACTTCTCAATTTAACGTGACATATAAACTTCTTGGGTGGCCAGAATGTGTGTGTACTGTTTATGAAAAGCATTGCCCATGGTACTGATAAAACATGAAGATGAGTAAGATTCAGAAGCTTCCAGAACACATGTGGGAAGAGAAAAAGAACACACAACTTACATAAGACAGACACTGAAATGAGAGGCATAGCAGCAATAGAAATAGAAATTAAAAATACTTGAACTAGGGCGGTATGGGGAAGTTTCATAAGGGACGTGAAGTTTATATGTTAAAAAGTTGGGGAAGGGCTAGTTTAGAATTCAATAAAAGGAAAAGAATAGTGGTATGGACATGTATGATATACTTGTAACATAGTGTGAATTTCCATGATGGGTTGAAGGTAGGGTCAGAGCGAGAGATGTTGGGACCAGTTGGTAGATGACTTTGCCATGCCAAGGAGTTTGTTCTGTGTTCCATAGTGAGGAAACTTTCAGTAATATTTGAGCATGGTAATAATATTGGCCTTTATAACATGAACCTGTTTAGGAAAGAATATTGAGCAGTGTCTACACTTGAGGTGAGTGGAGGCAGAGTCACCATCAATAGAAAGGTAGCTTGAAAATTTGAGGTGTTAGATATAGGTTTTTCCAGACCATCTAGAGAAGAGAGATTGAAGAGTTGAGGATGAAAACAGCATCTATTTTTTCTTGCCTTCTGCTCATCTCAAGTGGAATGAATCCAGAAATTTTCCTATTTATGACAGCTACCCTGTATCTTTGATAAATGGAAAGTACCTTAAAGGAGCTGCTTTCTTCTTTACTCCTTGCCATTCTGCTCTCAAATGTTATTACTGAATCTCATTTACCTGGGGAAGAAAGGAGGCAAAGAGAGCTGCCGCACAGAATCAGTCACTCACTGGCAAGAAGAGAATAGATTTCGAGCACAATGCTCCATCCAATAGAAGGCTTTTTTTTTTTTTTTTTTTTTTTTTTTTTTTTGCGGTACGTGGGCCGCTCACTGTTGTGGCCTCTCCTGTTGCGGAGCACAGGCTCCGGACGCGCAGGCTCAGCGGCCATGGCTCACGGGCCCAGCCGCTCCGCGGCACATGGGATCTTCCCAGACCGGGGCACGAACCCGTGTCCCCTGCATCAGCAGGCGGACCCTCAACCACTGCGCCGCCAGGGAAGCCCTTAGAAGGCTTTCTTGTTCAATTAGCCTAAACTCAAACATTGTCAGCTTACCTCTATCCTTCTGTCAACTTTCTTACTCAATTTAGGGCAGGGTTACTAGTTTGGAATTAAAAACAGGGATTTCATAGGCACTAACAAATAAACTACTAAAGGCATGATAGAGTGAGTTGACAAATTGAAGCTATAGAACTCTCATATTTAAAGAATTGTTTATAAGAAAGAAAACTGACCTTCCAAGGATCATGGTGAAAAACATGGAGTGATTCTAGTTAATGTCATAAAGGCAAAGCCTGGGGAGAATGATTTGTTTTTTATTGCCACAACGTTTGATCCAGGGCACTGGGAGTTTGGGATAGAGTGCATTCATTTTCTTGTGCCAATGCATAGCTAGTGTGCTCTAGCAAGCCGCTTAGCTCAAGATTGGAAGGAGCACCGCTGAGAGAGGTGGTGTGGAAGAGTAAATGGGTAGTGGATGAGACAACCGGGAAAGGGGTTCCAGGACTACTTCTGATACAGGCCTATTATGTGCCTTGAGCAACTGATTTGACTCTGCGGGGCATCCATTTTCCCACCTACGTAAATTGATGAAGTTGAACTGAGGGGGCTTAACTTGAGTTTTTTGCTCTCAAAAATTTTATCACTATGATGGAAAAAATAGTATATATACTTCAAAAAACTCTTGTATGTGGTTCTTGAAATTCAACCTGATTTCTCTCAGGGCTTCCTTTTACTACTTGCTTTTCTTTTTCTTCAAGAATATCAAGAGTAATGTGCCACCATCTCTTCTACAAACTTCATTTTCAGGAGACTTAAAAGATGATTTCCAAAGATTTAAGTGCTAAATTTCTGATGGGAAAAATCTTTTGATGGGGAAATCTTTCTGATAAAATTATACTTACCATTTTTGTTTCTGAAGGAGGCTTCAAAATATTGAATAGGGAGTAGGGGATGTTTGTCAAAGATATTCCTATAAGAATTTTAGGTGCTTGGAATGTGTTCAGATTAAACTTTGAACTGTCTGGCAAATGTTTATCTGATTTAACAGGGAGGATGGTTACAAATAAGCTGGGAACCATGTTCATGCCGATAATGGGACATCAAAGCAAATATTTTTTTGGTAAATTTCCCTTTCTTTACCACCAGTAATTAACATGTAAATTGGAAGATATGTTACTTTGACAGAAATAGCATTGCCATTTGATTTTTACTATGGATTACCTACATTTAATATTTTATTCTATTCATCAACTTTAAAGTAGACAATAAAAATTTGTGATTTCCATGTGTGTTGAAAATTGACTGTATCAAGTTCACAAAAGGAGAACGCATTGGGCTTTGTTCTACTTATAGGAACCATTGTATTTTGTTAATTTGTTTTCATTGTTTTTCATGCTCACATTATTTGCATGTTGTTTTCATTTATTTGCAATGATCCTGGTTAGCTTCTCATGAATATATGATTCTGAGTTTTCTCTTTGTAACATCGAGCAAGTGATTCAATTTAAGGGAGATTTTTTTTTTCTCTTTCTTTACTTTCTAGGGTGCTGTTATCTCTTTCTGAATTGTTGAAAGCCATCCTTTTTAGAACTTTTAGGACTTTTAGAACTTTTCTCTAAGTTTTGCCGGCCTCTTACAAAAAGGAAACTCCAATCTGGAAAAATGTGGCAAGGAATTGAAAATACCTTGCACAAAAGAGACAAATAAACAGATATTTATTAACATTTCACACCATGATACTAGCTATTGAGGAAAAGGGTTCTTGCTCTACATTACATTGTCAGTCATCAGATACCAATGGTGGGCATCTTGAGTTTTTGTGCAGTGAGATGATCCAGATTTCTTTTAGTTTTCAGCGCCAACTTAACAAAAGTCAAAGCAAAATAAATAATGCTATTCATCTAGATAATGCATCTCTGAGGAAGCTGGGATGACTATCTAGAAAACTGTTTTTCATATGTCCATAAATAAGATTTCTCTGAGTAGCTTGAAATCCCTGTCTTCTGTTCCATCTGCAGCCCTTCAGGCTTTGGCTGTCATGCTTTTAATAACCAGCTGCCATTTTTTCCCTTGTGTTGTTTTCTTCAGAAACAACTTTTCTTGAAATATAATAAATATTCAAAAACTTGTACAGCTCAATGAAATTGTCACAAATTGCCACATTTTTATAAACAGCATTCAGATAAAGAAGTAGGACGTGAAGCTATCCTTACATCTAGTGACTTTCCGTGCCCAAAGCAACTATTGTCTTGGTCTCTAACAGCATAGGGTAGTTTTGCCTGTTTTTGAAATTTTTATAAATGGAATTTTACATTAGGCAGTCCTTTTTTGTCATTAAGTTTATGATATTTATCCATTTCATTGCATATACTTGTAGTTTGTTCATTCTCAATGTTTTATAGAGGTTCACTGATTACGCTATAGGTTATTTTTTTCACTCAACTGTTGATTATCATTTGTTTAGTTTCTAGTTTTTTTGTGTTTTTTTTACAAATAGTGAACATTTTTACAAATAGTGAACATTACAAATACCTGAACATTTCTGTGCATGTCTTCTGGTAAGTGTGAATGTATATCTGTAGGATATGTACCTAGGGGTGGAATTGCTGGGTAATAGGCATTGCATATATTTAGTTTTATTAATCATTTTCAAAGAGTTTTCCAAAGTGAATATATCAATATACATACCACCAGCAATGTATGAATAATAGTTTTACCACATTCTCACCTAAACTTGGTATACATTTTCTTCTCCTTTTCCTTCATCTTTTTTAATTGTATCCATTCTAATGGGAATGTAGTTATATGACTTTGTGGTTTTTGCATTTTCCTAATGTCTAATGAGGTTAAGCACATTTTGTATGTATTTTGGCTATTTGAATATACTCGTGAATTTCCTGAACAAGTTTTTTTGCCCAGATTTTAATTTTATTTTGACTTTTTCTTATTAACTTGCAAAAATTCTTTATATATGGTGGATACAAGTCTTCTGTCAGATACCTCAAATATCTTCTCCCACTCTGCAGCATGCCTTTTTCTCTTTATTAATAAAAGTCCTTAATATGTTCTGATTCATCAGAGTTTTAAAATCATTTATGGTTATTTATTTTCCCATCCTGTTTCAGAAATGTTTGCCTCCTTCAAAGTCCTGAAGATATTTTTCTGCTTTCTTCTGAATATTTTGTTGTTTTACCATTTTCAATTAGATATGCAATGAGCACGGCATTAATTTTGGTGTGTGGCGTGAATTTTGGATCAAGGTCCAATTTTTTTCAAAATGGATATCCAATTGACACATCAACATTTATTTTAAAAATCCTTCCTGCATTGCAGTGACATCTTTGTCAAAGTATACATACATGTGTGTGGTTGCTTCTCTTTTTTGAGCAAATACAAAGCTCAGGTAAACTAAGAAGTATAGAGTGGTTTGGTAAGTGTGTGTGTAAGAGTTGTGTGTGTGTGTTTGTGTGTGTGCTTGTTTTAGTTCCTTTGAGATATAATTTACACATGACAAAATCCACTGATATTAGATATACAGTGATGGATTTTTCTAACTGTATACAATTATATAACCTCCATCAAATTCAAGATATAGAAAAGTTCTGTCACTCTGAAAAGTTTCTTCATGCCCTTTCTCAGTCAACTGTCTCCAGACTACCAGCCACAGGCAACCACTGATCTGCTTTCTATCACCATAAGTTTGTATTTTCAAGAATTTCATATAAACATGTGCACACTATATGAAGTTATACTAGACTTATTTCTATAGCATATATGTATCTGAGATTCATTCCTGCAATGTGTGTACTATTATTTGGGGTTTTTTGGTATTGTTGAGTGGTATTCCATAATATGAATATGCCACATTTTGCTTATGTACTTACTAGTTGATGGATCATTGTGTTGCTTCCATTTTACATTGTTATGACTAATGCTGTTACTAATATCAGTAAATAAGTTTCTGTGTAGACATGTTTTCTTGCATTTCTCTTGGGTAATGTTTCCAATGAAACACATTGTAATATATTGTTCTGATACAATGGAAATGTTCCTATAGCCACATTTTACCATATGGTAGCCACTAGCCACAGGTGACTGGAACTTGAAGTGAAGCTAGTGTGACTGAGAAACTAAATACGCCACCTGTGGCTGGAGGATATTGTATTGCGCAATGCCATGAGTGGGATTACTAGGTCAAATGGTAAATATATGTTCAATTTGATAGCATGTTGACATAGTATCCAGAGTGGTTGTACAGTTTGTCATTCTCACTAGCAATGCATGATAGTTCTAATTGCTCCACATTCTTGCCAATACTTGGTAATGTCAGTTCTTTCAGCTTTAGATATTCTAGTGGGTAGTTTTAGAATGTATTTGCCTAATGAGTAGTGATTTGGTGCATCTTTTCATGTATTCAGTGGCCATTGTACACCTTCTTTTGAACTATCTGCACAAATATGTTGCCTGTTTTTATTGGATCATTTGTCTTATTATTGAGCTGTAAAAGTTTTTTGTTCTGGATGCAAGCCAGATTTGTGTTTTGCAAGTATTTTCTCCCAAATGTAGCTTATCTTTTAGTTAACCTAAATATGTCATTTAAAGAGTGTGAGTTAATTTTATGTGTTACCTTGGCTAGGCTACGATACCCTGATATTTGGTCAAAAATTATTGTGGATATTTCTGTGAAGGTGTTTTATTTTTTGGGGGGGGTTAGATTGACATTTAAATGGGTGGACCAAAACTTGAACTGCAAGTCTTCCCTGGGTCTCCAGTTTGCTGGCCTGTACTGCAGATTTTGGGCTTGCCAAGCCTCCACATCACATGAGCTAATTCCTTAAAATATCAATAAATCCCTATCTATCTATCTACAATATCTATCATCTATCTGAATCTGTCATCTATCCATATCCTTTTGCTTCCATTTCTCTGGAAAACCATGACCAATACATAAAGAAAATGTTTTTAGTTTTGACAAGGCTCATTTTGTTAATTGGTTTATTCATTCATAGATTGTGGGGGGTTTTGTGTGTGTTCTGCTTATGAAATATCTCCTTACCCAATGTCACAAAGATTTTCTCCTGTTTTGTCTTCTGGTATGGCTTTAGCTCTCATATTTAGGTTTATGATTCATTTTAAGTTTTATTTCTGGTGTGAGGTTAGGGTTTAGTATTATTTTCCACATAGATATCCTGTTGTTCTAATACCATTTGTTGTAAAGGCTATGTTTACTCATTAAATTACATTTATACCTTTGGAGAAAATCAATTTACCATGTAACTATGGGCTTATTATTGACCTTATTCTGTTCCATTGATATATATATATATATATATATATATATATCTCCTGGTACCAATACAACACTGACTTGATTAATGTAACTTTATAACAACTATTGAAATTAGGGAGTGTAAGTTCTTCAAACTTGGTCTTCTTTTTTTTTTTTTAGTTGTTTCAGGTCCTTGGTATTTGTATATAAATTTTTAAACCAACTTGTTTATTTCTTTTAAAATAAAATCCTACTAGTATTTTAATTAGAATTGCATGGACTTTATAGATCAATTTGGGGAGAACTGCCATCTTAACAATATTGAATCTTCCAAAACATGCAATAGTTTATAGTTTTCTATGTATTTATCTTGTGTTTTTCAGTAATTTATTCCGAAGTATTTTAATGTTATTATAAATGAAATTGTTTAAACAATTGTTAAAATAATTTTATTTTCTAATTGCTCATTGCTGGTGTATATGGACACAAATTATTTTTATACACTGATCTTATATCCTACAACCTTCCTAAACTTACTTTTTAATCCTAGTAATTATTATTTTGGGTAGTTTCATTAAGTATTTCTATATGTTTGAGCATGTTACTTCAAGTTGAGTTGTACTTCTCTTTTCCAAATTTTTATGTTTTTTTTTTATTTTTCTTGCATTACTGCACTGGTTAGGATCTTCCTTACAATATTGAACAGAAATGCTGAAATTGGACGTTCTTGCCTTAATCCTGGTCTCAGTTAGAAAGCACCAAGCCTTTTGGTGTTTTGATGTTAGTTGTAAATTTTATCATAGATGCCTTTAGTCAGGTTAAGTGTCCTTTTATTCCTGGTCTCCTGAGAGGTTTAGTCATAAATGGGAGTTGGATTTTGTCAAGTATTTGCATCTGTTGCAATGGTTATGCATTTTTTTCTCTCTATTCCATTAACATGGTGAATTACATTTATTGATTTTAAATGTTATAGAAACTTTAATTTATAAAATAAACGTTACATGGTCACGAATTTTTTTTTTCTTTTACATATTGTATAATTCAATTTGCTGAGAATTCGGTAAATATTTTCTTTTATGTCCATGAGGAATAATCATCTGTAACTTTCTTTTCTTATACCTTTGACTGTTTTTGGTATCATGGTAGTAATACCCTCATAAAATGAGCTGTGAATCATTCCCTCTTCTATTTTCTGAACATTTGTGTTAAAACATTTGTAATAATTCTGCTTAAAATATTTGAAAGAGCACACTAAGAAACCATATCCAAATTTGCTTTTAGGAAGGTATTATATTTGGAATCGAATGTCTTCAGTTGATATAGGGATTTTTGAGTTTTTTCTTTTTAGGTCAGTTTTGATCATTTTTGCCTTTCGAGAAATGTATCCATTGAATCTACATTATCAGATTTATTGGTACTATGTTATTCATAATACTCCTTTATTATCACTTTAATGTATGCAGGACTGCTAATGTCCCCTTTTTATTCCTAATACTGTCAATTTTTTTCTTTTTTTCTTTTTAAGATTAGTCTTGCTAGAGGCTTACTAATTTCAGTTAAATTTTTAAAGAACCAGTTTTTGGTTCATTGATTCTCTGTTTTTCTACTTTCTATTTAATGGAATTCTGTTTTTATCCTTATTTTTCTCTCCTTCAACATACTTTGGGCATACTTTCTCTTCTTCTTCCAATGTCTCAGGGTGGGCAACAGATCATTAATTTTCAATTTTTTCCCCTTAGAGAAGAGCAAGCCTGGGTGTTCCCTCCTCAGTGCAGGTGGGAGATTCAAACATTACAAGGGTCTGCCTGTGCTCAGCAGCTCTCACCCCAGCCCCAGCCCTAGCCGTACCCCCTAACTACAATAAAGACCTGGGCCATCACTTCTGGACCTGCTTTAGTTGTCTTCCCTGCTTCTGTAAGACCTCAATTATGTAAGTAATAAACCTCTTCATAGCCTTTTTTTTTTTTTTTTTGCGGTACGTGGGCCTCTCACTGTTGTGGCCTCTCCCACTGCGGAGCACAGGCTCCGGATGTGCAGGCTCCGGACGCGCAGGCTCAGCAGCCATGGCTCACGGGCCCAGCCGCTCCGTGGCATGTGGGATCCTCCCAGACCGGGGCACGAACGCGTGTCCCCTGCATCGGCAGGCGGACTCTCAACCACTGCGCCACCAGGGAAGCCCCTTCATAGCCTTTTGGTGTGTGTGCAGATGGCCTCATCAGTCTTGACATTGATCCAAATTTGGGGTTGGGTTCATCTGCTTGTGAAGGTGACCCATAACAGCTATTAATTTAGTTACTGTGGTCTTCCTGCCTTCCTCTTTGCCTACCTCTTTGCATGGTATGTTTTCCATATATTTACTTTCATCTTGCCTCTCTTTATATGGAAAATGTGCCTCTTGTAGACATCTTATAGTTGGGACTAGTTTTTAAATCCGTTCTGACAACCTGTATCTTTTAGTTGTTGCCCATTACATCTAATATATTTTTTTATACGTTTGACTTTGGGCTTATCATTTTCTTATTTGTTGTTTATATATCATTTTCTAATTTTTTTATTCCTCGGTTTCTCCTTTACTGACTTTTGTTAGATTATTTGAATATTTTCAGAATTCCATCTTAATTTTTTATTTACCTTTTAGCTAGAATTCTTTTTTTTTCCCAAGGGGCTGCTCTCCAGTAAAACATATATGCCCTTAACTTTTCACAGTTGAACTGTTATTTATACTATACCTGTTTATATAAAACATAAAAACCTTGCCACCATATAGGTTTATGATTCACTGTCCCTAATTTTTCATGTTATAATTGTTACATGTATCATACCTACATAGATTATAAACCATATAAGAAAATATTATAATTTTTGCTTGAAATTGTTATGATTTATATAGAAATGAAGAAGAATAAAAAACAAAAAAAAACATTAAAAATATTTTTTCCCTTGGACATTTACTATTTTTAGTATTCTTCATTCTGTTCTTTGAATGTGAATTTCTGTCTGTTATCATTTCCATTCATCCTGAAGAACTTCCTTTACCACAACTTCCTTCCATACCACATCTGCTGGCAAAGAATTATGTCAGTTTTCTTTTATCTGAAAATTTCTTTATTTTGCCTTCTTTTTTGAAGAATATGTTCACTAAGATATAGAATCCTGGGTGGATTTCTTTTCTTTTAGCATTTTATAGTTGTCGTTCTACTCTGTTCTGACCTCGTGGCTTCTTATGAAAAATAAGCTATTATTTTGCTCATTGTTTCCGTTTGTAAGATTCAATTTTTAATTGCTGCTTTCAAGATTTTCCCTTTATTTTGGCTTTCAAGGTGTGAATAATAGGAAAATCTGAGAAGCCAAGCCGGTGTAGCTGCTGCAGAGAGAACTGTGAGAACTGCTGCCTCTGTGTAGCTGCTTCCTCTGTGGGAACATATCTGGGGGCCTGGGGGAGGGACTGAGGCTGCTTTTGCTCAGTAGAACTAGAAGGTGCAAAGATGAAATGTACGTGGAACACAGGAGAGAGAATAACCTGAGGCCTGATGGACACTTTTATTTTTGTTTGTCATCATACTGACCATTATGACTTTTTTGAGAGCAATGAATTCTGTCCTCCAAATCACACTCTAGATTAATGAGAAGCAATGAAGGTTTTCAAGCACACATAAAGACATTTTTTTCGTAGGTATTGCTCTGGCTTAATTGTGGAGAATGGCTTAGAAGGGGGCAAGAGTGCTCCATCACAACTGTGTAGGCAAAAGCAGATAATCGCTAGGACAAGGAATGCAGTAGCATAGGTGGTATGAAGAAAATGTAATTGAGGTACATGTTGGTGGTAGATCCAGAAGAACTTGGTGGTAGATTAGACGTGCAGGAAAAATAAGGGAGATGAGTAAAAGGTGATTCAAGAATAAATGAATAGATGGTGGGGGTGGGAGCACTGAAAACAAAGCTGGTTGGGAGACAGAGTGGAGGGAAGATTGATGTGGGAGCATAAAGGCTTAAGGTTCTTGTGTCACATCCACATGGAAATGTTCACTAAGCAGTTGGATGTTTGATCCAGGATCTCAGGACACTGTGCTGAGATGAACATCTAGACTTGAGAGTCAACAGCAAACTGATGGGAATTGAAATGTTACAGATATGATGATATACCAGAATAATGAGAACAAAACGATGGGATAGAAATTATGGGATTGATAGAAGAGCTCACTAATAGGCCTGAGCTGGAGGTTTGTCTTTCATACAACTGTATATGTTTATTGTTGGTCTTGGTAATGATTTGGAAATCAAACTCTGATTGCTTCTTGCTATGATTTAGAACATAATGCAGTATCAAGGTTCACCTTTCCCTGGGTTTATCTTATCTATTCCTTTTTTATTTTGTTCTGATAAATATTATGTAAAGCATCTCATCAAGTAAACTATACACGTTTCACTACTCTAAATGACCATCAACCTAACACCCAGACAGATGACCTGTCAGGATTTCTCTCTGGGCATTTCTTATTGTATGTTTTCTGTTTACAATGCAGATTGGACTTGACAGCTTTTCCCCAACTGCAATCTTACTTTAAATTGCTGCCATTTTATCAGTGGAAAAGAGAGACAGCATTAAAAAAAAAATACAAATGACCAGCTGCTTAGACAGCTAGGGTTTTTGACTTCCACACTCTGGTAAATTGGGTGGTATACAGTATTAACCACCATGTCCAGTTAGATACTTACTAAACATAAATAATCTTATTTGAACATTTAAAGACTAAGTTGTTTAAATTTTTACTTCATTAAAACAAAGGTGATATCAGACTTTATAAATGCAACTGCCAGTGACCATCGCTTATATACGTGCTTAAGGGGATTTTCATTTGTATCTTGTAAATTGTAATTACAGTTCAGACTTTAAAGATAAGCAATTATCAGGATTCACTAAATTAAATATCAGTTGTCTCTCTGCAGAATTATCCTTCAGGGACTTTCATTATACTGTGATACTCTATCTTTTCCCTTTTTTAAAAATAATTATTTTATTATGAAAAAAAGTATGATTGCAACCATCCAATGGCTTTGTCTGTCTTTGTAACATCCTTATGTAAAAAATAATATTCAGAGAAACAGATTAATTCAGTTACTATGAAGAATAATTACCTTTAAATAACACATTGTCACTGGCAAACTCATTAAAGATTTAACTGTGAACTCAGCATTGATTACAATACAAAATGCTACTGTCATTAAAATTTGTATAAAATGCCAATCTATACCATCTGTAGTCTCCTGTAGGTAAGATAGCTGTCTCTATGTTCTCATGAATGTAATACCCTGTAGATGCTCTTTATTTTGTTGTTTAAACCCTCTGAATTAACATAGGTATAGAAACAAAGTGCTTTTGTTTGGCATGTTTTGTTTGGTTTACATATTTTACTTAAAAAAATATGTATGGGCTTCCCTGGTGGCGCAGTGGTTGAGAGTCACCCTGCTGATGCAGGGGACACGGGTTCGTGCCCCGGTCCGGGAAGATCCCACATGCTGCGGAGCGGCTGGGCCCGTGAGCCATGGCCACTAAGCCTGCGCGTCCGGAGCCTGTGCTCCGCAACGGGAGAGGCCACAACAGTGAGAGGCCCGCGTACCGCAAAAAAAAAAAAAAAAAAAAAAAAAAATGTATGCTGTGGGAGTTCCCTGATGGTCTAGTGGTTGGAATTTGGCGCCTGGGTTGCTGTGGCCTGGGTTCAATCCCTGGTCATGGTCAGGGAACTGAGATCCAGCAAGCCATGTGGCACAGCCAAATAAAATAAAATAAAATAAAAATTTAAAACTATGTATGCTTTTAGATACACATTAGGACATTTCTCCCCAGTTCACTAGTGACCCCTCCACCACAAACTGGATTTCTCATTTAACTGACTGGCCTTCACCCTTGTTCAACGTTTGGATTTATAATTTATAATCATTTCCTTATGTGGTACCTTCTCAGTGGCTGTTTTAAATGGAATCTTATTTTTCAAATTAGTTATTATTGTTATTATTAATATGTCAGCACACACATCCCAGTAGTAGGGCCTCTTCCTGAATTAATTAGTTAATATGGGGTATGCTATGCTAATGTGATGTGTAGCAAATCAACCAGGAAGAGGCCTGGCTAATTTCACATTATTTAAAGAGAAGTGTGTATTTGGTCTGCACACTCAGTATGCAACAATTTTTACTGAAATTGTCATTTGGGTTAACCTCAATCCAGTCTTTTCAATCATTGTCATAAATAGTTGTTATAAATAAAAGAACACTATATTGAAAATGCCTGTACATGTGGATGCTGACATTGGAATGAGAAATAGATAAAGTTTCTTTTATGGCTAAATATAATTTTGTACAAGTTTATACATAATACACAGATAGCCCTATCTTAACATAAGGTTTCCTAGTAAGAACTGGCTCACTGTGGCTAAAGGGATACTCTGTAGTGCATTGATTTTACTTTATTTTGACATCTAAGTCCTACTGATCCTCTTTGGGGTGTCCTGTGTTCTTTGGTGCCCTCATCAGACTGGCCAATGTCGTCTCTTGTTGGTAGAAACACCTTTATTTACTGGTTATAGAGGTTTCTCACATCTGCACAGGTAGTTACTCAAAGTTAAGGTTTTTCAATGTTGCTTTTTCTTGAATTATGTTATCTCAAAGTTTCATAAAATCCCCGAAGCTATTTTCTCAATTCCTGGAAGTGTTTCTCTTTGTGGACTTTCATCCTCATGCCTTTGACTTCGTCCCCATTACTCCTTCCTGCTGATGCCGCCAGGTCTTGGCAGAGGGTGGAACTTATATTTTCTCTTCTTGTAGGAAACATAAATTCAAGGCTGAACTAAAACTGAAAAATCCCCTCACTGAGGAACAGTGTAGATTCTATCACATGTTCAAATATTCATTTGGCTATAGACATTTAGGTTGATTCCTGTCTGAAATTATGTGGAATTCAGTAATTATATTTGAGGTAACTTTAAACAAGTCTTTAATATATTAATTAACCATTTCATTTCATTCATTCATTCATTCATTTATTTATGGCTGTGTTGGGTCTTTGTTGCTGTGCACGGACTTTCTCTAATTGTGGCACGTGGGGACTACTCTTCGTTGCGGTGCACGGGCTTCTCATTGCGATGGCTTCTTCTGTTGCAGAGCATGGGCTCTAGGAGCGCGGCCTTCAGTAGTTGTGGCACGCAGGCTCAGTAGTTGTGGCTCATGGGCTCTAGAGCACAGGCTCAGTAGTTGTGGCGTACGGGTTTAGTTGCTCTGCGGATTCTTAACCACTGTGCCACCAGGGAAGCCCCTAGAAGATTTTTTAAATGCAGTTATTTGTCTTACAGAAGTATTTTTGAGGTGTGCTTTCTAAAAAAGTGATCTAATGAATCCCTGAGTCTAACTTCTGTCTGAATTTGACAATAACACTAGTTGAATTTAACAACAAATTATTTTTTTCCTACTAATGCTGCATTCACTGAACTAGTTTAGAGGTTTAGAATATACACTTAGAAAATGTATACTCTCTTCATAAAAGAATCTAGTGTTTATCTCTCAGCTTCTGTCTGCCTGATATATTTTCCTATCACCCCAGGCAGAATACTCTTCAGTGCAAAGACTAGTTCACTCTTCAGTGCAAAAACTAGTTACAGGCACAAGGCATGAAAGAACAAACACACTCCTTTCCTCCCTCATTTAAACACAGTGCACAGGGCTTAATCCATGGAACAATTTTTTCATTTTAACAGAAAAGCATTAATATTTTATAGAAATGGTTGTATCATATGGGAGAAACTCTACCAAAGGAATGCTATTATAAACAGTGTTTACAATGCCAAAGAAATGTAGAGTTGGGAAATTTGGCCCATTGGACTCCATCTCTGTCAATAGCCTTGAACCTCATGTTGTAAAACTACTTGAAGTGCTTTGGCATAAACTCACACTGGAATATTTTCTTAATCATCCTACTTTTAAAAACTGGTCTGTTGTATGTATGTGTATGGTTGGGGGTGTTCTCCTATGAATTTTGACACTGTAAACTTTTTGGTGCCATGTAAGAAGATTTTCTCACCTCCTTCAGGAATTGAAACTGCAATAATTTCCATACCTATTAGAGATTTATGCTTTTCTTTAGGTTGTTGAATATATTTTTAGTCTCAAGGTTGATGAAGGCCTGTTTTAAGTATTTCAAAATTTCTTATGTAAGTCTATGTTAACAGTATTCAAATTCCAATTACTAATAGCAGTATTCTATAAACATCATTGCTATTTCCTTATAGGCTTTTCTTTGTGGACAGAAAGGATTTTGTTTTCATAGTTATTTGTGGTGGGTTTTTTTGGTTTTGTTTTTGTTTCTTAGTGCAGCAAAAGTCCTATGCTTGTTGATTGTAGGTTCCTTCTTTTCATGTCCTCTGGCTCCATTAAACTTTTTGGATGTCTGGCAATAATGATGGCTTATAGTATTCCATTTCCAAAGGAAAACTGGACTATGAATTACTTTTCTTTCTTTGTTCGTAAGAGCATTCTGAGTGGTGGGTAATTCATTCAGGTGGGCTGGTATATTCTTTATTTTCAGAACAAACTTTTGAACTGTGATCAGTTGGTCTCAGCAATTTCTGAGCTATGGATTAAACTTCAGGAAACACTTTTCGGATGTGTTTGTAGTTAAGGTAATTTCTCATTTGTACCTTACTATATAGGGGCATTTATTGGAAAAGAGTGTATATAGGGACATTTATTGGAAAAGAGTGTAGAATTGAATTTGGGTGTCTCACTCTATTCTCTATTCAATGCTTTAGTCATTTGCTGTTCACTACTTAAGGTTCTTTCAGACCAAGTGCCTCTTTAAGGGACATGGTAATATTCAGATAGGATATGAATCTGGTAATTGTCTGAGGTATATATTTTTTCCTCAATGAAAGGCCATTTGTTTTGTTTTGCCTTTTTCCTTTTTAAAACAGGTTTCTGTGACCTAAGGTCATTTTGTTGATTTTGATTCAGGCTTACTCTTAACTTAAAGGAAAATTTATTGGTTAGTACTCAGAAATTATACTTAAATGAATATATAAAAATGCATACACATATATATGAATTTTACAAATATATCTACTTATACATATATACCTGAGTTATTGCTAGGTAGAAAATGTCATTTCCCTCAATTTTTGTGATGCCAAACAATTTTATGGCTTCATTCTTAGAATTTAAATTAATGCTTGTGACATATTATAAATTATATTGAATTAAGAGAAATATATTTTAAGTATATATATATATATATATTTTTTTTTTTTTTTTTTTTTTTGCTGTACGCGGGCCTCTCACTGTTGTGGCCTCTCCCGTTGCGGAGCACAGGCTCCGGACGCACAGACCCAGTGGCCATGGCTCACGGGCCCAGCCGTTCCGTGGCATGTGGGATCTTCCCAGACCGGGGCACGAACCCATGTCCCCCGCATCGGTAGGCGGACTCTCAACCACTGCACCACCAGGGAAGCCTGGGAATGTATTTCTTAAAATGGCATAGATGTTATAAAAAAAATTTAGATGAATGACAATGATTTTCTGTCGTTTCCAATGTGTAAGTAAGCAACCAAAGAAAGATTGTTGTCAGGTTGTCACTGGTGCTTAAAAAAGTAATCCTCCCATTCACGAAGAGGCTTCGGAAGAAAAGGTACAATTCTGGTTAGATATTTGGGTATGATTTGGAATCATGAGATGATCCAGATAAACTGTGTGTATGTAAAGGTCTGGAGTATAAGAAAAATTAATAAGATAAATTTTTCCGAGGTCAGCCGAATTAAGTGATCAGAGAAAGAGAGAGAATGAGAGAGCGAGTGTTTCTTTGTTGGTTTTAATTTTAGTAAGCATGATGGACTTAATATTTCAGCTCAGGTAGGTAAAATGCTAGAAAGAGCACGACTCCCACTCTTATGACAAGACAAAAGCTGGATAAACTGCAAACAAGTGGCTTTTCTTGAGCCCTTCAGAGAACAGGAATTGCAGAGCAAACAGTCTGGAGAGAGGTAGGTGCCTAAGTGGAGATAGAGAACCCTAGCATTTGCATACCTAGAAGGAACAGGCATTGTCAAGGTGTGGATGACAGTGTGAAACTCCTTGGGGAAGCAGACATAAGAGGGTTCCCACCGTCTCGCTGACATTTCCTCTAGTGATTCAACCTAATACTCACAGGGAGGTTCAGGGAGGATCCAGAGAAAGCACTCAGATACTGGTTGGCTGAGGGAAGAGCAACCAGTACCAAAGTCTCCCCAAACTCATGTGCCCATCTCCCCTAAGAAACAGAAGCCTTAGTCAGACTCATGTCCCCCATTTTCTCTATGAAACAAAAGCCTTAATCCCTATGCCTTGGCCTGGAAACTTTCTTCAGGGAGTCAACTGGGACAACAGAGGGCTCACCTTTGTTTCCTGTGTCTCAGGGATCACTGTCCTTCATTGCTTGATGCTCTATGTTGTGAATACTATTGACATATATAACTTCTGGTTTTTTAGAGAGGAGGGTAAATTGGTCTCTGTTATTCCAGCTTGACTGGAGACACAAGTTCCCCACCAAAGGAGTTTAGCACCCAATTTATAAAAACATTTCTCCAGAGCTTTTTGTGTTTTAGAACTATATAAAGGATTAGGGATCGCTTCAGTCTTCGCTTGAGTTAATACATAGGCTACAAATTCCTGAGATGCACAACCAGTTCTCATGCTGAAGAATAAATGTGTTCTGATACGTTTGTTTCGTACAATCACAAGTTCACATCATAAGATCACTACAAAGTATGTTTATTATTATTTCTAAGAAAATGTTCTATTTATTTTATTAAACATATATACTTTTTTCCACTGAAAACATTCATAAAAAGTTGATGACATTTTCCCAAACATCTCCCAATCCTATTTTATAATCCTCTTATATATCTTAGTAAAGGAAATATCTTGAAGTGTTATTAAATCTGTTTCTTGAACTGAATACTGTTCAGAGAATCTTTAAAAATTCCTTTAAAGAATCTAAGAGTAAGTCACGGAGTTTTCAGGACCATTGCTTGTGAAGGTCTTGTATTGTCTGGCAGAACTTAAAGTAACATTATTTGTTTTGAAGCACTTTGTTTAATGTGGCAGGCTTGTTTATGGATTGCTGTTCCTCTAATTGCTCTAACTCTCATGAAAGTCAAATGACTATATTTTAGTCATTCTCTCCTTAACGCAATTACTAACTCATGTCTCCTATTTTTTGTATTCCTGGTCTGCTACTTTTTCATATTTCACATTTTTTTCCTCATATTAATTTATGAGAATGTTCCCTCAATTTGTACTTAACAATCAGTAATTTTTATTATTTTATTTGTATTGATATACATGTCCCCAGACTGTGTGACAAAGTGCCCTGGGGCAGTACTGCAAACTCACATAGCACCATGGAATATTTTAACATTACTAAGAATCACATTGATAGCATGTTTGACACTGTGTGAACTACTAGCTTGAGTCCAAAATTGCAATATTAGAATGTGCAATTCCATTAGAACATAACTAATGTTCTTTCCATTAGAACATAACTTTGCAAAGCTGGTCTTTGGCAGTTGCTGTGACAAGTAGGAAGGGCCATACAAAAATTTTTGTGGAGTAGGAAATGGGAGCAATGTTGTCCAGTCTGATTCTGAGGTTTGAGAAGTTGTAAATGCCCAACAGATGTCCACATCTCTTAACTCGGGATTTCTTTTAATTTATTTAATTTTTTTAAGTTGGAGTGTAGTTGATTTAACAATGTTGTGGTAATTTCTTCTGTACAGCAAAGTGAGTCAGTTATACATATACATATATCCACTCTTTTTTAGATTCTTTTCCCATATAGGTCACCACAGAGCACTAAATAGAGTTCCCTGTGCTATACAGTAGGTCCTTATTATCTATTTTATGTAGAGTTGTCTATGTCCATCCCAATCTCCCAATTTATTCCTCCCCACCTTCCCCCCGGTAACCATAAGTTTGTTTTCTACATCTGTGACTCAGTTTCTATTTTGTCAATAAGTTCATTTGTACCAATTGTTTTAGATTCCACATATAAGCGATATCATATATTTGTTTTTCTCTGTCCAGTAATTGGGATTCTTTTTAAGAGTGAAAATAAAATATCATTTCCGATTAATCTCCAAAATTTACAAGCAGCTTGTGCAGCTCAATAGCAAAAAAACAAACAACCCAATCCAAAAATGGGCAGAAGACCTAAACAGACATTTCTCCAAAGAAGATATACAGATTGCCAACAAACACATGAAAGAATGCTCAACATCATTAATCATTAGAGAAATGCAAATCAAAACTACAATGAGATATCATCTCACACCGGTCAGAATGGCCATCATCAAAAAATCTAGAAACAATAAATGCTGGAGAGGGTGTGGAGAAAAGGGAACACTCTTGCACTGCTGGCGGGAATATGAATTGGTTCAGCCACTATGGAGAACAGTATGGAAGTTCCTTAAAAAACTACAAATAGAACTACCATATGACCCAGCAATTGCACTACTGGGCATATACCCTGAGAAAACCATAATTGAAAAAGAGTCATGCACCAAAATGTTCATTGCAGCTCTATTTACAAAAGCCAGGAGATGGAAACAACCTAAGTGTCCCTCATCGGATGAATGGATAAAGAAGATCTGGCACATATATACCATGGAATATTGCTCAGCCATAAAAAGAAACGACATTGAGTTATTTGTAGTGAGGTGGATGGACCTAGAGTCTTTCATACAGAGTGAAGTAAGTCAGAAAGAGAAAGATAAATACCGTATGCTAACACATATATATGTAATCTAAGAGAAAAAAAAAATGTCATGAAGAACCTAGGGGTAAGACGGGAATAAAGACACAGACCTACTAGAGAATGGACTTGAGGATATGGGGAGGGGGAAGGGTCAGCTGTGACAAAGTGAGAGAGTGGCATGGACATATATACACTAACAAACGTAAAATAGATAGCTAGTGGGAAGCAGCCACATAGCACAGGGAGATCAGCTCGGTGCTTTGTGACCACCTAGCATGGTGGGATAGGGAGGGTGGGAGGGAGGGAGACGCAAGAGGGAAGAGATATGGGAACATATGTATATGTATAACTGATTCACTTTGTTATAAAGCAGAAACTAACACTATTTTAAAGCAATTATACTCCAATAAAGATGTTAAAACATATATCATTTCCTTTTAATTTATGTGTAGTATATTTTAAAATAGTTCCTAAATTGTTAGGACACAAATATTATGAAGTTGTTTAGATTTATCTACTGAATAAAAGAAATAGATGTTTGTTGTAGTATAAGAGTGGGGTGAAACAATTACTGAGACATTAAGGGGTCCATGCAGTGAGAAGGTAAGGGCACCTCTGTTATGCCATTCTCTCAACAGACTACAGCAGTAAAAGTACTTAACAGTGAAAAGTTTTATATATATATATATATATGTATGTGTATATATAGGTATATATTTGGTTTTTTTAGCATCTTCTTTGTACAGCAGTATTTATTATACATATTATTTCTAAAGCATACTGTAAAACTATAATGTTAAATCATTTCAAGATTGAGAAAAGTGAGGCTCCCTTTTTCTTAACCACATAGTTATTAAGTGATACGCAGTTGTAAGTTTTAAATCTAACAGCATCCAGAAAAGATGAAGATATTTTGCTATGTTTTTCATGACAAAAAAAAACTTATTAATAATGCATAGTATAATCATTCCTCAAATCTCATTAGTTAGAGATATCTAGATTTGATTTTAAGTTTAGTTTCTTTCTTCCTTTTTTAAACTTTTATCTCCAAGTTAAAAGTGAAAAGGGAGTAGAAAGGAAAGTATTCTTGAGGGCTAAGAATCTGTAGCTCATAGGTCCCTGTTCATTCACTTCAAATTCCCAACATCTTCTGTCTTCTTAAATTTGGTACTGCCTCTACTTTTTATTCAATCTCATAATTTGTATTAGTTTTTATAAGAACCAGCTCATGAAAGAGAATTATTTTTAACACCAGTACCTGCTTATTTAGATCTATGTCTAAAAAAAAGGTTGGAGGCAGTGAAATGTGGTAGGAATTAAAATATAAAGAATTTTTGTTATGCCAATAGAAAAAAATGCTACCTTGACAATTTAAATTATAGAATTAATGCAGTAAGCTGAATTAATGGAAAACAGAAACACAGATTTTATTTTAAAAAATTTACTTTAATTACCTTCAAATAGGTCAGCTTATAATACACTATTATAACATTATCAAACAGAGACGCTTTATTTCCAAGTTGAACTGATGATTTTGTGAAACATATTAACTATAAACGTATGTCCAACTTAGTTTTTGCCAAATTAAAAAAAAAGACCCCCTAATCATGAGATTATTCAAAACTACTTTGATTTCCTCTGCTGTGTTCCAACCTCCATGTCTTAATAATTAAAGAAAGTGAATTATGAAACAAAAATTAGTTCATTGAATTTTATTTTCTTGAAAAGAAATTAACAAAATGTATACACAAATGTCCATTTATTTTTGGATTAAAAATGATGTAAAATTACAAAGAATAAAATGCAAAGATATTAAGTGTATAATTTGATGAGTTTGACAAATAATTATACTTGTTTCACCCACATTCCAATCAAGATATAGAACATTGCTGTCACCATAGAAATCCTCTGTGCTTCATTCTAAATAATCCCCTTTACCTTGAGAGCCAACAATTATCCTAGTTTCTACCCAGGTAGACTTCTTTTGCCATCAAGTGACCCAGCCAATACGGAAGAAGCTGCATGCCCTTTCTGTCCCAACTTCAGAAGTCATGCATCATCAAGGCCACCGTATTCTATTTATCGTGAGTCACAAGCAGAGAGAACATAGAGTCTACCTCTGAAATGAAGAGTGTTAAGATCATATTGGAGGAAATTATGGTGGCAGATAGTGCTGTGGCTGGATCATTTACAGTTTGTGATATCTTTTATATTCTTCCTTTTCCCAACATTTTCGTATTCTTGGCATATTTCATTATATTTGATAGTATACTGTACTTTGTAAAAAAAAATAGAAAAAATTGAAGAAGACTACTACCCTGCTTTTATTTCCTGCAAAGAATGTGAACTTTTATTTCATGTCTGGAAGATAAAGTGAGGTGGTTATGTTTTAGATTTTATCAAGTTTTAAGTTTACTGGGGCCTGTGCTGCTGCTGTATGAACACTGAGCTAGGTGAGTTCATTTGCTCTACAGCCTCAATTTACTTGTTTTTTCTCTGCAAAATTCAGAGGTAGAAGGAGGGGAGAACAATCGTAATGCTACACAAAAAATACTGTATTTATGAGTCCTTCAGACTAATCCATTTCTGTCTGTCCCTACCATTGCCAGTGGCTCAGTTGGTCTCTTCTTTGCCTTTAGCAAGTCTTCTCTTTTACTTGATATTTGCCCATAAAAGTTGATAAAATTTGCTGCTAAGCTATGAAGGTCGCTTCTCTGTGGAAATCAGTTTAATAAGGATTTATGTATGTGTGTCCACTTCTCTTTGATACGGTAGCATTTATAAGGATGCTTTTTTATTTTATTGGATTTTTCTTCCTGTTACCATATGAATGAAATGCTTTTATGCCCTTATACATCTTAAGCAGAAGAAAAAACTGTTTACTCAATTTTAAAACAACAAAATTTTAAAGAGATAAATGCAAACCTGCTAAAAAGAAAGTTATTTTTTCTCTTCAAACCCATTCCCTCCTTCTGAATCTCCAGAAATTATTTTCTTATTGTTTTAGATAGTAAATAATCGACTATATTTATTTATTTCTATATTTATTTACTTTCCCACAAATAAACAATTAAATGTTTTAAGCACTTATCATATAGTATGCTTACACATATACACAAATTATACATGTAAAATGATCTCCACTTGATTATGACATTCAAGATTACAATATGACTTACGAGAACAAAAATAAAATAATGTGTGAGCAGTTGAATTGGGCTGATGTTATACAGTTATAGGAGTGCCTGGAAAATACTCTTCAGATTAAAAAAAGATTTTAAAAATACTGGGTAGTCCCAAAATAGACTCAACGTGCAGGATTTCTAATTTATTTGATTACAGACACAATTTTGTAGAGTTTTTGGGAAACCAGTGTTCTCAGAAAACACTTTGAAAAATATTCTATATGAATTCTGAGCATGGAAACAAAATACTTTTGAGCTGGAGTCATCAGCAGAAATTACTCAAGGAACTAGAACTTCAGGTAAACTTTAAGAAGGTAGAGAGTTTCTTCCACTGTGTGTTACTTTCATAATTTAAATATCAGAGAGCAATCTGTTTTTCCTCATTTAATAGGATTTGTTGGACAACGCATCATGTGTTCACATATCACGATAATTTACACAGCACTGCTGCTTTCTGATTTCTACGCAGCGTTCTAGCTGATCTCCCTATGAAAAACCTTTTCACTCTCCAAATATTTTTCCTCAGCCGCCAGAGTGAACTTTATAAAATGCAGATCTGTCCATGTGACTGCCCTGCTGCAACCTCTTCAGTTGCTTCCTATCACCTTCAAGATAAAGTCTGCTCAGCTTAGAATGTCAGCCCTTTATCTTTTCCATCCACACTCACAGATGTGTGATTTTTTTCTCACAAAAGCATTTTCTTTTTGCCTCTGGTCCTTTCCACACAGTAACACTTCCTGGTTTGAATGCCCTCATCCCTGAAGGATAGCCCTGCTCATCCTTCAGGACTCCCTCTAGAGGCTTCTCCTGTAGAAAACTCTTCCTGACCCCGAATTCCCTGATAAGCCTGCACCTCAGCTGGATGGGTATCCTAGTTCCCATGTGATGCTGCATATATGTCTGTCGATTCATATCTCTCTCTCATGCAGTTAGTTCTCTTGTTAGTGTCTGACTTCCCAGCTAGATTCTTGAGAGCACAGATTTGATCTTAATTGCTGTGGTCACCCTTCTGTTTATTCAGTGCCTCACATACAATAAGCATGTGATAAATGTTTGCTGAATAAGTGACTAAGTACCTGGTTAATCATTCAGTACATAAATAAATTGTGCCTATCTTTGTCCTTCTAAGTGAGAATTTGTTTACCCTGACTATGATTCTGCCTTTATAATACCTCTTACACTCCTTTTATATCTTTGACAATGCCTAGCATAGTGTTGAGCATATAGTAAATGCTCAATAAATCATTTCCAGTGGCTAGATATTAATATGTCACATTCTGTAGTTTTCTTAGTTAATATTATTGTTGTAGTTGTATATATGTTTTTAATTTATACTATGTTTCTGAGGCTAGTAATAAAAACATAAACATATCCAAAATGAATCCAAGCCTGAAAGATTGTTAGTAATTAAATAGTGGCTATTTCATACTAGAAGCTTCCGAATTACATCAACTGTTCTACAACCATTTAAGTCCTACATTTTTCATACATATTCTCTTTGTTCAATAGGGAAGAACAATTATCAAATCCATAAATGACCTTATTGATAATAAAATTCCCTAGGTAAATATTAGGTTAAGTCATGCTTTGAAAGGCAAGAAATTATGCGATGGCTGTGTGAAACGAAGACTGGGAAATGAAAACATGCTTGATAAATTAAAATATACTTTATGAGTAAATTCTAATGGGCTGTTATTAAAAATAAAACTGTTAGAAAGCAAGATGTTAATTGTAGATAGTTATTTTTGATGCTACAGTAAAAATAAAATAGGACAAAATAAGTAGCTTTAGATAAAAACCTGCTTGCTGGGAAGGACTTTCCTTTGATAATTTGCGTTAGTTTTCAATTCATGCTGTAACAAATTATCACAAATTTAGCAGCTTAAAAAACATAAATTTATTGATTCACAGTTTCTATAAGTGAGGAATCTGGGTGGGTTGGACTGGGTCCTCTGCTTAGCCTCTCTAAAGGCTGAAATCAAAGCCCTGTCAGGTTGCATTCCTTACTGAGGGTTCTAGAGAAGATTTTGCTTCCAAGCTCATTCCAGTTGTTGGCCAAATTCAGTTCCTGGAGGTTGTACAACTGAGGTCCTTGTTCCTTGCTGATGGCAGCCAGGGGCTGGGCTTTGCTTCTAGAGGCTGCCCATATTCCTTCTCATGCTTCCTGTAAGGTCTCATCCCCATCCAGCAAGGATGGGTCAATTTCCTTTCATATTTGGAAACTCTCTGACTTCCCTTTTGTCACATTTCTCTTGTCTCCAGCTGGAGAAAGTTCTCTGCTTTTAAGAGGTCATGTGATTAGATTGGGTCCACCTGGCGAATCCGGGCTACTCTCCCTATTTTAAG
The DNA here is from genome assembly GCF_951394435.1 of Stenella coeruleoalba. NCBI lineage: Eukaryota > Metazoa > Chordata > Mammalia > Artiodactyla > Delphinidae > Stenella > Stenella coeruleoalba. Next base: position 75,406,158 of record NC_137162.1, on the reverse strand, counting down.
GTCCATTAATTACATTTGCACCCCCCTTTTGCATTTTAATTAAGCAATTTGCAGCTTCCAGAGATTAAGGTATGGACATCTTCAAGGGGCAATGTTTCTTACCAAATAACCTGCGATAGTAGAATGTGGAATAGAAATCCTCACTGCAACTCTGAGGGTATGGAACAGTTGGTGATAAATCCACTGGATTACCTCAATTGATAATATGTGTGTGTATTTTTTTTTTAGGTATATACATTTAATCCATCATTTTTATTAACATCTCCATTGAAATACTTAGTTTTGTAGATTTTTAATGTTGAAAGCAAAAATTTCAATGTTATATCCAAATATAATTCAATAACAAAATTTAAATATTAATATTATAAATATGAGTCTAGCAAGATAAACTGAAAAAGACTGAAATATTTTTCACTGAGACTCACTTTGTATTGACTGGCTCCAATTTTGAGGAATGCAAGTTAACATTGAAATGGCCAAAAAAAGAAGTAGCACAAAAACATGTGGAAAGATGGGGATCTAAACATTCTGTGGTTCCATAGATGGTGTTCAAATCATTGAAAGCTGATTCAGATTCTTCAGAGAAACTTGTGGAGTTTGGGGAGAAGGAATGGGATTGTACAGAGAAATCTCTTTTAGAGGTAAATTTTACTAAGGAAATAAAACCTTAAAGAATATTTCTGAAGGAATCAATCTTTTTCTTGATACATGTTTTATATAAGTTGTAACTTAAAAATACTTGGCAGTATTTGAAAATAGAGAACTGATTTTTAAAATCTATGGATTTTTACAGTGTTCAGTCTCAAGGAAATTGAAGATATAAGTAAGATAAATGTATGTCTAGTTGGATGGGAATGGTATGATATGTGAAAATCATCCAGCAGGAACTGCAAAGATCTTGTTCTTATTGTTTGTCCATCCTTCTGAATAAAACTTTGCCACAACATAGCAGGTAGAGTAAGCGTGACCTTGCTGTGCTACACTTAGTCTTCCCACGGTCATGTTTTAACCTACGAGCAGCTCTGCCACTTAATACGTCATTGTGGGCCTTTCAGAATCATCCAGGCTATAAATCAGTGAAAACAGCTTGATGGGAGTGATTCTGGCTATTAAAGTTTTATTTGAGCTTTTTATTTGAAATGTGTATCAGACATTTCACACCAAGCTACCACTGACCTATGATTAAGTGGGATAATATTTGCTGTTAACTATGTTGTTTCCAAAGATTTCAAACAATCGCTAGGTGTGAATGCATCATTTTTGGTTAAGAGAGGTCAAATTGAAATTAGATAAATTGTTATTAAAGGCTGTAAAGAGTGTAATCAAGATACTCCTCGTCAATAGTGGGAAAAGACAGGAAAACCATCACAAATGTCAAATATTCTTTTGATGTCTTCTTGGAAAGTTTGTTGGTAAATATTCAATATTTTATAACTCCTCTTACATAGAAAATTTGAATTAAGGCCTTTAATTTTTGTTGAACGATCCAAAACCTGAAGAACGAAGGAAAAATAAAGTAAGCAAAAGAGAGAAACAACGTGAAATGTCAACCCCCAAGGAAACTTCATTAATAAATTATACTTTGCTCATGTATGTATATACCTGTTCCAATTTTGTGCATTACAATTATTTTCAATTTATATTAACATGGAAGTTGAAAATAGTACCTCATTCTTTAAATAATACTCATTGCAATGCATGTTTATGGATATATCTTTTTATGTATATTGACTCTTTTTCTTCTTTTGTGACATATTTATACAATTACCTGTTTTTCTATTGTGTACTTGTTCTTTCCTTAAAGATTTGTACCACCTATTGATTTATTGAGGTTCTTAGATTTTCTCTATGTCATGTGCTTTTTACCAGGACCTTAATTGTCTTCAGTTTTATTTATGAGACTTTATACTTAATAAATTTCACATTTTTATTTATTCAGGTTTACTAAATGTTTTTGTCACTTCTCTCTTTTTATTCATGCTCAGAAAGACCTTTTTATCACTATATTTTAAAATTTACATATACATACTTCTACTTTTATGTCTTCATATTTTACGTATAAAGTTTCAGTCTATCTGGAGATTATTTTGGTATTGGTGGTGGTGATGTATTTTTCCAAAATAGCCTAGCTAAACAATGTTAATTAAGTACATTGACAAAAGTATCCATTCCTTTTGATTTAAAATGATGCCTGCTGTGTAGTAAAATTTATATATGCTTGAATCTGCTTCTTGACTACTGATCTGTTTGCCTGTTATGATGCCGAGGACACACTCTTGATTAATTAGCTTTCTGCTTTAAATGATTGATAGGGCTTACCCCCCTTTAGTTAAGCTAAAATTCCAGAAATTTCCTGACTTGTCTTTCGTATTTATTCTTTCACTTAAATTTAAGCTGTATTTTTTAAGGTCCATCAAAATCAGATGGAGAGTTTCACTGGGATTATCTTAAAGTCTTACATTTATTTTGGGGATAATTGAGCCCCTACCTTCAGTACTCCCATCTTTCTGAGAAACACCATAATTTCTGCTGGGAGAAGTTTTTGCACAGATATTTTTTACTAGATTATATGTCTATCCTGGTCATATTTATTTGATTTGGGATAGATCTACTGGCATTTACACTTGTGGAGAAGTCTTACAATACTTTTGCTGTTTTTAATCTCTGCATTTAACAGATTTTCCCTTTACCTCAGTAATTCTATTCGTTCTTAATATTGAATACTTTAGTAATTATTTTATTTTTTATTGAAGTGTAGTTGATTTACAATATTATAATAGTTTCAGGTGTACAACACAGTGATTCAATATCTTTATAGATTATACTCCCTTTAAAGTTCTTATAAAATGTTGGCTATATTCCTTGTGCTGTACAGTATATCCCTGTAGCTTATTTACCTTGTACATAGTAGTTTGTATCTCTCCAACACCTACCCATATCTTGCTCCTCTCTGATTCCCTCTCCCCACTGGTAACCACTAGTTTGTTCTATGTACCTGTGAGTCTGTTTCTGTTTTGTTATAGTCACTCATTTGTTTTATTTTTTAGACTCCACATGTAAGTGATAACATACAATGTTTCCCTTTTTCTGTCTACCTTATTACTTTAGCAACTATTAAATTATAATCTAGGTGCTACCTGCTGATGATTAATTTTATGTGGTGAACTCCTTCCATCTTAGAGTTTAAGAAGATTTATATTTCTGATATTGCTCTTTATATTTAAAATTTTACATCTGGCCTTCCCTCTATTTCAAGGAAATGTTCTATCTATATGTTAACTTTTCATTATCTGTTATTCTTCATTAATATCTTCTTTATAATGACGTCCACATCCTTCTCACTTTCCTCTCTTTTGTATGTGATTTTCTCAGTGCCATTCCCCATATCATTGATCCAAGTCTCTTCACTGTTGATTCTACTCTTTACTTCTTATATGACATTTTCTTCCATTATATTTTTCTATTTTAAAAAACATCTCATATTTCACTAAGTTCAGTTTTAATAGGATTCACACCACCTCCGCATAATTTTTTTTTTTTTTTTTTGTAGTACGCTGGCCTCTCACTGTTGTGGCCTCTCCCGTTGCGGAGCACAGGCTCCGGACGCGCAGGCTCAGCGGCCATGGCTCACGGGCCCAGCCGCTCCGCGGCACGTGGGATCTTCCCAGACCGGGGCACGAATCTGTGTCCCCTGCATCGGCAGGCGGACTCTCAACCACTGCACCACCAGGGAAGCCCCGCATAATTTTTTTTATGTAAGATAGAAAACATTAATTCGGATTCCCTCCTTAACTATGCTTTAAATATTTTCGTAAATTCTTTCTTAGTTCTTTAGGGAAAGATTACCTGGATAAATGCATGTGCTATAACCATGAAGTAAAATCAATGATATATTCTAAACGAATGGAAGATGATGATCTTTCATTATATGTACTGATAATGCAGTTATACCCAATTAAAGATATAAGCAATTCAAAGCTTTTTAAACATATCACCCTTTTCTCCTACACATTTATCAAAGTGTCAGTTAAACTTGAGAATATATATTTAGTTCACAGAAAAGAATGAGTTACTATAATTATATCTAGCATAATTCATTCACCTGCATAGGCCATTTTACCAAAATGGCAGAAATCATCACAACCCTGGGCGGTTATATTGACATCATGCCTCAGACTGAGAATCTGCCATTAAAAAAAAAAAAAAAAAACTTATAAAGTACTTTCATACTTTAAAAACGGTAAGTAATCTCTTCGTAAAGTTTTACATACAAAAATAATTTATCCTCCATTATCTCATTTGATTTAATCTTAAAAAACTAAAATGGACTTTATTACAATTTTTATTTCCTCTTTTCTGATGGTTAATCTTATGGGTCAACTTGACTTTGCTGTAGGATACCCAGGTATATGGTAAAGTGTTATTGCTCTGTGTGTCTCTGTGTGTGGTTTTAGAAGAGTTTAGCATTTGTTCTGTAGACTGAGTAAAACAGATTATACTTCCCTGGTGTAGATGGAAATCATCCAATCCATTGAGGGTTTGAATAAAACAAACATGGAATAAGGAGGAATTCTTTCTCTGCTTTAGTGCTTGAACTGGAACGTTGGTCTTCTTGTGCCCTTGAACCAGTACTTGCACCATAGGTGCTCCTGCTTCTCAGGCTTTTGGACTTGGACTAGAACTACCCCACTGGCATTCCTGGATCTTCAGCTTGCAGGTGGTAGATCATAGGACTTCTCAGCTTCCATAATCACATAAGCTAATTCCTTAGAAGAGTCTCTTTATGTATCTATATCTGTTTTTCCTATCTAATTCATTATATATATATTATATATATATATAATATATATATATATCCCCATTGGTCCTGCCTCTCTGAAGGACCATGACTAATACACCATTTTTCAGATGGTTAAAGATAAGCTCAGATTTTTGTTTATTCTAGATAACCTGGCTGGTTTTGAGGTAGGCTTAATACTAAAGCAAATGTCTCTAGACTCTGAAATAATGAACCCTTGCAGTGTAATATACTGCTTTTCAATTAATGGTGCTCCAAGCTTTTATAAGTCATAGAAAATTACATTTTTATAGATGGGAACAGAATATATTTGAGCAAATGAACCAACACTCTGTCCCTTATGAGTAGATTTTCCATTTTCTGAGTAGGCAGCAGAGATTGGAGACTACAACAAAGTAGAAAAATAATCGGATCCCATAAGAACTTTAACCTGGGCTTCATCAGTCTCATGCTTTAACTAACTGATAGGTAACAGCCAGTACTATTTGGCCGTTTTGACTCAGCAAAAAGTGAGGAATAGAATGGTTATGGCTGGTCAGAGTATAAAATCCTGTTTGCTTTTATATCATTTTTTGTTCTATGTCATTTAGACGTCCTCACTTTAAAATATAAACCTGGGCTTCCCTGGTGGCTCAGTGGTTGAGAGTCCGCCTGCCGATGCAGGGGACACGGGTTCGTGCCCCGGTCCAGGAGGATCCCACATGCCGCGGAGTGGCTGGGTCCGTGGGCCATGGCCGCTGAGCCTGCATGTCCGGAACCTGTGCTCCGCAACGGGAGAGGCCACAACAGTGAGAGGCCCGCGTACCGCAAAAAAATTAAAAAAATAAAATAAAATATAAACCCATGTGGGGAAAAGTTGTCATTGTCAGAAGCTAAAATTTAAAGCTTACAGAGCTAAAACATGAGTTGTACTCTGCTAAACTCTTCAGTAAAACTTCCCCTATAAGCTTGAGCTTAAACAAAAATGTAAATACTTTCTACAGTTAAATCCCAATTTCTGACCAAAATGCAGTTTGCAGAACTTGCTGAAGCTTTTCTTCTTAAAAGATTCAAGGATCAGCTGACATGGGAAGCAATTCAAAAGAAAGCTAAAAATGACTGTATTAAAACTGCCAGTAGGGGCCACAGTGAAAAGAAACCAGAAACCTTGAAATATTTCAGCTCATCCACTACACAATGGCTGTGGCTATCTCAGGACTTTTCTAAGTTCTAAGACCAAATTACAGGGACTTCCCTGGTGGTGCAGTGGTTGAGAATCTGCCTGCCAATGCATTAAACACGGGTTTGAGTTCTGGTCCAAGAAGATCCCAGACGCTGTGGAGCAACTAAGCCCACGTGCAACCACTATTGAGCCTGCACTCTAGAGCCCGCGAGCCACAACTGCTGAGCCCGCGTGTCACAACTACTGAAGCCCGTGTGCCTAGAGCCCGTGCTCTGCAACTAGAGAAGCCACCGCAATGAGAAGCCCACACACCACAACGAAGAGTAGCCCCCACTCGCCACAACTAGAGAAAGCCCGTGCGCTCAGCAATGAAGTCCCAATAACAAAGACCCAGTGCAGTCAAAAATAAATAAATAAATTTATATATAAGAAAAAACCAAATTACATTCTACTCTTCAAGGACAATGAAACAATGAGCTGTTTATATGTTTCACACTTTGTTTTCTGAAATACTTCTTTTTTTTAACACTTATTTTTTTGGCTGCGTTGGGTATTTGTTGCTGTGCACGGGCTTTCTCTAGTTGTGGTGAGTGGGGGCTACTCTTCACTGAGGTGCGCGGGCTCAGTAGTTGTGGCTCGCAGGCTCTAGAGCACAGGCTCAGTAGTTGTGGTGCACGGGCTTAGTTGCTCCACAGGATGTGGGATCTTCCCAGACCAGGGCTCGAACCTGTGTCCCCTGCATTGGTAGGCAAATTCTTAACCACTGTGCCACCAGGGAAGTTTCCTGAAATACTTTTTTATGAAGTTGTATTCTAAAGGTGGAGTATTTAGACAACCATATGGAAAACTTAGTCATCCAAACATAAACTGCTAAAATATACCAGGAACTGAGGTAATTTAGTTTGAGTTAATTTGTAAAATCTGTATTAATTTTCCTTTCTAAGTTAATGCCATTGGTTAAGGAGATAATGCAATTTCTTAGAATAGCCTGAGGAAATAGGATTCTAAGGAGAAATCATACGTATCTGGCAATTTGGATTGGTTTTCCTGAAGTTGACTTTCTAATGCCTACCATTCTAGAATTTCCTTGTTGATTTCCAAAATAAAAGTAAACTTTTTCCAGTTAAAATCAAGTTCTAAATAAAGAATTGCTAGACTCATGGTGGCAAAAAGAAAACCATGGCTGTTGGCCTAGATGACTTTATCTTTTATTGATCATCATCTAACTACCTACATACACATAATATAACATAGTTATTAACATATTTACATATAAATGTTAATAAACTTATAAATTTATATATAAGTTTTAATATCTTTATATCTATGTTATATACATGTATGCATGTAGGTATGCACAAGCGTGTATAATCTCCATGTTAAGACATTTAAGAAGTTTTCCCATGTATTCCCAAAGAGCACAAATTATTTACCATCATAGTACTTTTGTGCATTGATTTTAGATTGGTGAGTTCATTTCTTATAATCATCCCCTAAGGCATGCTCCCTGGTTTTTCTTCTTGTAGCCCCTCAAAATACATCCTAGCAGCTCCTTACCTATACTATACCCAATAGGCATAGGTAATGCTGATTAACATATGACAAACTATGCAGTAAATTTTATTCTGGGAAGAGCACCTTGTAAATAGAAAGTTTGTGCATTAAATTGATGAAACGATTATTTTTGTTTTCAATGATAAAATATATGTCTTCTCCCATCTGTTTTTTAAAGAGATATGTACATTGTTAAAGCTTAAGGAGACTACCAGGCAACACACTCAAGGCCTCAGTTAGGAGTTTGTTGCTTTTAATCACAGCTCCATGGAATGTGGTCTCATCTGAAACAAAACAAAACAGCAAAAAAAAACAAAAAACAAACAAACAAACAAAAGGTGCCATAGTTTTTTTATTCCCATGGCTTCTTTTTTATAAACTTTTTCCTTTTATGTAGTTTTTTTTTCTTTTGGTAATTGGAAAAGTAAACACAAGTAATTTCAAGAAGTCAACTTTATATATATAAAAGAATAATATAGAGTACAGTTGACCCTTGAACCTCGCGGGGTTAGGGTTGCGACCCCATGCAGTAGCAAATCCACAGATTGCTATCTCTATCTCAGAAACAAAAGAATTGATAAATGACTCACCCAAAGGCAGGAAGCTGAAGCATTTTAGATAGAATCAGGATTCAAACTCTAGTTCTTTTGATTCCACATATTGTGATCTCTGAGTGAACACAAACATTCCCTGCATTTAGACCTGTAAAATGAAAATTATTGAAAAAAAATCCGTGTATAATTGGACCCACACAGTTCAAAGTCCTGTTGTTCAAGGGTCAACTGTAAATATGTATATATATTAACATACCTATCAATCTTACCATACTGTTTACCAATAACCTTAGGTAATCTTTCACCTGAAATTAGCAGTTTCATCCCACACAATATATTTTCCAAATATATAAAAATACATTATGTATCTATATATTCTATATATTTATTATTTTATGTATTTTCAAGTATCTTCAAATATATAGAATACATATTCAATATATGTTTATATTTGTGTATCCATTGACTCACATACAAACATGTACAATTTGATTTCTGTTAACAGTAGCTATAGCTTACAACTCTGGTTACTGCCTTGAGAAACAGATGAAATTTGGGGGGAGAATGGTAGGAAATTTCAAAAAAATCCTCCTGTCAAAAAATGATATCATATATGCAGCCAAGAAAGACAGAGCTGCTAATACAATATATAAATGTGGGCTACAAAGTGAAAATAAATACAGAACACTGTTCTACAACAATTTACACAAAAATACACAGTATCACTTAGTGGAACATTTCTTTTGCACTGTTTCAAATTCTCTTATTCTGTGAACCTCTCCTTGTCTTAATGTTTTGAGTATGTGAGTGGTGGGGAACGTAGGAAACTCACTCCCATTGCAGTCAAGTGGGAACAACCTTCCAGTAAAGAAGAGGGTGGGGGGCATTTAAAACCATGTGTGTCAATTCTTGATCAAGGGAGACAGGAACTAAGATAAATGTTCCTCCCTTCTCTTCAGGAAAACCTGATCCAAGACACATTTCATGTGATCAGGCAACCAGTTACCTATTGGTTAGATTCTACTATTGGTACATAACTTGATGACACATGCTTGTTTTGGCTTTTCCTTTTTCCTCGTTTCCATCCCCTTGTTTCTTACCCCAGACACTGAGTGGCACTTGCAAATAAACTGTTTACAAATAAACCTTTTTCTCAGGCTCTGACTTTGGAGAAATTGAAGTTAAGACATAAAGTAAAATTAGAGTTTGAATCAATATAAAGATAAAATGTAAATTCATTTATTACAAGACTATTTTACCTTTTTGCCTCATAGATTCTCCACAGTTTTACACTATCTTTTACAATAGAAAACCTATAAATATGTTACTTCTTTTTGGTAAAAAACAACATGGTAAGAGGAATGAAAACAAGATCAAAGAAAGGCTGGATCTTTGTAATGTTAGCAGTCAATATAAAACTCAGCTCTAGACATAAAATACTAAGTTACAAACATCTGATTTCCTAGGTGAATGGAGGATTATAATTGAATTGAATTGTTGTTTATAAGAGTAAAAGAGTTTCAAACAAACAAATAAAAAGTAGTTACAATGGAAAGAAATGTCTTAGAGGAAGCAACTGCAATTATTCATCAACTAACCAGTATTGGGCACATCCTATGTGCAATACCACATGATCCTGGGTATAACAAAGTAATCACGTTAACCTGAAAATATTTCCATTGTAAAACACCATGAAATGTTGGGTAAAATATAATAACCAGCCTTTAAATGCATATCCAAACTCACAAGAGGCACATACCAACAACGAAGGAAAAACTTAAAAAAACAGAGCAGTCAGTGGAAGCTCCAGCACATCACTGATAGAATTCCAGCTACAGAGTAGCACATATAATTAAAAAAAAAAAAAGCTGTTAACTAAGCTATGGTACACCTTAAATTTTAAGATACGTCTTAATTTCAGAGATCTTAATACTTGCCAAGTTCACAGCCATCGCACTAACAAAAGTGATCATCATTTCCCTTGCGTGATCAAGATAGCCTCTAATGGGTCTGTCTTCCTGTGTTGCATTCTTGGCTTACTCTGATTGGTCCACACATGGCTGCCAGTCATCTTTTAAAAATGCACATCTAATAATGGTTTTCTGTGTAAAAACTTTCCCTGATTTTCAACTTAGAAAATGATTGTTTAAAATAATTTTACCAAGATCTACAATACTTTCCGTTATCTGGCCCCTGACTTTCCCAAAAACTTAATGGCAAGATCTCTCTAATTCATTGTGCCTCAGCTGTATGGCCTTAACTATGTCATACTTGCCATACTTCTTTTTATCATATGTCTAGATTACCTCCTTGCCCTCTCTACTCAACCTCTCTAATTGCTACAATGACTCATCAGTCTTTAAGAACTCAGCCTTCTCTAACCTTCAGATGAGATAAATTTCCTTTGTTTTAGACTTTAACCTCTTTTGCACTTGTCATAAAACTTCATAGAATCGCATACAGTTATCACTGTAGTTGCTGAATCATTGGATGATGTGTATAATTAAATTTAAACTTGTATTACATTGTAGCACACATACAAAAAAAGAAACAAAGCATTAATGTACAGTTCAAAAGATAATCAAAAAGTAAACACTCATGTAGCAACCAGCATCAAGAGAACATTATGGACATAACAGAGCATCCATCCAGCATTCCTTATCTCAACAGATACCTCTCCATCAATCTCAGTTACCTGCTTTTCTTTTTATACCATAGTTTAGGTATGAGTGTTTTGAACTTTTCAATCATACTTTTATTTTATTTTGTGTTTATTTTTGCACTTAACATTGTATTTGTATAATTCATCTCTGCAGTTGTTTAAGTAGTTCTTTCTCATTAATATAAAAATCCAGTCTTCTATCTTTTAATATTTTTAGTTTTTGTTTATTACCTATAATGCTGCTAAGACATACTTGTACATATCTCTTAGTGCATATTTTCACACATTTATTTTGGTAAAAAGTAACAGTGGATTTTCATTGTCATAAAGTATACATAAATTCAAAAAATCATGGTAAACTATTTTTCAATGTTGTTATGATTTAAATTTCACAGTGATATATGCGAGTTTCCATTGTCCTAAAGCATTGCCAATATTTTACATTTTAGCCATTCTTCTGGGTATGGAGTGATATTTCATTGTGTTTTTAATTTGCCTTTTCTTGATGACTAATCAATTTGATCATATTTTATTATCTATCATAAAATCGGCCATGTGGATACATTTTTTGAAGTGCCTGTGCAAGTCTCTTTTCCAATTGGTTCTTGGGATGTTCCAACTTTTCTTACTCATTTGGGGACATTATTTATGTATGAGAAGTATGAGATACTTCTCTGTTTTTTATTTATTCTGTGGTTTGTCTTTTCTTTGTTTTAATGGTATTCATAAAAATAAGGTCTTAATTTTAATGCACAATGTTTGCTTTACAAAATTGCATTTTCTGTTGTCAAAAATGGTCAGATGGTGGCATTTCATATGATTCAAACCAATCATTCAATTTTTCAATATTTCTCCTTAGGGGTAAGTATTTTTCATATCTTTTTAAAAAATACCTACCCCAAATCATGATATTCACATAATATTCAAGGAGATTCCTTGCCCTTCCATTTACATTTAGTGCTACAAATCATCTGAAATTCATTTTCTTGAGATTGTCATACACATTCCAGTGTCTCCACAGTAAATAAATTATTTATTGATATATATAGATCTCTTTCTGGTCTTTTTATTCTGTTCCACTGGTCTTTTTGTCTAACATTGCTTCAGTAGAAAACTCTTAAATCCTGTATTTTATTTTTTTATATTATTAAAAAAATTCCTTTGCATTTTTATTGAAGTATTGTTAATGTACAATATTATACTAGTTTCAGGTGTACAACATAGTGATTTGACATTTATATAATTTATGAATTGATCATTATGATAAGTCTAGTAAATCATGTCACCAAAGTTATTACAATAGTATTGACAGTATTTCAAATGCTGTAGATTACATCCCCATGACTTATTTATTTTATAACTGGAAGTTTGTACCTCTTAATCCCCTTCACCAATTTTGCCCAATCTCAAACCCTACTGCCCTCTGACAACCAGCACTGTGTTATGTTTCTTTCTATTACTGTGGTTTTGGTTGTAACTTCTTTTCCATTTCTGATCTTATTTATTTGGACCTCTCTATTTTTTCTTGATTTTGACTAAAGGTTTATCAATTTTGTTTATCTTTTCAAAGAATCAGCTCTTAGTTTCATTGATCTTTTCTATTTTTTTAGTCTCTATTTCAGTTATTTCTGCTCTCATCTTTATTATTTCCTTCCTTCTACTAATGTTGCACTTTGTTTCTTCTTCTTTTTCTAGTTTCTTTAGGTGTAAGATTAGATTGTTTGAGATTTTTCTTGTTTCCCAAAGTAGGATTATATTGCTCTAACTTCTCTTTTAGAACTGATACGGGAAGGTTGTGTTTTCGTTTTCATTTGTTTCCAGGTATTTTATTATTTCCTCTTTGATTTCTTCATTGACCCCTTGGTTGATTAGAAGAATGTTGTTTAGCCCCAATGTGTTTGTTTTCTTTCCAGTTTTCTTCTTGTAATTGATTTTTAGTCTCATACCATTGTGGTCAGAAAATGCTTGTTATGATTGTCTTATTAAGTTTATTGAGACCTGTTTTCTCTCATAGGACGTGATGTATACTAAAGAATGTTCCATGTATATTAGAAAAGAATGTGCATTCTGCTATTTGGGGGGTGAAATGTTCTCTGTCTATTAAGTACATATTAACTAACGTGTCCTTAATGCCAATGTTTCATTTAGATTTTCTGTCTGGATGATCTTATCCATGTAAATGGAGTGTTAAAGCCCTCTACTGTTATTATATTACAGTAAGTCCCCTACATACTTACTTTCAAGTTGCGAACTTTCAAAGATGCAAATGTGCGTTCGCGTGTCCAACCACGTAAGTTAGTTCACATATCTGGCATACATTGTCACTTGTGTGCATCCTCTACAAGTCGTTATGCTTTTGTGTACTTTACAGTACTCTACAGAGTACAGTAGTACAGTATCTTTATTTGAAGCCCAGGATATCTGGAGTCAAGCATAAAAGCAGCAGTGATGTAGCTGGTACTACTGTACCTTTCAAGATACTGTACTGTAAGATTAAAAATGTTTTCTTTATTTTTGTGTTGTTTTTTATGTATTATTTGTGTGAAAAGTATTATAAACCTATTACAGTACACTCCTATATAGCTGATGGTGTTAGTTGGGTACCTAGGCTAATTTTGTTGGACTTAAGAACAAATTGGACTTACAAACGTGCTCTCAGAACAGAACTCATCCGTATGTAGGGGACTTACTGTATTGTTAATTTCTCTCTTTATGTCTGTTAAAATTTTCTTTATGTATTTAGGTACTCCGGTATTGGTCTTATACATATTTATAATTGTTATATCTTCTTTTTGGTTTGATCACTTTATCATTATATAATGTTCTTCTTTGTCTCTTGTTTCAGTCTTTGTTTTAAAGCCTATTCGTCTGGTATAAGTAGTGCTACACCAGCTTTCTTTTCATTTCCATTTCCATTGAATACCTTTTCCCATCCTTTCACTTTTAGTCTGTGTGTGTCTTTAGATATGAAGTGAGTCTCTCGTTGGCAGCATATATATATGGGTCTTGTTTTTTTAATTCATTCAGCCACCCTATGTCTTTTATTTGTAGTATGTAGTCCATTTACATTTAAAATAATTATTGACAGGTGTGTTCTCATTTTCATTTTGTTAATTGTTTCTCATTGCTTTTGTAGTTCTTTTCTGTTCCTTTCTTCTTCTCTTGTTTCTCTTCCCTTGTAATTTGATGACCTGATTTAGTGTTATATTTGAATTCCTATCTCTTTTTCTGTGTATATCTGTTATAGGTTTTTGGTTTGTGGTTACCATGAGGTTCATATATAACAACCAGTGTATACAGCAGTCTATTTTAAGTTGATGGTTGCTTAAGTTCAAGAGGATTCTAAAAGCACTACATTTTTACTACTCCTAAACGTTTTATGATTTTGACATCATACTTTACATCTTTTTTGTGTGTATATCACTTAGCTATTTATTTTAGATATATGATTTTACTACATTTGTCTTTTAACCTTCATACTAGCTTTATAGATGGTTGATCCACTACCTTTACTATATATTTGCCTTTACCAGTGAGGTTTTTTCTTTTATAATTTTCTTGTTTCTAGTTATGACCTTTTCTGCTTAAAGAAGTCCCTTTAACATTTATTGTAAAGAAGGTTTAGTGCTGATGTACTCCATATGATATCCTTGCTGGTAGAGTGTTCTTGGTTGTAAGTTTTGTTTGTTTGTTTGTTTGTTTTTATTTCAGCACCTTGAATATGTGGTGTCAATTCCTTCTGAACTGTAAAGCTTCTGCTGAAAAATCAGTTGATAGTCTTATTGAGGGGGTGGGGGGAATCCACGCAAAAGTAACTAGTTATTTTTCTCTTGCATTTTTAGATTCTCTCTTTATTTTTAACTTTTAACATTTTAATTATATTGTGTTTTGGTGTGGGTCCCTTTGGGGTTTTTTTTGTTGGTGGTGGTTTTTGCAGTACGTGGGCCTCTCACTGTTGCAGCCTCTCCCATTGTGGAGCACAGGCTCCAGACGTGCAGGCTCAGCAGCCATGGCTCACGGGCCCAGCCGCTCCGCAGCATGTGGGATCTTCCCGGACCGGGGTAGAAACCCGCATCCCCTGCATCAGCAGGCGGACTCTCAACCACTGCACCACCAGGGAAGCCCTGGGTTTATTTTTTTGAGGACTCTCTGTGTTTCCTGGACTTGGATGTCTGTTCCCTTTGCCAGGTTAGGGAAGTTTTCAGCCCTTATTTCCTCAAGTATTTTTTTTTGTCCCTTTTCTCTCTCTCTCTCCCTCTGCTTCTGGGACTCTTACATTATGAATGTTAGTAGGCCTGATGTTGTCTCAGAAGTCCCTTAATCTCTCCTCTTTTTTTTTTTTCTTTCATTTTCCTTTTGGCTGTTCCAACTAGGCGATTTCCACTACACTGTCTTCCAGATACCTCATCATTCTTTTGCATCTGTAATGTGCTGTTGATTCTGTGTAGTGTTTTTTTTTTGTTGTTTTTTTTTTTGCGGTACACAGGCCTCTCACTGCCGTGGCCTCTCCTGTTGTGGAGCACAGGCTCCAGACATGCAGGCTCAGTGGCCATGGCTCATGGGCCCAGCCACTCCGTGGCATGTGGGATCCTCCCGGACCAGGGCACGAACCAGTGTCCCCTGCATCGGCAGGCAGACTCTCAACCACTGCATCACCAGGGAAGCCCCTGTTTAGTGTTTTTTTCATTTCAGTTTTTGTAGTCTTCGGTTTTGATTGGTTCTGTTTTATATTTTTTAGCTATTTTTTGAAGTTTTTGCTGAGTCCACCCATTCTTCTCCTGAGTAAGATAGCATTTTAATGACTATTACTTTGAACTCTTTATCTGGTAAATTTCTCATCACTTTCATGTAGTTCTTTTTCTGAGGTTTTGTTTGGAAGGTATCCCTTTGTCTCTTTATTTTGCCTAACTCTCTGTTTATATGTATTATGTATATCAACTTTGTATCCTGGTCTTGAAAGAGGGCCCTAAAGTAGAAAGTGTCCTTTGGGGCCCAGTGGTGCAATCTCCTCTTGCCGCCAGGGGTATCTGCTCTGTGGGCTGCATGTGCCCTCCTGCTGTGGTTGAGCTGCAGTTGCTGCAGACATGCTGGTGGTTGTGGTTGGTACCAGGCCAGCTGGCTTCAAGGACCAGCTGCAAGTGCTGCATGAATGCTGGTTTGCAGGGCCAGTCTATTGGAGCATCAGTCATTTTGGAGGGGCATTGGCGCTGGCTCTGGTGACCCACTGGGTGGAGTGGGGCTGGAGCATCTTTGGAGAACCCAGGCAGGGTGGGCAGTTTGAGCATGGTAGATCCTCATGGAAACACCTAGGAGGGGTGCATGGTGTTACTGATGGAAATGGTACCCATCAGTGCTGGGCTGGCTAGGCGGAAAGAGATTTTTTTAAAAGCTCCCACCAGTGCTTCCATCCCTGGAGAATGTTTCACCAGATCCCTGCCCTTCTGGGTCACACTCTACAATTAGTCAATGAATTTCCTTCTCATATGACCCAGAGTGTTTTAGTCTGCTACCTCTGTGCTAAGACTTGGATCAAGCGTGTTGTGTGTAAGCCCTTCAGGAGTAGAATCTTGGTTTCCTACAGTTCTCTAGCTCTCCTGGACATAAGCCTTGCTGATTTTCAAAGCCAGATGTTATGGGGGCTCATCTTCTCAGTGCTGGACCCCTGGGATGGGGAGCCCAGTGTGGGGCTCAGAGCCCTCACTCCTCAGGGGGAACCTCCTCAGTTGTGATGTCTCTCCTGCTTGTGGGTCGTCACACTGGGGGGTATGTTCTGACTAGATTGCATCTCTGCCCCTCCTACATATCTTGATGTGGTCTTTTCTTTATATCTTTAGTTGTAGAAAATCTGTTATGCTAGTCTTCAGCTTGTTCTCAGAGATCGTTGTTCTGTATGTAGGTGTCATTTTGATGTGCCCATGAGAGGAGGTGAGCTCAGGATCTTCCTACTCTGCCATCTTGATCTGGACTCTAGCCAATACTTTATTTAAAAAATAATATTTAGTAGAGAATGTGTTCTCCCTTATACTTCTTTTTCAGGAGTCTTTTTTTTTTTCTCTCTTTGGCCTTTTAAGTTTCTACACAAATTTTAGACTGAATTCATCAGGTTCTAAAAAAAAGCTGAGTTTTTTTGGAATTGCTTGCTTTCTTTCTTATTTTATCTTCTTGTGGGACTGTTTTTCTTTCAGTTGACTGTGAAGTATTATATGCAAAAACTTCAGAAATAATTTGAGGTCAAGATATTGTTAACTTCCATTTGTCAGGATTTAAGCCTGATTTTTAAAGGTAGCCATGGATGCCAGAAATCCATTCTTACTTTAATCCAATTATAAAAAATAATATAATTTGAAGTTAAGCTCTATTTCCTTTTCATCCTGGTATATTTCTGGTTCACCTTTAGGGCAGGAGTCACATGACAGATATGGGTCAAATCTGGCCTGCTGCCTGTTTTTGTAAAGAAGATTTTATTGAAACACAGTGATGTCTATTTATGTATTGTCAATTACGGCTTTTCTGCTAGAAAAGCAGAACTAAGTAGTTGCTGCTGATAGTACATCTCACAGAACCTAAAATATTTACTACCTTGCCCTTCGCAGAAAACACTTACTGACTTCTCTTTTAGGATACAGTACTTTATGATCTCAACACAAAATATAAGGGGTTAATAAAGATTTTCCTCTTTGAAATACCTGGATTCCAGTGTGTCCTTCAGCCCCAGGAGCCTGCCACAATCACTACTCAGTATCTCAGGCTCTCATCTGCCTTTTCAGTAAATGGCAGATGTCCCTTGTGGAAAAGATGTTCCAAAATGCTAGGTTAAACTATTTTTGTTTCTTTCTCCTGCTTCATTGGTTTATAGTTCTCATTACACTGCAGCACTCCTATGTCTTCAGATATATTTTAAAAACAGTGTTTCTCACCATTCTCAGTAAAAAGGTTGGTGCATCTTACATAATACGCCATTAGTATAAACAGAATGTTCTGTATTAAACGTACATATAATCTGTCTGCTCTACTAGGATATCAGCTCCATGAAATTCAGGATTGTGTCCCTGTTCTTTTTAGCAGTGTATCTCTGGGTTCTTCTGTTGAGTTTGCATTGTGTTAAATAAATGCGCATGGAGTCATATAAATATGTAGAACTCAGGTGCACTTGTGATCCGGGATTCATGTTATACAGCATTACTTCCCTAAATTAAATTTTCTTCAATCACTGGAAGCAAGAACAGACAAGATCGTGATAAATACTATTCATATTATAAAATATTAATAATCCCAAGCTAGTACTTGGTTTTATAATAATGTAAAGGTGAACTTTATTGGTTAAGCAGTTGAATTTATTAAGCTGTTTGTGGTTGTTAAAACCCAAGAACTTGCTTTAACTTTGGAAAAGTGCCTTCTTCTCCTTCTGGGAATAGATCTTTCATATAAATAATAAGTAGGCTTCATGCTCCCCCTCAGAGAGAAGACCCAGATATCCGTAGAACAGAGCTTTAGTTCCAAATAAGATTTTTCTGAGGGCCTATAATTGTAAGTTAGGAGCTTGATTCCTTACTGGAATGCAGAGAGGGTCTTATAAATAGAGTCTTTTTAAAATATTTTAATTTACATGAAGTGGTCATTCATTTTACTGGGTCAAATAACTAGTTTTTATGATGTAGAAGAAATAACGTCATACATGCTAGCACATTTTCAGGAAAGTTCTGAAGAGTGTGGACTTGACTGTGATGATGTGCTAACATGAGTCATTCAGTTATGCATTTTAAAGAAAATAGTATGGATAATTCATGTATTCACTACAAAATCATTTAAAATTTTTTCTCTGTTAATGATTTGATCAGTACAACCAATGATGGTGGGAAAAACCTTAGAAAAATAATTTAGTCTCATTTTGTCATCTTACTTTGACTTCTTAACTTGAAGAGACTTTCTAGGTAACTCTGTTCTGCTGTGCTAGAGGGATAGTTTTTCAGACCTCTTCTTTCCCCTTCTTTTCTTCCCTGATAGGGTTTCTGTATGCATTTGGGGAAGAATCTAGCTTATATGATCTCATGGCAGCTAGAAGAAAAAATAAAAGCAAACAGATTCTAAGATCCCTGTAGAGTTCACTGGATCTTCCTGGGACTGCTGTGGAGCTAGGCTGATCTACTACTTGAACTTTTGAACGCAGAGAAGCAATTTCTTTGACTACTTGGTTTAGTCATACTGGTTCCATTACAGCAAATGAGATCTAGCCCCTGATCCAACATCCTTGCCCTCTACCAGTGTTCAGGTATGCTGCTACATAATGTACTACTTCAGTGTCACCCTGCTGGCCACTCTGCAGTTTTCAGTATCCTTAGGTCATTTACCTGTTTTCCATCTGATAACACTTTCACATCATATCTCTTGCAGTGTCATCAATGGTTTATTTATACATTCTTTGAACAAAACATTTTGAGTGTCTCCTAATGTACAAGTTGTTGCTATGTGTCTATCTACATATAGCAAAACACCTAGAAACATGTATTTCAAATGTTGATAGTGTCTATGCACAATCAAGCTTGTTTTGCTTTTATATTTTGCAATTTTCTAAAATTCTATGCAATACTTTGTGTTCAATGAAAAGAGAAATAAGTGAAAATCAAACAAATGAGTGAAGTGCTTTATTAGAAAACTGACAAAGGACATAGCCTGTTTGATAAATGTATAAAAATGGTAACTTCATTAGAAAATAAATTAATGATAATTAGAATTTTTTTAATTTGCCTTTTTTCAGCTAACAAATAAGAAAATATTATGCCACCTATTTTTCTACTACAGAGATAAGTTTTTAGATTTGGATGAAGACAAATTGTAATGGCAGTCAAAGATCAGGCAGAAAGAATTGTTTTGATTTCCTCCGTACTCATTAGGAAACACATCCAGTAGGGAATAATTTCTTCCATTCCTGGATAAATTAAAACTTGTTTTTAAGGTGGTCATTGACAATCTCATCAATATCATAATGTCAATATCACATTAGTGAAACTCTCCTAGAGAAGTCTCCAGGTCTTTAAAAGTGGAAGAGAAAGGAATCTTTTGGGACTAAAACAAATAAGCATCTTGAGGAGGAAATTGATATGAAATCACAAAATAGGTTTGTGTTTTAATTAACACTTCTGTTGAAATTCAACCTGTTTCATAACACATACTTTTTTTTTTCCCTCTAGGATCACAGTTGCTGGATGTTAATCTAAAGTTCTTTCTCAGTATAATAGAGTTTTATTAACTTCTGGTTATTAATTTATAGTTTATAGACCCGCTATTCAATAAAGTTGTTTTTTTAGGTTGTAAGCACCCCAAGTGGCTATTGAGATTAGTATACATTTTAGATCTCTTAGAACACTACATTACCTAAGGCATACTGCATGATGAGGATACTTGTTAAATTAGAAACCCTGTCTAAATAGAGTTCAAAATTTCAAATATGTGTATTTTATTAGAATTGGCCAGAATTCTTTATTAATTTATTGTTATGAACATAGTTAAGATTTGTGTAGCAATTTATAGTTCAGAATTTTCTAATATAATATCTCATTTGATCCTCAGAAATTCACTGATGTAGAGTTGTTATCCCAATTTCATAGATATGGAAACCAAGGTCCAGAAAGGTAAATGATTTCTACAGGATTATGCAGGTAGACTGAAATTGCAAACATTGGAAACTTCATTCAGGTATTCCAATTCCATTTTATTGTGTCATCTCCCTTAGTTATAGAACACAGATAAGGTTCCACATTGCCTCATATGTTCTGCGGCTTGGTTCCAAATGCAAATATTTATCGAAATTAGATATAAAAAGAGAATGAATGAAGAGTGAGGATGGGAAATATGATGAACTGGAAAGCACATGCCTAAACTAAAAGGGAAATTGTTGTTCATCTACTGATTTTTGTCTTGGGGGATTGTGGGCCTACAGTTTCCAAATTTCTAATATTCAAAGAAGCTCAAAATTATATTTACATATGAAATTTTACTATTTTGAATGACTGAAATGAATTCTATATTATTTTATTCTATACACACCGGAAGCAAAACTAAACTACACTAAGCTAACTACAAAGCATTCCTGCAAGCTAAAACTGCCCTGTTGCCTGCCATTTTATGAACTCTGTTCTAGAGTAAATAGTAATTAAATTGCTATAACTCCTGAGTCCTCAAAGCAAAATAGGATAAAAAATATTTGGTAAGTTTCTATTTTTGAAGTAATTTCAGACTTCAGAAAATTTGCAAGAACAGTGAAAAGAATTGCCATATACCCTCTCAAGATTCCCCTATTTTAAATATTTACTTGTATTTGTTTTTAGTGTTTTCTCTGCATACACACACATTCTGTGTGTGTGTATGCAGAGAAACCACTATAAAAATGTATAAATATACATCATATATATATATATTTGAACTATTTGAGAGTAAGTTGAGGACTGAGGCTACAATGCTCCCTTTACATGTAAATGTGTTTCCTTGGAATAATGACATTCTTTTACATAAATTCAAATTCAAATCAGGAAATTAAATGATTCACAGTACAATATAATCTACAGCTTTTATTCAGAGTTCACAAATTGTCCTTAAAATTTCCTTTATAACAACAGAAAATCTCAGATCATGTGTTGCATTAAGTTGTCACATCTTTTTAGCTTAATTTGGAAGAGTTTTTCAATCTTACCTTGTGTTCCATTACCTTGAGATTTGTGAAGACTGCTGATAGGTAATTTTTAGAATGTTCCCCATTTTCGGTTTTTCTGATGCTTTCTCATGATTTGGTTGAGGTTTTACATCTTTGGCAGACATAGACCAAAAATGATTTTGTCCTCAGTGCATCGTATCAAGAATCACATGTGGTTGGCTTGTTCCATTACTGATGACATTAACTTTGGTCACTCCGTTAACTAAGATCCTGTCTTACAGTTTTCTCCACTGTAAATTGACTATTTTTCCCTTTGGAATTTGAGAATATTTGAGAATATGTAGATATCTGTCTCATCATCAGTTATACTAGGATATGTGTCAAATAGTGACTTTCTAACTGCATTGTTATTACTGCATTTACCAGTTGGCATTCTACTACAAGGAAGAACGTGGCTTTCTTTTTATTCATTTATTTTTATCATCAAGGACTCGTGAATTCCTATTTCATTCAATGGATTTTAAACAGTGTGTTCTAATCCCTTAATATAATTACTTATTTTCACACTGAAATTATCCCAGACTTGGTAGTTTGGAGCTTCTTCAGGCCGACTTCTGCATACTTACAATATTTCCCTGTCATTCTTTGAGTACCTCTTTACTTCCTGGCACAAAAAGCTGTTCTGGATTCATTGTGTAGTTTCCTGCCCCAGTGCTGAAATTATTTCTCTGAGAAGCCAAGCTTACTTTAAGTGAATGGTATTTAGAAATTAATATCTGTGTGCCTAGTGTGTTAATTGCTACTGAGTGCTATTATTTCTAGTCCCTCACAGTAAGCAGAGGTAGAAAATAAATATTTTTAACAACCATTTGTGATGCTGAAGGACAAGAGAAAGTACTACCATGCTTGTGCCATCAGTCTTAGGCATATCTGAGACAAAGTCAATGAATAAAATAACATCACACTGTTGTGTTGTATGTATAAGATATTATTTTGAAATATCCTTTAATGTCTCTAACTTAAAATATGTTCAGTGGATTTTCAACATAAGAATATTAATTATTATCAGAGATGGATTCAAACTGCATAGGCCAATCTAATATTGAAAGAAGCTCCAATAATTTTGGTGTCTTCCTGTTTACATTGAACAAATGTTCAAGTAGAATTAAATTTTACAACTCCCATTTGATAGATGCTGTCACATCAGCCAAAACCCCAAAATTAATATGAAAAAATAGTATTTTATTTCAAAGTAAAGTTTTTCACATGCAAAAAATTTTCTCTCCTCTTTTGCTGTTCTTTACGTCCCAACGTATTTCTTCCTTTTTAATGAGAAATACTTCAGGAAGATGAATCTTGAAGAGTGTATAACTTCATATAAATAAAAAGAACATATTTTCTCTCAGATCTGAACTAATTTATTAATAGAGTTCTGAGAAGTTACCTTCCTGAGAGAGACATGAAAAAACCCCTGGGCTCGTAATTTGTAAGACTGCTGGTGAACCAGGGTATACTTTAGAAAGCCACTATAATACTGAGGTATAATAACATTCTAGTACAAGCTTGTAGTAAAGGTTATAGTAAAGAAAACAAATATTCTGTTGTTCTAATTGTGTTTCAGAAAGAATGAACATTTGAGTATTGTTTGAGGAGGTATGAAAATTGAAACCTTAAATATGGCTCAAAAATATTTTGAGAACATAGTTGCTCATAAATCTCCAAATAAGAGCACTTCTAGGTTCTGGCTCAAGGGCTGAACTTGGTGCTTTGTCTTGTTTGCTGTAATACAGAACAATAAAATAAAATAATAAACGTCCACTATTTCTAAAATGCTCTTTGGAGCTGATCAAAGACCTTGGCAGAATGCTGGTTTTCCCATCAAATCTCAGGTAGGTAGTTCCATTAATTGAATAGATTTATATTTGTGCTGATTGTTTACTGGAATGGGGCCCATCCTTAAAAGATAGAACATCCTAACTTAAGTAATTTCTGATGATGGAAGAAGGATGACCTTGGTTTTTATATTAAAAAGTAACATTTTAATACATAATTATTTAAGTAAATAGGCCCTTTAAATAAAATTTCTTTTTTCAGAAAATAGTTTTCTCATAATTGTTTTATTAGCATATATCTTTCTGTCCTTTTATAAAGTAAATAAAAATTGAATTTTTTCTCATTACAGTAAATTTACATTCACTGAAATTTCTTCTCTGTAAAATATAATTGTAAGATATGCCATTTTATAGGTTTGATTTTTTTAATGAATTACCACAGTGTAATAACACAATTATTTGAACAATATTGTAGATATTTTATTACATGTAATATATGTTTTCCTTTTATTGACTTACATATAGTGCCCAAAAGGAATTAGTAGGAAGTCCTCAGGAGGTGTGACTTAAGAAAACTACCCTGGTTCTTACCTGTCGCAATTTTTCTTCTTGTGTCAGATTTTTCTTCTTCTTGTTAAATCCTTCTGACTTTCCTAGGTGTTCTCTCCCTTCCGCATCTGCACCGAGATACTGCATATTTATTATTATGACCTTGATGGAGCAGCAGTTTCTCTGTCTGTGCAACTACTCGAAGTTTAGACCTGAAATATCAGATAGCTTTTTAAATTGCCTTGTCAATAAGTCTTTATTTGCCTTTAAATGTTCTCTATAAACCTACATGTCACTTACTGTTGATTCAACAATGGCTTCTCTTTCATTTGCTCCCCATCCCACATCCATCCAGATTCTGTCTCTATCACATCTGAGTAGTCACAGACGTTATTTGTATTAAAGTCAGAGATACACACCAGTGAAGGTTTTGTTTTTCCTTCTCAGAAAGAAACAAGGGAGGAATGAAGTAGGAAGCAGGCCACACTTACTACTTATATTATTTTTATTCTGAAAATAAAATCTGTCATCCACTGACCCATCTCAGGCAATATACTGAATGGAGATTTTTTTTTCACCTGAGAAGAACTAATCGATTTTGCCTTTTTATTAGAAATCTATTGAATTGTAACTGTTATAATTCTCTCACACACCAATATTGTTGATGAACTTATTTAGGTCTAAAGTATTTGAAGTGTAGTTTTGATGTTTAATTCAAGTAATAACAAACCAGCAATACTGGTTTTGTTTGTTGAGTTTCATTTTTCTTAGTAATAAATTTTGTTGCACCAACTCCTGAATCAGAACTTTGTTCTACTGATGCATAGTTAAATGAGTATTATTACTCAGTGAAGTAATATCGATGTTAGTCTGATACCTTGTTGCTTTTTCTTTTCTGCCTCAATTATTGATTTTATTACTTGGCATCAAAACCTTGCTCCCGGGCTTCCCTGGTGGCACAGTGGTTGAGAGTCCGCCTGCCGATGCGGGGGACGCGGGTTCGTGCCCCGGTCTGGGAGGATCCCGCGTGCTGCGGAGCGGCTGGGCCCGTGGGCCATGGCCGCTGAGCCTGTGCGTCCGGAGCCTGTGCTCCGCGGCGGGAGAGGCCACAGCAGTGAGAGGCCCGCATACCAAAAAAAAAAAAAAAAAAAACCTTGCTCCCCCTGCTAAGGTACCAGTTGTCTGTATGGGATCTCTGATGCAGCCATTCATGCTAGGGTGCTAGACATAACTGTACTTCACCCTGTGCAGGTATAACAATAATGACCTACTGGCCAAGTGCATCTTATTTAAGTACTATTATGACAAAAAAAAGTTTAAAAAATGCATCTATCAGACTCTTTTACTGAAAATGTTACTGAACATAGAGGAAAATAAAGAATTTTCAGTAACTACAGAGGATGATGGCTCATCATATATTTATCATATACTTATAGATATATGTAACATACACATAGGTATATATAAAAATATTTAATCCCGAGTTATGAAAAGAAGCACCATATATTTATCAGGCATCAAAATATTTATTAAAATTTGTAGAAAATTATGGTGTGTATATTAAAGTACAGAGAGGTATAGCTTTGGAATTGGATTTTGATTTTAACTATTTCAGTTAGTAACCATGGGTTTGTAGTGAAGTTGCTCAGCTCTTCACATTTCTTTCTCCATATCTGTAGGATGATGATATAGAGTGTACCTGCTTCAAAGAATTTTTGAAAGGTTTAAATGAGATAATGAATGCAAAGTTTATAAGTGCCCACACTTGTGAGATATTCAGTAAATGTTAAGTTGTGATTATTATCATCATTAGTAGCTGTTGTAGAAGAAAATGCAAAATTTTCATGACTGTTTGAGAAATAAATGAATAGTTTAAGTAAATTTCATGTGTATTTTTATACCTGTAACTATATTCACGCCCTACCTTTACTTCTCAAATTTACTTCACCCTCATTTTGACTTCCTAGTGACCAGGTCAATGATTTATCTGATCATGTGTGTATCATATCAAGAGTACTTCTGTGGTAGTTAGTTTGGATTTATAGTTATATTATGTTCACAGAAAAAGAAAATCTAGCCAGAATGGCTTGGTTAATTCATACCACTCTACTCTCATTCTGGCCTGTATGGGATTTTGAGAAAAATAACTAACTTCCTAGCAAAGGAAAATGAGGACGTTTAAGCCAACAGAAAAAAAAAAAAAAAAAGATCTGTACTACATGGCCTTTCCCTGCCTATCTTTTAAACTGAAGCCTGACTATGTATATGTATTGGTGACAAGGTCTTTAGACTTTTCATATTTTTATCACTGTAAATTGTTTTTTATTTCCTTACAAACTTTTAATACTGTTAAACTAATTTAAATATTATGGGGAGGTGGGTTGTTCAGGTCAGGTTAGTTCAAACAGAGGAATGACCAAAGGCACATATAAGGATAAGACTGAAATTCAAAGATATTGCCCCAAACCCTAATTCATTCATTAGTTTCACTTAACTACCATTTCTGCTCCCACTAGACAGCCTTATGAGTAAGTGATGTGTTTTATCAATAAAATTCCTGTGTGTTTCCTCATTTTCATATTAGGCAGTACATTCCATTGCATAAGATATTGGACAAATAAGGGAATATTGTTGGACTAATTTGTGAATTTTGTTACTCCCAACTGGGAGCAAATTGTTCCCATATTTCATCATACAATTTAATTTTTAAGAATAGTTTTTCGTTTTCATTTCTTTTTAATTTTTTAAAATTTAGTTTATTTTTTCATTTATTTTTGGCTGCATTGGGTCTTCGTTGCTGCACGTGGGCTTTCTCTAGTTGCAGCGAATGGGGGCTACTCTTCGTTGTGGTGCACGGGCTCCAGGCGCGCAGGCTTCAGTAGTTGTGGCACGCGGGCTCAGTAGCTGTGGCTCGTGAGCTCTAGAGTGCAGGCTCAGTAGTTGTGGTGCACGGGCTTAGTTGCTCCGTGGCGTGTGGGATCTTCCCAGACCAGGGATCAAACCCATGTCCCCTGCATTGGCAGGTGGATTCTTAACCACTGCGCCACCAGGGAAGCCCCTCGTTTTCATTTAGAAAGCAAGAATCATGAAATAATTTTGTTTATGCTGAAGCTCACAGAATCCAATGAAGGTGTCCATAGATGTCACGACTTCGGCAGTGATTGTTCTTGAGCACAGAGGTGGAGTAAGTCTATGAAGCAGTTGGTGTGCCTTGATGTAGACTCCATGGGGCTGAGCTTTGGGGCAACCACAAGCTCCCAAGAAAACGTCATTAAGCAGTGTGTGAGCACTCCCAGGAAGATGGGACGGCAGTCTGCCATAGCATCTGTGCTCATTTTCCACTGAGTCATCTGATCTCTCCTAAACTCACCCACTCTTCCCTAAATCCTTCAGTTCAAAATATGTGGTATACTTAGGAGCACTCGCTGAATGAAATAAATAGGAATCTGCAAACTAAAAATAATAGATAATGTGGTATGGTAATTCTCAGCCTACTCAATCTTCTCAGGCTGTTCTCTACAGCTTTTAAATATATGTGTGTGTGTATGTGTGTGTGTGTGTAATTTCTTTTTTCTTTCCACCATCTGCTCTAGTCCAGTGAGAGCATTTCCTGCTGTGCCTCTCCTGCAAGTCCTCCCATACCAACTCTCTGACATTCATTTAGGTCCTTTGGTATATAATTCCTTTTTATTCTCCAATGCTCCTCTCTCCTAATTCATGGCTTAGCATACGCAACCCACACTCCCAACATTGCAGAGATGTCCAGTTTCTCAGGATTTTCTACTGGCTGAATCTGATAGCTATGCCAACAAGCCTATGCATTGTTGAAAATAAGATTATCAAGCATAAAGACAAAACATCAAACAAGAGTTAAGAATAAAATTCCAAACAATGAAAGTAAAATTCAAATTTTTATTAGTTAAGGAGACAGAAAACTTGTGTGTTTACTCTTCTGGAAAGTTTTCCAGGTCTCCCCATTCATAGACTCAGATGGGTGACACTCTCTCTGTTTTCTCCACTAGCTTCCCTGTCCATGTACCTATTATAACATTTACCACACTGACAGAGCCTTTTTTTAATATAAATTTATTTATTTATTTATTTATGGCTGCGTTGGGTCTTCATTGCTGCGTGCAGGCTTTCTCTAGTTGCAGCAAGCGGGGGCTACTCTTCCTTGCGGTGCGCGGGCTTCTCATTGCGGTGGCTTCTCTTGTTGTGGAGCATGGGCTCTAGGCGCGTGGGCTTCAGTAGTTGAGGCACGTGGGCTCTAGAGTGCAGGCTCAGCAGATGTGGCGCGTGGGCTTAGTTGCTCCACGGCATGTGGGATCTTCCCGGACCAGGGCTCGAACCCACGTCCCTTGCATTGACAGGCGGATTCTTAACCACTGTGCCAACAGGGAAATCCCACTGACAGAGTGTTCTCTCTCTCTTTTATTAGAATGAAAGTTTCCTGTGAGTAGAAATCCCCTCGTTCATCATTTGTGATTGGCACATGATATGTATTCAATATATGTTTTTATAAAGAAATCAACTACAGGAGGCTATCTCATTCTTTATGTTTCATACATAAGAAGAAAAATATTATACAGGTTAACTTTATCTCAGATTTAAGAATTTCATTATTGATATAACTAAATTATTAACAAATTTATGAGGTGAAAAAGTAAATCAGAATTGTTCCCTATCGCATGTACTAAGCTGTAACAAGAACACAGAATCTCTGCAACCTGCCACTTATATCTCCACTGAGAACCTAATACACTCAGGTATTTTTTCTTGATACAAAGTGATTGTATAGAAAAGATCATAGATTTGATTTCTCAGCTCTAAGACTCTTGCTGTCAAGTGATTAAACTGAGATGTGTCCTCACCTTGATTGCTCTCTGATTTGAAATTTTATTATACTGAAATTTCACCGTCTTAACATTTCAAGCTGTCTCATTTTGCTAAAATAGAATTAATAGAGTGTTTTATATAAAATGAAGCTTTAGTTAATTTTTAAATGACAAGCATAAAGTTACCTATTTTCTTAAAAATAGGTAATAGTTTTAGTCACACAAAATTCGGGGGAAAAAAGCTCAAAAACTACAGTGTAAACAAAGAAAAGTATGACTTCTTCTCACCCCAGAAGGTATTCTATCTTCAGAGGTACCCACGCTGTTTCATTTATTGTATTTATCTCTGAAATGTTCCACACATATTAAAGCACGCATTTACATGTAGTACTATCTTTGGTATCCATTGTGACATAACAAATTACAAAATTACAAAATTACAAAATTGGCAACGTAACCCACATTTATTATATTTTTATTTTTTTAATTTAATTTTTATTTTATATTGGAGTTCAGTTGATTTATTGTACAATGTTGTGTTAGTTTCAGGTGTACAGCAAAGTGATTCAGTTATACATACATCCATTCTTCTTCACATTCTTTTCCATATAAATTATTATGGAATACTGAGTATAGTTCCCTGTGCTATACAGTAGGTCCTTGTTGGTAGTCTATTTTATAATAGTAGCATGTGTATGTTAATCCCAAGCTCCTAATTTATCCCTCCTCCCCACCTTTCCCCTTTGGTAACTGTAAGTATCTTTTTGAAATCTGTGAGTCTGTTGCTGTTTTGTAAATATGTTCATTTGTATCATTTTCTTTTTTTTCTTTTTTTTTTTTTTTTTTTGCGGTACGCGAGCCTCTCACTGTCGTGGCCTCTCCCGTTGCGGCGCACAGGCTCCGGATACACAGGCTCAGCGGCCATGGCTCACAGGCCCAGCGGCTCTGCGGTATGTGGGATCTTCCCAGACCGGGGCACGAACCCGTGTCCCCTGCATCGTCAGGCGGACTCTCAACCACTGCGCCACCAGGGAAGCCCTGTATCATTTTTTTTTAATTAGATTCCACGTATGGGTGATATCATATGATACTTGTCTTTCTCTGACTTACTTCACTTAGTATGATAATCTCTAGGTCCATCCATGTTGCTACAAATGGCATTATTTCATTTTTTTATGGATGAATTGTATTGTATTGTATATATGTACCACATCTTCTTTATCCATTTTATCCATTCATCTGTTGATGGACATTTCGGCTCCACATTTATTATTCACAGTTTCTGTAATTTTGTTTATGCTGTACCCCCTGCTGCAAGGGCTTAGCTTGTACCCCCTGCTGCAAGGTTTCCCACAAGGCTACAGTCTTGGCCAGGGTTGGAACCTCATCTAAAGGACTGACTGATGAAGGATCCATTTCCACCCTCATATGTTTGTTAGCAGTATTTAGTCTCCTATGGGCTATGGGACTGAGAGCCTCAGTTCCTTGCTGGTAGAATTCCAGAGGCCACCCTCACTCAGCTCCTTGCCCCATAGACCTCTTTAAGAAGGCAAGAGGGAGAGTCTGAAAGCGAGACAGAAGTTAAATTCTTATGTAATTCTAATCATGGAAGTTATATCCCCTTTGCTCTGAGGTATTCTGATAGTTAGAAGCATACTGCTTAAAAGG
Organism: Stenella coeruleoalba; assembly: GCF_951394435.1. NCBI lineage: Eukaryota > Metazoa > Chordata > Mammalia > Artiodactyla > Delphinidae > Stenella > Stenella coeruleoalba. The sequence continues at coordinate 75,375,896 of NC_137162.1, read as the reverse complement.
AGGGGTTTCCACAAGTTAATGATCACCAGGAGGCAGGGATAGTGGTAGCCATCATAGAAGCTGCCTAACCAAGTCTGCACTCTGACCCCAAAACACATCACTTTCACATGCTAAACACATTAAACCCCCTTTCTCAAAAGTTCTTTAGGGCTTCCCTGGTGGCACAGTGGTTGAGAGTCTGCCTGCCGATGCAGGGGACACGGATTCGTGCCCCGGTCCGGGAAGATCCCACGTGCCGCGGAGGGGCTGCGCCCGTGAGCCATGGCCGCTGAGCCTGCGCGTCCGGACCCTGTGCTCCGCAACGGGAGAGGCCACGACAGTGAGAGGCCCGTGTAGCACAAAAACAAAACAAAACAAAAACAAAGTTCTTTAGAGTACTAACCTGTTACAGAATTTGCTCCAAGTCTAAAATCTCACCTTCAGAATCAGGTGTAGATGAGAATGAGTGTAGTTTGTTAAGTAAAACTCCTGAAATACAGTTTCTCTTCCTCTGCAGGCATGTGAAACTAAAGAGAAGAGTTATCTCCTGTCTATCTCTGTAACACACAGTGGTGGGTGAGACATAGGATAATGGCTGCTGACATTCCTATTCGAAAAGGGAAAAAATGAGAGATAAAAATAGTCTAGAATAATTTTGAAATCCACCTGGGCGAAGGTTGGAAGGTCCTTGATTAGGTTTCAAGGCCTGTGAGTAACTCTCTATAACTTTGTTTTTTGGTTTGGATTTGGGTTTTGTTATAGATTTATGCATCCAGTTTGGAATCCATTTTTTTCCAGGAGTCTTTCAAAGGTGTTAACTGCTCTAATACATTTAGTACGTTTCAAAATCTCTATGGCTGTGGCTAGCAAGTTTAGAAGGAAAAAAAAATTAACTCCTGGTGACTGGCTCTCTGGCTATTCAGTCTGTGACCTCTTAGGACATATCACAAACGTCAAGACAGGTTACGATACACACATCATTTCATGTATGAAGCTAGTGAAAGACTTCACTTCTACCTCTAAAATCTTCTGTCTGTGGCAGTGGGAAAAAATGACAGACAGCCACTTCCTCTTCACTCCTTTTATTGGTATGTGTCCATCCTGGACCAGCTGAGTATATACCTGAGAGACATTAGTGTTAAAAGTTGTAAACAAGGACTGGTAGATGGGGCCAAAGTGCAGAAAGCATGTTTTCCCTTTGTTTCATTGTGAACGTCACCGTTTTTAGAGCTCCTTTCGCTGCCTTTCCACAGTCTTGGTTTCGTCCTCTGAGTCTTCCTGACTTTTTCATGAAAAGTAGCACGTGTTTGCTCTTGAGTAGTTTTCTCAATATGGTCACTGTCAGAAGTTTAGAGGAGACCAGCAGTGTCTTTTCATTTTCTATTCTCTTTGTTCCTTTTAGTTCAAACTGTCAGTGGTTTAGGTGACATGATTTTCTCAAAAATTTGTGGGCTTTCTGCAGATTTCATTGGGATTTATTCCATTAGGCAAAGCCACACCCAGAAATGTCTTCTAGATAAACCTTTTTCTGCTTTGGGCTCCTGCAGAGCTGGCTGAGGACAATGCCCTAAAGTTTCCTAGATGCCCTGTGGTTTGAATGAAGGGTTCTATGAGCCATACCATTAGTCTCTCTAAATGACTTTTTGTGACAGAATACTCTGATACTTTATCTTTCTAAAGTTTTAACAAAAGATTTGTCCAGGGGCTTCCCTGGTGGCTCAGTGGTTGAGAGTCCGCCTGCCGATGCAGGGGACACGGGTTCGTGCCCCAGTCCGGGAAGATCCCACATGCCGCGGAGCGGCTGGGCCCATGAGCCACGGCCGTTGAGCCTGCGCGTCCGGAGCCTGTGCTCCGCAACGGGAGAGGCCACAACAGTGAGAGGCTTGCGTACCACAAAAAAAAAAAAAAAAAAAGGTTTGTCCAGTTACACACTCAACTTTATTTCTAGACCAAACCTCATCACTAGAATACATTTTTCTGACATTTTTCTTGGAAGTCATTTCTTAATTTTAGCATCTTTCGCCATCTGAAGAAGCTGAGCACTTCTCAAATCATTGGTCTTGGTTCCTTTTTCGTTTGACACCACAGGTCACCCCTAATTTGTCTCCTCTTGCACTTTGCTGTAAGTAGTAAGAAGAAACCAGGTGGCATTTTCAACACTTGTCCCTCACTTCTTTTGAGCCCTCACTGGCTGTGTCCTCAGTGTTCAAATTTCTACTAACAGACTGGTCAAGGCAATTTAGGCTTTCTTTGTTATCCTCCTGCGAATCCTTCCTGTCTTTAACTATTACCCAGTTCCAAAGCCAGTCCCACACTTTAATGTTGTAGAAGCATCCCACTTCCAGGTACCAAAATTTGTATTAGTTATCTGTTGCTGCCTGACAGTTTATCACATTATAAGCAGCTTGAAACAATGCATATATACTTAAAATCTTACAGGTTCTCTTGGTCAGGTATTCAGTTATGGCTTAGCTGGGTCCTCTACTTCTGTGTCTTTCATAAGGCTTCAATTAAGGTGCCATCCTGGCCTGGGGTCTCTTCTGAACATTTGACTGGGGAATAATCCACTTATTCTCTCTCTTTGTGGGCTGTTGGATTGAGGGCTTCAGTTCCAAGCTGACATTGGCTCAAGGCTGCCCTCAGTTCCTTCCCATATGGACATCTCCAACATGGCCACTTGCTATATCAAAGCACGCAAGCCGAAAAGAAATAGAATCTGCTAGCAAGATAGAAGTGGCAACCTTATGTAACTTAACTTTCAGTAACATCCTGTTCCCTTTGTCATATTCTGTTTCATAGAAGCAAGTCACAGGTCCCACCCACATTCAAGGTGTGGGAATTACATAAGGGTGTGAACACCAGGAGTCAGGGATCATTCAGGACCATCTTAGAGTCTGTCCACTACAAATTCTCTACACCATTTTTTCCATTAAATCATATATTTTGATGATCATTCTATATAAGCATATGTAGATATATCTTAAAATGACTTCTTTATATTTTTATTTATAAAAACTCAGGTGTATTATGTCCTTGATCAGTGCTATTTTATAAAGAAAACTGCAATGTGAAAGGAAAGATTAATCCTAAGTCTCTAATATATAAGTGAGCAAATTGTACTGAAGTAATTCTACTCCATAGAACTGTTTTTAAGAAATTCTTGTCGTCTTCTCCATACTAAAATTCATATAGAAATAAAAGTGACAAGCCTTTTGTTAGTTGTCATTTATTATATCTTTTCACCACAAGTTTGATTAAACACAATGGAGAGAATTAAAATTTGGCAGTATTCTCAACTTAATATGCCACTTACTAAAGCCTTTGTCATATGACCATAATGAAATCAAACCTGAAAATGATAATAATTACATTAAACTGACAGAACTATTAGGTATTGTGAATGTAAGTATAGAGCTGGTATCACTTAGTAATAAAGAAAACACGTAGAAATTTTCTGGGTCAAATATTTGAATCAAATCTTTTGAAACTATGACAAGGGGGTGAAGGAAGCATTGCACTTTGAATACTTTGTTGATTCACTGCACTCAGAAGGCCGTTTCTGTTTTCTTTCTCTAGCTTAAGTAAATAAAACTGTGGTTTTTTGCTCATCTGATTTTTAGGTGCCAAACCTTTGTTTAGCCAAATGTTTCATGTGCATTCCTGTTAAACAAAGTAGAGAAAGATGACACTTAAAAGAGTTTATTTAAAGATTCACTTCATGAACCTGGAAAAGCTGTTTATGACTTCAGGAATAGGAAATTTACCAAATTCCCAATATCAAATGCTTCGCTCCAGTAATAGAAAAATATGTCAAGCAAAGAACTCTAGAAATGTTGAAGCAAGTCTCCAATGTATAAAAATGCCACCTTTTAAAAAACTTTCATTGATTATAGCAGGACTGTTTAACACTCCTGTGAATTTCCAAGAAAATCTGTCGGGGACTTCCCTGGTGGTGCAGTGGTTAAGAATCCGCCTGCCAATGCAGGGGACACGGGTTCGATCACTGATCCAGGAAGATCCCACATGCCATGGAGCAACTCAGCCTGCAAGCCACAACTACTGAAATCCCTGCGCCTACAGCCCGTGCTCCACAACAACAGAAGCCACCGCAATGAGAAGCCTGCGCACCGAAACGAAGAGTAGCCCCTGCTTGCCACAAGTAGAGAAAGCCCGCACACAGCAGCGAAGACCCAACACAGCCAAAAATAAATAAATAAAATAAATTAAAAACAAAAAAGAAAATCTGTCTGTTAATAGGAACTTATTTTGTTACTTATGTAAAAAATTAATAAACAGAAATCTCAGTTAAATAGAATGCCAGAGGGGGGAGCTCTCACACCCTACCATAATAGCAGAGCCCAACAGGAAGAAGAAAGACTCCCTCTTCTTTCCTGGCAAAGACTCAGCCAAAGAGAGACTGTCACAACTCAGCCAATGGGAAGCCATGGCCCTCCCAACTTCCTTTTTCCCTCTATAAAAAAGTTTTCCTGTCAATTTTTGCAGGGGACTCGTAAGGGCTCACTATGGTTACAGACCCCAAACTGCAATTCTTTGTTGATCCGGAATAAACCCATTTTTGCTGGAGAAACAACTGGCAGTCTTTTTGTTTTAGGTGAACATATTATATATTTGATAACAAAACTACATTAGAAGATTTCTCAATAGAAAAGACTTTTTATTCATTTAATACACAAGCATGATTGACTTGTAATGTGACCGAACCTGGTAAAGTGATTTTATAACAAAGTTTTGATTTAAGTTAGATTAAATCTCTGAGTAATAGTATTTTTTTTTAACTCTGAAGCTAATTCAAACTTTGAAAACTTTCAGAGTTAAAATTTATAGTATTTTTTTCACAATTGAGTAGGATATCTACTCAATTATCTTGGATGGGTCACATGTTGAGGACAAGGTGATGTTCATATCTTCTTTTTCCTTTTTTGTGCAATTTCTTTTTATTTTTTAAAAAACTTCTGCTCATATACTAAGTTTTTCTATTTAAATGTTAATGTTGCTACTTCTTTGAAACCATGAAACACAAAGTACATATTGGCATGTCACTTGCTAAATTTTGTAATTGTTTACCATTTCTTGCAATAGGTTTTACCTGTTGTGAAGAAAATGGTATAATCATTTTCTTCAGAAAGCATAATTTTTGAAAGAGATATAGATTTTGGAATTCTTATGCTTTGGATTTCAAGGGGAAACATTGACAGTGCCATCTAGAGATTATTAACTTCGTTGTGGTCACAGTAGTAAGAAATTTAACCACCTAGACAATTTTATCTTATACAAGTAGAGCACATGTATTCCTGATTCCAAATTGGGTTCAGGTCATTATTTGAGCAAATCTCTTTCTCCGATATTCTGTTTATGTATATAGGATAGATATGATTTCTAAATAGATGAAAATACCCAAGAATATCATTTCTGTTACTTAATAAACACTCATTGTATGTTAGGTACCACTATCAGCGTTAATAAAACATATCAAATATATATATATATATCTCACACCTAACTCCCTTTTCTAGTCTCTGTTTATTTTTTAATTTTATGTCATGGAGTTGTGAAGCGTCTACTCAAGAAAGATAAAATTTCTAAACATACAAGTTGCATAGCAATGGGAGTGAGTGTTGTAGGCTGTGATACATGCTGGACTTTAGTCCCAGGGGTTGTTTCTAATTCATTATATTATTTCAAGAGCCTAGTAGGCAGTTGAATAAAGTATTCGTTTCTTAGCCCTGTTGTAACAAAATGTTACAAACTGTGTGGCTCAGAACAATAGAAATTTATTGTCTCACAGTTCTGGAGACCAGAGATCTGAAATCAAGCTGTTGGCAGGACCATTCTCCCTCTGAGGGCTCTAGGGATGGATCTGTCCAGGCCTCTCTCCCTGTTTCTGGTAGTTCCTTGGCTTGTGGCAGCATAACTCCAGCTTTCATATAGTAGTCTCCCTATGTACAGTCTTTCGTGAATCCAAATTTCCCTTTTTTATAAGGACACCAGTTGTATCAGATGAGGGGCCCTCCCTACTAATCTTAATTTAAATAACATATGTGATGAATACGATCATATTCTGAAGTATTAGGACTTCAACATATGAATTTTTGCAGAATATATTCAGTTCATAATAGGCAGCAATTAAATAAATGTTATATTACATTAAGGTGATATAGGATATAATCTCAATAAATGACCTTTGAAATTTTTGTAAAAAAAATGTTTTAAAGAGAGTTTTCTGTGATTTTACCTTCTAATAAAATTTCATAGGAAGTTACCCTTCATTGTCCTTAATTGTATTTTAATACATACATTTTTAATCTGCCCAATTGTTTACCTCAACTTGCGGGTTTTTTCCTCCAAGAAACAGCATGAAATAATAATGGGAGGCACAGAAATTAAATTCCAGTCTGAGGACAGACTAATTACCACACTGATGTTTCCGCAAAAGTTGGGTATGAAGCTGGGTATTTAGGTTTCTCCTATTTAATCAGTGTGTGGGTGTTTCAGAACTCTATTGTATTCACATCTGTTCGTAATCCAATGGTGGAACAGTCCAAAAAAGCTATCGTGTATGTTGTTGCTTCTAATCAGTTTTATTAATTATTTCCTAGTTTTCAATAGAATAATTGCCATTTCTTTCTTATGCAATCTCTTTTTTTCCTTTTCTCTTTCTCTCACTCTCTTTTTTGCTTCTTATGTTTTGGGCCATTGAATACAAATCAACTTTGTTATTATTTGGCTATTTTTGTGCTCACTGTTTTTTGTTTTTTTTTTTTTCCAGAAATGAGCTTTAATATTTAGACGTCTGGGGGGCTTCCCTGGTGGCGCAGTGGTTGGGAGTCTGCCTGCCGATGCAGGGGACACGGGTTCGTGCTCTGGTCCGGGAGGATCCCACATGCCGCGTAGCGGCTGGTCCCGTGAGCCATGGCCGCTGGGCTTGCGTGTCTGGAGCCTGTGCTCCACAACAGGAGAGGCCACAACAGTGAGAGGCCCGCGTACCGCAAAAAAAAAAAAAAAAAAAAAAAATATTTAGACGTCTGGGGTTGCTACTGGTTTTGTTAGTGATTATAAGCAAGTACAAAAATAGAAAATCCTTATATTGGCAGTTCTTAGATGCTAGTAGTGTTCTAAGCCCTTTAGATATATTAATACACTTAATCTTCAAAACTATATGAATATGTAGGTACTATAATTTTAATGCTGATTTTGTGGGTGAGGAGATTGAGTCACAGTATTTTGTTTATTATGTTATAATTACATTTTACATGTAAAAGGTAATATATTTTATGAGTGTTATGAAGCTGAAATATGTTCAATCCTATTTTTAGGATTAAATTTCACTCTGCCTGTCTCCAAGATGGGTGGTCAGCAAAATTTTTCTTTAAAGAGTCAGATAATAAATATTTTAAGCTTAGTTGGCCATATGATCTTTGTTACAACTAATGAATTTTGTCATTGAAAATATGTAAATAAATGATGTGGCTATGTTTCGATACAACTTTATTTATAGAAACAGGAAGTGAGCCAGATTTGGTCCATGGGCCATACATTATAAATTTCTGATCCAGAATATATTTTTAAAATCCACTATGTATTCACTTATGCTTAAGGTGAAAAAAATTTACTAAGCTCCTACTTGCTATGCTGCATAGATTCATTTTCCTCAGAGAACATTTCATGAACCTTTGTAAGGTAGTGCTTTGCCTTAAAAGTAAAAGATTTTCCTCAGTGCTTAAATTTAATGTTTGTGCTAAGTACATACCTAAATCTAGAAAGTACATGTAAGTTTTAAAATGCAGAATTGCATCAGTTCTAAGATGCACACTTTTTATACATCAATATCTGTGAAATTGGAATGTGTCTTGCAATTTGTAGTCTTAAACTTGAGGAATTACAGAATTAGCTCATTTAGTTATGTTACATGGTTGATAATTTTTGATGAAAGACCACCAGAAACACACCTGGAGTTGACCAAGTTGTGTTTCCTACTCATTTCAGGGAGTAAGAAGGCACCCAGGAGTAAAATGGTGTTGAAAATGACTTACGGAATTGGAGTTTGTGTCAGCAGATTTGGGGGAGGGTATAAAAATGGATATTTGTTCCTCATTGGATGCTGTCAGGAACTGTGGGTAATTCTATGCCTGGGTATCTTACTAAATCTTCTCTGAAGATGAGAGTATAGATAAAGGCTAAGCTGTAGTTGGTAAAAGGGCAGTAGTCACTCACATTTTCCAGTATAAAGTGATATTTAGTCATTTTTGTGACATGAACAATGTTACAGAGTGGTCTTCTTTTTGGTCTCAATTCATCGTGGTCACAGAATGGCTTTGTTTGATGGTGATGATCTTTGAAATTGTTTATGTTCAAGGGCAGAGCACTAATGCCTCCCCGTGTGTACCAGGCCAGCCTCCGGACAGACGGTCAGAGGCTGCTTTTCTCTAGCTCAATATGATGTTACCTTAATCAACTTATCATGCTGCTATAAACTTTTAGTTGACATCAAAGAGCTCTATGTGTAGCTTTTATTCTTAGAATTTAAGATTTCTTGAAGTAATCAAGTTTGAACTAGAGTGACTAGTAGAGTTTCCTGAGTGTAGGAGGTATTCAGTAAATGGTTGCTAAATGATTTCGTTACACTCATGCGGTATATTTTTCTCCATGAATATTGAAGGCTGAATTCTAAATGAAATGTATCAGAGATGAATGACACACAGATGTCCAATATATAGTCTGATATGTCTAACAGACCTTTTAAACATCAGACTGATGAACTTCTGTGAGTTCACTGAAACGCTAGAAATTTTTCCATCTGTTTCCTTACTCTCACCTACAGTAACATCACCTTCAAAACAAGACAAGGTGATTTACAGTTGGGCCAAAAGACCTCTCAGACATGAGTTTGCCTTAGATAAATATGTAAACTATTCATCCTAAATGAGAAAATAAGAAGTTAAAAATGATTCCAATAACCATAAATTTTAATACTTCTGACTGGAGTATTATTGAGTGATTTATTTTGGTTCCTAATCCTTTCCAAGTCGTGGTCCCAGAATGTAATAGTTTTACATAATAAGGGCAGAAAATATCTATTGCTAAGACTCACAATAATAGGGGAGAAAACAAAGTTAGAAAAAATATAGTAAACAAAGCACATAGGATCTTACACAATGGGAACATTCTGCACTAATAGTGGAGTTGTTGAAGTCATTTAAAGTCTTCGACTTAAATTTTTTGGTTAAGTACATCATTCTTTTCCAACAAGTCTTAAAATGTCATATTTTTCACAGCAACATCAGTCTCATAAAAAAATGAAAAGAACTTGTTTCTGAAAGTGTCATTTTTTAACACCAAGAGAAGAGAGTTGTAAAATGTGTTTCCTTATATAAGTGGGGAATCATGAAATCATTTAAGGAAAAAGTTGCTGAAAAAATTTATTGAAAGTGCTATGTGTATCTTGTTAGGATGGAGTTTAGTTCTGACTTATAGGATCACAAAAACACTCATTAAACTGTCACTCAGATGCTACACAAGTAGAATAAGCTATTACTGATTTAATTAGGTCTTTGGGATTTTTTCAGTTTAATAGTGACAGTTGCCTACATGTGAACAAGAATGTATATTTTTGCTTTTTTAATGTTATTAAATTTAAAGTTGATGATGTAGTGAAGGCAGAATATTGCCCTTTTCTTGACTGTAGTCATAGTTTATATCTGATGTCTCTCAGTTAAGGAACATGGCTTTTCAAAATTCAGCTTCATTAGTTTTTTCAGATGGCATGGGCTAAAGAAGAAGGGACTGGAAAATAATTATAAATAGTAAAAGAAGAAAATATGTACTTTGGAGGGCATAAGGAAGTAAAGTTAATTGAGTATAAAGTCCTGTTTTGAAAAGCATGCTCCCCATTCAATCATAAATTGCTTCTGGGTGGACATTTTTTGTCCATCAAAACACCTAACAGCATTTCTTGGTACATAGATAACTATTAAATCTGTTTAGTATAATCTTTCAAGAACTTTTATTTTAAGCCATCATTAAGAATTCATTTTTAATGTGGTTATTTGTAATAATACATATTAGCTAGTTGAATAAATAAAATTTCTTGTATAGGATCCAAGATAGGACCATTCATATGAAATTCTACGTTGCAATAAAGTAGAAAATTCAGGGATATTATTAATCTAAAATGCCTACACTGATTGCTTCTATTCTGGGCAAGATTCTTGACAGCTCTAAGTACCATTATTCCTGAGAGCATCCTTTGGGAAGATAAGAGGGAATGGAATCTAGAGCTTTACTAATTTAGGCAGAAAGGTGCCAGGATGGAAAATCTCCATACAGGATGTGGGTGGTGAGAGGAGGCAGGGATAAACTCCTGTTATGAAAACAAAATTGTCTAGGATGTTACACTAGACATCTTATTTCATGGCATCGCATTCAGTATGTCTCTGAACATAGAGGGGAAGGAACCCTATCAGACAGGTAAGTAATTGAAGATCTCTTGGAAAACATACTTGTATGACCTACAGAATCTTGTGGAATCTCTTCTCTAGGCTGGCATAACACTTTTATGCTGTCAGTGCTTAAACTGCAGTGATTAGTCCATGAATTCAACAATCGATATTCATTAAAAACTCCCCCAGTTTGAGTCTATATATATAAGTAGCATGAATAAACTTTGCTAGCTTCGTGGTCCTATTTTCACCCATAAGTTTAGAAACTGCCATCTCCTTCATGTTAAATTCTCTGTACTCTGCATAAGAGTGTAAATTGGTATAAACACCATGGAAACTATTTGAAAGATCTGAAAAAGCTAAAAGAACATATATCATATGAACCAGATTTCCATTCCTAGGTATATATACAATAGAAATGCATAGGTATATGTTCAATTAAAATATGAGTAAAAATGTTTATTGCAGCTCTATTTCAGTAGTCCTAATATTCATTTTCTAGGCTGCCATAACAAAGTACCACACACTAGGTGACTTAAACAATAGAAATGTGTTGTCTTAGTTCTGGAGGCTGAAAATTTGAGATCAAGTTGTAGTTTGGCAAGGTTGTTCCTTCTGGGGATGGTGAGGGAGAATCTCTTCCTGGCGTTTCCCCTAGCTTCTGGTGGTTTGTTTCATTTTCACATGGTGTCCTCCTTATATGGATATCTGTCTTGAAATTTTCCCTTTTTATAAGAACAACAGTCATACTGAATGAGTGTACACACTGATGATCTCAGTTTAACTTGATTACATTTATAAAGATTTTATCTTCAAATAAGGTCACTTTCTGAAGCACTGGGGATTAGGACTCCAACGTATGGATTTTGCGGGCACACAGCTCAATCCATAACAGTCCTCAAATAGAAATGGCCTAAATATCCATCAGCTCAGAATAGATAAATAAAGTGTAGTATATTCCTAAAAAGGAAGAAATTCTAAATGGTAATAAGAATAAATGGTGTATTGACAAATGAATCAACGAGGTTGAATCTCGTAGTCATGATATTGAGCAAAAGCAGCCAGAAATTTACATACTGCATGAGCTCTAGAATACAAGCATAGTGAATCATTGCTTATAAAGTCCCAAAATATGGGCTACATTGCAGAGATAGGAGCAGCCACTACTGGAGAAGGCTCAAGGGTTGTCACTAGGGTATTTAATTCTTGATCCAAAATGATTAAATCACATAATTAATTAATTAATTGAGCTGTAGAGACATGATTTGTGTGCTTTTAAAAAATATATGAAGACAGTATAAAAAGTTCTAGGACACAAAAGAAAGGAATAATTATGTGCTACCTTTAAGGAAGCCACGGAAAACTGTCTCCAATTTCAATAAAAATATTTTCCAACTTAAAAAATTGCTCATAATCTCATGCAAAATGAATGGTTTAATTAATATGCAAACATGATCATATTGAAGCCCAGAATAACTAACTCTTTCATTAGAATATATGAAAACTTCAGAGGAAAAGTGATTTAAGGCAGATTTTTTTTTATGGGTGAGTAAAAATGCTACAGGTGAAAAAGCAGAAGAAAAATTCTAGAAAAAAAGAACTCTCTGTGAATTGGCTGAGATTCACAACAAGACTATGACAAAGTTGAACAGAAGTTACTGAGAGATTTAATGTGACTAAAACATGAAGGAAACGTCTCAGTGTATTTGGTGTATGTCTCCTGCTAACTTACAGAACTCACAGCTTGGAATGCTTTTCTGTATTCTCCTGTGATTGTTGGTTGAATCTTTTAACATGGCTTCTGTAAATTACATTTGTTTTGATGCCTTCCTCAATACCCACAGTTTATTATGACTGACAGCGTATTGAATCAAAAACATATATTTTCTCTGATTGAGAGATAGACTGTGCCAGCGTTGGCTTGTAGTTTAGTTTCTGGGAATATGGGAGACATTTAAAGAAACATCTCCTAAGAATGTTAGATAAAATATTTATTTTGAAAATTTTTATAATGCATAGGTGAGTGGAATTTAAGTATGAATCAGTGATCAGAAATACCGTAAAGGGCATTGCCACAGAGGTTAGGAGATCTATAGCAAATGTTTGTCCCAAGTATATGCGTCAAACCAAAGTGTTTTGATGTTTGAGTGTTAAGGGTTGCGTACCTGTGATAAAGGAGACAAAGCCTGGCCTGAGCAAGGTGGAAACTCAGATTAGAGATCCCGTGAGTAAGACTAAGACAGCAAAGGATAGTATCTTCTCCTTATTTCCATTTGTACAAAACAAACAATGTATGCGTTGGAAAATGACCTGTCTTTCCCAGCCCTGTTTCTAAGTGAAGAAAATTCTCACTTAAAAAGCCTTAATAAATCATGAGATTGAGGCCATTATTCACAACATCCATTGAGACTCTAAAATCTAAATTAAAGATTTGCATTAAATATGCTACTAGGCATTTGGCAAAAACCAGTGCACATTCTCTGTGGAGGAGCTCAATTTAAGTGCAGGTTTCAAAGATTTCCCAAAATTAAAGTCAAAGAAAAATAAGCCCAAACTCAAAAATCACTGAAAATTTAGAAAACAAAACATAATGCAAATGAGTCAACAGAAAATAAATCAGCAAAATCACTTTCAAAAAAGCTTGTAAAAAACAGGCATTCCTCATTTTATTGTGCTTCGTTTCGTTGCACTTCACAGGCATTACAGTTTTTTACAAATTGAAGGTTTTTAGCAACCCTGCATTGGGCAAGTCTATTGGTGCCATTTTTCCAATGACAGTATTTTTTAATTAGAGTATGTACATTGCTTTTTCAGACATAATGCTATTGCACACTTAATAGAATACAGTGTAGCGTAAACAACTTTCATGTGCACTGGGAAACCAAAACCTTCCTGTGGCTAACTTTATTGTGATATTCACGTCACTGGAGTGGTCTGGAACCAAACCCTCAATATCTCCAAGGTATGCCTGTAGTAGAATTGTGAGAGACAATATAAAATAAATTATGTTTAATATTTTGAAATACATAAAGAATTAAAAACGTGAAAATAATAAGAAATTATAAAAATGGACCAAGCAGATTTGTAAAAGTACTAATTTGGACTTACAAAAATTACAAAAAATGTATAAGTAAAATTAAAAATTCAGTTAATGTAATAAACATCAGAATAGGTGTAACTCAAGAAAACATTGACAAGTTAGAAAATGTATCTGAGAAATAACCAAGAAGTCAGCACACAGAGAAGTAAATAAAATAAAATATAAAATGGAGGTTTATAGACTTACAGAATAAAGTAATAATAATCAAAATTCATCTAATCAGAGATTCAGAAGTAGATCTGGGGAAAAGGAAGTAATAGCTAAAAAGAAATTTCTAGAACTGATGAAAAGCATCAATCCAACTGATTGGAAGAAGACTAATGAATAATAAACCATGTTGTAATTTAAAGAAGTAAAACTGAAACACATTGACAACAAATAGAAGACTTTAAGATCAAATGCAAAAGGCAGATTTTCAGTAAATGAATGATTACTTGGCTGGTAGAAATAACAGATGCCAGAGACATTAAAATAAGTTCTTCAACATTCAGAGAGAGAAAACAAAGCAATTCATCTAGCTAGAATTACATATCCAGAGAAATTATCTTTCAAAAATAAGGGTAAAATGCTGGCAGTATTACACAAATGAAACTCAAAAGATATTATTAATAACACACCCTCAAAAAAGGAATTTTTAAAGGATGAACTTTAGAAAGAAGTTTCCAAAAGGAAGGTGTCAGATGTAAAAGATGATAAAATTATATTTATGTGTAAATCTATTCAAATATTTTGAATAAAAGAATAAAAAATCACCCTGAAATTTGTGGAATTGAAAAATCAATATAGAAAATAGCACGTATCTGACACAGAGGGTGATAGCACTTTAAAGTTCTCCAGTGCTTGTTTTCTTAAACAGTCTAAACCATTCCCTAAAACATTAGACAAGTAGTATATAATTTTCATAAGAGTACAGGCAAAACTGAAAGAAAAAGAGATGATTAAGAAAAAGAAAAGTGGATAGAGGAGAAAGAAATACAGGAAAAGTGTAATCACTGAGCACACAAATAATGATGGTAGAAATAAATCCAACCCTATCAATAGTTATTATCAATATAAAAATGTTAAAATCTCCAGTAAATGTCAAAGATTGTCAAAAAATCCAGTTACATGTTGTTTACAGGAGGCATACTTAAAGCATAAGGACATAAAAGTTTAAAAGTAAAAATGTTAGTAAATTTTATTCCCTATGAATCCTAATTACTATCAGTCAAAATAGATATAAAGCAAAACATTGTAAGTGATGAACAATAACCATATGCTAATAGAAGGCTTAGTTCCTTAAGAGTCTCTATCAGTAATTCACCAGTATAGTCTTAACATGACTTCCAAACTCAATAAGCAAGTTTTTCTTTTTAACATCTTTATTGGAGTATAATTCCTTTACAATGTTGTGTTAGTTTCTGCTGTATAACAAAGTGAATCAGCGATATGCATAAGTATATCCCCATATCCCCTCCCTCTTGCGTCTCCCTCCCACCCTTCCTATCCCACCCCTCTAGGTGGTCACAGAGCACCGAGCTGATCTCCCTGTGCCATGCAGCTGCTTCCCACTAGCTATCTATTTTACATTTGGTAGTGTATATATGTCACTGTTACTCTCTCACTTCGTCCCAGCTTACCCTCCTCCTTCCCTGTGTCCTCAAGTCCATTCTCTACGTCTCTGTCTTTATTCCTGTCCGGCCCCTAGGTTCATCAGAACCTTTATTTTTATTTTTTTTTAGATTCCATATATATGTGTTAGCATACAGTATTTCTTTTTCTCTTTCTGGCAAACTTCACTCTGTATGACAGACTCTAGGTCCATCCACCTCACTACAAATAACTCAATTTCATTTCTTTTTATGGCTGAGTACTATTCCATTGTATATATGGACCACATCTTCTTTATCCATTCATCTGTCAATGGACACTTAGGCTGCTTTCATGTCCTGGCTATTGTAAATAGTGCTGCAATGAACATAGTGCTACATGACTCATTTTGAATTATGGTTTTCTCAGGGTATATGCCCACTAGTGGGATTGCTGGGTCATATGGTAGTTCCATTTTTCATTTTTTAAGGAATCTCCATACTGTTCTCCATAGTGGCTGTTTCAATTTACACTCACACCAACAGTGCAAGAGGGTTCACTTTTCTCCACACCCTCTCCAGCATTTATTATTTGTAGATATTTTGATGATGGCCATTCTGACCAGTGTCAGGTGATACCTCATTGTAGTTTTGATTTGCATTTCTCTAATGATTAGTGATGTTGAGCATCCTTTCATGTGTTTGTTGGCAGTCTGTATATCTTCTTTGGAGAAATCTCTATTTAAGTCTTCTGCTCATGTTTGGATTGGGTTGTTTGTTTTTTTGATGTTGAGCTGCTTGTATATTTTGGAGATTTATCCTTTGTTAGTTGCTTCATTTGCAAATATTTTCAACCATTATGAGGTTTGTCTTTTCATCTTGTTTATGGTTTCCTTTGCTGTGCAAAAGATTTTAAGTTTTGTTAGGTCCCATTTGTTTGTTTCCATTTCTCTAGGAGGTGGGTCTAAAAGGATCTTGCTGTGATTTATGTCATAGAGTGTTCTGCCTATGTTTTCCTCTAAGAGTTTGATAGTGTCTGGCCTTACATTTAGGTCTTTAAACCGCTTTGAGTTTATTTTTGTGTATGATGTTAGGAAGTGTTCTAATTTCATTCTTTTACATGTAGCTCTCCAGTTTTCCCAGCACCACTTATTAAAGAGGCTGTCTTTTCTTCATTGTATACTCTTGCCTCCTTTATCAAAGATAAGGTGCATGGATTTGTCTCTGGGCTTTCTATCCTGTTCCATTGATCTATATATCTATTTTTTGTGCCAGTACTATACTGTCTTGATTACTGTAGCTTTGTAGTATAGTCTGAAGTCCAGGAGCCTGATTCCTCCAGCTCCGTTTTTCTTTCTCAAGATTGCTTTGGCTATTCGGGGTCTTTTGTGTTTCCATACAAATTGTGAAATTTTTTTGTTCTGGTTCTGTGAAAGATGCAAGTGGTAGTTTCATAGGGGTTGCATTGAATCTGTAGATTGCTTTGTGTATTATAGTCATTTTCACAATGTTGATTCTTCCAATCCAAGAACATGGTATATCTCTCCATCTGTTTATATCATCTTTAATTTCATTCATCAGTATCTTACAGTTTTCTGCATACAGGTCTTTTGTCCCCTTAGGTAGGTTTATTCCTAGGAGAATAGGAATAAACACATTAGTGTATAGGAATGCAAGAGATTTCTGTGCATTAATTTGGTATCCTGCTACTCTACCAAATTCATTGATTACCTCTATTAGTTTTCTGGTAACATTATTAGGATTCTCTTTGTATAGTATGTCATCTGCAAACAGTGACACTTTTACTGCTTCTTTTCCAATTTGGATTCCTTTTATTTCTTTTTCTTTGCTGATTGGTGTGGCTAAAACTTCCAAAACTATGTTGAATAATAGTGGTGAGAGTGGGCAACCTTGTCTTGTTCCTGATCTTAGAGGAAATGGTTTCAGTTTTTCAACATTGAGAATGACGTTGGCTGTGGGTTTGTCATATATGGCCTTTATTATTTGAGGTAGGTTCCCTGTTTGCCTACTTTCTGCAGGGTTTTTATCATAAATGGGTGTTGAATTTTGTCAAAAGCTTTTTCTGAATCTATTGAGATGATCATATGGATTTTATCCTTCAATTTGTTAATATGGTGTATCACATTGATTGATTTGCATACATTGAAGAATCCTTGCATTCTTGGGATAAACCCCAGTTGATCATGCTGTATGATCCTTATAATGTGCTGTTGGATTCTGTTTGCTAGTATTTTGTTGAGGATTTTTGCATCTATGTTTGTTAGTTATATTGGCCTCTAGTTTTCTTTTTTTGTGACATCTTTGTCTGGTTTTGGTATCAGGGTGATGGTGCCCTTGTACAATGAGTTTGGGAGTGTTCCTCTCTCTCCTATATTTTGGAAGAGTTTGAGAAAGATAGGTGTTAGATCTTCTCTAAATGTTTGATAGAATTCGCCTGTGAAGGCATCAGGTTCTGGGCTTTTGTTTGTTGGAAGATTTTTAATCACAGTTCAATCTCAGTGCTGTGATTAGTCTGTTTATATTTTCTATTTCTTCCTGGTTCAGTCTCGTAAGGTTGTGCATTTCTAAGAATTTTCCCATTTCTTCCAGGTTGTCCATTTTATTGGCACAGAATTGCTTGTAGTAATCTCTCATGATCCTTTGTATTTCTGCAGTGTCAGTTGTTACTTCTCCTTTTTCATTTATAATTCTGTTGATTTGAGTCTTCTCCCTTTATTTCTTGATGAGTCTGGCTAATGGTTTATCAATTTGTTTATCTTCTCAAAGAACTAGCTTTTAGTTATATTGGTCTTTGCTATTGTTTCCTTCATTTCTTTTTCATTTATTTCTGATCTTTATGATTTCTTTCCTTTGGCTAACATTAGGGTTTTTTAGTTTTTATTTCTCTAGTTGCTTTAGGTGTAAAGTTTGTTTATTTGAGATGTTTCTTGTTTCTTGAGGTAGGATTGTATTGCTATGAGCTTCCCTCTTAGTACTGCTTTTGCTGCATCCCATAGGTTTTGGGTCATTGTGTTTTCATTGTCATTTGTTTCTAGGTACTTTTTGATTTCCTCTGTGATTTCTTCAGTTATCTCTTGGTCATTTAGTAATGTATTGTTTAGCCTCCATGTGATTGTATTTTTTACAGTGTTTTTCCTGTAATTGATATCTTGTCTCATAGCATTGTGGTCAGAAAAGATACTTTATACGATTTCAGTTTTCTTAAATTTACCAAGACTTGATTTGAGACCCAAGATATGGTCTGTCCTGGAGAATGTTCCATAAGCACTTGAGAAGAAAGTGTATTCTGTTGTTTTTGGATAGAATGTCCTCTAAATATCAATAAGTCCATCTTGTCTAATGTGTCATTTAAAGTTTGTGTTTCCTTATTTATTTTCATTTTGGATGATCTGTCCATTGGTGAAAGTGGGGTGTTAAAGTCCCCTACTATGATTGTGTTAACTGTCAATTTCCCCTTTTATGGCTGTTAGCATTTGCCTTATGTATTGAGGTGCTCCTATGTTGGGTCCATAAATATTTATAATTGTTATATCTTCTTCTTGGATTGATCCCTTGATCATTATGTAGTGTCCTACTTTGTCTCTCATAATAGTCTTTATTTTAAAGTCTGTTTTTTCTGATATGAGAATTGCTACTCCAGCTTTCTTTTGATTTCCATTTGCATGGAATATCTTTTTCCATCCCCTCACTTTCAGTCTGTATGTGTCCCTAGGTCTGAAGTGGGTCTCTTGTAGACAGCATATATATGGGTCTTGTTTTTGTATCCATTCAGCCAGTCTGTGTCTTTTGGTTGGAGCATTTAATCCATTTACATTTAAGGTAGTTATCGATATGTATGTTCCTAATACCATTTTCTTAATTGTTTTGGGTTTGTTTTTGTAGGTCTTTTACTTCTCTTTTGTTTCCTGCCTAGAGAAGTTCCTTTAGCATTTGTTGTAAAGCTGGTTTGGTGGTGCTGAATTCTCTTATCTTTTGCTTATCTGTAAAGGTTTTAATTTCTCCATCAAATCTTAATGAGATCCTTGCTGGGTAGAATAATCTTGGTTGTAGGTTTTTCCCTTTCATCACTTTAAATATGTTCTGCTACTCTTCCAGGGCTCAGAGTTTCTGCTGAAAGATCAGCTGTTAACTTTATGGGGATTTTTAACATAAAATAACTTTTTATTTTAACATAAAATAACTTTTATGTTATTTGTTGCTTTTCCCTTGCTGCTTTTAATATTTTTTCTTTGTTATAATTTTTGATAGTTTGATTAATATGTGTCTCGGCCTGTTTCTCTTTGTGTTTATCCTTTATGGTGTCTCTGCACTTCCTGGACTTGATTGACTATTTCGTTTCCCATGTTAGGGAAGTTTTCGACTATAATCTCTTCAAATATTTTCTCAGACCCTTTCTTTTTCTCTTCTTCTGGGATTCCTATATTTTGAATGTTGGTGCATTTAATGTTGTCCCAGATGTCTCTGAGACTGTCCTCATTTCTTTTCATTCTTTTTTCTTTATTCTGCTCCCTGTCAAGTTATTTCCACCATTTTATCTTCCATCTCAGTTATCCATTCTTCTGCCTCAGTTATTCTACTATTGATTCCTTCTAGAGTATTTTTCATTTCAGTAATTGTGTTGTTACTCACTGTTCATTTGCTCTTTAGTTTCTCTAGATCCTTGTTAAATGTTTCTTGCATTTTCTCCATTCTGTTTCCAAGATTTTAGATCATCTTTACTATCATTTCTCTGAATTCTTTTTCAGGTAGGTTGCCTATTTTGTTTTCGTTTTTTGGTCTTGTAGGTTTTTTCCTTGCTCCTTCGTCTGTAACATATTTTTGTCATTTTTTTTTTTTGATGGGTGGGGCTGTATTCCTATCTTACTGGTTGTTTGGCCTGAGACGTCCAGCACTGGAATTTGCAGGGAGTTGGATAGAGCCGTGTCAGTGCTAAGATGAGGACCTCCAGAAGGCCTCACTCTGATTAATATTCCCTGGGATCTGAGGTTCTCTGTTAGTCCAGCAGTTTGGACTTGGAGCTCCCACCACAGGAGCTTGGGCCCAACCTTTGGCCTAGGAGCGAAGATCCTGCATGCTTCATGGCGTGGTAAAAAAAAAAAAAAAAAAAGAACAAAAGAAAGGAAATAAATAAGGACTAGTACATTATCAAAGAATAAAAAAGAAAATAAAATTAGAAAGATAAAAAATATATTAGGAAAAATAAAACTATAATTGAAACAACTGCAACAAGGTAAAATATAAGCAGAACAGAAAAAAGAAAAAAAAGGGGCAGGAACAAGCCAGAAAGAGAGAACAATAACAATGTATAAAGAATAAAATAAAATTAGAAAAATGAAAGGTTTATTAGGAAGAGTAAAAATATAAAAGAATAACAATGAATCAACAAGGTAAAACAGAACGCCAATCTAAAAGAGAAAAAAAATAAAGTCTTGGCTATGGGAGCGGAGTTTAGGCAGGGGTGGAGTTTAGGCAGGGGTGGAACTTAGGCAGGGGTGGGGTTTTGGGTGGGGCAGGACCTAGTTGGGTAGGAGAGTGACGTTTGAGAATGGGACGGGGCCTAGGTGGGGTGACGTTCAAGTTGGGGTGGGGGCTGTGCTTAGGACCTGTGTGGAAGGGGAGAGGCAGCACCTTGAAAGGAGGGTCTCTGGGGTGTGCAGTTCCGGAGTTTGGAGGCAGGGCCCTGGATGAGGGTGTGTGGGTGGGGTTAGGCCCAGCCCATTGGAGGGGGTCTCGGGGGGGGGGGTCT
The DNA here is from genome assembly GCF_951394435.1 of Stenella coeruleoalba. Lineage (NCBI taxonomy): Eukaryota > Metazoa > Chordata > Mammalia > Artiodactyla > Delphinidae > Stenella > Stenella coeruleoalba. The sequence continues at coordinate 75,355,025 of NC_137162.1, read as the reverse complement.
CCGAGTGTAGAGTTGGGGCCCTGGGTAGAGGTGTAGGGGCGGGGCTTGGGCTCTGAGCAGCAGGAGGGAGGCTCCAGGGGCAAAGAATTAGGCCTGGGAGCCCAGCAAGCTTCCTGATGCCTAAGTGGACAGGGAAAGCTCTGGCTGTGTTTCCTTCTGTTCCTTCATGCCACTCCCCCACCGTGTCCCCCAGGGTCTCCCCCATTGCTGCTGGACCCCTAACAGTGGGTGGGTCCCTTGGGTATAGGAACTCCTTCCCTCCTCCAGCCACCCTTCACGGGTGCTGGTTCCGGAGGTCCAGCCTTTACTTTTGATCCCCCTTCCCTCCCTCCCTCTCCCTCAGGACCCACATGGCTGGAGGGGGCCTTGTTGGGCAGAGGATCAGGCCTGGGATCTCAGCAGGCTCCCAGGGGCCCAATTTGGCAGGCAAAACCTGGCCATGCTCCCTTTTGATCCTCTGCCCCCCAGTGGTTCCCCAATTTCCCCCTTTAGGTGTGGGATCCCTTCCCCTCCCCCAGCTGCCCCTTGGGAGGGCCAGTTCAGTCCTGCTGCCACTTTTCCTCCCCCTTCACTCCCCCCATGTCCCACATCCTACCCAGTCGCTTGGGTTTTCTCCCATCCCCTTAGGTGTCGGTGGTCCCCCACCGTTGCAGGGTAGATGCCCTAGTTGTGAGGAGACACGAATTCTGTGTCCTTCTAGTACGCCATCTTGACTCTGCCCCCCAATAAGCAAGTATTGACAGAATAAGAAGGAAAACAGAAAACTTCACAGACATAATAGAATATTTTAATTCAGCAATCTTAGCTGTTGTTGAATCAAGCAGAGAGAAATTCAGTATGCATCCAGGTGATTTATTTAACATATATAACAAACTTATTTAATAAACTTATATACAGTATTTCATTGTATACAAATGTGCATTGTATAGTTAGTCAAACTCTTCCAGAAAACTAAAAAAGAGGAAATACTAATTCATTTTATGAAACCAGTATTGCTTTCTTACCAAAACAAAATAAGGATGTTATAGGACAGAAAATTTTATTAATACTTACAAATCATTAATGTAGATACAAAATAATAAAATTGGTGAAGCCAGTATGGAAAACAGTATGACAATTCTTCAAAATATCAAACATAGGATTACCATGTGATCCAGCAATTCACTTCTGGGTGTAAACCCAAAACAATCAAAAGCAGTAACTAAAACCGTTATTTGTTGATCTGTGTTCATTGCAGCTTTATTCTCAGTAGCCAAAAGATGGAAGCAACTCAAATGTCCGTTAATGGGTGGATGAATGAATAAACACAATGAGGTGCGTATACACATACACACACACACACACACACACACACAGCACAATGAAATATTATTTAGCCTTGAAAAGGCAAGACATTAAGATACATGCTACATCATGGATAAACCCTGAAGACGTTATACTGGATAAAATGAATCAGTCACAAAAGGGCAAATGTATTATTTCATTTATAAGAAACATGTAGAACAGTCAAATTCATAGAGACAGAAAGTGAATGGAGATTGCTAGAAGCTGGAGGGAAGGAGAGTGAGAAGTTAGTGTTTAATTGGTAAGATTCCTCCAGCTCTTTTTCTTTCTCAAGATTGTGTTGGCTGTTTGTGGTTTTTTGTGTTTCCATACAAATTGTGAAACTTTTTGTTCTAATTCTGTGAAAAATGCCCTTGGTAATTTGATAGGGATTGCATTGAATCTATAGATTGCTTTGGGTAGTATAGGCGTTTTCACAACATTAATTCTTCCAGTTCAAGGCCATGGTATATCTCTCCTCCATCTCTTTCTGTCATCTTTGATTTCTTTTATCAGTATCTTATAGTTTTCTGAGTACAGGTCTTTTGCCTCCTTAGGTAGGTTCATTCCTAGGTATTTTATTCTTTTTGATGCAGTTGTAAATGGGATTGTTTCCTTGATTTCTCTTTCTGATCTTTCATTGTTAGTGTATAGGAATGCAAGAGATTTCTGTGTATTAATTTTGAACCCCGCAACTTTACCAAATTCATTGATGAGCTCTAGCAGTGTGCTGGTAGCATCTTTAGGATTTTCTATATATAGTATCATGTCATCTGCAAACAGTGACAGCTTAGGAGTTTCACTGTGGGAAGATGAAAATATTCTGGAGGTGGCTGGCGGTGATGGTTGTACACAATGTGAATGTACTTAACACTACTGAACTGTACACTTAAAAAGAGTTAAAATGGTAAATTTCATGTTACGTATATTTTACTAAAATAAAAAATCATAATAAAGTATTTTCTAATTGAATTTGGCATTTTATAAAAAATAATATGCCATGATAAAGTTAAATGTATCTTAAGTATACAAAGATAACTTAATATTTAGGAATATATGCACTTAATAGATCAAAAGAGAAAAATTTTATCAAGAGTAGAAAGTATTTTCAAAATTAAACACTCCTTATGATTAGAAAGAAAGTCATGAATAAAAATGAGGAAGAGAAGGGAACTTCATTAGTCTAATAAATCATATCTAGAGATGATTACAGGGCAAAGTACATCATTCTAAATGGAGATTTCTGTAAAGAGAAGCAATCTCTTTAAAATCAGGTGTAAAAGATGATCACTATCATTGCTTATGCCCATCAGTATACTAGAGATACTGGCCAGGGTATTGAGGAAAACAAACAAACAAAGTAAACTGGAGGATTAGAATAGGAAACAAAGAACATAATATAATTACTGCATTAGAAAACCCTAAAGAATTGTCAGGCAAATTCTAAGAATTAATAAGAAGAGATTAGTTAGATGGCTGGATATAAGGCTGATGATCATAAGTCTTTTTACACACCCCTAGCCAATAACCCAAATATGAAAGAAAACACAGCTTATAACCATATAGGCAAATGTTAAGTATCTAGAAATAAATTTAGTGAAAGGGGCACAAGGCTTCTACAGAAAAACAATTTCACACATTTATGAAAGAGATAAAGAGAGATTTGCAATGTGTATGGATAGAAAGAATGAATGTTTCACAGATTTTAATTCTTCCATGTCAATCTGTAGATTCAGTACAATTACATTAAAAATCCCAACACAGATTTTCATAAAATGTGATAATATTCTAAAAAAATTAATTGGTCAAGTGAAGGAAGAATAGCTAGAACACTTTCGAAAATAAAGAGCAAAGTAAGGGGACTTGCCCTACAAGATGTCCAGATTTATTCCAAAATTGTCATCAAGAAGATAGTGTGGTATCGTCATAGAGACATACAAAAATTGACAAATGGGTTAGAATAGAGGACACAGAAACAGACTTACAAATGTAGAAAACTGCAGTAAATGCTACAGATGTCATATCCGATTAGTGAGAAAAGGAGCAACTTCAATGAATCTAGAAAAGAAAAATTATTAATATGGGAAATGTTGGATTGGGTGAATATCACCCACCATATTATAAAATAACTCTAAACATAGCAAAGACTTAACTGTTCAAAGAAAAATCTTAAAATCTTAGGAGAAAATAAAATGTTACAATCTTATTAAAACGAGTTAAAGATAAATCTAAGACTCAAAGAACATTGTTCAGGAGAAAACAGATCAGTGTAACTTATTAAAATTAAATGTGTTTTTCTTCAAAAGACAACAATGAGAAAACACGATAGAGACTGAGAGAAGATATTCTCAGTACACACAATTGATAAATGATTTGTATCAAGAACATGTAAAAAATCTATAAATCAATAAGAAAAACACAAACATTTCTATAGAAAAATGGTTTAATAATTGTCAGTGAAATGGAATTACATATTACCAATAAATCTAGGGAGAGTTGTTCACGTCATTATCAGTTTGGAAATGCAAAACATAACCATAAACAGTGATAATTTTACACCTAAATAGCAAATTAGTAAATTTGAAGATTGTAACACTACCTAGGATTGGAGAGAGTAATTACCCTTAGAACTCCTGTTATATTGACTGTGATAGTGAACTAGTACTACTGTTTTACAGATGCCGTGTCAAATTATTTTGTAAAGTTGAATTTTTTTTTTTTAAAGGGAATGCTATTTTATTTTTTGGCTGTGTTGGGTCTTTGTTTCTGTGCAAGGGCTTTCTCTAGTTGTGGCGAGCGGGGGCCACTCTTCATCATGGTGCGCGAGCCTCTCACTGTCGCGGCCTCTCTTGTTGCGGAGCACAAGCTCCAGACGTGCAGGCTCAGTAGTTATGGCTCAAGGGCCTAGTTGCTCCGCGGCATGTGGGATCTTCCCAGACCAGGGCTCGAACCTGTGTCCCCTGCTTTGGCAGGCAGATTCTCAACCACTGCGCCACCAGGGAAGCCCTAAAGTTGAATATTTATTTACCTTATGATCCAGTTCTTTATGACCTAAAAGAAAGGTGACAATAGCAAATGTGACAGTTGCAAATACCTGAGGATGATCCAACTGCCCATCAATGAGAGAATGGATGAAAAAACTGTTATAATCACACAATAAATATGATGTTGCAGTTAAAATGGATGAGAGTAACATGTAACATCGTGGATGAATCTGCAGACAAGTTCCAAAATATTATATACAATAAATACCTTGTTCCTATATTTGAAAAGTATGTAAAACTAAAATTTATGTGTGCATATGTGTATGTAAACATATGCAAATGCTTTTTAGTAATACCTATAGAAGTAAAAAATAAGTTGAAAGCAAGGAAAAAATGAACACAGCATTCACGATTAAGTAGGCTCAAATGTAGTGGAGGTGAAGTGAGGAGATAACTTGGTTAAATGAAAGGCATTGTTCAGGTCCTAGCTTTTGTTATGGGTGTTGATTTCACACATAATAATATGATTAACAGTGATATATAATAATATAAATATATTATAAATGAGAAACTAGATAAGAAACTAAAGTGGTTATGAGAGTGTGTCATGACATTAATGCTAAACATTTGTTTATATTTATGGGTTACCAGAATGGCACTGACTAACGAAGCATTTGGTTACTGTGCCTATCATAAAATTAAAATATTTTGCTCATCAAAGGTCACCTTAGAAAAGGTAGAAAAGATAAATTACAAATGAAGACAATATATATGTCCCCAGTTTTCCTTTTCCCATATATTTGGGAAACCATAAGTTAAAGCAAAAGAATGATTACCCCAATTCAGGTTAGCGGTTAACTCTGGGTGTGGGGGGAGGAGGCTGCAATGAGGAAAGACACAATGGAAACTACTAGCAAAATTTGGTGTATTAAGCTTAGAGGTGGTTATATGGCTGCTCTTAATTATTACAACCTTGTTATCACAATAATTTGCATGTGTATTGTGTTAATACATATACTACCTGGCATTATCAATTTCCACTAAAATACCTTCTAGTTGGGTGAAGTGTATCCTTCAAACTGATGTTAGAGTTAAATAATTTATTACATATAGATAAATCAGAACAGTGTCTAGCAATAAGTCCTTATTTTAGTAAGTCCTCAATAAGTGTCAGCTGTTCTCATTATTAAAAATGCTGTAAAAGCCATTTGCAGACTTATCTCATTTAGTCAGCAGAACAGTCTTCTGGAATCAATATGTCTGATAACATTTTATAGATAAAGGGTTTTATATTTCCCAATGAAATGCCGTCGTCTTGGTCATATTTCTAATGTGAAATAGAATCAGAAGTCAGATTATTAGATTCTAAATAATAATCAGTTTACTGTAAAATGCCTAAGAAGAACTCAGTGTTAAAAAATTGGCAGGCAGTATGCCATCACCAAAATGCAACATGGCCTGGGATTCAGCTCCATTCTGCTGCTGACTAGCCTGTGACCATGGCCACTTAACCTCTGTGTAACTCAGAAAGTGACCTGGGCTGAATAAGGTTATATCTTAAGCACATTTTTAGCTCTAAGATTGTGTCACATATTTGATTTTTTTCCCGTATTACCACTGATATTTTTGTAAGGCTTGACAAGAGTAGGTGGAAAGGAGGATACATCCATGTTAATTTTCCAAGATAAATGTGGCTGCCTGTTTGTCTACTTTTTAATCCTTTATTTGCATCACTCTTGTTTTGTTTTCTTGTCTCTTTCTGTGTATGTCAACATAAAATTATTTTTTCTCAGAATTTTTTATTAAGAAAAATAAAACCCATGTCTTTGGTATAGCACTGGAGCTTTCTAAAACTATGCACCAACCACAGCCGTAGTCTTTTGTAGAGAATATAACACACTTTCGACCAGCTCTATATCCCAGTGGTTCAGAAGTGATATTATGTTTTACATCTTTAAATCATTGAAAATATTTTACTAATTTGCAATTCATGAAATTTAATCTGGAGAAAGACAGAAAAAGAATAGAAGGTGCTCACATTTCTATTAACTTGAAAAGTACTTAGATTGCCTGGCGTATAGGAAGGAACAAATAAAAATCAGTTATTATCATTGCTAATACTAAGTAAGTGGAATTAGGCTTAAGAAGTGACACACTTTAGGCTGTCAGTCAGTTACCTGGTAGGATAAATACAATTTTTGGTACAGTTTGGAGATAGTTTTCTTGTAATATGTAGTAGACAGGGACTGGGCTCCTGGAAATAGGACAGAAGGTACAAAACTAGTTGCTGAGGGCACTGAAAACATACTTCACTGATTTGCATTTGCTTAGGAATAGTCTTTGAAAAAAGGAAACATAATTAGGTAAAAATGTTAAAGCCAATTCCATATTGATAAACAAGTATTAAAGCAATGTGCTCCCACTTTGGAAATAATAGTAATTATTTATATAAATACTATTTTAATGTACTTCACATACCTTAGTCCAAAAATTATACTGCAGATGGAATAACCAGGAGAATTCAAATACAAAAGGCATTAATGTTACTGGAAGTGTTAGATGTTATTTTTAAGAAATGACTACAAGAAATTGTGTGGATAATGAGAAAATAAACATTAGGATTTATGGAGAACTCAACATCCATTCAAATAACATCATTCTCTATCTACTATGAGTAAGGACTCTGATTGATATTGGACTTCATGGTCTCCAAGATAAAAGTAAAAATGTCAAATTAATTTTATAGGAAAAAAGAGATTTTTAGAACCACAGAAAAAGTCATGTAGGTGTTGCTTCTTCTGCTACTAAAATATTTGAATAGCAATCATTTGGTGTTAGAGTATCAAAGATTGTAAAAGACGGCAACTACCTCCAAAGGAAGCAATATCCATGTTTTCTGAACTTTACAAAGATTGCCTCCAAAGAACTATCATATTCTTTATCAACAGGGGATATGTTCCAAGACCCCCAGTGGATGCTTGGAGTACCAAACTATATCTATACTATGTTTCTTCCTAGACGAACATACCTATGATAAAGTTTAATTTATAAGTTAGGCACAGTGAGAGATTAACGACAATAATTAGTAATAAAATAGAACAGTTATGACATAAAAGTTATGTGAATGCAGTCCATATCTTTCTCAAAACATCTTGTACAAATGCAGTGCCTTTCCATCTTAACTAAGCGCTTATCATGCACTGTGGCCATAAGTTTTGCAGTTTGAGGTGTGACAGCAAACCTAGCATGAATTTCTTTTCATTCTTCACAATTTCAAAGACAGAAAATTCATTCTTACCATGCATTTTAGCAATCTCACTATAATGATTTTTTTCTTTCCTTATTAAGTGGAGAACTTTCAACTCTTCACTTACAGGAAGCATTTTGCAGCTGCTTTCTGGCATATCTGAATTGCCAGCATCCCTGCTCTTGTGCTTTGGGGACATTTAGTAAAATAAGGGTTACTTGAACACAAGCACTGTGATGCCTCAACAGACTATCTGGTAACCCAGCTGCTACTAACTGACTAACGGGTGGGATGTGCTAGACAAAGGGATGATTCACGTCCCAGGTGGAATGGAGCGGAATGGCGTAAGATTTCATCTCACTACTCAGAATGGCGTGGAATTTAAAACTTATGAATTATTTATTTCTGGAATTTTCCATTTAATATTTTCTGACCACATTTGACCATGGGTAACTGAAACCTTGGAAAGCAAAACTGTGGATAAGGGAGGACTATTATATACTTTCTGAATATTTCTTTCAGTAGTATAAGTTGATGAACTGTATTAAGAAGCTTATCAGTTGCCAGTCATCTTTAAGAGAATATTAACTTTATCAGGCCAGATATATAGAATATACATTTAACATTCTGCCCCAAATAATTTGAGGCAGTAGTATATACACATTGGTTACAATGAAAAATGATAAAATAATGGTTCCCTGTTTTTTCTCTGTTCCTTCACCCATTCTTCCCTTTATGAAAATAAGCATATTAAATAAATTACTCTAGACAATTAATGTCACTTGAAAATTGAATGGCAGCCAGGCATTTTCTTAGGAAACATTTAGAGGATGGAAGTACTTAGAAAATTGAGGATTTTAAAAGTGCAATATTTCAAACGTATCATTTTCTAACATATTTTAATTTTTTTAATTAATTAATTAATTTTTGGCTGCATTGGGTCTTAGTTGCTGTGCGTGAGCTTTCTCTAGTTGCGGTGAGCGGGAGCTACTCTTTGTTGCGGTGCGTGGGCTTCTCATTGAGGTGACTTCTCTTGTTGTGGAGCATGGGCTCTAGGTGCACGGGCTTCAGTAGTTGTGACTCGCAGGCTCGGTAGTTGTGGCTCACGGGCTCTAGGGCACAGGCTTAGTAGTTGTGGCGCACGGGCTTAGGTGCTCCGTGGCATGTGGCATCTTCCCGGACCAGGGCTCAAACCTGTGTCCCCTGCATTGGCAGGCGGATTCTTATCCTCTGTGCCACCAGGGAAGTCCCTTATTTTAATTTTTAAATTTATTTTACTTTTGAAAGAAGAAAGAGGAAAAATTGCAAGGCAAAAAAACCTTACAGAAAAAAAGCACAACAGTTTGAATTGGTTCTTTCCAAGAAACTAATGAATCAGTTCAATAATGAGTCAACGTAAGGTTCTAAAAACAATCTATATTTTAACTCGTTAATTGGTTGCATACTAATTTGAAAAAATATCGTTAGGAAATTGGAGAATTCTGGGAAAATTACATACTAAGTACAATAATGTGTTTTCTTTTTCCCAGAAGTTGACCTTGTATGTGTGTGTGTGAGCCCATGTGCACATGTATGTGCATTGGAGGTAAGAGAGGGAGATGATTAATCCCCAAAGTTATGATGGGGCTCTCTAATCTGTTTCCAGTGTGCCATGATGATGTGTATAGGTGTGGATATAAGAATGAGAGGACCTAGTGTTTGGCGAGGAAAGTTGCCTACCCAAGTAAGCCAAGAGCAAATAAACACCTTGATATGCTAGCTAACAGAGGGTACCCAAATAATTTACATATTGTATCTTCTTAGCTATCTGTTCATTTATCCATCTGTTTAATTTGTGCTCACTTATTTTACATGTATTTATTATCTACTATTTGTTGGAACTAACTTGGTATTGGGGATGCAGTGGCAACAAAACAGACATGGTCCTTACCCTCATGGAATTATCAGTCTGCTTGGGATTGGGGTGGTAGATCTGTGATGGGTAGGAAATAAATGCAAAAACATAAAATCCTCTTTTAGAAAAACATAAAATTCTCTTTTAGAAAAGCGTACAGAAAGTGGAGACTGAACAAGCATACTCTTGCCAGAGGAGGTCGAGAAAATCTTCCTGAAGGAAGTGACATTTGAACTAAGACTAGAAAGATGAGTAGGAGTTAATTAGCTCAGTAGACAAAGACTTGGAAAGGGCAAAAGTCCCTGAGGCAGAAGGGAGTCTGGTTCATTTAAGGAAGTGAAAGTTGAACAATTTGACTGGAATAAAGAGAAGGAAGAAGAATTGTACATCATGAAGTCAGAGGGCTGGACCGTGACCAGATTTTGTCCTTAAAACTAAGGGAAGTTATTGATTGAAATACTTAATCAGAAGAGTGCATGGTTAGATTTGTAGTATGTAAGAGGCTTCTATGACTTCAGTCTGGAAAATGGTCTAGTGGTTCCCAAGAGTAGCTGTGCAGAGACTATTAATACCATAGCCAGAAAAAATTGTTAGTACCTAGGACTAGAGATGGTGAAAAGAGGATAGATTTGTGAGATATTCGGGGGAAAAAATATCGGGTGCTAGAATGTAATAGTAAAATTTGAAGAGCCTTCAGTTATTTGCCATGGGGTATTTTATGTTGGGTATATTGATTTTGAAGAGCATTTGAATTGTGTGAGTAGAGATTCAAAATAGTATTTGGGTGTGTGTAACTGGAAATGGAGCAATATGTATTGAGCAAGAGGTGTAGATTTAGGAGTGAACATCATATATGTGATATCTGAAACTAGGTGGAAGTGTTAACCAGAATCATGTAGAAATTTGAAGGAAATTTGAAGGAAAAGAAAATTACAATATTATTTTGAGGAATAAGAAGGAGAATGCCTAAAAACAACCAGAAGGAAGAAGCAGAAAGGTAGGAGGAATTGGCAGAAAAGAAGAGTAGTACATTTTTTTAAAAACTGCAATGATATGAAAAGCTGCTGAGATAAAGTCTAAAAATGTTCATTATTAAGAACATGGAGGGTCATGGAAGTTAATGGAGTCTTTGACAAGAACAATTTTAGTGGCTGCTTGGTAGGAATGGAAGTAGGATTGCCTTGGGTTCAGAAGTGCAACGTGAGGAATTGGAGAGAGTTAGTGAAGGTAGTGTTGGAGTGGGAAAGAGGAGTGGAAGATAAGAAAAGCTCCCCAGCCCCTGTGTACCCCATCAGGATGGGAAATAGTTGAGTATGTTGGAATGCTGATGGAGAAGGAGCCATTTGAAATGGAAATATTGAATATAGGAAATAGAAAAATATAGAAAAAATAGAAAATGTTGAACATGGAAAAGTAGTAGGAGTCATTGGGATCACCTTAATCCAATCAGGCATTTAACTCAAAACTTGTGGTATGGTTTTTTCTACCTCTGCTTTGCCCCGTATTGTAAGATGTAAATTTCCAGGGACGCCAAATGTTTTATAAGACTCCTTCTATTTAGTATAATCTCATTTTCATCTCTAAATCAGCTTGAGGCTACTGATAACTCTGCTCTGCTTTTTTTGGTGGCTTTCTGCTTAGTTTTTAGCATCTTGCCCTTTTCCTGGTTAAAATTTCAGCAAATATATCAAGGAAGGAACCCCTTGAGTTTGACGTTACTTCCCTACACCTCCCTTCTCAAGATTTTGGCTTATTGAATCATGGATGACTGGCCAGCGGCAAAGTTTATCTCACCTTGCCCTTGTGAGGTTGGCAAAAGTTTGCCCTGCTCTACTGATTCTTTGCTGCATTCCTGACGATTTTATCAGCCTCTAGTTCTTCGCTGTTATTAGCAAGTACCCTGCATAGAAAAACAACTTACATGATACTAGCTCACATTTCTGGGATTCCCTTTCCTTCAAGATCTTGTCCTCTCAAATGCTAGTTTCTTCAGCAACTCTGCAATGGATTCCACCTGATTTTGTATTTTATCCAACTCCTCTGGTTGTTCCCAGTGGGAGCACGGCCTTGCAGCAAGCTACTCCGTCATATTCTAAAGCGGCAGAGTTGTGCTTCATCTAACTCTAAATACCATGATTGATTCAATAAAAATCTCAGAAGTTATGCTCAAGATGTCCTCTTGTTTTATACAGTTAAATCATTATAGTGGCAATTCATTCAGCGTTCTGATTTTGCATAGAAACCTTTAAAATGGTATGCTGTTAGCATCCAATACCCAGTGTAAAAACAAAGTTCTTTTAATTAAAACCTGCTTTTCCATTAGGGACAGTGCACAGTCTTCAAAAAACTGGTAAACAAAACCAACAATTTGGGTTTGATTCACAATCCACAAGCCATGGATTTTAGAATGTCCTCTGAGGAGGAAAGGCATGTTTTCTCATTCCAATGATTTCGGGAACAGAGAGGTGCCTGATGAAGCTTTGAGGACTAACAGTGCTCCCCTTAATCTTGATTTTTTTAACAGGGAATCTTTTATATTGCAAAATTTATAGAATTAAAAAATGAAAATAATTTTTTACATGCTTCTGTTTATTCTATAACAATTTCCCTGTAATAGGAGACAAACAGCATCATTCCTCAAGTATAAAGTTTAAATTATAATTCACTTGATGAAAGAGATGAACTCTATATGTAGTATGTTGTCCAGTTATAGCCCTATTAAATTCTCCTCCTTCCATTGTCCTTTGCTTTGTTTTATTAGTGATTGGACATAGCCCAGCGCTGTTGCACTGTTTATATGAACTACATATTGATTCAGGGCCTTCTTTTCTAAAATCCTGTATTTGCATTCCAAGTTTCCACAAGAAATCAAGAATAAAATTATATTGTCATTGGGAGATAACTACAATATCCTTGGAACTTATTTTTAGGATATCAGACAGAATATCATTTTTTATCTGCTAAATAACCTGAAAAGATCTTTCTTTAACAAGTCAGGTTGGTTATATCTCTCACAAAGTTTGAATAATTTGGCTTTACCTTCTTGTTCTCTACTGCTATAGTGATTAAGGAAGGTGAATTGAGTATAGGAGTGATAATATATGTCTATTTTGAATATTGAACTGTAGCTTTCAAAGAATCTAAACAGCAGCTTTGGGCCTTTGTGTTGATGTGTCTGTAAGTCAGTGTGAAGAGTTAGGCAAGGTGACACCTCAATCAGAAGGACTTGAGAGTAGGAAGAGTCTGATATTGACTAGCTATATCCTTGGGCAAGTTACTTAATTACTCAGCTCTATAAATGGAGAAGAATAGAACAATAACAATACTGTCCTCAAAGATATTCCCTCAAATGCAAATCAAAGAGTGTGTGAAAGCACTTTATAACCACATAATACTAGGTAAATGTTAGATTGGACAACAGTTAATAACTAATAATCGAAAACATCAAGGGTAGTCAAAAGGTACAAACTTCTAGCTATAAAATAAATAAGTCAAGGGGATATAACATACATTATGGTGACTGTAGTAATAATACTCTATTGTATATTTGGAAATTGCTACGAGAGCTAGATATTAAAAGTTCTCAACACAAGAAAACAGATTTGTAATGGTGCGTGATTATGGATGTTAACTAGATGTTGTGGTGATCATTTCACAGTATGTACATGTATTGAATCATTATGAAACTAATATAATGTTATTTTGTCAATTATATCTCAAACAAACAAATAAGAGCTGAAATCTATACTTAAGGATCATGGTAAATCCTAAACCACAACCTAACACTTCATTGATTAAACAATGAGGTTTGGTTTTAAGAAAATGCTATTTTTTTTAACACCATAGTGGTATATAAAACATTGAGGATTTTGTTCTTATCATCATGATTTTCAAATACAAAATTAGGTGTGTCATACCATGTAAGTGCTTCGAATATTTTCATGTACAAATGACTGATCATCCAGTTTCGTTTAACATGAATGAAAACTTTTGGCTTCCAAATAATTGCTAATTCTGTAGAGATGGCCACATGGATAATCTGAAGAAAGATATTAGCGTTGTATCGTGTTTTCATTTTGGTTAAATCCTCATTCCAATCTGATTTAACATTGATAAAGCAATTACTCTGCTTTTATAAAGCAATTATAAAGTCCTGGCCTAGGCTTGGTTCATAGTTTGTTCCTCCTTGGTCTTCATTTTCTAAACAATCACATTATAAAATATTTAATAGATATTGTGGGATAATAGATATTGTGGGGCATCACATTTTTTCCAAAACACATCTATTGGGATACTGTATAAATATAGTGTAAGAAAAGTATGACTCCCTGCAAATAGTTGTCTAAATACTTCTAATAGTCCATATCTATTTTGTTGAAAGTATAATTTTAAGGATGTATAAAAGACAGTAAAAAGAAAGCTCAATTGAGAAATCATATGCTTTGGGGAAAACGGAATAATAAAATAGTGATATGTAGCAAAAAAGCACAAAATTTGATTGTGTAGATGCTTCCTACCTATAGAATGAAAGGGTTTCTATTCATTTTAAGATAAAACGGGTAATAATTTAGGAACAAGAATGAAGAAATTGACCTCCTGTTAATAAGGCACTAACTAGAGAACAGTTTGTTTACTTCCCTGAAAAAACTGAGTCATGCGTACCTAGCCTGAGGTGGTTGCTGGGATCTGAATCCCAACCCCATGGCCTCAGAAAACATTGTGCAAAGGAGGGCCATGTACCCCAGCAGGCGGAGACAGGGGAAGTGGGTTTTGCTTTCCTTTACTACTTGTCTTGTGAAAACCCAGTTGGGATTTTCCCCCCTTTCCTCCTTTCTTTTTTCTGTGTCCAGTTCTAGTGGTGGGTGGATGGTGGGAGTAGCCAAAAGCAGGCAGGAGAAATCTGTAGAATACATGTTAATGTTGTGTGCACACAACAAGTACAGTACAGATTACCAGGATTTAACAGACACATGGTAACTGGAAGAGCTTTCCCTTAGCTGTCAACCCAACAAAAACACAATGACCCGTTCTTTCTGAGTATCGGTCTGTGATTTTCCTTCAGTGTCTACAGGTTTTCCTTTCATCTCCTGTGCTTTTGAATGCCTTGGCACAAAGATTTCCCAATCTCCTACTATTGTCTCCGGGATAACACAACCAATGTGACAGGCGAAGTCTCACGCTTTAACGTTCTGCTTCAATTTTTTTTTTTTCTTGTCGTCCTGCTTCCACATTCTGTGGGCTTATGCTCTGGCACAGATCCAGCCTGGGACTGAGCATCAATATTAAAAGATTGGATTTGTCTAAGGAAGTTATTAATCCTATTGTGCTAGTTAACATTATGAAATATTTATGAAAAAATACTGCAAAACACTTGGAAAAAACCCTCAGTATTTTGTCACGAAAGAATACTAGAACTTAAAAAAAGTAATACAATAAAAATGTATGGTGCACATATTGATATGAGCCCAAATCAAAGGTTATTTATTATGTAGTGTACAAAGTAATAATGTTTTTAGGAGAAAAAGGCCAGAGTAAAAGGCACAGCCCCTGTTTTTATGGAAATAGAGGATAAAGAAATTATCTTGATTGGCAACATAAGAGAAAACTTTATGGAAGAGATAACATTGAGTAGAGATTTACAGAATTTCAGCATATCAAGTTGAGATTAGTAGGGTAGGTTGTCCAACATAAAAGAAAAAATGTGAAAAAAATTAAGAAACCAAATGATCAGAGAATTGGAAATTATCATGTGTTTCATTTTTTCATGAAGAAATAGTTACTGAACATTTGCAAACAGTGTTTAATAAAATAGGATGAGCCTTACTGCTTAGTGTTGAATACAAACTTTAAATAAATGAATAATTATAATTGTGATGAATGTTATGAAAAACGTAGCCACTGTGTTTTCATAGTTCCTTACTTGGTCAACTCAGGGTGGAGGAGCAGAGAAATCCGTCTGATAAAGAGATTTTTAATTAAGTTAGATATAAAAATTGTTTATATTTTGCCATACTAATTGCATCCTTTTTGCTAAATTTTGTGGGGTTTTTTTGTTTTGGGTTTTTTTTTTGGGGGGCCACACCCGTCAGCATGCAGAACTTCCCTGACCAGGGATCAAACCCGTGTCCCCTGCATTGGAAGCACGGAGTCTTAACCACTGGACCACCAAGGAAGTCTCTTTTTGCTAAATTTTGAAAGTAAATTATAGACATTGGCATTTCATACCTAAACATTTTAGTAGGAATCTCTAAAGTATAAGAACATTTTCTACGTAATCTTAAAATCATCATTAAAGCTAAGAAGGTACCAGTATTTCCCTAATATCATACACTTTCCAGCCATATTTAATCTTCTCAAATTGCTCCCTTAAAAAATGTTATTTTTTTAATAACCAGACTGTAGTCAAGGCCACACATTGCATTTCTCTCTCTTAATCTATAACATTGCCACTGCCCAACCCAAATGTGTGTGTGTGCGTGCACACACATGGAACATTGGCAATATTCTACCTTCTGGATTTGTCTCAATCATTTCTTTTTGGTGTGTTTTAGGTTGTTTTTCTATACCCTGTATGTTCTGTAAATTTAAGATTAAATCTAGGGACTGGATAAGATTCACTCCATAGATGATGTTGTGTACTTCCTTTTGCATCATTTCAAAAGGCATATAATGCATAGTGTAGGTTTTCTCATTATCAGTTATTTTAAATTTGATCTCTGGGTTAATGTAGAACCAGCAAGCTCTCTCCATTGTGAGGTTATATTTTACTCCCCAAACCAGCAATTAAGCTGAGACAATACCTCAGCTCCTTGCAAATTCCAGTTATCCATTGATCTTTGACCTAATAGATTTAGTGTCTAATGATAATGCTTGGTTACCAGTTCTACCACTACAGTTGCAAAATTGTGATTTTCTAATTCTACCACTCAATATATTTTTATTAGCTTATAATTTTTAAAGAAGTTCTTTGCAGTATCACTATTTGAGCATATTTGGTAACCTTGAAACACAATTGTGACTAAAAAGGTACCACAAAGGCTATTTCTTTTCCTGTAATTACCAATGCTTCCAACAAGTAAATAGTTTACTAATTCATTTGATGAAACATTTTTAAGCTAGGAACAACAAAAAAAAGAACAAGATGTGGAAAAGAATTTTTTAGACAAACAGGACAGCATTTCAGAGTGTACACTTTAAAAAAGATATAGTTCATTAAAGGAAACAAAAGAATGGAGTGAGGTTTGGATGGGGAGAGTGAAATAATGCTAGAAGAAATGAAGCCGTAATTGTGGGCCTTGTAACTGATGGTAAGGATTTTGGTCTTCATTTCTATGTAATTACAAAATCACTTAAAGGTTTTAAGCAACAGAACCAAATGTTCAGATACGCATATTTTTACATAGTTCCATTTTTTTCTTTCTTTATATCTATTTTTTAAATTGAGGCATTTCATACATAGGATAAAGTGCACAAATCCTGAATGTACAGCATCATGAATTTTCTGATATCGATACATTCATGGAACTATCCAGATCTACATATAGAATATTTCCAACCTCCCAGGATGTTCCCTGATGCATTTTCCGAGTCAGTACCCTGTGGTACCATCCTCAAGATGAATCACAATGACCCCTGTGTCGTGGTATCCATATCCTTGTATAGTCCCCTTGCACAATAAATAAGGCTGGGTTTTCTTGTCTTCTTGTTTTGTTTTGTTATAACAAATAAGATGATGTATGTTGCTGATAGAGGTTGCATTGAATATGTAGATCTCACATTTTAATAATATTAATTATTCCAACCTAAGAACACAGAATACCTTTTCATTTATCTGTGTCTTCTTCAGTTTATTTCATCAGTGTCTTATAGTTTTAAGTGTATAAGTCTTTCACTTCCTTGGTTAAATTTATTCCTAGAGTTTATTATTTTAGATGATATTGTAAATGGAATTGTTACCTTAATTTCCCTTTTAGATGGTTCATTGTTAGTGTACAGAAATGTAATGTATGTTGATTTTGGATCCTGCAACTGCACTGAACTCATTTATTAGTTCTCACAGTTTTGGGTGGAGTTTTTAGGGTTTTCTTATAAGATCATGTAATCTTCAAACAGAGATAATTTTACTTCTTCTTTTCCAATTTGGATGCCTTTTATTTATTTTTCTTGCCTAATGCTGTGGCTAGGACTTCCAGCACTGTGTAGAATAAAAGTAGTGACAGTGGGGCATCCTTGATCTTAGAGGAAAATCTTTCATCTTTTCACTATTGAATGTGATGTTTGTTGTGGGCCTGTCATAGATGACCTTTTAATTAATTTATTTATTTATTAACATCTTTATTGGAGTATAATTGCTCTACAATGATGTGTTAGTTTCTGCTTTATAACAAAGTGAATCAGCCATACGTATACATATATCCCCACATATCTCCTCCCTCTTGCGTCTCCCTCCCACCCTCCCTATCCCACCCCTCTAGGTGGTCACAGAGCACTAAGCTGATCTCCCTGTGCTATGCGGCTGCTTCCCACTAGCTATCTATTTTACATTTGGTAGTGTATATATGTCAGTGTTACTCTCTCCCTTCATCCCAGCTTACCCTCCCCCTTCCCTTTGTCCTCAAATCCATTCTCTACATCTGTGTCTTTATTTCTGTCCTGCCCCTAGGTTCATCAGAACCGTTTTTTTTTTTTTTTTTTTTAGATTCCATATATATGTATTAGCATATGGTATTTGTTTTTCTCTTTCTGACTTACTTCACTCTGTATGACAGACTCTAGGTCCATCCACCTCACTACAAATAACTCAATTTCTTTTCTTTTTATGGCTGAGTAATATTCCATTGTATATATGGGCCACATCTTCTTTATCCATTCATCAGTCAGTGGACACTTAGGCTGCTTCCATGTCCCAGCTACTGTAAATAGTGCTGCAATGAACATTGTGGTGCATGACTCATTTTGAATTATGGTTTTCTCAGGGTCTATGCCCAGTAGTGGGATTGCTCAGTCATATGGTAGTTCTATTTTTTGTTTTTTAAGGAAACTACATACTGTTCTCCATAGTGGCTGTATCAATTTACATTCCCACCAACAGTGCAGGAGGGTTCCCTTTTCTCCACACCCTCTCCAGCATTTATTGTTTGTAGATATTTTGATGATGGCCATTCTGACCGGTGTGAGGTGATACCTCATTGTAATTTTGATTTGCATTTCTCTAATGATTAGTGATGTTGAGCATCCTTTCATGTGTTTGTTGGAGATTTGTAGATCTTCTTTGGAGAAATGTCCATATAAGACCTTTATTTTGTTCAAATCCATTCCCTGTATTCCCACTTTGTTGAGAGTTCTCATCATGAAAAGATATTGAATTTTGTTAAATGCTTTGTCTGCATCTATTAAAATTATCATAATTTTTTATTTTTATTTTTATTTTTTTTGCTGTATGCGGGCCTCTCACTGTTGTGGCCTCTCCTGTTGCGGAACACAGGCTCCGGATGCGCAGGCTCAGCGGCCATGGCTCACGGGCCCAGCCGCTCCGCGGCATGTGGTATCTTCCCGGACCAGGGCACAAACCCGCGTCCCCCACATCAGCAGGCGGACTCTCAACCACTGCGCCACCAGGGAAGCCCTATCATAATATTTTAAAAATTTATACTGTTAATGTGATGTATCACATTTATTAATTTGAAATATCCTGACATCCCAGGGATAAGTCCCACTTGATCATGGTGTATGATCCTTTTAATGTGCTACTGAATTTTGTTTGCTAGTATTTCGTTGAAGATTTTTGCATCTGTGTTTGTAAGGGATATTGGCCTATAGTTTTCTTTTCTTGTAGTGTCCTTATCTGGCTTTATTTGGTATCAGGGTAATGCTGGCCTTCTAAAATGAGTTTGGAAGTGTTCGTTCCTTTTCAGTTTTTTTGAAAAAGCTTGAGAGAAATTGGTATTAATTTTTCTTTAAATGTTTGGTAGAATTCACTAGTGAAGCCATCTGGTCCCTTAGTTTTTTTCAGTGGAAGGTTTCTGATTATTGATTCAATCTCTTTCTCATTATTTATCTGTTCAATTTTTCTATTACTTCATGACTCAGTCTTGATAAATTGTATGTTTCTACAAATTTGTCTGTTTCTTCTAAACTATCTAATTTGTGTGCATATAATTGTTCATAGTAGTCTCTTATCCTTTTTATTTCTGTGGTATCCGTTTTAATATTCCTCTTTCCTATAATTTTATTAATTTGAATCATCTCTTTTTGTCTTAGTCTAGCTAAAGTTTTGTCAATTTAGTTTCTCTTTTTAAAAAAATAACTCTTAGTTTAGTCTATCTTTTCTATTGTTTTTCTAGTCTATTTCACTTATCTCTGCTCTAATTTTTATTATTAAATTAACTTCAGTTAACTTTGGGATTAATTAGCTCTTCTTTTTCTAGTTCCTTAAAGTGTAAGGTTAGGTTGTTTGAGATCTCTTTTTTTTTTTTTTCCTTAGCGTAGGCTTTTATCCCTCTAAACTTTCCCGTAAGAACTGCTTTTTCAGCATCCCAAAAGTTTTAGAAGGTTGCGTTTTCATTTTCACTTATCTCAAGATATTTTCAAATTTCCCTTTTGATTTCTTCTTTGACCCATTGATTGTTTAGAAGTTTGTTGTTTAATTTCCATGTATTTGTGAATTTTCTAGCTTTCCTCTTGTTAATTGGTTTCCAGTTTTATACCATTGTGATCAAAAATGACACTTGATATGATTTCAGTCGTACATTTGTTAAGACTATTTTTGTTACTTAACATATGATCTCTCCTGGAGAATGTTCCATGTGCTCCTGAGACGATTGTACATTCTACTGCTGTTGGATGGAATGTTCTACATATGTCTGTTAGGTCCATTTTGTCTAAAGTATAGTTCAAGTCCATTATTTCCTTATTGATTTTCTGTCTGGCTAATCTATCCTTTGTTGAAAGCAGTGTATCAACCTCCGCTACTTTGATTGCTTCTTTCTACCTTCAGGTCTGTTAAAAATTGTTTAATATATTGCAGTGCTCTGATACGGGATGCATATATATTTACAATTGTTATATCCTCTTGATAAAATTACTCCATCATTATATAATAACATTATTTATGTCTTGTTATAGCTTCAACTTAAAGTCTATTTTGTCTGATATAAGTAGAGCTATCCCTCCTCTCTTTTGGTCTCCGACTGCACAGAATATCTTTTTCTGTCTCTCCTATGAGTGTTCCTAAAGCTTAAGTGAGTCCTTGTAGGCAGCATATATTTGGGTCTTGTTTTTATCCATTCAGCCACTCTGTGTCTTTTAATTAGAGATTTTTAAACCATTTACCCTTAGAGTATTTACTGATAGCTAAAGATTTACTATGGCCACTTTGTTCATTGCTTTATGATTATTTTGTGGTTGCCTTCTTACTCTCTTGCTATCTTTTGATAATTTTTTATAATGGTATTCTTTGATTTTTTTTCTCTTTATCACTTGTGTATCTATTGTAGGTTTTTGCTTTGTGATTCCCATCAGCCTTTCATAATACATCTTATAAGGGTCTATTTTAAGCTGATAAGAACTTAATTTCTACCTTCTTACTTGACCTCCCCCCACATTTTACATTGTTGATGTAACAATCTACATATTTTTATATTGTGTATCCATTAACAAAATATTGAAGCTATATAGTTGTTTTTATAACTTTTGTCTTCTAACCTAACTAGAGTTCAAAGTGATTTATGTACCAGCATTTCAGTACTAGAGTGTTTTGAATTTTACTATATATTCACCTTTACCAGAGAATTCTATTTTGAATTCTTTGTCAGGTAATTCATTGATCTTCATTTCTTTGGGGTCAGTTACTGGAAAATCATTGTTCCTTTGATGGTGTCATGTATGATTGCTTTTTCACATTTCTGATGGCTTTGCTTTGATGTCTGAGCATTTGAGGGAGCAGTCATTTCTTCCAGCCTTTTTGGAGAAAGACTTTCATCTGTGGTTGGCTGTGAGGTCACTGGCTGGGTGGGGTGTAGTGTCTCCAGTTCCTGGAAGGGCAAGGTGGCGGTAGTCTCCACGCAGCTCTGCCAGCTGAAAGCCGCATCCACAGAGACTGTGGGGGTCTTCTGTGGTCAAGGGTACAATGGTCCCATGAGTGGCAGGGTACTCAGAGGCAACAGCTGCTAGACTTCTGTTTTCCCCTTTTTGCCTATGGGAAGAAGTTTTAGCTGAGGGGATTCCTCTTGGTGCCAGTTATGGGGTGCTGACGCTCAGAGCAGAAGCTGATCTGGGGTCCTGGGATCAGGTACAATTAGAACTACTGTAGCACCTGGGTTCTGGGTATGTTTGTTGTGATGGTGGTGCAGGTATCTGAGATGTGGGCATGTGCAGATCTCTTGTGGAACCTTGGTCTGGGTCTCTGGGGATTGCCACAGTGACTCAGGCTGAGGGTGAGGGGGGAACAGTGGAATGGTCCCTGGGTTAAGAGGGTGTAGCGGTGGCTTCAGCTCAGAAGGTGGGGTGCAGCAGTAGCCTGCCTTGGGGATGGTGGCCCCTGGGGGCGGTCACAGAACAGCAGTAGCTCAAGTTTGGCAGGTCAGAGCCCCAGCTTGGAGCCCAGCGGGTGGGACGCAGAGCAGCAACAGTGGAGCCCTGGTGATAGTGGGTAGAACCATGACATACAGCCTTGGGGATGGGGCAGAGCTGCAGCAGAGCAGCCTGGTGATGGCAGGTCAAAGCCCCAACTTAGGACCAGGGAATGGGTTGTAAAGCAGCTGCAACTTGGCCTCGGTAATGGCAGGTAAGTGACGTAACTCGGGGCCTGGGGAAACGGGGGTGGGGTGCAAAGCAGCAACAGCTTTGGTCCTGTAGATGGTGAGGTGCTTTGGTGACATGATCTAGGAGAGCCAGGCACAGCAGTCAGTGTGGTCTCACCGCAGAGACAGCCCCAGCCCCAGGGAGGAGACACAAGGGCAGGGACTTTAGGCAGCTCCATCGTCTGGGTTCAATATTTGTGAAGAATTGGGAGATCCTGAGCAGCAAAGTCTGCATAAGTCATTGGTAGTAAGGATTGGTGAAGGTCTCCTGCTCTCCTTTTCCCTTTGGCATGAACTCCCCCCAAGGGAGGGTGTCTCTATTGGCCCCAAGCTCCTCTACGCTGGGGGATGGGGTGGTGCAGGTGAAATGCTTCCTACACTCTTCTCTGTAGCCATCCTTGGATTTTGAGCTTCATAGTTTTTTGCTACTTCTTTGCTGTAGTCCACAGCTTTCCCAGAGATATTTTCTTCAGTTCGTGGTTATTTATTTACTACTTTTGTTGTTTTTGTGGGGAGAACAAGTGTTGAGACCTCCTAGCCCTCTCTTTGCTGACATCACCCTCGTGCAAATTTACTTTTGTTCTGAAGTCTCTCGCTTAACGTAATGTTTTTGAGATAGATTCATGTCCTTGGGTATGAGTAATTTGTTCCTTTTTACTGTTAAATACATTTCATTATGGAGATATACCATATTTTTAAAAATTCATTCTACCACTGAAGGGTATTTGTTTTAATTTTTTCAATTTGGGGATATTATGAATCAAACTCTTTTTTCTATTACACATATTGTATATGTCTTTTCATGGAGTTATGCACTTCATTTGTCTTACGAATATGCATAAAAGTAGAATCGGTGAGTCATAAGGAAGAAGTTCATTTAGTTTTTAGTAGATTCTGCCAAATAAATTTTCAAAGTTTTTCTATCATTTTACAGTCCTACCAGCAATATATGACCATTCTAAGTTGTGTCACTGCTAGATATTGTCCCTTTCTAGTTTAAGTCGTTTGTTTAGATGTGTAGTGGTGTCTTGTAGTTTTAATTTGCGTTGCCATGGTGAGTATTGTTGTTTCATGGTTTGTGACCACTTAGATAACTTGTGGTATATCTTTTTCCCATTTTACTTTTTATTTTGATCTATAGGTTATTGATTTGAAGAATTTTTAGGACTTCTTTATATAATCAGGGTATGACTCATTTATTGTATGTATGTATTGAGAGAGATTTGCATTTTCAATCTTTTAAAACTGTCTGCTATTTAGCAGAAGTGATTAAGTTTAATAAAATTCAACTTATCTATCTTGATTTTATGTCTAGTGACTTCTGTGCCCTAAACATTTAAGAAATGTTTGCTTATTCCAGGTTATGAAGATATTATGTCATGTTTTCTTCTAAAAGCTTTATAATTTAACATGTCACACTTAAAGCTACGATCCATTTCAAATTAGATTTTGTATAAATCATGGGGGGAGGTCAAGGTTCATGTTTCTCTACAGTTTCCAGTTGGCTCAGTATCATGTTTGGAAAGGCTATCCTATGCCCTGTGAATTGCAGTGGTGTTTTTGTCATAATCATATAACTATATAGAAGTGGGTCTTTACGTGCAATGAATGGATCCTATAACAGAAAACAGGCATGAGTGGAAAAACTGGTGATTCTTCAGTAAAGTCTGGGGCTTAGTTAACAGTAATGTTTCAATTTTGGCTTCTTGGTTTTGCCACATATATCATGGTGATGTAAGATGTTAACATTAGGGAACCCTGGGTGAGGGTATATGGACACTTTCTGTATTATCTTTGCAAATGTTCTCTATATTTGAAAGTATTCCAAAATAAGTAGCTTGTTTTTCAGAAGTTAAGTCAGCATGGACTCTATTTTGCTTATTTGGTGTATTTTCCTACCATTTGCATTGATAGCACAGTGCCTTAATTGCCGTGGCTATATAGCAATCCTTGTATAGCAATCAAGGTGGTGGAAGTAAACTTAGCCAGTTCTGGGATTAAGCTGGCCTGTCAGATTCTGCTTTGTCACTTTTAGGAATCATGAGTCTCCAAGTAAGTAGTTCCAGTTAGAGAGAGTATATGTAGCTATGACACAGAGAGGTGACATGGAAAGGAAGAGAAAGAGACTCAGCTAACCCAGAATCTCTGCGGAGCCCTGCCTTCAATATTATCCCCTACGTCAGCTGACTTGGGAGTGAGCCATCTTGGACCTCCAGGTTACTGAGGCTACTGCTGGTATCATTGGGAACAGGACACTCCAGCTGAGCCCAGTGAACATATGGAATTGTAAAAGCCACTGAACTTTGGGTTTGTTTATTATGCCACAAGAGCTAAACAAGAGTAAAGCTCTAACAAAGGCCTAGGCAAAAGGTAGGGTAGTTGATCATTGAAGTTAAGAAGGAAGGTTCAAGTGGCCAGGGAGGAGGGAAGTGTAAATGTGTAGACTAAAAGGAAAGCACGTGACCTTTGATAGTGCTCTGAGGGACACAGTGCTCTGAGGGACACAGTGCTCTGAGGGACACAGTGCCTGGCTCTTCCAGGAGGCGAGAGGAGGGAAGAAGAAGAACGAGCAACCACCTCTACTTCTCTACGTGCTGCAATTCAGGGAGCAGACTTCTCCTCCTGCCTTAAGCAATAAATATGACGAAACATAACAAAAATTCTTCTCAAATATGGGACAATAAATAGTGCAGGACTGATTATTTTTTTCCTTTTCTAAAATATTTATTTATTTATTTGGCTGCACAGGGTCTTAGTTGCGGCATGCGGGATCTAGTTCCCTGACCAGGGATGGAACACAGGCCCCCTGCATTGGGAGTGCAGAGTCTTAACCGCTGGACCACCGGGGAAGTCCCAGGACTGATTCTTAGGCAAAGGGAAACAAACATGGTGAACCCTGTGACTGTACCAGATATCTATCCAGAAGCAATTTCTGAATCATGGTGCAGGGAAGAGGAACCGAAGCAGAGCCAATAGTCTTGCTTAGCTGAGGAAACAGATCAAAGTTCCGGAAGACTGCTGCACGCAGAATTTGGAGGGCAGAACACTGACAATGAGGGCACCATGAGAAGAGAGCTCCATAAATCAAAATAGGGGTCCCATTCACCCTTTAGCTGCAAACCTATCCACACTTACATGGGGTAAAAACTCATGAAAAAGGTGGGAGGCCAGGAATCTTAAAAGTCCATAGTTCCTGGTTTTCAACAGGATTGGGAAATGTTTGAATTCTAGCCACTGTGGAGACCACTTTGGACAACATTGAAATTTTAATCAGTAAAGCCCCAAGACAAGTCAATTCTTACCAATAAGGCTAATTTAGTCCTGAATAAAGGCTGCTGTAAATCTTCCCTGCAAAAGCTTAACAGTAAGCCTCCAAAAGAAAAACCTGATTTGCAATTAACTTATTGCCTACCAAAACAAACTTCAAAGCTCTGAAAGAAAGGAAACAAAATCCGAACAACCAAAATTCTATAAAGGAAGAAAACAAGTTCTAACACTCAAAAATATAAGAGTCAAAATATCGTACATTCAATTAAAAATAGTAAGCATATATGGACATAGAAAAAAGTGATCCATTACTGCATTTAGTCAATAAAATCAGCCAGAAATAATAGAGATGATAGAATTTGTAGAGTAGGATGCTAAGGTATATGTTTTAAATGTGCTCAGTATGTTTAAGGATTAAAGGAAATTAGGACAAGAGTAGAGGGAGAAAAGAAACACATGGAAAAAAAGAACTGAAGGAAATTTCTGGAGATGAAAAATGTAGTATTTAAAATGAAAAATTCAGTTGATAGAATTATAAGTAGATTAGTCATTGAAGAAGAAAATATTCAGTGAAGTTGAATACACAGTAAAATAAATGAGCTAATAGTGGAGATAAAACGGACTGTAAGAAAATATAAAATTAATAAGGAAAAAAAGAAGGGCATAAAAAAGATGAAGAGAACAGAAGAGAGAAATGGAACATAATTGGAATAGGGTTGATTTACCCTAATCATGTTAAAATTTTTATTAAACAAATAATCTAACTATTCTAACAAAGCAGTGGTTTTAAATACAAAGATACCAATATTTTTTAAAGAAAGTAATAATTTTAAAGTGATATAATCATCTAAAATAACAGTAATAAAGCAGCAGTGGCTGTGTTAATTTCAGAACAGGTAGACTTTATGACAAAGGACATTACCAAGGATGAAGAAAACATTTCAAAATTATAAAGAATTCAACTTATCCATGGGACTTCCCTGGTGGTGGAGTGGTTAAGAATCCACCTGCCAATGCAGGGGACACAGGTTCGATCCCTGGTCCGGGAAGATCCCACATGCCACGGAGCAACTAAGCCCGTGCACCACAACTACTGAGCCTGCACTCTAGAGCCCATGAGCCGCAACTACTGAGCCCATGCACCACAACTGCTGAGCCTGGGTGCTGCAACTACTAAAGCCCACGCACGTAGAGCCCGTGCTCTGCAACAAGAGAAGCCTCCACAACGAGAAGCCCGCACACAGAAATGAAGAGTAGGCCCCGCTCACCACAGCTAGAGAGAAAAGAGCTTCAAAATACATGAAGTAAAACTGACAGAACTGAAAGCCAAAAATAGACAAGTCTATAATAAGAGTAAGAGTTTTCAACACTCAGAGCTTAGTAATTAATAAAACAAGTAGGTAGAAATCTCTAAGGATGGGGGAATTTATACAAAGATTATCAACCAATCTGGTCTAGTAAATTTGGTAGAGTACTCCATACAACAGCTTAAAAAATAGACATTCTGTAATGCACATAGAAATTTACCAAGATAGGCCTTATGCTCATCCATGAAACAAGTCTCAATACATTCATAAGAATAGAGGTAATTCAGAATGTGTTTTCTGACCACATTGGGATTAAACTGGCAATTAATAACAGAAAGAATGAGACACTGCCAAATATTGGTGAAATTATAATGTACATTTAAATGTAACTTATAGATAATAGAAGAAATCACAAGAAAAAGTAGAAAATATTTTCACCTAAATGGGGATGGCAACAAAACATAAGAAAACTTGTGTGATACTAATGAAGTGAAATTTGAGGGAAATTTATGGCTTTAAACATTGTTATTAAAAAAGAGGATTTATCTAAAATTAAATAAGAGAAAGAGGAGAGAAAAAGGACAAGGAGCAGGAGGAGGAAAAGAAAAGTGAGTTAAATCCAAAGTAATTAGAAGGGAAGCAGTGGTAAACATAATAAAGATTAAAATCAGAAAATGGCAAAATAAAATATGAAAAACAATAAAAAAAACAATGAAACTAAATGCATATTATATGGAAAGGTTTAAAAAATGGGGGGAAAAGTCTAGTTACCAAGGAATAACAAAAAGACAAAGACGTAAATTCCTAATACCAGGAAGGAAAGGGCCCATTACTACAGATTTTACAGACATTAAAATGATACCGAGGGACAGTATAAGCAACTTTATGCCAGGTTATTGAATATCTTAGCTGGAATAGACAAACTTGTTGATAAACACAGCTTACCAAAATTGACTCAAAAAGCAATAGAGTACCTGTCTCTCAATAAAATCAAGTAATTTTTAATTTATAATAATTTGCCACAGCAATGATTTTAGGTCCGGATTAATTCATTGCTAGTTTTGACCAAGCATTTAATGAAAACTAATATCAATTCTACAAACTCATGCAGAAAATACAGGAAGAGGAAACACAAATCATTGTATAAAGCCCGCATTACTCTAGTATCACAACCAGACAATGACATCGACAAGAAAGAGATACACAGTCCAACATCTTTTATGATCATAAATGCAAAACTCTTTTTCATTAATATTAGCAAATCAAATTTAGTAATATATTGGAATAACATACCTGACCAAGTGGGATCTGTCCCACTTGATTTCAACATTTGAAAACCATTCAATGAACTTTATTAACAGAATAAAACAAAGGAGATATATGATTGTCTCAATAAATGCAGAAGAAAACACTTGACGAAATTCAACCTCCATTAACAATAGTCTCAGCAAATCAAAAAATTCAACTTTTCATGTTGAAAATAGACATCTTTAAATTTCAAAGCTAAAATTATACTTAAGAATAAAAGCATGGGTCTTCCCTGGTGGCTCAGTGGTTAAGAATCCACCCGCCAATGCAGGAGACACGGGTTCGAGCCCTGGTCCAGAAGATCCCACATACCGCGGAGCAACTAAGTCCATGCGCCACAACTACTGAGCCTGCGCTCTAGAGCCTACAAGCCACAACTACTGAGCCTGCTCACCTAGAACACGTGCTCCGCAACAAGAGAAGCCACCGCAACAAGAAGCCTGTGCATCGCAACGAAGAGTAGCCCACGCTCGCTGCAACTAGAGAAAAGCCCACGTGCAGCAATGAAGACCCAATGTAGCCCTAAATAAATAAATAAATAAATAAATTTATTTAAAAAAGAAGAAGAAAAGAATGAACACTCCACCCATGAGACTGGGAAAAATCAAAGATGTTCCTCTCACCACTTACACCAAACATTGTACTGGAGGTCTTGAAAAGTGCACTAAGGAAAGAAAAAAAGGAAAGCATACACTTTAGAAAAAAACTAAATTTTTAAATTAATAGACAATATGATCATGTATGCAGAAAATTCGTGGAAATCTACAAATAACTACAAGAATGACACAAGTTATTTGACACAGGTCAATATGTAAAATTAATTGTATTTCTACGCACTAGCAATGAAAATTGGTACTCAATATTTAAAAAAAAATTAGAACAGTGTAAAACATGAAACAATTAGGGATACTTTTAAAAAATATGTGCAAGAATGGAAATAAAACAGTGCAAAATGAAGCAGAGAGAAAATAAAAGAGATCTACATAAACGGAGAAGTAAGTATACCATGTGGATAGATCAGAAGATTCAGTATTATTAAGATTTCAATTATCCCACACACTGTTGGTGGAAATGTAAATTGATACAATGACTTTGGAAATGCATTTGGCAGTTTTTTAAAAAGTTAAACAACACTTATAAATATTTATCTCCTTAGACATGTTTGTCAAAGAGAAATGAAAACTTGACCACACCGATACTGGTATACAAATGTTTATAGAAGCGTCATTCAGAATGGTCAAAAATAGGAGTCAGTTTATCCATTGAAAGGTAAATGGATAAATACACTCCAGAGTATATATAGTCATACATAGAATACTACTCAGCAATAAGAATGAACCAACAACTGATATATGAAGCATGAATAAACCTCAAAAATAGCAAGATGAGTACATACTGTGTACTACAATTTAAATTAAATATTGGGAAGGATAGATTGCAGAGCAGTTGGTGGTGGTATCTGGTTTGGTAAATGGTATACCAGCAATAAGCACATGGGAACATATTGTGGTGATGGGCATATTCTGTATCTTTCTAATGGTGATAACTACATGAATGTACACACACAGGTATTTGTGAAAACTCATCAAAATGTGCACATAAAGTGGATGCATTTCATAGTATGTAAATTATATTTCAAAAATTTAATGAAAAATAAAGTGTACAACACATAGCCAGGAATACAGGATTTGGGTGAGGAAAGTAGTGGAACAAATATTTGGAATTACATATAAGTTCGGATAATGGAGGGAGTTGAATTCCATTTTAAAATTTGGGGATTTTATTCTGCCTTTCAGGCTGTTGTAATATCAAATTCTCACAGTTTACTGTCAGACACTCAACTTTTTGAATTGTTTTACTATTGTGTCTCATAACTTGACATGTAAGAGCCCAATTTAAAAATACAGATATGGACTAACAGATTTTACAAGGATGGATAAACTTGGCCTGATAATTGAGGCTGGTTGGCTGAGGAATTGGCCCCTGTTTGGAAGTCTACTCATGAAACTATTAGGACAAACTTGGTGAGCATAGCATAAATAAAATAGACCTCAGTATTCTGAATGGGGTATTTCCATGGTGAAGTGATAAATCCTCTTCTACATTTAGAAATATACACTTGTACTATGCCCTTTATTTTAGGCTATAAGGGACAAGCAAGGAACTCTCCTTTTTCATGTATGATGATCATCCTCCATCTTAATAAATTCTAAAGAATGACTTGATTTTACAGTTTGCAAAGCATTTTCGTGTAAAAAATTTATATTAGTTTTATTAATTGCATTGGTAATAGACAGTATACTAGCTTTATTTATATTAGCTTTATATTGCTTCTATTTTAGAGGTAAGGAAACTATGATTCCAAAAGGGAAGGAGAAGAAGACACAAATAGAACTGACATTTATTGAACATTTATTATGTGTCAGCATTATGATGTAGAACCTAACCTCTGTGTGCTGTCTGCACTAATCCATACAACACTCTTGAGAGATCAGAAGTATATCACTGTTAATACATACAGAGACTCAGAACCAAATGTCCAGGCTAGTGAAAAAAAAATAGTAAAGAACAGAAACAATGTTTTAATCCAGATGTCTGGCTTCAAATATCTGTATGTTTCACTAATCAAAACTGCCTTACGTGAGTTCCTAAAGAAAATATAAGTTGAATCCTGCACTTTCTATTCCAAGTTTAGTTTTCTTCACTGTGCGTCTGCTGGTCAAAGTACATATTCCCCCACTTACAACTCATTTCAAATTAACTTTATAATATAACAAGTTTTAATTAATTCTTGTGTGTAGAATAATTTTATCAATTTTATATAACTGAAACTATTCAAATTAATATATAATTTTATCAGGAATATGATCCAAACCAAACTCCAATAATGGTCATTTAAAAAATGTTTAATTTAGTATCTATTCTTTCCTGTAATTTGCAGATTTTTGTAGATTGCATTTGCAGAAACATTTTCTGACACAATTATCCCAGGGAAGCCCGGTTTGTTTTTTGGGTTTTTTTTGGATATTGAGCTGCATGAGCTGTTTGTATATTTTGGAGATTAATCCCTTGTCAGTTGCTTTGTTTGCAAATATTTTCTCCCATTCTGAGCATTGTCTTTTCATCTCATTTATGGTTCTCTTGATGTGCAAAAGCTTTTAAGTTTAATTAGGTCCCATTTGTTTATTTTTGTTTTTATTTTCATAACTCAAGGAGGTGAAATCTAGAAAAATGGTACTGATGCACCAGTTTTCAGGGCAAGAATAGAGACACAGACGTAGAAAATGGACGTGTGGACATGGGGTGGGGAAGGGGGGTGGGATGAATTGGGAGATTAGAATTGACATATATACACTACCATGTGTAAAACAGCTAGCTAGTGGGATCCTGCTGTACAGCACAGGGAGCTCAGCTGGGTGCTCTGTGGTGACCTAGATGGGTAGAATGGGGGGGGGGGAGGGAGGTCGAAGAGAGGGGATATATGTATACATATAGTTGATTCATTTCGTTGTACAGCTGAAACTAACACAACATTGTAAAGCAACTATATCCCAATTTAAAAAAAAAAAAAAGAATAAAGCTGCAGAGTGGGACTTCAACCACTAAAGCATTTCCTCTAAATAGAGTTGAAAACACAGGATCTTTCACCAGACTTTGAACTTCTTGGTTTTTAAAACAATGGTCTAGGCTAATTAAGTAATGTTTAGGAATGTAGTTACCTAAGATTTTATTTGCTCTCATTTCAGTAACAGCTGACAGCACCTTGCTCTCTATAACTAAGAGTAGAAAACAGTTTTGGACACTGTAGACCTAATACTTTTGAAATAATTTCTAATGAGTTGATGAATTGCATAAGTTTTAAAATACTGTTCTCTTTCTCTTTGGTTTTATAATTCATGAGGTTTCAGAGAGAAAAAAAATCACACATATTGGGGCTTCCCTGGTGGCGCAGTGGTTGGGAGTCCGCCTGCCGATGCGGGGGACACGGGTTCGTGCCCTGGTCCGGGAGGATCCCACATGCCCCGGAGCTGCTGGGCCCGTGGGCCCGTGGGCCATGGCCGCTGGGCCTGCGCATCCGGAGCCTGTGCCCCGCAGCGGGAGAGGCCACAGCGGTGAGAGGCCCGCGTACTGCAAAAAAAAAAACAAAACAAAACAAAAAAAACCCCCACACATCTTCAGCCTTTTAAACAGCTGAAAAACATCAGTAATTTATCTAAAAGTTACCCAGATGTAGGCAAAACTTGTAACATTTCCTAGAGTTTTGTTTGTGTATGCTTGACCTGGAGTTTGTGATCTTACAAATTAAATTCATGCTGATGTTAATGGACCCAAATATATTTGTCTAGAGAGTATTACTACTTTAGGCAATTTTGCCTGAAGAGGACCGTGCTTCACCAATGGAAGAAACCTCTAAGGGTAACCTTTTGGAGACTGCAGTGATTCTGGTGGAAAAAAAAAAAAAGCCCATGGTCTATGTTTTGGTTGCTCAGGTGGCGACATTTTTTTTCTTTTTTGTTGTCTTACTTAATAGTTGAGATTACTAAATAAATAGGAAGAGATCCAATTTGAAAAGACCTTGGAATGATCCAATGGCACATAAGAAAAAAGAAAAAAATGCCAGGTATAAAAGGCTGGGGAGGAAGAAGTCTTGGAAAATGAAAATAGTGACAAAGGTTTCCATAAATAGAAAATAGCTATCAATAGTGATATGTATACTCGTATAAAATTTACTTCAGATCAGAAATTTTTTTGAAGACACATGAATGCAATGTAAAGAAATACGAATATTATTCTGTATCTGTATTATATATTATATTATTCTGTATCTGTATTATTCTGTAGCTGATATATACAGAATTATTTAATGGGTGTTGAGAAATATACTCTTCTGAAAGTCACACTTTTTTGTTATTGTTATTGCTGAAGGATTTCACTGCCAAAATGAACATTAAAGGGGAGTAAATTCAGTAAAAGTGAGAAGAACAACACATTAACTTGTCTTAAAAATAGTTCTGCGTGTGGGAGAGAAGATGGTTGCTCTAAACTTCATTAAGCCAATTGTTAAGAAGACATCTGGAAGCTGATATACTAGGGGAGGCCAGGCAATAAACGTGCATTGCTATTTTATGTTAAAATGCAGCCGTTTAAGTTGGATTTGCTTGAACAAAACGCATTTTTTTAGTACTTGCCAATTGCGTTGCCTCCCTGGGTCCTTGCTGGTGTGGCAGGAGGACAAGAGATAATTTCTTTTTTTGTATTCCATATATTATGCTCTAGACCCAAACCAACATTGTGGTGAGTCTTTGGCAATATCATTAAAGCAAAAATGAAAGTTCATAAAATGTCTTTGGATATATACTTTTACATCAACTTTATCACTGAATATAAGACTTCATTTTTCCATGCATAAATAATGAATTGATGTTAAAGAATTATTAGATATGAAGTTCCAAGAAAGAAACGTTAGTATACTCATAACTTGGCTCCAGTGGCTTTTAAATTTTTTGAAGGCAGCTGCTGTGTCTTACTCACCTTTAAATTAACAGGGCCTAATCCTGCATTGACTGAAAAAATTGCATAAAATGGTTCAGGAGCCTTTTGATATTTTACAGAAACAATTCTTTAAATCCACCACTATCTCCCTCTTTCCATACCATTTGCACAACCATTTAATATCTGTTCTATATATTTCTGCACAAGTATAGCCTGTGCATAATGGTGACTTCCCTGCAAAAAGCATCATGTATTTGTCTTCCCAAGGATTCTGAATATGCATGGATCCTCAAAGCCACCACCAATTCTTGCCTAACTCTGGTTAACAGTCTGTTTTTATTAGTTTGTCATCTTTCCATGTGTCTACCCTTGCCTTCATCAAAGCACATTTTTAAAAGGGCTGAGATTTTTTTTCTATTTCAAAGCAGCTGTTTCAAAATATATACAAATGAGTTTCTTTAAAAATGTATTACCAAGGATTATGCTCAGCATAAATCTCCCTGACCCTGACTCCTGAGTCCCACTTCGATTACTGAGCACTTTCACTTTCTATTTTATACATCCCTCTACTGTTTGAAGTTTCACAAGCGTGTATTGCTTTTTCTATTCAGGGAAAACAATAAAGATATTAAAATTTTGAGTAGGCTTCTAAGGGGATATATCAAGCAAGTATATCCTCAAAAGAGTTTTCCAAATATTAAATTTAATTTATGTGAGCTATTGAGAGAACTGTAAGAAATTTAATTAAGTTTTTCTAATGCAGAATAGAGATGATATAAGAAGAAATATTTTCCCAACCCCATCTCCTATATAATTAGGAATACCATGAAAGATAGAGGTGTTTATCCTCTGGAATAAATATAACACTAAACAATTCTTATTCTTCAGCATGGAAATGTATTAATTCAAATAAATTACAGCAATCAAAGACTTCAGGTATAAAAGAGAAAATACTTGAAGGATGTCATTTAAAATATAGTTTATAGACCTTAGAATTTGATTGTAATTTTCAAAGGCCCTGAGTCAGATAAACAAATAGGACCAAAACATGACTCCTGATTTTATGTCATATTTCTATTCCAATCCTCATCTGTGTCATCACCCTGTTTTCGAGACATTTCTCACCCCTACCACATTAAGTTCCCCAGTTCAGAAGATAAGGGTGGAAATGAGAGGAAAATCATGGATATATTCAATCATGTATGGCACTATTACTTTGACTCGCTTTTCATTTCTTTATACTCACTGAGCCCTCCAGAAATGCTTGCATATCTCTTTTATAATTTTCTCCCACTGTTGTACATTTCTGCTGTTTCCAAGTAGCTCTATACCACTTGTATATGAGATCTTTAAGAATATTTTTGTAACTTCCTTCCTAGAGGAGTGAGTGTCACCTGATAGAGGATAAATGTATTTGTTATAAGTAGTATTTTTAAAATTTATTTATTTTTAATTTATTTAATTTTGGCTGTGTTAGGTCTTCATTGCTGTGTGTGGTCTTTCTCTGGTTGTGGTGAGTGGGGACTAATCTTCATTGTGGTGCATGGGCTTCTCATTGTGGTGGCTTCCCTTGTTGCAGAGCACATGCTCTAGGTGCTCGGGCTTCAGTAATTGTGGCATGCGGGCTCAGTAGTTGCGGCTCATGGGCTCTAGAGCGCAGGCTCAGTAGTTGTGGTGCATGGGCTTAGTTGCTCTGCAGCATGTGGGATCTTCCCGGATCAGGGATTGAACCCGTGTCCCCTGCATTGGCAGGTGGATTCTTAACCACTGTGCCACCAGGGAAGTTCCCAGTGTTATTTTAATGAGTCTTCAACATGGAAATTTAGGCAACAGTAAGGCTGTCAGAAAAACAAAATGCCATTTAAGAAATGTTAATCTAGGACATAATGCTATAAATGGAATGAATGAAGTCTAAGAGCATGTTTCCAATGCTTTTCTATTTATTATTCTGTTTATTTGGGAGTACTCAAAAAAGCTTTTTGATGGTTATCAAGTAAAGATGTACAGTTGTAGTAGCCAGCTTTGATGATGACCCCAGTGATGCTCACCCCCAGATGTGTATCCCTGTTGTCTTCCCCTCCTGCATTGAATAGGGATGACTTGTGAAACACGTAGCAGATTGGGGAAATTATTGCAGCTTCTGCTTTTCTCCCTTGGATCATTTTCTCTGGGTGAAACCAGCTGCCATGTCCTGAGAATACTCAAACAGCCTTTTGGAGAGATCTCTGTGGCTAGGAATAGATTCCTCCTGCCAGCAGCCAGCACCAACTGGCCAGGCATGTGAGCACTCCCCTGAGAAATGATCCTCCAGCCACAATTAAACCTGCAGATGACAGCAGCCCTGGCCAACATCTTGACAACAACTTTATGAGAGGTCCTAAGCCAGAACCACCCAGATAAGCCACTGACAAATCCTTATCCACAGATGTGATAAAATAAATATTTATTGGGTTTCCCTGGTAGCGCAGTGGTTGGGAGTCCACCTGCCGATGCAGGGCGCACGGGTTCGTGCCCCGGTCTGGGAGGATCCCGCGTGCCGCAAAGTGGCTGGGCCCGTGAGCCATGGCCGCTGAGCCTGTGCGTGCATCCGGAGCCTGTGCTCCGCAACGGGAGAGGCCCTAGTACCGCAAAAAAAAAAAAAAAAAAAAAAAAAAAATTATGGCTTTAGGCTGCTAAGCCTGGGGGTAATTTGTTATGCAGCAAAAGCTAACTAATATAAGCCTATTTACTAAAGAAATTACTATAACTTTCTTTTATTCCATCACATTATAGATAGAAAATATATTTAAAATCAGAAAAAAAATTCTGACAGAATCTAACTACTTTATATGAGGTTATAACCATGAGAACATTCTACGACAGACATATTTAAATATATCTTGCTCTTGATCTTTTTTATTTTTAACAATGCCAGCAGTCAACATAATAAGTCTTGTTAGTGCAGAGTTACAGAAACTTCATCTTAGAAATAGTTTTACAGCTGTTGATTTAAAAGACCATGAATATTTAATCCAAATGGTGTTAAATTAAAATGTATCTTAATTCAACTATTCCCAACTTAACATAATTTAACTTTAATAAGATGTCCTCAAAATTAAAAAAATATGAACCATGAATATATGCATATAATTTATTGGAAAGCAAAGTGATTCCTATTGCTAGCTTTTGACCTGCTATGCTTAATCTATTTTTTTAAATCCTTTTGTAAATGATGATTAAGATGCACAGCATTCAAAGGTAAGAATCTCAATTAAATTGTTCTAAAAAAAAGTCTAAATTGTTCCAGATTAGAATGATAGACTGACACTGGAGTTCATTTCTCCCTCAGACTTTATATTGGAAAAGAGAGATAACAATTACTCATCCATCCTCCTAGTAATTGTACTCTATAGTTCTTCTTACTGATTTATTCAAATAAGCTGCTGTAGTTTTTCCTTCCAATATACACCTCACAGGCAGTATCTATTCCATACTCTTCCCCCTAAATTTAATATATCTCTCATAAGAGAAGTATATTTTATGCATTTTTTGAGTAAGTGTATTTTTAAGAATTTTGAGGCCCAGTATTTATGAGGTAGATAGAGGTGGTAAGTGGAGTGAAATGTTGATCTCATCAAAAAGAAACAAACAATGAAACCCGACCCAGGTATCAAATCTATTTCTCTTGGTCAGGATTATCAGGTCTCAAATGGAAGCTAATCTCTCATCCATACTAATATTAACTGCTTTTGTTTCTTAGGTTGTTTGGGAACGGCTAAATATATTTCATGGGAATTCATCGTTTTTAAGTCTCCCTGATTACTTGCCAGTAGAGGGAAGGGAAGATATTAGCATTGTTTTCCTCATCTAACTCCCTTAATATTGAAAAACAATCTGAGCCTTCTCGGTGAAAAGCTTTACTGAGTATATTCAATTCTCCTGCAGTAAAACTGAAAGCATTTTTTGTATTCAATTATTTCTAGTTATTTTCCCTGTATTTTCAATGCTGTTTTTTTAACCACACTAAGGAGTAAATCAAATAGACTTGGTTTTGCTACTTACCAGCTATCTTGAATATATTTCTCAATCATTTATGTTATTTTTCCTATGGTGGTTGTATTTCTTAATCACTCTGAGCCTTAGTGTCCTCATCTACAAAATGGGAATGATAATACCTAACATTATGTCTAAGAAATGTGAACTGTGATGATTTTACCTTGAGAAAAGGGAAAGTGAAACCACACAGGAACTATTTTGGTTTAGAATGTATTACTCTGAGTAAGTGAAGTGTAGATAATTTTGAGCTGGACAATATCATCAGGAATTGGTAACAGCAATTTCTTCTTTGTAGAAACATTTATTCTCCCTGAATAAAAGAGAGCAGTTTAGCATTGGTAATCATATCCCTAATTCTCTGAGCAAGTCTTAGGAGACATTGGCTGCTCCCTTGGGGAGATGCAGACAGCTGGTCTTTGATGGGCAGGCATTCGGTTGGTGGTACAGGATACACTTGGAAGGCGGAGGCCTGGTAACCAGGCGTGCCTATAATGCAGATTTGACTTGTTCACAAAACACTGAAGTTCTGGGGACCCTCCCTTTAAAATAACAGTGGAAGAGAGGTCCTAGTACCAACAAACCATAGTTTAACACAGGTCCCTGAAATCTGCTGCGATCTCAGATTTTGCAAGGGAAAATATTCATAGTCTATGAGCATTCTCCTTGCATCCCAGGACAGGACAATGGCAGAGATGGGGGAGGTTGGTTCTTTTATTGTCCATTGATCCTTATCAGTTCTTTTTCCCTTGCCTGATCCTGAGTGCTCAATGCCAGGACCCACATATGCAGTTTCCCTACCTAGCTCAGAAGCACACAGAGCACCAAAATGCACAAGGCTGTGGTGATGATTAAGTAAAATATCAATGAACATTTACAAAATACCCAGCCCCATACCTGGTCCAAGGTCATCATCCAGCAAATCGTATATATTCCCTTGCTCAATCCTTTGCATTCATTTATTCAACAAAACTTACTGTCAATGAGATTTCTTAATTAAACATTTTCTCTTTTTGTCTTAAAATGTTAATTTAGGAAGAATTTTCATCTAAGCATGTTGAAGTTGTAGATGATGAGAATTGAGTTCAGATTTGAGATCATTGCAATTTTTAACACTAAAAAGGTATCTGCTTCTCAGTTTTAGGCAAAATGACTCTTTGGTTTGTTTACTTTCCCTTTTTTTTGGTATTTCTTGCTACATGTCAGTAGCCCTTGAGTGTGATATGTGGTCACTGAGCAGCAAAGAGCCAAAAGGAGGAAGAAGCCAGATGTGAGGAAGAGGTACTGACTGGGTAGTGGGAAGGGGGCAATCCTGGTAGAGTATCCAAGGCACTTTCAGTGCTATTTCCAGAGTAGTTTTTCCCAGGACATCTAATGAAGTGGAAAGTTATGACATCTTTTTTAAATTGAAGTATAGTTGGTTTACAATGTTGTGTTAGTTTCTGTTATACAGCAAAGTGATTTATATATATATATATATATATATATTCTTTTTCAGATTCTTTTCTGTTACAGGTTATTACTAATATTGAATATAGTTCCCTGTGCTATACAGTAGGATCTTGTTGTTTATTTTATATAAAGTAGTGTGTATCTGTTAATCCCAGGCTCCTAATTTATCCCGCCCCTTCTGCTTTCCCTTTGGTAACCATAAGTTTTTCTTTGTCTGTGGGTCTATTTCTATTTTGTAAATAAGTTCATTTGTATGATTCTTTTTTAGGGTCCACATATAAGTGATATCATATGATATTTTCTTTCTCTGTCTGACTTCACTTAGTATGATCATCTCTAGGTCCATCCATGTTGCTGTAAATGGCATTACTTCATTCTTTTTTATGGCTGAGTACTATTCCATTGTGTATATGTACCACATCTTCTTTATCCATTCTTCTGTCAATGGACCCTTAGGTTGCTTCCATGTCTTGGCTATTGTAAATAGTGCTGCTATGAACATTGGGTGCATGTATCTTTTCAAATTAGAGTTTTCTCTGGATATATGCCCAGGAGTGGGATTGCTGGATCATATGTTAACTCTATTTTTACTTTTTAAAGAAACCTCCATACTGTTCTTCATAGTGTCTGCAATTTACATTCCCACCACCAGGGTAGCAGGGTTCCCTTTTCTCCACACCCTCTCCAGCATTTATTATTTGTAGACATTTTGATGCTGGCCATTCTGACTGGTGTGAGGTGATACCTCATTGTAGTTTTGATTTGCATTTCTCTAATAATTAGTGATGTTGAGCATCTTTTCATGTGCCTGTTGCCCATCTGTATGTCTTCTTTAGAGAAATGTCTATTTAGACCCTCTGCCCATTGTTTGATTGGGTTATTTACTTTTTGTTTGTTTGTTTATTTTTATTGAGCTGTATGAGCAGTTTGTATATATTGGAAATTAAGCCCTTGTCTGTCACATCATTTGCAAATATTTTCTCCCATTCCATAGGTTGTCTTTTCGTTTTGTTTATGGTTTTCTTTGCTGTTCAAAAGCTTTGAAGTTTAATTAGGTCCAGTTTGTTTATTTTTGCTTTTATTTCCATTACTCTAGGAATTGGATCAAAAAAAGTATTGTTGCAGTCTATGTCAAAGAATATTCTGCCTATGTTTTCCTCTCGGAGTCTTATAGTATCTGGTCTTACATTTAGGTCTTTAATCCATTTTGAGTTTATTTTTATATATGGTGTTAGAGAATGTTCTAATTTAATTCTTTCACATGTAGCTATCCAGTTTTCCCAGTACCACTTATTGAAGAGACACTCTTTTCTCCATTGTATATTCTTGCCTCCGTCATC
The DNA here is from genome assembly GCF_951394435.1 of Stenella coeruleoalba. NCBI lineage: Eukaryota > Metazoa > Chordata > Mammalia > Artiodactyla > Delphinidae > Stenella > Stenella coeruleoalba. The sequence goes on along the minus strand of NC_137162.1, from coordinate 75,314,578 downwards.
TAAGATTAATTGACTGTAGGTGTGTGGGTTTATTTCTTGGCTCTCTATTCTTTTCCACTGATCCATAGGTCTGTTTTTGTGCCAATACCACACTATTTTGATTCCTGTAGCTTTGTAGCATTGTCTAAAGTCTGGGAAGATTATACCTCCAGCTTTGTTTTTTTCCTCAGGGTTGATTTGGCAATTCTGGGTCTTCTGTGGTTCCATGTAAATTTTAGGATTATTTGTCCTAGTTCTTTGAAACATGTATGGGTAATTTTAGAGGGATCACATTAAATCCATAGATAGCCTTGGGTAGAGTTATGACATCTTATGGTAATCCAGCTGGGAATTAAAACTTTGGGAGCAGAGGCATGAAGAACATCATGACCACAGATACATATTTAGGTACTGAAGTGTTTATGATCAGGGTTAGGTGTAAGGCCTAGAAGCAGGGGATAAAAGCTGTATAGAGAGAGTGATGTAGGGTTCATATGGATAAGTTATACATTTGTTCACCTTCTGTGGATAAGTATATGAGACTGACCCACACATTCACTATCACCTTCCTAGCACAACTGCATTAATTACATTATTACATAATATTATTCCCTTTGCTTTGGGCAGAATTAATATTAAAACCAGTTGTGTGAATAATACTTTGGTGTGTTTTGGAGCTGATATTCACTTGGGTCCTTGAGTTACTTTTATTTTTTTAATTATTTATTTTTGGCTGCATTGGGTCTTCGTTGCTGTGCGTGGGCTTTCTCTAGTTGCGGCGAGTGGGGGCTACTCTTCGTTGCGGTGCACAGGCTTCTCATTGCGGTGGCTTCTCTTGTTGCAGAGCATGGGCTCTAGGTGCACAGGCTTCAGTAGTTGTAGTACACGGGCTCAGTAGTTGTGACTCGCCGGCTCTAGAGCACAGGCTCAGTAGTTGTGGTGCATGGGCTTAGCTGCTCCGTGGCATGTGGGACCTTCCTGGACCAGGGCTTGAACCCATGTCCCCTGCACTGGTGGGCAGATTCTTAACCAGTGCATCACCAAGGAAATCCTTCGAGTTACTTTTTAAAATGTCTTTGTGAGAAATTTGTGAATTCTTACTTTCAGGAGAAAATACCTCAGAGATTAAGTTCCCTTTTAAGAAACAGATAATGAAATATAGCTAAACAAATGTTTTTGTTTTTACTAAAATATTTCTTCTCAACTGTAGTAAGGGATTAAAATCAAATGGAATTCCAATAGCTTCTATTTTGTTTTACCTTAAATATCCTAAGGGGTGAGTTGGACATAAGAACAACTAAATATAGTATCATAAAGGCTTAAATACAAAAATGTTCATTTGAACAAAATCTTCATTTTCTATAGATTTTCTCATGGAAGTACCCTAGAAAGTCTTGTTCAGAGATTCAGACAGTTGAGGTTAACTCTACAACCTACTGTACTCACTTTTGCATTTATCAAAGAGCATAGTATGATCTAAATTTATTTTGATATTTTTGGTATTTGAAAGCCTATTAATAATATTTATCAAGACAATGGAATGTGCATTTATATGTTCTCTTGAATCTGCAGTGGAAAAAATCCAACACAGTATTCGGCAAGAATATTGAATTATGAATACTAATAAATTCTGGGTTTTTATAAGACTCTACATCCATTTATTTGATAAATAAAAATAATGGGTGAGACTCTGTGCTAGGTCAGAAAGATTCAGTGTATTCCAGGCTTCATGAATCATGGAATCTAAGAAGCAGGACAGACTTTAAACAAATTAACTATGTATGGACAAATGAAAGCATTTATCAGAAAAATATTGAAATATAATCCGAAGGGCCAGAGAAATATCTTTGAGGAAGTGATTTTAGATGAGTCCTAAGGGATGAGAAGAAAGTTATACTTGTGAGAGTGTGAAAGGAAAGATCAAGGTCTAAAAAAGTCACCATCTTTCAATGTTTAGTGGAGAGAGGAGCATGATGAGGGAACTGAAGGTTAGGCGAGGCCATAAAGATAAGAAAGAGGGGAAAAAAAGAAAGGAATTAAAGAAACAAAGCTGGAATTACAAGTGATAAAAAAGTCAAAGGAGTGTAAGATGAAGGAGGCCTTGGTCAAAACTGCAGACTTGTACAGAGAGAGAAGAACTAAGATGAATACTGATAGAAGACCACTCCATTTAGTGGGCTAGACATCATTTGAAATCTTACCAGTGAGTGAAAGGTAAGGGGAAAATAAAGGGATGAAGACAAACATATACCACTCTTAAAAAGTTTAGCTATGAGAAGATTAAAAAATCAGAAATTGAAAGAAAATAAGGGTAGTTGGAATTTTTTGTTTTGTTTCACTTTGTATTATCTGAGAATGCAGTGCTATTGTGATCATTGCTTATAACACAATGGGAGCTGCAATAAAGAAAATAATTTGAACATGTTTGTAAAAGTGAAAATGTGTTAAAAGGGAGTCTTCTTTCTAATTAATGATTTAACTATATACAAAAATACTTACAATATGAAACCTGTGCAGAATTATGAGATGAGTGTGATTACATCTCAACATTTTAATGTCACATAAAATCAAGAATATTTCAACAGCACTTAAATCTTCAAAGCTAAATCCATTTTTCAAATTGATTTTAATGGCTCATAACACAATGCCTGATTATTTTCTCTGCTTTCACCCAGTATATGTAAGGATATTAAATAAAATCAAGTAGAAACTATCTTTAAGAAAGGAAGCTTTGTCTGGCCTATAACTGTGTCAGATTAGATGGGTTAACAACCACTGTTTTAGCTTAAATATAAACTCTGGATTTGGGTATTGAAAAAGGATAACCCTTTGGACTAGTCTAACAGACTAGAACTTTTTACACTGCTGGCTTAACAAATGGGTCAACTAAAAAACAAGTACAGTTTGAAAACATACTCAGTCTTTTAGATGAAAAGTATGCCAAGATTGTTCATGTCGATAACTGATACCATTAAATTAAGACTTGTCTGAAGTTAATCAGGGAATGCATTTTATCACTGTGAGCTACAATTGCCAAATTTCTCAAAGTTCAATATTATTTGTGTTAGATTAAATGATTATCTTAATGATATTAATTATTAAGTACTTACCATTTAAGCATTTAGTAACCACTGTCTTATCAATTGAGATGATATTCATGGTGGCACTGGATTAGTTCACTAGATATGTTATTTTCCATGATCATGATTCTATTACAACTCTGTTTTCAAAATCAGATATTGTAGCAATAAAAAAAAAAACTGGTAGAGCTTCCCTGGTGGCGCAGTGGTTGAGAGTCCGCCTGCCGGTGCAGGGGACGCGGGTTTGTGCCCCGGTTCGGGAAGATCCCACATGCTGCGGAGCGACTGGGCCCGTGAGCCATGGCCGCTGAGCCTGCGCGTCCGGAGCCTGTGCTCCGCAATGGGAGAGGCCACAACAATGGGAGGCCCGCGTACCACAAAAACAAACAAAAAAACTGGTAGAGCTTATGATTTCTACTAGTATTAAAAATATTTGAGTCAATCCAAATAGGAATTCTAAGAATAATAAAGGTGAAAATTAAAAGCTGATAATAAAAGTGAATAATTTAATCAATGATATTAGAAAGAGTGAGGCACCAAGGTTAATAAAAATAAAATAAAATTTCTACTTAATTTTTTAAATTTCAAAATAAAGTCCAGTTGGATGAAAACTTTTAAGATAAAAATAAGAATGATTTTAGCCCCAGTATGTAAAGAGCTGAAAAGCTGCTATTTTCATCCTTACAACAAGAACGTTGGACAAAATGAAAACTGACAACTTTCTACTCATCAGATGACTGAAGTCACAGGGCAGACTGACACCCCAGGCACATCCACAGAAAGAAACCCAGATCTGACTACCTGGAGCAGAATCCTTTGAAGTCATAACCTGAGAGGAGCAAATAAAGGGTAACTTTGATTAATTGCAGAGATTCAGTGTGGGCTTGAGTGTGAGTTAGAAACTCCTTGGTCTCGTAGGGGAGCCCTCACACAGTTTTCACTTTGAAGGTCTGAGAACATCCCCTCCTAGCCTTGACAAGGGGAGGGGGAGGGAAATCAATGTGAAAGAAGCCCAGCGCTCTCTCTACCCAACTCCCAAGAGTATGGGCTGTGGTAGAGGAAGGAGTAAAAGCACTTTACCTGAGCTCAATTCTGAAACCATATCTCAGCTGGGAGAAGGAAATTCCTCTTTTCTCCAGCCCCTTGAGCTTTCCTGTCTTACCTGAGTGGGGGGAAGAGGAAACACATTTCAACAGGGGTAGGGCTTCAAGAAAATAGACTGGAAGTGTACCCAGGAAAGTCAGCAAGAAGAAAAAGCTGTATGAATGGAAGAGGGGGAAAAAAATCACTTTTGAAGTCTACGGTGCAGAGACGCAGGCACACTAAATGGCTGAGACTTTTTCAGAAGACTATATAGAATGTTCCTCCTCCTCCCCTAATTGACCACCACACCAACTGGGATCCAGGATAATAATAATGAATTACAGTTGAAAAAACAGCAAGCTGTAGACTCTCTGAGGAAGAATACTTAGATAAGCCCAAAATCAAGAGGAGAGACAATAACAAAAGCTCTAGAGAGATCTGAAGCCTCAGACACTCATAGCTACAGCAAACATTAAACATAGGCTAACTCCTAGTAAGATTAACATAATACTCAGACTAAAGGAATTTCTGTTACCTAATACAACATGTCTGGCTTTCAAAAAGCAAAATTACAAGCTTTGAGAAAAGGCAATAAAATACACACCATGAGGAGATAAAGCAAGTGTCAGATTCAGACTCAGATATGACACAGATTTTGGAATTATCAAACAGGAAATTTAAAATAACCATGAATAACATGTTAATAGATCTATTGAAAAGAAAGACAACATATAAGGACAAATGGGTAATGCAAGGAGACACAGCAATTCTAAGAAAGAATCAAAAGGATACATTAGAAATAAAAATAAAGACAGTAACAGAAATGAATACCTTTGACTGGCTCATTAGTAGATTCAACATGGCCAAAGAAAGAATCAGTAAACTTGAACACAGATCAATAGAAACTTCTCAAGCTGAAATGTAAGACGATAAAAATAAAACAATAACAACAACAACAAAAACCCAAAACATAATAGCACATTGAACAACTGTGGGATAATGTTAAATGATATATCTGTAATTGGAATATCAAAGTAGAAGAAATAGTGAACAGAACAGAAAACATATTTGAAGTCACAATGGCAGAGAACTTTCTAAAATTAATTACAGACACCGAATCACAGATTCAAGAACCTCAGAGAACACCACGCAGGATAAATACTGACAAAGACACACCAAATCATATCACATTCAAACTACAGTAAACCAAAGAAAAAGACAAAATCTTAAATGACATTAAGGGATGGGGGAGTGTCTTACATATAGAGGAACAAATATAATAAGTAGGCTTCTTATTGAAAACAATGCAAGACAGAAGACAGAGAAGCAGAACCATAAAAAGAATGAAAAACATTTAAAAATAATATACTGTCAAATTAGGATTATTTTTTATTGGAGTATAGTTGATTAACAATGTTGTGTTCATTTCAGGTGTACAGCAAAGTGATTCAATTATACATATACAAGTATCTATTCTTTTTCAAATTCTTTTCCCACTTAGGTTATTACAGAATATTGAGCAGAGTTCCCTATGTTATACAGTAGGTTCTTGTTAGCAGCCTAAATGTTCATCGACAGATGAATGGACAAATTAGGATTCTATACCAACAAGTATATTTAAAAATGAAAGTGAAATAATGACATATTAAGACATACAAATCTGACATAAATTATCACAAGAAGACCCACATTTTAAATATTAAACAAGCCCATCAGACAGAAAGAAAATGATAACACTTGAAAATCTATATCTGGGTAAAGAAAGGAAGAAGACTGGAAATGACTTGCATTTGGGGAAATTGTTATTTGTTTGCATTATAAAAACTACAAAGCAAATTACGAAGATTATGAGTTATCTCATATGGGTTATGTCACATTTTTTAATTAATAACTTCCAGATAGAGCCCACATTATAACGATTTCTGTTGCCTATTTTTTCTGGTATATCAAACATTCTTTTCTGGGTTTTGTTGTTATTGTTTTTCATTTGTCATAATTCTTTGTGTAAACTGCATTTTAACTAAAAAAATGTTGTAGCAACTCTGTCCTCCCACACCCAAAATTTGTTGTAGTTTTTCATTATCTCTTTTATTTTTTTAGTGACTAACTAGATTATTTAATTTAAATCTCTTCTGCCCTCTACAGAGTTAAGTCTCTAATGTTCTTTAAGAGGCATAGCCTCGGTTATGCCCAAAGTTGACTGGGAGTGACAGCAGTTTTGGCTTGTTTCTCTTTGACTTTCTTTCCTTAACCACATCCAGCTCTTACATTCCATTAATTGCTAATCTCTGTAGTCATGAACAATGTCCTGAAGCATAAATAACTCAAAACACTATACCCATCAATACCAGACTCCTTTGAAAGGATATTTCCTTAGGTTAATGTTTGAGATGTGTTTCAACCCCAATCAGGCTCTTCTGTGCTGTCTTTTTAGCAGGTTCTCACAGGCAAACTAACCAGCCTATAGTTTAGCGTATATGCACAATGACTCTACTAATCTTCTGCTTTTTGTCTTTTACTACAAGCTCCACTGTTTTTATTTATTTATTTATTTATTTTTTTAACATCTTTATTGGGGTATAATTGCTTTACAATGGTGTGTTAGTTTCTGCTTTATAACAAAGTGAATCAATCATACATAAACATATGTTCCCATATGTCTTCCCTCTTGCATCTCCCTCCCTCCCACCCTCCCTATCCCACCCCTCCAGGCTGTCACAAAGCACCGAGCCAATATCCCTGTGCCATGCGGCTGCTTCCCACTAGCTATCTACCTTACTATGTTTGTTAGTGTGTATATGTCCATGACTCTCTCTCGCCCTGTCACAGCTCACCCTTCCCCCTCCCCATAACCTCAAGTCCGTTCTCTAGGAGGTCTGCGTCTTTATTCCTGCCTTACCCCTAGGTTCTTCATGACATTTTTTTTTCTTAAATTCCATATATATGTGTTAGCATACGGTATTTGTCTTTTTCTTTCTGACTTACTTCACTCTGTATGACAGACTCTAGGTCTATCCACCTCATTACAAATAGCTCAATTTTGTTTCTTTTTATGGCTGAGTAATATTCCATTGTATATATGTGCCACATCTTCTTTATCCATTCATCCGATGATGGGCACTTAGGTTGTTTCCATCTCCGGGCTATTGTAAATAGAACTGCAATGAACATTTTGGTACATGACTCTTTTTGAATTATGGTTTTCTCAGGGTATATGCCCAGTAGTGGGATTGCTGGGTTATATGGTTCTATTTGTAGTTTTTGTAGTTTTTTAAGGAACCTCCATACCGTTCTCCATAGTGGCTGAACCAATTCACATTCCCACCAGCAGTGCAAGAGTGTTCCCTTTTCTCCACACCCTCTCCAGCATTTATTGTTTCTAGATTTTTTGATGATGGCCATTCTGACTGGTGTGAGATGATATCTCATTGTAGTTTTGATTTGCATTTCTCTAATGATTAATGATGTTGAGCATTCTTTCATGTGTTTGTTGGCAGTCTGTATATCTTCTTTGGAGAAATGTCTATTTAGGTCTTCTGCCCATTTTTGGATTGGGTTGTTTGTTTTTTTGTTATTGAGCTGCATGAGCTGCTTGTAAATTTTGGAGATTAATCCTTTGTCGGTTGCTTCATTTGCAAATATTTTCTCCCATTCTGAGGGTTGTCTTTTGGTCTTGTTTATGGTTTCCTTTGCTGTGCAAAAGCTTTGAAGTTTCATTAGGTCCCATTTGTTTATTTTTGTTTTTATTTCCATTACTCTAGGAGGTGGGTCCAAGCTCCACTGTTTTTAAGAGGAATCGGAAGCTTTAAGTTCTCCATACTCTATTGCAAATAAAGACAGTCTGTTGGGGTAAAGAAACTATCTATTTTACGCCCTGCTTTTGCTTCCACCCAAAATTTCTGAGCCTTGAATCTGGAGTTGGGCTTGGGGATATTGTGCACTTCTCACTGGATGGCATCATTGCTTTGGTAGTGCAGTGCTCAGTGGACAGGAAGCAGTAGTCTCAGATCTTCTACGCTTGTCTCTCCTGAAATGGAACCATTGCTAAAGGAAGGGCTCCAGGATTCTCAGCTCCATGCCCAAGGTAGACTTTCTGACCCACAGGCGAGGGCTGGGTGAAAGAAGAGAGTTCACACTAATCAGCTACACTCACCCCAAACTTAGCCTCAGCAACACACCCTGAAGGCAGGATGAGAAATGCTGACATCCTGCCCATCCCAGTAAGATAGCCCTCCATCTGGGCATTGGCTGGACGGAGAGCCTTGTGGGGAGCCTTGTGTCCTTGGCTATACCAGTATGAACTGGGATTTTCATCTAGCTGAACTGGAAAGGGAAGGGAGGAAGCAGATCTCAGTTCAAATACCACAAACTCTCATTATTCTTGCCAAATGTTAGTGAAATCTCTTGAGTAAACAGTTTCCTCATTTGCCGAATAGGCAGACCTCAGAGATGTGGAGGGTTTGGTTCCAGACCACCACAATGAAGAGAATATGGCAATAAAGTGAGTCACACAAAGTTTTTGGTTTCCTAGTGCATGATCTATGTTATGCTTACACTATACTGCAGCCTAATAAGTATGTAATAGCATTATGTCTAAAAAGACAGTATACTTGTATAACTGATTCACTTTGTTATAAAGCAGAAACTAACACACCATTGTAAAGCAATTATAGTCCAATAAAGATGTAAAAAAAAAAACAGTATACATACCTTAATTTAAAAATACTTTATTACTAAAAAATGCTAACAATCATATGAGGCTTTAGCAAGTCGTAGTAGTAGCATCAAAGATCACTGATCACAGATCACCATGACAGATAAAATAATTACGAAAACGTTTGGAATATTGCAAGAATTACCAAAATGTGGCGTAGAGACAAGAAGTAAGCAACGCCTTTGGAAAAATGGCACTGATAGACTTACTGGATGCAGGGTTTCCATAAACCTTCAATTTGTAAAAATTGCAGTATATGTGAAGCACAATAAAACACGGTATGCCAGTATACCCATGGGACCATTTCCGGAGACTAGTGATTTTTTATATATACATATATATGTGTAAAATTTTCCCCAGTATCACTGAGGAATGGATCCACAGAACATCTTACACTGTCATGCTAGAAAATACTGCAAAGAAATTGTTAAAGCATCTAGTGTCCAATTCAAATAGAAAATACAAAATCAAGTACTTGGGTTTTAATTTGATCCAAAGAATTATAATATAGAATTAACTAGGAAGAAGATAAAATGAGGAGGCAGAGTGATTACTTTTGTATATTAAAATTTTTTTAATTTGGAACTCATCCAGTACCTTCATTTATTTTAAAGGCAGCAAACAGGCAGATAACGAATTAAAAAAGGTCTAGACCACCTGTAATAGATGTTACAAAATCCATTCACATACTTAGAATAAAGTCATTCAGGTCTTCATTCAGAATCAATTTACTTTAATACATACAGAATTCTAACAATCTTAGTTATCTGGTTTTGAAACCCAAAGCTGACTAAAAGCAGCTACTACGAAGATGAATAAATTCTACTGCTGCAAAATGTAATAGCACAACAGAATAGACCTATTTAGTATAGGAGAAATAATCTTCAATAATATAATAATTTATGTTAGTAATGGTCATTTTTAAAAATTAATTTATTTATTTTTGGCTGCATTGGGTCTTTGTTGCTGTGCGCAGGCTTTCTGTAGCTGTGGCGAGCAGGGAGACTGTTCGTTGCGGTGCGCGGGCTTCTCATTGCAGTGGCTTCTCTTTTTGCGGAGCACGGGCTCTAGGTTCATGGGCTTCAGTAGTTGTGGCTTGTGGGTGCTAGATCACAGGCTCAGTAATTGTGGCACACAGGCTTAGTTGCTCGTGGCATGTGTGATATTCCCAGACCGGGGCTCGAACCCATGTCCCCTGCATTGGCAGGTGGTTTCTTTACCACTGCGCCACCAGGGAAGTCCTCTCTTTGCTCTTCTTAGAACACACTTTGACATGTTCCTACCTCAGAGATTTTGCATCCCTCTTCCCTCTGCTTCAACTTCTCTTCCCCAGATATCTCCAGAACTCCTTTCTTTACCTCTGCAGCATCTTTGCCTGACTGTGAACTTCACAATTAATCTTCCCCAATCTCTGTATTAACTTGTACACCTCCTCACCATTTCCTATTCACTGTCCCTGCATACTCTCCACAGCCCCTGTTGCCATCAGACATATTTATTATCTAACCCTCTTGTGTACGATATAACGTCTATGACAGCAGGAGTCTTTTTTGTTGTTTGTTTTGTTCATTGCTAAGCCTCAGTTGGTAGAAAAGTGTTTGACACAATGTACCCTCTTAGTAAGTATTTTTGAATCAGTAGCTATGACTGGAACACCGGTGTGCTCAAGCTCTTAAATTTAGTTGGAAAAGGAATCAATAAAGATCATTAAGAGCAAAGAGAGAGGAGAAAGCAAGTCATATAAGTCATGGGTAGGAAGAGTCTCATGAAGGTTTGGGTAGGTGAAGATTTTAAAATGTGGAAAGTAGTCAGGATTTTGAGGTCAGGTCATGCACTTTGAAATTAGGAGCTTGATGATGAGACAGACTCTTTCCACAGAAGCATGGGTCTGTAAGTGACATTGCACTGATGTTTTGTTTTGTTTTTTAAATATCTATTATTTATTTATTCTGCTGCGTCAGGTCTTCGTTGCCGCACGCAGGCTCTTCACTGTGGTGCACGGGCTTCTCTCTAGTTGTGGCATGCGGGTTTTTCTCTTCTCTAGTTGTGGAGAGGGCTCCAGAGCATGTGGGCTCTGTAGTTTGCGGCATGCAAGCTCTCTAGTTGAGGTGTGTGAGCTCAGTAGTTGTGGCGCGTGGGCTTAACTGCCCCACAGCATATGGGATCTTAGTTCTCCGACCAGGGATCGAACCCGCGTACCCTGCATTAGAAGGTGAATTCTTTACCACTGGACCACAGGGGAAGTCCCTGCACCCATGTTAAATGTGATTTGGAGTAGATGAAGTCAAGCAGCAGCATTTGACCATTGTGTTACAAAGCCTGATAAAGCAAGAAGAGATAGAGATTGAAAATGACTCTATGTGGATTTAGGCATGAAAATAGGTTATTTTAAGATGTGGGAGACTTGAAAAGAAGTCTGAAAAGAAGGAAGGCAGTAGAGATGGACCATGGCTGAAGATAATAAGATAAAGTGTTCTGCTTCATGGATCCACCATTCTAACTGGAGAGGAAAAACCAGAAATTTCCGTAAAGAACAGAGTATAATCAATACTATCAGAGGAGTAAAGGAGTTCAGCCAGAGCAGATAAAGTTAAAAAGGTTTCAGCAAGGTTCTGACATATGAGACATCGCTTGGAAAATACAACAATCCCTTCATAGTATGTATACATTTATACAGTTATAGTTTTCATCTAAGAATAAAGTTTGGGGGGAAAAAAAACCTTATGCTTCTGAGTTTTGTAGACCCAACACAAGAAGCAGAACTAAGCTGCTGTAAAAAATCATTAAGGTGCAAGGAAAAGCAAACTTTATAGAAGCAAACTGTAAACCTGTGATCCTGATGGTTTTAACAAGTTCCAGAGTAGACATGCTATACAGAAGGAACTTCCACAGCAACACAAAACAAAACAAACTGAGCCAGGGAAAGGGTATTTTGATGCAGTGTTACAATAAAATATTTTACCTAAAAATAATTCATTGTGTCATAGTAGGGAAATAAATTTGCCTGCAGAAATGACAGATTTTGGAGATAGAGTCCTAATTCAACTATTGAGATTGATTTCATTTTTTTGGAGAGTGGTATTGGGTCTTGAAATTTCTTAGTATTTGTTTGTATATAAAATTGTCTACTTTATTTGAAGGATATTATAAAAATGATAAATAAAATTAAACTTGAATAACACTTGCTCTGCAAATAATAGGCAAAAAGATATTGCTTCTTCAGTTTTAGAGACATCAGTGCATTGACATTTGAAGGCTTTCAAAGAGTGACAGAGCAGTGGCCCTTGTCAAAATCAATCTAATCCTTAAGGAAGTATCTATATGGCTCCCACATTTTGTTGTCCTTAACATGTCACATTGAGAAATTTAATGGTTAAGAATTATGTTTGATAATATATAATTTTAGAAGGCTTTTGAGTGAGTATAATACTGTATTTTTATGGATAAAGACAACACAGGTGAAGGAGTAGTTATTTGGAGTGCTCTTATGGGAATGATATTCAACTTGTCAAATCAGTATTGTCAACTTGAGAGTACTTAATAAAAACAAGGAAGGGGAAATACAGGGAAAATGATCTCTGTCAAGAGGAAAAAATGTTATTTTGCAATGTTCTAATACATTAATCAAATAGATTTCATGTTTGCTTTTCATTTCCCAGTGGTATGCTAGTTTAAGATAATTAGTGCTGTGTAAAATATATTATTTAAGTAATTGAAGGTTGGTTGTGGGAAAATTTTTTATCTATTTCTATTACATTCTGAATTTTATATTAACACAGTGAAACATGGTTTCCACGAATATAAAATTCTAATAAGGATTTTTTATGGTGATGTCAGGTATAAAGTAAAGATCAGTTGTTTTTTTTAGTTACACTTCCTTGGCAATATATTTTTTTCATTGTTTAACTGAATGAAAATTATATAATACAAATTATCCTCTCTTCTAATGCTTAAGAGAAATGGAATGGGTTTATAGTAACAATCATTAAAAATGAGAATCATTTCAAATGTAAAATTTATCATTTTAAAAGAAATGATTTCAGAAAAATCTACACTCATTTTAGCAATAAACATGTACTTTAGGAACAGATTTCCTGCTATTTTATTTCAAGCAGAAATAATTCAATATCAACCTCTTTTTACAATGTTAAATTATTCAATATGTTCTTTGATTTGAGACTGGGAATTGAGCAGATCATTTAACATAAAAAAAATTGCATAAACTCAGAGCTCAGACATTGGAATCTCTTTGTTATTTTGAAACTTTTAACTGTCAGTGAATAAAAACAGTCCCAATATTCTCTGAGTCATTGAATCGGTCAATTCTATCAGTAATCACCTATTGTTTTATGGTAAGCACAGTGTTAGGCCCTATGGGTATACAACAAGGCTAACTTCTTGACCTCAGGAAGCTCACAGCCCAATGGCAAAGAGAGGAAGAAAGAAATTCACTTGGCACCATAACTATATGCAGCTAACAAAAGAAACTAAATCTGTTTACCTTTAACAGAAGTAGTGTTTATGAGAAGAGCACTGGAGAACCCAGAGATTAGGAGGGAAGCCTGAGGACCTTAACTTGTAAAACCCAAAGGAACCAAGGCATGGTGGCTCTGCTGATGGGGTTTTGGATGCTGTCGCGGGCACTGTCACCACTTGATAACTGCTTCACCACTGCTAGATTCTTGTTGAGTACACTGCTGGTGTTGGGAATTTCTCATCTTCCCCTGCAACTCTGTGTCACTCGCTCAAGATTCAAACTCGAAGTGGAACGCAGGTTTGACTGAACTTAAGTAATGTATCCCACGCCCCGTGTGTCAAAGAGAAGGGAGAAAATATTTTCCCCATGTGGTCCTGAGGTTGGATCCACAGCTGAAGTTCTTATCATAAGAGTCAAGAGGAGGCAGCATGGGCTGATGAAGCAGCTTGAAGGAAGCAAGGTGGCTAGTGCCATACTGAAGTAAGCCCAGCTCTCATTCATATAAATTTGACAATAAGAGGAGAAAAATGTAATTTTTCAGTATCTGATTCAGCCCTGTTCCCACCTGCTCATCCTTTATAACTACTATTCTTGATTTCTTCTGTATCTGTCTAGAATTTCTATCTTCAAAATCAAATAAATATGAATATAGTCTTATTTCCTTCCCCCTTTACACATAAGAACATATTAAACCACTGTTCTACATCCTGCTTTTTTATTTAATTTATCGTGGAGCTCTTTCTCTATCAGTACATATTTTCCTCCCCTTTTTTTAAAGTTCCATGCATCATTTTGGATTAGCATAAGTTATTTATCTTTAAATTACATAGCATTTAAAATAAACTGGCTTAAATTATTTTAATTTAAATTATTATAATTTAAGATAAATCAATACATTATTGATGTCTAAGTTTGTCCTTCAACCTTTTGCCATCACAAACAATTTTTGCAATGAATATTCAGAAGTCATTTTGCAAGTGTGTGTATACATCTATATAGATATAGATATGATAAATTCCCATATGTGAAGTTTCCCGATTGAAAAATACATGTATTTGTTATTTTGAAAAAAATTTACAAACTTTCTTCCATTAGGATTGAAGTTTTGCTCCCACCAGCAGTATATGAGAGTGCCCATTTTATCCCAGCAACTTCACAAAAAAAAATGACTTTGAACTTTTGTACTGTTGCCCATCTAATGCAGTTTCAGATTTTTTCTTGCCACTTTTATTTGCATTCGTTTATCAAATTTTGCCAATTTTAAGTTTGGTGTTTTAGATTTTTGTGGTTGCTGTTTATTAATGTAGTCAAATGTATCCTCTCACTGTTTCTAAATGATGAGTAAGAAAGGCATTTTCCACCACACAATTGTAATGGGATCTCCCACATTGTCTTCCGAGGCTTTTACACTATTAGTTTTACATATAAATCTTCGATCCACTTGGTTATAATTTAGTGTAATGCATATGATGGAACTCCAAATCCATCCTTTTCATATGGATATTCAGTTACCCGTTTATTCAAGTCTATAATTTGCTAACTGTCTTGGGTCTCGCTTTTAATCTACACTCAATTACCATACCATTTTGATTTATTTCCAGGTTTTTAATCATATTACATTGGTCCATTTGCCTGTCTTTCTAAAAAATGAATTTCTTACCTACCAGGGTTATGATTTACTTCTTAAAATATAAAGGGAGGGCTTCTCTGATGGTGCAGTGGTTGAGAGTCCGCCTGCCGATGCAGGGGACACGGGTTCGTGCCCCGGTCCGGGAAGATCCCACGTGCCGCGGAGCGGCTGGGCCCATGAGCCATGGCCGCTGAGCCTGCGCGTCCGGAGCCTGTGCTCCGCAACGGGAGAGGCCACAACAGTGAGAGGCCCGCGTACCGCAAAAAAAAAAAAAAAAAAAATGTAAAGGGAGAACCTGATGCAAATTGTGGCACTGGATTTAACTTTAACTGCTGAAAAATAACTGGTGCTACGAAAGTGTGTGAAGGCTTGGGAAAAAGGTAGTCACAGTGAAAGTTGCTTTTTTGCCAAAAATCTCTCCCCTTCCAGTCTTTCCATAATTCTTGAAATTATCACACAATGTATTCTGTAGGGTTACACTGTGAATAGCTCCTTTTCAAATGCAAATATTAAACTGCTTAACATTTTATATATATATATATGTTTACATCTCTTTTGGAGTATAATTGCTTCACAGTGGTGTGTTAGTTTCTGCTTTATAACAAAGTGAATCAGTTATACACATACATATGTTCCCATATCTCTTCCCTCTTGCGTCTCCCTCCCTCCCACCCTCCCTATCCCACCCCTCTAGGCGGTCACAAAGCACCGAGCTGATCTCCCTGTGCTATGTAGCTACAGGTAAATCTTAGACACAGCAGTCAAAATCCAGGGTAAATTACATTATATCAGAGGCACTGGAAAATCTTCAAGGATGTCTTCCATTTAAAAGATTTTATACCTTTCTGTTCCCTGTACATTTATTTTCATAAAGGCATATTAGATTAATCCTGTAGGTAGCAATCTACTGAGTACTGTGTCAGGAGCGCAGTAAAACTTCAAAAATATGGTTCTAAAATGAAGAATATTTTATCCAGAGTAATGATTGATGTTTACTGCTATCAGGGAGAGTTTGAGGATTGTTATGTTAGTAACTTCCTTTTCTCATCCTTACATGTTAACAGATGCAACCTGAACTTCATTGCCAAAACTCGAAAAACATTCCCTAGAGCAGGGGCACAAACATAGGTCCATTTGATGGCAAAACATGAACTTCTTGATTGCAGCTCTTACAGGGACTTCTAAATGTGCTGGGATACAGGAGAAGCCTGCTTTATTTCGCCCTGTGTCTCAAGCCCAACAGATCTGAAAGACAAAGCCATCTGCTCATTGGTCATTTATTATGCCATGAACAGTATCTAAATCCTTAGAAGAACAACAAAGGGCATCCTTACTTAAAATAGATTTTTTTCTCTTTTTCCTCCCTACCATTTATTATATTTTGCCATAGTTTTCTGCACACTTTTTTATTGCGTTATAATTTATAAAACAAAACACAACTACATTTTACTTTTGAATAAAATACGTAATGTCATGAAATAAAATGCATTCATTTTAAGAGCACTTTTTAGTGACTTTTGACAAATATGTACATGTAATACACCTACCCCAACACACGCATATTCAAAACCAAGAAATACTTCCACTCCCAGTGTACCTGCATGCTCCTCTTTTCCCTTTGTAGTAGATTGTGCACTGCCCCTCCAGGTGCCTGAACCCAGGCAACCAGTAATCTGTTTGCCAGCAGAGATCAGCTTTGCTTTTCTAGAATCACATATTAATGAAAATCATGGTGTATGTACTCTTTTGTGTCTTGTTTTTTTCCTCTCAAAAAAATGTTTTTGAGATTCATCCATGTGGCTCAATGTCAGTTTTTAAATCTTCTCTGAGGTTGCCCATTTGAATAAAGCTGCTGTCTTATTAAATTGTAGACATTGCATATTTGGATACCAGTCCTTTGTCAGATATATGTATTGGAATATTTTCTCTAGTCTATAACATGCCTTTCACCAGAAATCAGAAGTTTTTATTTTTGATGAAGTCCAATTTATCCTTTCTTTGCCTTATATGCCCCAAATAACATAGCTCTGCCTATTTTATTTTATTATTATTTTTTTGTGGTACGCGGGCCTCTCACTGTTGTGGCCTCTCCCGTTGCGGAGCACAGGCTCCGGACGCCCAGGCTCAGCGGCCATGGCTCACGGGCCCAGCCGCTCCGCGGCATGTGGGATCTTCCCTGACCGGGGCATGAACCCGTGTCCCCTGCATCGGCAGGCGGACTCTCAACCACTGCACCACCAGGGAAGCCCAGCTCTGCCTATTTTAAATTAAAAAGCAAACTGTTTCTTGTTTTACAGGCATAGATTTTAGGTTTAATGATCCATTTTTAGTTCATTTTTCCGTATGGTATGAGGAAAAGAAAGTAGTTTGTTTTTTCCCTCCCAAATGATATCCACTTGTTCTGGCACCCTTCGTTGAAAAGGCTTTAATTTCCCCATGAAATTACCTTGGCACTTTTGTTAAAAATCAATTGCACGTGTATGTATGGTTTACTTTCTGAATCCTTTCTGACCCATTGATCTATTACCAAGTTGCCTTCATTACTGTAGCCTGTTAAGTACTGAAATAAGATGGTATAAATCCAGATGGTATAAATATGTTCTTCTTTTATAAAATTGTTTTGGCTATTCTAGGTCCTTTGTGTGCCCATATCCTTTTAAAAATCAACTTAACAAATTTCTACAAAACAAATCATGCTTTGATTGAGATTGCATTGAATCTATAGATCAATATAAGGACAACTGATATCCTAGCATTTTTCAGACCAGGAGCATGGTATATATCTGCATTAATTTATTTCTTTAATTTCTCTCAGCAACATTCTGTAATTTTCAGTATACAAATCTTGCACGTATTTTGTTAAATACCTCCTTAAAATTTCATGTTTTTGATAATGTTGGAAACTTGTTGTTATTGTTGATGTTGTTTTGAAATTGTTCATGGCAGGTATATAGGAATACAGTTGATTGTTGAGAACTAACCTTGGCTCTTCTTGTTAGTGGCCTAAGATCATCTCTGAAAATTGTTCGCTGTTCACTTAACCCAGAAAACCCCACAAAATCATGCGAATCAAGAGGTTCAGATCTTTGTGTTTACTTGTAGAACATCAGTGAAACTTTCCAGGCCATCAAGGGCATGCATACCCAAAAAGCCACTAAGTATCTGAAGGATGTCAGTTTATAGAAGCAATGTGTGCCATTTTGTCATTACAACAGTTGAACCAGTTGGTGTGCTTAGGCCAAGAAGTGGGGCTGGATACAGGCTCAGTGACCCAAAAAGAGTGCTGAATTTTTGCTGCACATGCATAAAAGTGCAGAGAGTAATTCTGAACTTGAAAGTTTACATGTAGTTTCTCTGGTCATTAAGCACATCCGGATGAAAAAAGCACCTAAGATACAGAACTTACAGAGCTCATGGTTGGATTAAACTATACATGAGTTTCCCCTGTCACACTGAGTTGATCCTCAGCAAAAAAGAATAGATTGTTCCTAAACCAGAAGAGGAAGTTGCACAGAAGAGAAAGATATCCCAGAAGAAACTGAAGAAACAAAAACTTGTGACCCATGAATAAATTCAGCATAAAATAGTTACAAATAAAAGTAAACAACAACAAACTAACCTTGTATCTTACTACCAACTTATTATTCGTAGTAGTTTTTTATAGATTCCTTAGAATGATCTACATACTTGGTCGTGTCATCTACAAATAACACTTTTGCTTCTTCCTTTTCAATCAGTATGCATATTATTTATTTTTCTTGCTTGTTGGACTGGTAAGGATGCTAAAGAGGAGGGTTCAGAAGGAACATCCATGGCTTGCTCATATCTTAGGGGAAAGCGTTCAGAATTGCATCATTAAGAATATTGAGGACTTCCCTGGCTGTGCAGTGGTTAAGACTCCTTGCTTCCAACTGAAGGGGGCACGGGTTCAATCCCTGGCTGGGGAACTAAGATCCCACATGTCGTATGGCATGGCCCCCCCCAAAAAAAGAAGATTATTGACAGTTTTCCTCATTGATGGGCATTGAATTTTGTCATTTTTTTTCACCTGTTAGTATATGCACGTGGCTTATCCCTTTCTTTGTCTTAATAAGGTGAATTACTCTGATTCACCTTTCCATGTTAAACCCAATTTGGTCATGCTGTATTACATCTTTATGTGTTGCTGCATTCTACATTCTAATATTTTGTTAAGGATCTTTACCCTTATGTTTAGCAAAGTATTATTATACACATTCTGGATTTTTTTTTCCCACAGACTTGTGATGTTTCACTTTGATTAGTTTTGGAAAATTGTATACACCATGAAACAAATACTAAAAAAAACTACAGGACATTTCAGTTACACCAGAAAGCTCTCTCCTGCCTCCTTACCCCGTGGGTAACCATTGTTCTGATTTCAATCACCATAACTTAGTTCTGCTTGTACTAGAACTTTATATAAATAGAATCATACTGAAGTCTTTTACTTCTCTTTTGTTACTCAGCCTGATGTTTTTGTGATTCATTCATGTTTTTTTTCCATGCAGAAGTAGATTTTTTTCCCTTTATTGCTGAATGGTAGTTCATTTGGTGAATATACTACAATTATTTAAAAAATCTCCTTGTTGAAGGACAGTTGGCTTGATTCCAGATTTTGATGAGTATCAATAAGGGTCCGAGAAGATTCCCGTAGAGGATTTTGGGGGACATATGATTTTATTTTTCTTTCTTTCTTTCTTTTTCTTGGGTAAATACCTAGGAGTAGAATTGCTGGGTCATAAGACAGACATATATTTAAATTTAAAAAAACACAGAAGAGTGTTTCAAAGTGATTATACTATTTTTCTTTCCTGCCCACAATGTATGAACATTCAAGTTGCTCCACGAGGACGTCACCATTTTGTATTTTCAGCCGTTTTGATTTAAGTCCCTTTACTGGGTATAAGAGGGTATTTAAATATTGTTTTAATTTGCATTTCCGTGATAACTGATGAAGTTAGAAGTATTTCTGTGTGCTTATTGGTTATTCACTTACCTTTCTTTATAATTGCCTCTTTATGTTCTTAACCCATTTTAATTAGATTGTTTTTCTTTTAATAGTTTAGTATTTCTTCATGTTTTCTAGATACTATGCTTTTACCTGGCTTTGGTCTACTGATTCATTTCCTTAATTGTACTTTTGATGAGCAAAACATTTTAATTCTGATAAAAATCCATTCTTTTCTCCATTTTAACTGTTAATTTTTATGTCTTATATTAAAAAATCTTTGCTTATACCCAGTTTGCAAAAGTATCATCTTATGTTTTTCTTTAAAAAACTGTATAGTTCTACCTTTGTATTTATGCCCATGATCTATCTTGAATTAATTTTTGTATATGAAGCATAGTCATGGTAGAGGCTCTTTTGTTCATATGGATACCCAATATTACAAAATTATTTATTAAAAAGCTTCTCCTTTTTTTATCAAATTGAATTGATGCTTTGGTTGAAGATTAATTAACTGTATAGGTATGATTCTATTTCTGGACTCTTCATTCTGTTCCAGTGATTTATGTGGCTAGCTTTCAACCAATACTACACTATCTTGATTACTATAGCTTTATAGTAAGTCTTGAATTCAAATACTGAGAGTCCTTCAACTTTGTTTTCATTCTTAACCATTTTTCTTCTCTGGCCGTTCTAGATCCTTTGCATTTCAATATTAATTTGAGAAACAGCTTGCTAATATATTTTTTAAAGCCTGTGGGATTTTAATTGAGATTGTATTGAATCTGTAGATCAGCTCCATGAACATTGTATATGTTTCTATTTACTTAAGTCTCCTTTAATTTTTTTCTCAGCAGTGTTTCATAGTGTTTAGGTCTCGCATACCTTTTGTTAAATTTACCCAAAGGTACGTGATGGGTTATATTTAAGTATTTTAAAATTCAATTAATTTTAAATTTGATTTCAAATTGTTTATGATTACTATAGAGAAATAATTTTGCATTGACCTTGCTAAATTAATTTATTAATAATGATAGGTTTTTATAAATTTTATAATGTGCCCTACATGCAATCACATTAGCTGAGAATAATGACAGCTTTTTACTTATTCCTTTATATACTTAATGTCATTTTTTTCTTGCTAGTATCTTCATGAACCACTACATTAGGCCCTCCAGATGTTATTTTTTTAACTTTTTTTTTTTTTTTTTTTTGCGGTATGCGGGCCTCTCACTGCTGTGGCCTCTCCCGTTGCGGAGCACAGGCTCCGGACGCCCAGGCTCAGCGGCCATGGCTCACGGGCCCAGCCGCTCCGCGGCTCGTGGTATCTTCCCGGACCGGGGCACGAACCCGTGTCTCCTGCATCTTCCCGGACCGGGGCACGAACCCGTGTCTCCTGCATCTCAACCACTGCGCCACCAGGGAAGCCCTTAACTTTGTTTTGATTGAAACATAGATTTCTCTTTTTTTAATGGCTCTCATAAAATATAATTGACTAAAACAAACTGTACATATTTAAATTGTACAGTTTGATAAGTTTTGACATATGTATATCTGTAAAATCATTGCCAGAGTGAAGAAAATTAACAAACCAATTATTGCCAAAAATTTTCTCTTGCCCCTGTAATCTCCCATATTGTTCCTTCCCATATCCATTTCCAGTCCCTCACTGCTACTGGGCTGCTTTCTGTCACTGTAGGTTAGCTAACATTTTCTAGAATGACATATAAGTGGAACCATACATTACTCACTATTCTTTGACTTATTTTGCTCAGCATAATTATTTTGAGACTCGTCCATATTGTTGTCTGTATAAATAATTTATTTTTATTGCTGAGGACTATTCCATTGTAAAGATATACTAAGTTTGTTTACCATTCACCTTTTGATGGGCATTTGGGTTGTTTTCAGTTTTTGGCTAATAGCAATAATGTTGCTATAAACTTTTGTGTACAGGTTTTTGTAAGAACGTAGTCTTTCTCCTGAGCAAATACTCAGTAGTAGAATGTCTAGACCATATGGCAGATGTAAATTCCCAAGCCGTTTTCCAAAATCTTACCTTTTTATATTCTAGCAGTGTTGGAGAAATCAACTTGCCCCAAATATTTGTTAATATTTAGTGTGGTTAGTTTTGTTGACCTAAAACAAATAGACTGCCAGATAGTTCTCCAGCAAAGATGGATTTATTTAGGATTAGCAGAGAATTGCAGGTTGGGGTCTACAGCCATGGCAAGTTATGTGCAAGTCCCCTCACAGCAAAGGAAGGCGAATACATTTAGAGAGGCAAAAAGAAAGTTGGGAAGGCTCTAGTAAACAAAGGGTCCGTGGCTCTTCATTGGCTGAGTCCTTGCCAGGAAAGAAAAGGAGTCTTCCTTCTTCCTGTTAGGCTCTGCTATCCTTCTAGGGTGTGAGATACTGTGCCTCTGGTTTCCAGACTCTATTTAACTGAGGTTTCTGTTTATTAATTATTATACTCTTTTAAAAATATTATATATTCTAATACGTGTACAGTGGTTACTCATTCTAGTTTGAATTTGCATTTCCCTAATGGCTCATAATGTTGACATCTGTTTATATGCTTATTTATGTCATGAAATTAAAATAAACTAGGTAGTTAAAAATGACACATTTGCAAGAAAAAAACAACATGGCAAGAAAACACAGATTTATTTATGCTTTAATAAGTTATGAGCAGAATAACTAGTATGTATGAATTACAGTTGCAGTATGTTGGCACTGGTAAATTTATCTGATTGTTACACTATCCCAAGCTTAAAATATATTTGAATATTAAAAAACAAAAATGATTGTGTATTTCAAATACTAATATTTCTTTTCATTAGAATATTTCTTTCTGAATATTCCTCTAGTTTTACAGCACACACACATGCACACACATACTTTAAAAAATAAAATTGTTACTATTAAAAGAAAACAGTATACTGAGACTTATAAATTCTTAACTGTACTATTCTTCTGATACTGCATCTGATATAGCTCCCAGGTGATGTAATATGCTTAATACATTTCTCATTAGTAGTGAATAATTTGTGTTATTTCATACGATCCATCCTGTGACAAATATCAACTTAAATTTATTAGTACTGTCAACAACTGTGCTGCAAATTGTTGATGAGAAGGCTTTACAGGAATTAAATCCACAACCTTAACTATGTTGTCAATCTTTTCTAACAAATGAGTTAACTTATATAGGACTGGTTTCTGTACGTGGTCAGAAATGTAAAATAATGCTGAATATTTATGAATTTTGAACTGAGATGACCTGGGTTTGATTTTGAGGTCTGAAATGTATTAAGTATATATTGATAATTTTGGACAGAGAATTTAATCTCACTGCACATCAGTTTCATATTTTATATGATTGCATTAAAATCTTTTATATGTCACAAATAGTAAGTATAAGTTTACAGGAATAAAACTAACAAGAAATATTTCCATCAGGACATGTTTTTGATTGCCTATAATGTGCCAGTCCTAGTGTTAAACCAGAGATTTTTTTTTTCTTTTGGCCGTGCTGCGTGGCATGAGGGATCTTAGTTCCCCAACCAGGGATTGAACGTGCGCCCCCTGCAGTGGACCACCAGAGAAGTCCCTAAGCCAGAGATTTAGATATGAGTAGGTCATATGTGATTCCTGCCTTCAAGGGAGTTATATTTTAGTAGAGAAGATAAAGCTAAGGAAGTGAGAATTCAGTAAAAATATCTAAGACTAAAGGAGTTAAATAGGCAAATGAGGGAAAGAGATAATATGCCAGGCAGAACAAATTCCATAGGCAAAAGCCAGTAACTGAGAGAAAATAACATTAAAGTTTTGTGTCATGGCTAAGGTTTAGAAAATAACAGGAGAGAAATGGCACAAGATGAGCCAGGAGGGTTGAGCTGGAGACATCTCAGAGACCATGTAAACATATTACTAACATTGCAATTAATCCTTAAGACAACTGAACAGCTAGGTTGAACTGTACTAAATTGCTGTCCTTATAGATGAAAACAACTCTTTGGTTCAAGCTTAATAAATAATAATAAATCATAAAATAAGATGAATAATAATACCTGACATATAAGAATAGAGATTTACATGATCCAATATATTTAAAGTGCTTAGAACAATGTTATACTGTGTTAGCTATATCTTAAAAAGGCAATGGCGACAATGATGGGGAAAAGATGACCAATAAGAGGTTATATTTAGAAAATGTGAGATTATTTGGAAATTTATTGGTTATAAAGGAGATGGAATAAATCTGGGGTTTTAAGGATGATCTTCACGTTTCTGGCTTAATGCAAATGATTTGTACCATTTCTTGTCAGCATGAACAGTGTTCAGATATCACATCTCAGGGAGCTCAGTTTTGGACATGAGGAGTTGGGGATGGCAGTGGAATGTGAACATAGAGGTGTTTGGTATAAAGTTTTGGGGTAAATGCTGTTAGGAAATATCAATATAAGAGTTGCTAGCATGTGGATGATAATTGAAGGCATAGGAAGGATGAGTTACGGGTGTCCCAGGGAGAGTGTGGGCAGTGGACAAAGTGAAGGTATTATGCTGTAGCTCTGAAATACACCCACTTTTAAAGGGTAGATGGGAGGATGGAAAAATAGAGTAAGAGACTAAACAAAAGTAATTTGAAAGCAGGAGATCTGTTGTCTTAAAGGTCAAAGGAGGAAAGTATTTTGAGGAGAAATCGTTTCATGTGGAAAGCAGTCAAATTTAGTGGGGTCAGTTGGTGCATCACCATGAGTGAGTATTCTGTACTGCTGCTTTTCCCCCATGCACGTTTCATTTTCTTATTTTTCTCTGACAAGAAATATACTTCATGTGTCACTCACAGGGAGCACAGTGTACAAAAATCAGCGAAAGAAGACGGTTATTCATAATAACCTTCTTGATAAAAGCCAAGAATGATAGTTTCAGTATATTACAAAATAGACACATGCTTTTTTCCTTTGCTAAATGACTACAGTAGTGACTGAGATAAATGCATAAGAAAAGTCAGAAAGGGGAATTCCCTGTCCATCCAGTGGTTATGACTCAGCACTTATACGGCCATGGCCAGGGTTCAATCCCTGGTTGGGGAGCAAAGATCCCGCAAGCCCCGTGGCGCTCCCCCTTTCTCCCTCAAAAAACGAAAAGGCAGAAAGTTTGAAAATGAAAAATTAATAATTTAAATTATTACTATTTAAAGTCATTAACATTCATTGTGAACAAAGAGGGAAAGAATGTCAATCTCTTTTTTAATATTTTTATTTATTTTTTAATATTCATTTTTATTTATTTATTTGGCTGCGTCCAGAGTGCATGGGCTCTGTAGTTTGTGGCACGCGGGCTCTCTAGTTGAGGCACGTGAGCTCACTAGTTGTAGCGTGCGGGCTTAGCTGCCCCGCAGCATGTGGGAACCTAGTTCCCCGACCAGGGATCGAACCCGCGTCCCCTGCATTGGAAGGTGGATTCTCTACCACTGGACCACCAAGGGAAGTCCCAAGAACGTCAATCTTTTAATTCACAAATAAACTAAACAAATAAATGTCACAATTAAAAAAATTTTTTTAATAAATCTATTTATTTTATTTTTGGCTGCATTGGGTCTTCGTTGCTGTGCGCAGGCTTTCTCTAGTTGTGGTGAGCGGGGACTACTCTTCATTTTGGTGGGTGGGCTGCTCATTGCGGTGGCTTCTCTTGTTGTGGAACACAGGCTCTAGGCACAAGGGCTTCAGTAGTTGTGGCACACGGGCTCAGTAGTTATGGCTCGTGGGCTCTAGAACATAGGCTTAGTAGTTGTGGCACATGGGCTTAGTTGCTCCACGGCATGTGGGATCTTCCCGGATCAGGGATCAAACCCGTGTACCCTGCATTGGCAGGGATATTCTTAACCACTGTGCCACCAAGGAAGTCCCTAAAATTTTTTGAAGAAAGTTTTATAAGGAGTTGGAACACTCCAGGTTACCAGTGGACTATAAGGACCATGCAATGGAGGCCTATTGCCTCACCTAACCTATGGTGCCTTTTGAGGAGAATACTGATCTGAACTCAATGTTGGCCTGTATGATGTGTTTATCACAATTCAACAGAATATTTTGGAGATTGTGTTATCCCTAATCGTTTTCATTAAAGAATAATTTCTGAAATATTTTCATTTTCATATGTGATGCCTATCATGGAAGATATTTATAATCTAGTTTTACAAACTTTCTTAGGATGTAAAATAATAAATTATATATATTTGTCCCAATAATTCTGATAAAATGAAGTGTAAGGGTAACAGAAAATTTATACCGATGGGAACTTATATTACAAATTAATTTGCATAACAACCTGAACACTAATGATTAAATATTACTTATGTTTGTGGCATGAGAGGGTTGAAGGGGTCATTGATGATATAATAGTGAAATCACTACTTATTGTTTAGATTATATAACATTTAATTCTGTCACCTGAAAATGGAGCATCAGTGTTACTATACTTCTCTCCAAGAAAATGGTATGAAATAATGTGTTATCATCAATAAATGTAGATGAGCTGGGCAGGGGTTAGCAGGGCACTTCCTTATAGTTTCTTTGCAGAGTCAGCCTGTTTCATTATTGACTTAAAAAATTGATGTCCTTAAAAAAAAAAAAAAAAATTGATGTCCTTGTTTAACATGCTGACCAAGCACTTTATGTCTCCCGGATTACTTTAGAGAGGTTGGTGAAGCATAGGAGAAGGTTAGGGCCATCAGTTGTTGGAAAAAAATAGAGTATATAGCAGCAAGCTAAGTGGAGTGGCTGTAAGATCAAAACTCTTAGAGACTTAACAGTTTATCAGGAAGTAAATTGGGGAAAGAAGAAAATAAATCACTAGCACAGAAGAGGAGATTAGAGGAAGAAATGTAACAAAATAAGTAAAGTGCAAATAAAGTACAAAACAGAAGAAATAGGGAAAATGTTTTCCTACTTACCTGGAGATAGAGAATTAAGAATTTAGAGAAACCCACCAGAATAGATGAAATTACCATTTCTGAATATGAACTCTTACGATTTGTTCGAGTATCTCATAGAAGCAGAAGTGAAATAATTCTGAGTGTTTGAAAGATCTACAGCTTTAATGAAATGAAAATGATTTTGGGGTGGGGATTTTTAAACATGCTATCAAGTTATAGTTTAGCCTTATCATGCACAGCAATGTGAATTATTACTAACATTAGTTATTGTTTTCCATTTCATAGATTTCTACGTTGCTTTCATTAAACTGACATTGCAAATGTATCAGTGACATTTTTCCTCCAAGGTCCAGTGTGGAATCTCTTTAAATAAATGAGCTGATGTCATCTTAACTTTGAGTGATACTGAGATCAGGTCAATACCTAAGGATGAGAATGCACTTTCATTAAGAAAAAAAGAAACAATAAAAGTAAACATGTAATAAATCACAGTCTTCTTTGATGGCTTTAAATGAAGCCTCATTCTGTAATTCCCTTTCAATCAGAAAAAACATTAGCATGTATTTTTTACTTCTCTTGCAAACTATTTTAAAGAAACCTTCAGCATTTACCTAAGTAACCTTACTACCGGCTCAAAAATTAATTTCTCTGAACCTTCTCAATTTCTGTTAAACTAAGTGAACATTTCTATTATGGTATTAAACTTAAAAATATTCCTTAGAAAATCCAGCATAACTGGCAATTTTGATTTTTTATTGATTACTACATCTGCCATGGAACATCAAATATATGATTTCTGATGTTTGTTTTAGGAATAGTTCCAGAAAATATACAGAAATTTGAAATAATAATCCAACTTGAAAGAAAAAGAATGAAATTGGCACACTGGACTGGACAGCATAGGAAAGTAGTCAAGAACAGGGACTAATCTTGGCTGTGTGATTTACTGGCTGTGTGATTCCAGACAACTCTCTACTTCAATTTCCTCTTGTGAAAATCAAATATACTAGTACCTAATTCATAGAGTTGTGAGGATTTGATAAGGTGATATATATAAATTACATAGAATAGCACTCGCTCTATATAAATGCATATGTGTGTGTGTGTGTATAAAATTATTGCCTAAGGTAAGGCAGGGATTGCTGACCAAATTATATCTATAAATGACAAAACAAATACAACTAGGTTATCGTTTAGAGAACCATGATTGGTTATTAACAAAATTTAACATTGTTTTCTAATTTATGAAGACAATTGTCTAATTCTATTCAGGCTGCTACAAAAATACAATAGACTAGGTGGCTTATAAACAACAGAAGTGTATTTCTTACAGTTCTTGAGGCTGGGAAGTCCAGGATCCAGGCACTGGCAGACTTGGTGTCTGGTAAAAGCCCAATTCCTGGTTCATAGATGTCTATCTTCTGTGTCCTCACATGGCATAAAGGGCTGGAAGATTCTTTAAGGTCCCTTTTATAAGGGCATTGCCCACCCTCGTGATGTAACCACCTTCCAAAGGCACCACCTTTAAATATACTCATATAAGGAATTAGGTTTCAACATACGAATTTTGGGTGGGGATGAATGCAGTCTATAGCAACAATCCAGAAAATATGTCTGTGTGAATGCAAAGACTGTCTCCTACAATCATGGTCTAGAGATCGTTTGCTCAATAGAACATCCTGTGATGACTAGCATGTTCTATAGTCTTTATTGTCCAGTGTGGTAGCTACTAGCTTCATGTGGCTCTTGAGCCCTTGAAATGTGGCTAGTTTAAATGCTGAACTAAATTTTCAATTTTAATTAATTTAAATTTAAATAGTCACGTGTGTCTCATGGCTACTACGTTGAATATCACAGGTGGAGAAGATATGATAGGGGACCTAGAAATATATTTTTAATTATATTTTATTTTGTTTACAGGTTATAAAAGACTGCATAGTCTTTTCAACAAATTTGCATGCTATATAAACAATAATAAAGGGAAAACTGCCTATAATTTCAAAATGTATAAGAAATAACCTCTCATAAAACCTAAGTAGATTTTCTCCCAGATTTAATCATGAATGTGTATAAAAATTCTATGTGCTTTAGTTTTTTGAATAGTTGGTATCATAATGTGTAAAAACTAGGGAATTTCGAAAAATGGACTTATGTACAATGTTTTTGGGGTCATTGGGTGCCTCTGGAAATGGAGGCAAATTCATTTGTGTTTCAAGAAAAGGTATTACCAATATCAGACAAATGCAAATGGACAGACGTTCCAAAAAATAACTGATCAGTACTCATCAAAATTGTTTTATGATGAACTGGAGGGATGTGGAATGCAATGTGGAGCACTAGATTGGGTTCCGGACGAGAAAAAAAGAAAAAGTACATTAAGAGTTGGGTTTCCCTGGTAGCACAGCGATTGAGAGTCCGCCTGCCAATGCAGGGGACACGGGTTCGTGCCCCGGTCTGGGAAGATCCCACATGCCGCGGAGCGGCTGGGCCCATGAGCCATGGCCGCTGAGCCTGCGCATCCGGAGCCTGTGCCCCGCAATGGGAGAGGCCACAACAGTGAGAGGCCCACGTACCGCAAAAAAAAAAATGTACATTAAGAGAGGGGACAATGGTAAAACTCAAATAAGTTTGTAGCTTAGTTAAATAGTGTTTTGGATGATAATTGTTCGATAGTTACATAAATTGCTAACAGGGGAGACTGAGTGAAGGAAATACGTGAAATCTATAATTAACAAATTCTTTGTCAGTCTAAAATTATTTTAAAATAAAAAAAAATCACCAAATTCTGTAGCTTTAAACATTGGCATTCAGTAAATTTTCTTGAACTGAATCAGACTTCAGTTAGCAGCATGTACCTTTCTGTATTCCTCCTGCCCATTTTCCTTCAGCTTAAGCAAAACGGCAACACACATCGTACAGGTTGTGTGTACGCAGGAAAACGGCTTAATCTCTCTGAAGTTTAGTTTCTTCACTTAAAAAATCAAATAAAACCTGTTGCCTGCCTGACTCATAGGATGGTTGCCAGATTCAGATAAGGTTTGGGAAAGGAAACTTTAGCTCAAAGCTTTTCCCTCCTTATTGAGCCTGAAACTCTAAACTTCATTAATTTATTGTATAAATATTGAATGGGTATATAGTACAGCATATAAAATCATGGCTCTCAAAGTGTGCTAACCTAATGGAAAACACAACAAAGTCAACAGATAAGCAAATCCTTTAGGATTTCATGTTAGGAGAATCTTATTCCAGATTTTGGATATCAAAAAGTTTTCTCTAAGGTGAATGTGATTTTGAGATTTAAATAATTAATATGTATTATCAGATGAAATATGACTTTTGATCCAAAGACACACACATAACCTGTTTAGGAAATAAACTTCAGCATGACTAGACAGTAGTGAAGTGAACAACGGGAGCTTTAATTGTTTAACTTCAGACAGAAATTATATCATGACGCCTCTTGAACGTCATGCTAAAAATTGTTAACTTTAAGGTTTGGGGGAGGAAATATGGATTTTAAGAAGAGGCTTTGGAGGCCTGTCATCATGATTACATTTTGGAAAAATCATTCTGTTGAAATGTGGAAAAAGATTGGTAAATCTTTTCATGAATCTGTATGATTTATCCAGGAATCCTAAAAATAAGCTTTGGTAGGAAATGGTAAAAATAATTACAGGTGCTACTGCTCTTGCAATAGCAGTGGGAGCAGGAAAGAAGAGATTCCTTAGGTTTAAGGAAAGGTAGTTGGTATGCATTTTGAACCAGCTAGATGTTGGGAATAAGAGTAGTAATCGGTGGCATCCTTGATCTTGGATGGTCAGTTAATTATGCAAGATTATGTACATCAGGAATTTGTGTATGGAGATGGGGATTTAGAAGTTGTCAATAAATATACTGTAGTTGAAAGGAAACATCACAAGAAAAGATTATTAGTGAAAAGTATACACCGCAAGACAAGAGAAGGGCTGGAGGATGAAAGAAAGAAAGAGTACAGAGGAGTGTTGAGTAGGAGTAGCGAGAGAGATTGAAGAAACATCAAACATGGAAAGGGTTTGAAATTCATTAATGATGCCAAATACTGAAGAGTGGCCGAGATGCTGACTTGGCGCTCAGTTGTTCACCGGTGACCTGGAAAACAGACGTGGTAGAATGGCAGGAATCCAGAAAGCAGCATGGATAAAGAGTAAATGGGAAATTGTAAAATTGGAAAGGCAACTATGGCTAGTTCTCTCAAGAAGCCACTCTGAATCTGTATCTCTGGCTAAACAAAATTGTTGAACTCAGTTATCTTGAGGGACTCTTAGCAACTCTAAAGTTCCATGTAAATAGTACTGAATGGAGCATTGCATCACTTCTCTATAAGTTACGTATTTGGACTGAGTGGTCAGAATTCTTAGTTGGTATGGTCTTATAAGAACCATATTCTTTGTGAATTCCCTATTCAGCATACACATTAATGATGTTAAATGATCAAGGAGGCTATTAACATTCCATTGTTTTAAATTTTGTCAGCGGATTTGATAAAAATAAAAAATGCAGCAGTTTCTCTTTTCTCTACCCAAGTAATAATTATCATACTTGTTTGCTTCTGCTTATTTCTGTGTTGAAATATAAATGAAATGTAGTCTAAGTGCTAGTTCCCTTTGTTTATATACTTTATTTTAATTTATCTTTAAAATGAAGTATTAAAGATTATTTTGAGTGCCTCAAATTTCTGCTAAAAGTTTTATCATAAAATAGTGTAAAATGTGCAAATCACATGTCAGAAAAGATTATTCCAGCCCAACTGAAAATTCTTCCCTGTGTGTTCCTTGGCACGTTAATCAATCATGAACATGAAGGAACAGCTGGTGCCAACTAGTCTCATTGACAAGGAAGTGCCAGTGTCTGGAAATAGATGGTCCAAGATTTCCTTGTGTTGATTTCTTTAACCCTCTCTCTCTCTCTCCTTTTTTCTAGTTTCCTCCCTACCCTCTTTTCACACATACACACACCCATGCTCACACATGCATGCACACATGCACACGTGATTCATGGCCAAACAAATAGGCATTTTGATCAACTTATTCATATCATGATTAGACACTATAAGGAACCATACAATTAAAAAACATAGCTTGGGGCTTCCCTGGTGGCACAGTGGTTAAGTATCCGCCTGCCAATGCAGGGGACATGGGTTGGAGCCCTGGTCCGGGAAGATCCCACGTGCGACGGAGCAGCTAAGCCCGTGTGCCACAACTACTGAGCCCGTGCACCACAGCTACTGAGCCGGTGCACCTAGAGACCGTGCTACACAAGAGAAGCCACCGCATTGAGAAGCCCGCACACTAGCTCGCCGCAACTAGACAAAGTCTGCACACAGCAATGAAGACCCAACACAGACAAAAATAAATAAATAAAATAAATTTATTAAAAAATAATAAAAAATTAAAAAGTAACTTTAAAAAAACATAGCTTGGGAAACATTGGGATTTATTTTTATTTATTACTAACCATGTGTTCATTTCCCTTGATTATGAATAAATTTCTTTTTAGAGACTAAATTATCATATTCAAACATTTATGAATACTAGCCCCTAATACATTGAACAAATATGGTTATCAGTCTTGATTTTAATGTATATATTATTTCTTCTTGAGTTCCTGATGCCATTTTTATTGTATTCCTTATTATGCATACCACAGATGAAAATCCTCAGAAAGAATTTCAATATACATTTAGAAAAACTTGTACTAATTCTGGATTTGCAGATTGCTGTATCACTCTTTTCAAATGTGTGGTCCCCAGTCATTTGTTTGAATACTATAATTGTATATTTCTGTAAATTTGTTTTAGGTGTTGTTTTAGAATAAAGTCAAAAGAAGATATTTATTATAGTTCGTAAAAGGTAGCTAAAATAATGTAAAATTCCTAGAACTGAATAAAAAGGGTCTTACAGAGACAGAAAACAATACAATTTCATAGTGAATTGGAAATGGTATGTGTCACCTTGGCAAAACCACCTTTGTTTGTAAACATTACAAAACAGTGTTACCTAAGCAGGAGGAAGAAAATGCAGTGATAAATTACATGAAAGGTTCTCCATTATAAGAAACATACAGGAGGAAAAAAATTGTGTTTAAAGGAGAAAGGAACAGATTCTGTTCAGCTTAGAAATTTTGCCAGTGAGGAAAATGAAGGTAAGGGAGATTAAATTGTTTGCTCTAAACCACAAAGCTATTTACTTAATGAAACAGGTGGGAAAATAATATTTTCTTTAATTCAGAATTATAACTAGTTTTTCATTAAAATGCATTTAGCTTGCATTATTATGCTTCCAAATTACGATTATATGGTTGGCAATAATTCATCTTCTCTAAATAAATAAACTTAGTTTAATCTGAATATTTACAGATGAAATAGGATTGGGATACCTTCATTAGTTAGTGATTTAAATGTAATTTGTGCCTAATAAGCAAGAAAACTAAATTGTAAGAAAGCCAAGTAGGCTATTACTGCAAATAATGAATACATTTAGTAGATGCTAATTCTAGAGTACATACATTACACTTAACTCTACATTGCTTGTACTGCGTAACTCTACAATATATCAAATAGATGATCCATGAAAACTTCACTAATATTTCAGAGTTTGAGCTTAATTTTCCTTTCTGTAAAATGGAGGCCTTCGACTATTTGTCCTTTAAGATTTCATCTGTTTTAAAACTTTTCTAACATTTACATCTGATATTAAGTAATATCAATTTTATGACAAAGCATTAAGTAATGGAACAGTATATCTTTACAGTAGAATTGTAGAAGAGCTCATTTCTTTTAGCTCTTGTCTCCTTGCCATTGGTCTCTACTTCTAGGACTACCCTTCACACTGTCAGAGTTATAATATTTCAATCAGAGAACAAGAAACACAATAGAAAACTCTCAACCAACCTTTCTTTAAAAAAAAAAAATACACAACAACATAAAATGAAATGGTTTCAACACCTGAAAACTCACCCCCTGAGGTCCCCAGGCATCTCAGAAGGCAGGGGTTAGGCTTAAGTCTAAAAATAGAGGGATTGTTCAAACCTCCCCAGAGGGAGCAGGTCAGTGGCTATGTACCCTCTGAAACCTCTTAGCATCAGCTAGGTTGTGACCCTTCTACCTGCACCACTACGGGAGACTGGATTTTTTCTCTGAAGATTTAAAATCTGAGAAATTGCGGACTAAGGACTACCAGGTGCAGAAAAGTTTAGTGTTGAGGTTCAGGAATACAAACATTAAATGAAAGTCAAAAGGCTGAAAGAAACTGCTCCAAGCCCTCTTGCTGCACCTTATCTAAGAATACAGGCAGCCAGGAGGATCCTCTCCAGAGAGAGCATTCCTCTAGATACTAACATTTGGGAAATTCTTAGTGAAAAATTCACTCACTATCTGTTCATTCTGCAGGGAAACCTACACGTTAATAAGTCCTGGCCATGCACACATAACTTCCAATCAACACGATTAGTTTTTAAAGAGCAAAAGGAATTCTACTTCAGAAAATAAGGTGAATTGGTCTCCTTCCAGTGTAAACATATAGACATTCTTGATTAAATATATTTTATATTAAACTACACTGTTCTTGTTAATACATTTGTATTTTATTAGAAAATCAATCAAAGTATCCAGATTCCAATGACAAAGAAAGGAAACAAATTGGTAGCATTAAGTTGGAGCTGATGTCAAATAACCCAGATGGATTGGGTCCTACTTCCAACTTTTTGTGACCATATAGGCATAATGTGACTTTATTAATAGATAGCATCACATACACAGTAGTCCAGAGTAAAAATGTCTTCATAATAAAAAATATGTAACAGTGAACTTTGTTGACATAATGACTTAATATAATAATACTATGTTATAACGCGCAGGGTCAGTGGCCATGGCTCACGGGTCCAGCCGCTCCGCGACATGTGGGATCTTCCTGGACCGGGGCACGAACCCATGTCCCCTGCATCGGCAGGCGGACTCTCAACCACTGCGCCACCAGGGAAGCCCAATTAACATGATTTCTAACCTGAGGATGTACCTAGGGAGTTACTTTCAGCAAATAGTCATGCCTCATAACACTATTTTTCTTCCATGTCAAGAAAAAAGTGAGAAATATCATCTATGTATAGACTGTTGTACTAACTTCTAGCCACTTTGTTTTTTAACTTTTAGCCTATCTGTCCAATTGTTTTGACGATTCTCCTTGCACAAGGTCTAGAAAGAATTAATCAAAGTAATACCAACTAATGGCAACTAAGATGTAGAGAAAATAATTTTGTTTTTTACCTAGAAAATGTTATTAGCATAAATAAATCTTTTCAAGCCATTAAAAGGGTGAGTTTAGAAATATCAAATTACTGATTTCAAGAAAATGTAAGATTTAGTACTCTGAATCATCTATTATTTTTCTTGACGTAAGCAGCTTAGTAAATGGGTTGAAATCACTGTGCGTGTAAATGCCTTAATTTATCTCCAACTGCTGGTATCTGGGGATCAGAGATGTGACGTCTCTCACACCCTCCCACTCTGATGACATCTCCAGCACACACCTTATTTTTTCAGAAGTTGAAGGAAGTGAAGGAGGCAAGAGAGGAAAGGGACAGGTTATTTGTTTGTTTGTTCATGTTGTTGTTTATTCACATTTAACTGTCCTGCTATGGCAGGTCTTTCTTTGTTAATGCTCATAATCATAAATGCTCAAGATGTGGCAGTTGCTCCAAAGCTTACTTGGAGATACATATGCTGTTTGGAGGCCCCATGGGAGAAACGCTAGTATGTTTCATGATATGGACAAGGCACATTCTGGCTGCAGTCTTGCCACATGTCCCTATTTTTGCCCCTTTGCAAGAAATAAAATCTATACCCTTTCAACAGTTGAGGTCTGCTCATCTTGGCAGTATGCCTACTTTGGAAGAATACTTGCAAGATGGCTCTGTTCAGCTATCATCCAAAACATCCATGTGCCAGTCAATTCCCACATCTTTGGATGTCAATCCAGGATGCTCCCCAGCTGCCCCCTCTACTCACCCTGTCATAAGGGGCTCCTCCAGGTCATTTCATGTCTTCATCATCCTTAAGGCAGAGAGGTCGGCGCCAGTTTCAGCGTTTGCAAATGTCCTCAGACTCCAATAGATGTATCACCTTCTAGCTACAGTGCATTTTCGTGGTGCCCCTGGGGTACGCTTAAGAGTTTCTAAAACTCAGTCTCCTCTCCTTTCAGACATCCCCAACTCTACAAAGTTGGGGAAGCCCTCTTTACCTGGCATGACTATAACATTATGTGAAGCTTGATATTTTATGAGATTAATCAACTTCAAAATTACTTTGCTATTTTCAATAACTTGTTCTTCCATATGAATATTATGAAAAATACCTCAGTGTCATTGTAAAACATCTCTGAGATGATTAGAATTACATGTAATTTATACGTTATTATGAAGAAAATTGGCATAGTGAATCCTTTTATTTATGAACGTGGTTTCATTCTACAATTAGATTCTCATTAGTTTATTTCAGTAGAAATTTATAATTTTTTGTAAAACTCTTGTACATTTTTATTTAATTATTCAGTATTTTCAGTTATTGATACCATAGCTTAAAAACTACTTTTTATTGTGGTAAACTATACATAACATAAAATTGACCATTTTATCAATTTTTAAGTGTACATTTTAGTGGAATTAAATACATTCACTTTGTTGTGCAACCATCACCACTATCCATTTCCAGGCCTTTTCATAATCCCAAACTAAGCTCTATCCTTTTAAGTTAGATTGCCTAATTAATTCTTTTGCTACTATAAAGGATAACTACTAATTTTGTATAGTTACTTCATGTAAGGAAAACTCTCGAGTCTATTATTCATTCTAATAGTTTATCTCTAGATTCTTTTATATTTGCTGTATAAAAATTCATGTTGTCCTAAAACACCAACTATGCCATTTCCTGATAGTTTCGTGTAGCTTAATCTCATATTTTATAACATTTTTTTTTCTCTATTCTAAATCTTGGGCATTTTCCTTGTGTCTTTCCTAAATTTCTGCTAATTTCCCTTTTAGCTGGGTGTAATTAGCTGTTTAACTCAGTTGTTGAGGTTTTAAGTTCCCAATTTTAATTTTTCTCAGATCTACCTGTTCTCTCTTTTTTTTTAAAAGATTTATTTACTATTTATTTATTTGTTTCATTTATTTTTGGCTGCATCAGGTCTTAGTTGCGGCACACAGTCTCTTCTCTGCAGCACGAGGGCTTCTCTCTAGTTGTGGCATGCGGGTTTTCTCTTCTCTAGTTGTGGTGCTGGTTCCAAAGCACTTGGGCTCTGTAGTTTGCAGCACTCAGGCTCTAGTTGAGGTGCACAAACTCAGTAGTTGTGGCGTGCAGGCTTAGTTACCCCGAGGCATGTGGGATCTTAGTTCCCCGACCAGGGATAGAACCTGGTCCCCTGCATTGTAAAGCGTATTCTTTACCACTGGACCACCAGGGATGTCCCTCTACCTGTTCTTTTGTTCATAGCACCGACTCTTTTCATTATAACTTCTCCTCTTTGTATTTTGCTTCTAAATGCTTTTTTTAACATCTTTATTGGGTTATAATTGCTTTACAATGTAGTGTTAGTTTCTGTTGTATAACAGAGTGAATCAGCTATATATATATATATATATATATATATATATCTCCTCATATCGCCTCCATCTTGTGCCTCCCTCCCACCCTCCCTATCCCAACCCTCTAGGTGGACACAAAGCACCGAGCTGATCTCCTTGTGGGATGCGGCTGCTTCCTACCAGCTATCTGTTTTACATTTGGTAATGTATATATGTCAATGCTACTCTCTCACTTAGTCCCAGCTTACCCTTCCCCCTCCCTGTGTCCTCAAGTCCATTCTCTATGTCTGCATCTTTAAGTGATTTTTACATCACTTTAAAATTGTTCTGGGGCTTCCCTGGTGGTGCAGTGGTTGAGGGTCCACCTGCGGATGCAGGGGACACGGGTTCGTGCCGTGGTCCAGGAGGGTCCCGCATGCCGCGGAGCGGTTGGGGCCGTGGGCCGTGGCCGCTGGGCCTGCGCGTCCGGAGCCTGTGCTCCGCAACAGGAGGGGCCGCAGCGGTGAGAGGCCCGCGTACTGCAAAAAAAACAAAACAAAACAAAACAAAACAAAACAAAACAAAACAAAAAAAAACTGTTCTGTTTTAGTTTCTCTGGGTGCTAATCTTCACATGTGTTGTTCTTGTGTTCTCTTCTTTATGGTAGAATGTTTAACATTGAATTTTTTTTTCTCTTAGCTCATCTTCTGTTGCTTCTTCCAATCCTGTAGTCATCCATAAACTTTAATACCACTTGTTCCTCTAGAGTTATTTCATGTTTGTCCCAGCAGGTGCTCAATGGATTTCAAAAGTCACCTTATTTGTCCCTCTATATTAATTACTGGCTTGTAGATATCTAAACAAAGGGAATGCGGGCAATTTGAGCTCAGTGCTTGCACCAGGTAGAGGCTATAGCTTTTTCCACATACTAAGTTCAAGTTAAAGCCAATTTTCCTATTCCATCTTGACCTGCAGGTGGTTTCTTTTTCATCCACTATCCTAGAGGGTGATGCCTACCAAGCTTCCTATATCATGCAGATATCTCAGTTCTAGAGTCTGATTTGCTTGGGCCCAAGGAAAAGTCCTTATGCCCCTTACCATGGGATAACCCAGACACCCAGTCATTATGTCCTATTTCTGGACCTAGTTCTTTCAGGCTGCATATCACTGTTGTGTCAAGTTCACTCTTGTTTTGCACAATGACATTTTTTTTCATTATGTTTTTCTCCTCTATTTAAAAATTCTTCATGTTATTTTTTTTTATTTTTTTTGCGGTACGCAGGCCTCTCACTGTTGTGGCCTCTCCCGTTGCGGAGCACAGGCTCCGGACGCGCAGGCTCAGCGGCATGGCTCATGGGCCCAGCCGCTCTGCGGCATGTGGGATCTTCCTGGACTGGGGCACGAACCCGTGTCCCCTGCATCGGCAGACGGACTCTCAACCACTGCACCACCAGGGAAGCCCTGTAACCACATTTTAATAAAAAAACATAGATGCTGGAAGAAACTGAGAGATCTTTTAAGTCTAACTACTTCATTTTAGAGTGAATCTTCTTATTTATGCAGATTTGGCTCTTGGCCAAATTGAATGCCTCTTATCTCCCTGCTTTTAAACGGTAGAGGTCTCAAAGTAATCTGACTAAAGTACAATAATTTAATCTACTTCTATTCTATTTCAGTACTAAACATTGCAGAATGTATTTTTTAGTTTTGAGTACAGATGCTTTATTAAGAAATGGCAGAGAAACAAAAAGAAATATAAGGCAAGGAAGAATGGGAAATAAAGAGATGGTGCATTACACAGAGGTCCTTTCTTCATGCAGAAACACAAACCTCCCCTTTTACTTGCAAGATCGGCAGACAGGCTATAGAGAAAACAACATGCTCCAAAATGGACATAGAAGGAGAAATGGAGAGGGAATTTGTCTGTCTGCTTCCACCATCTTCCATTGGTCCATGTTTGCCCATGGGGAGTTCCAGTTTTCGTCTGACAGATCAGATAATGGAACTGCCCAGATGTGCATGGGGAGTAGGTCTCCTCAGCAGCAGCTTCAGCTGAGCAAAGGGTCAAGGACTCCAGAGACAGGTAAACTGAGAATCTAAAACAGTGCCTAAGAGGTATCATAGTACATCCATAGTCCCCATCCTCTTTTCTTCATCAGATTTGCTTGCGTATCATGTGGCACCAAGTTCCCTTTCTGAAACCCCCTACACTCGTATTGTTGGATTTAAGCAGACGTAGGTGAGAGGGGTCCTTCATCACCAGAAATATCCATGCGGAGGTGCTGTAGTACAATCTGAAGCGTACAGTGCCAGAGGATGTTGAGCATCGAAATTGTATATCGACCTTCCAGTCCTGTTGTCCAGTCTTGAGCCATGCAGAGTGTCACAGCTCTGGGCAGTAGATTCCAGCACTGCATCCCTGCTAACACGGAGTTGTAGGCTCACCTGAACTTTCCAAAGAGGTTTATGGTCAGTGGAAATTGGAATATTTTGCCCTAGAGGCATTCTTTTTGACCCCACAAGCATTCTTTTTAGGTATAAAAATATCTTCTTAAAGCACGTAGAACCTGGGGAGATAAATATTATAGACAGGTTAAGAAGTGGTTTTAATTACACAGTAAATTATTGGGCTAGTCATTATTATTTTTTTTTAAGAAGATGTTGGGGGTAGGAGTTTATTAATTAATTTATTTATTTTTGCTGTGTTGGGTCTTCGTTTCTGTGTGAAGGCTTTCTC
Organism: Stenella coeruleoalba; assembly: GCF_951394435.1. Taxonomy (NCBI): domain Eukaryota; kingdom Metazoa; phylum Chordata; class Mammalia; order Artiodactyla; family Delphinidae; genus Stenella; species Stenella coeruleoalba. The sequence goes on along the minus strand of NC_137162.1, from coordinate 75,274,376 downwards.
TAGTTGTGGCAAGCAGGGGCCACTCACTATCGCGGCCTCTCTTGTTGCGGAGCACAGGCTCCAGATGCGCAGGCTCAGTAGTTGTGGCTCACGGGCCTAGTTGCTCCGCGGCATGTGGGATCTTCCCAGACCAGGGCTCGAACCCATGTCCCCTGCATTAGCAGGCAGATTCTCAACGACTGCGCCACCAGGGAAGCCCGGGCTAGTCATTATTGAAGGTAGATACGGAATTCCTTTATATTCTCTCTGTGAGTTGTCCTAAATGAAGGATGTTCTCTGAACTGTAACTTAGTTATTTTAATACACTTTAAATGAATAGATTTCAGAAATCACCTGAAAACATATTAAGTCAGTTTGAGTCTCTCCTTCAATTTCTTTTAGGTTTTATCTATGGGTTACAAAAATAAATTTGGTTAAGTTTTAATTGTCCTTCCATTGTATTTCAGAAGAGGAATCACAAATAGTCCCTCACACTAGCTGCTGACTTGAAGAAATTAAAAGTCATAAACCAGTTGGAGCTCTTTGAGTAAAAGATAGTGTGTATAGTCTAGTAAATAGACTATATACTAGCCTATTATATACCATAGTGTACCTATAATATACAATATATACTATAGTATAGTATGTCTTTTGGGAAGGAGGATGGGAGTTGGTATCAGTGAAAAAAAAAAAGAAAATAAGCAAGGGAAAAGTAAAATGGTAAGCCAGCATCTTTATACAAACTAATGAGGTGGTGTACTCTGAATTGAGAGCATGTAAACTCAAATATATGAACTCAGCGAACACCAAAGTTTTAAAATAAAAGTGAAGTAGGAAGAAATGTAATTTCGAACTGTATTCTGTTTTCCTTCCTCCTTTACACAGTGGTTTTCCACAGACCTTTAGAGGTACATTGTATTAGACACCTTCTTTTGAAATTCAGCGTCATGCTCTAAATGTAAATTTGAATCAAGCACGGTGATGCGTAGTTTTACATGTCAGTGGCTACACTGTAGTACCCAGTAATTCAAGCACTAATCTAGATGTTGCTGTGGGGGTGTTTTGTAGAAGAGGTTGACATCTACCATCAGTAGTCTTAAAGTCAAGGAGATTATCTGCAATAATGGGGGTGAGCCTCATCCAGTCATGTGAAAGACCTTAAGAGCATAACTGAAGTTTCCTTAGAAAGAAGAAATTTTGCTTCTCAACTGCGTTTTCTGTTCCTGCTTGTAAGTTTCCAGCCTGTCGTCCTGCCTATGGACTTCAGACTTGCCCAGCCAGACCCCACAACCACATAAGCCAATTCCTTGAAAAACAATCGGTGTGTGTCTGTGTAGTTCTGGTTCTCTGGTGGAACTCTGACTGATATAAAGCTTGAAACCTTGACTGTCAAATACAAAAATCAGAATTATGAACAAAATAATCAGCACTTTCAATATCAACAGTGAATTTGGCTTAAAGGGACACAAATTCTCAAAAACAAATAGGTTCTTTGGATTGTTTTCCTCGATCATGAATCAACCATGTTCTGAATTTCTGACACTGCTGTAGAAAGGCAGTTTTATATATGAGTCTGTATTTGGAGATTTACCTCATTTTCTGCACAGTCTCTCAGTTTATATTCTTAGGAGTTTGTTTATTAGCACATACCTTCACAGATGCAAGCATGCAGATAGTAGATGATAATTTTAGGTAGACAATTGCAGGAACAATAATTTGTCATCAACAACAAAAATTTTCTCAATTTTTATTCAATTATGAACTGCTTACTTTCACATGAAACGTTTTGTAGACTTTTAGTTACAATAACTCATTAATTTTATCATGCTCTATTTTCAAGTATACTGCAAACTTTTGTTTTTCTTTTTACATATTAATTAATTATTTATTTATTTATCTTTGGCTGCACTGGGTCTTCATTGCTGCGTGTGGGCTTTCTCTAGTTGTGGCAAGCGGGGGCTACTCTTCCTTGTGGTGCACAGACTTCTCATTGCAGTGGCTTCTCATTGCGGAGCATGGGCTCTAGAGCACAGGCTCAGTAGTTGTGGCGCACAGGCTTACTTGCTCCGTGTCATATAGGATCTTCCCGGACCAGGGCTCGAACCCCTGTCCGCTGCATTGGCAGGCGGATTCTTAACCACTGTACCACCAGGGAAGTCCTGTTTTTCTTTTTTTCAAAACATTCAGTCAATTCTCTCAGCAAAACAATTCCTTCTCTACTGCCCCTAGGGGAGTTTGCACCAACCTGTTAGTAGTTTATTTTTCTGAAATATCAGTTTTGCTGTTTGAATATTTAAGCCAAAGAGGAGGGGGTCAGAATTTTCAAAAGCATTGCCTACCTTGTAAAAAAGCAAGTAAATGATCTTAGAATTCTGTCAAGGCAGGATGTGCAGTTTTGCAAAGGAATTTCCCTTCATAATTCTGCCTTTCCTTCTCTCTCACCTGTGGAATGGCTTGTGTGTCTGAATACTTCTGTAAGGCTGGGCTTGGCTGGACTTCCTTACACTGACTCTACTTGCCTGGTCCCTCATTGTCATTTGCATCACCTTTGATCCTGGCCATGGAAGTTGGAGTTCTTTGTTTCTCCCAGTGCTTTCATCTCTTCATGAGCCTTACCAACTCCACTGTTCCAAGTGAAAAGGCAGTCTAACCGATTTTCCTTGAATGCCCCCCCACTGGACCTCTTTCTACTTTAGACACTTGAACCTTCAATTATTCTCTTTGACCGAGAAGCAGATGTGTTTGCCCTAAATATTACACACTCTGAAACAAAATATGTTGAATGCACATTCATTTCTGTATATACATGTTTAGCATAACTTCTTGAAGTGTGGGTAAGGGGAAAGCTAAAACTTAGACAGCAATTACAACAGTTACACAAGTAACACTTTTTCTTCCCCAGATCAGATAGTCTCTGAGAAGGAAAATTAAAGGCCCTTATTAGTTTTGCAGTCTTGGACAAATTATTTAACTCTGAGTTACATCAATGAAATGCAAATGATATCTATCTTGCAGAGTAAGGTAATGATTATGTACATAAAGTTCCTGATACATTGTAGGTGTTCAGTGAAAGATAGCTGTTACTGTCATTAACTTTCTCTCCAGAAAAGGACATAATCACACCTGATTATATCTTCCCTGTGATCCACACCCCAGGGTGTGAGGATGGGCAGAGAAGCCTCAGCTCCATCCAACCTCAAATTAATACCCTGCCTGTGAAGGGCATTGCCCTTAATATTAGGGTAGCTTTGGTTCCTGCTAGTTGTTCAAGTGTCTTGACCCTAGAATATCAGGGCAAGCACATCGTCACTGTCTTCCCCATGAGCTTCATTCAATACAAACTTTGATATCAAGAAATTGTCCATGCATGCACGCAAATTGGGCAATCCACTTTGCCCTATAGTTGTTTATTCTACTCAAATATTTTGAAGCTGATATAGCTGGAGAGGTCAATTTGAGATCAGCTGGATTCCACATAGGCAACAGCATATATTTGGAAACATTTATTTTAAGGTTTTGGTTTTTAATTTTTCTCGAGTTGGAAGATACATATGTATTTGAGCTTAAACTGATTTTTCAAAATCCAATTAAGAGTGCTACCCACTTGACATGGAGATCCAAGCACCAATAAAATTCAGGAGTTGGAGCTGAAATAAGGTGGAAACAGAGAGTCAGAGCCAGATCCCACACCATTGCCATTCGGGCACCTACTACAAGGTGTGTCCGTGTTAACTGGAAGAACAAAGACAACCAACAAGCCGTGGACTCGGCCTCACTCATTCTGTAGAGACATCTGCCCTTCAAAACTATCTTTGATGACTCCCAAGACTGAAGGACTGTAACCTAAGAAGGGAGAGGACTTGCTTAGAAGCTGCCACTTTGCTCATTTTTCCTTCCACGCTCTTGAAATGTTTCCCCTCCTGCTGGGAGTGCCACCATCCTTCTCTTTCTCCAGTGAGATTTCTGCATTCTTATTGAGTACTGAGCTCATCCAGGAACAGAACAGGAGACTGTTCTGAGTCTCAATGGATTACGTGCTCTTTCTTTGTGCTCCCACATCCTCATTAAAATTATTACAGAACTGTAATTTGTATCTATGTGCTCCACTGGACCACGATCAGTTTAACAGCAGAGACAATGCTACACTCATCTTTGATCTCCAGTGTTTAGAATATTGACTGGTAAATGATACAATTTTGGCTTTTAGAAAGAGTTACATCAATAAATAACATTTGTAAGATACATTTATTCAAACTACTCTGCATTTACTTAAGAATACTGTTATTTAGCTCAAATCTTTATTCATTTTTCAAAAAACATATCACAATAAACTTGATTAAATGATCTGTTAAACACAAAGGAAAATACTGATTTTAACATACCTTCATGTGCCACACTAGAAATGTCATTAAGGGAGGAAATGATTTGTCTGTTATGACCCCTTAGGTGGCCTGAGTTTGGTCCCACTTATAAGTTCTTTCTACATCCTAAGACATGATTTGTTGATATGAAGCCAGGGTAAATCATCTCTTGTCATCCTTTCTTACCTTTGGGGCAGTCCATTTCTGAGATGGTTGGTTCTCTTCCCTTCTCATGGAGGTGCCTTAGTCACAGTAGAGATTTACTGCTGGGGGCTTTTCCTCATCATATGGAAATCTGTACCAACCATCCCAGATAGTAATCCTGTCTTTTGCGTCTTTGGTCCTTATTGTTTCTTCTCTCTTTACCCAAACACATTTAAATAGTTTCTAAAGTTTGTAAATCCACAAATTCTTCCCTAGTAATCACTGTCAGGTCTTATTGCTTTCCTCCATGATTTCCTGTAGCATTTTTTCCTATACCATTCACTTTGCCATTTAATTCTTTCTCCAACTGATGACAAATGCTGTGCAGTCTATTTCCAAATATAATATAAGCTGGCATGTTAACAAATGGATAACATCTCAGTGTGAGTTTTCCCAAGCCTGAGACAAGGGATTGTACTCCAGTACCTTATTTTGGGAAGTAATTCCAAGGGACAAAAGTGGGGGACTGGGAAACATGAAACCAGGAAAGATTGCCAATTCAAGGCTAAATGGTTACTGCTGTGGACAATGGGGTCCCAGTTCTACTGGGGACTCTCTGAAGAGCCATGTGAAGTAGTCCTTAGTCAGTGAATCAGGGTGTACTTATCCATGGACCTCCCCCTTCGCCTTGACCAAGGGCTTGCCCATACTTCTTGGTTTAACTTACCTCAGAATGGTGAGTGGATCCCTGCAGACCCCCATGTGGGGGTCATAGAGAATTCTCACGGCAAGAAGTAAGAAATGTGTGATGCTGCTAGAGCACAGTATTTCAGGTTGCACTGCATAGTGGTGGCCACACAGAGCCTAGAGTAAAAAGGTGGGCGAGGGAAGGTGAGGGGAGCATAAAAATGGCTCATAGAAGCTATAAAAGCGGCATCTCTGGCTTTTGGTGGGTAAACACAGGAGCTAACTGGTCAGCTGCTCCATAGGGCAAGAGGAGGGGCAGGGAAAGCATTGTAGATGGGGTGATCATTGAGTTGCACAAAATATTGACTTCAGCCTCAATGAATTACTGTAGTACAGCATGAAATGCTTTGGCAAATTCAATGAATATAAAGGAGAGATTTTTCTATTTCCCTTCTTCGGCATCTTACTTACAGGAATAATTTCATTCTGGCTCTGCTTAATGAGTTTTATGACCCCAGGCAAGTGAACACCTTGGCTGGACTCCAGTTTCTTCATTTATGAAATGAGGTGATCACTGAACTCCACTGAGGCTCTAACATTATGATTCCGTGAATCGGTATCCTCATAGTACACTAGAGCCTAAAATCCCACTGTCTTTCCAGAAATATGCACATCTGTATTACTGTGCTTTGCTTTCCTGCTAAATTCTCTGCTAGAATTTTTCCAGGGCTGGGAGACTCCACTAAGCTTCATTTTGCTTTCTTATGTTCTGTATGCTGATATTAATGATTCATGAATTGCTTTGGAATTTCCTAAATATTTATACAAGAAAAAAGTCTGTAAAGAATGCAACCCTGAAAAAAATAGTTAATGATGACTTCATGAAAATTTTAGCACATGTGCCCTTGGAAATAGTGACTTATAACTGCATGCTAAATGGCAAATTCCCAGAGTGTTTCCACTAAGATGAAAACAAAAACAAAAACAAAAAACCCTGAACTCTTTCCCATGGCCTCCAGATTATATATCATCTGACAAACAAACTCTGCTTCCTCATGCCCTTCCATCTCCCTTCCCTCTCCTAGTTCGAGCAACAGTGGCTTGCTTTCTACTTCTTGACCGTGCTTAGCTCATCTTTGACTCAGGGTCTTAACCATTCATGTTCTTCCTGCCTGGACTGCTCTGCTCATCTGTGTCTTCTCCTTGTTATTCATCTCTCCAAGCCAATATCACATCCTCAGAGAAGCCTGTCCTGCCTGCCCATCCAGCCTAAATTTGCTACGGTCAGTCTGTGTTACTTTATTTTTCTTCCCCAAATTATCACCATCATATTTTTTGGTTATCTAGTTTATATTTAGTTATGTATTTATTTATTTTCTGTCTCTAATAAAAGATAACCTTCCTTCTTCAATTGCATCGCCAGTTATTATTAGAATATCTGGAACATAATCGATTCAGGATTGCTAAGTGGCCCATGGTCAACATTCAAACAAAAGAAAACAAACATTGAACTTGAAACTAGAATTCTTGAGTTGTTTCTGATATGAGATTATGTAATCTGAGAATAATACCATCTATCCTGTCTATTGCACAGGTTGTTGCTTTATGTTTCAACTTTAATTATCTGAGACTTTCCCTTCAAGAATATTCTAGAAGAATGCATTCATTCATTCTTTAACACTTTATGCTTATGGTTTGAATCCCAACTTCATCATATATTAACTGTGACAACTTGTCCAAGTTACTTAGCTGCCTTATGCCTCAGTTTCCTCATCTACAAAACAATGATGACAACAGTACCTACTTCATATATTATATCCAGAGTGCTTAGGAAGTACCTAACACATGGTAACCACTATGTAAGTGTTAACTACTGTTTTTTTTTTTCATTCTGTATAAGCTTCTTTCTCTGTTAATAACTCTGATTAATCCTAACCATCCTCCTAGGCAACACTCAAATGCTTGGTCTTCCATAAAACCCTTCCTTATATCCCCATTTGCCTTTACCTTCCCCCACCAAAATCCACGTAACATTTATACTTTTTTACATTCTATTCACTTAGTAAACACTTCAATACTTTCTTGTTTGTTTATTATTTGGTTTTGTAACACACAGTAAAGAATCATCAGGTATTTTCTTAGTGCCAGTTTATGAATAAATGTTTCTCCCAATAAATGAAATTAATTCTGTCTCAATTTACTTAAAATGCATATTTAAAACATTTGATTCAAACGGTTCCCTTTGTAATGATCACTGGTCTTCCTGAATAGAGGGGAAAATGTCACATCTACTTTTTCAAGTCAGTTGTCTTTTCATTTCAACATACTCCAGAAAAAGTTCATTTTTATTTTACTACAATTTATTTGTTATAATTCAATATAAATTTTCAGAAAAATAGTTACTGAATTTAATGAAAACGATCTGTACACCAACCCTAAATGATGTGTATCTGCTGTTTGTCCAGAAGATTTGTAACTTTAAAAGTACAATACAATATTTTTCAGGATAGTTCTTATAATTTAAAATCGTTTATACCCAAAATGAAGTGTGAAGCAAAATATTATACACAAATTATAGTTTACATCTATTTCCCGGTTATAGTCAGAAGTGTTAATTTCTTAGTAAGAACTTCATTTGCTTCATTTTCTACTGATAGAAATATAGACGAAACTCCAAAGATGTTCTCCTAAATATATTTAGAAATTGAACAAACGTAATTCCTTTATTTATCTCCAGTCAGTCATCTCTTCTATTTCCTGAAAAGACGGGTCTAAATCTTTATCGCTAGCTCCAGTTCCCCAGGTGTACACCTGCAGGGACATTCATCTGCAGATAAAATAGGACCATCAGATATGAACCTTTTGATTTCCTTCTACTTCCGGTCATAAAGATCTCTGTATTCACTTATATTTACTTCCTGTTCTTCTGTGGAAGGTCAAAGAAACGTACCCCATTTTCAAGCTCAACACCTTTGTCCCCTTGGCTTGCTGGAATAAAGAGTATTAGATATACCTGATTTAGGTGTACCTGAATATGAATCCCAGTTCTGTTACTTAATAACCATGGGACAATGGTTATTAAAATTTTCTGAGTATCTTTTGTTTCTCTGTTGTAAAGTGGAGATAATAAGTGCTACCTTGTCGAGTGATGATTATAAACATTATAAATTACATAATGTGTTAAGTAACCAGCAGTGTACACGTACAGGACCTAAAAAAGTTGATTTCTCCCTCTGCTTCTTTTTCCTCTCTTAAACTCACAACTCGCCAGACCTCAATTGTCTTTGTCTCAATGAGGGGAGATTCCTTTTCCTTTCATCCCTCTCTAACATCTCATTTTCTTATTTTTATCTTGTCCTTATCCAAATCACTCCATTACCTCCTGGATTCTACACTTAAAGACCCTTTCCTTACTGTCTCTCTTCTCCTTCTTATAGCCAAATTTCTCCAAAAGTTTCTCCTGTCTTCATTTCCTCAGTTTCCCATTCATCCTTCTAGCTAACTCAGACGCCTATCATGTTATTAAAACTTCTGTTTGCAAGTTTAACAAGAATCAGTTGTCAATTTTACCATTTTCTTTATGATCATTCTACTTCTTCCACGTCCTTGAAAGTCGTACCTTTCGTGGCTTTGATGACGTGGTGCTATTTTTCCTCCTCTCTAGGTAAGTCTCCTTATTCTAGCTCCCTCTTACATACACGTAAGTTCCAGCAACCCCTTCTTTGTCTCATGTGCACTCTGTCTATTCTAACAGAGCATTATTACAAGTTCCCACAACGTGAATAGTTTCCTCTCTGCTGCTGTCTCCCAAATCAAACTCCCCAGCCCAGCATATCAATTGGTTAATATGCATTTCAACCTGAATATCCTACATGACACTCAGACATCTAGAATCATCATCTCTTACACCCTCAAATCTATTGCTAATGGTTTTCTATATGTTGCTTACTGGACAAAGAGCTTTCAAATGTCCAAACTACAGGCAAATGAAACTTTCCAGATTTCTCTCTGGATTCCTCATCAACCCTATCCAAATGTCCGTACAGTGAATTCTACCTCATAAATGTCATTCCATCTGTTCTGTTTTTTCCCACTGCTTAAATTTAATGCCTTAGAATTTTTCACCTACACTATTTTCATATTTCCCAATTGATCTCCTCAATAATTTCTCCTTTCTTATTGATCATTGTGCAAAATACTACCAAAATTGTTAACATTCTAAAACATAAAACTTAAAAAAATTTATAAACTTCAATAATTTTAAGTTCATCAGCAGCCTAATTATGTATTCAATTACAGTCCCTAGAGGATGGGAGAGGACAGAAAAAATATTTGATGAAGTCTGTAACTCCTTCATGAGAAGCTCAAAGTTATGAATACTTCCAAGAATCCTAACATCCTCCTAACTTCCCCCCCCAAAAAATGAAGGAATCTGTAGTTGCTTAAGAAAATTACTTAAAAGAAGTGATGAAGATAAAATTTTAATATCAGCCAGAGAAAAAGTTTGAATTACACACAATGGAACAAAGATATGGATGACAGCAGATTTCTTACTGAAAACAAGGTAAGCCAGAAGAAAAAAAACGCTGAAAGAAAAAAATTTCCACCAAGCTAATATTCTAAATTCAACAAAAATTAAAATTCAAAAACAAAGGCAAAATACTTTTTTAGACCAAGAAAAGCTGAAAGAATTCATCATCCATCAGCAGACCTTCATCATACCATATACTGAAGAAAGTCCCTCAATAAAAAGGAAAATGACAGAAGCTGAAAATCTGAATATACACCAAGAAATGAAGAGCACAGGAAATGGTAACTGCTTAAGTAAATACAAAAGATGTTTCTCTTGCACATTAAATCATTTTAAATGGTAATTGGTAGCTTAAGGCAAAAATAGTAATGCACTATAGTATTTGTAACATTTGTCAGAAGTAAAATATATGACCAAAAAAGCACAAAGAACAGGAAGGAAGAAAGAGAAATATGGATTTGAACAAATACTTTATCATAAAAGATACATGGAAGGCAACTAAATACATGATAAGCTGTTTAACAGCATTTGTCGTTAGGGAAATGAAAATTAAAACCATGATGATATACCACTAAATACTTATGTGAATGACTCAAATTAAATGACAATACCAAGTGTAGACAAGGATGAAGAGCAACTGGAACTGCTGATGGGAATGTAAAATGGTACAATCACTTTGGGCCCTAAGTTAACAGTTTTCTAACATTGTGAATAAACACTTCCCAAGTGACGCAGCCATCTTTATCGGAGGTACTTGCCCAAGAGAAATGAAAGCATATACCAGTATTCCTCTACATGCATGTTCCTAACAGCTTTGTAATAGCTCAGAACTGGGGACAACCCATATATCCATCCATAGTCTAATCAATAAACAAATTACAATATATGCTTACAATAAAATGCTACTCAGCAATAAAAAGAATGAGCTATGGATATATTTTAAAATATAGATGAATCCTAACCTGTTTATGCTTAGTGAAAGAAGCCGCTTCAAAAAAGTACAACTTATGATTCCGTCTAAAAATTACATGTAAATCTCTAGTGACAGAAATGAATCAGTAGTTTCCTGGAAGGGGATGCAGGCATTGCAGGAAGGAAGAAATACAAAAGGGGCATGAGGAAATTTTTGCTGATGATGGATATGTTCATTATCTTTATTGCTTTGACTGTCTCATCAATGTCTACCTATGTCAAAATGTATCAAATTGTACACTCTAAATATGTATACAATACAGTTTATTGTATATTGATTATACCCCCAATAAATCTGTTAAGTTTTTTTAAAATTCAATATCCATGTTCTTCAGCATATTATGAAAGGTGCTGTTTTATGTGCATAGCCTTAATTCCTACTTCCCACGTGCATGCATCCTGTCCTTCAGTCCTGCTGCATCACTACCTACTATGCTCTAAGAACCATTCTCATGCCACCATGACTCAATATCCAGGCCTTCTTTTTAGAGCAGACTTTATCCCTTAACTGGAAAATACATAATTTTTCTTCAAGGTACAATTCAAATGCCCTTGGCACCAAAGTACAACCAAAACAGCAAAAAGAAGGAAACACTATTTGTTGGGTATGTCTTATTGAGTTGACCCATAGTGAGTGAAAAATCTTAATGTCAATAACCAGTAGAAGTCCATACAATCAATAAACAAATTTCAAGGATTCTTTACTCTGGAATTTTTAAAGGCAAGAAAGATACTAGTTGAGAATGATTAATCCAACACTAGGAGTGTATGATTAATAGAGAGTTTAGTAAAGAATTGTATTAGGCACACAGATACTAATAATGTTACCTAAATTTTATTGAGTGATTATTATACTGTGGTTACTACAAATGTATTATCTCATTTAATGCAGAAATTATATTAGTGACACATTTTTATTATCTTCATTATAAAAATAAACTGAGATTTTATAGTTAAATTAGCTTTCCCAAATTCTCAAAGGTCATGAGTTGGGAAGCAGAGGTTTGAATAGTAGTAGTCCAAATTCAGAGATCTCTCTTACTGTCAGCACCCTGCCATTCATTCTTATGAGAATTTCTAAAACCACTTCACTGAGGAATTAGTTAAACATTTATCCAGGTATAGTTAAGTAAAATGTCTGTTTTGTTTTTTTATAGATCCTGTTAATTTCCCATTCATACTCTACATTGTCCTAAACTTTTATCTTCTCCCTTACAAATAAGTGACAGAATGAACTCTTTTTAGTATTTGGGCTGCTAAACTAATTTCACAGAATTTTATATCTCTGTCTGCTCAAAATCCAGATCCTAAAACCCATCTTTCATCAACAGCATTCACATTGTTTCAAATACCCCTGACTCTGGTTGTTACTGCATTGAGTCTATATAATGCAAAGCTTCCCAATGCTTCTCCTGCCATATGTCTAGTGTCAGTTGCTTTCAAGATGGTGTTTGTCTCTGTTTATCTGTAATGTCTTCAGCAGTACTAATAAGGGTGGGAGGTATTGTGTGGGCAACCCTAGCTATTACTGAAAAGAAACATCTTCCAGACTAAGTTTCACTAGATTCAGTCTCCTCCACTGAAGAGAAATAATTTATTCTTCGTCACTTACTGCATAATATTTTCAAATATTTGCCTTATGATTTTTTTCATATCAGGGCTTATGTGGTTATATCACATTTTCCCTGCACTCTTTCGTGTCACCCTCAGTTAGAATTGCCACCACCCCCGCTCTGTACTGCCCTGGCGCTTTGCCTGTAGCAGAGTTATAAAACTTTGCCTCTTGGAGTCTGCTAGACTATAAATTACTCCCAGGGCATGACCATGTCCTATTTCTTTCATATGAAAAAGCCATCAGGGACTTCTCAGTCCTCATCTTGTTAGAACTCTTAGCAGCACTGGACACAGTTGCCTCTCCTTCTTCCTTGAATCCTTTCCTTCGTTTGGCTGCCAGGTCACCACCCTCTATTAGCTTACCTATGCTTGTGGTGGGCCCTGCTTCTCTGTCTCTTTCTGAAGGTGAATGGTCCCCAAAGGGGTCGTGCAGAGCATAGCTGTGCCATTGGGTGTGGCGGCCCTGTTCCCAGGGCAGATCCTTTGAGCATTTATATTCTATCTACTTTAATTCTTTTTTTCTATCTCATCCATTTCTGTGGCTTTAAAAACCATCTCTAAGCTGACAAACCCCACATTTATATCTCCAGCACAGACCTCTCCATGAACCCCATCCTCTTACATCTGTCTGCCTATTTGACATGTCTGCTTGCACGCCTAATAGACATACAAGTCCTAGCTTGTCCTAAATTGAACCCTGAGTCTTTCCTGCTCCCGAATCTCCTAATATGGGCTTTCACCTTTTGGTAAAAACAATTCCATCCCTCCTGTGGCTCAGGGTAGAACCCCTGGACTCACTTCTGATTCTGCTCATTTGTCTCCTATAATATAAATGATCCATTAACACATCCTCTCATCTCTCTTTTCAGTATATATTCAAAAACCACACACTTCATACCTCCTTCACGGCTACCACCCTGACCCAAACCACCATCATCCTCTACATGGATTATTGCAGCAGCTTCCAAATTGTCTCCTAAATGATAACCTCACTCTCTTCAGCCTGTCCTCAATACGGCAGCTAAAGAAATTCTGTTGCTCAAACCTGCCTAAGGCTTCACATCTCAGAGTAAAAGACAAGCTTATTGCAATGGCCTACGGGGCCTTTCAGGATTTGTCATCTCGCCTTCAGCGCGTTGTATCTATTCCTCCTTTCCCTACTCACTCTGATGATCCACGCTGGCTTCTTTGCTGTTGTTCAAATAGCCCAAGCAAAATCCTCTGTACTTGTTATTCCCTTTGCCTAGAACAGTCTTCTCCCAAATGTCCACACAGCTCATTCTCCCCCTTCTCCCAGGTTTTGACTCAAATGTTATCTTCTAGGGAAACTCTCCTTGATCCTCCCTAGACGATAAAAAGTTTCTGACCACTTCTATCTCCCTTCCTACTTTGTTTATTTTCATAAAATTCACCTTGGTGTAGTCTATTATATATTTTAGTTATTTAGTTAATTTATTGTCTTTCTCTCCCCTCATTAGAATGGAAAACCCAGAGTGCAGGGATTCTGTTTTTCTCACCATTGTTTTCCCAGCACTTAGAACAGTGCCTGATGCATAGAAGGCACACAAAAAGCATTTGTGGAAAGTGTAAAAGTATGAGTGAAACAAGTGCATGTGTGAATGAGAGAGTGAATGAATGAATATTTCCCATGACCTAACCTCATTTCTGTGATAGATAAATAACAGTAAATATTTATTGAAATGAAAAGGAAAGCTCAGGCAAATAGGACAAAGTTAAAATGAGAAAAAGGTGAAGATTAATGGAGAAGGACAAAAGTAATAACAATATTACTCTCTCTTCTCTCATCTTCACATCTGATGTGGGAAAAGGAGAATTGTTCTGGACAACTTACACTATTGTTTACTTTAGCACAAGCACTGAATTTTTCTTTTCATTTGTTAAGTTCCCTGCCACCTGCTTTCTTTATGTTTGTAAATACAGATGATCCACCTACTCAGTTGGCTTCTGTCAGCTGTCCTGACTTTTGTTCCAATCTTATTTTGCTGTTTGACCTACTCTACCATGCTGTAAAGACATCTAGATGTAAAACTGCTAAATAAATCAAAAAGATTATGCCAGGTCCTTTTAGAAGAGACTGTACTTTGGTTCTCGAGGAATAAACATGAAAAATTGTTTACATATTAGTGGAGACATAACTTGTCTCTATACGTATTTTTTAATATATATAATCCCACTTTCGCCAAGTTATGTCAGGAAAATTCCCCAGTATTTTTCCTCACTTCACAAAAGTCAGTTTATCAGGGTTCTTATAACATAGAACTGAAGAGGAACTCATTTGTGCCTAATCATGGTGGTTGATTCAGACACTCATACTATCAGTACTATTGTCACTCCGTTTTGAGAGGCATGTTGTATGCAAACCTCTTGCTTTTTCTGTAACTAGATGGACATTGTAATTTCTGTAGTGTGCTGTTCCCACTTGGTTACGTTTTGGAGACACTGTCAAAGCACTAATGAAAATTACTAGTCAATGAGCAATCATTTATTGCGCAGAGCCCATGCCTTCAAGGAGCTAATGATCCAGCAGAATTATCAGACATACATATGGGATTATAATATTCAGATTAATAGTACACAGCTATTAAAAAGGCATGCTACTCTAACCCACATACAAGTGGGCGTGAGCCAGAGGTTGCCTTTCAACTTTCATTGAGACAGCGTGTTGCTTCTCTCTGCCCAGCCTGTAGTCCGAGACAAAACTGATCATGTTAGAAAACAACTGAAAGAGAAACAGCTAATCCAATGTGTTTTCTGCTCACACAGGGAACAGAAGACAATTTATGCTCTTCTAAAGCCAGAGAGGAGTGTGTAAACCACCCCTTACTCCCACCTATGCATAAAATCATTCACAAGCAATGCAGCCTAAAATGCAAATTTTAAACAAGGTTTAGCAGAGCCAGAGAAAGCAGAGCCTCTTTCCAGCTTCCTTTGGCTCTCACTAAGAGGGAGATGAAGACAGTCTGTAGTGTCAAAACAACCAGGCTGCAGAGAGGATCCTGCTGTTGAGATTGAGGAGGGGGATTCACCTGAGGGATCAATCTGGGGGATTCTGCCTCGTGACAGTCCCTAGTTATTGCCTCTGTGACTGGGAAGAGTCAAGAGTCAGAGGATTCTGCAGGGCATGGAACTCTGCCCATATTCTTCTTCCAGCTCCCTTTTCTCTTAATGGCTTTGAGGAGAGCAGCCGGATGACCTCGATGTGACTGCCCCAGAAATAAGCACCTGGCGCTAGCACCCGTGTGGCTTCCCGTCTTTCTAGTCATTCTGAGCCCTGCATCTCTGAATTGCAGGATATGCCCTGTTTGCTCTCAAATCATTTCCTGACAGTCTCCTGCCTGCTCTGCGTCTCAGGAAACTATTTTCCATGCTCCCTGTCCTCCGGCTTCTGGGTATTTTGAGTCCATGGGAAGCGGGGCCAAAGGAAGGGAGAAGCCCTTACACTGGGTATCGCTCCCCCTCAGCCTCCTGACAGCTCCTCGGTAGCTTCATTTCATGCTGCATGGGACCTGCCTATGTCACAGCTCCTGCCAGGGAGCCAGCCTCATGGCGTCTGAGCTCTGTTAACACGACCTCTTCTTATTCCTCCACTCCTGGGCTAATAGGGGCTTCCTGGTACAGCTAAGCTCTAGGTTGCCTTCCTGTCTCTCTCTGTCTTGTCAGGCTGCCCTTCACCTGTGTTACCAATTTCTTGCACTAAATTATTTTATTTTGAAGGAGCCAGTGCCATTTCTGTTTTACTGCTGGACACTGATTCACAGGTTGTCAATCAAGTTGGATCTTTCAACCTCCTTCTTGGCTAGGGTTGCTAAGGTGTAGAAAAGGACAATGTTCAATAGACCACCAGTTGTCTTCCCAATCCAGCAGATGATAGCCCTGATGTGCATATTAACTATATATATGTTTTATTTAGTATATTCTTGACGCTCTGACATCTGGGCCCTCGGTGACTGGTAGGAGACTGCCCCTTGAAGGGCTAGCTAATTCTTAGAGGTGGCAGACAACTCCTCTGTGCGCATGACTGTCATAAGCAAACCAGCCAATCCAGAGCCCACAGGGCTCAGTCACCTCCTTTATCACAGTCTAACACTTCCAACTCTTATCCACCTGCCGTAATGACCCTGGGCAGTGCTTGTACTCCAGAGCCCACTGAAAGTATTCAAACTCGCCAACCCTACGCCTGCTTCCCCTCCTGCCTCACCCATTCTTGCCATGGAAACCATGGTGAGGGCTTCGCTCATATTTTCCTCTTACTTCTTCTGCCTCCCGACTGGTTCCCCGTGTGGCCCTGCATGGTGTGTCATGTGTCCTATTTCTAGGGATCTAGCGCATATGAGTATAAAAATTTCTTCCTTCCTAACAGTCAGTTCTGTGTCTGTTTGTCTTACCACACATGTTTAAACAAATCTTGGTATGTTTTTAAACAATGAGATACAGTCTTTGGTTTCTGTAGATTTTTTTCCTCTAATATTTTATTCTTAAATATCATCATTCTATTAAGATAGTCGGTTGGAAGATCAGATGAAAGGGAATGTTAGCCTGAAGCTACATTTATCTAAACACCACAGAGTGTTTACATGCCACTGGTCAGCCTTAAGCCATCTTCTTTAATGGTCATTTTTAATTGTAATCAGTCTTATTAGGTCTTCTGCCCTAAAAGAACCAACCTCCTGGTTCACCTTTCTTTCCCTCCTATTTCACAAAGACAATCGAATGCACCGTAGGTGAATTACTTCAGTTACCTATCCCCCACACGCAGAATGTTCTGTTCCTGCAACCTCAGAGAATGTAGCTTCACTCCTCCTGGAAGCTAATCCTCTCCCCTGTGCTCTGTATCCCACCTGCTCCAAACTGCTGTATGCTCAACCCAGCTCTCTTCCTTGGATTCTCTACTTTTTAAATTCTTCCCCTCAGCTTAAGAAAAGTCCAAGTCTTTTAATATTTTTTAAAATTTATTTTATTCAAGTATAGTCAATTCACAATGTTGTATTAATTTCTGCTGTACAGCAATGTGACTCATATATATATATATATATATATATATATATATATATATTCTTTTTCATATTCATTTCCATTATGGTTTATCATAGGATATTGAATGTAGTTCCCTGTGCTATACAGTAGGACCTTGTTGTTTATCCATTTTATATATAATAGCTTGCTCTGCTAATCCCAAACTCCCAATCCATCCCTCTTCCCCTTCCCCTCCCCCTTGGCAACCACAAGTCTGCTCTCTATGTCTGTGAGTCTGTTTCTATTTTGTAGATAAGTTCATTTGTGTCATATTTTAGATTCCACATATAAGTGATATCGTATGGCATTTGTCTTTCTCTCTCTGACTTACTTCACTTAGTATGATAATCTTTAGGTCCATCCATGTTGCTGCAAATGGCATTATTTCATTGTTTTATACGGCTGAGCAATATTCCATTGTATATATGTACCACATCTTTATCCATTCACCTGTCGATGAACATTTAGGTTGTTTCCATGTCTTGGCTATTGTGAATAGTGCTGCTATGAACATAGGGGTGCATGTATCTTTTTGAATTAGAGTTTTGTCTGGATATAAGCCCAGAAGTGGGATTGCTGGATCATATGACAATTTTATCTTTAGTTTTTTGAGGAACCTCCGTACTGTTTTCCATAGTGGTTGCTCCAATTTACATTCCCACCAAAGGTGTAGGAAGGTTCCCTTTTCTCCACACCTTCTCCAGCATTTGTTATTTGTAGACTTTTTAATGATGGCCATTCTGACCAGTGTGAGGTGGTACTCCATTGTAGTTTTGATTTGCATTTCTCTAATTAGTGATGCTGAGCATCTTTTCATGTGCCTGTTGGCCATCTGTATGTCTTCTTTGGAGAAATGTCTATTTAGGTCTTCTGCTCATTTTTCAATTGGGTCGTTTGTTTTTATGCTGTTGAGTTGTGTGAGCAATTTGTGTATTTTGGAAATTAAGCCTAGTCGGTCACATCATTTGCAAATATTTCCTTTTCTGTGTGTCCCCCCTCCTTCCCGCTTTCCTTTCATACCTGAACTTATGGAAGATTAATACTTAAAAGTAATTTATCTTCTCTTCGTCAATTATAATCTGGTTTATGCCCCTTCTTTCCACCGAAACTGATGTTTCTGTGGTCTCCAGTCACCTCCCAATGAACTACTTTGTAAATCTGATTTGGCCTGTGCAGTATTTATCACCTTAGGCTCCTCTTTCTTCCTTTGATTGACGTGACACCACCCTCTCTTGATTCTCAGGCTGCACTTTCTCACTTCCCTTCCTTGTCTCTTCTTCTTCCTGTTTGCCTTTTGAATATTGCAGTTCCTGGGTTTCTTCCTTTGTCATTCTCAAAGATCCATTCACCTACTTTCCTGGCCAAAATGGTGTCACTCCAAGTTATACCATTGGGTTAAGCCAGCATTCCCCTAGTGGGTATTACAAAGAAAATGTATGTAGATATATACAAATATTGACAGATATTGGTAGAAATGCTATAAAGGAATGTTTTCCCTAGTCAGATAAGATTGGGTAACAGTTAACTAGAGAAAATTAAACAGAGAGAGCATATCTGCGATGCACCATTTCTAAAACATTTTAATTTTTTTTTAAAATAAGGCATATATTAACACCTTTTGGCAGTATTGTCATGCAGAAGCTAGTTTATAAAATGTCGGATGGTAACACTGTTTCAGAAGGACCTTGCATAAATTTGCACTAAGATACATTAATTTATTAGGACCCTCTAATAGTCTAGTGTGGGCAGGAATAACACAGTGTATCTCATATTAAAACGTAAGTTAAGCAAGTTTTGGTAAAAAGGAAGAGACAGGCCTGAGGCAAGTCGGGACCATGAGAAAGCATGGCACTGGGCTAACTTAGACATTCCCAGAACTTGAAGAAATTTCACGAAACTGCAGTAAGGCAGTAGACATACCAAAGGAATGAAAGATTTGTACAAGACTATTGTTCTGCACCAGTGAAAGTAAAAAATTACATGTTTTTTAAAGTTGTATAGGTTAATGAAACTCTTCAAAATATATATAACTTCTCCCCATCAGTTTCATCAAAATGTAATACTCAGATAAAACCTTTGAAAAACTAAAAAAAAAAACCCTTTTCCTTATAAACAATTTTATTTCCTTTCACAAATGATAAGGCTGTAACTAATCCAATTTACAAAGAGAGAAACCTAGTTTTAGAAGATAATTGAATTTGTGTTATTACGTCCACAGAACTAGTCTTTGTTTTTCTTGTAGGTATAATTAGAAATAGGAAAATGAAGAAACAAAATTGAATTTTACCTAAAGCACATATGAAAGTTTAGTTACAAACATGGTGTATATTGTTCAGCTTCGAGCTGTGATGAATACTTTTCAAAGTCGTGGAAAGCTGTTTTAGAATGGTGTCCACAGCAACCTAGCAAAATCTAAGCAGAGGTACAATTTTTTTTAATTAGTCTTTAATTGTCCCTTTTCAAAGCTGGAACAATCATATCAAAACTTTCAATAGATTTCATTTATATTGACACAAAAATACAATACTTTAAAATAGTACCCTTTAGCATCTACACTACAGATAGACACAAAATTAGAATACAGCTGTAAATAGGAAATTACTCATTTCAAATTATGCTGTTAAAATAGAATGTGACATTACATGATGCATCTCTTCTTATGAAAAAAGCATATCACAGATATTTCAAGACAATCCCATATTACATAGAATTTATTTCTTTTTGCTTACACATGTGATTTTTTAATATTAACCACTGACTATGGTATTCAAAATTACATACTTGGCCACATAAAAGCTTTACAACATTTTAAATGCATACATTGAAAGTTTAGATTACATTGTAATCTAAACAAACAGTATTCACCCAGCCAGCAATACTCAAGAGAAGGGAACACTAAAAACTGGACATTTTAATTTTAAAATTTTGTATGAAAGAGAATTTGCTATCCTCTCAAAACTTGACGGAACTATTACCAAACTGCAGATTATGTCTTTTCAATCCCTCTGGGAACATCTATCTACCCAGCATCTGTCCTTGTTCCCAGCTTCACTCCTCAGCGTCACAGCTTGTGTTGAAGTATAACATCTTTTCTGTCACTTAGCAAACTACTTTTGCTCACAAGCACAGAACTTGGGATTTCCAAGGCATTACTCTAAACTTGAGAAGAACATCTTTGAGGATGTAGCACTTCTCTGCTAATCCTTCCTCGTTTTCCGTCTTCAACACACACAGAGGCAGCAAGGAAATAAACAGAACCATACAGTTGTTTGGAGGACTCTGTGACGAGGAAGTGTCTGGGTCTCAGTGGATTGTTTAAGACACTGATGTCAGCCTATGCAGTATTCATTCTTCCTTTCCTCCAACCTGAAAGGCTCCCATCTGTTCAGGATTACAGCATGCTCAGATAAAAACTTACAACTTATAGATCCTTTGTTATTAGACATAACTGAATGCTGGCAAATAATGCACATAATGGCATTGAGTGGGGCTTTGGGAAAGTTTCTTTTAAAGGAGGAAGATTTAGCTGACATGTGCCCTTTGCCTTTTTTTTTTTTTTTCCTTCTTCCTGCTTGAAATTCAGTACAACACTGGAGGCAAACCAGAGGTGCCAAGTATAACATGTGAAGGATGACTGAATGAAAGGCTGAATCCCACACAGAGTCTTGGGACCACCATACCTGTCCCAGGCAGCCTATCTCTGGACCACTTGATATGTTGAACAAACAAACAGAAAACCCAAATCCCTCTCATGTACAACTGATTTTTCATTTGGTTTTCTGTTACTTGTAGCTGAACACAATCCTAGCTACTACAGTAAGAATAGTCTACCCTAGTTAATTTTTATAATGCTGAGCCATGTCCGTAGTATTTGTGCCAGATAAGCATGACTTTTTCTGTATTATAACAGAATGAAAATATTAGACTTTATCCCTATTTAAATCCTTGTTTTTGTGGATAAACTTAAAAGAAGCATAATTATCAGCACTATAGCCATTAGAAGTCAGAAATAAAACCAGATAAAATCTGAAAACATGTTTGTATTGGGTGTTGTTTAGAGCTTTAAATTTAATTGTTAATAAATTGTATATGTAGTACATTAATTAAAATGGATAACTCCACAATAATGAAATATATGACATTTGAACTATTAAACATAAACAGAATTAAATAAAAGAAAGTTAAATTTCAGTAAAAGAATGCTATAACTTAAAACCACCAGAAAGCTGGTAACTGAAAGGACATCATTTGAATTTAAAATTTAAGGATGGAATGAGCAGCTGTGTTGTTGAAGAGCAGTATAGTCTTGTAAAACAAAGTGCTTGTGTAAAATCTGTGAAACCAAAATCTCAACGCTATCCACTCTTATCACACTAAATAGATAAATTGATGAGAGAGAGAGAGAGAGATGATAGATGATGGGTAGATGGATAGGCAGATGGGTGGATAGATAGATGAAAGATAGAGAGACGGGTAGATGATGATGGGTGGATGGATAGATAGGTGATGCATACATGCATACATACACAGATAGAAAAAATATGGCAGTTACCATGGTACAAACTCTTTATGTGGCATTCATGACTCTCAGCGAAGTATCCCCAGACTCTTTCTCCAGTTCCTATCTTCCCACCTCGCCACCCTCAAACTCAGTAATCAGTTCCACACAGTTTGCATAAATGGCTACAGATAGAAGGAGAGTTACCACAGCCTTCCCCCACTCCCTTAGGAAGAGCAGACAGGGGCTGATAACTGTGTTCCCACTTTGCACACTGAGTAAAAAATGTCTCTGAAAGAAAATTAAAAATGGGAAATTCAGTGCTTGTGAACATGCAAGAATCAGGACAGCTTCATTTTTTAGATTGTGTAAAAGGTGAGACTACGGCTTTACTTTGATAAGCAAGCATTTGAAGGTGGCTGAGTTTACTAATACTGTAGAAGTATTTTAAATTATTTGCTGATGATTGACTCTTAGAATTACCTGGTATTCTCCATTTTCCTTGTAAAAATATCAGTATGGACCTACTCACCTGATGCAGGAGCCCTTCTGATCTCATTTGTTTTTACTTTCTTTTGTTATGTTCATTATGCATTTTAATTAGACATCAGGAAACCAAATAAAATATAGGTGTATAAAGAAAAGTAATTCAATAACCTTGAAACTTGTAAAAGTGAGCTGTTGCTGCTCTCCTCTACCTCTCAAACCATCTGTGGAATGAGGTGTGAGCTAACTAAAATAGGAGTAAAAATGTAAAAATATGGACTAATCCTTCATTTGCTTCGTGTTTATAAGCTACCACTTGATGTTAAAAATAAAAATTGAAACTTTAGACAATGCATTATGAATATAGTTTATGCAAGAAAGACTAAGAGATATCCATCATGGGCATCTATTCAAACAAAAGGCTTTGGTCTTACATCAACAGGTGGGAGATTGCAGGTATACTGATCAGCTTCAAGTTACAAAAATGGTGTTAAGCTATTGGATCAGATGATTACTTTGTTGCCTCGGAACTCTGAACTCAGTATAATTTATGCCTCTCTTATAGAAGAGGAAAGACTAAGAAAGGGAAGCAACATGGCCAAGATCACCTGGTAGAGTTCATACTTGAACAAAATCTGCTCAATTCCCAAACCGCTGTAAGCAGATACTGAATTCCTTCCTTAGATGCCCACTATGATATAGTAACATCATCGACAGTGGCTAAATTGGAAACAAGTATACATACATAGAAAACATATGTATCCCTCAAGCAAACTGTATTGATTTTCAGTTTTGCTTTCTATGAATCAAATAGAAAAAAAAAGACAGTATTTTAGTATTAATGTTTATTACCAACGAATTATGATTTCCATTCAACTGGAATGCATTTACTTGGATCCTGGATATTAAGATATTTACTAAATTTATATTGTTGCTAAGTAACAGATTAAATGCAACCCACCTCAGTGATTTTAAACACTGGATAAATGCCACCAGTTTTTAAATAGAAAATGTGAAGTACTATAGGATACTCAGTTTGGGATTCTTGAGTTGCATTATGATTGGAAACAAATTTTCAACTAATTATTCTTCCCTCAGCCTTCTTATATCACGTCATTCCCTTTGCCTTCATGTCCTCCTCATGTAGAAAAACTTATTTTTGTACACAGAAAAAACATGAAGGCTCTTTATTTAGCTCACAGAAATTATACCTTAAACCTGGAAAGATTTTTAAGTAAATGGTAAAAGATCATTTAATAATCTTATGGCCATTAAACCTAATAATCTTTTTTTAACATCTTTATTGGAGTATAATTGCTTTACAATGGTGTGTTAGTTTCTGCTTTAAAACGAAGTGAATCAGTTATACATATACATATATCCCCATATCTCTTCCCTCTTGCATCTCCTTCCCTCCCACCCTCCCAATCCCACCGCTCTAGGTGGTCACAAAGCACCGAGCTAATCTCCCTGTGCTATACAGCTGCTTCCCACTTGCTATCTATTTTACATTTGGTAGTGTATGTCCATACCACTCTCTCACTTTGTCCCAGCTTACCCTTCCCCCTCCCCATATCCTCAAGTACATTCGCTAGTAGGTCTGCGTCTTTATTCCCATCTTGCCCCTAGGTTCTTCATGACCATTTTATTTTAGATTCCATGTATATGTGTTAGCATACAGTATTTCTTATTCTCTTCCTGACTTACTTCACTCTGTATGACAGAGTCTAGGTCCATCCACCTCGCTACAAATAACTCAATTTAGTTTCTTTTTATGGCTGAGTAGTATTCCAGTGTGTATATGTGCCACATCTTCTTTATCCATTCATCTGTCGATGGACACTTAGGTTGCTTCTATGTCCTGGCTATTGTAAATAGAGCTGCAATGAACATTGTGGTACATGACTCTTGAATTATGGTTTTCTCATGGTCTATGCCCAGTAGTGGGATTGCTGGGTCAATAGTAGTTCTATTTTTAGTTTTTTAAGGAAACTCCATACTGTTCTCCATAGTGGCTGTATCAATTTACATTCCCACCAACAGTGCCAGAGGGTTCCCTTTTCTCCAAACCCTCTCCAGCATTTATTGTTTGTAGATTTTTTGATGATGGCCATTCTGACTAGTGTGAGGTGATAACCTCATTGTAGTTTAGGTTTGCATTTCTCTAATGATTAATGAAGTTGAGCATTCTTTCATGTGTTTGTTGGCAATCGGTATGTCTCCTTTGTAGAAATGTCTGTTTAGGTCTTCTGCCCATTTTTGGATTGGGTTTTTTGTTTTTTTTGATATTGAGCTGCATGAGCTGCTTGTAAATTTTGGAGATTAATCCTGTGTCAGTTGCTTCATTTGCACATACTTTCTCCCATTCTGAGGGTTGTCTTTTCGTCTTCTTTATGGTTTCCTTTGCTGTGCAAAAGCTTTTTAATTTCATTAGGTCCATTTTTAAATTTCTGTTTTTATTTCCATTTCTCTAGGAGGTGGATCAAAAGGATCTTGCTGTGATTTATTTCATGGAGTGTTCTGCCTGTGTTTTCCTCTAAGAGTTTAATAGCGTCTGGCCTTACATTTAGGTCTTTAATCCATTTTGATTTTATTTTTGAGTATGGTATTAAAGAGTGTTCTAATTTCATTCTTTTACATGTAGCTGTCCACTTTTCCCAGCACCACTTATTGAAGAGGCTGTCTTTTTACCATTGTATATTCTTGCCACCTTTATCAAGGTGGCCATATGTGCGTGGGTTTACCTCTGGGCTTTCTATGCTGTTCCAGTGATCTATATTTCTTTTTCTGTGCCAGTACCATACTGTCTTGAGGACTGTAGCTTTGTAGTATAGTCTGAACTCAGGGAGCCTGATTCCTCCAGCTGCGTTTTTCTTTCTAAAGATTGCTTTGGGTTTTCGGGGTCTTTTGTGTTTCCATACAAATTGTGAGATTTTTTTGTTCTAGTTCTGTGAAAAATGCCAGTGGTATATTGATAGGGATTGCATTGAATCTGTAGATTGCACTGGGTAGTAGAGTCATTTTCACAATGTTGATTCTTCCAATCCAAGAACGTGGTATATCTCTCCATCTATTTGTATCATCTTTAATTTCTTTCATCAGTGTCTTATAGTTTTCTGCATACAGGTCTTTTGTCTCCTTAGGGAGGTTTATTCCTACGTATTTTATTCTTTTTGTTGCAATGGTAAATGGGGGTGTTTTCTTAATTTCACTTTCAGATTTTTCATCATTAGTGTATAGAAATGCCAGAGATTTCTGTGCATTAATTTTGTATCCTGCTACCTTACCAAATTTATTGATTAGCTCTAGTAGTTTTCTGGTAGCTTCTTTAGGCTTCTCTATGTATAGTGTCATGTCATCTGCAAACAATAACAGCTTTAGTTCTTCTTTTCCAATTTGGATTCCTTTTATTTCTTTTTCTTTGATTTCTGTGGCTAAAATTTCCACAACTATGTTGAATAATAGTGGTGAGAATGGGCAACCTTGTCTTCTTCCTGATCTTAGTGGAAATGTTTTCAGTTTTTCACCATTGAGGACGATGTTGGCTGTCGGTTTCTCATATATGACCTTTATTATGTTGAGGTAAGTTCCCTCTGTGCCTACTTTCTGGAGGGTGTTTATCATAAATGGGTGTTAAATTTTGTCAAAAGCTTTCTCTGCATCTCTTGAGATGATTATATGGTTTTTCTCCTTATTTGTTAATATGGTGTATCACATTGATTCATTTGCATATATTGAAGAATCCTTGCACTCCTGGAATAAGCCCCACTTGATCATGGTGTATGATCCTTTTAATGTGCTGTTAGATTCTGTTTGCTACTATTTTGTTGAGGATTTTTACATCTATGTTCATCAGTGATATTGGCCTGTCGTTTTCTTTCTTTGTGACATCTTTGATTTTGGTATCAGGGTGATGGTGGCCTCGTAGAATAAGTTTGGGAGTGTTCCTCCCTCTGCTATATTTTGGAAGAGTTTGAGAAGGATAGGTGTTAGCTCTTCTCTAAATGTTTGATAGAATTCGCCTGTGAAGCCTTCTGGTCCTGGGCTTTTGTTTGTTGGAAGATTTTTCATCACAGTTTAAATTTCAGTGCTTGTGATTGGTCTGTTCGTATTTTCTATTTCTTCCTGATTCAGTCTCAGAAGGTTGTGCATTTCTAAGAATTTGTCCATTTCTTCCAGGTGGTCCATTTTATTGGTATATAGTTGCTTGTATTAATCTCTCTTGATCCTTTGTATTTCTGCAATGTCACTTGTTACCTCTCCTTTTACTTTTCTAATTCTATTGATTTGACTCTTCTCCCTATTTTCCTTGATGCCTCTGGCTAATGGTTTATCAATTTTCTTTACTTCTCAAAGAACCAGCTTTTAGTTTTATTGATCTTTGCTATAGTTTCCTTCATTTCTTTTTCATTTATTTCTGACCTGATCTTTATGATTTCTTTTCTTCTGCTAACTTTGAGGGTGTTTGTTCTTCTTTCTCTAATTGCTTTACGTGAAAGGTTTGGTTGTTTATCTGAGATGTTTCTTGTTTCTTAAGGTAGGATTGTGTTGCTATAAACTTCCCTCTTTAACTGCTTTTGCTGCATCACATAGGTTTGGGTCGTTGTCATGTTTTCATTGTCATTTGTTTCTAGGTGTTTTTTTGATTTCCTCTTTGATTTCTTCAGTGATCTCTTGGTGTCACTAAGTAGTGTATTGTTTAGCCTCCATGTGTTTGTATTTTTTACAGATATTTTTTCCTGTAATTGATATCTAGTCTCACAGCATTGTGATTGGAAAAGATACTTGATACAATTTCCGTTTTCTTAAATTTACCAAGGCTTGATTTGTGACCTAAGATATGCTCTATCCTGGAGAATGTGCCATGATCACTTGACAAGAAAGTGCATTCTGTTGTTTTTGGATGGAATGTCCTATAAATATCAATTAAGTCCATCTTTTATAAAGTATCATTTAAAGCTTGTGTTTCCTTATTTACTTTCATTTTGGATGATCTGTCCATTGGTGAAAGTGGGGTGTTCAAGTCCCCTACTATGATTGTGTTACTGTCGATTTCCCCTTTTATGGCTGTTAGCATTTGCCTTATGTATTGAGGTGCTCCTATGTTGGATGCATAAATATTTACAATTGTTATATCTTCTTGGATTCATCCCTTAATCATTATGTAGTGTCCTTCTTTGTCTCTTGTAATAGTCTTTATTTTAAAGTCTATTTTGTCTGATATGAGAATTGCTACTCCCGCTTTCTTTTGATTTCTATTTGCATGGAATATCTTTTCCATCCCCTCACTTTCAGTCTGTATGTGTCCCTAGGTCTGAAGTGGGTCTCTTGTAGATGGCATATATACGGGTCTTGTTTTTGTATCCATTCAGCCAGTCTATGTCTTTTGGTTGGAGCACTGAATCCATTTACATTTAAGGTAGTTATCGATATGTATGTTTCTATTACCATTTTCTTAACTGTTTTGGGTTTGTAATTGTAGGTCTTTTCCCTCTCTTGTGTTTCCTGCCTAGAGAAATTCCTTTAGCATTTGTTGTAAAGCTGGTTTGGTGGTGCTGAATTCTCTTAGCTTTTGCTTGTCTGTTAAGGTTTTAATTTCTCCATCAAATCTGAATGAGATCCTTGCTGGGTAGAGTAATATTGGTTGTAGGTTTTTCCCTTTCATCACTTTAAATCTGTCCTGCCACTCCGTTCTGGCTTGCAGAGTTTCTGCTGAAAGATCAGCTTTTAACCTTATGGGGATTCCCTTGTATGTTATTTGCTGTTATTCCCTTGCTGTTTTTAATATTTTTTCTTTGTATTTAATTTCTGATAGTTTGATTAATATGTGTCTTGGTGTGTTTCTCCTTGGATTTATCCTGTATGGGACTCTGTGCTTCCTGGACTTGATTAACTATTTCCTTTCCCATATTAGGGAAGTTTTCAACTATAATTTCTTCAAATATTTTCTCAGTCCCTTTCTTTTTCTGTTCGTCCTCTGGGACCCCTATAATTCGAATGTTGGTGCATTTAATGTTGTCCCAGAGGTCTCTGAGACTGTCCTCAATTCTTTTCATTCTTTTTTCTTTATTCTGACCTGCAGTAGTTATTTGCACTATTTTATCTTCCAGGTCACTTATCCGTTCTTCTGCCTCAGTTATTCTGCTATTGATTCCTTCTAGAGAAATTTTAATTTCATTTATTGTGTTGTTCATCACTGCTTGTTTGCGCTTCAGTTCCTCTAGGTTCTTGTTAAATGTTTCTTGTATTTTCTCTATTCTATTTCCAAGATTTTGGATCATCTTTACTGTCATTATTCTGAATTATTTTTCAGGTAGACTGCCTATTTTCTCTTCATTTGTTAGGTCTGGTGGGTTTTTATCTTGCTCCTTCATCTGCTGTGTGTTTTTCTGTCTTCTCATTTTGCTTATCTTACTGTGTTTGGGGGGCTCCTTTTCACAGGCTGCAGGTTCGTAGTTCCCGTTGTTTTTGGTGTCTGCCCCAAGTGGCTAAGCTTGGTTTAGTGGGTTGTGTAGGCTTCCTTGTGGAGGGGACTAGTGCTGTGTTCTGGTGGATGAGGCTGGATCTTGTCTTTTTGGTGGGCAGGTCCACTTCTGGTGGTGTGTTTTGGGGTGTCTGTGGCCTTATTATGATTTTAGCAGCCTCTCTGCTACTGGGTGGGGTTGTGTTCCTGTCTTGCTAGTTGTTTGGCATAGGGTGTCCAGCTCTAGAGCTTGATGGTATTTGAGTGGAGCTGGGTCTTGGTGTTGAGATGGAGATCTCTGGGAGATTTTTGCCATTTGATATTACGTGGAGCTGGGAGGTCTCTTGTGCACCAATGTCCTGAACTTGGCTCTCCCACCTCAGAGGCACAGCCCTGACGCCTGGCTGGAGCACCAAGAGCCTGTGATCCACATGGCTCAGAACCAAAGGGAGAAAAGAAAGAAAGAAAGAAGAAGATAAAATAAAATAAAGTAAAATAAAGTTATTAAAAAAAATTATTTAAAAAAATTTTAAGTAATAAAAAGGAAAGAAAAAGACAGAAAAGAGCAACCAAACCAAGAAACAAATCCACCAATTATAACAAGCACTAAAAACTATACTAAAAAAAAATAATGGACAGACAGAACCCTAGGACAAATGGTAAAAGCAAAGCTATACAGACAAAATCACACACAGAAGCATACAAATACTCACAAAAAGAGAAAAAGTATAAATAAATAAATAAATAAATATATATATATATATATATATCGTTGTTCCCAAAGTCTACCTCCTGAATTTGGGATGATTCATTGTCTATTCAGGTATTCCACAGATGCAGGGTACATCATGTTGATTGTGGAGATTTAATCCGCCGATCCAGAGGCTGCTGGGAGAGATTTCCCTTTCTCTTCTTTGTTTGCACAGCTCCCGGGGTCCAGCTTTGGATTTGGACCTGCCTCTGCGTGTAGGTCACCTGAGGGCGTCTGTTCTTCGCTCAGACAGGACGGGGTTAAAGGAGCCGCTGATTCGGGGGCTCCAGCTCACTCAGGCCGGGGGGGGGAGGCGCACGGAGTGCGGGGCGGGCCTGTGGCTGCAGAGGCCGGCGTGACGTTGCACCAGCCTGAGATGCGCCATGCATTCTCCTGGGGAAGCTGTCCCTGGATCCCGGGATCCTGGCAGTGGCGGGCTGCACAGGCTCCGGGGAGGGGAGGTGTGGAGAGTGACCTGTGCTCTCACATAGGGTTCTTGGTGGCGGCAGCAGTGGCCTTAGCGTCTCATGCCCGTCTCTGTGGTCCGTGCTTTTAGCTGCGGCTTGTGCCCGTCTCTGGAGCTCCTTTAAGCAGCTCTCTTAATCCCCACTCCTCGCGCACCAGGAAACAAAGAGGCAAGAAAAAGTCTCTTGCCTGTTCAGCAGCTCCAGACTTTTTCCCGGTTCCCGGGTAGCCGTGGCCCACTAACCCCTTCAGGCTGTGTTCACACCGCCAACCCCAGTCCTCTCCCTGCGTTCCGACCGAAGCCCGAGCCTTAGCTCCCAGACTCCGTCCGCCCCGACGGGTGAGCAGACAAGCCTCTCGGGCTGGTGAGTGCCGGTTGGCACCGATCTTCTGTGCGGGAATCTCTCTGCTTTGCCTTCTGCACCCCTGTTGCTGCGCTCTCCTCCGTGGCTCCGAAGCTTCCCCCCTCTGCCACTCGCTGTCTCCGCCCGCCAAGGTGCTTCCTAGTGTGTGGAAACCTTTCCTCCTTCACGGCTCCCTCCCACTGGTGACGGTCCCGTCCCTATTCTTTTGTCTCTGTTTATTCTTTTGTCTTTTGCCCTACCCAGGTACGTGGGGAGTTTCTTGCCTTTTGGGAGGTCTGAGGTGTTCTGCCAGCGTTCAGTAGGTGTTCTGTAGGAGTTGTTCCACATGTAGATGTATTTCTGATGTATCTGTGGGGAGGAAGGTGATCTCCACGTCTTACTCTTCCGCCATCTTGAAGATCCTCCCAAACCTAATAATCTTTTATATAAATACTTTTGTTTGTAGCATTCAAAAATATAAGAAATAATTATTTTAGATTAGAAAAGAATGCTTTCTTCAAACTGAACATTTTAACTTATTTCTGTTAGAAACTTAAGGTTGAAAAGACCCACACCACAAAATTCCTATAAAGTTTCCTTTAACTTTAGAAGTGTTTCAACACTGAGATCAGAACAGTGTCTCTTTAATTAAATAGTTCTTTACCAAATTCTATGGCTGTTTAAGGAGGTATATTCATACTGCTTCCTCGGAAAGTCATAAATCTCACAAGGATGTGCCTCACTTTAGAAAAATTCATCTTGAAAAGCCACCACTTATGGAAAAAAGATAACATGTACATATATTTTTGCATAAGTCCAAGCAGCGTCTTAATTATGTATGAATCCATAGCTCATAACAAAATCAATAGCGGCAAACACCTTTATTGTGCTTTCAGCCCAGCAAATCTTAGTTAAATAGATGAACAATTAGTGTATTTACAGTAAAGAACAAGGAATCAACATGATCAGAAAAGCCAGCTGCTTTTAACTTGTACATTGGCTTTTAAAGAATGCTTATCTTAGATAAGATGTCTCCAAGAATGTGTACCTTTGTTTGCATTAGGTTCCTGACTTAAAAAAAAACACAAAACACTATTCAATTTTCCTTGTATTTAGATCTTTGGCTTCATCCTTGGTTAGGTTTTTATTTTTATCTAGAGTACAGTGTATTTGTTTTCTAGGAACATACTTAATTTTTATAATGAAACTTGGAAAGAACTTAAAGTTTCAGTTGTTTTAAGAAGTTGATTGAACATGTATCTTTGTGGAATATGTCTCTCTGCCTAGTGATGGATGGCTTAGCCTAGTAATTTAGAATTTGGTTTCGTTACAAAACCTGAAGAGTTGAAGTTTACTGTCAGTATCAATATCTTGACTTTGGTTGTGCAGATTATTGGGGGGTGCTTAATTACAGACATGAAGAAGAGGATTTTTCACCATACCTAGATTATGCACTGGTAAATTATTCTACAGTAGTAAATTATGCACTTTTTATAAAATGCCTTATCTCTTTCAGAAATAACTGCTGCATTTAAAATGGATACATAGTGAGTGTTTCTGCCTGACTGTCAACTGAATTGTTAGCTCAAATATCATCAGTAACTTATTTATTTATTTATCGCTGTGTTGGGTCTTTGTTGCTGCGTGTGGGCTTTTCTCTAGTTGCGGCAAGTGAGGGCTACTCTTCATTGCGGTGCACAGGCTCAGAAGTTGTGACTCCCGGGCTCTAGAGTGCAGGCTCAGTAGTCGTGGCACATGGGCTTCGTTGCTCCGTGGCATGTGGGATCTTCCTGGATCAGGGCTCGAAGCTGTGCCCCCTGCATTGGCAGATGGATTCTTAACCACTGCACCACCAGGGAAACCCTCATCAGTAACTTCTTAATCTCCAAAGCCCATGGCCTTTTTGGTCTACATCTTCATCAGTCTTTTGCATCATTTGCCCCTATTGGTTATCCTTTCCTTGACATGTTCTCGTAGGGGCTCTATAACCCTGCTTTTCTGTCCTGCCAATCATTCTTATTCCTCCTTACATCCCCTGAGCAGCAGTGTCCTGAGTTCATTCCACTACCTTTTATCTTCTTGATTTCTTTCTCTCTGAAGTCATGCCCTCCTTGTAGCTCCAAGCATGTCCTCTTAGAAGATGACTTCAGAATCTGCAGGCCCAGCCTAGTCATTTCCCCACTCTCTGGGTCCACACTTCCAGCTGCCAGCAGTTGTGTCTTCCTGGATGTCTCATCAACAGCTTAGACTCTGATTTCCTCACCATCAGGTGCAAACGCCTGACACCACTTGGTCCCTATCTTCTTCCATGCATCAGACAAAATGAGTTTTTGGTCATTTCCTAAGCACAGCTTATTCACTTATTTGACTCTTTTGTCCATTCTGTTCTCTTTGGGTAATATGTTTTATAATTTTTCTCCAGAAAAGAGTTTACACAAAATGCTTCAATTCAGTGCTTTGTGATTCTGTAGAATTTCATTTTAAATGCCCTTAGGCTCTCATAGGTCATCACTTTCATCATGGATATTTATGTCAAGATGTGTTTTCTGACCAAGATCCTAAGTTCCTTGTGGGCAGGAAACTTCATGCCATCCACAGTGCCTATGTGAGGTGTTCAGAAGGTGGTGTTCAAAGAATATACAATGGCCCATAAACAGAGTGCAATGAACTCATGGCTCTTGAAGCAGAAGGATGCTGTTATTGGTTTGGAAAACTGAGCTCTACAACAAACTGTCTGAAAGGGAGAGTGCTAATGGTAACCTTAAGAAGTAAATTTGCTTCCAAAAACCTGTGATAAATTCCCAAGGAGGGATATACTCACCAAAATAACCTGTCTCTGTATTTGAACTTGAAAGCTATGATTTTTGGATTTAAAATAATTTACTTAAATCATTGTGGAGCTGCATTTTTTCCTTATATAAATGGTTTTAGGAAAAGCAAACCTGAGTATACATAAGAATGTCGTTCTCTTATATATAATTTTGTTTCAAGCAATGTAACTTTGTATCGGCAATGTAATGCCAAAATCCAAATACCTGAGCAGCTGGTTTAATTTTTAATATTGTAGAAATGTACAGAGCTCTAATTTCCCTTATCACTTTCAATAGATATTTGAAAGTATCTTTTTCAGTCAAACTATTCAGAGAATTGGGGAAATATTTACATCAGTTGAATATATCATACAAAGTTCAAATACCTTGGCAACATCTTAATTTATCATTTTTCATACTAGAGACCTGTTTTCAGTAAAAAAAATAAATTTTGTATGAAAAATTAAAATACTGGTATAGATTTTTTTTAAAAAGAGACTCTAATAAATGTTGTTTCATATAATGTACTCTTGTTTTTTGCCAGATCCTGATAATAAATTAGATAATACACTGTTAATCAGAGTTCTGGTTTGTGAGTCACAATTTTATTTTGATATTTCAGGTGCACTAATTTTTTTCCTATAAACTAATCTGTTCCAACAAGTCTCCATGATTTATTTTCATGTTTTGTTTTGTTTTTCCCAAGAACAGCAGCAGGCTCAAAGTCCATGTGGGAGAAAAACATAGGGATCTGTGACTTTTTTCCCTTTGTTAACTGTTGATGTATAGGAAAAAAAGTAACTTTATCTTAAGAAAAGATAAAGCAAAGAATAGGTCTCATATTTTCACTGTAGCCCAGGAATTAAGGCTCTCGAATCGGTCTACCTGCCCCTGGCAAGGAAAAGCTCTTGTGGGATAGAAGCATGCTCCCAGCTCTAGGGGGTGAT
Source organism: Stenella coeruleoalba (assembly GCF_951394435.1). Taxonomy (NCBI): domain Eukaryota; kingdom Metazoa; phylum Chordata; class Mammalia; order Artiodactyla; family Delphinidae; genus Stenella; species Stenella coeruleoalba. The sequence continues at coordinate 75,240,290 of NC_137162.1, read as the reverse complement.
CAAGATTCCCCATCTTCCTTTACATCTTGTTCACTTTTCTGAGCAGGACACTGGCTGTTGGCTTGGACCAATGCCAAAGACACCATTGGTGCTTTTTTTTCTGAGGCACGTAGTTTTGGGTTGGGTTGGGGTATGATAAGGATTCTAAAAGCAATTACTCCCAGTTGGAAATCTTCTTTTAGGATGTTCCTTTTAGGATCACCACTTTGGGAACCAATCTCTTTCAGCTCTATCACTTTTGAAATCCTTCTTTCCTATTTTGGATTGGTTCTTTTGGATTGCTTCTGTTTATCCTCCTGTTGGGTCTGATACAGTACCTCTTCTTGCTTGATGTGATGAACCACAGTCATCTCCTTAGAGCACCACATGGGAACCAGTGTGAGGGCCAAGGAAAGAAAAGATGAGGCAGAAAGCATAGGTTTGTCTCGAGTCCTGGTGGTGGAAATTCCTGACTCATACATAGTCTGTTCCATCCCCATAAAGTAGGCTTCATGAACACTGGAGGCCAGAGCTCCAGATAGTAATACAAGGTTAATTTTATCCTAGAGTTTCTCCTCTGCCCAACTCACTCAAAAACTTGAGAGAAATCAGCCAGCTGATTGGGGCTAGACATTCAGGCTCCTAGCCATCTCTCTTCAGAGTCTCCATGTAAGAGAAAGATTAAAACCAAAGATTTGGGTCATTTATATATAGGAGATTAGAGCAAAGAGAGAAAGAGCCTCTGAGGATTAGAGACATGTAAAGACCTCAAACCTAGTCTAGACACCCTCAGGTAAAGCCCTAATGTCAGTTCCACCCAAGGTCTGATACAGAGAGGGCTTCACACAGTACAAAGATAGCTGAGATACCATCTGATTCCATCTAAGCAAAAACAGGCAGAGATTGCTAACAGTCATTTTTATCAGAGTTAAAATAGATGATCTGAGTCCTAAATGATGATTTTTCCAGGTAACAGCTATGTGATATTCACTGATGAGATAGCACTCATCAGTCAACCCTTATTCATGCCATTCATAGGCAGTACCACTCTTAGATCTGGCTAGGCAGGGTCCTTATTTGTACTTTGGAGTGTCTTCCTGAAAATATCCTAAGACCCCTCTGCTGTGTGGGCCTGCAGTGTCATCAGGCAAGAGGTCCCAGGCCTGGACTGCTTGGTCCTAGTCTCCGTTTCTCTGTTTTAGGGCACTCTCTAACCATATCCCATCAACCCCCTCTCCTATGCCCACTCCACATGAGGCCAATGGGATGCCCCCAAGGAGGAGAGAAAGGACTCAAGCCTTTAGGGTTATCCCAAGACCTTGTATCCCCAGTCCCTGCTTCTAGAAGGAAGATCTCTGGTAAGCAGATCAATCCAACTAGCTAGCACAATATTTCTTTCACATGCCAGTATTATGCCGACACTCTGATTTTAAGTCATGGAGGAAACAGAAGACATTTACAGCTATGGGTACCAAAGAACCACCACTAATCCATGGGCTTGAGCCATGTGTTGAGGCCTGTTCATTGGCTCTCACCCATCCGTCTCACCCATCCATCACTGCCTCTGCTCTGGACCTGAGAGTGGTGAAGTAGCACCAGAATTCCCTTACTCCATGTTCCCCATGTCAATAGCCCTAAGAGAAGCCAACTCATCTCCTCTACAGTCTTCACCACACATATGAAGCGGTTCTCAGGGGTGGCTGTACCTATTTCTTTTAAAGTATTTTGAGACCCTTAAAATCCACAAGAGAAACCTGCCATGCCAATCAATGTCCTCTATTGCCTCCAATAAATATGGTGATGTTTTGTTCTCCTTCGTCATTATTAAGCCATACCAGATGAGAGATCGACATTGCTTATTCAAAGGGAATCACTCTTCTTGCTTGGCTCATGGGCCCCTTAACTATCCTCCCGACTTGTGTTAGTATCTAGAAGGCAGGGACACCATTGTAGGAGACCACATTCTAGGAATTTAGTCATCGTGACCTAAAATGTTCAAGAGATATGGTTGCATGTTGTCCTGTGTTTACAACGTAAATATCGGCAATTTAATGTACCAAGAAAATGAATTATCTTTCACGTTATTCTGAATATTCTGAGTAAGATTTGCATTTGAAATCATTCTTAACAAAGCACAGTAACAAATTTTGATAGTCATTAGAATACAGTATTCATGATGGCTCAATGGTTGATATGATGTCATGAGTATCAATGTAATCAGCATTAAATAAAGGATATCAGGAAACTGAAATAGCAAGAATATCTGTATTGTTTTAAATATAGATCATTTGAATAATAACATTTTAAATATTAACATTGTTGCTACCTTTTCATTGTGGTGGACATATGAAATTATCCAAGAAGTATGCATTTGATAATAAAGTCCATGAAGAGATAGTTTCCTAGATCTGAACAGCAGATGATAGTGCCTGAACACCACAGAGAATCCTCATGCATTGATTGGACAGTAAACGAAAAAGAATAAGTACCTCTTCTCTACTCATTATTCTAAGTCTAAATCTAAATCTATGGGTCACTATACCTCACATGGTTCCTTGAATTTTGCTATAAATACAAAAGCCCCACACAACAATATTGCACAAGTTCCCACATACTAAGAGCAGCCCTGCCCACATGCTGGGGTTTGGCAGCCTATTTGGCCCCGGCAATGTCAGCACAACCATACTTTAGTGTCTGTCCCAAAGCAGAACTGATCTCAACAAGAACCAGCAGGTTTGTGATCATTCCAAAGACACTCATTTCTTAATAGGTGCCAGCTACAATACCAGTAGCTGAGGTGTGGCTTGGGTTGGGGAAGGGGTATGCAGAGGAAGAGCCTAAGGAAAGTGGAAGAATGTTTTAACTTTCTGCTTAATCTCTGTCACAACCTCCACTACCATCAGCTTCCAGAATAAACCAATAGACCAGTATGCTAAGGAGTGCAAGCAACCTCAACCCAAGCCCCAAGCATTTCTCATTTTAAACGAGATTGTAACTAGTAAGCCTTCCTTTTCTAGAAATTATAGAACCACCACTCTTCGTAGGAGTAGTATCAACAGACTATGCAATAGGATGATAAATTAACCCTTTCCTGATGTTCAGGAATTCTTATTGAGCCACAAAATGAGTCTAAAGAAGTGTTAAGTACTCCCATAATCTAAAGAGATCTCTTCATAGTGGAATGTGCTGTAGAAAGAACTTACTTCAAGGAGAAAGAATGAACTATGTTAAACTCGGTTCATCCCAACCCAGAAATTTTAAATACATTTGAGACATTGAGAGAAAGGGAGAACTTCTCAGGTCTTCTCAGACAAGGCACACAGTCTTACCCTCCAAATGGGAGAGGAAAGAAGGAAGTGCTCACCCTGCTCTCGCAAGCCAGGTGAAGGTGGCTGCAAGAGATTTTCCCATAAAGCTTAAAGATGTCTTCCAGAAGGGGATCCTGGTAACAGTTTGTGGGCCTATCTTATATTTATTCTTTGTACACCAATGCCAGTAACATTAAGATGAATCCATCTAGGCCTAGCCTAAATATAATGAATAAAAGATAATTTTCAGAATGTTGTGTTAGAGCAGCTCCTGAATACCAATAGGGATCACCATAAAATTGTTACAGTGATGGGGTCCAAGCCAAAGTGGAGTTGAGGTTTGTAATGACTCCTACTGACCTTTTCTGATTCCGTTTATAAGTTGATTCTAAGAAAGTCTTATTCACAAATAACCCAAAAAATAGGCAAGTACAGAAGAAACGTAAAAATTTCCATGATAATTTGTCATTTCCTTCATTTGTCCTTACTCCACTCTCTGTGCCAATTTTCCATGAATTACATAGACAAACTTTCGATAATGTTAGAGCTCTTAGGATAAGCCCTCAATTTTCCTTTACTTTTTGTGACATAACTATTATTTCTTGTTGAATTTTTGAAAAATACCTACATTGCTTTTAATTTCTTAGGTATACTTCCTGAGTCAGAGTTCAGTGTTCCATTCACTGTAAAAATTCAGTAATCGCTTATTGATTGATTATCTCAAAAGAGGAAGCGTCCAAAGTAGTGTAGCTGGATTTGAACCTGACTGAACGCCAGCTGACACTTAAATGTGCTGTGTGATCATCACCGTGTCACATGAACTTTCAGGGCCCAAGGTTTTTCAACTGTAAAATGAAGGGAATGGACTCAAATATCCATCTTGAGGTGTCTCATCCTCCATTATCTTGAATGTTTTGCTTAGTTTAATTGAGAGATTCAGCTGTTTTCCAGCCTGAGCAATGTTGCATCTGAATATCTGGGTTTATTAGCTAAATGTCAGAGCCCCTTCTTGTGCCAATGAAATGTACATAATTTAGACTGTAGCAGAAAAGGTCTACTTTACTATGACACTGGAACAGACTTTTCCCTATGCATCCCACTCACACCATCTCTGGTTGACTGAGACCAAGAGGCTTCCTGAGCAGGAAATGAAACCCTTACCTTGAGAATAGATCACAGTGGAATGGACACTTATGCCTGTGGGTTATGACTATAGAAAAATATACTGGGAATCTAAGGAGAGTGAATTAGAAATGCCAGAAGCCTCTTATACATTACCTGTTGAAATATTCCTACTCTTACTTTACTGAAGTGTGTTTTCTAACCTCCAAAGAAATGTCTGGCCATTTAGTGAAAACTATTATTTTTTTCGTTAAAAAAAACAATCCCACAATTTTATTTTCCCACAGAAAATTCTACCTTGGTACCATCATTACTATATGCCAGGAAGAAAAAACAAACCATATTCTTCAGAGCATTTTAACATGTGTGAGAACCTAGCATATTTCCTAAAAAAAATTCATTCTTTTGGCATATATTTGGGGAGGGGAAAAAATTATAATACAAAACCGTCACGGAGTTTTTGCTTCATAGCTACAATATATTTGACTTCTTTCCCTTTTGTTGTTAATTTATTCCTTTGGCCAAATTGACTTTTCTTTTTTTTAACATCCTTATTGGACTATAATTGCTTTACAAGGGTGCGTTAGTTTCTGCTTTATAACAAAGTGAATCAGCTATACATATACATATATCCCCATATCTCTTCCCTCTTGCATCTCCCTCCCACACTCCCTATCCCACCCTTTAGGTGGTCACAAAGCACCGAGCTGATATCCCTGTGCTATGCGGCTGCTTCCCACTAGCTACCTATTTTACAATTGGTAGTATATATAAGTTCATGCCACTCTATCATTTCGTCCCAGCTTACCCTTCCCCCTCCTTGTGTCCTCAAGTCCATTCTCTAGTAGATCTGCATCTTTATTCCTTTCCTGCGCCTAGGTTCTTCATAACCATTTTTTTTTTTTTTAGATTCCATATATATGTGTTACCTTATGGTATTTGTTTTTCTCTATCTGACTTACTTCATTCCATGTTACAGACTCTAGGTCCATCCACCTGACTACAAAAAACTCAGTTTCGTTTCTTTTTATGGCTGAGTAATATTCCATTGTATATATGTGCCACATCTTTATCCATTCATCTGTTGATGGACACTTAGGTTGCTTCCATGTCCTGGCTATTGTGAATTGAGCTGCAATGAACATTGTGTTACATGACTCCTTATGAATTATGGTTTTTTCAGGGTATATGCCCAGTAGTGAGATTGCTGGGTGGCATGGTAATTCTATTTTTAGTTTTTTTAAGGATCCTCCATACTGTTCTCCATAGTGACTGTATCAATTTACATTCCCACCAACAGTGCCAGAGGGTTCACTTTTCTCCAAACCCTCTCCAGCATTTACTGTTTGTAGATTTTTTGATGATGGCCATTCTGACTGGTGTGAGGTGATACCTCATTGTAGTATAGGTTTGCATTTCTCTAACGATTAATGATGTTGAGCATTCTTTCATGTGTTTCTTGGCAATCAGTATGTCGTCTTTGGAGAAATGTCTATTTAGGTTTTCTGCACATTTTTGGATTGGGTTGTTTGTTTTTCTAATATTGAGCTGCATGAGCTGCTTGTAAATTTTGGAGATTAATCCTTTGTCAGTTGTTTCATTTGCAAATAATTTCTCTCATTCTGAGGGTTGTCTTTTCATCTTGTTCATGGTTTCCTTTGCTATGCAAAAGCTTTTAAGTTTCATTAGGTCCCATTTGTTTTTGTTTTTGTATTCCATTTCTCTAGGAGGTGGGTCAAAAAGGATCTTGCTGTGATTTATATCATAGAGTGTTCTGCTTATGTTTTCATCTAAGGTCTTTAACCCATTTTGAGTTTATTTTTGTGTATGGTGTTAGGGAGTGTTCTAATTTCATTCTTTTACATATAGCTGTCTTGTTTTCCCAGCACCACTTATTGAAGAGGCTGTCTTTTCTCCATTGTGTATTCTTGCCACCTTTATCAAAGATAAGGTGACCATATGTGCGTGGGTATATCTCTGGGCTTTCTATCCTATTCCATTGATCTATATTTCTGTTTCTGTGCCAGTACCATACTATCTTGAGGACTGTAGCTTTGTAGTATAGTCTGAACTCAGGGAGCCTGATTCCTCCAGCTCCGTTTTTCTTTCTAAAGATTGCTTTGTCTATTCAGGGTCTGTTGTCTTTCCATACAAATTGTGAGATTTTTTTCTTCTAGTTCTGTGAAAAATGCCAGTGGTATATTGATAGGGATTGCATTGAATCTGTAGATTGCTTTGGGGAGTATAGTCATTTTCACAATGTTGATTCTTCCAATCCAAGAACATGGTATATCTCTCTATCTGTTGGTATCATCTTTAATTTCTTTCATCAGTGTCTTATAGTTTTCTGCATACAGGTCTTTTGTCTCCTTAGGTAGGTTTATTCCTACATATTTTATTCTGTTTGTTGCAATGGTAAATGGGAGTGTTTCCTTAATTTCTCTTTCACATTATTCATCATTATTGTATATGAATGCAACAGATTTGTGCATTAATTTTGTATCCCGCTACTTTACCAAATTCATTGATTAGCTCTAGTAGTCTTCTGGTAGCATCTTTAGGATTCTCTATGTATAGTATCATGTCATCTGCAATCAGTGACAGCTTTACTTTTTCTTTTCCTATTTGGATTCCTTTTATTTCTTTTTCTTCTGTGATTGCTGTGGCTAAAACTTCCACAACTATGTTGAATAATAGTGGTGAGAGTGGTCAACCTTCTCTTGTTCCTGATCTTAGTGGAAATGGTTTCAGTTTTTCACCATGAAGCACGATGTTGGCTCTGGGTTTGTCATATATGGCCTTTATAATGTTGAGGTAAGTTCCCTCTGTGCCTACTTTCTGGAGGGTTTTTATCATAAATGGGTGTTGAATTTTGTTGTAAGATTTCTCTGCATCTATTGTGATGAACATATGGTTTTTCTCCTTCAATTTGTTAATATGGTGCATCACGCTGATTGATTTGCGTATACTGAAGAATCCTTGCAATCCTGGGATAAACCCCACTTGATCATGGTGTATGATCTTTTTAATGTGCTGTTGGATTCTGTTTGCTACTATTTTTTGAGGATTTTGGCACGCATGATCATCAGTGATGTTGGCCTGTAGTTTGCTTTCTTTGTGGTATCTTTGTCTGATTTTGGTATAAGGGTGATGGTGGACTCACAGAATGATTTGGGAGTGTTCCTCCCTCTGCTTATTTTGGAAGAGTTTGAGAAGGATAGGTGTTAGCTCTTCTCTAAATGTTTGATAGAATTCGCCTGTGAAGCCATCTGGTCTTGGGCTTTTGTTTGTTGGAAGATTTTTCATCATAGTTTCAATTTCAGTGCTTGTGATTGGTCTGTTCATATTTTCTATTTCTTCCTGATTCAGTATCGGAAGATTGTGCATTTCTAAGAATTTGTGCATTTCTTCCAGGTTGTCCATTTTATTGGCATATAGTTGCTTGTAGTAATCTCTCATGATTCTTTTTATTTCTGCAGCGTCAGTTGTTACTTCTCCTTTTTCATATCTAATTCTATTGATTTGAGTCTTCTCCCTTTTTTTCTTGATGAGTCTGGGTAATGGTTTATCCATTTTGTTTAGCTTCTCAAAGAACCACCTTCTAGTTTTATTGATCTTTGCTATTGTTTCCTTCATTTCTTTTTCATTTATTTCTGATCTAATCTTTATGACTTCTTGCTTTCTGCTAACTTTGGGTTTTTTTTGGTCTTCTTTCTCTAATTGCTTTAGGTGTAAGGTTAGGTTGTTTATTTGAGATGTTTCTTGTTTCTTAAGGTAGGGTTGTATTGCTCTGAACTTCCCTCTTAGAACTGCTTTTCCTGCATCCCATAGCTTTTCGGTCATTGTGTTTTCATTGTCATTTGTTCCTAGGTATTTTTTGATTTCTTCAGTGATCTCTTGTATCACTAAGTAGTGTATTGTTTAGCCTCCATGTGTTTGTATTTTTTACAGATTTTTTGTGCTGTAATTGATATCTAGTCTCACAGTGTTGAGGTCAGAAAAGATACTTGATACACTTTCAGTTTAGTTATCTTTATCAAGCCTTGATTTTTGACCCAAGATATGATCTATCCTGGAGAATGTTCCATGAGCACTTGAGAAGAAAGTGTTTTCTGTTGTTTTTGGATGGAATGTCCTATAAATATCAATTAAGTCCATCTTGTTTAATGTATCATTTAAAGCTTGTGTTTCCTTATTTATTTTTCTTTTGAATGATCGTTCCATTTGTGAAAGTGGGGTGTTAAAGCCCCCTACTATGATTGTGTTACTGTTGATTTCCCTTTTATGGCTCTTAGCATTTGCCTTATGTATTGAGGTGCTCATATTGGGTGCATAAATATTTACAATTCTTATATATTCTTCTTGGATTGATCCCTTGATCATCATGTAGTGTCCTTCTTTTTCTTTTGTAATAGTCTTTGTTTTAAAGTCTGTTTTGTCTGATATGAGAATTGCTACTCCAGCTTTCTTTTGATTTCCATTTGTGTGGAATATCTTTTTCCATCCCCTCACTTTCAGTCTGTATGTGTCCCTAGGTCTGAAGTGGGTCTCTTGTAGACAGCATATATATGGGTCTTGTTTTTGTATCCATTCAGCCAGTCTGTGTCTTTTGGTTGGAGCATTTAATCCATTTACATTTAAGGTAATTATCAATATGTATGTTCCTATTACCATTTTCTTAATGGTTTTGGGTTTGTTATTGTAAGTCTTTTCCTTCTCTTGTGTTTCCTGCCTAGAGAAGTTCCTTTAGCATGTGTTGTAAAGCTGGTTCGGTGGTGCTGAATTCTCTTAGTATTTGCTTGTCTGTAAATATTTTAATTTGTCCATCGAATCTGAATGAGATCCTTGCTGGATAGAGTAATGTTGGTTGTAGGTTTTCCCCTTTCATCACTTTAAATATGTCCTGCCACTCCCTTCTGGCTTGCAGAGTTTCTGCTGAAAGATCAGCTGTTAACCTTATGGGGATTCCCTTGTATGTTATTTGTTGTTTTCCCTTGCTGCTTTTAGTATTTTTTCTTTGTATTTAATTTTTGATAGTTTGATTAATATGTGTCTTGGCATGTTTCTCCTTGGATTTATCTTGTATAGGACTCTCTGCACTTGCTGGACTTGATTAACTATTTCCTTTCCCATATTAGGGAAGTTTTCAACTATAATCTCTTCAAATATATTCTCAGTCCCTTTCCTTTCTGTTCTTCCTCTGGGACCCCTATAATTCAAATGTTGGTGTGTTTAGTGTTGTCCTAGAAGTCTCTGTGACTGTCCTCAATACTTTTCTTTTTTTTTTCTTTATTCTGCTTTGCAGTAGTTATTTGCACTATTTTATCTTCCAGGTCACTTATCTGTTCTTCTGCCTCAGTTATTCTGCTATTGATTACGTCTAGAGAATTTTTAATTTCATTTATTGTGTTGTTCATTATTGTTTGTTTGCTCTTTAGTTCTTCTAGGTCCTTGTTAAACGTTTCTTGTATTTTCTCCATTCTATTTCCAAGTTTTTAGACCACCTTTACTATCATTACTCTGAATTATTTTCCAGGTAGACTGCCTCTTTCCTCTTCATCTGTTTGGTCTGGTGGGTTTTTACCTTGCTCTTTCTTCAGCTGTGTGTTTCTCTGTCTTCTCATTTTGCTTAACTCTTGTGTTGAGATCTCCTTGTCTCAGGCTGCACGTTCGTAATTCCCTTTGTTTTTGGTGTCTGCCCCCAGTGGGTAAGATTGGTTCAGTTGGTTGTGTAGGCTTCCTGGGGGAGGGGACTGGTGCCTGTGTTCTGGTGTATGATGCTGGATCTTTTCTTTCTGGTGTGCAGGACCGCGTCTGATGGTGTGTTTTTGGGTGTTTGTGACCTTATTATGATTTTAGGCCGCCTCTCTGCTACTGGGTGGGGTTGTGCTCCTGTCATGCTGATGTTTGGCATAGGGTGTCCATCACTGTAGGTGCTGCTCATTGCATGGAAATGGTCTTGGCATTGAGATGGAGGTCTCTGGGAGAGCTTTTGCAGTTTGCTATTACGTGGACCTGGGAGGTCTCTGGTGGACCAACATCCTGAACTCAACTCTCCCACCTCAGAGGCCCAGGCCTGACACCCAGCCAGAGTACCAAGACCCTGTCAGCCACATAGCTCAGAAGAAAAGGGAGAAAAAAAATAAAGAAAGACAAAATTAAAATAAATTAAGTTATAAAAATAATTATTAAAGATTAAAAAAAATTAAAAAAAGAAAGGAAGAAAGAAGAGAGCAACCAAACCAAAAAACAAATCCACAATGATAACAAGCACTAAGAACTATACTAAAAACAAACAAACAAACAAACAAAAAACAGACCGATAGAACCCTAGGACAAATGCTAAAAGCAAAGCTATACAGACAAAATCACACACAGAAGCATACACATACACTCTCACAAAAAGAGAAAAAGGGAAAAAATATATAGTTTCTCCCAAAGTCCACCGCCTCAGTTTTGGGATATTTGTTGTCTATTCAGGTATTCCACAGATGCAGGGCACATCAAGTTGATGGTGGAGATTTAATCCGCTGCTCCTGAGGCTTCTGGGAGAGATTTCCCTTTCTCTTCATTGTTCGCACAACTCCTGGGGTTCAGCTTTGGATTTGGATCCGCCTCTACGTGTAGGTCGCCTCAGGGCACCTGTGCTTCGCTCAGACAGGACGGGGTTGAAGGAGCAGCTTATTTGGGGACTCTGGCTCATTCAGGCTGGGGGAGGGAGGGGTACGGATGCGGGGTGAGCCTGTGGCAGCAGAGGCCAGCAGGACGTTGCACCAGCCTGAGGCGCCGTGCGTTCTCCTAGGGAAGCTGTCCCTGGATCCCGGGACCCTGGCAGTGGCGGGCTGCACAGGCTCCCAGGAGGGGAGGTATGGATAGTGACCTGTGCTCGCACACAGGCTTCTTGGTGGCGGCAGCAGCAGCCTTAGCGTCTCATGCTTGTCTCTGGGGTCCGCGCTGTTAGCCACGGCTCACGCCCATCTCTGGAGCTCCTTTAACCGGCGCTCTTAATCCCCTCTCCTCGTGCACCCCGAAACAATGGTCTCTTGCCTCTTAGGCAGGTCCAGACCTTTTCCTGGACTCCCTCCTGGCTAGCCGTGGCCCACTAACCCCTTCAGGCTGTGTTCACACCGCCAACCCCAGTCCTCTCCCTGGGATCCGACCTCCGAAGCCGGAGCCTCAGCTCCCAGCCCCGCCCATCCTGGCAGGTGAGCAGACAAGCCTCTCGGGCTGGTGAGTGCCAGTCAGCACCGATCCTCTGTGCGGGAATCTCTCTGCTTTGCCCCCCGCACCCCTGTTGCTGTGCTCCCCTCCGTGGCTCCGAAGCTTCCCCACTCCGCCACCTGCAGTCTCTGCCCGCGAAGGGGTTTCTAGTGTGTGGAAACCGTTCCTCCTTCACGGCTCCCTACCACTGGTGCAGGTCCCGTCCCTATTCTTTTGTCTCTGTTTATTCTTCTTTTTGCCCTACCCAGGTACGTAGGGAGTTTCTTGCCTTTTGGGAAGTCTGAGGTCTTTTGCCAGCGTTCAGTAGGTGTTCTGTAGGAGTTGTTCTACATGTAGATGTATTTCTCATATATTTGTGGGGAGGAAGGTGATCTCCACATCTTACTCTTCCGCCATCTTGAAGGTCTCTCCAAATTGACTTTTAATGCTAAACTTGCTTTGGGATTTGTTGGGTTAAGATTGACAGTGTTCAACTTACTTGTCTTATTAAAGACACTTTTGCTCATTAACTGGTATAGACATCTTGCTTGTGTTGCTAAATCTTTCTCCGTCTAGAAAACTTACTCTTTGGAAAGATTAAATAAGTAAGGAAACTGTAACAGAGAACAAACTTTCCTCTTTAAAATAGTATCTTAGAGTTAAAACCAAAATTTTAACCATAGAATGCAATGGAGAGTTTCCACTGTAAGTAATGTTTGAAGATCCAATCCTGTTTTCTGAGACCACTAGTATTATTTTCATAAGGAATAAGATATTCTCTTTACACTTAAATTTATGCATTTGACCTTCTCCCATAAAAGATTATTTGTTTAATACTTAGACAAAGGTAGTAAGGAATTAGTTTCACTTCAAATAACTGTCCTGCACAGCACTGACCTGATAACTTGGTTACTGAAAGCCACAGGTCTGGGCTATTAACAATTAACTAAGGTAAGCTGCAATTGTGAGGGGTGATAAGAATGACCTTGTTTAATAATACAGTTCACAGGTGAGCAACGAAGTTTATGTAGCTCTAGGCTTAGAATAAGTTCTAAATAAGCCCTAACATGTACATGCACACAAAAATGGCAGTGTTCACCAACTTTATTCTAATATTTTATCAGAAATTTTATTATTCTATGGTGGGATCATAAGGAAGTTTATTTTGCATGCTCAGATTTGATAAAATAATATCATCCAACTTACTTCCTTATATGTACTGAAGTAAGTCATTGTGAAATGATTTCAGGAACACTGTCTTTTAAATTTCATATCACATCTGAAATGTTTAGTTTTCAGAAGATATTATATCCCAACAATCGTTTTGCATTCCACAGTAAGTATTCAAGAAAGCATTTCAAACCATCCTAAGCATGTGTTCTTACTACTACTGAAAATGGAAAAATCATAAATATTGCATTTGTTCAATGAGCAAATAAAATTGTCTAATCTGTTGTTTCCTTTTTTCTTTTGTTGAGCAATTAGATATTTTAAACTATAGTAATGATTTTTCACTGCAGAAAATATAAATGAAAAAAATTATTTGCAGTTTGAGAAATAAAAATGTGAGAATTTAGTCTTCCAATGACTCACATGAACAAATATGCAAGGGCCCTCAGCTCGATGACTGACCCATGCACCAGGAGCTCCATGTTCTGTGCTGACTGGGGATTTGCAGGGTTCAAGAGAAGACAGGCAAATTAAGACATCTGCTGGTACCCTACACAACTCTTAAAACATTGACTTAAGCAGGTTTCTGCACCCCCACTTACTATGCTTTGGGTGCTCTGTTTACCTCCAAGTAGGGGATCGAGTAAAGCAGGATCCTAAACATTATTTCCAATGGAACTATTTTTTGGTTGAATTGCTATCACCAACATGAGGAACATTCGTGCCCCACAAATACAGTTTGGGGAATGCTGGGCTGTAGATCTGTGTTTGGGTGGAAGTAAGCAATATTCTTGTGGTAGTTAAATCCATGAGACTACACGAGGTGGCTCACAGGCAAAAGACAGAACAAGAACTTTGCAGAAGAACACCACAAGTTCCAGGACAGGCAGAATATTATATTGAGTTTATTATGCATGCCATAGACTCACAGAATTGTTAAATTAGAAGTAAGAACAGAGATCATTTAGTTCAACTTCCTCACTTCAGAGCTAGGGAAATTAAGAACTGAGGAATTAGGTGACTTATTTAAAGTTACACAGCTTGGTTCCTGTTTGCTAGTTGAAATCAGGAGAGAAAATATATTCGCCTAAGGAAACTTGCTCTAAACAAAAGCAGCAACTTCGGGTCACAAGTCATTAAAGTACGTTAAAATTAATTTCTTAATATAGAAGATGAAGGAATCCACTGGGCTTCTTCCTTCCTTCATGTAATTTTTTTTTAATTTATCTATTTTTGGCTGTGTTGGGTCTTCGTTCTGCGGCAGGCTTTCTTTAGTTGCACTGGGCAGGGGCTACTCTTCGTTGCAGTGTGCGGGCTTCTCACTGCGGTGGCTTCTCTTGTTGCAGAGCATGGGCTCTAGGCGCGTGGGCTTCAGTAGTTGTGGCATGCAGGCTCAGTAGTTGCATCTCACGGGCTCTAGAGCAGAGGCTCAGTAGTTGTGGCGCACGGGCTTAGTTGCTCTGTTGCATGTGGGATCTTCCTGGACAGAGCTTGAACCCGTGTCCCCGGCACTGGCAGGTGGATTCTTAACCACTGTGCCACCCGGGAAGCCCCCCTCCATGTAATTTTTGATAATGAGGAAGGAATGTTTTGAGTGGACAAAGTAGACCAAACCCTGGTCGGAAGCAACCACACAATGATAGTTCTCATGACAGTGATAAGAAGAGAAAGAAAAAGAGAAAATTCCTGTGGTTTGTAGTTTTATGTGGCCTTTTGTTGTTTCATTTGAGAGTGATGAATACAGAAAAAAAAATAGAGTAAGTTCTTTTTATTCCTCTTGACTCCTCAACAGCTCAAGTTATCTAATATAAGTGGAGTGTTTTTACTCTTTAGTAAAAGACTTTGTGTATGTTGGCCTAGAATAATTCAAAATGATATAATACACCTTCTAGCAGCATTTCACACTCATTTTTTTAAAATTTATTTATTTATTTTTGGCTGTGTTGGGTCTTCGTTTCTGTGCGAGGGCTTTCTCTAGTTGCGGTGAGCGGGGGCCACTCTTCATTGCGGTGCGCAGGCCTCTCACTGTCGCAGCCTCTCTTGTTGCGGAGCACAGGCTCCAGACGCGCAGGCCCAGTAGTTGTGGCTCACGGGCCCAGTTGCTCCGCGGCATGTGGGATCCTCCCAGACCGGGGCTCGAACCCGTGTCCCCTGCATTGGCAGACGGATTCTCAACCACTGCACCACCAGGGAAGCCCCCACACTCATTTTTTATGCTAAAAAATAACAAAAAATGGCAACTTTTTTAACACACTCTTAAAAGAACTATATTTTTGGAGCTGCAGGAAATCTAGTTTCTTGTCCTCACGGTTAACAGTGTTTGCTCATATGAAACAGGCCACTGAACCTCTAATTGCTTAACAACTGTACCTTTGATCTGTTCTCATTTTCTATCTAATTAAATGAAAATGTTATTTCAGATTATAAGCCAATGAAACGAGGTGTCATTTTTCTACCCTTCTCCACATCTTCCCTTTTAACTAGAGCAGGTGCCATAATGGATATTCAATATAAATGCCTATAAAGTAGAGATAACAATAATATCTCCCTCAATCTTATTGACAGGCTTCATTGAGATAATATACGTGACCATTCTTTGTAAAGAGTACAGCACTATTTATACATCATGGATGATGATGATTATTATTACTAGTGTTAACATTGCAATTTACAAGACAGTGCTCCAAACACGGAATGGGGGATATTAAAAAAGAATCAGGATATTTATAAAGCTAGGTTTGCAACTCTTAGCACACGATAATCCTTCAAAAAATTTGCTGAATTAAATATAAAATCAATAGAGAACAAATGCAACACAGTGGAATGTGGGTACAGAATAACGGATGAGTAAAAGCCTCATGAAATTAATGTGGAAAGTGAGTAGTAAGATAATTTTTTAAAAAGTGAGAGACCTTGATTCATAATTTGATGGAGAAGATAACATAAGAAAAGTAGTTTTGATGAAATCAAAAATGTCAGGAGTGATTCTGAGCAGGGAACTATGATTGTAATGTGATCAAGGAATTAGGCAATAATTAAAGTATCATAATCAGGGCGGGTATTTATTTGTGAGGGTGATGAAGTTGGAAACTTTTCTATATAGAGAGAGAAGAAAAAAGAGGTGAGATAATCCAGGATTTAGAAAGAGGCAGTTCTGTTCGACACAACTGTCGCAGTGAAGCAATCTTTGCTTCACTTTAAAGATATCTTTTGGACTTCCTGGCAGTCCAGCGGTTAAGACGCCGAGCTTCCAGTGCAGGGGATGTGGGTTCAATCCCTGGTCGGGGAACTAAGATCCCGCATGCTGTGCAGCCCCCTCAAAAAAATATCAGCTTAATGTATCTGTATTAAAAATATTCTCCAGTCTAATCTCTCCCTTCAACTCCAGAATTAGACATCTAGTTATTTAGCACCCATGCTTGCATGACTAATATAAGCCTCAAAATTAACAGGTCTGGGAATGAACTGTTGCTTCCCTGCACCCAAAACCTTGGCTCCCCGGGTCTTCCCCATCTCAGCCAATAGCAACACCTTTCATTTAAGCTAACATGCTTGGATCGTTTTTAACTCCTTTGTTTTGCTCATACCTCAAATCCAAACCATCAGCAAATTCTCTCAGCTTTCCTATCAAAATATATCCTAAAACCGTGAATTCACCATTTCTCACAATTCCTACAGTTCTGTGCTAGTAAAACCCACAAAATGCAACAGATTCTTAAATGGCCTCTGTGCTTTCTCCTTTGCCCTACGACAGTCTGTAATCCAGTTGGCAGTTATTTTTGTTTGTTTTGTATTGAAGTATAGTTGCTATACAATATTATATGTTACAAGTGTACAATATAGTGATTCACAACTTTTAAAGCTTATAATCCATTTATAGTTGTTATAAAATGTTGGCTGTATTCCGCATGTTGCACAATATATCCTTGTAGCTTATTTTATACCTAATAGTTTGTACCTCTTACTCCCCTACCCCTGTGTTTCCCCTCCCCGCTTCTCTCTCCCCACTGGTAATCAAATTTTGCCCGTTGCAGCAACATGGATGGACTTGGAGGGCATTATGCTAAGTGAAATAACATCAGACAGAGAAAGGCAAACACTGTATGATATCACTTACATTTGGAATGTAAAAAATACCGCAAACTAGTGAATATAATCAAAAAGAATGACTCACCTGGGAATTTTCACGCTTGCTTTTCCTTCTGTCTGGCACACCCTTCCCCCAGATGGTCACAGGCTTCCTTCCAATCTCTGCTCAAATGTCACTCCTTCAGAAACGTCTTCTCTGACATCTCATTTAAATATTACCCTTAAGCATTCTCTGTCCTTTTACTCAGCTTTATTTCTCTTCATTGCAATTATCACTACAGACCTCACCCTATTTAGACATTGTGTGTTTGCATGTAGCGTGTCTCCTCCACTATAAATTAAGTGCGTGAGGCGTGTCATCTGTCTTACTACTGAGTCCCAAGAACCAGTGCCTGGAATATAATGGACACTCCATAGATGTTTGCATATAACGTTTATTAGTCCCTAGAACCCTGGTTTTTTTCTTCGAGCTAATATGTATTTGACATTTGTGATTTTTACCTATGATCATCACCTGAAGAAGAAAAAGACTAACTGAATTCTGCAACTTTTCGACAATACTCTTGAGGCACACTTTCAGCTCCTCAGGAGGGCTCTGTACTATAGAAGTGAGTCATTACCTGCCCCCAGCACACACACTTCTAAGAGAAGCCAGTCTCTATACCACTGCAGACGGGCATTTAGAGCAAGGTTCTGTGCCATGTGAACCTGAGGGCCTGCCCCAGCTTATTGGCTTAGCTGTGGTCAACAGGTTCCTGGTCATCCCACACGCACCACCTGGCTTGCAAAAATGAGCAGAATCAATCATATTCATGCCTTGAGAGTTTAGAAATAGGAAACTGTGAGATTGAAGTAATTAGCTGAGCTGAACAATCTTAGGAGATGGGGAGCCGAAGCAGCCGTTCTAGGTCTTCTGCAGGTACAAGACAGAGCAGGGTAATGAGCAAGAGTGCTCAGAGGTGCCAAGATTCCCTGTGTGAGCTGCCAGGGAAGTCCTAAGAGGGAGACAGAGAAGAGGACACCTTCACAATTCAGCTCCAGACTGTGTGTATCTTGAAAATAAATAACCCCCCTCTTTCTTGAAGTATTTGGGTAGACCACTTTTCTCTGAACCCGATAGAACCATGACATAATCTGCCTAATTACAGACTAAGGACTGCAAAAGATACAATATCATACATAGCATTCTTTTGCTCTCAACCAAGGGCAATTACAGGTTAAGTGGCAGTGTCTTTTTTTTTAATTAATTTTTAATGGAGTATAGTTACATTACAATGTTGTTAGTTTCTGCAGTACAGTAAAGTGAATCAGCTATACGTATACGTATATCCCCTCTTTTTTGCATTTCCTTCCCATTTAGATCACCACAGAGTATTGAGTAGAGTTTCCTGTGCTATACAGTGGATTCTCATTAGTTATCTGTTTTATACATAGTAGTGTATATGTCAATCCCAATCTCCCAGTTCATCCCTCCCCTCTTCCGCCCTTGGTATCCATGTTTGTTCTCTGTGTCTGTAGGTAGCAGTGTTTTGATGATGGTCTGTGAAGCTCGTGCAGCTTCATCTTTATCCATAGTCACACAGGCACTTTACCTACCTTCTCCTTGCATGTGAAGTTAGATGTTTTATTCACCTTATAAAAATATAATGAAATCAACTGCCAATAAAAGTTCTAGGGATGAAGGTCTGAATTGGAATCTCTCGGCTACTTGCTGCCTTAAGCCATTTTTCCCTAGGTTAGCTTTCAATTAGCAAAGCAAAATATAGGTTTAAAGCAATTATCTGGATAATTCAAGCAAAAACATTGCTTTGACTTAAATTGCCTGAATAATTGTAAGTTAATCATCTCTTCTCTGTTGACTTCCTCTCAAGTGAATTGTCCAGGCAGTAGAGACAAAGCATGGTGGTAGCTTAAGTTACCCAGGTAATGACATGCTTGCTTTACTCCACCTAGTCAACAAGACCTGGCTATGATGTAAAGAACACCAGTGGAGAAATGACAGGAAGTGACAGCTAAGGCCAGCCCTATCAACGGGAGGTGAATCAGGCATTGGACAAAAACCAAGAAGGTTTTATTAGGGAACACAAGATGTGTGGGGCACCAGGGACAGCCCAGGTGGGCAGACCTGCCTCCCTGCAAGGCCACTTGATGAGTAAGGGAGTGGAGGTGGGGAAGGACAAGTCTGATGATGACAAATCCTCATACATGGGAGATGCTTGGGGAATAAAATGGCCTTCCAAACCCCCAAACAGTCACTATGTAGTATGTTCAGCTGTTGATTAAAGAGAAGAATTTTTAAAATTTTAGGAACTTGAAGTCCAACGTAATATCACTCCAGTGCCTTATACATCAGATAATTTGAAATGTACTGTTAGTAAAATTACATCCAACAAACTAAAAGCTCAAAGAAATACTCCCCACCATTATCTTATTTTTATAGACTTATTTTTAAAGTGTGATTTCCTCAATTAAACTCTCTCTAATTCTAATGCTAGCTACAGGGGGGAAAAATTAAGAGGTGACCTTTTAAATAAGAACCTAGAGGCAAGACGGGAATAAAGATGCAGACCTACTAGAGAATGGACTTGAGGATAGGAGGAGGGGAAGGGGAAGCTGGGACAAAGTGAGAGAGTGGCATGGACATATATACACTACCAAACGTAAAATAGATAGCTAGTGGGAAGCAGCTGCATAGCACAGGGAGATCAGCTCAGTGCTTTGTGACCACCTAAAGGGGTGGGATAGGGAGGGTGGGAGGGAGGGAGACGCAAGAGGGAAGAGATATGGGGACATATGTGTATGTATAACTGATTCACTTTGTTATAAAGCAGAAACTGACACACCATTGTAAAGCAATTATACTCTAATAAAGATGTTAAAAAATTAAAAAAATAAAATAAAAATTGAATAAATAAATAATCTGAGCTGTGCTAAATCAACAGTGACTCCATTTCCAGAACTGAGGGAATTCATGAAGTAATGACTCTCTATCTCTATTGCTTTAAATCCATCTGCCAGTAAAGTAATTTCTGCTGAAAGGCTGTCCTGTGAGCTATGGGACATCTACGTTGTGAAGGTTATAATCAAATTATCGTTTAAGGTTTATGGATGTATCATATTCATTCAGCAAACCTTTATTGTCCGCCTATAATGTGAGAGGCAATGTGCTTTCACACATATTATCTCATGCTTTTATTTGCACCACAGAGCAAGTGATATATTATCCTTGTATTTCACCGTAGACTACTTTACTTTCAATTCCCAAAGCTGTAGCTTCTATATTAAAATAAAAAAAGAAATCAAAACAGGATAGGATATAAAGGGAATCAGTATTCAGATATAGTCTACACTGTCAAAAAACGGTTTTCTCTTCTATACTATTAGTATGTTGGTATAAAATGTCAAGCTTTCCCTTTTACTAAAAATTCTGACTCTATCTCATTATTATCATTAAATAAATAATACAATTTTTATATTATCAGTGGTGGTAATTATTATTTATAATGTTACCTAAGTCTTTTTTCTTACCTTTCATGTGTCAAATGAATCTTCCTGACTATGTTGGCAACAGATCTGCTTTTGTGAAAGAATGATTCTGTGAAAGAAAATCTGAAATACATGGTTAAGAGAGTGGTTTGGAATTACTTGAGTTTCAGTTTTGATTTGTAAGAATCATTTCTGCCTTAATTTTTAGGTATATTGTAGATTATAGAATACATGGAACTATGACAAATTACTCCATATAATGTAGACCTGTTTCCTCCTCTTTAATTGATTGGTCTAAATTACCAATATTACTTAACTTGTATTTTAGAACACATATATTCATATTTGAAGACTCAAATTTGTAATTTCTGTTCCTGGTTAATGCACACCAGGTCAGATACGGATACTATGTGAATTGCCCAAGGTCATGCAAACTGCTTCTATAGGCTGGCAGTGAGGGCTTATCAGAACAAATCAGCAAGGCACAGCGCAGCTTTGAGTTTACGTAAGAGGAGACAGAAGGATACAAATAATTGATGTGCCTAATCAGGTAAGGGATCAGCTCTAGAAACCACACTGCTCTGTATAAACAGCATGTTTTTGCTCAGATGTCTGCCTTGATCATTTCCCCCCCACCCTTTTTTTTTTTTGCAGTACACGGGCCTCTCACTGTTGTGGCCTCTCCCGTTGTGGAGCACAGGATCCAGACGCGCAGGCTCAGCGGCCATGGCTCACGGGCCCAGCCGCTCCGCGGCATGTGGGATCTTCCCAGACCGGGGCACGAACCCGTGTCCCCTGAATCGGCAGGCGGACTCTCAACCACTGCGCCACCAGGGAAGCCCTTCCCCCTTTTTTGTTCAAGGAGTTTAAAACCTTCAGGCTGATGGATCCCAGGAAAGAAGTCAAATGGGCTGTAGGAACTACTTGGTGGTTCGGTTACTAATACCACAACAGCAGTTACACTCAATTAGATGCCACTGAATTGGCAGTTTTTAGTGGCTCTCTTAAAAAGTGTGTGTGTGTGTGTCTATATTTCCTCTCTCTCTCTCTCTCATTTCTTATGTGGTCACACTCTGCAGTTGACACTTATACTGGCCCCTAGAATTTTTGGTACATCGTATGATAATGTCAACGTTTTTCCTTGAGGCCATTCTGAGAAGTTTATTAGAAGGCCTTCCCGTGTGCATTTGGTTGAATTTGGCTCTGCTTAGATACCTGTTTGTTCTTAGATTTTTTTTTAAACTGCTACGTATGTTGGAAGGGAAGTTGGATGACATTTTATTTATTTTAAGTTGTCTTTTTGTTTCCCCTAGAGCAGCAAAAGGAAGGATGTTTTTGAGAATAATCTTTTTTTAGTTACTGATTTCTACAAGGAAAAGCTTTTTCATATATTTGAATAATTCCTTTTGTAAAACAGACTAACTTTGAAATACAGCTGCTATATGCACTTAATTGACTACTTGACACAGCAATTTTCTACTCTATAGGGTGTCCCAGTGCTACAGACTACCATATAAAATGATTTTCAAAGTGAATTGAAAACCTACGGAATTCTTGGAATGATTTGAAAATTACCTTTCCCTTTTTTAACTTTTACATTGAAAAATATTGTGTGACAATCTGACAAAAGTAAACTTGAAGCTGAATTTTATATCTTAGATATGTGATGGATGGTACCTTTGTGTTATTGTTGTTGTAGTCTATATACAACAACATAAACTTTCTTTTCCTTTGTTCACCATCTTTAGATATTTACTGAGTACCTGCCGTGTGCAAGGCACTGACCTGGTACACAGAAGTATACAAAGGACATAACATGTAGTTCCAAACTGCAGTGAATATATCATCTGTTATGTAATATAAACTATGGATACAAACACTTTGCCTTCCAAACCCCAAAATAATGTACAATCTGAGTACAGAGGAGGAAAGATAACTTCTTTCTTTATTGAAGTTTAGTTGATTTGCAACACTGTGTTAGTTTTAGGTGTACAGCAAAGTGATTCAGTTATGTATGTATGTGTTTTTATCAAATTGTTTTCCATTATAGGTCCTTACAAGATATTGAATATAGTTCCCTGTGCTATACAGTAGGACCTTGTTGTTTATCTGTTTTATAAATAGTAGTGTGTATCTGTTAATCTGCTACCCCTAATTTATCCCTTGCCCCTTGCCCCTTTGGTAACCATAAGTTTGTTTTCTATGTCTGTGAGTCTGTTTCTGTTCTGTAAATAAATTCATTTGTATTGGGCTTCCCTGGTGGTGCAGTGGTTGAGAGTCTGCCTGCCGATGCAGGGGACACAGGTTCGTGCTCCGGTCCGGGAAGATCCCACATGCCGCAGAGCGGCTGGGCCTGTGAGCCATGGCCGCTGGGCCTGCGCGTCCGGAGCCTGTGCTCCGCAACGGGAGAGGCCACAACAGTGAGAGGCCCGCGTACCGCAAAAAAAAAAAAATTCATTTGTATTATTTTTGATTCCACATATAAGTGATATCATATAATATTTGTCTTTATCTGATTTACTTCGCTTAGTATAATATTCTGTAAGTCCATCCATGTTGCTGCAAATGACATTATTTCATTCTTTTTTATGGCTGAGTAATGTTCTATTGTGTATACATACCACATCTTTATCCATTCATCTGTTGGTGGACACTTAGTTTGCTTCCATATCTTGGCTATTGTAAATAGTACTGCTGTGAACATTGGGGAGCATGTATGAAAGATAACTTCTAAATAAGGGATCTGAAGAACACTTCCAGAGTGGAAGAGCAGATGATATTTGAGGGAGAGGATGTTTAGGACTTCCACATGTGAGATTAAAGGTTGGAAATCTGAGACAAAGAACGTGACCAAAGTGAAGAAAACACAGGATGCAAAACTCACCAGGAAGTCTGCCACTTTGATGAAACCATAGAATAACGATGTAATAGTAGAAGGATCGAAGATGAACCAAGATTCAATTGTAGTAGGTCTTGACTGTCAATCAGAAGAGGCAGTTTGTTATTCGGTGGGTAATGGGATTTAAGTAAAAAACAATAATAACACAAACAAATATCTTTGCTCAAGAAAAATCAGATGATGAGAATTGGATAAATCAAAATGTAGGGCTTCCCTGGTGGTGCAGTGGTTGAGAATCTGCCTGCCGATGCAGGGGACACGGGTTCAAGCCCTGGTCTGGGAAGATCCCACATGCCGCGGAGCAACTGGGCCTGTGAGCCACAACTACTGAGCCTGCGCGTCTGGAGCCTGTGCTCCGCAACAAGAGAGGCCACGATAGTGAGAGGCCCGCACACAGCGATGAAGAGTGGCCCCCGCTTGCTTCAACTGGAGAAAGCCCTCGCACAGACACGAAGACCCAACACAGCCAAAAATAAATAAATAATAATTAAAAATGAATATCTGCTTATAAAAAATAATGTAAAAATAATAATGTGTAATAATGTATTACTGTTGCTATAATTGTTATTGTTAGAGAGGAACATTGTCCCATACCTTCTCTTTCTGGGGAGAAGGAGCAAAGTGTGGAAGAAAAGCAAGGTAGATTGAATTCAGAACAGAATTAAACCAAGAGCAGAATGAAATGAGAAAAAGATTTTGAATTTTAAAATAGCAATGAAGATATGTTAGGGGATAGAAATCCCAATCCGAATCAACTTAGAGAAAAGTGTATTAGATCACGTAACTGAAAGTTCTGGAACAAAGCAAGTGTCATCAGGCCCTAGTCTGCCTTTCAGCTTTGTTCTTGTCTATATATTGGTTTTATTCTCAAGCACAGTGTGATTCCAACATAGCTGCTTGTAGCTACAGACCCACATCTTCCCATGACCAAAGCTGGTGGAAAGGAATATCTTCTCTTCCCCAACACCTGATGAAAGTATCAGGCCCTGATTCACACTGACCTGAGTCGGGTCAGTGTACATCTCAGAAACATTAACTAAAGCCAAACAAGCAAAGAGACAGCCAAACACCTTTGGATCTGACAGCCCAGAATTGCCCTGTTTCTCAGAGACCTGTTCTACTTCTTTGGAATGAGCACCTGGTACCCTGCTGACAATGGGTACCTGCTCCTTAGCCATAGCTGAGTAGATAAAGACATTCTTCTGACCCAAGCTGAGCTGATCAGAATCTGTCTCCAGGAATTTGGATTCAAAATGTCTCTGCATGTGCCTAAAAGTAAGGATTTATAGAATCTGTAGCAGAGGGAGTCCATGTACTTTTAGAAGCAGACATAGTCGATAAAACAGGAAGAGTAAAATTAATGTGCAGAGAGAGAAAAAGATAAAGAGACCATGTACCTCAAGAAAAAAAAAAAAGAAGAAGAAGATCTTGAGAAAGTCTTAGTCCCACAGAGCATTCAGAGCCTAGTTCCTGCCCCTTCTAAAAGCCCAGCTATATAGCCTGCAGCTGCATAGGTCTCAGACATCCTTGTGTGCTTTTTGATGAATACACACGGGCTCCAATATCATAATCCTCCCCTTCCTTTTATTTTCTTAAGATATTTGTAGTTTTTTTTAAATTTGCAAACAAAAAACATGCACAAAACCAGAAACGAAATAGGGCTTAAGTCAGCCACTCATTCATATATCTGAATAAACTGCAGTGGTTCCTAGAAGCAGTAAATGAAGAAAGTACAATGAAATGTCTTGCCAGATATAGAATGGCTTAAAGGTCTGAAGCTAAAGAGGAGAGGAGGCTAAGAATAACAAAGAGGAAAGGCTAATTATCTCACTAGTAGAGGAAAAGTCATTTGCACATTCTGCTTTACAGTGACTTCTGTCTGCAGGGATCAAAGTTGTCAGCTATGGCATTTTAGAATATGAATGATTTAATCACAACATCTTACAGTTGAGATTTGGGATTTTTTTTTTTAATGTGCTTGTTTTTGAGGTAAAAGGAAAGGGTTTCTGAATGCATCCTTAATTACAAAGTTCAAAACAGAATTTGGTACCTTTCCAGCCCTATTCACGACTAAACCCCAAGGCCATTTCAAGATGATACCTCAGTCAAAGAAGTAATGCTGTTGGTCTATTGTCATTCTTAGATCTTGGGAGCATTAAGTAATCTGGGCAGCCTGGTTAGGATGCCATTAACTCCTGTGTAGTTTGATTCAGTAGGTCAGATATGTGGCCAAAAATCTACATTTTTAACAAATATTCCAACTGATTCTGACTCAGGGGTCCCTGAGCCAAGCCCTGAGAATTCTCATTCTGGGAGTAATTATCACTGATCTTGAGTAGGCAGTTTGGGACAGCAGATTAAACACTGACCTGTACGTCAGAAGTCACGACTTTTCTGAGGCTGTTTCTTCAGACTAAGAAATATTAATTCTATCCTTACCCATTTCAGTTATTGTCAAGTTAAAATAGTATAATAAAGTATGATTACAATATTCTTTGTTCACCATTTATGTTGCAGATCCCGTGAGTGAAAGCATTCTTATTCCATGGGAAAGTGCCCTGAATATCAAAGTACTCCTTAGCTGCAATTGTCAACAGGTATGAACTAGACAGCAAAACTAAATGTCTTCAGGGTGATTACAAAAGCTCTCTTTGTTTTGATATGAATTGGGTTTCCTTTCTCAAGACCTCATTCTTTCTCAGTGGCCAAGGGTTAACAAAATCATGACATTTCCAGTTATTCTTTTCTCTTTTAGTTCAAAGCTTCACTTCCTTTGGGTAAATATTCAGTCAAATTCAAGTATTATTATTTCCATCACTATCCACAGCGTGTTACGTCCCCCTGTCTTAAGGCCTTCACCCCCTGTTCTCACTTCTCTTTTTATAGGCCCTTTGTGTCCCTTTCTACCACAGCTACAGGTAGGAAAAGAGGAGTGGTCTTATGTAATTGACCTCCCTCAAGGAGAGGCATTGCATATCTGGTCTGTGCAGTTCTTTTGTCTTCTGCTGTTACTGTTGAACTTTAGTCAGTGTCTGGGACGAGCAGTATCCCAGCTCGCTTTCAGCCTGAACAGCATCCGAAGGTGGTCTCAGCAAATGAATCATTCTCTTTCTGCAGATCCCCATCTGGACCCCAGTGCAGGGAAGCATGGCTGCCTCCCTCAAAATCCAGATGGAGTTCCAGGCTGTCTCTAGTGAGAGAGCTCTCTTTCTGCATGGTATCCCCATGTAGTGGTGGAGAAATGACTCACTCTTCCAGAGTCTTTCACAGGCTATCTTAGGCCTATTGGAAACCTCTGAATCTCTGCCAGGCCAAACTCAGTTCTAAGGGAAACTGGGGATTGTCCTTGCTGTCTCCCACCATGTTACAGCTCTCCCCAAGTTCTGCGCTATCCACATTCCCAAATTGCTACACTTATCTGTAGACAGGTTTCACTGCCAAGCCAACATCACCAAACTTGATTCCGTTATAAACAGAATAGCCTCCCTAATGTTCAGCAATGTCCTTAGTGGCCCCCATGTTAAGAGGAGACGTGTCGAGTATACCCCTCATACCAGGACCAAGTTCCATTCTTCAACTTTCTTCTTTGTTGCTTCTCTCTTTTTCCTTAGCTAAGTTGTCTTTTTATTTCTTGCTGTAATCAAATAAAAGGAACTAATTTTGCCTCATCCACTTGGTTTGAATCATAGGCTTTCAACACCAGTGACACCAGTGTGGGGTATTAGTAACATTTGGCGTTTTGGAATTCAGTCTCTTTTATTCTCAGCTGCGTACTATCTCATGGGAATCCACACATTTTTACTTTGGTCACCAGATGAGACAAACAGCATGCTTATTTCTTAAAAACAACAACAACAAATAATAACAAATGATAAAACCTATAGACACCGCCTATGTTTTCAAAGCATTTACAATTTTTTAACATCTTTATTGGAGTATAGCTGCTTTACAGTGGTGTGTTAATTTCTGCTTTATAACAAAGTGAATCAGCTGTACGTATACATATATCCCCATATCCCCTCCCTCTTGTGTCTCCCTCCCACCCTCCCTATCCCACCCCTCCAGGCGGTCACAAAGCACCGAGCTGATCTCCCTGTGCTATGCGGCTGCTTCCCACTAGCTATCTATTTTACATTTGGTAGTGTATATATGTATGTCAATGCCACTCTCTCACTTCATCCCAGCTTGCCCTTCCCCCTCCCCATGTCCTCAAGTCCATTCTCTACATCTGTGTCTTTATTCCTGTCCTGCCCCTAGGTTCATTAGAACCTTTTTTTTTTTTTAGTTTCCATATACATGTGTTAGCATATGGTATTTGTTTTTCTCTTTCTGACTTACTTCACTCTGTATCACAATATATTTTAGTTTGTCTTTTACCATCATTTTTGTATCAGCAGTGCTTACCACAATAACTCGAACTTTGTAGAGGCTCCTAAGACTTTTTTAAATAATTAATTTACCAATATGTTAATTGCATTAAGACAAGTGCAGTTATTAATAAAATATCACATCAAAGATTTATCATGGGGTTGGCAATCAGAGAAGAAAAAGAAATAAAAGGAATCCAGATTGGAAAAGAAGAAGTAAAACTGTCACTGTTTGCAGGTGACATGATACTATATATAGAAAATCCTAAAGATACAACCAGAAAACTACTAGAGCTCATCAATGAATTTGGTAAAGTTGCAGGATACAAAATTAATACACAGTAATCTCTTGCATTTCTATACACTAACAACCAAAGATCAGAAAGAGAAATCAAGGAAACAATCCCACTTACCATCGCATCAAAAAGAATAAAATACCTAGGAATAAACCTACCTAAGGAGACAAAAAACCTGTACTCTGAAAACTATAAGACGCTGATGAAGGAAATCAAAGATGACACAAACAAATGGGAAGATATACCATGTTCTTGGATTACAAGAATCAATATTGTCAAAATGACTATGCTACCCATGGTAATCTACAGATTCAATGCAATCCCTATCAAATTACCAATGGCATTTTTTGCAGATCTAGAACAAAAAATTCTTAAAGTTTGTATGGAAACACAAAAGACCCCAAATAGCCAAAGCAATCACTGATCCTGGTCAGTGAGTAGCCTCCTTCTCTGGTGGCAAAGGCACAATTATAATCAATGTGATAAGTGTTATATGGGACCTACAAAGTGCTATGGGGAGAAAGAGAGGTAAGTCCTACTTAAGAAAGCCAAAATAACATGTACACAAAGAGTGGATTTAAAGATGAGTAAGAGTTTGCAAGACAGTGACAGTTACAGCATGTACCAACCTAAGGAGTAGATTAAAAACCTAAGCTGCCTAAGGACCAGTGGGGTCTGGTGTGACTGGAGCATGTTTTATGTCAATTGTGGTAGGAGATAAGGGTAATGCTAAAACTACTAAGCTTTTAGAAGACACTGAAAAACATCTTCATAAATTTGAGTTTTGGGAAGACATTCTTAGTATGAATAAACTATTAGCCATAATTTTTTAATGAAAATTGGATTGCAGTAAAATTAAGACTTCTACTTATCAAAATACACTGTTAAAAAGTGAAATGGCAAGCAATAAGCTGGAAGAAGAATTTTTTAGTCAATACATATGACAAGGGACAAGTATCCAGAATATATAAATAATCCATAAAAAGGAATAATAAAAGAAAAGTGGTATCTAGAACATGTAAAGAATTCCTACAAAACAATAATAAATAAATAAAACCCTATATTAAATGGGCAAAAGATACTTCACAAAAGAAGATACATGAATGG
Organism: Stenella coeruleoalba; assembly: GCF_951394435.1. NCBI lineage: Eukaryota > Metazoa > Chordata > Mammalia > Artiodactyla > Delphinidae > Stenella > Stenella coeruleoalba. The sequence goes on along the minus strand of NC_137162.1, from coordinate 75,211,267 downwards.
CCAGTAAGTATATTAAATTATGTCCAATATTATTATTGGACATAATTATGTCCAATTGGACATATTATTTTGGGCATATTATGTTGGACATATTATGTTGGACATATTATGTCCAATATTATTATCAGGGAAATAAAAATTAAAACTAAATGAGATGCCATTTGCTTCCCACTCAAATGGCTAAAATTTTAAAACGAGGTCAGTGCCAAATATTGGCAAGATTTGGAACAATGGGAACACATTTACCATCTTGGACACCTTTTTGTTTTATGTGTTTTTCTTTTGTTTTGTTTTCTTAATTACACATACCTTTACCAGATATGCCTGCAATTTCACTCCTAGTATCTGCACAAGAGAAATGAAAACACATGTCCATGAAAACAATTCCACTAGAATGTTCACATCAGTTTTGTTCATAATAGCACAAACGTGGAAACAACTCCATTCCCACCAACAGACACATGGATTAACAAATTATGGTGTAATCATTCAAGGGAAGATCACTCAGCATTTTTTAAAAAATGAAGTAAATTAGCCCTCTTCAAAATACTTACTAATAACAAAGTGAAAACTAATAATTTTGCCGAAGAAAACACTAACAGACAGCAACTTAACCAGGTATCCAATGTAAGCATCACAAGTCATGGGGCAGAGTGACAGCGTGAGCCTCCCCGTAGGATGTACTGGGAAGGATACATCATCATCCCCATGACATTCCTGCCAAAAACCGCATAGCCTGAATTTAATAATGAGGAAATATCAGACAACCCAAACTCGAGGACATTATACAATGCCTTTACTCTTCAAAAATGTCAAGGCTATGAAAGACAAAGTCAGACTGAGAAACTGTTCCTAATTAAATGATCCTGAAGAGACCTGAAAAGTAAATGTAACACTTGATCCTAGATTGGATCCTGAACCAAAAATCATGTTTTTTCTATGAAGGAAAATATTGGGGAATTTGGTGACATTTTAATAAGGTATCTAGATTAGGTGCTGGTATTATATTAATGTTGATTTTCTGACTTTGATAAGCGCACTGATATTCTGCTGTTTTGAGGCGTTATACATGGAAGAATTTAGGGGTAAAGGGGCATAATGTCTGCAACTTAACCTCAAAAAGCTCAGAAAGAGAAAGAGAAAGCAAATATGGTAAAATACTGACAATTGGTAACTTGGGTGAGTGGTTACACAGAAATTCTTTAGACTGTCCTTAAAACTTTTATGTACATTTGAAATAAAGTCTTTTTAAAAAAATCTGATACACACAGTAACAGGGATGAAATTCATAACTAGCATGCTGAGTGAAAGTAGCCAAACAACCCTTAACATATAACATACTTAGATAAAGCTCAGAACAAGCAAAACCAACCTACGATGATAGAAATCAGAGAATGTCTTTTTTTGCCTATGACCAGTAGGGATTGATTGGAAAGGGGCACTGGGAAGCTAAGAAAAAACCAAAAACAGGAACTGAGGACGTTGCAGATTATATTTTGCAATGAAGCAGGAAGTATTAAATCAAGCTCCTATCTGGCCCTACCTTAACGGATCAACTGTTTTATAATAGTTGATTAGGTGGGACAGCTTTCTTCCAGAGACATCATATCAGTTAAATGACACGGAGGAATTGTTATGTTGTTTCTTTTGGACTCTTATGGAAGCTGTTTCCGACTCTTTTGAGTGAATACTTTTAAAAAGAGCTTTAGTAAGTGTAAAGACTACTAGTGATAAATATTATTGATAGTTCACAATTACTGACTACTTAGAACATCCCCAGCACCATGCAAAGTATGTACCATCTCCTAAATATGGGTATTCCCATTTTACACATAAAGAAATGAAGAGTCAGAGAGTTTAAGCATCTATAGAAATTTACAAAGAGGCAGAGCTAGGTCTGGAATCTAGATGCAAACCTGGATCCGTGTTAACCCAGAGGCCCCTATTCAACATATATTAGTATATCCATTATTCATTGTATAGTACCTGTTGGTACTGCCTCCCTTATGTGACAGAGTCTTTATAAACAAGAAACACACATCTAGTTACTTATCTTTGTAGAAAATTAATAACATTCGATCTCTCACATGGACTGTGGTGGTATGACAACATGTTGAGTCATACCATATGTCATTTCAAAGTAGTGTAAAAAAGCTAGGTATTTGTTTGTTTCTTTGTTTAGGAATTTAAATAAAGTATGGGGTATGTTGAGGTTCATTTTTGGTTTTATAATCTCTGACAAAATTCAACAGTATCATGTTAAATGATGCCAGGATACCACTTTTCCTACTAGAGAATCTGAGGATCTAAGATCATTTTTAGAGTATAGAAACACAAATGATTTTTGTATACTGATTTTGTATCCAGCAAATTTACTGAATTTGTGTAATAGTTCTAATAGTTTTTTGGTATAATCTTCAGGGTTTATTATATATAATATCATGTCATCTGCAAATAGAAACAGTTTTGCTTCTTTCTTTCCAATTTAGATGTTTAGATGGCTTTTTTTTCTTGACTAATCACTCTGGCTTGACTTCCAGTACTTTTTTTTTTTTTTTTGCGGTACGCAGGCCTCTCACTGTTGTGGCCTCTTCCGTTGCGGAGCGCAGGCTCCGGACGCGCAGGCTCAGCGGCCGTGGCTCACGGGCCCAGCTGCTCCGCGGCATGTGGGATCTCCCCGGACCGGGGCACGAACCCGTGTCCCCTGCATCGGCAGGCAGACTCTCAACCACTGTGCCACCAGGGAAGCCCTCCAGTACTATCTTGATAAAAGTGGCGAGAGTATCCTTTTCTCTTTTCTCATTTTAGAGGAAAAACTTCCAGTTTCTCACCACTGAGTATGATGTTAACTATGGGCTTGTCATGAATGGCCTTTATTCTATTGAAGTTTATTCCCTCTATTCCCACTATGTTGAGAGTTTTTATTGTGAAATGATATTGAAGTTTGTCAAATTATTTTTTGCATCCATTGAGATGATCATCTGATTTTTATCCTTCATTTTGTTAATGCAGTGTATTACATTGATTTTTTGTGTGTGTGCATGTTCAACCATCCTTGCATCTCTGGAATAAATTCCCCTATATCATGGTGTATGAGCCTTTTAATGTATTTGAATTCTGTTTGCTAATATGTAATTGATAATTTTTGTATCCATGTTCATCAGGGATATTTGCCTGTAATTTTATTTTCTTATAGAGTCCTTGGCTGGCTTTGATATCATGGTAAAGCTGGCCTCATAATATGAGTTTGGAAATGTTCCCTACTCTTCTATTTTTTGGAAGAATTTGAGGGTTGATGTTAATTCTTCTTTAACTGTTTGGTAGAATCCACCAGCGAAGTCATCTGGTTCTAGGCTTTTTTTGTTGTTCAGAGGTTTTTGATTACTGATTCAATCTCCTTACTAGTAAATGGTCTATTCAGATTTTCTGTTTCTTCATAATTCAGTCTTGGTAGGTTGTATGTTTCTAGGAATTTATTCATGTCTTTCAGTTTGTCCAATTAGTTGGCCTATAATTGTTTATAACAGTCTCTTATGATGCTTTCTATTTCTGTAGTATCAGTTGTAATGTTTTATCTATTTTGTTTATCTTGTCAAAAAACAAGCTCTTAGTTTAATGTTTCTTTTTTATTGTCTTTTTTGCGTCTCATTCATTTATTTCTGCTCTGATCTTTGTTATTTCCTTCCTTCCTTCTACTAATTTGGGGCTTCATTTTTCTTCTTTTTCTAGTTTCTTGAAGCGCAAGTTAGGTGGTTTATTTGAGCTCTTTTTTTTTCTTAATTTAGGCATTTATTGTTATAAACTTCCTTCTTAGAACTGTTTTTGCTGCGCACTATAAGTATTGATATGTCGTATTTCTGATTTCATTTGTCTCAATATATTTTTATTTATTTTTGACCCAGTTTTTTCAGTAGCATGTTGTTTATCTCCATATATTTGTGAATTTTTCAGTTTTCTACTTGTAATTGATTTCTAGTTTCATACCACTGGAATCAGAAAAATGTGTGATATGATTTCAGTCTTCTTAAACTTATTGTGACTTGTTTTGTGGCCTAACATATGAAAATGCTATATTTTTTATCAGTTAGTTAGTTATTCATACATTTTACTCAATATGAAAGAAGCTACATTAGAGACTGGTATTATGAACTTTTTAGTCCTTCCCATATGTTTTGTTTTAACAAGTCATGCTATAGCATTTGGACTGATACAGCTCACAGTATTTGGCCATTAGATTAGTGGATGGAATACTACAGTCCCACAGTTTGATAAGATACAAAGTCTTTTTAAATAAAATACTTTTTGGCATGATATTAATGTGTTCCCTCTTGGTACTTGACATTAAGAGTACTCAAAGTAATGATGAGGCCACCCTGATCAAGCAAGGTTATTTGTACCATGCCTCAGATATTATCAATAGGTTTCTGTAATTAAAATCAGTACAGTCACTAAAAAATAAATGTAATCATCACATCTAATTTACACCACTTAAGGAAGTGAGAGAGATCAAACTTTGTTAACTAGTTCTTTTCTACTGGATTCTTTCACAAGATGTAGATAAAATTAGTTTCATTAGAATAAGGTCAAAACTTTGTTTCCTATTAAAAGAGAAAAAAGTGCATGAGGAGATTTTCTATTTTCACTGTCTCTTCCTTTCACCTTATTTGTCCTCCTGTGAAGATATGATAATTGGACCATGGGGGAAAAGCCAAGAGAAATCTACAGAAGCTGACCCAATACTCTGATATTACTGAGTTGCTAAAATAATTTTGGAACTACCTACCTCTACACTTCTTGTAATGGGAGGCATTTAAATGTCTTAAGTCACTGCTAGCTATTTTGTTGTTTGTATCCCCCAATATTTCTACCTAATACAACATCTTTATTAACCTCCTTAATTCTACTCCCCATATGCCAAGTTCTGCAGGAATTCTAACCTTTCTGGAATAACAATTCATTCACACCTCATGACCTTGTTATTTATGTATAAGTGAGTTTGACTTTTACTCTACTCCCAACAGACCAACCAATAAAGATATAAATTTGATATGTGCCCACTTTTATCTTTATTTCTACTTTAATGGCTGTGTTTTTATAACTGAAATATCCTTTTATCTCTCCCTTTAGTCTTGAAATAAATTCCCCCCTTTACGTGGCTAAAGCTAACCTGTGTACAGTAAGTCTCCTACATACGAACGAGTTCCATTCCAAGAGCGTGTTCGTAAGTCCAATTTGTTTGTGAGTCCAACAAAGATAGCCTAGGTACCCAACTAACACAATCGGCTATAGAGTACTGTACTGTAATAGGTTTATAATACTTTTCACATAAATAATACATAAAAAACAAACACAAAAGATAAAAAAAACATTTTTAATCTTACAGTAAGTACAGTACCTTGAAAAGTACAGTAGTGCAGTACAACAGCTGGCATACAAGGGCTGGCATATAGGGGTTGGCATCGAGTGAACAGGCAAGAAGAGTTACTGACTGGAGGAGGGAGAGGAGGTGGGAGATGGCAGAGCTGAAGGATTGTCAGCAATAGGAGACGGAGGGCAAGCTGCAATTTCACTCACACCTGACGTTTATGGTACATGTTCTGGTTCCTTGCTGGATTGAATTCTATCTACCCTCTTGAAAAAATAATCCAGTGATGTTTGGGTAGTAGCTCTTTTTTTCTCATCATAGATGACACAGTAGCATTGGATTGCGTTCTGAACAGCTGCTGCAACCATCGTGTACTGTTCGACTTTTGGGTCCTGTGCCTCAAAAACTAACAGTGCCTCCTCAACTAAAGAAAATCCCCTTGCCATTTCCTTCGTCATGAATCTCTTTGGTTCTTCAGTTATTTCTTCTTCCTCTTGTCTCTCTTCATCCTCTCTCTGGGCCTCCAATTCCATCAGGTCTTCATTAGTAAGCTCCTCGTGTTGCACAGCAAGGAGTTCAATGAAGTCATCCTCTTGCAGATCTAGCTTGAAATAAAGATACTGTACTACTGTACTCTATACAGTACTGTACAGTAAAGTACACAAAAGCACAACCACTTGTAGAGGATGCATGCACGTGACAATGTACACCAGACACATGAACTAGCTTACGTGATTGGACATGCGAACACATGTTCGCATGTTTGAAAGTTCGCAACTTGAAGGTTCACGTGTAAGGGACTTATTGTATTTTAAGGTTCTTTGTTCCCATCCTTGAGTGCATCTATTCCCATAGCTCTTCACATCTGGCTAATGTGAACTATCTCACTCATTTAGATCCTTTTTCTCTGTCTTCAAATTTGTCTATGCTTATTTTATTATGAAATAAATAAACTGATTTCTTTCTACTCTCCTTTTTCCAAGGCTCTTGAAAATTTCCCACTAATTTATTTCCCCCTTCTTCACTTATAACCTCATTTACTCAGGTGTCTGCTCACCTTAAAGCTTCCGATTTATTTTCTATTGCCAAATATAATAGCTTCCATTTGTTGTCCTTTTCCTTAAATTCTGAATCAGTTGAACACCATCTTATCCACAGATGTATTCCTCCCTCAATTCAAATGAACCAGGATATAATGATTCCCCTTCTATCTCTCTGACCATCCCTGTGATTTTCCTTACTGACTTCTCTACCTGTTCTCTCCCTTTCTACATTTGCATTCCACATATTTAAGCTTCCTGAGTTCTTCTCTCGACAAAATTCTCTCTCCCTTGGGGACTTCTTCCATGCTCACTGCTAAGATGTCATTTTGATGGAAATGGTACTAGACCAGAAGCTGGATCAGATCCCTGAATTTAATTCACAAGCTAATTTCTCAACTTCTCTGTGTCTCAATCTTTCATTTGGCAATGACGATTAGTTATCTTTAAGATAACTATTAATTCTAAGACATTAAGTTGCCACTTAAATTTGCATCTCTGATCCTTCCTACTGACCATTTTCACTTAGAGGTTCCACTGCTTTTTCAAATCAGTAGGAATAAAATCAAGCCTTCCCTGTTCCCCCTCCTAATTTTTTTCCCTCCAGTCAGCTCCATCATTGCTTCTTCCATTCCTGAGTCTCCTCCATGACTATATTCTCCCCTTCTGTCTTAATTTTCATTAAATATAATCTTTATCATAGCACTTCACTCCTTTAAAAATATGATTAACTTGATTTTATTTAAGATGTTAAAATTACCTCTGTTTTTCTCACATTCATTACCCTTTGTAATCTGGCCCTAGCATACCTGTCAAAATATTTTCTGGTATCTCCTTTGATTCTCTGCACTTCTTTTTTTTTTTTTTAAATAATTCTTTCTTTCTTTATTTTTTTATTTTTGGCTGTGTTGGGTCTTTATTTCTGTGCGAGGGCTTTCTCCAGTTACGGCAAGTGGGGGCCACTCGTCATCACGGTGCACGGGCCTCTCACTATCGCAGCCTCTCCCGTGGCGTAGCACAGGCTCCAGACGCGCAGGCTCAGTAGTCGTGGCTCACGGGCCCAGTTGCTCCGCGGCATGTGGGATCCTCCCCGACCAGGGCTCGAACCCGCGTCCCCTGCATTGGCAGGCAGATTCTCAACCACTGTGTCACCAGGGAAGCCCTCTCTGCACTTCTAAAGCTAATTCCCTTAATGCTTGGGGAAAAGTCTCGCTTGTCCCTTTTGTTGGTAGCTTTGCTTATACAGTTCTCCTGTTGAAATTTTCTCTACTTTCTCCAAATAATGCTTTTCTCTAAATAATGCTTATTTTCAAAACCCTTTTCTCCATGAAATCTTCTCAGAAGGATCCCTGTCTTCAATCATTTCACTCTTCTGAAATCTTATTCAACTAACATCAGCCTATCACAGATAATTGTTATTGTTCAGAGGTTAGAGTTCACACCTTAGGATGCATCTGTGTAATATCTTGTATGGTTTGCTAATTGTTTTCATGTAGGTGATGAACACAACCCAGTTTCCCTAAAGGCCTTCTGGGAGAAATTTCATGCCTTTTTTTCCTATCATTTGTAGGTCACTTGTTGAATGGGTCACATATTATTGGCACCAACCCTTTCAAAAATGAAGTAAAATGTTATTATTATTCAAAATTTATGGTTGAAAACAATGTGGTTCTGAAGAAGTCAGTCATTAACCCAGATTTACACAATGATTAAGTTGAAAGCCAAGACTTAACTCTAAATCGGCCTTATTCCAAAGCTTGTTATTGAGCATAGTTCAAAAAACAAAAAGGTAAAAAGCCTCAGAAAATACACCCTTAACCCTAGTGGCACAATCCAATTAGTAGTAGGAAGCTCCCCAATATTGTAAGATTTTTCAGCATTTTCAAGATTTCATAAATCAAGTCCTTGTCTACCTGTGACTTATTGGTCAATGTAGTGGTGCTCTAGTCTTGTCACACATAGTGGGCAAATGTATCCATTTACACTATACCACTTTTTCTATATGGTGAATAAAGAAGTGGAAGTAAAAATCACGGCCATAAAAATTCTTAATTGCACAAATATGATATACTTTAATTTAGAAAATATCTCACTGGATAAAATTGGAGTTAAAATATTTGGAATTAATTTTAGTTATGTGATTAAAAATGGGTGTGTGCCCGTGTGCATAATAAACACACATGTAAATAAAGAGCTGAGGGAGTTTTTGGTGTTGTTGAGGGATTCTTCTTTATCTTCTCTCCACATTCCTTTCTTATTCATACTGAACTTGGTTTAAAAGTAGCACAGATTATTTTTATATTAGGATCCATTAGCCTACATTCCAAATATGTCACTCATGGATATATATCTGCTTTTGAAAAAAAAATTAACTGTGACAATAAAAATAGAGCTTTCTTTTGTAATTACTAGTAGTGAGAACAGGTAAATATAAAAACTCAAAGAAAGTATAGGGTTGTTTAGGACATACGGACCACGGGACAAGCAATGAGCAGAGCTTATCACAGCAAAGCACACAACACCTGGGAGATGGGCAATGCTGGCCAGCCTTGTCCATTCACTTTCTTGAAAAATCACATCTTTAATTTTAATTACAGAGTACGATTTAGATAACTAATTGGACTGTGTTGGAGCAAATGGAGCTTAAGTGAATATCACATCAATGACCTTAGAAATTTAACTTTCCTAAGAAACAAGTTACAATATAAAAGTGTGTTTATTCACTTCAGTAAATATTTGTTGAATACCTACTCTGTGCCCCATGGTACATTAAGTGCTGTTGATGGGGGAAATTAGCAAGACTGGATCTTGACATTTCAAGAATTTCAGTCTGAATGAAAAAATAAACTATAAATTATAATGTGACATATACTATGGGAAAAAATTTTTAAAGAAACTTGTAAAAAGAGATAAAACTAAAGATGAGAAACTTCTAAATGCAGTCGGGATTTGAACTCAGCACGCATTTATGAGTAAAAATGCTGAAGAGAGCTTACTAACATGTTTGTAGTCAAAATGTATATCTTGCAGAATAGTTTATGATACAGTCACTATTACCAGTGTGCCAAGTTCTGTGTTTTTTGCTCAATAGGTCATAAAAATGTGTTGAAGTTATTAACCCTCCTTTGGTGATATATAGGGAGTTACAAAATGCCTTAACCTCCCAGGCTCACATTGCACATGTAGTACAGAATAGGAAAATAAGCACATTTGATAGCATCTTATGTTTGTAGAGCACTTTATGGCTTTCAAAACAGTTTAACATAATTCACAAAAATATGACGTATGAGTAATTAGCAAGAGAATGGCAAAGAAGTTTCAAGACTCATTAATTATGATGTAATATAGGAATTGAATCTATTATCACAAGATAAAACTGAAATATCAAGTTTGTCAGTAATAAGCTCTGAGACCCTGAGCTTATCACTCCACCTTTCTGAGATTTAATATTATTGTCATTGAAATAATTTAATACTTATGTTGCAGGGTTATCAGAAGAATTGAGAGAAAGATCTTAGATATAGCTCTTTCTACATATCTTGGCAAAGTTAAAAATACTATTGCTTTTCACATCCCAAAACGTGATACCATTTTTTAAAGCAAATTAATTGGTTTGCAAGATATAGAGATCACAAGTTTTCTTCATTTAGTAAAGTGTCACTCTAGGTAATTATTTTTGTCAAATACTTGAAATACAGCTTGTTTAAAACTGAAAATGTGAGATTAGCATCTAGTGGAGTGGACTGTCTTTACTTCTTTACTTACTACAAAGGAAGAAAGTAAAACATTTTTGAATAATTTCTCCAGTACTTTATAAACATAAGTACTTTCAGCATCCAAGTTGAAAAAGGAAATTATGCGTGCATCTCACCTAAAAAGCTTATGTAAAATGTGGAGATATGGATGTGAAAAAAAGAACAAACTGGACTGGGAACTAAGGTTTATTCTGAAGACTATATTTAAGACATAATAATTTAGGTCCCAATATCAATTAGTTCCTAAACTAAGAAGTTAAAAAAACCAAACACCTACTCAATTCTACTCTACAATTTAGAAATAGATTTTATGATGCACATTCCTGGCATGCAACAACCTGAAACTCACGTACTTTTGATATTGGCTCAGACCTCTTTGCATTCAAGATGCATACACTTCTGCATAGTATTAATAACTCTCACATTCTCTTCTGAGGGGGCAGGAGGCATAACAGTGCTTACGTACATCTTACAGGGTTGGCAAGATATTGGTGTGATGTTATCCAAAGCCATAGAGATTGTTGCCAAGACTATATTTGATATAGGAACTGCAGTTAAAATGCAGTCGTTATGGCTCTAAGAATTCTCTGTAACTGTAATCATCTTAAAATAAAAATGATGTAATTAAAAATTTTCCTGAATAAATACATCCATAAAATAATTTTCTTAGCTGGCAAATCAAATTATACTTGAGCTAAAGCAGTTCATATTATAAGTGATAGTAAAACTGAAAAATTTTAATCAAAATATCAAAATTAGAAATTTAATATTTCATTCCCATCCCAAATATTAATTGAAAGTCTTTTATATCCAATCTCCCAGCTTCAAATAGTAAAAATACAGAAACTTATATAAACTTTGTAAATTTTAGGGTCAGGTTTGGAGATTAATGCATTCATATAAAGAAAGATAAAACTAATGATACAAGACAGTAATAATATGAATGATAGCTTTAATTTTCAGTGTGCCTACTCTGTAGGTAGTCCCAGATGTTTATAAAGTGTTGTATTGTTCAAGCCTACCATTTACCTTTTTGTGTGTGTGTGGTACGTGGGCCTCTCACTGTTGTGACCTCTCCCGTTGCGGAGCACAGGCTCCGGACGCGCAGGCTCAGCGGCCATGGCTCACGGGCCCAGCCGCTCCGCAGCATGTGGGATCCTCCCGGACCGGGGCGCAAACCCGTGTCCCCTTCATCGGCAGGCGGATTCTCAACCACTGCGCCACCCGGGAAGCCCTACCATTTACCTTTTAAAATAAGCCTTTATATTCCAATAATCCAGACGAAGAAACAAGCTCAAAATGGCTATTGCAGTTTACCGAAGCTACATAGTTAGACTTCTATAGACAGAGCCCAAATTGGAGATCAGTTCTTTTGGATGCAGTCCCGCTTTTTTTCTTTAGTGCATGAGACATATTTACAGTAAATGCTATCAGATATTAAAAGAATGAGAGAGATAGGTTGATTACCTAAGCCTGAATTGAGCCCTTACAAATAGATAGGAGACAGATACAGGCCAAGCTTGAACAAAAATATGAAGCTCTCCCCTGAATCCCCGTGAGTGAACTGAAGTTCCGTAGCGTACCTCAGCACACAACTGTGGAACCTTAGAACTGGTAATCAAAGATCGAGCAAAAAGCTGCAATGGTAACCATTGAAATAGACCAAATTCAAGTTATCGGCACAGGGATATAATAGACGGTAGTAATGAAATAAAGGGTCAGCTGACCGGAGGGGAACATCAGGAAGGAAATGCTTTGCAGGTCTGGGTGGTTGAATCAACAACAAAAGAAAAAGAAAGAAAAACGTGTCAAAAGCTTTAGCTTTCTAACACTTTCCTTGCATTTATTGTTTTGCTTTTGTTCAAACTGGAGAGCTACTTATATGGCTCTGCAAAATTCACTTCACCCCATTGGCCTTAAGAATATTCATCTAAATAATGAAGGATTTTTCACTAAAAGATCTCTAAGGATCTAAGGTTTCTTCTAGATGTGCACTTTAATGATGTTTTGCTTAGAGGGCATTTAATAAATATATCTTGAATAAATGGGTCCCTACCTCCCACATAGGAATTTATTATAACTCAGTAACTGTAGAACAATGAACCAAGTATAGGGAGATTTTAGATAATGAGTTTTTGAGAGCACTGGAATTGTTTTCCCTTTTGATGAGCAAAATTAGAAAGGTAAATTATAGTATATGGTAAATTTCATAGGGGCAAATGAACAACAAAAATAGCGCTCATTTCAGGGTAAGCATTTGGTTTTTTTTTTTGGAGATTCAGTGTATTTTCTGAGCAAACCTGCTCCTATCTCCTATCAGTAGTTAATACCACTGAAAAAAAAACATGGTATGATTGACAGCATAGAATAAAAGCAGATGAATGATTCATCAAAGCACCAACATTCACAGTCTGTAGTACAACAATTCACAAATAAAGTAGAAGAGTCAAAGTCTTCTTCCCAGAGTGTAAACCCATTTCTCTAGCTAATTAAAACTCAAATATTAGCTGAAATAAAAAGAAAAAAATCACAATAATTCCATGAATTTTACCATCTGAGAACAAAGCTGATATCTTGAGGATTGGGGGATACTTTTCTCTTAAGAGAACACTGTAGCTGTTTCTAAAATTGTCTCAAGGAGAGATGTTGATGCTCCTTGAGCATGGATTCAAGAGATTTTTAAGGAAAATTAATGGGGAAAATAGTTAATAAAAAGAAAAAAAATAATTTTTGTTGTATAATAATCATAAAAACTTAGCAAAGATAACAATTAAAAGGGAAAATGGAATCAGGTGAGAATATTAGCATTATCCTTTTGATAATATTGAATACATTTGGGGTTCACACAATCAGTAAATGTTGGGTCAGCAGAGCATGTGTGAGCACACTTTGCAGCCAGGATCTCTCAGAGCAACCAGAGTAACTGACACATCTACCATTAGTTAAGAAGAATATTGGACAACAGAACACATTTGCACAGCCTCAAATCTATTTCCATTGCTAGAATATCAATTCAAAACCCTTATTACGATGGGTCAGACCATCCTCAACATGAAGACTGTCATGTTCCTATGGTCATCATTATTGACAATAATCTAATTTCTTGAAAGTTAGCCAGACTTATAGGATTCACCTCATATATTAGACCAAATATATATGTGCAGGTGTTAGTGAAAATATCAAGAGTAAGGTCAATGGTGATTAAATTTTAACTCTTGGTGGTTTGAATATGGGTTTCAGTAGGAACTCTGACTTGATTTTTTTCTCTCACACACTTTTATAATATATCTTTAATTATATAAGAGAATTGAATTAAAAGAGAAGTCTCTCTTCTCTGTAGTTCATATAAAGCTTGCCTTCTTTCATTACTTTATCTTCTGATCTTTGTTACAGAGCACAGTATAATATACAATGGAAACCACACTTCTTTCCCATCCAAAATGGCAAGAAGAAAAAAAAAAGCAGCACATTCTTTTTAGGGCATGGTTTATCTATAGATGTGGCTTCCTGTCTGTACTTTGTGGAACTGTTACTGAAGCCTTCGGCATTTATGTGATCACACAAGGACATGCCATTTTTCAGTTTAATACATATGCAACCGTATTTTAGACTGTATTGATACAATGGAAACCTACACAGTTCATATCACCAATTCAGTCTCTCACTTCTATGTTCCTTTCTCAAGAAACAAGAATATTAACCCAAAGTTGTTGATAAACTATAGTTTCTACTTTACTGTTTACAAAAGTTCATCTTAAATCATTAGACAAAAATAGAAAAAATAGCAATGTAATGAGTTATATAGTATATACCACATTCTGGGCACTGGTCTATATGGGGTAGTGGTGAGATTTGGTAATCACAGTTCACTTAATAAAGAAACTGAGAGGCTAAGTAATTCACTAAATGTCACACAACTACAGGGGTAAGTCAGGATGTAAACCCAGGCACTCATGCTCAAATTCTAGAACAGCCACTGCTTAGGCTGCAATGAGCAACTTCAGCAAGTATCAGCATTTCAAAGGCTGACTCCTTTTCACCTTCACAGAAGGATAACTCTGAAGCAGGCCTTCTAAGAATGAAGCAAACATTAAGAAAATAAATGAATATGTTGACTTTTATTTACTTTTGAGGGAAAAGAAGTGATCAGGAGAGTTTTGTAACATTATGACTTTTAAAATACATTTTACTTCTCTTTATAAATACCTCACAATCAGAAAATTCATTTAAAAATAATCCCAAGATGTATGGTTGTAAGAATTTTCATAAGAACCTAATTACTGTGGGTTTACTTCTCTGTAGTTTCTGATATAATCAATAGAATGACTCCTTTATAAAGATGAAAACGAATACAAGTCAAACTAATTCAAATCTGTTTGCATTTTTAGCAGAATACTTGATGTGCTTTTAATTTAGTCTTCACCTCAGATTAAATATCAAGAATTTGTATTGATCATCATTAATTCAGTGTGTCAAGTTAGAATTCTACAAAAGTTTTCATGCCTTTTCTAGTTTCAAATCTAAAGAGGAGGAAAAAGTATGCAATTGGCCAATGTAAGCTTCATTTCTAGTATCATTTCCAACTGTTTCTATTGGAATTAGGCAAAGAAACAAGTTGACAAAGTAAAAATAGCTACAAAAAATGATTCTGGAGAAATTAAATTTTTCAGGTCAGGCTTACAAAGAAGAAAAAAGCAGCATTAACAGGTAAGAAATTCAATGAAAATGGAAGTCACGCGCTTAGCAATAGACATGATGACAGAAGAAGACCTTGCTGTGTAACCACTGCAAGCCTTGGGATCTCTACTGTTTAAGTTTTTTAAGCTTGCTTTGGTCAGAGAAAAAAAGAAACAAAAACATTCATAAGTTCAAGCCCAGAGGACTCAGAAACAAACACAGTCTCATTCATGTAACTCTGATTGAACAAAATAAAATATATTTCATGTCAAAAGCATTTGCATTACTTTTGATTCATGATAAATACCATCAAACTAGTTCTCCCTGAATGACTTCATGCTCAAGGCATTAAAAATTCAGGACATACAAGTAAACTTCTCTAAATACTTTTTCCCAAACCTGTCACAATAATTCATAGGAAATTAAATAAACTTCCTATTCAATATTTTTTAAAAATTATTTGATTTTCTATTCCTTATGCAGCACCAGCTAAACCATGTTCTGTTATCCTGCATGCAGACATACATCAGAAAAAAAGCTAAATGTTTTTATTAATATAATTATCTTCTTATCCTATAATTTAATACATACTGTGTTTTGCTTTTTGGAAAAAAAAAGCTTTGTTAGTACTTAATAAACTAAGGAAAATACTAAAGATCTGGGCATACAATGCTGCATTTAGTATGTTTATAATGATCATGGAATATTTTCATGGGAACCAGCCAAAGCATAATCTTTCCCCATATCTTAAACCCAGCATAAGATAATGTCAGGAAGAAATGCTAACTGGAATAACCAAAAGGAAGAACCAGTGCTTACAAAGGAGCATAGCTTCACTTCATGCCTGAAAAAATATATAGGCAGGTCTACTTGCAAGAATATTACTTAGGTTTGTCATCTGATTTTACTAAAGTCAAAGATGTGACACATCACTTCCAGTGGAATGAAACATTCTTCCGGTTTAATTAAATATCCTGTCCGTTGAATATATATCCATACTATACCATTATTTAATATATAAAGCCCTGGCTTTCACTATTGTACATAAATAACCATAAAGAAGATTGCATCAGTAATTAAATGTGCTATATAGTGACTCACTGTGGCTATATAAATAACTCTGCATTATGCACATAGTATATGTACATTTGCCACCTTAATAGCAACAAATGATGCAAAATAGATGTGGGAAATCAAAAACCAAATGATTCACCTTTTCTTGATACAATATTGAGTGTCAATAATTCACACAGATGATACATTAAAAACTTTGTGATTTTTTTCCCAAAGGAATATTAGGAGAGTCTAATGTTCGTACACAAAATGCAGATGACAACCACCATTCCAATTACAAGCTCTGAACACAGAGAAGAGTGGTTTTCTTATTACCTGAAAGCCATTGGTCATTTGCACATTTCCACAGGGATGCCAGGAACAGAGAACTGTCTGGATACTGATGATCTTTTTATTTCTACTTTGTGACCTAGCCTCACTAAAGTTAATACATCCTATTTCTTACTACATTTGAAGAAGAACAAAAAAAAAAAAGAGGAGAGGGAGAGAGATCATTGGAAGAGTAAAAGAAAGAACCAGGAACATGAAATAACATGAAATTAAGCTAAGGAAATTATGTTTCCAGAAGAATGGTGTTGTCTAGTCTGGAAGACAAATTGCCCCCAACTTAATTGCTTAGAGTAACAGCCATGTATTTCTTCACGATTCTGTGGGTTGGCACTTGTTGCGGCACTCAGTTGGGAAGGACTGTTACTGCTCACTCATGTATGTAGTCCTCAGTCAGGACGGTTAAGACGACTGGGCCTCTGTCTTCTTTGTGCTCTCTCATCCTCCAGGAGGCTAGCCTGGGCTGTTTGTTCTGTTGTGTTTTGTTTTTTAATGTTGAAAGAGCAGAGAGTAATCTCCCTTCAGCAGGTCTTTTTCCAGTATCTGATGGCTCCCTTGACCAAGCACTGAGGGAATGTAAGAAGAAAATCACACACACCTGAGGGTGGAGGGAGGCATGAGTCATTTCATGAAATTATTACAACCATCTACCCCAGATGACAGAGTCCACCTTATCACAGGCCGAAAGAAACGGTTAACAAAGATGAAGGTTGAAAAGGGGGTTGTTGGATTTGATACTTAGACACAAGTTTTAGGAGTAACGGGAGAGTGTGGCAAACCGAGATTGAAAAATTAAAGAGAGAGAGGTTGGGAGGGGAATATGCTCTCCTTTTGTAGTAATTTATTGGCAAAAGAAAGAAGAGAAGCAGGGCAATGCCAGAAGAGGCAGCAACAGTAAGGAGAATTTGTCAGCTTCTTTTTGTTCGTTTATTTTAGGCAGAATTGATTTCAGCAGTTTTTTTCCCCCCTTGAGGAGAGTAAGTAGAAAGGAAAGTTTTAAATTTTTGCAAGACAAAGGCACAGCTACTCCCTAGGCAAAGATTGATAGATGAAAAAGAGAAGGCCAGCTCTGGTCTTCTTGAGCCCTGAACTGAGGTGTAATGAACCAGAAAGTTTACACTTACGTGTTAATGATTAAACATGGTAATAATGTAAAAAGGTGTTTATTTGCACAGCAATATAACTGGCACTCAGATAAACTTCCTTGGAAATCTCCCTTGCCTTACATCATCTTTTGTAGCTGCGGAGCTCTCAGAAGCTCTGGGAGATTTGCCTGATTTGCCACCTGCCGTAATTGGATTATCAAGAGCAATGAGAGCAGTTTTCCCAAATGATTTTCAATTTATTGTCTTTGTGATTGAGAGGAAAGAGAACATTTCCCATAACCCTGGAATTTAATCCTTGGGAACTTAAACAAAAGTATCTTTGACTCAAAAAAAAAAAAAAAAGGCATGTAGGTAGTATTTATGGAATTGTAGTTGAATGGTCTAAAACGTCAAGTGCCGCATTATAAATAAATGCCTGGAGTTTCCCACTATCATATTTGTTTGCCTCACCAAACACTATTGACACTATTGCTAATAAACTACATGGCAATCACTTGGCAGTGAGCAGGAGAAAACAAATAAAATCTAGTTCTTCTGTTGATTAGAACGTTAAAAACAGGCTGTTGGCAGATTACTCTCCTAACACAGTATTTATATAGACTGTTTCCCACATTTCCTTGTAGTTGTTGATATGAATAGCTTTAAGGGAAAAAGATCTAACTCTGAGCAAAAGGATTTTGTAAAGCCAGTAAAATAATGTAGTCACTTATTTTGTTTTGAAATGGGAGTGGGTAAGAATAAAGAAAGTCACCTTTTCACTATTAATTCAGGAAATCTCTCCACTACCACTCTTGTTTGTTTCCAAAACTGGAAAAGCAGAAGGAAAGACCTAGTGTACTGTTGCAGAAATGGAAAAATCTCATAAAAATAAAAAAGCAGGAAGTAGCAAGGTAGAGCTATAAAAACCCAACCCACCTGGGGGAGAGAAAGCATTTTCTCACAGATATTTAAGACAATCTGAGAACTTCCCTTTGCATATAAAAAAAAATGTAAAGTGTGAGATTAGGCAGCAATGTTTTTCAGACTCCTGTACACACAAGAATTATCTGTGGGTCATGTTTTTTAAAAATAATGACTCCTCGTCCCTTCATTCCCCTTCCCAAAGGCTCTAGATATTTTTTGAAGCATCTTGAGTAATTACAATGAAAGTGTTTGTAAGGCAAAACTTTGAGAAATATGGATTAAAAGTGAGAGTGTCTTCTACATGTGTGTAAGCTTCTATTCTATTCTCTCCAAGCCTGCAGCCTATACATTTCCAGGTCCTGATGACTTCACTTGGATCATCTACCTCACC
Source organism: Stenella coeruleoalba (assembly GCF_951394435.1). Taxonomy (NCBI): domain Eukaryota; kingdom Metazoa; phylum Chordata; class Mammalia; order Artiodactyla; family Delphinidae; genus Stenella; species Stenella coeruleoalba. Next base: position 75,192,629 of record NC_137162.1, on the reverse strand, counting down.
TCTTCCCACAACTAGGTTTGCAAGGTCCCAGTTCACACTCTTGGATAATGCTAAACCAATTTAGATGGTGCAGATACATCGTGTTTTGAAATGGTTTTGGCTTTTAGTATTGTCTTTCCTTATTTTTCTACTGTGCTCATTTGCCATTTGAAGAAGAAGGGCAAACAGAGAGACAGATGTCCCATGCCACTCTTAGCCACTAGATATGTAAAAGGGAGAGAGAAGACAGAGTTGGTTTCTAACTGAAGGATGAGAAGTTGGTCATAGGCAGTGAAGGGAAAGGGCACGTGAGGTATAGGGAACCAGATAAGGAAAAGCACCAAAGAGTGATAGAATGTAAAGTTTCAGAGACCTAATGTAACGATATGTAAGACACCATGCTGGAGAGCTACAGGTGCTTTCAGTGCTAGATAGAAGAATGACACTGTCAAGAGACGCATTAAATGAATCAGTATCTAATTACGTTTAGAAGAGATGTTTACTAAATAATAATATCAAAGAACATAAGCACTTTTTGTAAACACGTGAGTATAAAAGTTTATCTTTTATTCCTTCTTTTTATATCTAGGTCTTCAAGCACAAAAATATTCTCTTAATTCACTAAACGTTAATCTCTTTAAATAGTATGTGCAGGAATTCAAAACATCTGACCAAAGCCACATATGAAATTCCTTCACGGCAGACTGCCATCAAGAAGGGTGTGAAATCATAGTGTATGTTTACTGTCAGCATAGGTTTAGAACTTTTTTCATTTGAGAGCTTAATAATTGGGCAGGGTTTTGATAGTCCCCAACCTGAGAGCTAATCAAGTATACATTCCCCAAATCAGTTAGCTTCTCCATTGTCTTTGTGATAGGAAAATACAATTCAAGAATAAAGAATAGAAATGAATCTTTTGTTAATATCTGTTCCAATGAATTGGTTAAACTGGTTTAGTTCTAATTAAGAGATGTATGAGTTAAAGAGAGATTTTCCCAACTTAAAAAAAAAAAAGTTTATTGAAATGTTACAAGAACTTGGACTAATTGCCCTTTAGAGAAATTTAGAACTATCTGGTTTATCTCTAACATTTGAATAGTAAACTTCAAGCAAATATGTATATATATATATATATATACATATATATATATATATGTATATATACCTAGATGTACATGTATGTGTGTGTGTTTGTGTGTGTGTGAGTGAGTGTATGGGTTAGTATACATATACATATTTCCTAGCTCTTTCTACTGAAAAAATCTAGGAGCAGTGACACCCCAATAGCAATTAGCACACATAGAGTCCAGGATATTGGTTTCTAAATAACATTATATAAAAGGAACCAGGGACACTTGGACAAATGATTGATTCTAAAACTAGGGCGGAGAAAGTATCTGGCGTCTCTTGTGGCTCCAGAAAGTTTTTTTTAAAGGGGAATTAAAAAAAAAAGATGAAGGTATGTATAAAAGGCACAGAACCGAACCTGAAATAGCTCCAATGGCCAAAGATGGAACAAATTGAGCCATGAAATAAAAAATAATACAATCTCTAGAATAAAGTAAATATCTATGAATCTATAGTGATATAAATAAGTGATAGAGTAAATAAATGAGGGAGAAGGGACAGGTCTTCCTCACATAAAAATTACAAAAATTAAATGTGAAAGGAATAACATTTTTAAAAAAATCATTAAACCACCAGATTAATTTATTCAGACAAGATCGACAGATACTAAAATTAGTGAGCAAAAGTTTAAGGGGAAACATATTTGCATAGTCAATAGTATCTCCCCCAAGTATTTCTTATGTACTTAAAAATACAAGGTAGAAATGTATCTGTAAGTAGTTAAGAAAACACAGTAGCATTATTGGAGAGATCCGACCAGCAAACGCACTTTAACCAGATTCCATTTTAAACACGGTATCAAGTTTAACGTCAGCAATAGTAAGATCTGTTGACATCACATAACTCCTGTATGTAGCACTGACAGTGGAACACCATCACTTCTGTGATGTTCTGGGCAAAAATATATTAATATAACCTCAATTCTTTTTTGCCGCACCATGCATCATGCAGGATCTTAGTTCCCCAATCAGGGATCGAACCTGGGATCAAACCAGGGATCGCACCCCCTACAGTGGAAGCACAGAGTCTTAACCACTGGACCACCAGGGAAGTCCCTATAACCTCAAGTTAATCATGTGCAAATGCCAGACAAACCTAGATGGGAAGACATTCTGCAAAATAATTGATCTGTATTTTTCAAAAGTGTCAGGGACATAAAAGATAAGGGAGACTGAGGAATTGTCACAGATTGGAGGAAAGTAAGGAAATCTAACAACTAAATGTAATGTGCAATTCTGGGTAGGATTCTGGAACAACAAAAGCCATCAGTGGATAAGCAGGTGAAATCGAGATACAATCTATAGTTTAGTTAACTATGCTGTACAATGCTTACTTTGTTGGTTTTACTAACTTTATTACAGTCATTAAGACTTTACTGTTAGGGGAAGCTATGTAAGAGGCACACAGAAACACTCTACATTATTTTTGCAGCTTTTCTCTAAATCTAAAATTACTTAGAAATATAAAAACAATCTAATCCTGTACAGATACCCACAGGGATTTTGCAGAGGCTAATATGATTTTGCCCTAGGAATACACAACCTAGTACCGGCCGTAATTCCCAGGGAAAACCACTCCTGCAGAAGTTGGAAACCACAGTTAACAATTGCAAATCTTGCAAGAAGCTCTCATGAAGGAGAGTTCATGGGATCAACCAGAAGGAGGATTAGGGCCTAAAAATTAGAGAAAATGGACGAATATGAAAAAGACCTTAAAGAATGTATGTTTCAAATGTTTAAAGAGGTTAACAAAAATAAACAACAGAACAGGATATTCTGAAAGTTTAAGCAGACTTTACAAAATCAAAAATTAATCTCCAAATGAAAAATAAAGAAAATGTAAAACTTATACAGACAGTCCTCAACTTACTATGGTTTAATTTACAATTTTTTTGACTTTACTGTGGTGTGAAAGCAACAGCATTTAGTAGAAAGCTGTACTTCAAATTATGAATTTTTATCTTTTCCCAGGAAGGTGGTATGCAGTGAGATAGTCAAGAGGGGAAACAACCAATACACTTATAATCATTCTGTTCCCATGCAACCATCCTGTATTTCACTTTCAGTACAGTGTTCTATAAATTACATGAGATAGTGAACAGTTTATTATAAAATAGGCTTTGTATTAGATGATTTTTGCCATATATATATATATATATATATACACACACACAGATAGATATCTGTATCTATCTGTGTGTGTATATATATATATGTATATCTGTGTGTATATATATACACACACACTATATAATCCAATATTTTAAACATAGTTGAAATAATCACAGTTTTAATTAATACAGCCTTATGTTTCACTAAATGTAGTTTTATATAATTTTGTGCAAATTTCTTCTCATTGGGGGGTGTGTGTGTGTATGTTATTTTATGTCAAAAGTGCTATTTCCAATGAGTAAATGAGTATGGTAATGATGGGCAACTTAAAAGGTTACATAAGTGAAATTTGTCATTCATTTGGTTAAAAAAAAAACTCTACCTCACTTAAGACATTAAGTAATTCCTGGTAGATTAAAGATCCAATATAGGAAAATCTATTTAAAATCAGAATGGGTAAACATGAAGAAAAAATTCACAAATTTGACAGCATAAAATTAAAGCATTTGGTTTAGCAAATTAAATTAATGGAGGAAGGAGAAACATGAAACAAATGATGAACATCCAGATAGCTAGTATTCCTACTATCCCTAATATTTTTAAAGTTTCTTCTCAGGCATTGATTCACTTATTCAACAAGTATTTATTGAGAATATACTTTGTGTCAAATGCTGATAAAGATTCTGGAAATGCATCTGTGAATAAGGTAGACATCTACCATTATAAAATCTAGATTTTAGTGGAATAAACTATTTTTACTCTAAAAAAGAGTAAAGCAACAAATAAACAAAATGATTGCAGACTGAATAAGCATTGTGAAATAAGCAATAAGTGCCTGAGATGAAAATTAGAGGAAGACATAAGATTTTTACTGAGTTTGAGCTCATACTGTTTGCCACATGACAAGCCAATAAATCAAGGTAAGGTTTTGGGGCAAGGAGTAGTGACTTTATTCAGGAAGCCAGCAGACAGAGAAGAAGGTGGACTAGTGTCCCAAAGAACCATCTTACCCAAGTTAGAATTCAGACTTCTTTTATACTAAAAGGGAAGGGGATGTGCCTGGTTGTTGTAAACTTTTTGGTGCCAGAATCCTTTCTTCTTGCAGCTACCCATGTAAGTCTGGACAGGGTGTTCTTGTAAATCTCCAACAAGACAAAGGTTATTCTCTGTTCTGCAACTTTTTATCTCTATATGAATGTATAATGTTATACCTTTAAAGATCAGAGCCTTGGGAATGGGCTATCATGTATATTTCAGGCTACTGACAACATGCTTTTACAGAGGTGCAGAGCCAGCATGACTAAGCATAGGCAGCAGAGCATAAGGCTTAGAGCTAAAAGAATCGATCCAATATGGAGTCAGGTTTGTTCTTCTCTGTTACAGGATGGTCCAAGAAGGCATCGCAGAAGCAGGGACAATTTATCTGGGAACAGAAGAATAGTATGAGCCAGTCAGCTGACAAATGGAGAAAAGAATGCTCAAGCCAACTGGTACAACATGTGCAAAGTGTCTGAGGCAGTCAAACTTTATTGTCTTTGCTATTACTTTAAGAATTCAAAGAAATAGAGTTAGAAAAAAAATGGCTGAAGTATATGGAGGCAAAGGTCACATCATACATGCAGTTATCATGTAGAATATGGTTAAAATGTTCCGATTTTACTCCAAGTGCCTTGGGGAACTATTTAAAAATTTTAGGCAAGGCAGTGATTCTATGTCATTTTTCTTCATCTTTGTTCCTGTGAGGAAATTGAATTGATGGTGTGAAAGACTGGGAGCAGGGAAATCAGGTAAGAGATTGCCAGGGATGTGTGATGTAGGCAAAAGTGTTGTCAATGGAGATGGGGGTCAATGCCAAATTCAGGGTATATCTTGAAGATTTAATTTGCAAGAGTTTTGATAAATATGATGTATATTTAGGTACCTAGGTTATTGACTTCAATATAAATTTAGGTTTTAATTATAATTTTAAATTAAGCAAAAGATATTACTAGGCAAATCACATAATAGGATATATAAATATTTAATAAACCTATGACTAGATCCTCTACCTTACTAGTATTAAAATTTGATAATTAAAGATAAAAATAAACACAAACATCAAAAGATTGATAATATCCAGTGTTGGCATGGATGTAAGGAAATGAATGCTGGGCTGAAGCCTATGCACAATTTGTGTTTTCTTTCCCTCCACACAGATATAACTTGCTCCAACAAACTGACTATCCATAATATAGAGCAGAGACTCAAGCAACTGCAATAAATACATAGTTGAACAAAAAATAAACCTTTATTGTTAATTTTTTTCAAAAAACCCTGAAATTTGGGAATGATTTATTACCTATTACTGAAGCATAACCCAGCCTACCATAGCTGGTAAAAACTCTTTTTGTGCTTAAAACATGTCCATGATATATTGTACGGAAAGCAAGTTGTAGAATAACATGTATATTAGAATCCCACTTCTTAAAAAATTAGAAAAAACTATATATGTTATATGAGACAGGAAAAATATCACAAGGCAACTGGTAACTTCTGGAAAGCAGGAAATTATAAGTATTAATGTTTTCTTATACACATTGTAGTTTTTTGGGTTTTTTTTTTTTTTTTTTTTTTTGCGGTACACAGGCCTCTCACTGTTGTGGCCTCTCCCGTCATGGAACACAGGCTCTGGACGCGCAGGCTCAGCGGCCATGGCTCACAGGCCTAGCCACCCCGCGGCATGTGGGATCCTCCTGGACCGGGGCACGAACCGGTGCCCCCTGCATCGGCAGGCGGACTCTGAACCACTGCGCCACCAGGGAAGCCCTGTATTTTTATTTAAAACAAGAAGCAGTTGTTTCTAAACTTAAAAAAGAAAAAGTTATCCTGATCAACCAGACCACAAAAACTATACTATAATTCTATATTTATTGAAAAGTATTGGTTATGCATGAGAATAAAATGATCAATTAAAGTGAATAGCAAGTCCAAAACCAGACCAAATACAACTGAATAAAGAGGAGTTTATCATTTCAAGACTGTGCAGAAATAAATATCTATTCAATGAATTCAATTGATACATTGGTTACACATTTGAAAAGGATTAAGTGAAATCCATACCTCCTCTTTTTAGCAAAATTAATTCCAGATTCATTACAGTTATGAATGTAATAAAATAAATCACATAGATAAATGGTCTTTGTCTCATGGGTTGGGATGGGCCTCTAACTGTGCTGCCAAGGCCAGAAAGAGTTACGAGTAAATTGGTAGATTTGTCTACATAATCATCAGTCAACCAATTACAAAATAGGGGAAATATTTGCAAACACATGTAACAATGCCCAGTCAAAAATATATAAACCTATCCAGAAACATAGCAATTACATCCCTAGGTAAAATTCAGCAGAGATTGCAGAAGAGGTGTTTTTTTTTTTGCACTGCTAAGTCATTAGGGACAATCTGGGTGCCCATTCTTGGAAGACTGGACTCATAAAATGTGATTAATGAACAGCACAGAATATCTTGCAGAAATCAGAATTAATCAACTAGATATACACCCAGCAATACGGATTCTTCTATTTAAAAAAAACATGGTGATGAATGAGTTAATTATAAAATAGGATGAGATGTATAGCGTATAAAATTTATGTAAACTAACTTCATAAGTGCACAAAAAGGACAACATACATTCAGAAGCACATGCAAACCAAAAAAATGTACATTAGATACTTTGGAATGGATATCTGTGTGGGAGGAGCTGAGAAATAAAACAAAGGAAATGGAATATATAAAAAAAACATAAAACAAAAGCAAAGGAACAAAACAGAATTAGGCTTTGCAGAGACCAATGATAATGTGCCATACCGTCGATGAGTGTAGTTATCTCAGTGCACTCAAAGTTCAAAACATATATCATCAGTATTTTAAAAATAGGCTAAGGCATGAACAAGTAAATGAGCAGCTAAGAGATACAAATAGGTAGTATGTATATGAAAAAGACTTCACTTTTACTATCAATTAAGTACTTACAGATTAATATAAAAATTGCTATGTGTTTATTTATTGACTAGTCCATTGAGAAATGTGATACCAAGTAGGAAGTATCATTCATAACCATCGCTAATGGCACTAGACAGTGGTAGAGAAACTTTCTGGACCATTCAGACAAGGCTCAAACAATACTTGAACAAAAATGTATATTATAACAGTCTTTATAAAAGCTAACAGCTGGGAAGAAATATCCAACCCTTAAGGGTTAAATCACATAAATGCTTCATCAAACAATGGAATACTTAGAATTGATGAGTTAGAGGCATTTTTCTCTGTCTCCATATTTTTAAATCTTTCTACAATAGACATGCATTATTTTCTGCAAAACATGTAAGAAACAAATAATAAAAATAAGATGAAATAAATTTGGAGGGGTTTCAGAAATTAAACTCCTGTAGAAGAAAAGCTCTACTGTTTATATTCTGTTCTGTGACAAATAACATTAGAATTTTAATGTATTTTACTTTGCTTCTTTTCACATAGATAACCTGAAGTGGTCTTTATTAACTTGTAACTTCATACATTCCCTTCCCACAATTAAGAAATGTTTGTGATTGTTATTAAAAATCTACATGGACATTTACAATATAGTTAAGAGGGAAAACATACTTAGATTTTTCTGCAATAAAAAGGCTTTTAAAAAATATATGTGCTAAACCAGGAGAAAAAGTTTCTTGAATAGGAAATGGCATAAAAAGGTGTTTTTCCCTCATTAAATTAATTCATTATTACATTTTGATAAAATGTAAAATGAAATAATTGCAAATTTGATATATTTCATGTGATTTCTCGGTTCATGGGTAAATAGTAAAATTTATGGACAGCACTTTTTTAAAATTAAGACTTGATTTTCTAACGTGCCTTCCAGTTGGTGTGGAAGATGCCAGACTCCATGAAGACTGGATAATCCCACAGGCTTCTAGGAGGTCATAAACACTTTAATGTCGGTGGAAGGTGAGAAAACAGGAGGCTCAAAGAGGCAAGTTCAGAAACTTTCATTTATTTAACCTCATTCATTAACTATTTATTGAGTACTTCCTGTGTGTCAGTATTCTGGAAAAAAAAAAAGAAAGGATGGTTCTTTTAGAGCGGTTTGAGGTTCAGAGCACAGTTGACCGGAAGGTTCAGAGATTTCCCATTACTGCCCCATCCCACATATGCACAGCCTCCCCCATTATCAACATCTGCCTCCAGAGTGTACATTTGTTACAACTGGTGAACCTGCATTAGCACATCATAATCACCCAAAGTCCATAGTTTACATTACAGTTCATTCTTGATGCTGATCATTGTATGGGTTTGGGAAACTGTATTACGACATGTATCCATCATTATAGTACCATACAGAGTATTTTCACTGCCCTGAAAATCCTCTACGGTACACCTATTCATCCCTCCTCACCCATAACCCCTGGCAACCACGGATCTTTTTGTTGTTTCCATAGTTTTTCTTCTTCCAGAATGTCGTACAGTTGGAATTATACAGTGTGTAGGCCTTTTCAGATTAACTCCTTTACCTTAATAATATTCTTTTACGGTTCCTGCCTATCTTTTCATGGCTTGATAGCTCACTTCTTTTTAGTGTTAAATAATAGTCCATTGCCCATATATACCACTTATTTATCCATTCACCTACTGAAGGACATCTTGGTTGCTTCCAAGTTTTGGCAATTGTGAATAAAGCTGCTATAAATATCCATGTGCAGGGTTTTGTGTGGACATTCTTTTTTAACTCCTTTGGGTAAATACCGAGGAGTGCAATTATTTTTTTTTAACAGATATTTTCCAAGCTAATCAGATGTTTCAGGTATCCAATATTGAACCTTCACACTCTAATAACTTTTATTCCTTATGAAATGGAAAAATAGTTTTATTCTGATCTGAGTGCTGGAAGTTGCCTTGCTCATCTGTCTTTGCCATGAAGTTGTCACTTACAAGAAAAATTTGTCCTTCACATCATCTGACCACACAAACCTGTATTCCCCCTATGTAATTCTCCTTTCCTGTTGTCAGACTTATTTACTTTTTTAACAAGATGTTTGCACTCTTTCCATGTACATTCTCGTCCACAAAGATGCAAATGATTAAAGTACAAAAAGGTATGACCTTTTTGACCCAGAGGTATGTCTTGGTCAGCTGCGTACAGTGAGAACTCTGAGAGATGAAGGACTGGAGCAGAGTCTTATCTTGCCAAAAAAAGTTTATCACTTTTTTTTCCTCTGCAGCTACGGGGGGTGAAGAATTCACTCTTTTATTTGTGGTCTGATGACAGTTTAAAGTTTTATTGAGGATGTGGTCAGGCAGTGGTAATCTGCAACCCACATACAAAACATAGCACTGAAATCTTTATAATTAACTGTGTATGATTTAGTAGGGTCATTTAGAAAGATGATTCATCAGCAGTAGGTGTAAACTGGTTCACTAAACCTAAAGCTTAAGGGGAAAGAAGAGATAGAACAGTTTCTTGATTCCACTTTAGGCTATTAGCCAGGTGATTCAGAGTCCTTAAGAGTCCTGATTCAGGCTTCATCTCTCACCTCTGATAGGATGCTGGAGTTTCATGCCAAAAAACTTATCTTTCCACACTTCAATTATGTAAATCTCTAAAATAAGCCTCTAACAGGGGTATAGGGATTATGCTACTTGTAAGCCTGTGTTCCAAAGCACTAATATTTTTCTTCATTCTTCTTTATATTTGAGTGTGTGGATTATTTGTGTACAGGGTTTTCTTTTCCCAGTGAGATTGCACATCTTGGAAAAATTGTGTGATGGGCACTGCTTTCTTTTGGTACCTTTTCATCTTTTCTCAGACTCGTCATACCTAGTCTTTTTATGCTTCTGAGCCCTGGCAGACACTCTCAGACAATTATAACAGACACTCTCTCTGGGTAGCCCTTAGCCTCGGCAAAAAGATTTACCCTTTTCTCTTTAAAATCTGCTTTCAGCAAGCTGTCAATTTAAAAAAATCTGAAAGTATCTTCTTCTAAATGGTTAATAACAGCTCACTGGAGTTCACTGTTATTCTGTTCAGCAGAGCTTGCAGGAAAACGTATCCTTTTATGATAAACGGAAATGGATCCTTTATTTGAGGCAGTGTTCCACAACTAAGGGCAGCAGAATCTCTTGGAATGAATTTTTAGGAATGCAGGTTTCCAGGGTACCAGACATAGGGTTAAAGCAAGGGGCTTTTCGTACCCCTTAAATATTTTCTACCGTGACCTCTAAAGAGATTTTGTATCCAAGGTATGATATTATATGAGTGCTATAATTTGGCCTTATGCCAAATGCCAAGAAGTTTAGAATCAAATATTGAGCATTGTACATCTATTACAACCTCTAAGACATATATGGTCAGCTCAAGATCAAGTTCTAGAACATTCGTTGATTGTGTATTGCAACAGCTGCATCTCTTAGAGGAAATTACATTCACTTCATCAGCAAGGTGGTTCTGTTTGACCACTGGTTGTCCACATAGTCCAGTCTCCAGTGGTTTCATAATATTTTTATTGGTTTATTGCAAAGCCTTTTGTTGTAATTTTTATTCCAAAAGTAATGTTTGTTACAGCTGCACTGTCCAATACGGGAGCCACTGGCCCCGTATAGCTACTGAGCGCTTGAAATCAAGCTGGTCTGAATTGAGATGTGCTGTAAGTGTAAAACATAAATACTCACTGGGTTTTGAAGAGCTAGTGTAGAAAAATAATATATCATAATTTTTATATTAACTATATGTTGAAATTATGTTTTTAGACACATTGGATTAAATTAAACGTACTTTGACTATGAAATCATTTGTTTTACTTTTTCTAAAATTGCTACTGTAAATTTTAAATTGCACATGTGGCCCACATTATATTGTTAAGGACAGCACCAGCTAGAGATTTGCATGCCATAGTCTGAAGTTTCAGTTTGCTTTAAATACAATGAGAGGTATTTAGTAGATTCTAAGGAGGTGATATTATTTACCCTTTAAGGAGATTACATTGTTGCTGTGTAGAGAAAGGACAAGAATGGTGGCAGGGAAACCAGGCATAAGATCAATGATGGTAGTTTAGACCAGTATGGTATAAATGAAGATGGAGAGAAGAGGATAGTTTCAATATTTGCTGTGAAAGTTGGGCTATAGGAAAAAGCGATGATTTCCAGTTATTGAGTAACTGAATAAGTGGATTCTTGGGGTGCCCTTTTCTGGGGTGGGGAAAACTGGAGTAGAAATGGGCTTGAGAGCAGGGGCAACAAAGAGTTGTGCTTTTGAAATATTTTGAGTTGCCAAGTAGACTTCAAAAATGAAATTGTTAACTGAGTCCAAGCTCTATACTTCTCATCTAATGACAGGCCAATAAATCAAGAGACAAGTTGTTGAAGCAAGGAATAGCGACTTTATTTGGAAGGACAGCAGACCAAGAAGATGGTGCTCTAGTGTCCCAAAGAACCATCTATCTTCCTCAAGTTAGAATTCAGGTTTCTTTTATACTAAAACAAGGGAAGTGGGTAAAGTCCTGGTTCCAGCCAGACTCCTGAAAGGGTGTGTTAATTTCTTTCTTCCTGCAGCCCTGCACTGGTTGGCCTGTTCAAGATGTTTCCTGTGAGTTAAACAAAGGTATTTTAGCTTAACGTTCATTACCTGGGAGGCAGGGTTCCAGGAGATGGGTCACTGTGTATGATTTAAGCTTATAGGCAACATCCCTTTAGTGACTAACTTGTAGTAGAATACAAAGGTTCTTCCCTTTTACAAAATCAAGTAGAGGAGGAAGAAGGGCCAGTAAATTGCAGGACAATAATACATGGCAATGTCCCCGAGGTCAAATAAATAACTTGCTTCACATTATCTGAGAGTGGTTCACAATGTCACATTCTGTTTAGTAAGCAAGGAAGATGTGCGCAGAGAATTAGCCATTACATGTGGCAATGTGGAGATAGGTAGCAACCTTGATGATAATAGTTTCTTATAGTCATAGTGATGAATGTCCAGCCGACGTGGAAGGTAGAGTAAATGGGGGTGATAAAATTAGAAAATCACTTCGCTGTACAGTAGAAACTAACACAACATTGTAAAGCACTATACTCCAACAAAAATTAATTTAAAAAAAAGAAAATTAAAAAGAGGTTAGCAGCTCATTCGAGATTTGTTGTGAAGATAATCAGACAGAAGGAGTAGTAGCTGGAGAGAGACATGATGTCTGTACTTCTTCTAAAAGTGAGGGCCTATTGGGGGATTATCTGTGTGCTAAAGAGAGTTATTCCATAAAGTTGGGGAAAAAAACAATGCAGTAGAGAGAGAGGATAATCGCAGACACAAGATTCCCGAGTACAATAGCTGGAACAAGATTCAGATCTCAAGGACTTTGATATGACTAGGATGCTTTTCCCACTGTATCTGAAGAACAGACAGTGTAGATGAGTACAGATACAAGTGAATATTTGTCCTCTCTCTCCCCACTTTTTTCCGTCCTCCCATTACGTGTGTGTGTGTGTGTGTGTGAGTGGGTGTGTATTTACAAATCTCATATCATTCCAAACTTATCAGTTTGTAATATTTGGAGACAGTTTTGAATGCATTGATCTATGTGTTCTAGCTTCAGATATCATTACAGAGAACTCTTGTGCCTCTTTCAGGGTTAGGACCTGTCACTTCACTTTGGTCAATTTTATAATATGATTTTAAAGTCTCCTAAAAATGTGACATGGTTAAGTCTTTTGCTTATTAGTTCATTATTCTGAACACTTAATGATTCACTTCAGTTTGGAGATTCATGTCCTCCACTTTGGGGAATTTTCTGTATTACTTGTTTGATTATTTCCTCCTTTCCAATGTTTATTTTCTCTCATTGTGCAAACCCTATTATTTGGGTGTTCCATGGATTATTCCTACAATGGCCACACCTTTATTTCTTATTATCCATTTGGTTGCCAATATGTTCTATTTTCTAGTAGTTTCCAGTAGACTTTAACACCCTAAACTTCTTCTTTTCAAAAGAAAAAAAATGTTACATGGTACTTTTAATTTCCTAGAGCTCTTACTTTGATCTCCATTCTTCTTCACTACATTTTACTCTTCCCTCATGGGTTTGGTATCTTATGTCTCTGAGTATATTAATTACAGTTTCTTTGAAGTTTTCTTTGCTTTCAGCATTGCTTCTGATCCTTCTGAGCTCCTTATGTGTTATTTGTTTTTTGGTTTCTACCTTTCCTGTTAGAGACTTTCCTCATAAGTTTTGACATACTCAGCTATCTGTTCATATTTAAAAATTGTTTTAAGCTCTGTGTGAATGGCAGAATATACTGACTGGTAGGATTTATTGTAAGATGATCAGATGGCCTTTGGAGAATACTAAATAGCAAGACCTAGGTTTTTTTCCTAGAATGGTTCAGTTTATCTCAAGAAGGATCCCTCAAATTCTTGATCTTGTATAAAACTTGATTGCTGGTGTTCCACAGCCAGGTAGGGGAAAGAGCTTGGGAGGAGGGTAGCAGTTCAGCATTTAGTATATGAACTTCCATCTAACACACCTCTTTCACCCTACATTTTTCAGTATCTGGTTTTCCTTAACCTACGCCTCTCTGGTTCAGTATTCTCCAGAGAGCAGTTTCCCTTCCCTAAAAAGCCTGGAAGCCGTAGTTGTCTGACAATGTAAGGTGGAAGTGGGAGCTAGGGATCTAACTCCTTCTTCTGTAAATTCCAGGCCACCCCAGGCTTCCATCCCATCTCCAAACATACTCCTTTCTATAGTTGTGATGCCTTAGCTTGTAAGTTTTTCCAGAATTCTAAAGAACAAAATCTGCTTTCTTCCCGTTGATCACCTACTTTGTAGATACACATATTTGATCTTTCTCTACTTTGTTAAATAACTTAATTCCTACTTTTCCTTTCCATCTTCGTATGTTGTAATTCAGAATTATAGATGTTTCCTAATTTCATGAGAAATTAAACCAGTGTTTCTGCTTCCTGGCAGAGGTAGCAACATTGCTGAGTTGCTAACGTTGCTAGGTTAACTGTTTACATTTAATTTTGACAATGGAGTTCTTCTTAACAATCAAGATTCTTGAATATATTGCCTTTCTGAAACTCTAAATTAATAGCAGCATTTACAGTGTTCTATACCCTCACATGTATGCTGAGTATTGCTTTTTATCCTAAATATTAATCAAAACATAGTATGGTGGTCTTTCCTGGTGGCACAGTGGTTAAGAATCCGCCTGCCAATGCCGGGGACATGGGTTGGATCCCTGGTCAAGGAAGATCCCACATGCCACAGAGCAACTAAGCCCGTGCGCCACAACTACTGAGCCTGCGCTCTAGAGCCCGAGAGTCACAACTACTGAAGCCCACACGCCTAGAGCCCGTGCTCCGCAACAAGAGGAGCCACCGCAATGAGAAGCCCACACACCGCAACTAGAGAAAGCCCACGTGCAGCAACAAAGAACCAATGCAGCCAAAATTGAAAAAAAAACCCAAACATAGTATGGAAGGAATAGCTTCTTGTTCAAATTCTCATACTTAAAACCTAAAAGGGTTATTATCTTCTGAAAAAAAGAAAAAAAAAAAAAAAAAAACCTTCAGAACCAGAATGGAACGCAACTAATTCTGGTTTCCTGGTGAAACAGAGATGACTTCATGAAGGAACTAATATTTCACCTGTATCTTGAAATATTTGCCCACCTTTTTTTAAAGGCATTTAAAGAGGGGATTATAAACAAGAGAATGGAGGCAAATAGGAGACCAACATGTTCAGAGAATAATGAGATATTTGGGAGGAACAAAGAGATAATGTATGAGAAAGGATTTTGAGAAAAATAAAAAGCTTCCATAAATTCAGAGAAGCATTACTTTTATTGATATCAGTTCCATCTTCATCCTGGAGTTTCGTGTCTCCTCAGTGAATAATATATATGCTTAATGGTCTAGTTTACAAGGAACCCACAAATCTTCTTCAGGAGAGCCCTAGAAGAGATTCCATTCCAATTTCACAAGAATTATTACTTGATAAAACAGTTCATAAAATTGTCTTTTGCTATTTTTTTATGATTAAGAATTAGGCTGTTGTCAATGGTTGTGATGCATCATGCAGAATTCCCTGAGTCCAGCTGATTTCCACTCACTGGTGGTGGACAGCTCCAAGCATGCTGCCAGTGGCCAACATCTTGAGTGCCCCTCTGCTTTGCTGCTTCAAGGCCCTCTTCCAATCCACAGGAGGCCATTCAGCTGCAAGCTGGCTTAGCCTGCAAAGGTAGGAGGACTAACCTCGTGGGAGCAATCCGCCACAAGCTAGAGACAGGAGTCTTGATAAATGCCCCAGCCTTCCTGTCTTCTGTGGTGGCAATGCTAAGGCAGGTTCTACACAGTTCCTCACCAGGGTCCATGGTGGGATCGAACCTCACTTGCTCACAGTGGCAACTGGAGCATCAAAACATAGAGCTGGCTCTTCTTCCTTCTTTTTCTCTTTTTATACACTTTTAATTCTGCTCCATGAAATTTCTTCTGGGATAATTTACCTACACCCAATTCCTTTTCTCATGTTGGGCCTTTGGGGAAATCAAAATAAAACATGTACTTAACAAATTATGTGTCTCTACTACTTACCTATTTCTATTAACTCCACGTAATTTGCAAGCATCTAGACTTTCCTATCTCTTTATCTTAGACTGACAATTTAAAATTATGGCATTTTTTTCCCAAATTCTTGGCATTGATTACATTGATATACTTAGAAGAAAGATTCATCAAAGATACATAAAGGAAGAACACTGACCTAAGAACCAGAAAACCCATATTGTATTCCAAGATTTTGTATCACCTAATGGGGAGACTGTATAAAAGTCATTTTACCACTCTAAAAACCTCAGTTTTCTGGTTTATTGAAATGAAGGTGATATAGAAGGTTATTCCAAGGCACTGGTTTTATGATTCCATGAAATTGTTAGAGACAGGCCTGCTTTAGACAAAGCTGTCAATTGAGCCAGTTGCTAGGTGGTCAGCTGGTCACGGTTTGGAGGCCCACTTGCACGTGTGTTGGTCACGGTTTGGAGGCCCACTTGCACGTGTGGCCTGCCATCCTCAGGCCCAGAGCAACTTCTCACCAGCCTCCAGTCCAAATCTGTCACTTGCTTGGAGAGTTCCTAATATTTCAACTGCCCATGGCCTTAAATATACATAATACTTAATTTATGTAAATAGCAGGTACTGTCTGCTTCTAGAGAATGTAACAAAGTAAACCATGTAAACAGGAAACTTGCTAAGGAGGACAAGCCTACAAATCCCATGCTAACCCCAGGTTCTTCCCCTTTCTTAATCAGCCCTCTTAGGTAACACACATGGATATGTGACTTTCTCCATATAAGTCACCTGGCTTTGTGTTGGCCCCCAATCTTGGCTCCAAAGGTGAAGTTTCTAGACAAATGGGAGGTGGATACCCAGTGATGGGAGGAGCTTGGAGGCAGGAAAGGCTTTACTACACTTTGCAAGTCATCCTGTGTCACTGGTTGCCGATTCACTTACCCTGAAGGTTGGCTCTGCCAGAAGGTATTACAAGAAGAAAGTAAAATAATCTCTTTGTTCTGACTCTAGAAATGCTGAAAGGAAATTCCTGTTCGCAGCAGGTGATTAAACAAGCTTTATTAGAGGCCATTACATGGAGTCACTAATGCTGCTTTGTTGCAATAAAATGGTTCATTTTCCCATTTTCTCATTCTCTGAAATTTCAACTAGAATTAATTAGATTTATCAAAAATTTTATAACTCCAAACTGGCTGCCAGAGTCTTATAAGAACACTTTTATAACCTGGGCTCTTAAAGCAGTAGAGCTCAAACTTACCCACCAACTTCCCCCTAAGATAGAGGAGAATGGAGTTACATCTTGAAGAAAGGGATGTCCATGAAGTTTCTGTTACAAGCATGAGAATTCTCCAAAGCCTTCTCTTTCATCCTAAAAATTCATATGAATTTGCCTTCTACTCAGTAATAAACCTCAACTTAGGTCAATTTCAAAGTAATGTATGAAATTATTTACTAATTATT
Source organism: Stenella coeruleoalba (assembly GCF_951394435.1). Classification (NCBI taxonomy): domain Eukaryota; kingdom Metazoa; phylum Chordata; class Mammalia; order Artiodactyla; family Delphinidae; genus Stenella; species Stenella coeruleoalba. The sequence goes on along the minus strand of NC_137162.1, from coordinate 75,175,367 downwards.
TTACCCCATCAAAATGTTTAAGGAAGAATAATAATTTGGATTTTATGTTTTATTCATATATGATTTGCAAGGATGAAATAGAAATATTTCTCTCTCTTCTCATGACACTTCTAAACTGCTCCTGTGTCATATATTCAAACTGAATTCATTATGAAGCATATTTTTGGTGCATCTGAAATCCTATATCACATCTAAATATGAAATTCATTGGGAGATTGGGATTGACATATATACAGTAATATGTATAAAATAGATAGCTAATAAGAACCTGCTGTATAAAAAAATAAATAAAATTCAAAGAAAAAGAAATTCAAACGTCAACTCCATTATCCTTACAAGAGAAACATAATGATCAAAATTAATTATCTATCAAGTGAAACTGGAAGAAAGAGGATATTATGGTCTTTGTGTCTTTAGGCTTCAGAATGTATAGGTTTAGCATGATAGCTACATCAGCTGAACAAGTCCAGAAATTACTTTTTACTGCTGGCATCTGACCTGCCACAATATCTAGGGCAGGTTCAAAGTGAGCACACAGTGTTCAACAGAAACATTCAGTTCTCTTCCTATATCCCCTTTTTCATCTCACAAACTCATCCTTTTCCTTTCTTTTCCTTCCTTTTACTTTATAAACCCAATCACTGCCCACTTCAGAGCACATTCTTGCAATTTTGTTTCCACCCCACATTCTCCTGCATGGTAGATACTGTTGTTTTGTCTCATTAGAGAAAGGCATAAATATTCTTCCTCCTTTCACTTTAGCCACTCTCTTTGGATTTCGTATTAATGAAATCATTACATTTCCTTGCCTAATCAATTATTACTCTGCTATTCATAAATCCAGTAAGTTTGATGGCAAAACTTTGATGGCAAAACTCTGCCAAGTCCTTTGGATATCACAGAATGGCAACCTCTATATAAATGTCTGCTGTGATTTCTATTAGATGAAGACACTTTATGGTATGTTTTATTGCCCATTAATAAATGACCAGAGTGGTAAAGATATCTGGAGAGAAGCCTCGTTTCTTGCAAGCACAAAATATGTGGGTTAATGGAGCAATTAAACATACTTTCATATCCCAAGGCTGTAATAATATTAGGAAAAGTAAGTGAACTATTAAAAAGGAAAGACAACTGTAAATACAGAGAAAGAACCAGAAGCTTAACTTCTGTAAAAAGTGAGCAGGAAATATATGACAGAATTTCAAACAGTAAGCAATTTATAGGGCGCCAGATAAATTGATGTCTTTATATCTTTTCTTGTCCAAAGAGGTATCTTATTTTACTGAGGTGAAGGAAATATAAAGTGGGTAAATAATCCTACAAAAGAAGCAAACAATAGGGCAGTAGTAGGTCCTGTGGGGGAATAGTAGTCAAAAAGCATTTTAAGAGGTATTAGCAGTTATGTGATTATGGGATGTTGGTATAATAGGCTGTTTGTTTGGGAGATATAGAGGACATGAGGGTTTGTAAAATGAAGTGCAGAGCCCAACATTGGTCATCTTTGTGTTCCTAGGACGTTGCACATTTGTGCCATGTAGTGCTTGTTCAATAATTGGTAATCTGCCAGTATTAGTATACCAGTAATTGGTAATAATGGTAATAAAGGTAATAGAAAGATTGGGTTTATTGGTAACTTCTTGACAAAGCCAATTTGAAAGATAAAGTTTAGAGGAAGATTTAGCCACTTGATATCAACAGCATATACATCCTCCCAGGACGCTCACCTTCTTCTTTGCCTTTCCTCTTCTATCCAGCCTGTTTCTGAGACTTCTAGTCTCCCGCCTCTGATTCCTTTGTACTCTAATGCTTCCACCACCCAGACTCAGTACACTCATTATGATAATCTAACTTCTTAGCTCCTATACCCTGCAGGCTGAGGGTTGCTAGAAATAACTGCCTAACCATAAACTCTTGTGGCCTTAAAAGTTAGCTGAGACTTTAGGGCAACTTGTAAAAATTTCACTTTTTTTTTTTTTTCTTGCGCTGCTTCTTTCAACTCCCTCAGTAGCTTCCGAAGATCTCTCTTCTTCGTTACTCTCCTTACACTCTCTAATCAAATTCCATCCTCCACACTACAAATGAACACTTGCCCCCTGATGCATGAGCTCTGCTTAGTTAGCCATTATGGCTAATATCTTCCCATATTCTTCCTCACCTATGACAAATCGTGTGTATATGTGTGTGAATCTTGGCCTAAAGTCATTTGTAGAAGAGTTTTATGTCCAAAAAAGCCACAATTTTTACTTCAGATGCATTCAAGAGTAATGAAAGTCCGTGCTGAATTCCCCAGAGTAAGTACTAACAGGATTATACAAATAGCAAGATGTCATAAAACTTACCCAAATTTCGACTAATCATTATAGCTACTGTCCTAACATCTTTATTTTCTTATTCTCTAAAATTTTTTTGCCTGTTGCTTCCTTATCCAGATGTGTTAGGGTTTCCTCTCCCAGAGGAGTGCCATGTCTTTCCTTACATAACTCAGTTTTGCTTGCAGAGACCTCTTCCAATCTGTCATCAAAGAGGCCCTTTGGCGCTTCCCTGGTGGCACAGTGGTTCAGAAACTGCCTGCCAATGCAGGGGACATGGGTTCAAGCCCTGGTCCGGGAAGATCCCACATGTAGCGGAGCAACTAAGCCCGTGTGCCACAACTACTGAGTCTGCACTCTAGAGCCTGCGAGCCACAACTACTGAGCCTGCATGCCACAACTATGGAAGCCTGTGCTCCTAGAGCCCATGCTCCGCAACAAGAGAAGCCACCACAAGAAGAAGCCACGCACTGCAACGAAGAGTAGCCCTGGTCGCCACAACTAGAGGAAGCCCATGGGCAGCAACCAAGACCCAACACAACCAAAAATAAATAAATAAAATTTTAAAAAATGTTTAAAAAAAAGGCTCTTTGTGGCAAGTCACAGAGTGAGCAAAGACTCCTTAGAATGCAATGAGAACCATGAGATGCTTTGAGTATTTGTGTTTCTACATTCATGCTTGTCTTTGCTTTCTCTCCTTCAGTTCTCGAAGACAATTATGCCAGCTCTTTTCAGCTAACCCTGCTGAAAAGCACACACCTTTGAGCACACACCTTTCTGTCTTCAAGAAATTATCCGTCAGTATTTCTTTCTTCTATCCCTGTATCTAGAATATATTTAAAAAACACCTAACTAAGTAATAAGAAAAAATAGTTTAAAAACAGGCAAGGGACTTCCCTGGTGGCACAGTGGTTAAGAATCCGCCTGCCAATGCAGGGGACACGGGTTCGAGCCCTGGTCCAGGAAGATCCCACATGTCTCAGAGCAGCTAAGCCCATGTGCCACAGCTACTGAGCCTATGCACCACAACTACTGAAGCCTGCGTATGCAGAGCCTGTGCTCTGCAACAAGAGAAGCCACTGCAATGAGAAGCTCGTGCACCACAACAAAGAGTAGCCCGCACTCGCCCAATTAGAGAAAGCTGGTGCACAGCAACGAACACCCAACGCAGACAAAAAATAAATTAATTAAAAAAAAGTAAAAACAGGCAAAATAACTGAACTGACATTGCACTAAAGATGGACCAATGACAAATAAGCAACCTGAAAAGATGCTCAACATCAGTAGTCATTTAGGGAAACACAAATTAAGACCACCGTAAAATATTACTATACAACTATTTGGCTAAAAGTAAAATGACTGACCATATCAAGTGTTGGTGAGAATATGGAAGGACTGGAACTCTCATACATTGCTGGTAGCAACATACAATGGTACAGTTTGGTAGTTTCTTAAAAAAATGAACATAAACTTTTTGTATGATCAAGCCATTGAACACCTTGGTATTTACTCTAGAGAAATGTAAGTGTATATCCAAAGAAGATTTGTACAGAAATGTTCATAGAATCTTTATGTGTAATAGTCCAAACCCAAATGTCCATTAACAGGTGAATGGATAAACAAACTGTGGTACTCAGCACACACACACACAAAGGAATTAACAACTGATAATAACTACAGCATGAACAAATCCCAAAATACTACACTGAATGAAAGAAGCCAATCCAAAAAAAAAAAATACAATATATAATACATGAGTCCATTCATAGAAAATTCTAGAAAATGAAAACTAATTTATAGTGACAGCAGATCAATGGTTGCCTGTGGGGGTGACAGGGAGTGAAGACAAGGAGAGGTGGGAGTGACAAGTTACAAAGGGTCAGGAGAAAACTTCTGAGGGGCTGGATATGTTCATTAAATTGTGGTTATGATGTTACCAGTACACATATAAACACTCCTGTGTTTCTCCTTCAGTCTCACAATAGTTTTTTACACCAGATATGTGATTTCTCCACATGTCAAGCAATTCTGCAACACTAACTGGGTGTCCTACGTTTCAATGCAGTCCTGACACTACTTGGAGTTAGCATCAGATCCCACAGGTTAAGGGCTCAGTCCCACAAGACTGCCCCTACTTCAGATGCCATTCCCAAGTCCCAGGTTGTCACCTGTACTTCTCATCAATGGGCTATAAATAGAGATTCTCATGACTCTTCTTTGTGATCAATAATTTGCTAGAATAGCTCAGGGAAACACTGAGTTACGTTTATTGGTTTATTGTAAAGGATATAATAAAGGTAACAGATAAAAGATAGCAGCCAGATAAAGGGATGCAAGGGGAAGTTGTGTGGGAAAGGGCATGGTCCCTCTGTGCTCTCTCTGGGTATGCCACTCTCCCAGCACTCGATGTGTTCACCAATCCAGAAGCTCTTCAAACCTATAATACTGGGATTTTTATGGCAGCTTCATCATTTAGGCATGGTTGAATATTAACTCCATTTTCAGCCCTTCTTTCCTCTCTGGAGAATGGGAGGGAGGCCTGCTGAAAGTTCCAAGCTTCTAATCATTGGTTGGGTCTTTCTGGCAGCCAACCCCCATCCAGGAGCCTACTGAGAGTTGCCTCTTTAGAACAAAAGATACTTCTATCACCCAGGATATTACAAGGAATTTAGGAGCTCTATGTCAGGAACCAGGATCAAAGACCAAAAATTAAAACAAAAGATGCTCCCAATTCTCTTATCACTTAGGAAATTGCAAGGGTTTTAGGAGTTCTGTGCCAGGAACTGGGAGCAGAGACTAGTATATATATATATATATATATATATATATATACATATATTTCCTATTATCTCATTATATATATATATATATATATATATATATATAAACTTATCCAATTTTGCACTTTACTATGTACACTTTATTGTAAGTCAGTTATACCTCAATAAATCTAGTAACATTTTCATACACTTGCTTTCCTATTTATGTCTTAACCCATTAAAATTTGGTTTCTATTCCTATCACTTTAGAGAAACAGCTTCAATAAGATCTTCATTGATATTTGAATTGCTATCATTTATCTATCTATCTATTTTATCCTTATTTTACCAGATCTTTCTGGTACATTTGATAATTGTGGTAAGTTCCACTACTTGAATTCCTTTACTCCACTGGCTTCTGTGACACTGTAGTCCTTTTTTTTTTTAATAAATTTTTTAAAATTTATTTATTTATTTATCTTTGGCTGTTTGGTCTTTGTTGCTGCATGCCGGCTTTCTCTAGCTGTGGTGAGCAGGGGTTACTCTTCATTGCAGTGCTTGGGCTTCTCATTGTGGTGACTTCTCTTGTTGCAGAGCCCCGGCTCGGCACGTGGGCTTTAGCAGTTGTGGCACTTAGGCTCAGTAGTTGTGGCGCACGGACTTAGTTGCTCTGCGGCATGTGGGATCTTCCTGGACCAGGGCTCGACCCCATGTCCCCTGCATTGGCAGGTGGATTCTTAACCACTGCAGCACCAGGGAAGTCCCTGTGACACTGTAGTCTTGTAGTGGTCATCATACCTTTCTGAGAGTTTTTGTCTTTTTTCTGTATGTACTCCTTTTTCTTTTCTGATTTCTAAACTGTGGTTGTATCCCAGGATTTCACTGACATCTCGTCTCAACCTAAATATTCTTCCTGAATATTCTCCTTGACTGTCATTGACCCAGCTGTCTCATAGATGCTGGTCACCCACATCTACATTGCTAATGTGAGACCCACACTAATCTTCAGAGTATTATTTCCAAATGCTTGATGGACATCTCCACTTTTATTTCCCGTAGAATAGTGGATACAACAAATGAAACACTGAAATCACCATCTTCACTCTTAAACAAAGTCATACTCCAGAACTAACAGCCTGGATTTTAAATATCATAAGCCCACCTATCACCCACGCATCACTCTTGCATTATCCTCTTAAATCACTTCCTCCTGACTTCTTGCTTGTATTACCTGAAACAGCCTCTCAAGTAACCCCTCTCTTCTAGTCAACTCCTCTTCAAGCCCATGTTTCCCGTAACGGCTGCCATTTCACACATCAGCTGTGATGCTTTATTAACCACAAGATGAAATGCAAACACCTTATAGGACTAATCAGATACAGAATTTTCTAAGGTCTGGCCTTATCTATCTTGTTAGCAAACATGTGCATTTACCTTCTGCTACCAACACTCTGCTCTGGCAGTAGTCAAACAGCTTTTAGTTCTACACATACACTGTGCTACCTATTGCTAACATGTCATTACTCCCACTGTCCTTCCTGCCTAAAATGCTCTTTCTTCTTCTGTTTTTTTCTGGATAACTGTGCTTGTCTGTCCAGATTCAGCAGAGGCTTTAACTACTCTAGGAAGCCTTGCTTTATCACTCATCGACTCAGTCACACCACAATTACTCCTGTTGCATCCAGGGCCTTTTTCAGTGCTCTCCAAATACGGTTTGATCTAAATCACTCTACTTATTAGTTATTTATGTAATAATCACATTTTACCGGAATAATTTAGTGTCATTCTATGCCTAATACATATCTAATATGTCTCAGGTACTGTGATAGTAACCTTACAAACAATTATTCCTCTAAACATTCCTTTGAATCAAATATCCCCATTTTTAGGGTATAATTTAAGAAATTGAGATGTAAAGAGATTAATTAACCAGTTATTAGTGGGGAGGTATGGGATTTGAACTCATCTATGTAACTACGGTAGCTTAAGCTCTTAATCACCACTATAACCAATTTTGTTCTCTCTCTCTCTCCTTCTTCTCCATCTCTTTCTCCTCCTCCTCTTTTCTCTTCTCTTCTCTGTTTCCACCTCTCTCTCCCTCTCTCTCTTTCTCTCACAGCAGAAATTGTGTGTTCACTTCAGAAATTGTGTGTTCTTAGGGAAGAATAGGACCTACACAGCTGACGTTCAACATACATTTGCCCAGTGAGAAAAAGAATTCTGACAACTAAATCATTTTCTTTCCACTGCATCAAATTAAAATTGGAAAAAATAATAACTTTTAGTAGGAACAATTCTGAAAAGTCATCTGCTCTGATTTGATCACATTTTTTATACTGAGAAATTAAATGTCTGGTAAATTTTATTCTCCAGTGACCCTATTCATTCCTCAGTCTTAAAAGTGGAACAAATATGGATCTGAATATTATGAGATTATTTTTTAAAATCCCAAATAAAATGCATTCTGTAACTGGCAAGAGGCTGATAATATAATGAGCCTGTGGTAGATCTCATTTTACATATATTAGAAGACTGAGTTAGTTACAGAATTTTGGAATGGGTACAGAAAAGAAAAAAAAGACTGAGAAATGAAAAATTGGTTGAAATGTTGGTAAAGACTTAATAACTAAATGTCCTTAAAAATAATGATATGCCAAACTAAAGGAACTTAAAGAGGGACTTCCCTGGCAGTCCAGTGGTTAAGACTTTGCCTTCCAATGCAGGGGTGTGGGTTCGAGCCCCTGGTCAGGGAGCTAGGATTCCCACATGTCTTGCAGGCAAAGAAACCAAAACATTAAAAAAAAAAAAAAGGCAATATTGTAACTAATTCAATAGACTTTAAAAAAATAGTCCACATCAAAAAAATCTTTAAAGGAAGTTAAAGAAAAAACTTTAGTCAATATGAAGGAATGATGTGGGGTGAGTTCTAATGCCAAGAGTGCTTGTAAATCCTGAAGTGGTATGCCTTAATGAGCTCAGGGAGTTCAGAGATAAGGCATTGATTCCATGGGTTTGTGTACTTTGTGTTATCTTCGGTTTGAAGAAAGTTTAATTTTAACATGCATTGAGGGCCCGCAAACTATCTGTAGCCATAGGAGGTATACTAGATATATTTGTTCAAAATGTGCCCAGTCCTTTGCAGAAGACACAAATACAGAGCTAAAAAATAGTCAGCTAATAAGTTTTTTTTTTTTAAATCAGGTTGCCTGTATCAGTGAAAGCACCACAACTTCTGAGAGTCCTGGAAGATTTTTTGCTTTTTCTCAATTAATTTGTATTCTCATTTATGCATTTTGACTAATTTTTTATAAGGTTTTGACTAAGTTTGGGGCATATGTAAATGAATAAAACTTATTTTCTACCTACATGAAGCCTACAGTTAAGAAAATGAAAACAACCTTTAGTACCTGATATTCCCATATGATCTTCAGCTAAGTGTTAGCTCCTAGGCTTGTTTAGGATGACATAGAAATGTACATATAGCAACATAATCAGTTATACAGATTAATCTATTTTATAAATAGGGTGGTGATATAGATTGCACTAGAATTATAAAAGGATGAGTAAAATTTTCTGTGTTAGAGACTGCCTTATGGCTAAAAGTAGGTAATACTTCTAAATATGGTATACCTTAATCCTAAGAGAAAAGGGAGTATGCAGCAGAGATTGTTAGTGTTTTTATCTGATATTCATTTTCCCTTTCTTGTTTACAAAACTGCAATTACAGTCTAAGCAAAGAACAATGTTTCATAACTTCTTTTGCAAATGGAATTGATAATGATAAGTAAAGGGGCAGACGCTGGATGGATCTTTTTGACCTTAAAGTGGTCTATCCCAGGCTAGAGGTTATCCTTTTATTTATTTATTTTGCGGTACGCGGGCCTCCCACTGCTGCGGCCTCTCCCGTTGCGGAGCACAGGCTCTGGACGCACAGGCTCAGCGGCCATGGCTCACGGGCCCAGCCACTCCGCGGCACGTGGGATCCTCCCGGACCGGGGCACGAACCCGTGTCCCCTGCATCGGCAGGCGGACTCTCAACCACTGAGCCACCAGGGAAGCCCGAGGTTATCCTTTTATCTTCTCTCCTCTCCACTTCCTCCTTTTTCTTGCTTCCAGCGCAGACATCATTACAGGAACTCCAGCAACCACTGTAGACCATGAAGAGATCTTGATGAAAGCTACAGATTTCTGTTGAAGCAGAAAGCTGGCAGGAACATGCCTCCCTGGTGATTGCAATGTTACCATACTTCTAAGATTTTTTTATGGGTGAGGTAATTGAGTCTCTATTATGTCTAATGGTGAAGTTAATTTGAAGTTTTATTTTATATGTATCAAATTTAATCACCCATACAGAAATAGGATAATCACCCATACAGAAATAGGATCACCCATACAGAAATAGGATAAAAATCACCCATACAGAAATAGGATAAAAATAGTCAGCTAATAAGTTCAGGTAAGAGTCAAGAACTTGATCTGAGCAGAATAGAGAGTAAGATCCCACTAATGTCACTGACAAGTATTAACACCACTTCTCTCATACACAATTCTAATTTTCAGCCTCCCCTATACAATTATAACTCTTCATTTAAGATGGCTTCAGACTTGTTGAGTACATAACCTTCAAATGTAGCTCTATGTTATTGACATCTGTAACAATCAACCCAAATTTTCCAAGGAGAACAACTAAAAATTGTGGATAATGTTCTTTTAAAAAAATCAAAGATATTAAACTGCTGTCAATGCAGCCTGGATCCAGGGACCAACATCTCCAAGAAGAGGAAAGTATATTGGGGTGAGCCTTGTGATTCACTACTTTTCCCTTAGAGACATTTGTCTCTGTGAGCCAAGTAGCTGATGTTGGTTTGCAACTTCCCGGGTCCTCAGGTGAAATTGAAAGTGGCCCCCTTACACACAGGGCAAGGAGAGACTGAAGAAAGAGGCAAACCACCCCAGGTTGGCAGGTAGCAGATTGAATAAGCAAGGGAACTTACGTACAAGACTTGTCTTGGGCGGCTGCAAGATGAGATCTCTGCCAGAATCTGAAAAGTTTATACAGAGGCTTTAATGAGGTGCAGTTACATATTGTCCAGATGGTCTCAACAACACTTTACTCTCTGAAGACTGCATCCTTGAAACAGCTCAGGCTATGGGAATGGTGGGTGGAAGGTGCTTTCCAAGGACACTGGGGACGGTAAGGGGCCACTGATTGGCCGGATCCAGTTCACAAGTCAACCAACGCTCAAGTCCTTTTGATGACCTCCAACAGCTGAATAGCCTAGCAGGAAGCAGGGACTAAAAGGTTAAGCAGCAGAGCAGACTATCAGCAATCTCTGGTTGATAAGAAAACCAAAACTGAAGTTCAGGGCTGGCCAAATATAAGGGTCCTGGTAACCATCCCAGGCATTCAGGTGGAGCCCTTGAAAAACTAAACCCTAGATGGCAAACTGGAAATTGTGCAGCTCTCTCTAGATTAAAACTGAGTTTCAAATCAACTCATGCTAGACTTGATTAAGGTTGTCTGAGTCTAGACTAACTGCTTGCATTTTTGAGAAATTAAAGAATATTTAAATTAATGATGGGATATATCATATTCATGAATTGCAAGATTCAATATTATGAAGGTGTCATTTCTGCCCCAAACTGATCTGTAGATTGAATGTGATCCCAATTAACAATCCAGCAGCTTTTAGTGGGAAGCTACCACCGGTTGTAAAAGTTTTATGGAAATGTGAAAAATTAAGAATAGCCAAAACTTTTAAAAAAGAACAAAATTGAGCTACTAGAAATACAGTGATGAGAAAAGCAATGAGGTCCCTGCCACTATAGGGTGCACAGTCCTATGGGAACATCAGAATATGAGCATAAGTTTTTTTCAAAAGAAAAGCATAGGATAGAGGGGCAATCCAACCTAGTTTAGGGAGCCTTCCTGAGAAACTCATCTTTAAGCTGAGCTCTTGAGGATAAAGAATGGTTATCTAGGAGAACAGTAGAGGTAAGAACCTTCTAGGAGAGGGAAGAGTTGGTGAGAATTCCCTGAGAAAGAGAGAGGGCTTATAAAATAGAGTGGAGGGTGGGGCGTGGGGATTGGAATGAGGATTGGAAAAGGATAACTATAGATACATAAGCAGGGACTAAAACTGGGTAGGGCTTACAGGGTGTGTGAAATAATTTGTACTTTATGCTAAAAGTCAATATTTTAAGGGACCTCCTCCCCCAGGGAATACAGAGATAGAATTTGCATTATCAAAAGACTTCAAAATATTATTCTATCTGCAGTGGGGAAGATCAAATAGAGAAGTTGGGAGAGAAACTAGCAGGGTCTTCCTAGAAAAGTTCATTAGAGACATGCAGTTGTTTAGAATAAAGTAGTAGAGGTAGAGAAGAGTAGATGCAATAAAAACTAAGACACATATATGGTACTAATAAATGCTAGTACATCGTTGTTAAATGTTGGGAGAGAGACCTATTGATTTATGAACCTTGGAATACTGGGGAAGAAGGAAGGAGGAAAGGAAGATAGGAGGAATGGAGCGGGGGAGGGAGAGAGGAAGAAGGGAGGGAGGAAAGGGAATTCAGAATCCCACAGTGTCTGGGAGGTATGGCAGCAAAAAGAAGGAGGAGGAATCAAAACTCCAAAACTCGGGCTTCCCTGGTGGCGCAGTGGTTGAGAGTCCGCCTGCTGATGCAGGGGATGCGGGTTCGTGCCCCGGTCCGGGAAGATCCCACATGCCGCGGAGCGGCTGGGCCCGTGAGCCATGGCCACTGAGCCTGCGTATCCGGAGCCTGTGCTCTCACAACAGTGAGAGGCCCGCGTACGGCAAAAAAACAAAAAACAAAAAAACTCCAAACCAAATGAAAGGTTTATAGACAGAGATTGAAACAGTAATAGAAAGTTTTGTTACAAGTCAAAATACAGTCTTCACACTGTTTACACAAGATTGTGGGTCCTTTTAGCACAATCTACATGGTTAATAGCTCTGGAAGCACCAGTCAATATATTTGATGATAAGTAAATAAGTCTTAATTATAATCATTAATAATTCAACAGATAATCAAGAATAATGTATAGATGTCTTTTAACTTGGTTTTATGATATTTTTACCAGGACATTCAGTTTCTAAATTATGCATTTCTTACTTTGGCAGCTGTTGTAATTCTTTTGTGTTCCTGGGCACAGGCCCTCTAGAGCACACAAACTCCAAAGCTTGTAAGATGATGGGAAGGAAATTCATGAGTTAAAATTACACCATAGGTAATCCATGGTAAATGGGATACATGATAAAAAAATTTAAATTTATATATTATAAAAAACTATATGAGCAGAGTCATTTGAGTCATAATAAATAGCATAAAGTTTTATTTCATTTTGTTTTACTTAAGAACAACTGTTCCCATCACCAGAATAATTTTATTTGTAGGCAGAAATCAGCACTGTGTGATTTTGAGCTTGATGGAAAACTAAATGTGAATCCAACTTCTGCCATCTATTAATTTTTGTCACATTTAATAAGACATTCATGCCTATTCTAGCCTGTTTTCACCCCTACAGAATGAGTTTCATCAAAAGATCAAAATAACAGAAATAAAAGTATTCAATGTATTAAAGTATTACCTATAATTATCATACACAATATTGTCATATTGTTCCCAGATATGACATTGCCTCAACTACCAAGTTAAAGGTCATTTTCTTGCTTTAAAATTGTTCTTAATCTTGATATTAACATTCTTATTTTTGAACCTCAATATATTTATAAGTTTATGAAATTTTTAAAGAATGAGTTCAATGACAATTAGTGATTTGTTTAATGTGTAAGGTGATGAGTCAAGGGAACATAGGACTGTTATGTAATAGACTGGAGAGGTCTGTCACTAGGCGACATGAAACATTCAGAAGCAAAAAAGGTTTGGAAGTGGAGGAGAGGAGGGAAGATGAGTTCCACTGGGCAATGTCTAATATGTCATCGTTAAATCTGAGCTAGTGGAAGTCTTGGCTATAGATGGGATGGCTCAAGTATAGAACACAGAGCAACAGGAAGAGGGCCAAGGGCTCCGGGGAACTAAGGGAGCACCGAGACACAGGGAGAGAAATAAACCAGAGCTCCAGTTAAACCACATTCCAACAAACAGTATTGTCAGAAGAAATAGAGGCAAAAGCAGAACAAGAGAAAAGGAAATATGTGATTACCAACATGTTTCTCACCAGCCAGTCATGGACCCCTTTTCTCTCACAGCTACTTTCTTGGGTCACTCCCTGTTAGCTGTCAAGGTGTCCTAGAGCAGAGGTCCAGCTGTCATCTCCGTTTTCCAAATTCTACTGGAGAAACCTGTCATAAGCAGCTCCTTACCAGAGGCATTTATGACAAATAGGTAGAGGGTGACTAACTTGGAAGCGAATAAGCTCAAACTTCAGTCTCTCCTTGTATGAGCACTCTTCTAAGGCCTTGGGGCTATTTTAGTATTCATAAATGTATGTTATTTTCTCCTGAAGAAAACTCAGCCCCAAACCAGGGTCCATCCATGCATACTGGATAAATTCACACATCTTTGATTTGGAAAGGACTTTAAAGGTCATATGTGTCCTCCAACCTTACAGGAATCCCTCTGCCAACATTATTTAAAAATCATCATCTAGGGCTTCCCTGGTGGCGCAGTGGTTGACAGTCCGCCTGCCGATGCAGGGGACATGGGTTCGTGCCCCGGTCCGGGAAGATCCCACATGCGGCGGAGCATCTGGGCCCATGAGCCAGGGCCTCTGGGCCCGCGCATCCGGAGCCTGTGCTCCGCAATGGGAGAGGCCACAACAGTGAGAGGCCCACGTACCGAAAAAAAAAAAATCATCATCTAAAGGAGGTAAATGGCCAACTGTGTTTGGATTTTGCTCTGTCACTTGTCCAGTTTCCCCATCTCTGAAAGGGCAATAATATGAATTTCCTGAAAAGGAAGCTGTTGAAATAAATAGAAAGTTCATAGCACCTTACCTAGCACAAAGGTGGGGTTCAAGAGTGATTGTTACTATTGTTCTATATTGGAATGTTTCCAGAGATTAAAATCTCACCACTTCTTTAGGACAGACGGACACTTTATAAAGGTTAAGCTACGTCTTCCTTATCATGAGCTGGAGCCCATATCCCCATAACTTCCTCTAGAACTACACAATTTGTTTACCCTTTCTTCAAAAGTTTAAAAGAGCCATTCATGTCCTCTAAGTCTTCTAAGAAGAGCTACATTCTTTAACTATTACTTGACGTGTCTTGAAATCTAGAAAGCACAGCTTACTGTCTGGCATTTAGCGAAGTTCAATGAGTGATCTAAAGTAAGTGAATGAGTAAGGGGATGCATGAAAAAATAAAATTAATCTCAATCATTCTATCCTTGGTTCTCACTTCTTAAAATCTGGTGGACTAACTCTGAAGAATCAAAAGTATTCTGTCCAAAAGAGAGTGCTAAGGAATTATCTCCTCATGTAATCAAATTACTACTTTTATTCTCTTGACACAAAGAAAATTGTACACGTTTTTAAACAAGTTAATCCCAAGTTTTTTTTAATGAACTTTAGACCGGCCAGGTATCCCCATTCTTGAGAGCAGGAATTCGGTGTCACTGAAGTTTGCATTCTCCACCTCGTCTTGGACCTAGTGCTTTGCCTCTAATAGATACTCAACATACAATTTTTAAAATTTGAAATATGACATACACATAGAAATGTGCACACATTGTAAGTGTGCAGCTTGATAAATTTTTACATATGTATTTACTTCGGTAACCACCATTCAGATCAAGATAGAACATTATGCCCACCCCACAAATTTCTTCTTTTCCCTTCCTTGTAAATACTCCCCTCCAATCAAGTAACTATCTACCACCATAAATTCGTTTACTCTGTTCTTGATTTGATTGTTAAGTTAAAATAAATGTGTGAGTTTATGGATTTTCCATTACTTTCTACTGTTTTTTAAATTTTATTTTTTTTAAGACTTGGTTTTTTAGACCAGTTTTAAGTTAACAGCTAAATTGAGGGGAAGATACAAAGATTTCCCATTACCACCTGTCTACACACGTGCACGGCTTCCCCCATTATCAACATCCCTCACCAGAATGGTACATTTTCTACAACTCATAAGCCTACATTGGCACAGCATAATCACCCAAAGTCCATAGTTTACATTGCAGTTCACTCTCAGTGTTGTACTCTCTATAGACAAATTTATCATGGCATGTAGCCATCATTTTGGTATCAAACAGAGTATTTTCACTGCCCTAGAAATCCTCTGTGCTCCATCTATTCATCCTTTCCTCCCCTCCAATCCCTGGCAACCACTGATCTTTTTACTACCTCCATAGTTTTTCCTTTTACAGTATATCTCTTATAGTTGGAATCATACAATATATAGACTTTTCAGATTGGCTTCTTTCACTTGGTAATATTCATTTAAGGTTCTTCCATGTCTTTTCATGGCTTGATAGCCCATTTCATTTTAGTGCTGAATAATAATATTACATTGTCTGGATGTATCCGTTTATTAATCCATTCACCCACTGAAGGACATCTTGGTTACTTCTAAGTTTTGGCAATTATGAATAAAGCTACAATACACATTCATGTTCAGTTTTTGTTTGGACATGTTTCCCACTCCTTTGGGTAAATACTAAGGAGTGCACTTGTTGGATCATTATGGTGAGACTATATCTTGTTTGTAAGAAACTGCCAAAATGTCTTCCAAAATGTCTGTATCATTTTGCATTCTTTCCGATAACGAACGAGAGTTCCTTTGCTCCGTATCCTCGTCAGAATTTGGTGTTCCAGATTTGGACCATTCTAATAGGTGTGTAGTGGTA
This sequence comes from Stenella coeruleoalba, assembly GCF_951394435.1. Lineage (NCBI taxonomy): Eukaryota > Metazoa > Chordata > Mammalia > Artiodactyla > Delphinidae > Stenella > Stenella coeruleoalba. Next base: position 75,159,454 of record NC_137162.1, on the reverse strand, counting down.
TCTCACAGTTGTTTTAATTGGCATTTCACTGATGTGAAGCATCTTTTCATATCCTTATTTGCCATCTACATATTTTCTTTAGTTAGGTGTCTGTTAAGGTCTTTGGCCCATTTTTTAATAGGATTGTTTGTTTTCTTATTGAGTTTTAAGAGTTCTTTGTATTTTTTGCATAGTGGTCCTTTATCAGATGTGTCTTTTGCAAATATTTTCTCCCAGTCTGTGGCTTCTCTTCTCATTCTTTTGACATTGCCTTTCACAGAGCAGAAGATTTTAATCATAATGAAGTCCATCTTATCAATTATTTCTTTCACAAATCATGTCTTTGGTGTTGTACCTAAAAAGTCATTGCCATACTCATGGGCACTGAGTTTTTCTCCTGTGTTATCTTCTTGGAGCTTTATAGTTTTGCATTTGACGTTTAGATCCATGATCCATTTCGAGTTAATTTTTGTGAAAAATGTAAGCTTTTTTCCTAGATTCTTTTTTTTTTGCATGTGGATGGATGTACAGTTGTTTCAGCACCATTTATTGAAAAGACTATCTCTTTTCCATTGTACTGCCTTTGTTCCTTTACCAAAAATTAATTAGCTATATTTTTCCAAGCCTGCCCCTGGGCTTTCTATTCTGTGCCATCGATCTATTTTTCTATTCTTTCGCAATTCCCACACTATCTTCATTGCAAAGCTTTTTTAAAACTTTTTATTTTTTATTGGCATATAGTTGGTTAACAATGTTGTGTTAGTTTCGGGTGTAAAGTGATTCAGTTATACATATACTGTATAGATATATGTAGATATACATGTATCTATTCTTTTTCATTCTTTTCCCATTTAGGTTGTTACATAATATTATTGAGCAGAGTTCCCTGTGCTGTACAGTAGGTCCTTGTTGGTTATCCATTTTAAATATAGCAGTGTGTACATGTCAATCCCAAACTCCCTCACTATCTTGATTACATAGCTTTATAATAAGCCTTGAAGTTGGGTAATGTCAGTCCTCCAACTTCGTTCTTTTCCTTCAGTATTGAGCTGGCTATTCTGTGTCCACAGTGTCTTTGTACAAACTTTAGAACCTATATTTGTCTATTTTCTTTTCCTTCTGACAATACCATAATGTCCTGATTACTGTAACTTTATAATAATTTGAAAATCTGGTAGGAAGCCTAAAAGTCCAATTTCTAAATTCTTCAGTACTGTTTTAACTACTCTAGCTCCCATGCATTTACCTACAAATTGTAGAATCACCTTGTTAATTCATACACACATACAATGTAGGGATTTTGATTGAGATCACCCTGGAACTGTAGACCCATTTGAAGAGATTCAACGTCTTAAAGTGTTTAATATTTCCATGCTAGAATTTTTCCATCTTTTTATTTTCAACCGTTCTATATTCTTACATTTAAAGTTTGTTTCTTGTAAACAACAAATAGTTGGGTAATTTTTGAACCCATTCTGAAAAATATTTGCCTTTTTAAAGGCCATTTATATTTGATATAATTAATAATACAGTTGGATTTTACGTTTTCTATCTTGCTATTGTTTTCTATCTGCCCCATCTGTTCTTTGTTCATTCATTCTTCCTTTCCTGCCTTCTTTCACAGCAATCAAATATGGTTGACAATTCAACTTTATCTTCTCTATTACCTTCTTTTTTTATACCTATAGGTATCATTCTTCCATTGGTTACACTAAAAAAGAATCATCCTTAATACTCTATACCTTAAATCATTACCAAATTCAAGAAGAGAATATTTAATCTTTCCACCTTAGTGTTATTGTTATTATACGTTTGACTTCAGTGAATGTTTTAAACCCCACAAGGGGGACTTCCTTCGTGGCACAGCGGTTAAGAACCCGCCTGCCAATACATGGGATGTAGGTTTGATCCCTGGTCCAGGAAGATCCCACATGCCACGGAGCAACTAAGCCCGTGCACCACAACTACTGACCCTGTGCTCTAGAGCCTGTAAGCCACAACTACTGAGCCTGCAAGCCACAACTACTGAGCCTGTGTGCCACAACTAATGAAGCCCATGCACCTAGAGCCCGTGCTCCACAACAAGAGAAGCCACCCCAATGAGAAGCCCGTGCACTGCAGTGAAGACCCAATGCAGCCAAAAATAAATAAATTTATTTTAGAAAACCCCACAAAATAGTCCCATTATTTATGCTTTAAACAACAGTCTATTTTCTCATACATTTACCTTTTATGGAGCTGTTTATTTTTCCTTACACTTCTCTGATTCAGACCAGGATCACCTTCCTTCACCTTAAAAAGAATACCCTTCAATAGATATTGTAGTTTATGGTTAGCTGACAATGAATCCTCTCAGCTTTTGTCTGTCTGAGTGTATCTTTTCCCCCCTGCAATTTTAGCTTTTTTTTCAATGGGCATAGAATTCTAGCTTGACGGGTTTCTTGTTCCTTTCAGTCCCCTAAATATGTCTTTTATTGTCTTCTGGCTTCCATGATTTTTCTGTTGAAGTCAGTGTTCATTCATATTTTCCCTCCAAAGGTGACATTTTTTTCTTCTAGCTGGTCTAAATATTTTCTTTTTATCTTTGCTTTTCAACAGTTTGAATCTTACGGACCTCGTTGATGTTTTCTTTGCTTTGGGTTCATTGAACTCCTTGAATTTCTGGGTTGACACGTTTCATTAGACGTGGCACGTTCTCATGCATTGTTTCTTTGAATGTTGCTTCTGGTCCTACTCGTCTTTCCAGATATTTCCTATGAGCTTGTATATGAGACCGTCAGCCCCATCTCCTGTTTTGCCCAGGTGCCATGCATCTAGTTAGTTCTTGATTTAGCAGTCCAAAAAGCTCATTTTATTCTTTTTCATAGAATGTAATAATCTGCTGAAATTCTCTATCTTTGTATTCATTTCCAGGGTAGTTTACTTAATATATTATTTATGGTTATTTAAAAGTCCTTGACTGTTAATTCCAGATCATTTCTTGGTCTCTGTCTATTAAATGTATTATTATTAATTTTTGTCATCAAATTTCTGTTTTCCTTCTTTTCTTCTTCTTTTCATGTCTACTAAGTTTTTATTGCATACTGCATTTGCAAAAGTTCTAGCTTAGATTTTCTTCCTCCAATGAATTTTGAGTTGTGCTGTGGCAGAATAGTTAAAGCGTTGGTGGATCATCTTAATGCTGAAAAGGTCTAGTTTTTTGTTTTTGTTTTTTTAATTAATTTATTTATTTATGGCTGTGTTGGGTCTTCGTTTCTGTGCGAGGGCTTTCTCTAGTTGTGGCAAGCGGGGGCCACTCTTCATCACCATGCGCGGGCCTGTCACTATCGCTGCCTCTCTTGTTCTCTGTGGAGCACAGGCTCCAGACGCGCAGGCTCCGTAATTGTGGCTCACGGGCCCAGTTGCTCCGCAGCATGTGGGATCTTCCCAGACCAGGGCTCGAACCCGTGTCCCCTGCATTGGCAGGCAGATTCTCAACCACTGCGCCACCAGGGAAGCCCTGAAAAGGTCTAGTTTTATTAGGGCGAATCTATTTTGGTTTTATTCATTTTCCTAGGGCGTTATTTGTACACCCAGAAAGTATCCTTCGGGGTGGTCTCAATCAACCAAATGTCTAAGGTGTTCACCAAAGTCCCTACTTAAATATCTCCCCAGAATTGTGTGATTTTCAGGATCTGTACTCAGATTTCCACTTCTCAGCCACTACACTCTATCAGGCTTCCAGAATCTTGCCCTGGGACTATGCAGCATAGGCATTCGGCTAAGGAATGCACAGGAGTTTCCGCAGAGACTTCTGGGGTTTCCTTTCCATGTCCCTCTCTCTCGTGCCCTCCCAAATCTCAGTTACCTTTGCAGCTCCAAGCTCTTGAGCTATGTGTCCTCTGCCTGGTGAAACTCGCTGCTTAGTCTCAACTTTCCAGTACTTCTGCTGGAAAAAATGGCCCTTAGGGAAATATCTGTGTGAGTGGGCTCCTGACTCAAACATTGTAGCCCCGTGTTGGTTGCTTTTAATAACTGAAAATGTAGTTTTATATATTTGGTCCAGGTTACGTAGTTATTTTATGGTAGAAGGCTAAACTGTCTGTCTTGTCCATATCCAAAGTCTTGTCTAATAATTGAATAAATCTTTTGCTTATCCTGTTCTTTTTAAAAACAAACCTAAAATGCAAGATTTCAAAATATATTTTAGTTCTAGTTTATCTCCTTTGTTTTAGATCAGCATCTGAAGTAATGTACTCTTTGGGTTCTGATTTTGGCATCTCGCAAGTTAGTACTGCCCTTCCTTTGGCTCATTCTCAAATCTAATAAGTATCCCTTTTATATTTTTCTCTTAAGTATAATTTGATAAATCTGCTGAACAGTAGGGCAATAAGCTCAGAATCAAACACCTTACTCTGATCTAGCAAGAATCTCCTTACTGGGACATTTGGGGCAACCCTGTCCAAACTGTTAGTTTTTAGTTTGTTTAATATTAACACAGTTTACATTTACCTTGTTCATAAAGATAATAGGAAGGTTGGCTGAAATTAGAAAATGCCATATGTATCAGTTTAATGGCTACTTACAAAGAGAAATGAAGTTAACCTGGTAAGATATTTTTTACTACATTGTAGTTGTTTCCTATTCTTTTCTGACTACTGCCAAAAAATTCATTTCAGGATCTTCTATAGAATATTGCCAGGGATCCATCTCAAACTTAATCACTGTATAGATAACAGAATCTACTTAAAAAAATAGAACATATCTCTATGCCCATTCTTCTGGCCCCTTGTCTGTTACTTATGGATTTACCAAATATTATCAAAGTTACCCCTGTTCCCACAGGCAAATAGCAATTTCATACTCCTCTTACTAGCTATGTAACAGGCAATTTACTTAGACCTTTAAATTCCTGTGCTTTATTAAATGGGGATAAAATATTTGTGTGAAAGTTTGCTTTGAAGATTAGGGTAATATATGAAGACAACTATTGTTATTTCCTTTGAGAGTTATCCAAACAAGATGGCTTATATATTGATATCATTGTCATTCTAGTAATCTGCATGTAATTCACCTGAGCTTGGATATTTGAATTAATTTAAGTAGCCACACGTTTTCTCATTATCTTTTTTCCTGTTATGATCTTTATTCTCTGTAATCAATGTTTAGTCCCTTCTCTCCTAAAGATTGTTCTACCTAGAAGGGACTATATAGACTCAGAAAGGAAGGTGTATATTTATATTTCTCTCTTCCCTTAGTATTACTTACTTTCTCCAAGAAGAGGTTTACCTTTTTCTGTTTGTCTTGCTCCAGATAGAATTAACAAAATCATGTTGCCTCTTTTAATATTGTTAAAAAGTTTAATTTCATACTGTGCTCTTTTTTTTCTTGTTTTTTTCCCCAGTTACCACTGTTGATTATCTTTGTTCTTTGTGGGATTCTCTTATAATCTTTCCTTGCATACTCTTTAAAATACCCTCAGCCTTCTGTGGGGTAACCTCATTGGCATCTTTGCCACTTTGAGATCTTTCCACTAGTTAGCTGAAAGTATTTAGTAAGAAATTTATTTTTCCCTCCCTTCTTTCCTTTTCCCTCGTTTCTTTCCTTTTTTCCCCCTTCCGTTCCTCCCTCCCTCCCTTTCTTCTTTCCCTTTTCTTTCCTTTTAGCTTCCCATTCCTCTTGAGTTATATATGAAACTTAAAAGCCTGGCTAGCAAGGTCCTATCTTTTTTTTTTTTTTCTGATTAAAAAATAAAACAACTGTGTGTTTGTGTGTGTCCGCACACCTGTGTCTTTTCCACACACGTTTGTCTCATTTACTCCTAAGGCGTAAACTTCCAGAGAAGGAAAGGCCAAGAAGTCCTTTATTAGTACATTGCTCTGTATGAACAAACTCTCACTAAATGTCAAAAAATGAATGCCTCAGGCTGCTCTCTGGGGAAAGGTTTTCAGCCGAGTCGTATACCGTAACTGAGCTGATGTTCTTTCGTCAGTAAGTTGTTCCCAGGAATCTACGTCCTTCCAGGCAGTTCAAGCAAACCAATTTATAAGAGAACACGACGAAACTAATTGGCCAACAAAAGCCGTCCTTGAAGCACCAGGCGCACGATTAGGGGACACGTGTGCCCGGGCTGGGTGGGTGGGTGAGTCTTGCGTCTTCAGGGAGCCCGCCCGAGGAGGACGCTGGGCTCTCCCACAGCTGGGCGCCCTCGCCCCCGACCAGGCGCGACCGGCGGAGCCGAGCGAGCACGGGGGAGTCGAGCGCCACGCCGGCGGGGCAATTGGGCATGCTCAGAAGGCCGGCAGGTTTGGGTCTCACCCAGGCAGCTTGTGCATTACACCAGCACGCAGCCGAGGCGGGGGGTGGGGGGGAGGAGGGAGGAGCGGGGGAGGCAGAAGAGGAGGAGCGGCCAGCAGTAGCCACGACCGCCACCACCAGGCAGAGGAAGAGTTCGCGAGGAAGGAAAGACCCTCCTCGCACTTGAAGCGCCTGGCATTTGCTTTTGGAAAAAGAGAATACAAGATAAAGGAGGAGACGGGAAGAAGAAGCGGGGGAAAGAAGTGAGGGGGGAGATAGAGGAAAAAAGGACGTGAACCGAAAGGGCTAGATCGTGCAGGGAGCCCGAGGCGCGGGGGCGGCAGTGCGGAGCCAGGAGCGCCGCCGCTTGGGCAGGTGCCGCGGCTGCTGCCCGGAGGCGGCATGTGACGCGCGGCCGCAGCTGCCCGCGGGCGGAGCGCTCTCGGACCCGGGAGCGCACACCGCGGGGCAAGTCGGTACCATCCCGAATCCCCACGCTCCTCCTCAGTTCGCCGGGGCGGCATAGGCGCTTCTGGAAAGACAGGCGATGAACCGAAGGGCGGCTCCGGGCATGGGCGCGCGGTCCTAGGACACTCGCTTCCTGAACGCCGAGCGGGAGGCGACCAACGGACGGTGGACCGGGCGCCTCCCGCGCTTTGGGGAAGCGCAGACGACCGGCGTGGGACGGCCACCTGGAGCGCAGCGGCCAGGTAAGGACTGCCCGCACCAAGCCGGCGCTGGGCAAAGCGGGTGGCGGTAGCGGTTGACCTAGTTTTTTTGCCTTGTCGCGTTGCAAAAGGAGGAAAAAGTTTTCTGCGCGAGTAGGAAATGCCCTTGCTATGGGGAGTTTAAAGCGGGTACTGGGGAGGGAGGAGAGAGTTGGTCTGTCGATTTGGGGGGCCGGGCGGAGGCTTGAACCTGGAGAGAGCGGCATCTGGGGCGGAGTTGGAGTTCTGGAACCAAGGGTGCGAAACGCCGGGGTGACCATGTGCGGGGAAAGCGACGAGAATAATACGAGCGGTGGCCGGGAAAGAACCTGGGATGCCCCACCCGGCGCTCCTTCGCTTGGATTCTCTGTCCCCCGAATGCGGAATCCGAGGCACGGAGTGTCCGGACAAGAGGAGCTTCTTGGGTCGGTGTGTGTGTGTGTGTGTGTGCGCGCGCGCGCGTATGTGTGTGTGGTGCGTGTGTAGGTCCCCCCATTTGATTTCCTAACGCTTTTAAGAAGGTTAAAGCAGACACCGGCCAACCTTGCAGTGGGGCCGCTACCTCGGATTGCATTTCAGGGACGAAAGAGGCAAATTTGGCACTTAGTGTAACACCTGGGCGAAGGTACTGAGCCCGGGTGCTCGTCTTCACTGACCCAGGCAGAGTTTGCGCTCGCGGAGCGGCAGCCGCTGGATTGCGGCGGATCTTCTCTCTGGAGCCCTCCCCCAGCGCAGCCTCCTTACAGCTGGGTTAATTTCTGTGTGATTTGAAGCGGTGGGGGTTAGGGGAGGGTTGACTCAAGCAGCAGAATTCACTTGTCTACTTGGCGCTTGTGCGTGCTGGCATGGTGATCCTGTTCGGCGTGTGTGCAACTCTCCTAGCACGCAGTTTGGAAGTGGTAGAGGAAGCAGAGGTTTGGGAATTGCATCCCATATGGACAGATTTCAAAACGCAAACATTCATTTGTCTGCAAGTGCTATTTGAACCTGTTCGATGGCTGTAAGGATATGCTTCCCTCCCGGTGTCCGTGTTTGCAATGTGAAACGATGGCTCTCCTTAGGAGGTAATTTAAGCGTTTATGTTGTTAAGGACACTGATTATTTCACTGTATGCTTTGCACAGACCCATCATTTCTCTCTTGGCCTCTGAATGCCAGCAAGCCAGTAGTCCTCCATGTGGGGTCTTTTGGGGTTATGATTGGAAAAATAATCTTTGTAAAAAGTATATTGGCTGGTTATATAGTGCCCGATAATCTTACGTTGTGAGATCATTGTATTGCATGAAGCAGTCATCACTATTTTCTGTGTTTAAAACAATGCCCCTGTATTTACTTAAGAGGCACTACACAAGAACATACACTTCAGAAAGGGGAGAGCTGACGCTGGAACAAATCCATGCATATAGACAGGGTTGTGATAGTAGCTTATTAATTAAGAAGAAGAAGAAGAAGAAAAACCCTGAGGTCTTTCTGTTCCAAATGTGGTGGGATAGATATGGCGTTGGGTGCACCCTCTTGTTATGGGAGCTGGTACTGTGGAGTATACGTAGAACACGCGTGCCTCTCCAGTGTGGATTCAGCATGCCACAGATACGTGGTTTTGATCATACACTCCTGTCACTGAATAACCCATCTTTAGATTTTGTGTACATGTTTTTTTGCAATTAGCTTAATATGTAAATAGCTATTGTTGAGCTAGAAAGCACATTAATTTTGAAATGGGTTTCCATATGGAACTGTAACTTGAGCTTAAATTACTAATTTAAAATTAATTACATTGCAGGTCTGATTCAGACCATTTCTGTAGGCTGGGGAGGGTGGTATAAGATTGAATTTAATATGAAAATAGTAGTATTGAAATACTGACTTTTAAATAACAACCCATATTCCAATGTGCTTGATATTTAAAAAAGAATATGAGATGAAAAGTAGATTTTGAAAAGGATCCTCGACAGTGTATACCTTTTGCGTGGAAAATTATGAGAAGAGTGTAATTTGGGGAAAAGGAAAGCAAGTTTATGGAATTGGTTAAGATTTGCAGAATGATCCAGCGTGTTACAGTAATAAGTAGCTCTGCATTAAACCTGCATTTAAAGTTATTTAGGAAACTTTCCTTTAAAGTTTAGAGAAATGGGTGATTGTTTATTACCTCATTTGTCTTCCTGGGACAAAAGGTAAAAATATAACTTCAAAAATATTATTTATTTCTGAAGATTATTTAGGCATACTTAAAAGTTCTTTAGGGAGCACCCTTTCATTTTCTCATCCTTATAAAGACAGCTGATTTATTTCCTTACAAAAAGAAACTTTGTTATTTTAAGTGTGTAAAAACATGAACTTCTTTGCATGATATTTTAGCATTTGATTGCAGACAACCTGTTGAACATGAGTCTAGAAAAAAATACGAAATTTGCAGAACTAGAATTTCTTGAATCCATACCAGGAAACTGATTAGACAGAAAATTAAACCGTATGATTAAAAGCAAAGCTGCCTTGTGTATTTGAACATAAGAAAGTAATTTTCTCTATCGTTCCCGGAGCCAACATAGTGTTCTCTCCTAATAAAGTTGTTAACATTGGCAAAATTAGTTGCTTACCCCTAAATGGCCTGGACGTTGTCAGTGTAACTATTAAGAAACTGGGTCTTGTTTGCAGTGCAGGGAAGTTTATGTTGAGAACAGCTGTGATGTAGTGGCACTTCAGATAGGAGATGAATGAACTGTGACGCCTATGAAGCGTGAGCCTCTGATCGGGACGCAGAGAGATGCATCTGCCCTTCACTTATGGGACCTAATTTGATGTCATAATGTATTGTGACTAATAGCATTTTCCTCACGTTGTGGTTCTGAAGTATCAGTGAGTGACTGGAAATGTTTTATTTTACACAATGGGTTGGTGAATTTAAAACACGTTTTTCTTACAGAAGAGTATCAAAAAGGCATATATGGCTCCAGTAAAAAAAAAAAAAAGCAAATCCCTCCACCATGATGATTTTTTAAAATTAATCAGGATAATAAAATGTGTCTCATGCTTAATCCTTGAATGCAGTGCTTTCCCGGGTGTGATGGCAGTGACGTGTTCCACAAGATTTTTCACCTTTCGATCTCATTTAGTCCAGAGGAATCCCTATCCTGGTTATTAGTCTTAACAGAACTTTGGGATAAAATTTCACCGTGAATGGAAAGTTTTAATTTTAGAGGGAGAATGTGAAGAGATCATTGAAGGAATTTGACAGGAGGCAAAGCTAGTCAAATTAGAAATTAATTTCAATTTCTCGAATCTGACAGTCTCTATCTTCTCCATTAAGGAAGTGGTCCTTGCTCCTATCAAATTCAAAGTAGCCACTTTGAATCCTAAATCAGTTGTCCCTGTACTTCTTCCTCCATAGACGCTCCGCAGAAAGGCTGTGCAAGTGCAAAGGTTCCCCCCTTACGTTGTGAACCCAGCGTCTCTAGAGAGCTCTGTTAGACGTCTCCATTCCCTAAAAGTTGCATATCCTGTGCAGTACAGATCTGCATTAGCATTGTCTTCAAACAAAGAAATGAAGAGTTTTGATGCAGTGAAGCTACTGCAAATGTGGAATCACAGTGGGCCTTACAGGAAGACTGCGTCCCTCTCCAGAGCATGTCTTTCCCAGTGCACAGATGGAGATGATCGGACAGTAGTTGCAGAGTGGGTTTAAGAGTTGAAAGGCGTGATGCCTGTGCACACACTTTTTGATCAGTCTCTAAAGCACTGTAAAATGCAGTGCGCGATTTGGTTGCCCACCCACCTTTATATTCCTTGGCGTCGAGCATGGAGAGCCAGTGTGTAGGTGTCCCTCTGGCTCAGTAGTTGGCTACTGTGTGTTCCTTTTTGTCCAGAAATTTGGGCAGCTTGCAGACTCCCCTGCCTCTGGCAGGCTCACCCCTTCAGGCTGGCAGTTTTGTTCTCCCACCTGTTGGAACTTCCTGCTCATCAGCTCCCAAGGGCCAAGTCCTCTGGCTGGCGTGCACCTTCTCAGACTTCCTCTGCGGAGGTGCAGCTGCGGCTGGCCACGCTGACACAGGACCTGGGATCTACTGGTGATGACAGCAAGCCAACAGCAGGAATATTTGAGCCACTGCCATCTTCTTCTCGCCAGTTGTGCCAGCTCATCCTGAAGCCAGCTAGAATGTGAACACTTTGAGGAGGAACAATGGTGGAAAAAAACCACAGTAGCTGGCGGGTGCGCTGTGGGGTTTGAGCTCTTGCCTTCCCCAGCCCTGTTCTGGTGAGACTGGGGGTGGGGGCAGGGCTGGCCTTCCTGATTCATCAACCGGTGCAGAAACAGAAGAAGGGAGTCTGAGATGGGATTACCTGCCCTAACCCTAGTGAGCTCTACTGATTGCCATGCCCAGCTAGCCTCGGTTTCTGCAACCCTCGTCATATTTGCCATTTCGTAGGACTAAGCTTTTCTCATGTTTTCAGTTTGCATTTGCAGGACTGAAGTTGTGCCTAGAAAGACTTTAGCGTGACCTTGACAGTTCGTCTCACCCTTTCCAAGAACTTCTGTCCAGAAGCAGGAGTTTACTCCTTCCCTTGCCAGTCTCTGCTGCAGCCCTGAAGTGGACAAACCCCTAGCTAGGCCTGAGGCAGGGCCACCCTTGGGACAGTGTATCATTTCTGCCTGGAGACTTGTGCTGCCAGGTTCCACTTGACAAATCTCCTTGTGTGTCATTGTTGGCAGGATCAAATCTCTGTTCTCCACTCTCCTCCTGGCCACTGTAATTTGAGTTGTTGACTCTCCACTACGGAATTAATCCTTCATTAGGTCATTTGTTCTAGCCTAGCCCCAGCTTATTTCCTGTCCCCGGTGTTCCCTTGAAATCCGGCACACCAGCTGAGCCATGACATATTCTACCTTCAGTCACCTCTACTGCAGGAAGTGGTGCTCGTCTAGACATCCTGGGTTGAGCAGGATATCCTCCAGTGACTGCTGTTTAGATAAAAGTCAGGTGAGGTTAAACCAGAGTAAAATGCTACCAGCTGGTTTCAGAGAGGAGCGGGCTACCAGGTGTCTACTGCAAAGGCTGTGCCTTTACGGTCGTGAGGTGTTTTGATGTTCTTCCACTGAAGCCTTCTAATTGATCACAAGTAGGTATGGCCATGGCGTTAGATTCATACAAAAATATCCTGTCAGTAAGCTCTGGGAAAAGGCATCTGCTGACAGTCTGTGTCAGTATTTTTGTATTTATCACTTTGGAGTAGATTACCTCATTAGAATTGCCGGCGCGATCCAGTCTGGAGAGAAACCTAGTTATTGCTTAGCTAGGTACCACTTCTTGCGCACAACCATTTGCAGTTTCATCCAGCCAGCTTTCACCTCCAGGGGACCCCAATCCAGTGGTATTGTGTAGACTCCAAGAATCCGTATACATTTCAAGTATCATTGGGTTCTGTGTGTCTGTATCTGTGTGTCTATGTATCTATCTTTATTTATCTCTATCTCTATTTCTATGTCTTTCTATCTGTATCTATCTGTGTACATTCATTTAAAAGTATTATTGAGCACAGTGATTTTTTTGGTGATTTTCAATTTTTTTTAGTTCAAAATAGTCTAAAAGCACAACGTCTCTCATGCAGAGATCCCTCAAATCAATTGCATTGGAAAGAAGTTCTCATACATGAGATGGAAGCAAAGAGCCTCCTGTCTTCCTTGCCTATGATTTCTCACGTATGTGATAACACATGTCACGTGCATTACCTCGTGGGAAGGGAGCCCTGCAGGGAAACTGGCATTGCCACAAGGTTCCTTTACATGGGGTCCTCCTTTCTTCCTTCTTTATCCCCAAACCCTTCTCATCACACAATAACCAGCCAACCTTTTTCAGCTTTCCTTGAGTGCGGCTATCACCCTGCTTTCCCTCTGATAAGTTATTTTAAACCCCTCAATTCATTTAATAATAAGAAACTGAAAACATATCTAAGCAACTACAAGCCACATGTCCCTCATCTGAGTTCTGGTTGTTCTCACTATCTTTAATATTAAAGTCGACAGTCAAGGGTAACCCAGGTAGTATTTATGATTCTTTCTAAAGAAGTTAAGTCATGAGAGTGTTTAATAAGTACACTTTAATAAATGCTTGCTTGAGTAAAATGAGTCTCTCTCTCTGTCAATCATCTGTCTACCTATCCAGCCATCTCTGCTTTTCACTTATACACAGGAGTGTATATCCCTGTGGTAACTAGTGTTATCTAATGTGCCAGGCACAGTGGACATTCTTTTTTTGGGTGCTCAGAAGGGTGAGTCCGGGGCTCGGCGTTTCAGGAGCACGTGATCAATATGAGGTGAGAGCAGCTCCAGAAATCTCAGAACTGGAAGGTGATGTTAGACATTGTATTCGCTTCCTAGGGCTTAAAACAACAGAAATGTACCGTCTCATAATTCCCACACTCCCTTCAAAGGCCCTAACGGAGAACTCGTACTTGCCCCCTGCAGCTTCTGATGGCCGTGGCTGCATTCCCCGACCTGTGACTGCCTCTCGCCACTGCCCGGAGTCAGATCGTCTCCTCCCTTTCTGTCTGTGTGTTTCCTCCTTTGTGTGTCCATCTTATAAGGATACGTGTGATTGCATGCAGGGCTCACCCAGAAAATCCAGGACAAGCTCCTCCTTTCAAGGGCCTTAGCTCTCACACCCTTTTACCATATAAGGTAATATTCATGGGTTTGGGGGATTAGGACGTAGACAGACATATCTTTTGGGGGGGCCGTCATTCGGCTCACAGCAGAAGTCATCAGTGAAGGGCATCCTACTTTGTGACTCCCCATTGATGATTGTCCCACTGTGTGGTTTGTACGATTTGAGAAATTAACGCCCGCAACGCGTCTCATTCCATTTCCAGAGAGCAGGGAGAGGCAGAGCCTCCTTACAGCTGAGGCAGAAATCCAATTCCTACTCACTGTGCCTGTTGGCCTTCCTAATCATTCTGAAAATTATGATGGGAATACTTCTGATCTTTCTTCCATAAGAAAATCTTTATCAAGTTCAATAGTTTCAAGTTAAGTCAACCTAGCCCTTTCCGCCTCTTCTAACTTTTCATGTTCATTCCTAACATCTTCATTTACACTCGGTGAGTAACATCCACATATCTCTAATTTTACCGACTTCTGACTGTAACGTTTGCTCTCTGGCTTCCATCCTCAGGAGGTTCACAGAAACCGCTCGGCCAAAAACCACCTGTCCCCTCTTAGTCACAAACAAAAGGCCCTTTCCCGGGCATCCCGCTTCCTCTCTTAGCAGCACCTTCAACCACCCTTCATTTTCAAAGCATTGTACTTCCCTGGCTGTCTTCCTCCTCTGGTTCCTCTTCCGCCTTCCAGCCTCCCTGCACCGTCTCCCGAGCTGCATGAGGCTCTGCAGGTCTTTCTCCTCCGTTGACTCCCATGCCTTTCTTGCACCCTTTTCCTTTTGTGACTTCATCCATTGTCATGATTTCCACTACTTTTCAATGTGGGTCACCCATCTTATCATCTCCAAGCCTGGTGTGGCTTCTGGAAGGGGCATTTCCGTGAGCTTGCTGGGTAGCACCGCCTTCATTTGTTTCCTCCTCGCCCTGCTCCCCTGAGGTTTCCTGTTTCCATGCCTAGGGTGGCCACCCTGTGGCTTGGAGTTTTCTGAGTAATCTTGATTTGTTCTCTTGCATAGTTTCCCACATTTAGTCCGATACCAAATTGTAATAATTCAACCAAGTAATAGCTCACTCAACCTCTTGGCTTCTTTTCTTTCCTACTACCAACACCTCCGTTCAGGGCTTTTCCAACTTTCATGTGCAGTCAGGTCACATGGGGATCTTGTGATAAAGGCAGACTCTGATTCAGGAGGGCTGGAGCGTGGCCTGGGGATCTGCATTTCTAACACCCCCCCCCCCCCCCCCCCAGGTGATGCTGATGCAATCAGACCTTTATACATTTCTCTGAGTCTCCAGGCTTCCCAGCTGATTTCACTGATTATAGTCCCTTCTTCTAATCCACTTTAGAGATTACTTTTATTGAAGATCAAATCTGATCATTTTTTCCCTCCTATCCTCAAAACACTTCTCTGACATCCCCTTCTATTACCTATCGAATAACAATGAAATCTCTTACATCAGCATTCAGCTAGCATTCCATATGTTCCATGGTTTGGATTTACATTAAATTCAATCTCAAGTCTCAAGGTCACCTTTAACTTTACCCGCAGTACTTGCTGTTCTGTACACCCCCTCTGCCATTTTCATGATTTTCACATGTTCTCATGCTGCTTGGAATGCCCTTTCTTCCACATCCTCATGGGTCCAAATTTTAGCAATTTGTCAAGGACAAAGTGCTTGAAATGCCACTTTTCACTGTGAATTCATCTCTTAGTACTTTATCAGATTCTCAGTTTTATCACTGATCACATTCACTCTTATTTGTGTGTGTGTGCGTGTGTATAAATTATTTCAAATACTAGAGTGTGAAGTGCTTGAATGATGATGCCATGTTGCATTTGTCTTTGATTGCCCTAAAGTACTTCCTATGGAGTCATCCCCATAAAATGCTCAATATACATATCGACATATAAAGTATGTAAATATAGTGGTTTGATGTTTTTCTCATTATAAAAATAATATAGATTACACAGAATTCAGTCATGAAAGAAATATATTATGTCAAAAGTAAAAGTCCATCATGACCCAGTGCCCCCAAAGATAACCAAGGTTAACAGTTTGATGCATAATCCTCTGATATTTTTCTGTACATATCCTAACATTCATGCAAAACTGGGATAATAATAGACTTTTGTGAGCTGACTTCAAATGTAAATCTACCTCCTTGATTTTTAAATCTGCAGTGTGTTCTAAAAGATTGACTGATTTCACTGCATAAAAATCAATCCACTTAAAGTGGCCCAGCAATAAAGAAATCCGTTTGCTTTGAATTTCTGATTAGTTAAGCATGTCTATGTTCAGCACTTTCTCTGCCCCCAGGATCATACTAGACACTTCAGATTTGTAAGAGTAACACACAAACACTGCCCTAGAAGACACAAGCTGTTCTTATGCCTTCAGGCTAATGTCGGCCAGTGGACTAATGGAGGTACAGTGGTCACTCATTTTCGATGCCAGATTAAAATCATCATGTTTGATGACATGCACTCTCAGATCGTTAACTTTTATGTTGAAATTGAAGCTTTTGCATTATTTAGATCCATAAAGTACAGGTGACTCATTTTGAATTCGGAATGTGGACATTTTAGTCTGTCTAACGCACACATATATATGTATATTTGTTTTTGTTTCATGAATGAATATAAGTTTGGAATAAAAACAGAAAAACTTTAACAAAGACGACAACATCTTGTATGTGCAATAAAACTACAATTTAGGGAGAAGTATGGAGAAAAAACATCATAATGATCTGTGTCTTAGAATGCCAGTAAGTCAAGACACAATATGACACATTTGTTGAAAAGAGAATTCCTTTAGAATTTGTAATCAATATTCCCCTAAGAATTTTGAAGAGAGAAATCTTTTTTTTTTTTTTTTTTTTTTTTGTGGTACGCAGGCCTCTCCCTGCCGCGGCCTTTCGCGCTGCGGAGCACAGGCCCCGGACGCGCAGGCCCAGCGGCCATGGCCCACGGGCCCAGCCGCTCCGTGGCATGTGGGAAGAGAGAAATCTTAATAATGATGAATGTTTGTTATTGCTACCCTATTTGTCATTTAGAAAAATGTTTGTGGTAGAATTCTGGAAGATAATTTTCCTGGATAGTGGGAGGGCAGGTATATGGTCAGGGAATCTAGAATTGTCAGCAAAATTGGTTGTGTCTTAAGAAGAAATACTTAAAACTAGAATGCCAAGACAGTAAGGGGAGAAAACTTTGAACCTGTATGAGATTTCTGCAGTGTGAGTTAGTGAAATTATAAAAAGAATATTTCTGCATCCTGTTGAGTGATTCACCCAGGGTCCCAAAATTCACAGGCCTGGATCTTTTGACTCTGTGTCTGGTTTTCTCTATCTTTTCATGCTAGATCTCTTCTCAGGACCCAACTCACCTCTTTCTCGCTTGACATCCTCTCTCGGTGATTTCAGCTGCGCTTAGGGCTTCAAGTGTCGGTAGACGTAGTTTTGTAGGCCGTAGCTCTTCCCCTGAGTGCTAGATTTCCATGCTGGCACCCTGTTAGACATTTGCACAAAGAATATCAATCAGGCACCTCTCATGTACCATTTGGACTCTGGAACCCATCATCTTTCTCCAAGATATGCTGTTCCTCCTATTTTTTTCCTGTATTAATTGACTGCATCACAGTCATCCTAGGAGCTCAGACTTGAAGCATCTCCAATCTGCATTTCCTTTATACCCTCCCTCCTCTCGTGCAGTCTCTAAATCCTACTGGATTTTCCTGAACCGTCTCATCAGTTCCTTCCTTCCTACTCCCACTCCCATTTTCTTGATACAGGCCTTCCCCAACACCCCCCAACCCACCCCCGCACTGTCCCGATGGCCTCTGACTTGTCTTTTTGCTTTGTTTGCTTTTACCTATTCTACAATGAGATCAAAGTCCATTACCGTTTCACTCTCCATAACTTTCAGTCCCTTCTTCCTTTCCCCCCTCTGCTGTGGCACTGTAGCCACGTCAGCCTGCTTTGAGGGTCCTGGGATGTGCCTCTAGGTAGACCCTCCACACTTCCTGAAATGTGCTCCCTAGCTTTGGCCTTAGCAGTCCTGCAAACAGAAGGAGGCCTGCATGCCTCCTCTAAGACAATTCGTCTCTTCATTCCCCATGCCCCTTGAGTGTATTATTCTTTGCCATACTTGTTTCCACTAGAATAAATGATGCAAATATCAAAGTTTTCCTCTGGATTTTGAGCTTCTTATCAGGAGCCACCCATTATTTATTTCTCTATACCCAGGACTTACACATTGTGAAATGGGGATGAGCAACTCACTATATTGAATGATGGTTAGATCTCTGTCAGGGCAGAGATGTTTATGTTATGTTTTATGCATGATACAGTCCAAGGGTCTAAACAGTGCTTGGCAGTAGTACTCGCATTAACTATTTGTTCTTGAATGAATTCCTTCTTACTGTTCCTTTTGGGGTGGGGGAAGAAATCTGAGGTTTAGAAGTTTTCAGTGTATTTTGATAATGACAGGATAGTTTACATGTTAATAAACAGTAAGGAGTTCTTGATGAATATGATACAGAACATAATAAAATTATCCCAGGTCAGACTCAGAGTTTCACTTGCTTGAAGCGTTGTCTGCAAGGATATAATGGTTGCCCTGGTGACCCTAATATTTTGAGAGGCATTGTTCTCTCAGATAACATGTAACAAATTAGGGCTCTTCTCACCAACTTGTTCTAGTGGCCAGGACTTTTGAAGGAGTCATTTTTCATTGATCACCAGTTGCTATGAGTAGCCAGGTCTCCTAAGGGCTTTTCATAATCACTGAAAAGATTTCCATGACAGGGATTTAAGGTGATGTTTCTACCATTGTGGCCTAGGATCATTTGACCAAAATCACCTGGGGTAGTTGTTAAACTTTAGCCTTGGGGACTGAAACTAGATCAGCTGAATTAGAATGGGGGGAGGGGCAGGGTCTGCAATCTGCATTTTAAATAAATACCTTGAATGATACTTCTGCCAGCTAAATTTTAAAATCCACTAATGGAAGAGAGAGACAGAATATTTTGTTTGAGAGAACGATTGAATGAGCTAGAGAAACACTTTGTATTTTTTTAAAGTAGATTAATAGCCTGGATTGGCAAGGGGTACATTATCTTAGGCTGTTCTCTGGTAAAATGAGCCATTCAATTTCGGGTGTTTCTCAGGCTCTGAGGAAGGGCAGAGTGCTCTTTTCCACTGAAATTTAAACACAGTTGAGGAATGACTGAGGTCTCAGGTATAGAATTAAGGTGAAACCATTTCCATCACATGTACCCCTTGGTAACTAAATATATAGTTTTTTAAAAATATGGATAACATTGTTCACAAGGTGCTATAAAAACAAATGATCTCAAATACATCTAGTCCTGAACATTTTTTCTTTGTTTCTTGTGTTGTACCATGGAACTATATCAGAAGCGGACCACATTTTTGCATGTGTATAATGCTATATTTAGAGTCTAACTTTCTGAGCAAGTACATCACATATATTATTGATGTGAACAACAGGGTGTCAATAAAGGAATGACAAAATAGTCTATAAATGCTGCATATGTGCACAGTAGTTTAATTATTATGAATGGTCTTAGAAATGGACATAGATTAGTTTTGCTCAATTAAAGGGCATTTTATAATAGATCTTCTAGACGTGGGTGCATTTTAAAAAGCATATACAGTACAACTAATACTTTCACACAGATTTAATGTAAACGATAACATAAATTTTACGAGAATTAAACAAAATTGTCGATCACTCTGTTCCTTAGAACTTTAGAAATTCCTCTGGTAGGGGACCCACACAGTCTGGCCTATTTTCAGCTTTTCTACCGGCCATTCACTTGTTCATTAAATTTAAGTTCCTGAATTGTTTCAGGCACTGTTCTAGATGCTAGAGATAATTAGATGAATAGTCATTCTGCTTTCATGGAACTTATGTCTTTGTGAATTCAAATCCATGAAACCTGGAATAATATTCCCAGGGTTTTCTAAACAGGCCTGTTCCTACTTAGTGTCAAGAAGAGAGGAGATGGGGGTATTAGGATAGTGTAACCAATTAGATGTGTGATCTTCCTTAGGCTTTACTTTCCCCTCACCTCTTAAACATGGGGTTTAGATTAAATTTTTCTCGGCAAAATACTGCTGCTTTTCTAGAAAAATTAGACTGCTGATACTAACTTTTGCCACTAGATGGCAAACATCTGCATTTGTGTGTCCAATGAGTGAGTCAAGTTTTGAAAATTAAAATGAGGTTGAAAATGATTCACTTGATATGAAAAATAATGTTGTCAGTTTCACATGAATGAGAGGTAACGGTTGCTACTATGTGCCATGGATTCCATCCTTTAAACGTGACCATTTTAAAACTCCCTGGCATCTACTTTTCCATGTGGCTACCTGCTCTGTTTCTTTTCAAATGCAGGGCAACCCATTTTTGAAATGCTTTTTGAAAATCACATATATTGCTGAAGTTATGATATAACAGTGAGTCTTTAATGTACTTTTACCAGTGTTCTTTTTGTATGAAAATTAAAATAGTCTTTTCAAGCTGAGGCATAGATGAATACACTGGGTGGATCTAGAGAATGTGTTAACTTTGTCAGATATAACATGAGAAACAAATGTTTCATTTTCCTGTGACAGAAGAAACAAAGATACTAGATACTCTCTGCCTGACTACTTCACTTGATCTACTTTTGGCTACAAGAGTCCAAAGAAAATGAAACAGGAACAGAAGTTACATCTGGCAAATCACATATATAAACCAAGATTAGCATCACTGTTACAGAACTGAAAGCTGGCCCAAAGCCTGGTGATGAAGAGCCCACCTGTATCCCCTTTTCAGCAAGGAAATAACTAACCAAAGCATGAACACAAGCATGTCTTTTGGAAGACCGAGGGTGCCATATCAAGTCCAAACAACACTAAGCTATGAAAATTAGTGCCCACTGACTCTAAATTTCTGGGAAACCCATACCAACTACACATACCGCCTTTGACTTTCTAAGACAAGATTGTTTTGAGGCAGCTAGGTTCAGAAGGGGTTATACAAATTTGCAGCAAGTCTTGACCCTAGATATGTGCTTATAATCTACAACGATGTTCACTTGTAAAACAGAGTTTTCTGGGCCAAGTTGTTCTTGGGATTCAAAGGGTGAAGAAGCCAGATCTTTTTGGAGGGTTATCAGGTACTTGGTGTTGTAAAGGATTTCACTTGAGGAGAGATACTGTAAAAGGACCAGTAAGGTTTAAATAGATGGAGACGCAAGGTAGAATATTTAGGCAAAACTTAACTTACATGTGAAAACCCCTTGCCGTTTTTGGTCTATACCATGAACACTCCATCTCAGATCCTTTGCACTTACTGTTCTGTTTGGAACGCTCTTTGTCCAGAAACCTATACAGCTTGCTTCTGCACTTAAGATATGTCCTCAGATATCACCTTATCAGGCCAGCATTTTGTGATCACCTCATCTGAAACAGCATGCACCTCTTTCATCATTCACCATCTCCTTAATCTGTTGTTTTTCTCTTCTGAGCATTTATCACCACCTGATACAATACATATTAATTTTTTTGGTTTCATTTATAGTCTGTTTACACCCACTACAGCATGAGCTCTGTGAGACCAAGGAATTAATCTTTTATTTTAATTGCTAAATATCCAGTTCCTAGAACACTGCCTGGCCCAGAGTAGGCTCCTGTCAAACCCTAAATGACTAAATGGATATGCAATGCGCTTTTCCTAGAGCCTGCAGGAGTGAAGCCCTGCTGACTGTTTTTTTTCTTTTTTTGGCTTCTGGCATCTTAGTTTCCTGACCAGTGACTGAACCCCGGCCTTCGGCAGTGAAAGCTTGCTGTCCTAACCACTGGACCACCAGGGAATTTGCAGTGCCATGTTTATTTTTCTTATTTATTTTGTTAACATCTTTATTGGAGTATAATTGCTTTACAACGGTGTGTTAGTTTCTGCTGTATAGCAAAGTGAATCAGCTATACGTATACATATATCCCCATATCCCCTCCCTTTTGCGTCTCCCTCCCACCCTCCCTATCCCACCCCTCTAGGTGGTCACAAAGCACGAAGCTGATCTCCCTGTGCTATACGGCTGCTTCCCACTAGCTATCTATTTTACATTTGGTAGTGTATATATGTCCATGCCACTCTCTCACTTAGTCCCAGCTTACCCTGCCCCCTCCCCATGTCCTCAAGTCCATTCTCTACGTCTGCATCATTATTCCTGTCCTGACCCTAGGTTCATCAGAACCTTTTTTTTTTTTAAGATTCCATATGTACGTGTTAGCATACGGTATTTGTTTTTCTCTTTCTGACTTACTTCACTCTGTATGACAGACTCTAGGTCCATCCACCTCACTACAAATAACTCAGTTTCGTTTCTTTTTATGGCTGACATATTCCATTGTATATATGTGCTGCATCTTCTTTATCCATTCATCTGTCGATAGACACTTAGGTTGCTTCCATGTCCTGGCTATTGTAAATAGAGCTGCAGTGAACATTGTGGTACATGACTCTTTTTGAATCATGGTTTTCTCAGGGTATATGCCCACTACTGGGATTCCTGGGTTGTATGGTAGTTCTACTTTTAGTTTTTTAAGGAACCTCCATACTGTTCTCCATAGTGGCTGTATCAATTTACATTCCCACCAACAGTGCAAGAGGGTTCCCTTTTCTCCACACCCTCTGCAGCATTTATTGTTTGTAGATTTTTTGATGATGGCCACTCTGACTGATGTGAGGTGATACCTCATTGTGGTTTTGATTTGGATTTCTCTGATGATTAATGATGTTGAGCATCCTTTCATGTGTTTCTTAGCAGTCTGTATCTTTCTGGAGAAATGTCTGTTTTAGGTCTTCTGCCCATTTTTGGATTGGGTTGTTTGTTTTCTTGATACTGAGCTGCATGAGCTGCTTGTATATTTTGGAGAGTAATCCTTTGGCAGTTGCTTCATTTGCAAATATTTTCTCCCATTCTGAGGCTTGTCTTTTCGTCTTGTTTATGGTTTCCTTTGCTGTGCAAAAGCTTTGAAGTTTCATTAGGTCCCTTTTGTTTATTTTTCTTTTTATTTCTATTTCTCTAGGGGGTGGGTCAAAAAGGATCTTGCTGTGATTTATGTCATACAGTGTTCTGCCTATGTTTTTTTCTAAGAGTTTTATAGAGTCTGGCATTACATTTAGGTCTTTAATCCATTTTGAGTTTATATCTGTGTATGGTGTTAGGGAGTGTTCCAATTTCATTCTTTTACGTGGAGCTGTCCAGTTTTCCCAGCACCACTTATTGAAGAGGCTGTCTTTTTTCCATCGTATATACTCTTGCCTCCTTTATCAAAGATAAGGTGACCATATAACATGGGTTTGTCTCTGAGCTTTCTATCCTGTTCCATTGATCTGTATTTCTGTTTTTGTGTCAGTTTTGTGTCTTGATGCCTGTAGCTTTGTAGTATAGTCAAGTCAGGGAGCCTGATTCTTCCAGCTCCATTTTTCTTTCTCAAGATTGCTTTAGCTATTCAGGGTCTTTTGTGTTTCCATACAAATTGTGAAATTTTTTGTTCTAGTTCTGTGAAAAATGCCGCTGGTAGTTTGATAGGGATTGCACTCAATCTGCAGATTGCTTTGGGTAGTAGAGTCATTTTCACAATGTTGATTGTTCCAATCCAAGAACATGGTATATCTCTCCATCTGTTGGTATTATCTTTAATTTCTTTCATCAGTGTCTTACAGTTTTCTTCATAGAGGTCTGTTGTCTCCTTAGGTAGGTTTATTCCTAGGTATTTTATTCTTTTTGCTGCAGTGGTAAATGGGAGTGTTTCCTTAATTTCTCTTTCAGCTTTTTCATCATTAGTGTCTACGAATGCAAGAGATTTCTGTGCATCAATTTTGTATCTTGCTACTCTACCAAATTCATTGATTAGCTCTAGTTTCTGGTAGCATCTTTAGGTTTCTCTGTGTGTAGTATCATGTCATCGGCAAACAGTGAGTTTTACTTCCCTTTTTTCCTATATGGATTCCTTTTATTTCTTTTTCTTCTCTGATGGCTGTGGCTAAAACTTCCAAAACTATGTTGAATAATAGTGGTGAGAGTGGGCAACCTTGTTTTGTTCCTGAACTGAGAGGAAATGGTTTCAGGTTTTCACCATTGAGAACGATATTGCCTGTGGGTGTGTCATATATGGCCTTTATAATGTTGAGGTAGGTTCTCTCTATGCCTACTTTCTGGAGAGTTTTTTCTATCAAAAATGGGTGTTGAATTTTGTCAAAAGCTTTTTCTGCATCTATTGAGATGATCATATGGTTTTCCTCCTTCAATTTGTTAATATGGTGTATCACATTGATTGATTTGCATATATTGAAGAATTCTTGAATTCCTGGGATAAACACCACTTGATCATGGTGTATGATCCTTTTAATGTGCTGTTGGATTCTGTTTGCTAGTATTTTGTTGAGGGTTTTTACATCGATGTTCATCAGAGATATTGGCCTGTAGTTATCTTTTTTTGTGACATCTTTGTCTGGTTTTGGTATCAGGGTTATGGTGGCCTAGTAGAATGAGTTTGGGAGTGTTCCTCCCTTTGCTGTATTTTGGAGGAATTTGAGAAGGATAGGTATTAGCTGTTCTCTAAATGTTTGATAGAATTTGCTTGTGAAGCCATCTGGTCCTGGGCTTTTGTTTGTTGGAAGATTTTTAATCACAGTTGCAATTTCAGTGCTTGTGATTGGTCTATTCATATTTTCTATTTCTTCCTGGTTCAGTCTCGTAAGGCTATGCATTTCTAAGAATTTGTCCATTTCTTCCAGGTTGTCCATTTTATTGGCATAGAGTTGCTTGTAGTAATCTCTCATGATCCTTTGTATTTTTGCAGTGTCAGTTGTTACTTCTCCTTTTTCATTTCTAATTCTATTGATTTGAGTCTTCCTTTTTTTCTTGATGAGTCTGGCTAATGATTTGTCAATTTTGTTTATCTTGTCAAAGAACCCGCTTTTAGTTTTATTGATCTTTGCTATAGTTTCCTTCATTTCTTTTTCATTAATTCTGATCTGATTTTATGATTTCTTTCCTTCTGCTAACTTTGGGTTTTTTTGTTCTTCTTTCTCTAATTGCTTTACATGTAAGTTTAGTTTGTTTATTTGAGATGTTTCTTGTTTCTTAATGTAGGATTGTATTGCTATAAACTTCCCTCTTAGAACTGCTTTTGCTGCATCCCATAGGTTTTGGATCATCGTGTTTTCATTGTCATTTCTCTCTAGGTATTTTTTTATTTCCTCTTTGATCTCTTTAGTGATCTTTTGGTTATTTAGTAGTGTATGGTTTAGCTTCCATGTGTTTGTATTTTTTACAGTTTTTTTTCCTGCAGTTGATATCTAGTCTCATAACGTTGTGGTTGGAAAAGATACTTGATATTATTTCAATTTTCTTAAATTAACCAATGCTTTTTTTGTGACCGAAGATATGGTCTCTCCTGGAGAATGTTCCATGAGCATTTGAGAAGAAATTGCATTGTGTTGTTTTTGGATGGAATGTCCTATAAATATCAATTAAGTCCATCTTGTTTAATGTGTCATTTAAAGCCTGTGTTTTCTTATTTATTTTCATTTTGGATGATCTGTCCATTGGTGAAAGTGGGGTGTTCAAGTCCCCTACTATGATTGTGTTACTGTTGATTTCCCCTTGTATGGCTGTTAGCATTTGCCTTATGTATTGAGGTGCTCCTATGTTGGGTGCATAAATATTTACAATTGTTATATCTTCTTCTTGGGTTGATCCCTTGATCATTATGTAGTGTCCTTCTTTGTCTCTTGTAATAGCCTTTATTTGAAAGTCTATTTTTTCTGATATGAGAATTGCTACTCCAGCTTTCTTTTGATTTCCATTTGCATGGAATATCTTTTTCCATCCCCTCACTTTCAGTCTGTATGTGTCCCTAGGTCTGAAGTGGGTCTCTTGTAGACAGCGTATATACGGGTCTTGTTTTTGTATCCATTCAGCCAGTCTATTTCTTTTGGTTGGAGCTTTCAGTCCATTTACATTTGAGGTAATTATTGATATGTATGTTTCTATTACCATTTTCTTAATTGTTTGGGGCTTGTTTTTGTAGGTCTTTTTCTTCTCTTGTTTCCTGCCTAAAGAAGTTCCTTTAGCATTTGTTGTAACACTGGTTTGGTGGTGCTGAATTCTCTTAACTTTTGGTTGTCTGTAAAGGTTTTAATTTCTCCATGGAATCTGAATGAGATCCTTGCCAGGTAGAGTAATCTTGGTTTTAGGTTTTTCCCTTTCATCACTTTAAATATGTCCTGCCACTCCCTTCTGGCTTGCAGAGTTTCTGCTGAACAATCAGCTGTTAACCTTCTGGGGATTCCCTTGTATGTTATTGGTTGTTTTTCTAACTTGCTGCTTTTAATATTTTCCCTGTATTTAATTTGTGATAGTTTGATTAATATGTGTCTCAGCGTGTTTCTCTTTGGGTTTATCCTGTATGGGTGTCTCTGTGTTTCCTGGACTTGATTATTTCGTTTCCCATGTTAGGGAAGTTTTAGACTATAATCTCTTCAAATATTTTCTCAGACTCTTTCTTTTTCTCTTATTCTTCTGGGACCCCTATAATTTGAATGTTGGTGTGTTGAGCGTTGTCCCCGAGGTCTCTGAGACTGTCCTCAATTCTTTTCATTCTTTTTTCTTTATTCTGCTCCCCGGCAGTTATTTCCACCATTTTATCTTCCAGCTCACTTATCCCTTCTTCTGCCTCAGTTATTCTGCTATTGATTCCTTCTAAAGTATTTTTAATTTCAGTTATTGTGTTGTTCATTATTATTTGTTTGCTCTTTAGTTCTTCTAGATCCTTGTTAAATGTTTCTTGTATTTTCTCCATTCTGTTTCCAAGAGTTCTAACTCATGTTAACTATCATTACTCTGAATTCTTTTTCAGATAGGTTGCCTATTTCGTTTTCATTTATTTGGTCTTGTAGGTTTTTACCTTGCTCCTTCGTCTGTAACATTTTTTTTGGTTCTTTCTTTCTTTCTTTCTTTCTCTTTCTTTCTTTCTTTCTTTCTTTCTTTCTTTCTTTCTTTCTTTCTTTCTTTCTTTCTTTCTTCCTTTCTTTCTTCCTTTCTTTCCTTTCTTTCCTTTCTTTCCTTTCTTCTTTCTTTCTTTCTTTCTTTCTATGGGTGAAGCTGTATTCCTGTCTTACTGGCTGTTTGGCCTGAGGCATCCAGCACTGGAATTTGCAGGCAGTTGGATAGAGCCAGGTCTTGGTGCTGAGATGAGGACTTATGGGAGGTGTCACTCTGATTAATATTCCCTGGGGTCTGAGGTTCTCTGTTAGTCCAGCAGTTTGGACTTGGAGATCGCACCACAGGAGCTTGGGCCCGACCTCCCACCTGGGAACCAAGATCCTGCAAGCCTGTTGCTGGGGGTTGCTCCCGTCCCCTTAGGTGCCTGTGCCCTATCGGTGCCTGGTAGGTGCCCTAGTTGTGCAGAGGCACGAATTCTGCATCCTCCTTTTCCACTATCTTGGCTCTGCCCCTATTTTTCTTATTGCAGAAGGGAAAACTGACAAACCTATCCCATATTTTCCTTTCAACCAGGGCCTTTTCTTTTGAACATCCATGTTGAAATAGTCACTAATAGCATCATTTACAATGAATAACAGATTACAGGTTAACAATAGTAGGCTTGAAGAATAATGAAATAAACTAGCACATTCAATCAAATTGAATATGGCCAGCTTTTTTTTCAATAATGCTATTTGACCCTGTTTTTCTGTTAGAATTAGATAAGAGAGAAACAACTTGTTGCCTTCTTATTCTTTTCAATTCTATTTTTGTAAATGCCCACTGACTTAATTACGAACATATGCTTTAAAAAGGAAGTAAAGAAATTCTTCTCATTGTAAAATGGAAGAGGAAGATGGAGTAGAGATTTTCTGTAGCTGGGATTCTGTGTCATACTTTAGGAAGTCAGCGGTTGAGTGCCTACCGTGTTTCACTGTGCAAAACATGATACACAAGAGTATGTTGGCCTGGGATGCTCTTGACATGTCATAATATACTTAATTTTCTACGTTACTTTGCTAACATGATTTATAGAGGTTCAGTTATGCTGAGTCTATCTAAAATAATGAAATGGTATACTCTGTTAGCGTTTTCACAACCAAGTCCAGGTTTTGAAATATTGCTAAACATGCTTGAAGGTAATGTTTTCTGTCTTTCCATCCATCACACATTTATTAAGCAGCCGCTAATGCCAGGATGCTGCTCCGTGCTGGAGACAGAGTGATGAGGAAAGAAGACAGGGTCTTGCCCTAATGGAGTTTGAGGTTTGAGTGAATCAACTAATTTTTCTTTCTATTGAGAAGTAGCTTTAAAAAGTAGTATAATGTAAGAGACAGTCTGGTTTGAAGGATGCTGATGTGGGCATAATCATGAGCAGATCAGCATCCCTAATACTGGAAATTGTGTTCTGTTGGTGGTTGGGTAGAAGGCACTCCCTGGAGATACGGTTTCTTTGGAACCTGGGCCTCACCAAATCACACACACACTCAAGTTTAGAAACTGTCTTGACCTCAGTTGGGCCTGAATTTTTCCCATCTCAGATCTTGAAACCATATGTGTATGTGAAAACCGTTGATGGTCTGGGCTCTGAATCAAGGCAGAAAACAATATTTGTGTAGGTGTGGCTTCAAAGCAGATATTTGGAAAGTTAGGAAGATATCTTTCTGGGATCACATAGGTTAGTGGTCAAATAGAATTTGGGATGGTCATGAGCTTGGCTCATTGATCTCTAAAAGGTAATGAGATGCTTGGAGTTGGTATCAAAGAATTCACTGAAGAGAGAATGTCTTTTGTTAAAACAAAATCAGTGATCTAGGTAATAGGGCAGTTTTGATTTGAGGGTATCTACTGTTCCCTTCTAACATTTTAAAGAAGCTTCTGGTGTATGGTATTAGATGTCTGATATTAACCTTAAAAATTGTTTCAATCACAAAATGCCCTCATGCCCCCAGAATTTGTAAGGTCCTTCTGAGTGTTTACCAATTTACATTCCCAAGTTCTCCAACCATTATTTCTTCTTTTACCTTTTCCTTTAATCCAGTGTTTCTCAAGTGGATTTTCCTCATTAATGCCCTCCCCATCCTAGGAGGCTTTTAGACTTTTTTTCCCCTTAATCATGAAAATTTTAATGCCATACATTTATTGTGTATTTGTTTATAAAATGTGACCATTTAGAGAGTCAGAAACCATTGCAATCTCTAAGACATTTTCACCCTCTAAGAACTCATTCTCACCCCCTTTGGGGTGATATCACCCCCATAGAATGCATGCTTTAATCATTTATAGCAGGACGATATGAAGGCAGGAGTGATTCCATGCCCCACCGCACTCACAGTCCCTCAGTCCCCTTTCTCTCTCCTCTCCCCAGAAGTACTGCAGTGTTGACATGATTCCCTCACTGAAGTCTGCAGGATCCCTTCTCACCCCCTTCCTCCATGGCCATCTCTTAGTTGAATGCTCTGATCCTTCAGGACTGGTCCCTGTGTAGACTCACCAGCTATCCCTAGAGAAGGATTTCCATTAAAACGTCGACGGGGATGTCCCTTAATACTTGGTTTCTGAGCAGTAGAAAAGATCAGTATATTTTTTTCGGAGGCAAAATGTGAAAATCCAAGCACGATTTCATGTATCTTCCTGCTTCTTATTGCTTTTTTTCAGCCCCATTGGCTCAGGGAGTCCTAAGCTGGCTGTGTTCTTCCTGGCAAATCTGCCTGTTCCCAGCACCCAAGTGCAGTTGAGATACAGGACTGCCTAGATACGTCCACTCTGTTGTATTTTTAATATGATTTTACACAGTCCTTGCATTCTTGTGCCACCAAAGAGTTTTCAAGCTTTTGTAGTACCCCAGGCCTTTAGAAAGTCGCAGAGTTTCCAAGGCTGCAATAAAATGATAGCATCCTCAGTGCCCACCCTTCCTAGATCCCCATTCATGAGAGGCAACCATTTTCATCTCTTTAGGCTCTTTTTTCTGTTATTTACTTCCGTATTTCTAAATAGCATGCCCAGACGGCTATGTTTTGCTTTTTGACTTTTAGAATTTACTTCTTACTATATAAAATGAGGGCTGTTACTTCTTACTATGTAAAATGTTTTAGCCCGTTAGAAATCATTTTACTCCCAAGAGAATCATTAAAATTTTTGTTATATCAAATTCATTGCAAGCATGTTTGACTATATGTTTTACTCATTACTGAACCATTTAGAGACCTTTGATATTTTCTTTTTTTTGTATTATTTTTTGGTTTTCTTGGAATTAATAGTGTCTCATAGTCTCCCTTCCTCTCCTTCCTTCCCGCTCCCTCCCTTCCCTCCTCTCTCCCTCCCTCCTTTCCTTCCTTCCTGTCCTTCATCTCCTCAGGAGTCTTCCAGCCTTTTGCTCTAGTCAGGACTAGCTGCTCTCTAGAACTGCCAGGTAGCTGTCCTCTAGGATTTTTCCATCACTATACCCATCCCCATATTGTTTCTTTTCTTCAGAGTTCTTCAATTTTATTATCTGCAGAGTGAGAAGGATAATTACTATCCTGGCCTCTCCTGGTTCTCAGGAGCATTAAATGAGTGTATATGTAAGTACATATTAGAACTCGCATGTAGGACTTCCCTGGTGGCACAGTGGTTAAGAATCTGCCTGCCAGTGCAGGGGACACAAGTTTGAGCCCTGGTCCGGGAAGATCCCACATGCCACGGAGCAACTGATAAGCCCGTGTGCCACAACTACTGAGCCTGCGCTCTAGAGCCTGTGCTCCACAACAAAAGAAGCCACCGTAATGAGAAGCCCACGCACCACAATGAAGAGTAGCCTCGGCTCGCCACTACTAGAGAAAGCCTGCACGCATCAACAAAGACCCAGCACAGCTGAAAAATAAATCAATAAAAAAAAATTTAATTTAGAACTTGCATGTAGTACACACCCCAAAAAGGTAATAACAACTTACTGCTACTGTGTATACTGTTTGTATACTCATTTATTTTTCCATTACATGTCTTAAATGGAAAGTTTCTATGGGACAATATGAGTAGAGTAGGAGCTTACCGTAGAATAAGTTAAGAGTCCTGCACAGTGGTAATGTACTCATACTTATTAGAATTACTATTAATGGTCTACCATACTGCAGACTTTTTTCAAGGGTCAATCAGGGCAGGTACCACTTGAAGGAGAGAAGGGTAGTTCTTTTCAGTGTGACTGAGGTTTGCTGGTTAGCCACTGCTGCCCTCACCTTCCTACACTCTGGCCCTGACAAGACAAGCCCATTTTCTATGAAGGTGGGAACTTTCTGTAATCTGAATGTAAGTTGTATGCTGTCTTTTAGGAGTGTTCTATATTTTATGAACTTCAATCATATTAAAATCAATATCATTTGAAGAAAACTGAATCATGAAAGAGTGAGTGTCTATGTTGGAATGGAGAACTCACTTGTCCAGGGTATTTAGCTAATTAATTAAATGGAAAGGCTGAAAATCAAGTATATTTAGATGTTTCTTTGCCACTAGTGAGGTTTGGAGATGTAGAGGATACACATATACATGTATAAACACATTTTAAACAAATAACCAAATGCCAGCTTGTTTCCCGTTGTTATTATTTCCATTGCAAATGTTTGCTTGGGTGCTTTAAAATCATACTGATGATATCAGAATAATATAAACCCAAGGGGGAGGTGTTTGTTGAAAAGAAACCAGGGTTCTTGACAAAAATAATTGGCATTTGAGGCTCTTCTAGGCTCTCATCATTAGTGGAGCCTCCACAGTAATTTTATAAGCAGCCCCTGTGTTGCCATTAGGAACAGGTGGTGTTTGTCAGCTGAATATCTAAACGTTCTGAATCTCTGGGCACAGGCACACCTCATCACTGCTATACTGTTTCATCTATTCCTTTGCTTGCTTTCTATTCATAATTAATTTTGTATTGAACCCACTGGCTTTGATGACAGTTAAATACTTGTTTTTGACATAATGAGAAGAATACTTCTTCAGTGAATCACACAAGTGGCCTACCTTTTTTAAAAAGGGTTAATCCCTTCCTTACTTTGATTTTTCGTAAACTTAAGTAATGTGAATATTCATTTAGGTTGCATCTACCTAAGGCAAGTGTTTACAACCATTTGATGTTATTTGGAACACACTATCTTCCATCCGGTCCCATTGGCCTCTGCTATGTGACATTACACAAGCATCAACCTCTACCTTATGTTTGCTCCAAAGCAGGTAGTAAAAAATCTGGAACAGAACAAAATAGTTGAGATCACATAACAGACATTTCGAGACAACGGAGTAGCATAGACAGTCTGCCTAATTTTATATATTTCTTTAAATTCAGTCCAGCTGGGATTAAGGAGGATTAATTCAATGTATAGAGTAGAAGCTGAAAATGTATTTTATTTTATGATCAGTTTATTGGGAGCTCCTGCCCTTAATGGAACAATGGCTCTTAGTGCAAATACAACTAGGTTATAGGAAACCACAGTTTGAGCCTTTCTAGAGAATGATTCACTGACAATAATATAAATATTAATATTTACAAAATATTGTGTGCTTACTCTGTGTTAGAACAGTGCTAAATACTTCCCTGTGTAATGTATCATTTAATTCTTGAAACAATATACAAGATAAGTACTCTCTCTTGTTTAATGGATGGATATAGTAAACCACAGATAGGTTAAATGACTTGTCCAGATCAGGTTTCAAACACACGAGTGTTCGGTTCTGGTTAAAGACGTTTGCAACCTCTGGACTAAAAACATGAATCTCACAGACTGATCAGAGAAAAAGTTTTCTTTTTACAGAAGTTACTTCTTATATTCCTTTCTACGTGTCACAGTAACAGCTCATTAAATTTAAAAAATTAAGGCCACAATAAAAATACGAAAAGCAGGAAAATGAAAGTAACTGGAGGAAAAAATAAAGTTGTAAACAAGTAAGGGACCCAAATTTGGATAGGGAAAATTTTAATATATCTAAAAGTATAATTCTTTAGCTGCATTGCTGTGGCATACCCATGATAATTTTCATTACCAGTGAAGCTAAAAGAAGAAAGATTAGTAACTGCTTAAGCAGCAGCTAGAGAGGAAAAAAATTTTTTTTTTAGTAGTCAGACTTATAACCAGATTCCAATAATATGTGATTTTATTCATTTAAGTAGGATCATCCAGGGCTCTGAGTATAATGTTCTCTGTGCAACTTGGAAACTGATTCAGTGGTCTTATGTAAACAGTGCATAACTGATATAAAAGATGACAAGTAGAAATCCTAAATTTCTATATTTGGTATAGATTTTCCAAGTAGATGAAAATTAAGGGAAGCAGAGCAGACTGTTCAAATATGAACATGGGCTAGTGGGACATTGCCATTGTACCTACCTTCCTTGATCATCAGTCTGTTGAGAACTAAAAGAAGGGCTCTTCAAGAACAGAATTAAGTATTGTGGGGAAACCATATTTGCTCTGAATTTCAAAATCTGTTTTTAAAAGAATAAAATCTTAGCGATCATATTTCATATGGTCATGGGTCTTCAGTGATTATAAGGTTTTTTTTTTAATTAAATGATACTTTAGTTTTGTAGAATAATTTTTATCTACACTGACTTTAAAGTTTAGATTCAAACAAATTACAACATGTTATCAATACATAAACTAACCATTGACATGTATGGTAAAGTAGAAGGATATTTCCCCTTCATAAAAGATTTTCTCTATAGAACACCCTCTCTGGGGTGGGGAGGAGAACCTCTGACAGGCACTTCATTCGCTTCCTAATGAGTCTCATTGTTTTGAAGGATAACTATTCAGCAGTGTGAACTAGAATGAAATATTCTGGTATCTTTTTTCCAAGGAAAAATATCCACCTGCACTAATGACTGCAAGTTATCAGTAGTGGTGTAAACTATGTTCTCTTTTTGCTGCCAATTAATAGTTTTCTTCTTTTCAGAAAGTGATTTCATGGAGTGCTACTTTGTAAGTCAAAAGAAGAGGGGGAAAGTTTAAGTTAAAAAGTATAAGGTTTAGGGCTTCCCTGGTGGCGCAGTGGTTGAGAGTCCGCCTACTGATGCAAGGGACACGGGTTCGTGCCCCAGTCCGGGAGGATCCCACGTGCCACGGAGCGGCTGGGCCTGTGAGTCGTGGCCGCTGAGCCTGCGCGTCCGGAGCCTGTGCTCCATAACAGGAGAGGCCCGCGTACCGCAAAAAAAAAAAAAAAAAAAGTATAAGCTTTAACAAAGATTATGCTCTGACATATGAGACTCATTCCATGGTTGGTACGTTACAAGACTTCCAGAAGGGTACATCTATAACCCTTCTCCCCTCCAGCGGATATGGTTTGGCAGCCCAGATTACCGCCAGCTAGTAAGCTACCTCAGCTCTCCCTTTAGATACGAGGATGGACAGTTCAGAAAGATGAGGAACTGGGTCATGCCATTGTTGAGGGTGGAGGCAGGAGACCAGTAGGAAGGAATGTGGTGCCAAAATTGCTTCTCCAGTTCGTGGATAAAGGGTATTGCACAAGGGGATAAATTATTACTATTTGAGGCTTTAAAGTTCATTTGTAGAATGAAGAAAAAAAAAACCTTGAAAAGGATGGAAACCCATGGTATCAGAGGCAACTGATAACAGATTGACTAGGTGATTTTGCAGTCACCCTTACCTTCTGCTTCTGAGTTTCGGGAAGAAAGATGCATGTTAACATTTCATCATTCTCCTAAGATGTGAAGAAAACAATTTCAGCTGTGAATATGTGTTGCTCACACATGCTGTTTTCGAAAGAAAAAAAATGTGTCGATGGAGAAAGATTTTGTGAAATGAAATTCATAGACTTCATGATTGAATAAAGAATATGGTATATTTTAGAACAAGCGGTCTGTGCTTCTGGGTAAACTTTGTGCTTGTTCCATTTGGTTCTTAAAAGAAAAAAAAAGTTATTCCTGGTTGCGCTTCTCAGTCGCTGCATCCTACTGGCCAGGCGTCGCATCTTTTGTTTCAGGAGATTGCCATAGATATCAAAAGGTTAACTTTGTAATGGACAACAAATTATGAGTGCATGGTGGTATGTTTATTATCCTAGACAGTCACTGTAAATTTATGTTTTAAGCCAGCATATGAGATTGGAAAATTATTAAAATTAATGTTTTAATTTTTGCTTTCCATAATTTTACACATAATATGTATATCCCCTAGAATGTAATTTGGTATCAGAAATGACTTTTGACTGTCCAAAGACATCTGTTTTCTATATTCCTAAATTTAAATTTTAGAAGTTGACAACGACTTATTAACTTTGAGTTCCGTAGGTTTCCCTGTAACTAAATACAAATTGAAAAGCACAAATCTTTAAGTCTAGACACATGAATACAATGAAGAAAAAAATAATCCAGGTCATGATTTTTGTTATAACTATTTAACAGCAGATAACCAATTGTAACAGATTTATTTTTCCTTTTCAACAGATTTTTAATTTACCTTCACCAAATATTTGCTTCTGAGCTAAAACCTACGCAAGATAGGATGCCTATACACCTTAATAAGAAATAAAGCAAACTAAGTATCAGATTTCCTAGACTGCTCTATTAGTTAAAAGTTTCATAAATGACTGCTAAAACATATATACGTTAGGGTGTTGAAGCAGGGATGCTAAACTCAGATGCCTACAGCAGTGAGGCAGTGGGCCAAGTGGATGTAAAGTGTAGCCCCTGGGAGAGGGTAGGGACTCAGGCCAAGTAGATGGTGCACACCATTGTGAAGGTGACCCACTGCTCACCTGAGCCTGTCTTTATAACACGACAGTGCTGACCCTCTATTGTCAGATGTTCTATGTGTTTAACGGATGCTTAAAATCAAGTTTTTAACATGAGTTTTACTAATGTTTAGATGTTGCTTTATATGTATATATTTATATGCTATAGATGTTTATATGTATTATTTTTTAAATATTGCATAAGCAAACAAAAGATTTACCAGGATCAGATCATCTGGGCGGCAGGCACTTTGCAATCTGCCTTAAGGAACTCATTTGTGTGTGCACACAGTGTTCTATAAATTGTCTGAGAAGCATTTGTGATTTTTTTAGTCTATTTGATATATTAGGGAGAAATTTGGTTTTTTCAGGTTATCTTTTTTTTCTTGAAAACCTTGAAAGGTTTAAAATTATTTTTATTTATCCTAACCATGTATAGGAAGAATGTCCTTTATTTTCTTCATAAAGAATAAGTAAAATATCACAACTTTGTACTACTTGGTTATGGTCATATGTAATGTGTATTTTTGTTTTTTTAAGAAATTCCATCTACATCACTCTAGAATGGACTTGGTCATTATTAATCTATTATTAAATCCAATATTAACATACATCATACACCAAAAGTCAGTGAATAAATGCATGAAAGAGTGCTTACATGGATTTCTTTTCAATGTAGAAAAACACTGCAAGAAAGCCCCCCAAAAATGAACAGTTATTTTGTGCTAGCCACTAGTAATAAAATGATGAGCAAGAAAATCTATGTGTGTAATGGAAAGTACGATAATGGTAGTTATCCAATTTGTAGCATGCCAAGTATCAATAGATAAAATCTGCTTGCTTTAAATGAAGGAACTGAAATTTTCAATGTATTCTTCCTTTTACCCTCAATGTTTCTCAGGGAGAAATTATGTTGATATTGATACTGGAGTGGGACTCAAGTGTAACACTTGAGAAGGGAAACATCTCCCATGACAATGAGTCATTTGGTTGGTTGGTTTCCTCATTGCAGTTTCATGGGACACTGGTGCAGTCACTCTTGGTGTCTGCACATTCTAGTCTAAGGGTTCTTGTATTTTTTACCTCTGTCTGTTAGATGTCTATCTGACTTATGTTTTTGACGGTAGAGACATCTGTTCTCTCTCTAATCCATAGTATTGCCTCAGTGAATTTGACTTGATCTGACTCTATATGTCCAGCTCTCAAGAGGATTCTTTTAAGTATAGTCTACTTATTCAAGTCAAACAAATTTTAGTGCTGTGAGCTCCCACCCAACCTTTTCATATGGATTAACTTTTTTGGAAGAGTCAGGATGGAAATGCTTTTTGGAAGAGTCAGCATAACATTTCCATGTGTAGGTATAATTTGTATTGACATTTAGATTTTTCTTTGAGTTTATAACAACATACAAGTTGGATTTAAGCTTTGAGGTCAGGAAATCACAAGAGAAGAATATATAAGAGTATTTAATTCATCTACCTTTTATTTTGAAGGATGATAGTTTAAAGAAGGATCAGACTGTATATGATTAACGTTTTCAGACTTGAGTCTGTAGTCCATATTGTTCATATATTCCAGCAATTCAATAAATTAAATGTTAACAATGTCCACATGTAATCGTCAGGATGCAAATGGGGAGCAATTTATTGTATTAGAAAGATTAAAATTGAAATAACTTCAGCCTTCTCACTGTGCTTTGCATCATTTTTCCTGGTATTATTTTACACCGCTTGAACTAGGGAACCATTACCTTGAACAAGCACAACTAGTGTGGTGCCAGTGAAAGCAATTGTATTTATATCTTTCTCCCATTGCTGCTTCATGTCATTTCAGTGGGACTGATCATTTCCCTGCCCCTGAATGAAAATCTACAGTCCAGTGACTTTCTGGTCCTCCTGTCAGATGCACGGACTGAACTCAGTGGTTAGACTGTATACTCCATCTAATGGTCAAAGGTCTAACATGGTTTTAGGGAAGGTCTTTTCTTTATTCTCAGGCTCCCTGAAGATCAGGACCTTTAGTCAAAGGAAGAGAGTGAGAAGGCTTCTCATTGTTGAGGACTTGAGCTCTCTCACAAAACCACATCTGGCTTAGGGGTTCCTTTTCATTGTTCCAGAGCACTCTGTTTGCTTGCCTCTATCTGAGGTAAACTTACCACACTTACCACAAACAACTGTTTCCCTCTTTATCGACAGGACTTAATGTTTTCTGCATCTGTGCTTTCCCAACGCTTTCCATAGTAGGCACATACGCTGGATGGATAAACTCATAACTGGAATGCTCAAAGTTCTTGCAGAGCTTTTAAGAAATTCAGATGCTCTGACTCTACCTGGGAGATGTGAGCCAGCAGATTTTTTAAAGTTTCACAGGGGATCTTGATTTACAACAGAGTTGAAAGCCACTGAGCTTGATGTTTAAGTTTTGGCAAACTTAATAGCGTCAACACAATTTAATTAAGGGAAATTTACACTTTTAACCTAAAAATGAGTTTCAGAATAAGGAATCTTATGAGGTCTTTCTAGTTTTTCCTCATTCTGAATAAAATTATTAAAAGTACCCTCTATCTTTTAAGATTGATAAGTAGGTATTGATTTCAGTATAAATCCTCTGGGACAGCTATGCCAACTTTCCCAGTTATTCTCTTTTAGTAAGTTTTATGCAAATGGTCAAAGTTTAAATGTATCTTTGACCTCAATATATCTTTATTTTTTAAGAACAAAGAAAGCAAAAGTTATATAAATGTATTATGATAGTAAAACATTGAAACATCAGGGCACCATGATGCAAGTTGTTTCCCCTTCGCATATTGACATGTAGATCTAGTGGCTGTTTGATAACTTCATGTAATCTCTTACAAGTTATTCTACTTAAAAAAAAAATCATGTTTTTAATGGTGAGAAAAGGCAAAAGAGTCTACAGGAAATGAGTAAAACCTCTAAGATAGATGGCATGTAGGTAGAGTTAGTTTTTTATTTTTTTAAAGGAAATGGATAATACAACATTCCAATTTACTGATTTTTTTAGACTACACCAAATTTCTTTAATAATTCAGCAGATATTTATTGTGAATCTATAAGGCACATTTGGTTGTCATGAAATGGCAAGATTATGCTGTATGTTTAGCATGCTTGTTAAAACGAATTCTTCCTGATTTTATTACTTTTTGATTTTCAGGTTTAGTAAGCAGTTACCTTGGAAACATGGTGTCTATTAGTGATAACTAGAATATGCTTTTCATTTTCTGACTGCCTTGTATGAAATGCCACAATGTTTTAAGTTCTTTATTTGGAGTCCTTGACCTTTTCATTAGAGTAGAATAACTTGGGCAGGGGATAAATTTGCATTGAGTTATATAAACTTAACTATCTTTTTGCTAATAAGTACTTATCATTTAATTACACTTAAATATTAAACTATCCTTTAAGACTGTAGTCCCCAACCTTTTTGGCACCAGGGACCGCTTTCGTGGAAGACAGTTTTTCCACGGACCAGACGGTGGAGTGTTGGTTTCTGGATGATTCAAATGCATTATATTTATTGTGTACTTTATTCCTGTTATTATTACATTAGCTCCATCTCAGATAATCAGGCATTAGATCCGGAGGTTGGGGACCTCTGCTTTAAGATACCCTGTAAATAATGTCAGTTTTAAAAATTGCATTGATGCATTACTTTTATATGTTTTAAATATGTGACTTTCTATTTATAAAAGTTTCTTTGCTCTCCAGAGATTGAGCTATCGTTCTTGATTTGACCTCCAGAACGTAGTTTAGGAAATATTAAGTGTTCTTAACTTTTTATTGAGAAATTCCAACATCAGTGTGAGACTTACCCTGTGGAATGCTTCACCTCTAATATATTCTTTATCTCTCCATTTCTCTATATTAGGCTAGTTTTACAGTCTCTAGTTTTCATTGCCAAACCACATCGTACTGATGCCAGATTTTTTTTTATTGGACTAACGAATATGTTTAATTTTTTTTTAACATGTGAAGAATTCAGCTTATAATTTATATTACACCATGGAATGTGCAAAATACAATAATTTTAACATGTGTACAGGTAATTATGCTCTGTAGATGACATGTCACCATTGCTAAATTATAACACAGATAACATTACAGAAAAGTGAAGGCCATGTTGACACCTTAGCCAAGAGATAATAAATGAGGCAAGAAACAGCTTACCAATTATGGCCAAAAAAAGGGTAGTTTATCTTCCTTTTATATTTTACAAAATGTTTTAATGCAAAAATAAGCAGTGGTCTCAATAATACTACCATAAGGAAGCTTTCTGATTACAGTTTTTAGACATAGACTACATTTTTTCTGTTGCAGACTTGAACAACAACAAAGTTGTGTTAGACCCTGTAAATCCTGAGGAAATGACTTGCCCAGTGCATGTATTTGGAGATTTTCTGGGAAGTCAGTAAACAGTCTTCTGTTTTATTTTCTTTTTTCTATTTTACTTATTTTCTTCAGAACAAGCGTTAGAAAAATATGGATTGTGGTTGTACTGTGTTGAGCTCCACTTTTTTATTTTTAAAAGACAGTCTCATGCCATTGAGAAGGTTAAGTTTTTATAATGATAATGACTTGTTAAATGGGAATAATACCCATTTAACACAGGAAAGCTGTGATCTTACAGAGCAAGTCATTGGAGAGATCATTTTGCAGTTGAGAAAATGTGTGATCAGAGAGGATGAGCCTTAAGTTCAAATATTCTGGGTGCCAGTTCTGTTTGATCTTGGCCAAGTTTCGTAACTTTTGTTTGATCCTTTGTTTTCTTATCTGTAAAATGGACGTAATAATACCAATCCCAAAGGGCTGTAGCTAGGACAAAATGAACTAAAGCCTGTTAGTGTCACCTGCATGGTGCCTGTATCTAAGGAATTTGGGGGGAATTAATTGAAATTCCCAAGAAACTGTCTTTCTCATTCTTTTCTTGGTCTTTTTAGGACATTCATTAAAAAATATGAACAGCAGGTGCGCAATGTTGATCCTCATATTTTTGCCTTTAAAAGAAAATCATATGCAATTAGGAAGTCAAAATTCTCATGATGAAGATAACTTGTTTATGCAACACTTTTGACTGGAATAGAAACTCTACCACACATGCTCAAAGACCACCTGGATTCCATTTATCCAAAGGTATCCATTAATCAGTTACCCTGCATCTAGCACAGCACTGTGGAGGAGGATGAAGAGTGGGGATGAGGGAAGATACAGTATCAGATTCCAGTTTTTGAGCAGCATTTGGGAAAGCCAAGCCAAGTAAGTGAAACAATACAAATAACAATCGTGCAATGTATATTTGGGTGGGATTTTGTTGTGAAACCATGTTACTAAAATTTAGAGTCAGAAACTATTATGAGGTAGGATTAAATTAGGAAATTTGTAAAAAGCTTCGATCAGAGTGACTGGTACAGAATAGAAGCCCAATAAGTAGTAGGTTTAAATGTACTTATAGGGCTTCCCTGGTGGCGCAGTGGTTGAGAGTCCGCCTGCCGATGCAGGGGACGCGGGTTCGTGCCCCGGTCCGGGAAGATCCCACATGCCGCGGAGCGACTGGGCCCGTGAGCCATGGCCGCTGAGCCTGCGCGTCCGGAGCCTGTGCTCCGCAACGGGAGAGGCCGCAATGGTGAGAGGCCTGCGTATCGCAAAAAAAAAAAAAAAAAAAAAAAAATGTACTTATATATGTCATTATCATATTTTTCCTAAGAAATAGAAAAACATTCAAGAAAAAAGCCATAAAACTGCAGTCCGAATGCTTCTTCCTTTGTGATGCCATCTTGAATATCCAGAGAGTATTAATCTGTTTCTCCACTGTGCTTCCATAAATTCTAGTCATACCGATATTAGTACTCCTTACACATAACGTGGCAGTTAGTGGTGTATCCTCCTGGGTAGACCAGGCATCCTCAGGGGAGCTGGTAAGAACTTATGCAGCCATATAGTCCCTGCCCCTAACACAAAACCTGGAATAGAAGAATTTGTTAATATTCGTTGCATTAAATAATGGGTTTTTGAGCTGGGCATGGAAAGAAATGTTAGATTTGCATTC
This sequence comes from Stenella coeruleoalba, assembly GCF_951394435.1. NCBI lineage: Eukaryota > Metazoa > Chordata > Mammalia > Artiodactyla > Delphinidae > Stenella > Stenella coeruleoalba. The sequence goes on along the minus strand of NC_137162.1, from coordinate 75,117,996 downwards.
ATGGCAGGACATGAAGGTGCAGGGTGGTAAGGTCACTCCAGGAAGGAGAACAATCTTTCAAGATGTGGAGATTGAAATGAACATCTCATTTTGTTCATTCATTCAACAAATAGCTATTAAGCAGCTATTTTGTGCCAAACACTTGAGTGAAAGCAGATATAGCCTCTCCCTCTGGAACTTACGAACTAGTGGGAGAGATCAGCATTAATCAAACAGTTGTAAGAGTAAGTACACATTTATAACTGTGATAAATTCCACACAGGAGAGGTACATGGAGCTCTAAGGCAGCACCTGACCTGGTCAGAGAGGACAGAGTGTATGTGCAGTTGGGTGATGAGAGAAGGGGGAGGATTCCTAACAAAATGAGCAGCATTGCAGGCACCACTTGACGGCCTAAGAGAAGGCTGTGGGGTCAGCACAAGGGGATCTATGGACAGGGTCATGGGTATCAGCCTGAAGAAGGCACTGGGGCCGGAGCAGATAGGGCCTTGGAGGCCGCATTAAGGAGTATTGACTTTCTTATGAGTCAAACTTATCAGAACAGTCCAAACCACTGAAAGACCTTGAATCTCTTTTTTGAAATTTATTCAAGTATAGCTGATTTACAATGTTGTGTTAATTTCTGCTCTACAGCAGTGATTCGGTTATATACATATATACACATGTATATACATTCGTTTTCATACTCTTTTCCGTTATGGTTTATCACAGGATATTGAGTATAGTTCCCTGTGCTATACAGTCTACAGTAGGACCTTGTTGTTCATCCATTCTACATATAATAGTTTGCATCTGCTAACTCCAAACTCCCAATCCACCCCTCTTTGTTGGCAACCACAAGTCTGTTCTCTGTGGAAAGACCCTAAATCTTAAATGAGCGGTGACAGGGTGGCAGAAAACACCAGACGTTCATTTTGGCATTTTGAAAAGCAGACTCTGGCTGCAGCAGGGGTGATGCAGTGGAGCAGGGCCAGAGAGGATTCTGGTTGAGGTTTCCAAGGGGCTAGTGCAGTCCTTGGAAGCATAGACACCAGTGCTGGTGATGGAGACAGAGCAGTTGGATACCGGGACAAAGAAGAATTAATAACTTCACTACAAGTGAATTAGGAGTACTAAGAATCAAGGTTAAAGAGCTAATATGGGCACCAAATGACACAGCCTTAGGCCCAATAGGTGAAACCCAGTGCAAATGCTTTTTCACATTTCTGCCTTTACCCACGTTTCCCCCTTAATTCATTCACTCAGTCGTTTATTCAGTGAATCATTTACTTATTTATTCATTCTCTCAAATATTTGTTGAGTGCCTACTATGTGTCAAACACAATGCCAGGTTCCCTGGCTGACTTTAATTTCCCTTTCCTCTGTCTCTCAATTTATTACAATATTTCTCACCAGAGTGCAGCTCAAAGCCTCATCTTCCAAGAGCACTTCGTGGATCTCCCCAGTTAGAAATAGCAGCCTTAGGACAGGAATAAAGACGCAGACATAGGGAATGGACTTGAGGACACGGGGAGGGGGAAGAGTAAGCTGGGACGAAGTGAGTGAATGGCATGGACTTATATACACTACCAAATGTAAAATAGCTAGTGAGAAGCAGCCACATAGCACAGGGAGATCAGCTCGGTGCTTTGTGACCACCTAGAGGGGTGGGATAGGGAGGGTGGGAGGGGAGACGCAAGAGGGAGGAGATATGGGGATATATGCGTACGTATAGCTGATTCACTTTGTTATAAAGCAGAAACTAACACGCCATTGGAAAGCAATTATACTCCAATAAAGATGTTAAAAAAAAAAAAAAGAAAGAAATAGCTGCCCTCACTTGTCTTCCCTCGCGAAGAAACAGCCCGAGTCTCAAGCATTAAGTCATTCCACTTTACCTGTAAACCTTGGTCAAAGAGCTTCTTTTTCACGTTTGGCTTCTTCCACTGGAACAGAGACCCACAAAATATAGGCATATGGTAAATGATTATTCAAATGAGTCAAATGAAAGAAAACAAAGGTGGGAAGTTTTTCACGGGGCAAAATTAAATTTTCTCCAAATGATGATCAGATTCCCATGATGCTTCTAGCTTTATGTACTATTTTTATTATTTTTCCTGTACAATCTTGAGATACTCTATTCCTTGTAATTGTGTTCTTTCAGAAATCTCTGATGTGTCTTTCAGTGGCATGCTGGAGCCAGCTCAGGAGAGCCAGATGTGCCCATCTTTTTCTAGCTCCTTCTTCAGTGATGTTGCTTTGGTAGCTTGAAATTGACAATGATGGCAGTATTTTCACCATGGAAATTGGCACATGCTATACATCAGAGATGTGGCTTTTTTTCTCAGAAAGCTGGTTGTTAATTATCTTCTAGCACACCATTGCTATGAATTCAAAATACAAAACAAAATTAAGTTTGGTGAATTAAATTAATTCTCAAACAGATGTGTGTGTGTGCACCGCGCGTGTGTGTGCATCGCGTATGTGTGTGTGCAAGTGCAAATTGAAGTGACCTGAAGCTATTTGTAAGACCTGTGGAAAAAGTGAAATTCTATTCTAATCTTCATTTTGTACTTCACTCACTCAATCACTCATTCAACCAATGCACTTAACTGGTGAATGTAGCAGATGATTGTCTCTTTCCTCAAATTGATTATAACTAGTTGGTGAGAGACAGCAGGAATTCCTTCTCAATATAATGAAGATGGATTCTAAACTAAAGGAGAGGCCATGCAGATGAAGAGGAGGAAATAGATTTAAGAACTATATAGGAGACAAAACCAAGAGCACTTGATAAACCAGTAAGAGAATGAGGAACAGAAGATAATTGCCAATTTCCTAGATGGTGCAGGTGGTGGATGGTTGTTTTTCTCTAAAATGAGAATGCAGGCAGAGATATGGATTGAAGAGACATGTGGGTTGAAGGGAAGGCAGAGGTGGGTGAAAGAGATGAGTTTAATTAGGGGCATGTTAACTTGATGTTATTTTAGAATACTTAGGCGGTGCTTTGAAATATATATGTATTTGGAAATTGGAAAGAGATTGGGTTCTAGTGAATTAAAGTAATTACCATGTAGTGGTAATTAAAGCTGAGTGAGACTATGATGGAGTGTTAGTCAGGATCCCAGCAGGAAACAGATGTCATTCTCAAATGGGTAATGAAGGAGAATTTGATGAGAAGACTATTCATAAAGGGTATGGGAAGGATTAAGGAAACCAGCTGAGTTGGTGAAACACTGGGATTAGCAATAGCAGAGAGCTATTACCACTCAGGCCTGAGGGACCAAAGGGAAGAAGATGGACAAGTGGAAGCTGAATCTGTAGAAGTGGCTGCAGGAGAGAGTTGCCCAGTAGTATCTATAGCCTTCAGTACAGGAATGTAGCCACTGCCAGAACTTGGCCCAGCAAGAGAAGAGGTTGGGGGATACATCTGATGTCCTCCCTCTCTGCCCACCCTCTGCCCTTTGCCCTCTGCCTCCCATTAGCCAAGTCCATAATAAAACCAAAGGGCAAGGAAACACCTTGAGGCTCCATAGAGGTCATCTTCCTTGGGTGCAGAGCAGGGTAGAGAAAGGTGGAGAGTATGATAGTGGATTTAGAATGGCAAGTGGAAAATAACCAATGAGATGATGTAGAGACTGAGCCAGGACAGAACCTTAAGAAGCACCAACACTGAAGAGACAGGTAGAAGAAGGAGCCTGAGAAACGGCATCCAGAAAGACTAGATGCAAACCAGGAGTGGGTAGTTTTGCTGAAAGGAAGAGTGGTCTAAGAAAGAGGAAACAATTGTCACATGCAAGGGAACAATCTAATAACAAAAGTCCAAAGAATGCCCGTAAAATTAGCCATTTAGGGTCCTTGGTGACTATTTTTACTTCACATTGTGATTTTCAGACAAAGTTATGAAATTGGTGGTAGGCACAAAAACAGATTTGTAAAATCCAATGTCAGTGTTCTTGAGTCAAATGTGAAGAGAGAGGTAGAAAGTGTGCCACCCTCAAAGGTGGACCCCTCCTCCCCCCACGGTATCTCCTGTTCCATGTGTGCTCCTGTGTCTGCAAGCACACATTGTGAAAGGTGCCTGAGGGGAGATGGGGAAGTATCACCTTGAGTCCACCATGACATTATCCAGGAAAGGAAGACAGTGGTAACTGCCAGCAACAATAAAGGAGTAGGCCACTCCTTTCTGAAGTCTCTTGGAGTCTGACAGTAGCAGACACATGTGCAAGAGTTCAGTATTTTCCATTTCAAAACTGGTGGTGAAGTTATAGTTGAAAACTTCCCTAATATGGGAAAGGGAAGAGTCAGTGACGTCCAGGAAGCGCAGAGTCCCATGCAGGATAAATCCAAGGAGAAACACACGAAGACACATATTAATCAAACTATCACAAATTATATACAAAGAAAAAATATTAAAAGCAGCAAGGGAAAAACAACAAATAACATATGAGGGAATCTTCATAAGGTTAACAGCTGATCTTTCAGCAGAAACTCTGCAAGCCAGAAGGGAGTGGCAGGACATATTTAAAGTGATGAAGGGGAAAAACCTACAACCAAGATTACTCTACCCAGCAAAGATCTCATTCATATTTGATTGAAAAATTAAAAGCTTAACAGACAAGCAAAAGCTAAGAGAATTCAGCACCACCAATCCAGCTTTAAAACAAATGCTAAAGGAACTTCTCTAGGCAGGAAACACAAGAGAAGGAAAAGACCTACAATAACAAACCCAAAACAATTAAGAAAATGGTAATAGAAACATACATATTGATAACTACCTTAAATGTAAATGGATTCAGTGCTCCAACCAAAAGACATAGACTGGCTGAATGGATACAAAAACAAGACCCGTATATATGACGTCTACAAGAGACCCACTTCAGACCTAGGGACACATACAGACTGAAAGTGAGGGGATGGAAATAGATATTCCATGCAAATGGAAATCAAAAGAAAGCTGGAGTAGCAATTCTCATATCAGACAAAATAGACTTTAAAATAAAGACTATTACAAGAGACAAAGAAGGACACTACATAATGATCAAGGGATCAACCCAAGAAGAAGATATAACAATTGTAAATATTTATGCACCCAACATAGGAGCACCTCAATACATAAGGCAAATGCTAACAGCCATACAAGGGGAAATCAACAGTAACACAATCATAGTAGGGGACTTTAACACCCCACTTTCACCCATGGACAGATCATCCAAAATGAAAATAAATCAGGAAACACAAGCTTTAAATGATACATTAAACAAGATGGACTTAATTGATATTTATAGGACATTCCATCCAAAAACAACAGAATTCACCTTCTTTTTAAGTGCTCATGGAACATTCTCCAGGAGAGACCATATCTTGGGTGACAAATTAAGCCTTGGTAAATTTAAGAAAACTGAAGTCATATCAAGCATGTTTTCTGACCCCAACGCTATGAGACTAGATATCAATTACAGGAAAAAATCTGGAAAAACTACAGACACATGGAGGCTAAATAATACACTACTAAGTAACCAAGAGATCACTGAAGAAATCAAAGAGGAAATCAAAAAATACCTAGAAACAAATGACAATGAAAACACGACCAGCCAAAACCTATGGGATGCAGCAATTTTAAGAGGGAAGTTTATAGCAATACAATCCTACCTCAAGAAACATCTCAAATAAACAACCTAACCTTACATGTACAGCAGTTAGAGAAAGAAGAAGAAAAAAACCCCCAAAATTAGCAGAAGGAAAGAAATCATAAAATCAGATCAGAAATAAATGAAAAAGAAATGAAGTAAACAATAGCAAAGATCAATAAAACTAAAAGCTGGTTCTTTGAGAAGCTAAACAAAATGGATAAACCGTTAGCCAGACTCATCAAGAAAAAAAGGAAGAAGACTCAAATCAATAGAATTAGAAATGAAAAAGGAGAAGTAACAACTGACACTGCAGAAATACAAAGGATCATGAGAGATTACTACAAGCAACCCTATGCCAATAACATGGACAACCTGGAAGAAATGGACACATTCTTATAAAAGCACAACGTTCCAAGACTGAACCAGAAAGAAATAGAAAATATAAACAGACCAATCACAAGCACTGAAATTGAGAGCGTGATTAGAAAGCTTCCAACAAACGAAAGCCCAGGGCCAGATGGCTGCATAGGCGAATTCTATCAAACATTTAGAGAAGAGCTAACACCTATCCTTCTCAAACTCTTCCAAAATATAGCAGAGGGAGGAACACTCCCAAACTCATTTTACGAGGCCACCATCACCCTGATACCAAAACCAGACAAAGATGTCACAAAGAAAGAAAACTATAGGCCAATATCACTGATGAACATATGTGCAAAAATCCTCAACAAAATACTAGCAAACAGAATCCAACAGCACAGTAAAAGGATCATACACCAAGATGAAGTGGGGTTTATCCCAGGATTGCAAGGATTCTTCAATATATGCAAATCAATCAATGTGATACACCATATTAACAACTTGAAAGAGAAAAACCATATGATCATTTCAGTAGATGCAGAAAAAGCTTTTGACAAAATTCAGCACCATTTATGATTTAAAAAAACCCTCCAGAAAGTAGGCATAGAGGGAACTTACCTCAACATAATAAAGGCCATATATGACAAACCCACAGCCAACATTGTTCTCAGTTGTGAAAAACTGAAACCATTTCCTCTAAGATCAGGACGAAGACAAGGTTGTCCACTCTCACCACTACTATTCAACATAGTTTTGGAATTTTTACCCACAGCCATCAGAGAAGAAAAAGAAATAAAAGGAATCAAAATCGGAAAAGAAGAAGTAAAGCTGTCACTGTTTTAAGCTGTCACTGTTTGCAGATGATATGATACTATACATAGCGAATCCTAAAGATGCTACCAAAAAGCTGCTAGACCTAATCAATGAATTTGGTAAAGTAGCAGGGTACAAAATTAATGCACAGAAATCTCTTGCATTCCTATACACTAATGGGGAAAAATATGACAGAGAAATTAAGGAAACACTCCCATTTACCACTGCAATAAAAAGAATAAAATACCTTGGAATAAACTTACCTAAGGAGACAAAAGACCTGTATGCAGAAAACTATAGACACTGATGAAAGAAATTAAAGATGATACAAACAGATGGAGAGATATACTATGCTCTTGGAATGGAAGAATCAGCATTTTGAAAATGACTCTATTACCCAAAGCAATCTACAAATCCAATGCAATCCCTATCAAACTATCAATGGCGCTTTTCACAGAACTAGAACAAAAAGTTGCACAATTTGTATGGAAACACAAAAGACCCCAAATAGCCAAAACAATCTTGAGAAAGAAAAATGGAGCTAGAAGAATCAGACTCCCTGACTTCAGACTATACTACAAAGCTACAGGCATCAAGACAATATGGTACTGGCACAGAAACAGAAGTATAGATCAATGGAACAGTATAGAAAGCCCAGAGATAAACCCACACACATATGGTCACCTTAGTTTTGATAAAGGAGGCAAGAATATACAATGGAGATAAGACCGCCTCTTCAATAAGTGGTGCTGGGAAAGCTGAACAGCTACATGTAAAAGAATGAAATTAGAACACTCCCTAACACCATACACACAGAAAAACTCAGAATGGATTAAAGACTTAAATGTAAGGCCAGACTCTATAAAACTCTTAGAGGACAACATAGGCAGAACACTCTATGACATAAATCAGAGCAAGATCCTTTTTGACCCACCTCCTAAAGAAATGGAAATAAAAACAAAAAGAAAGAAATGGGACCTAATGAAACTTCAAAGCTTTTGCACAGCAAAGGAAACCATGAAGATGAAAAAACAACCCTCAGAATGGGAGAAAATATTTGCAAATGAAGCAACTGACAAAGGATTAATCTCCAAAATTTACAAGCAGCTCATGCTGCTCAATATCAGAAAAACAACCCAATCCAAAAATGGGCAGAAGACCTAAAGAGACATTTCTCCAAAGAAGATATACAGATTGCCAACAAACACATGAAAGGATGCTCAATATCACTAATCATCAGAGAAATGCAAATCAAAACTACAATGAGGTATCACCTCACACCAGTCAGAATGGCCATCATCAAAACATCTACAAACAATAAATGCTGGAGAGGGTGTGGAGAAAAGGGAACCCTCTTGCACTGTTGGTGGGAGTGTAAATTGATACAGCCACTGTGGAGAACAGTATGGAGGTTCCTTAAAAAACTAAAAATAGAACTACTATACGACCCAGCAATCCCTCTACTGGGCATATACCCTGAGAAAACCATAATTCAAAAAGAGTCATGTACCACAGTGTTCATTGCACCTCTATTTAGAATAGCCCGGACATAGAAGCAATGTAAGTGTCCATCGACAGATGACTGGATAAAGAAGATGTGGTGCATATTCCATAAAAAGAAACGAAATTGAGTTATTTGTAGTGAGATGGATGGACGTAGAGTCTGTCATACAGAGTGAAGTATGTCAGAAAGAGAAAAACAAATACTCTATGCTAACACATATATATGGAATCTAAGGAAAAGAAATTGGTTCTGAAGAACCTAGGGGCAGGACAGCAATAAAGATGCAGACGTAGAGAATGGACTTGAGGACATGGGGAGGGGTAAGGGTAAGCTGGGACGAAATGAGAGAGTGGCATGGACATATATACACTACCAAATGTAAAATAGCTAGCTAGTGAGAAGCAGCAGCATAGCACAGGGAGATCAGCTTGGTGCTCTGTGACCACCTAGAAGGGTGGAATAGGGAGGGTGGGAGGGAGATGCAAGAGGGGGGACATACGGGGATATATGTATATGTATAGCTGATTCACTTTGTTATGAAGCAGAAACTTAACCATTGTAAAGCAATTATACTCCAATAAAGATGTTTAAAAAAAAAAAACTGGTGGTGAATTATTTGACATAAATGTTTAATAGTACTAGGCTTGGTCTCCTACAGTTTGAGTAGGTAGTTCAGAATGCAAAGTATGACCTGGTTGTGAATTGGACAAGGAATCCCAAATCATTGCATGGGATAGTTTAGAGGAAAAAGATAAAAGACTTTGTATTTAGTAGGCAATGTCAGGAGACTAGCATTTTGAATTATGAGTGAAATGCATATAGGGAAGGGAATAGTATATAGGAAACATTCCCTGAATGTTTGTTAAGTAAAACAAAATAAAACTTAGTTGCAGAAACATTTAGTCATGAAAATACTTGATAGGAGAATTGTTCTCTTCTTAAACTGTTGGTCATCTCACCAAAGGATCCGCAAAAGTAACATTTGCCCTGTATGTTTCTAGTTGATTTTTTCCATTACAAAATATAACTTCATTAGCAAACCAACTACACCAAAAATTTTAATAGGCAAACGTAGCCATCCCTTTGATAAATTCCTTTCAAGGTCGTTATTCTCTCTGCCCTCTTTTTCTACATATTATATATACAGTTATGTATAGTTTTCCTTACTAGCTTTATATGATGGGCATTCTATTACTTTATAGCCATCACTTTTAGTGGCTGAATAATAGTCTGTCCAGAAGATGCAAGATGGTCTTCTTAGCTTTCTCCATGTTACTGGGAGTTTGTGTTTTTTCATGTTTTTCCCTATTATCAATATACTTGTGATGAGGTCTTTGTACCCAGAATTTTTCCCCTTGAGTATTTGGTTGTTTCCTTAGGAAATCTTTTGGAATTCCTGAAATCAATTTACTAGGGTCAAAAACATTGGTAGGGATCTTGATGCAATTTACAGCTAGTTGATATTACTGTTGCTTAAGCTTGCCTTTGAATAAATACAGTTTTACTTGCTTCAGCCCTTTGCATATCTAACAAGTCCCTCAACCAGGTAAACCTGGTGGTTTTTAATCTTTAGGCCTGTAGAATGCAAATGGTAGTAGCTCTGGGTAAGAGGGAAATTAACAAACAGACTTAAAATCCATTATCCCTGAGTACGAAGTTAAAGATTAAGTCTGAATACATGATTCTTAAGTCATTATCTGTGATTTATTTCCATCTAATAATTATTTGCTGTAACACTTCAAACTAGATCAAAAAGGCTAGCTGTGATCTCCGTAGTCATACCCACTGTAACATATGCTATAAAACCGTGATGTAACTGTTATTAACCAGTACTTGTTTAATGGGTTTAACTCTTGCCCCAGCAAACACCGCAGAGCTCAAGCATGTGGCACATATTTTCTGTGCTTTGCTCTTTTACACTTCTGAGAATGTGTTGATTTTTCATATCTGGTGTTTTTAGTTGGCTGGTCTGATTGCATTTTTCTTCTCTTTGCATTTAATTATTTTTTCCCTTCTGTCAGTATTTTCTGCCCGTCTTTATTATCATGAGTTTTTCTCACCATCTCACGGTAATTCTTTTGCATTTTCCAAAACTACCTACACAAGGATTCTGCCATCTTTATACTTCTTTTTTTTACCTTCCAGATACAAATATGTGTGTATATACATATATCACTTAAACATGTGATTACAGTTAAATAAAATACATGTTCAGATCATAAAAAAACATTTGATTAAGTAAATAAATGCACAGACAGTCCTTTAAATATTTTTGCACTGTGCAATAATAGGTGAAATCTGTAATTTTACACATTTTTTGAATTTTCACTTCTGATTCCAAGTTAAGTCAGTAAATGCCCCAAATGCATAGAGTTTCATAAACTCTCACAAGCTACCACCATGCATCTGTCTAAGATAGGCTCAACATTGATAAGTTAATAGGTTAATTTTCATGTAACCACTGGATACTTTTTCATTCATTGGCCAAAGTGATCAGAAGAAAACCATGTTCAGCTGGATTTTGGGAAAATATTGACACAGATAAACTGGTAGACTCACTATTTTTCCTTGAGATTATTTTTAGAGCAGTTGTAGGTTAACAGAAAAGTTGCAGAGAAGATACAGAGATTTCCCATATACCCACTGCACCTGAACATGCATAGCACTCCCCATTACTGTCAGTATTCCCCACCAGAGCGGTACATGTGTTGCAATTGATGAACTTAACACTGACACATCACAATCACCCAAAGTCTGTACTTTACATTATAGTTCACTCTTGGCGTTTATTGTATATTCTGTCGATTTGGACAAATGTAAAATGACATGTGTGCATCAGCATAGTATCATACAGAATATTTTCACTACCCTAAAAATCCTCTAGGCTCTGCCTATTTCACCCCTTCCTATCCCCCCTACTCCTGGCAACCACTGATCTTTTAACTGTCTCTATAGTTTTGCCTTTTCCAGAATGTCATACAGGTGGAATCATACAGTATGTAGCCCCTTCTGATTGGCTTCTTTCCTTTAGTAATGTGCATTTAAGTTTCTTCCATGTATTTTTATGACTCGATAGCTCATTTCTCTTTAGAGCTGAATAATACTCCATTGTCTGGATGTACCACAGTTTATTGATCCATTCACTTACTGAAGAATATCTTGGGGCTTCCCTGATGGCACAGTGGTTAAGGATCCGCCTGCCAGGCTTCCTTGGTGGCGCAGTGGTTGAGCGTCCGCCTTCCGATGGAGGGGACATGGGTTCGTGCCCCGGTCTGGGAAAATCCCACATGCCGCGGAGCAGCTAGGCCCGTGACCCATGGCCGCTGAGCCTGCGCATCTGGATCCTGTGCTCCTTAACACGAGAGGCCACAACAGTGAGAGGCCCGCGTACCGCAAAAAAGAAAAGAAAAAAAAAAAAAAAGAATCCACCTGCCAATGCAGGGGACACGTGTTCGAACCCTGGTCTGGGAAGATCCCACATGCTGCGGAGCAACTAAGCCCGTGTGCCACAACTACTGAGCCTGCGCTCTAGAGACCATGAGCCACAACTACTGAAGCCCACGCACCTAGAGCCCATGCTCTGCAACAAGAGAAGCCACTGCGCGCCGCAACTAGAGAAAGCCCACGTGCAGCAACGAAGACCCAACACAGCCAAAAATAAATAAATAAAATAAATAAGTTTATTTTATTAAAAAAGAATGTCTTGGTTGCTTCCGAGTTTTGGCATTTATGAATAAAGCTGATATAAACATCCATGTGCAGGTTTTTGTGTGGACATAAGTTTTCAGCTCCTTTGGGTAAATACCAAAGAGCATGACTGCTGGATTGTAGGGTAGCATATGCTCAGTTTCTTGAGAAACTGCCGAACCGTCTTCCAAAGTAGCTGTACCATTTTGCATTCCCACCAGCAATGAATGAGAGTTCGTCTTGTTCCGCACCTTCACCAGGATTTCGTATTGTCAGCGTTTCAGATTTTGGCCATTCTAATGGGTATGGTGATATTTCGCTTGTTTTAGTTTGCATTTCCCTGATGACATATGATCTGCGGGGAAGACTGAATTTTAGAAAAACACTTTCCATACCTAAAAATAAGGTTTTTTTTACCTTCCAGATACAAATATGTGTGTATATACATATATCTTCAAATATCTAAGTAAGGATATCTTAGTTACTTTTAATATTCAGTGAATAATAGAAAAGCATTTTCAACATACCGAAAATCATAACATCTGTTCCTCTTGGTGGACATCGGAGTTCCTTTTAAACGAGTCTCTGCTTCTGATCCATGCATTACAGTACTGAGCCAAAGTTTTCACCGTGAATGATAGAATAAGACTTTCATAACCCTTACATATTGAAAAGTCTAATGATATTAACTCATTTATTCACTTGTTCATGAAATATTTATAGGTACCTACTATGCTTATAAAATGCTCTGGGGTACAATAGGAGTAAAATTAATTTACATAATAAATCTATGCAACCTAGCTTATTTACCCCCTAAGATAAATTTATAGGTTCATAAGGGTCACGTAACAGGTTTTTGTTCAGTCGGTCCTCCACAGATGATCGAGTCTGCCTCATTGATTTTCATTTCCAGGAAAACGATTTTTAAAGCCTATAAAGTAGTAATTAAATTGCCTGAGGATAAAACTAGGCATGCCAAATAATGAAATTAACAAGGTTCAGTGGCTCTACAAGACACAATAGCCTCTTTAGGAACAAGGAAATAAAGAGTATCACTAAAAGGTACTGTGTGTGGGCTTAGGTTGGAGCAAAAATCAACTTGGAGTTCAAGGTCAGGCCCTGCTTTTCGAAGTGAAAGACTTACTGTCTGTTAGTGTGAAGTTCCCTGAGGTTGCTTGCCTTTCCCATGCGCTGTAATTGAAAGTCAAAGATAGCATCAGTTACCACTTGAGTGTATAATGATTCATTTCCTTCTTTAGTGCTTATTAAGTACTATGAGAGATACAAAGAGATAGTGTTTGGTGCCCTTTGAAGAAATTAAGCTAACAAGGATACCTTTTTCCTACCTTGTGGGATTTTGAAATGCTGTTTAACTAACTAAACTTCTGGGCCATGATCCTAAACTACTTTCATTTCCATTTTACTGTATCCAGATACTTCTTCCCAAGGGTCAGGGATTCTTCTGCTGAGGGTACATCTCCAGGAGTGCTAGAAGCTGTAACTGTTTATGAACTGAGTTAATAAACACTCAGCAAGCCCCTGCCCTGGGGGGAGAGTGGGGACCATGGCTCCCCTTGGTCCTCACTCAACCCAACACAAACTTTTTGTAACCATCTCTCTCATCCTCAAAGGATGTGGATTTGAAGGGGACTAAGATGATTTATGGATGCTGTCAAGGGGGTCTAGAGGGGGAAGGGGAAAAAGACAAGTGAGAAGTTCAAATTCAAAATCCCATCTGGAGGTGGTCTGTTAGGTGATGACCTACTCAGTCATTCCATAAGCAGTTTTGTTATCTTCTGGGAAAATTCTGGGAACATCTTGTTATTGGTTGATAACTTCTCAGGGGCATTCAATCAGCCGGTCTGTGCTTCAGTGATTTGACATGATAGATGTGAAAATGCATTCATCTTCTATATTTATAATGAAATACATGAATCCTCTTCTTTAGTCATCTAGGTTTCATTTGCGTTTAATCTTACCTAATTAGCTACCGCTATACTGCCGCTGTTTGCTACAAGGAGAGTTACTGGGGAAAACGCTCTGCACGTAGATTGTAAGCAGAGCTGCTTTTGCAAAGGTGAACTAATTTTGGCCTGTCCTGACCCCATGGTATGCCATTTATAAGTGCTATGCTAGGATATCTATTTTGTTTACTTTGAAAAGTTGGTTTTGATGCTCATTTATGAATATATGGTATGATAAACAGTAGGATATGTATGAAAATGGAATGTATGAAAGCCAATTACGGTATCATTTAATAATCTAATTTAGAAAGAAGATGAGTTTTCTTTGGTACCACAGACTTGAAAGAGAAACTCAAATTCCATCGAATGCATTTTCTACCCAAAGATAGTCTGTCAAATAATACACAAATATCACTGTCTAAGCTGCTTTCATAGGCTCTTTTATTTTTGAGCACTGGGGCTTCCCAGGATATTATCCTGGGTCCTTTTATTAATTCAACAATTTTTTATTAAGTTCTGTCCTCTTCGTTATCCTCTCCCACCGCACTCTGGGTTACCTTAACCCCAAACATGACTTTATCAGTTAAGGCTTTTCAGCCAGCCCAGTGCTCTGTGTTCATCTCTACCAGTGTTATTAACTCTCCGATCCATGGCTCCATCAGTTGCCCCAAACCTCCACTTCAAACCCAGGACCCAAACTTATCTCTCCCCAAATATCAGAACCTCTGCAGCCACCTTTATCCATGGTGTCAGTGAATGGAACTCAGAGGCTCTCAGTTGTTCAATTCAGAAAGCTCAGATCAGCCTAAATTCCCCTGCTCTCACCGTGAGTCATTTAGTCATGACAATCCCATTTCCTAAATATCTCTCTTATCCATTCTCTTTCTTTTAAAAGCACCTCTATGGCCTGAGTTCAGGCTCTTCTCATTTTTTGCTTCAACAAATGCACTTAATCCTTAGGCTTCAGTCTTCTTGTCTTTTCTACCTCTCCTCCTCCCCCTACCTCAAAACTTGCTTTTGAAGATCACAGTCTGATCAAATCACTTCTTTGTTTAAACTTTTTCTTTGGTTTCCCGTCAGTTACGCTTGAGCCTTGATAATGCCTGGTAACTTCTGCACCGTCATCTCTAAACAGTCCTCTCAGTAGCTGGGCAGGCAGTATATTGTGATCTCATACTCCAAGTCTTTACATGTCCTATTTTGTCTACCTGGAGGGCCATTTCTTGCCTTGTCTGTATAGCTAATTCCTGTTCCTCTTAAGAGAAACATCTTCTCTTGGATATTTCCTAAGACCCCCCATCTATATAGGAGTAGAGTTACTATGCTGCCCTTCTGTATTCCAGGAACCTTTTGTTCATGACTCTTATAACTTACCACATAGCACGTGTGTTTATATGATAATCTGGTCTGTTTCCTCAAATATGTAGTGACTGCTTTGAGAGCAGGAACTGTGTCTTGTTTACCACTGTCTTCATAGGAATGGGCATATTCAGTGGCAGTCAACAAATATTGAGCACCTACTGTCTGCTGGGCACTAAGTGCTTATAACACATCAGTAAATGAAACAGTGAATGAAAGATCCCTGCATACATGAATTTATGTTCTAGCATATATAATATTTGGTTGGTATTGAGAGAGAAAGAAGGAAGCAAGAGGACAGAGAAAGAAGGAAAGAAGGATACCTTGAGATGAAATGATGGAATTGTAATTGCTTTGAAAGGAAACAGGAATGGGTATTTTGGTTGAGAATTTGAGATTTCCAAATACCAGTCTGTAGAAAGCGAAGCAGGCCTCTTGAGATCTCCTCGTGGTTTTTCTCATGCCGGCTGCCACCTTAGGACTTCATTGTAGGACTTTACTGCCTGTGGGGGGCAGTATTGTTCCCATGTATTTCCAATTAATAAATGTTTTATAAAACTTAAAGAAAATTATAGGAGCGTTTATTTAACTTTTTTTTAGAAATTTAAAAGAAAACTAGTAATGTTCAATGCTTTTAAGGAGGGCATAAAAAGTTTCCCCACTATTGCTGGTGGGATTTTCTTATCCCAAGGAAATCCTGAGTGAATAAGTGAATGAATGTTTGCATTGATACCTATAGCTTTCCTACAGATCAGTATCTGAGGTAGGCATTTGGAAGTTTCATATTTATTTTTGGCAAATGTGCATAGTTTTAAAAAGATGCTCTGCTGTTTTTCATGCTTTACAGATAAAGTGTAGAAGGTGAATCCCAACATGTTTCTTCAGTGCCTAGATTTAATCTTGAACTCAAACGGACCTTTGCTTTTCCTGGAAATAATTTTATAGCCTTATTTTTTTTTAATTATGCGCTATATATTATAACTTAGGCCGAAAGTCTAAGCTTTTCATAAATTTATTTATGTATTTATTTTTAGCTGCGTTAGGTCTTCGTTGCTGCACGCTGGGCTTTCTCTAGTTGCGGTGAGCAGGGGCTACTCTTCGTTGCAGTGCATGGGCTTCTCATCGCAGTAGCTTCTCGTAGCAGAGCATGGGCTCTAGGCGCATGGGCTCAGTAGTTGTGGCTCACGGGCTCTAGAGCACAGGCTCAGTAGTTGTGGTGCACGGGCTTAGTTGCTGGGCGGCATGTGGGATCTTTCTGGACCAGTGCTTGAACCCCTGTCCCCTGCATTGGCAGGCAGATTCTTAAGCACTGTACCACCAGGGAAGTCCTGCCTTTTTTTCAGCATTTCCATAGTGTGATGTTTTGCACTGCTAGGGCTTTATGTAAGGCATTGTTAGGAGGATCACATTTCTCTTTTGAGAATTAAAGATATGTGGTACTTTCTGAAAATAAGTTTGAAAGATACTGTAAATAATAATGAGACAATTTTTTTAAAAAAAATCTGTATATGCACATGTGTGCAGGTGCGCGCTCATGGGCACGTAAGAAAGAGAGGGAGCGAAATCTTGGCTATTTAGCTTAGTAGTTTAAAAGACAGTAGGATTGGTTTGGAAGAGTTTTCTTGAAGTTTTCCAGCAGATTGTAAACACATTAATTTAAAAGAGACCACTTTCAGCTAGTCAAGGCGTCTTTGAACTGGTTAGTTTGAGGGACACCAGCCATTTGGAACTTGGAGGTTCTCAAGGGACCGTTGGTCCTGAGCGTTCGGGGGTAGAGGCACCAGGATGAGCACGTGCTTCCCCACGGCAAACAGAGCTGTGGGTCCTGAGCAGCTCTCGCGAGACCACCATGAACTGAGTGGGCAGGCGGCCCCTGCCCCGTGGCATTTTACTGTGGGCAGCCCGGCGGTGTGTGGGGATGACACAGCTTTCTTTGCTCCTGTGTCTGCTGCTGTACTCTTTCCTCTGTTTCACCCACCTGTCCGAACCAGCCAGGGAAAAGTCGCTGGTCCTTGTTTTGTTTGAAAGTGAAAGAGCTTTATGAATTTCTCTCACTTCATTAATTGCACTCAGATACTTTTTTTATATGGGATTTCTTGTAACCTCTTTTTCAAATGTTATGCAGATGAAAAACGTCAAAGAAATGGTTCCTTTTTCTAGGGCAGACATATTAAGTTTAGTAGTAAGGTAGGCTTCTGTCTTTATGCCTTGTTGTTTTCTCCAGCACCTTCTCAGATAAAACCCAGGCTTGAGTGTTACTCTTACTCCGTCTTTATTGGGAGGTATGCTTTTGCCTCCCCAGGTTTTTGTTTGACCTTATCACTGAAGGAAGCCCCCATGAAGTGACCTCTCATGGGATTTCCAGTTCTAGACCATGTGAGTGACTCACCAGATACAACATAGCTCACACAGGAAGTCTTTTTTTTCTCTTAAATAAGTGGCCTCACATAGTCTGTAGTCTACTGAGTAATGCAAACTTGAACTTCTGTCCCAGTTAAACAGTTCTTGATGCCTTTGTCATGCTTCGTTCAGAGCTTTGAAATAATACTACCATCTCTGCTCTGGGACACTGTCTTCTCCCCCACCCCCAGTGGTCTTGGGGACCTTGGGGATTGTGGTGGCATGGAGAGCCTTTCTGATTGGACTGCTGAAGTGGCAGAAGACGAACAGTGACCAAATAGAAATGAGAGTCCAAAAGGTTCACCAAAACAGCTCAGGGAATCTGAGACTGGAATCTGAAACTAGAGAGCATGGACAGCATTTGATCGCTGCTGCTAAAAGTACAAAGCATTTCATCTGTTTGAGATGAAAACTAGAAGGATTTTGGAATTATTCTTGCAGATTTCTAAGGCCTTATTGTCTTCCTAGTGCTTTGCTTCCTGAATAACTGTGCTCCCCACTGGGGTCATTGAAGTAGGGAATGGAGGAATCACAGAGTGTAGGTCACAGGAATAGAAATGGCAGATGTAACCACGGATCTTAAAGCTCGTTAGCGGCTCCTTATGCACTGTATTTCTTCTTCAGCCATAAGCATGTTGCATTTTAAAATATACCAAAACACATTCTCACCTAAACCGTCTTGCATGATATTATATTTTAAGTACATTAACATTTATTTCTACCCCGGGATGTTTCTTAATAGTTAAAAAAGATGTAATCTCTCAAATGATAGCTGAAGTGTAATTGAGATGTAAAACTTACATAAATTATAAATAGTGCAGATTTTCGACACATGCATAAACACAGACATATTCAAGTAAAGCCAACTCTGTGATTTCAAATTCGTATCCAGCTGAAAATGGAGCTGCCCTTTATAAACTAACTAATAAAGAACAAGATTCTGCTTTGATTTGCTCGAGCTGAACAAGGCATTATGCTGCTTATCTTAGCGTGCTGACCCTGGTGGAGTCTGGAGTCTGTTTTTTTATATTTTCCTGTGATACACCAAAGTTTGTCATATAAGCTCCTTCCTGTAGATTATCTGTATGACATGGAGTCATAGTGAACCTGCAGTTACTATGAAATTGATAGAACTGTTTTGTCAGTCCCAGCAGTGACTCAATATTTGAGTTATGAGAAGCTTTTCTGAGCTACGGAAGGTTTAAGAGATCTATATGTTAGAAGAGATAATGGATATTTTTATCAAGTTGTGAATCTCTTATAAAGAGCATCGAGGCTTTCTGATTGTGTGCAATCAAAGAAAACGTACTTATTTCACAGTGTAATATTTTTCAGTAGTGATGGGCTTCTGAAACCTATTCCAGAATTCTGAAAGGGCCTAAGCAAAAGGTTGCCCAAATGTGCACCATTCATCAAAGAATAAAAAACCAAATCAACAGAACTTAGGGACTCTGGAAACAAAGAATGTCTCATATGGAATCAAAATACAACTCTGATTGTAATGAACAATAATCACCGTCCTTCTAAAGAGTTGTGTAAGTTGAGCCTAGCTTATTATCCAGTTTGTTAAATAGTTGCAGCAGTATCTTCTCTTGGAGTACTTAGTGTGAAAATCTAGATTCAGACACATTAGTGGCAGCTACTGAAAAGGGCGCATGGCCCTGGGTAGCCCAGCAATTCCATTGAAGGCCACTAGATCATGGTTAGTAACAAATACAGTTTTGAAACATGTGCCTTGGGTCTGGGTTGGATTGGAACTCCTGGGTTATCGTAGGTGGTCAGGTCAAGATGTGGCTGTCTTTTGAGACCTAAATCCAAATGGCTCTACGGACTTTAATAATAACACTAGCACTTTGTGGGAAAATGTATTTTTATATTTAGTCACTTGTGGGAAAATGTAAATTTATGGAGGAAGGAAAAGTAGAATTAGAATTTGTGGTGCTTCTGAGGACAGTAGCTTCTGGGGGGCGCTGGGGTCAGAGCTTTGGATGCTACTGGCCAGCACCAGGACACTGGACACCTGGAAGTGTGTAAGGACAGGAAAGGGGGAAATTGAAGTAGGGTACAAAGAAAGGTAAGAGAGGGCTTGTGCACAAATTCTAATTATTTGTGTTTTTTAGAATAATGGAGAAGGCAGTCAACCAACATACTATACGAAGTTGACCTTAAAGATGTCCAGGTTGTTAAAATTCCTTTAAACTTAGGTTTCATTGGGGTATTAGGATCTATTATAGTCATTTCGAGATTGTTATGGCTGGGCCTTTGCACCTGAATGGTGCAAGCTGGGCATGTCTAGGACGCTGGGGCTGTCAGTACAGAGAAGGTTTGCTAGGGAGCAAAAGGCAGTCGTGTCTTCAGTTAGGACAAGGCATCTGCCCATTAGATCTTAGAAAATAATGTGCAAGAAGATGGTGTCAGGAAGTTTAAAAGACCTCACTACAAGGCCAGGAGGCTGGTAGGTTTAGACATGAGTGAAAAGTGAAGAAGCTAGTACTTGAAAATGAATCACAGGGGAAAAGAAAAGAGGACAGGAGACCAGCAAATCTTGGTCTGCTGGTCTCAGACAATGTGTGTGTCCTGTTTAGGAGAAATACTGGCATTAAGGGCAGGACTAACTCTATATGCATGTGTTAGGTCATTCCAACTTGGAGGAACATAAGGCATTTTTATCATTAAAGTGATGTTTAAAGGGTCAAAGTATTCCTATCTCATAGTCATATCAGTACTTACTGAATGTAATATTTTTTTGTCAGAGAACAGGTCTCAGTGCTCTGTTGTTCTTTAGCCAGTTAACAAATGTATCCTTTCGAATAGTGCTAAAATGGCACGTCACCCAAACTGTACCTAATTAAGTAATTTCTTAATCCTTGCCTGGAAACCTGTACTATTAGCTCTGACGTCTTTATGGTTAAACTCCGTAAAGAGTTCAGTCTCCCCTGGGTGATTGAATTTGCATTTACTCTTTGTAAGGCAGACGGTACTCTCTTTGACAGTCATTCGATTGCTTAGTCCTCTGGGTATTGACAGCTAAATTTATAAATCAGCAGATTGAGGACAGAAATGGAAAAATAAGCAGAAATAAATTCTCCTGATAGTGATGATTAACTAGAGGAAAGGTTTATAAAGTTTCCCCAAATTATTGGTTATTATTTTAAGCATGCATCATCATTTGCTGATGAATAGATCTGAAATGGAAACAAAATGTGAAAGAACATTTATAATTGGAAAAATTATTAGAGCTCTTGGTTCCTAGCCGAGTTAAGCAGAAGTAAGACAAAACAAAAAAGGAAGCAAAACCATGACCATTACCTAAATCGGAGCTAGTTTTCATGCTTTTCTGTGTCGTTCTGAGTAAGGCTTTGGACACTTGTACGTTTCATCAGTATCGCTAAGATGTTTTAAAGTCTCTTTTCCCTATAAAAAGGTAGAGGGGCGAGTTGACATTTCTTTTGCTTCATTTTTCATTCAGAGCTCCCAGTATTTCTCTACATTTGAGCAGAATGGAATCTACAAATGGAGGGTATAAGAATTAGTAGATTTATAGCTGGGCACATCTGTCTGCAAACCAATAATAGACCGGTTTTCAAATGTTGGGGAGGGGGATGGACACTAAATGGACCAAACCAAGTGCCAGGACATTTTGGAAAGGTCCGTAGACAGTGGAAATGCTTGTGACCTGTGATAAAATAAAGCAGTGAAAATCCTTACAAGTAAGTTCTTGAGAGAGACTAGGAAAGGATTTCCCAGGTTGTTAAAGCTCTTCCTTATTTTTCGTAGCTGTAATTAATAATTTTAAATAAGACAAAATTTTTAATTCTTGCCCTGACCAGTTTATTTTATAAAGCTGTTTGTGTGTGTAAGAATCCGTACCCTTCTCATTAGCCGAACTCAAGTTACCACGCACAGGTGAAGAATCTTAAAATCCTCGAGAACAAACACTTAAGAGAAATGAAGATACAACTCCAAATACATCATTTATGTCTTTAGCATGCGGTGCTATTTGAATTTCATTGTATACCTAGAGAAGAGGCGGCCCATATATTAATTGTCAAAGTGTATATAATTGTGTGTTTTCTCAAATGCTTCCTTTCACATAGCAGGGCTGAATATCAGGTCCTGTCAGCTTGTATGACGTTTAGCATTGAGGACATCAAATGCATGTTAGTTCTTGATGCGGCGTAGATAGACACGACGTTTTTCTTTCTTTCTGTGTTCTTGAGGTTAATGAATTTTTCAGGTTGAGAGGTATGGACTGTCTCTGGAAACAAATGTGTGCAGCAAGAACTGGCCTGGGAGAGAAAATCAGAATACTCATTTCCTACTTAGAACCTGTGTAGTTTTTTTTCTGGTGAATTCTTTGTGCTGGTTTCCTCTCTCTACCCAACAGTGGGCGTGCCAGTTGTTAATATGCACAGGCCTTCTACCCAAGGCTGAGGTTTAAAAAAATGTATTTACAAATAAGGATAAAATGTCAATTTAATAGATGCACCTATCTTTAACATTTTGTGTTTAATTTATTGTGAGATAACAAAGCTTACTTTATTCCATTTAATAGTGAATTTCAAAAGTCTGAGGTCATTGTTCTCACTTATAAAAATATTTGAAGTGAATTTACAGTATTTTTCTCCTCCCATATGTGACTTGCAGCTTTTGGTGTTCGTAGGGGCTGAAAGTCATTTATAGAAGAGTCATGTATTTGAGGAATAATCTGATGGTTGCATAATTTCTCATGAGTCATATAGTCTCCTAATATGGTATCAAAGTGAATATTTCTTACTGAAGTCTTCGGCAGCTAAGGAGAACTTTTTTTGTAGTGTTACGGGTATAAAATTGATACCAGTTCTTCTAAATAAATAATTATGAGAACATCAAGTCTGGAAAAAATTGCAGTAAACTATTACATTTACATAAGCACAAATGAAGTTGGAATTGCAAAGATCACATCAAAGTGTCTGTGGGGAAGAACAGATGCTAGGATGAGATTTGGGGGACTTTTTTTAAGTTGACTGTGACATCAAAAGTTGTATATAATAAATACAGAGTACTTTGTTGGAGACTATTTACTTTAATGAAGATTCTAAGAAATGGTTAGGAAGTGAAAATTTAAAGAAAATTATTATTTTTTTCGTTTAAACATTAGTCGTATAATATTTTGACTTGTCAAAGGCTAGGTATGCCTCAAATTGGTTGAGTAGAAACTTGAGTCATCACAGAGAATTTGAGAGAGACTGAAAGAAGAATCAATTAAACATTTGTTGAGGTCTTCCTTTTCTCCTAATTGTATTATTTGAGCTCTTTCATATAAAATGTGTTTCATATTTTATAGTTAACAAAATCTTTCTACACTTATTGTGTTATGCAATGCCTACCCAAAAAGGAGCTTGTGAAACATTCACTTTTAATACTTGCAATCATGACCTTTTTGTACTAAGAACCAAGCATGCCAGGTACGTCATGTATATGTCTTCTTCGATTCTTACAAGAACCCTTCAGCTTAGTTATTAGTATTGTTGCTTTAGAGATGGGCTAAAAGAAAAAAAAAGAAAAGAAAAAAAAAGCCTTAAGCTGGTTGTGGGTCTTCCCTCAAGAGTCACACAATTCCTATGTAGCAGAGAAAATATGAAAGCCCATTATATTTTAACTCCATATGGCTTCTCTCTCTATATTTTTAATTGCTCTCTCTTTTAAAAAAGAAGAAAATAAGATGAAAAGAGTTAAATAACACACACACACACACACACACACACACACACACACACACAGATTCTACTGGATACAACCAGTCCTACAAAGGTAAGCAAGACATTTTGCCTTATAATAAGAGAGAGAGGCATTTCATATACAACTGTAATAAAAAGAGTGTTTTTAATAAATTGAGGAGGATATAAAATACTAGGGATTTATAAAAGAGGAAGCAATTAATTTGTATTGGAGGGAATAAGAAGGACTTCATTAGAGGCCCTGATGGGCGAGCTTGGATCTGAAAGGTGGGTAGATCTTTGTTAAGGAGAGACGTCAAGTGTGAGGAGTAGATAGGGATGGAGATGGAAGACTGCAAGGCAGGGGGTAGGGGGTGGGGTGGAACTAGATCAGGGAACACCTGGAATGTCACGCTGAAAAGTCTGTTCAATTCAGTTGATCTCAGAGAATTTAGGGGGGAAAGTCAACTGAATGTTAGAATGATAACTCTGATGAAAGAATATAACATGTTTTAGTTGAAGAAAAAGAGAATTAAAAGAGAACAGAGAATGTTGCATATGTCCTAGTGGCATACAGGAGGGACCTGAAATAAGAGAGTTGGAGTGGAAAGGATGGAGAGCCTCTCTAAGGTGGAAGGATTGGATTGGATGATTTTTCGTTTGATGATGATTTACTTGTAGGGGCACATGGAAAGAGAAAGAACTAGGATGGTACCAAGGTCTCTGGCATTAGTGACAGGGAGGATGGAAGGTGTGGAAGGTTTAGGGGGATGGATGATGATTTCATTTTGTGCAACAGGCCAGCAGATTTAGCACCGAGGAGATGATTGACACTGGAGGTGGTTATCTTCATGAAGGGTAATCCGATTGTAATGCGGAAGAATATGTGAAAGTTGGGGAAGTTGAACCATACAGATATGAAATAATAATTTTTCAGAAACTTGTCTAGCTTGGCAAAGGAGAAAGAATGAAGACACAGGTGATGCTAGCTTGTCTAATAAAAATGATGCTGGTGATCATAGCTGAGAGTTTTTGAGCTCTTCCAGGGGTCAGGCATCGCCCTAAGTATTTCCCCATTTACTCCTCATTGCACCCTTATGAAAGAGATTGTATTATTATTTTCTTTCTACTGATGAAGGAAAAAACACACATAGAACGTAATGGAAAGTGACTACGCATATAACAGACACGTTTCAAGACTAAGGCATCTGAGTTTAGGAGTGAGAATATGGATTAACAACAGGAGCTGGAATGTCATTAATGTTTCATGGCGCTCTGCGTACTGCTTTATTTTACAGTTGCTGGTGGATAGTGTGGCCACCCTCTAAGGCATAGGGTGGAGGCATAAGTTTGATGTTTATTCTCTAATGCCCCTTCATTAGAAAAGCAGGCTGTTTAACATGGATTTGTGACTCTTTCCAAGATTATTATGTAGGTATGATTAAGAATAGAAACCTCAGTGCCTCAAGTTAATGTTTATAAAAGTGATTAGAACAGTGCTTAGTAAGAAGTCAAATAATATTAGCCATTATTATTAGCATCATCATCCATCTTTTCATCCATCCATAGAGCCAGTAACTATGGAGTGCTGTTTACTAAGCACTGGGGATTTGAGATGAAAGACAGAGCCTGCCATTAAGGAACAGTCCAAGGGGGAGGAAAGCAAAGCAGCCAACTGCAGAGGGTACTGATCCCTTAAAAATAAAAGATGGAGTTAATTATCGAACATCTTAAGTGGTGTGTGCTTTCTAAGCCCTGAAGACAGAAGATATAACAAATAGAATTGAATGCATTTTTATTTATAACTTTTATACCAAATGAAAAATCAAATTAGGAGCTTATTAACCTGTGAATATAACTTGTAGCAAAATAAAGGGAAACTGTCTTGAGTATATAATGGTATCAATTAAACTGTTAAGAAATTAGTAAACATCTCAGATTAACGATCAACGTATGTGACTAACCATTTGCTAAAGAGTGATCAACATGTCTAAACAAGAACAAAAACACTACAATTTAAACAGTAATCAGAAAAATATAAATTAAAACCATTATGAGCTAACTTTTCCTTTGTAGATTAGACACACATTTTTAAGACATTTTCATTGATAATGTGCAGTGAAATGGGCTAACTCATGAATTACCAACAGCAGTATAAATAGTACAATCCTTGAAAAAACAACTTAGTAATATGTGTAATACTGTATGGCCTGTTCTACAGCAATACTGTTATGTGTGGTGAAAGCGATGTGCATTTCCATTTCAGCCCTATTTAAGCAGGAGAAATTGGAGTAATCTAAATGTTCATTTAGAAGTGGGGAATGATTAAGTAAGCAGTGACTCTATAAGGGATCTTTTAGAAGGGCGTTAGTAATATTATTCAATACCATGGAAATTGCCCATATAATATTAAATAAATAAAGCAGGATACAAAAATTATGTATGTAAAAATATAGGCATTCATAAAAAGAGAGGACATATATATTGTTTTTTTAAAAGTAGATAATCTTTTTAAAGGTTTTTAAAGTCTTTATTGAATTTGTTACAATATTGCTTCTGTCTTTTGTTTTGGATATTTGGCCCTGAGGCATATGGGATCTCAGCTCCCCAACCAGGGATCGAACCCGCACCCCCTGCATTGGAAGGCGAAGTCTTAACCATTGGACCACCAGGGAAGTCCCGAGAGGATATATTTTGCTATTGTATTGGGTTTGGGAGTAGCAGGTCTACAAGTGACTTTTTTGGTTTTTCCACATTTTAGAAATTTTATTTAATTAGAATCTATTCATGAATATGTGTGTACGTAATCAATTTCATCACCAACTTAAAATTGATTAAGATTTTAAAATATTTACTAAATGACTTCACTTTGATTTTTCAGAATAGCTTGTAAGATAGGGCTGGTAATATATTTTTCTTTTTAGAGATAAAGAGGGATTCATGACTTCCCAATACTAAAAATATTATGTTAGAAAATGTCTTAAGAATCTTTATACAAAAAAAGATGTAGAACGACAGGATTAAGTGAAAGTGGCTTTTCTAAGTTAGTTTCTATACGTATTTTCTTAGAATATTCCAAGAATTTGGGGAGAGAGAGAGGGAAGGGCACAAAGGAAAGTTCTGGAGGAAAAAAAAAATGCATACATTTTTTTCAAGAGCAACTGAGTGCCAGAAAAGCAAACAAAACATTTACAAATTCTTAATACTATAGTAGGAGCTTTTGGTTCAAACAGGAAAAAGAGAGCCTTCAAGTTGGAATCAACTTATCAAGAAGGCATCTTTGGAGTTGACATTATGAATTAGAGTGTTTTTCTTGACCTCTACACTCTTTTTAGTATCTTCTCAGTTTTGGGCTGGGTTTGGTGTGTCATCATTCAATGCTAGATGCATTCCAGCCACACTACAGGGTGTAAACCCCACCCAACACTTTGACCTTGAGAAAACACACACTTCAGGTCAGACAGACCTGGATTCCAGTCTGGATTCTGCCACTTCACCATCACAAGGTCTTGGGGGAATTATTCCAACTCTCTAAGCCTTGTTTTTATAGTAAAGGCGCCTTGTAAAGTGATTTGGTGGGATTAAATGAAACAACATAGGAAAAGATTTAGCAAAGCGTCCAACACATCATAAATGCTCAAGAAATGTTTCTTTCCTAGATCAGGCACTGTCAGGGTGTTGTTTACTCTGCTCTTGAAAGGTTCTGAAAGGTGGACACAGTGTTCCTATATAATTCACTTTCTATCAGAGTCTTAGCCAAATTATTAACTTTATTTTTTAAATAATTATACATGAAATAACATACTTGGCAAGTTATTAATACATTAGGTTGGAGCCTAGCATATATTTCATTAAAAGATACCTCAAATATAGTGAATTATTTTGCCAAGACGTGATATGTAGTATTTGTTACAAACTTGGGGTAAAAATACTTGTTTTTTTAGAACATGAACACTTTATCAAGTTTGTAACAAATATTTAGCCCAATTTTACCTCATAAGAGAAGAGATTACCTAAGTTGCCTAAAAATTGAAATAAATGTTCTTTCGTAAACATTCAAAATGATGTTTCAACAGACTTATTTATCATGACTAAAATATTGCTGTTGTTATAAGATAATTTTAAAAGAAGTATTGGTAATAATCTTCCCATAAAACACCAAGTAATTTTACTTCAGGCAAATAGTTAATTTTTTTCAATGTGGTTGTAAATCATCTAAACCATGAAAAAAGGATACTAGAGGATGGACTAGAAATAACAAACTGAGACCAAAATTCTCCGTGGGTCAATATTAGGAATTGAGAGCCTGTCTACTTTTAAAATACTCTGTTCTGGGGGTCTTCGGTATCACAAAGTATAAAGTTGAGGAATATCAGATTCTTTTCAACTAGAGGATGAACACTGAGCCTTCCATTTGATTTTTAACACAACGGCTCTGTTTATTATAACCGTTTGTTACCATAAAAGTATAAACTGAAAGGTAGCAATGATGGGTGAGTGTAATATATTACGTTAAATAAACTTGTCCTGCGCGCAGTGCAGGGAAAGCTCTGTTTACATTACAGTAAGCTGTTTTCTGCTACATTTACAATTCTGCTGGGCAAGTAAATTAAGAGGGCTTATGACAGCTCAATTTAGTTTATCTGGTCAACCCCCCAAGACATTATTAGTATAATTTTAGCATATTTAACTCTATTTAGGTATTTAGCAATGCAATACCAACAAAGTCTTTTTTATTTTTAAAGGAAACAATGTTTTAGCTTTATCATTTAGAAAAAAGAACAAAAGAAAATTACTGGGCCCAAACCTGAACAATACAATCCAACATCATCAAACTTGCAAAGAAGGTGATTATAAAGATCACTGTGTGAGGCTGAAGGAGACTTGAAAAACGGAAGGATGTTTAACATATAAAAATAATTTTTCATACTCCTTCCCACAGATTGATTCTGGTTTCAACTCTGGTTTGATCCCAGGGTAAAAATGGAGGAGTTGAAAAGAGGTGTGGAATTTGCAGGTAGTTCTAAATTCTATTCTGTATTAAGTAGAATAGATACCAAGACAAGAAATTTACTTAATGACAGTGTTTTTTCCCCAGACTTCATTTTCTCAGCTTTCTATTATTTAGGATGACTTGTCACTTTCTGCTGTGTGTGTGTGTGTGTGTGTGTGTGTGTGTGTGTGTGTGTGTGTGTGTGTGTGTGTGTGTAGTTGTAGCATAAAGTGGCAGGGCAGCAACGTGCAGTGGAAGGAGACATGGGTTTGGGATTAGAGCACCCAAATTCAAGTCCCTGCTCAGCCATGTGTCAGGTAGGTGCCCACTTACACTAAGTAAATTGTTGGAGGCTTAGTTAAGGCTCTCAAATTCTGGAAACTCAAAATTATATGGTAAATATGGGTTCCCTGTTACTGTTAATCGTATAGGGACCTTTGCAAGTTACACATTTTGTGCCTTTCAAGCC
Organism: Stenella coeruleoalba; assembly: GCF_951394435.1. NCBI lineage: Eukaryota > Metazoa > Chordata > Mammalia > Artiodactyla > Delphinidae > Stenella > Stenella coeruleoalba. The sequence goes on along the minus strand of NC_137162.1, from coordinate 75,089,136 downwards.
ACTGTTCTTTACCTTTTCCTCCAGCCGAATAGATCCCACTTCTCTTAAGCGTCTCATGGCTCTGCATTTGCACATGCTGTTCCCTTTGTCAAGAATGCTTTTCCCCCTCCTCCTCCAGGTGAGAGTTTTATCATACTTCTGTGCCCATCTCAAATTCCCCGTCTACTCTAAAGCTTTTCTCTAAGGTACCTTTAGTTATCTCTTGTTTTAAAAATATATACTGCTTCCAACAGACTCACAGACATAGGAAACAAAATTATGGTTACCAGAGGGGAGAGAGAGGGAAGGAGAGACGAATTAGGAGTATGCGATTAACAGATACAAACTACTATACATAAAATGGATAAGCAACAAGGATTTACTGTATAGAACAGGAAATTATATTCAATACCCTGTAACAACCTATAATGTGATATAATCGGAAAAAAATATAACTGAATTACTGTGTTGTACACCTGAAGCTAACACAATATTGTAAGTCAATTTTATTTCAATTAAAAATATACATATACTGCTTCTAAAATTAATATAAATACATTCTATAAAAATATAGAAATAAAAAGTTAAAAATATCAAGCATAAAATATCAACCATCTAGACATAGCTCCATGTCTAGAGATAAATATCATTAGTATTTTAGTGTAGTTTCTTCCAATTTGTTTATGCACACCCATTCTCCTCCTCCGAAAAGCAAGCAGTTACAACAACAAAATCAACTCAGGAACTGGTATGTATATACCCCTGTATTCTGTTTTCCACTTAATATTAGATCATGTGCATTTTTAAAAGCTTTAAGTATTCTTAGAAAACATTATTTTAATATTTTCATAATAGTCCATCACACAGGTAGAGTGTAATTAATGTAAGAGTTCCTCTCTTGTTGGCCATCGAGGCTATTTAACATACTTTTCTTTTATAAACAAAGGATTCTTGTGCACATCTAATACTATATCTGTAGGACAAATTCCTAGAAGGAGAATTCCTGGGCATGTGCATTTCTAATACTTTGGAAATATACTGCCCAATGGGCCCCTAGCGAGGTTGCATCATTTTTCACTTCTGCTAGCCTAGTGCAGTAGTGCCTGTTTTCACTGAGCTCTTCCTGCAAGGGCAGCACTCATCACACCGTATTTTAATGACTTACTACTTGTCTGTCTTGCTCCCTAGACTACATACTTCTAGGTGGCAGGGGCTGTATCTTATTCATTTTGAATCCTAGGGTCTAGCGCAGAGCCTGCTCTGGAAAATAAGTGCCGAGTTAAAATCTGCAGAATGAATTACACTTTCCCACTTTTTGTTTCTAATCTATGTGTCATGTATTTCTATAAGTTGATTCTTAATTGTTGATGATATTAAAAAAATATGAAATTCTGCCATTTCTGTCACTTCGTTGAACAACCCTGTCATTTCAGTATGTTAATTTTAGGACTGGCCTCGTTCTAGCCTATGACAGATTTCCTCTCTCACACAGTGTTAGCTGTGTAGAGGATAAATATGGTCATGAAAACTGAGTTTGTAGCTATCCCACTTTTGATTATGAGTGTTTAGAAAAAAATCATGAAGCTAGGTGTAAAAACGTCCTTTAAAAAAGGATATAGACTTCTTTCACAATGCTTGGGAGTTCCTTCTGCTGGTATAATTTTCCTTGGTTACTCAGGCTCGTAAATGCCCGCAGTGGTGATATATTCATTTTGTATCATGTGGCATTACAAGATGTTGATAATTTATCTTTGGTTAGGTGTCTCCCCTTAAATCCTTTAATCATTCTTCTCAAGCCAGTATTGAGGTATTACTTATAAAATAGAACATTTGTGGATCTGATCCTAAGAATCACATTATAGTGGTGAAGTGATAGATGGAATGTGTCGGTGCTAAATGGCACTGTATAGTATCAGCCCAGTAAGTGCTCAGTGAGTAGAGAAAGCACACCCTAGCCATCTGAATTTGAGGTAAAACAGCCTATATTTTATAATCCAGCAGAATTAAATTTGTAAGTTATACCGGACAATACCAAGATTACTGCCAAGGATGCATATTGAGGTAAGAAGAGAGTGTTAAGTCACAAACGTGGCCTCTCATGGTATTGAGGGCACAGAATGGGGATTTGGATGCTGGCTTAGATGTGGCCGTGGGCAGCTTACCCCAGCTCTGGCGCCTTCCTTTCCTTCCGGCATACCAAGGATAGGAATGGTACAGACTCACTTCACAGATGTCGTGCAGATTAAATGAATTCAGCGCCTGTGGAGCACTTTAAACAGTGCCTGGAACATATTTTTTTAATCAGATTTTCTAATCAGGGTTGCAAACTTCAGTAAGATCATTTTAATGATTTTAACCTGGTAGCCAATCAAAAAAAAATCCAGCCAAGGGATGGGAAAAAATAAAAGAAAATATATTGTACAATGCAGTATTACTGAATGCAAAATAGATGAATAAGGTAGTCAAAATGAACATAATACATAAAATATTTGATCTTCGTTTCCTAAATCCTATTGCCTTTTTAAATTGAATACTATATTTTAATATAACTTTTTAATTAGATTTTAGAAATAAAATTATCAACTGATTAAATGCCATATATTTAAAAATTAAGGAAAGTGTGAAATTTAAACAGACTGGCCTGTATTGTTATTACATTATACAACATTCTTGCATAAATATACTTTCCATAAAATAATATGCCCATCCTTTAAAAGATGGTGTTTATCCATTTCCCATAACTATGTAATACAAATTGATGCCCACATGTTATAAATCAAAGTCCCATTCTACCCAGATTTTCAACACATGAAACAAAAATTTACAAGTTAAAATAATTATGAATACATGTGTCTTAATTAGTTTTTAACCTGAGTTTGGATTCCATAAATGTAGCAGAAATCACTGGCCATTTATTCAAGCTAATCGGAATATGTTTCTTTAAAAAGTTTGTATTTATTATTAAACAGTTAACAGTACTCTCATTACCTAGCCACGAATAGCTACAGCAATAAGTGACTGATGACAGTTCCACGGGGTTGCAACTAGAGTGAGAAAAAGACCAGGAATTCTAGAAATTAATTGCTTCATTAAGCCCAGATTTTAAAAACAGTTTCCTGTTTTAAAATATCTCTGCCTGAAAAACCACTGAACTGCTGAATATGTTCCAGTATTTCCAGTATCAATTTTCACTGTAGCCAAGATATTTCACCAAGATGTAAGTTCACTGTAATAATGTTGGATCAATCAGAGTCTATTGCCTGATGTCAGCAAACAAAGAAATAATGGAAGTGTCAAAATGCATTACCCAAAGGGAGTATAAATTGTAAGAAAACTCTAGATTAATATCTGACAGTTACATTTGAAAAGAATGTCGTTTCTATTCCAGAACGCAGTGAAAGTTGGAAGGATGAAACAGACTCTTGATTTAGCCTTGCTTCTAATTAAACGATGGTGGGGAGAAGGATGGTAAGAGAGACGAGGAGGACAGGAAGTCTGCTCAGAAGCCCCGAAGTTCAAGCTCAGTGTACTGTCATGAACATAATTTAACTTCTCCATCTTATTTCAGCCCTACTTCCAAGAAATAAGAAAGAGGAAGTCTTTTCGCTGTTAATCTTTCATTCCTACCTCACAGTGTTTATCATTGTGAACATAGAGCTAATTCAGAATAATAAATGGAAATGACTTTGTTGCTATCCCATGTGTTGTAGCAAAAGCTAAGCTAAAATGCCTACTTTTAGAAACAGATTTAATTTTTTAATGTGGTTTCATCTAAATATATGCGCGTGTCTACAATAACATGCATGTTCTCATTTTAAATGGCAAAGCTACATCTCTGTACAGTTGTGCAAACTGTTGCGTGACCACATTTCATATCATGTTAGAAACGAGATGTTGCCCAGTTATATTTCCGCACACTGAACACATATACGTTCCAAAATGAAAGGACAAGTTTAGCTGTTAAAAAAAGGATGCCCATAGATGTAAATTACACCTTCTACTAGACAAGACATTAATTATGCATCCTATTAGACAATCTTAGATACTGCAAAGATTCTGAAACAAAGGATTCTTAGTCTCATGAGCAAATCTAACTCTGTCAGTTCAGAAACAGGCACCAAAATGGTTGCACCAGGGATTTCTTGGGGGAGGTGTCTGTGAAGGCTGAAGAGGAAGGGTATGGGGCTAGGCAGGAGGACCTTCAAACCACAGTGCAGGTCTGGCATCTCTGAAGGGGGAGGGAAGTAATAGGATGGGAGAGTCTCAGACTACAGTGCAGTTTGGAGAAAAGCTTGGCCAGGTTGATAGGAAGTCTCTGAGGCACAGAGATGGGCAGAAGTAGCCTGATTCTAGGACCTGCCCTTGCTTGACCACTGGCTGGGAGTGCCTGGAGGTGGGGGGGACAGGGGTCCTGGGCCTGATGGAGGGCACGTGTCCTGCTGTGAACACCACAGCGGATCAAAAAATACAATAACTCCGGGCTGAGGCAACGACCCCTTCCCAAAGCAGGTTCTATCAACGGGAGCTCTGAGCAGGCAACGTTGTGGCCACCTTAATGACTAATACGTAAGAGGTAAAAATTCATCTTTTACAAATGAGCGGCATTTGAGACCTGTTTTGTCGTTCATAGATGTTTGCGTGTATTTTGTGGTTTGGTGTCTAAGTGTCAGCCCTCCTGTTTCTGAGTGCCAGCAGTGAAGCAAACAGCTTGCTACTGCCACTCCACAGGAATCTCCTGCTTGTTGCATCTTTGACGTTCGTATGATCCTTTCCCGGTTCTAACCAGGGCAGTCAGTGGGAGTTCGGATTCAGCCCTCCACCTGGCTTTTTTGTATGATCTTAGGAGGGTTACTGAACTTTTTAATCCTCAGTTTTCTCGACTTGTAAAATGGTAAGAATAAAATAAAAGGTGGAAAGTGAGGATTTAATGAGAGAACACATATAAACCTCTCAATATGCTGCTCGGCATGTGTTAAGCACCTTAAAACTTTAGCAGTTTTTATTGTGACTGTAATTTTTGAGTATCCTTCTATTATCTATCCATTTCATCCTCTTATCCAGAAATATCTGGGTTACTGTATATGTTATATTGCTTCCATTTGAGCTGAGGAGCTTTGCTTTGAAAGCTCCAACTGAGTCTTTCAACTTAATATTTAATAGAGAATAAGTGATGTCAGAGGTCCATAAAGTACCAAATTAGGCCCGTGTCTAGTGCTGTAGATTTTAAATGTGACATTTTGCCTATTTGCAAGCAAAATGCAAGTTTCATGAAGTGTACTAAGCTTTCATACTTCTGAGAACAAAAATAAATGTCAAGGACCCTGAGATTTATGGATAAAAGGAAGCGTGTTACCTGTCTGGATGGAGGCCAGGACACCTGCAGTTCAGAGACCTGGTTTGCTAATCAAGAAATGATACACATTTTGTTACTTTTGTTGCTTAGTGAGAAATGCTCACCATAAAATGATAAACTGCTTGAGAATGTGCATGATGGATAGTTTAAAAAGTAAAGGATTTCCCTGGTGGCGCAGTAGTTAAGACACGGGTTCGAGCCCTGGGCCGTGAAGATCCCACATGCTGTGGAGCAACTAAGTCCGTGTGCCACAACTACTGAGCCCACGTGCCACAACTGAAGCCCGCACACCTGAAGCCCGTGCTCTGCAACAAGAGAAGCCACCGCAATGAGAAGCCTGCACACCGCAAGGAAGAGTAGCCCCCGCTCACCGCAATTAGAGAAAGCCCGTGTGCAGCAACAAAGACCCAATGCAGCCAAAAATTAATTAATTTTTTAAAAAAGTAAAGTATTTTCAATTATAAACAGTGGGATTCAATACAGTATTGTGTGGACCGAAACCAAGTGATTTGTGAAACTGTTTTATCACTGGCCCCTGCCAGTTATGGAAATTGCTCCTCGTGTGAAAGTATAAATTTGTGGGTTTCAGTTGTGCTGCCCTTGTGTTTTGTCCAGGAAATTACATACCACAGAGACAGATGAGTATTAGTAGCTTGCATATAGTCGGGAGAAAAAAGAATAGAATATATATTCTAAGAAACTATATAAAGAAAGTGTAGAGGGCTTCCCTGGTGGCATGTTGGTTAAGAATTCGCCTGCCAATGCAGGGGACACGGGTTCGAGCCCTGGTCCGGGAAGATCCCACACGCCGCGGAGCAACTAAGCCTATGCGCCACAACTACTGAGCCTGCGCTCTAGAGCCCGTGAGCTACAACTACTGAAGCCTGTGCGCCTAGAGCCCGTGCTCTGCAACAAGAGAAGCCACCGCAATGAGAAGCCCACGCACTGCAGCTAAGAGTAGCCCCCGCTCACCCCAACTAGAGAAAGCCTGTGCACAGCAACGAAGACCCAGTGCAGCCAAAAATAAATAAATAAAATAAATAAATTTTTTTTAAAAATTAAAAAAAAAAGAAAAAGTAGAATATATAGTATGTTGAGTGCTGATAAATCTATGGAGAAAAATAAAACTGAAATGAAGGCTTTGGTTTTGAGTGACAAGGGTTACCATAAACTGTGACTGTTTTTCCAAAGGCCCATATTTTAAGACGCTGGCTGGGTTTAGGGGTGTAGTGTGTGGCTGGGAAGCAGAGCTAAATGCATGGTCTGGGTGATGTTGGGATGGTTCTTACTAAAAGAGCACTAACTGTGTGTCACACACTATTCAGGGACTTTACACATATTCATTGAGATTAATTCTCGGAGCAGCCCTATGAGGAAGTTACTTCTGTCTCCATTATACAGATGGAGAAATTGAGACACGGCATGGTTATATAACTTGGCTGAAGTCACGAAGCTAGTCAGTGGTGGAGTTGGATTCAGACCCACGGAGTCTGGCTCCAGAATATGTTCCGAAAAGGAAACTGTGTCTGGGAAAGAAGGGCTGGCCCCTGTTTCTCCATTAGCTTGTCAGGAAGTATAAGGAGTAAGTATTAGGGAAGAATGGAAAGGTAAAAGAAAAAAATGGCTCAGGGAAGAAGTGGATCCATATATGCTTTTTCTCCTTCTCTGTTCTCTCTTGGACATGGGCTTCCAACTCCCATTTTTTTCCCATCGTAACTGAAGCGTTGATGCTTACTGGGGAGATGCTCCAGTGTATTAAGAGAGCTGTACCTTAATTCATCTTTTCCGTGGTGAAAACCAATGAACTCACTTCGTATTAGGGGATGGGTTTGCCCAACACAGACCATTGGAGAATGATTTGTAACTAGGGAAGCTAGTGGTTGATTTCAACCCAAGGCTGCATATTGTATTGTCTTTTTTCTTCTTCATTAATGCTTTGGGCAATTATCCTCCGTCTTTATATATTACTGATCTTTGCATCTAAGTAAAACATCTTTCCTTAACCTAAATTCCTTTACATCAAAAAAAAGATTCTATACAACTTTTTCCAAAAAAGATTTAAGGCAATTTTCAAAAATACTTCAAATATACCACAATAAAATGAAATAAAGGAGATAAGGAAAATAATGATAGGAAAAAAAAGCAGAACTGGAAATAAGTTAACATCAATTCATGTGTACTTAAAAGTGATGGGAAACAAATAGGATTATAGACTCCTGGTAATCCACACAGAAAGGAAAATATAAAGTAAAATGCAGTGTTCTTTGGGTTTGAAAAGATGAATAGAAGTGTAGTTATCTGTGTGCCACAGAGAGAAACTTCCATAGTTCCTTATATAGAGATATTGTGTGAAGTAATGAGTGTCATTTGTGATACTGATGGTAAATTAAAAAGTGTATACAAAAGATACATTGGACTGTTTCTTAAAATGACCTTTATCGAGGTCTATAACATAATATCCAAGAAAAATTCAGCCAAAACAGTTCTGCTAGGGTCAAACATGACATGGTTCCCACGTGCATGTCCTGATTATTCTGGCTTGATTCAAGGATCAAATTCAGTGTGCTTGCAGAAGAAAGTTCAAGATTATATTCTCTGACAAATGCTTTAAATTTAGATATGCTGTGCCAATAAAGAAGGACAGACTTATATGAGTTATAGTTTCTGATCATGTTTATTTTAAAAATTAAATTGTTTTTCTTTTATTGTATAATGAAAGCATTCAAATTTAGAAATTGTGTATGACTTCCTCTGAGAGGAGATGTAAACTGATGCATTTTCTGTTCAATATACATAGATGATAATGACGTTTGAGTCTCAGACCATCTCAGGGAGAAATAAAGATGACAGAAATTGCAAAAGCTTATGTTATTTTCCCCCCCCCCGCGGTACGCGGGCCTCTCACTGCTGTGGCCTCTCCCATTGTGGAGCACAGGCTCCGGACGCGCAGGCTTAGCGGCCATGGCTCATGGGCCCAGCCACTCCGCGGCATGTGGGATCTTCCCGGACCGGGGCACGAACCCATGTCCCCTGCGTCGGTGGGCAGACTCTCAACCACTGCGCCACCAGGGAAGCCCGCTTATGTTATTTATTTATTTATTTATCTATCTATCTATCTGTTTATTTTTAAACAAATTACATTGTGGGAGAATTGGCTTCCTTTACACCTTCACGGTTCCTTTACATCTGTTTTTCTTTGGTGTATGCTTAGCGAACATTCTACACAAGCAAACCTTAGAGAATGTGCTTGTCTCTCTATATATTGGTACAATACATATGTACATATGTGTATGAAAGTCCCTTGACAGGATGGGCTCTTCAGGTGGTATTTCAGGTTGATTTACCATGTGGTTTCATCCAGTACATGCAAACATAGACCCTTTCCCTTGGAAGGTCACTAGTAACCATTTTCTACCCTAATTCTCTCCCCACTTCCTACCATGGCCCATCCCCAGCATCTCCCAGCCCCTCCCAGCTCCTCTGGGGACATCTTTGCCAGTTACAGGTTGCCTATTTTTCTTCACTGTTTCCCTTCCTACCAGGTGTTTCTACTTCACATTCTCAATTCCTTCCCCTTTCAAAAGTAAATAAGTAAAATGACAGGAAAAACCAACCTTTTGTCGAACCATCCTTGGGCCCCTCCACCCCCAGATAATACCATGTCTCTTCAAAGGTAAGTAGAAATATTAATTTTTAAAATTATATTTGATTTAGCTATGAGTTGAGTTTCTGTTTCCTGCATCCATTTAACTAGTAAATAATTGTGAATTTTTTTTGTCCTTTTCTCTGAAACATAAAAAGCATAAGTGCTGAATTTATTTAAAGTGGAAAATGAGATTTAGGGGCATATACTAAATTTGAGAACTCAGGAGGCATTCCTTTTATTTTTCCACAAACCGTTTCCTCTGAGCAGAAGTGTTTACTGGTTTGTTATTGTTATTTTGTTTTTCACTGGCAAAATAAATAATGTATTTTGGGTTATACAAGGTTAGTCATATTAACAAGAACCAGTTTTTGTTACCTAAAGTTATTTGTTTCAAAAGTTGTGATTCTGAAAGCCCATTGTCATCAAAAGAAAAAAAAAGTTTTTTGTATTTATGTTTGTTCCAGATCATAAATACTTTTGTTTTTTATAATATAATGCATCCCAGGGATACAAAAAACAGTCAGCATTTCATTTTGTACATTCACACTTTTACAGCTGCTTGCAGGGTATGTGTAAAAATAACTGGACTACAAGTTCACTTTTCTGGCAGATTAGGATAGCAACATAGATGATTGATATTAAACTACTCAGAAATGCTCTAGTAGAGATAACTTTAAAATGTGTAAGATAAAGTCTTAGATTAACTTTATGTACATAGTGTGTTTGCAGCTAAAAATAATTTTATAAAGTTTTGAACTTATATCTCAAGTTTGGTTGACAACTATTTCTGCAGCTTTTTTCTTAATTACATTAACGTAAAGTTTTAAAATCCCATAGTGTGAACTAAACTTAATTTGTACATTTTATGGAATCCGTTTTGGACATTTGGTATAATATTTCTTATACTTTGACAAAATTTTCTGATCACCATTCAGCAAGTATATGACAAGAGGAAAAGAGAAAATTAATGAGTCATGATTCCTAGAAAAAGCAGTTTATTTTATGTAGCTAATATACATGACTACATTTTGATATTATTCCAGACTATGCATAATTACTTCATTAATTGAACAACATAGATGGCCAAGTGGAGGATATTAACATCTTCTTGTAGTGGTTGTGATGATGACATGAAATAATACTAAGCTCCTGGCACAGAGTCTTGTATGTAATAAATAATGATAGTAACTAGTAAGCAAATAAATGAAGTGGATAAGGAAAAAAATACAACCGGATTATATTAGTGTTGCAATGATATGAGACCTTATTTTCAACCAAGGAGAGAATTTTTTTCCATATATAAGCTAATTTTAGTAAATTTTCTTGGTGAGGTCTGAAAGCCTTCCAAGGCTTTCATGACAGTGTTCCATCCTGCCTCTCCTTATTCCTCCTTGCACATTCCTTTGCTCTTTTCCTAGAAGAACTGCACTTCTCTGCCATCCTGTTTGATGTTAGCAGCCTAGCTGACTTTTCGGAATCAGGCTCTCCCAGTTGTGACCTATCACTGCCGTATTCATTTTTCTTAAATAGTACTTTCACAAGACCTCTTCTCAGCAAGTAAATGTTCAGCTATCTCCCATTTGCCCTTACAGTTAGAATCTAAAAGCCAAAGTATCTTACCTTTCCACCTCTCATCGGCGTGCGTTCTCTGCATTTGCTTGGTGTTTCTTCTTCTCGTGGTGGACTTTACTTCCCATTCCTGCCAACTCCTTATAGCCTCCACCGTCATGGGGGAACTTCTCCCCTTGTGTGGACAGTGCTCTTTTCTCGTCCCCAAAGCCAATGTAACACTTCACTCTGCCATAATAGAAGTATACCTGCAGTTTCATGTTTATTCTGGGTGTGATGGATTAAAGATGACCACAAATTATTTGACTTTCTTCCCATGGAGGTGTGATGTCCGTGTGCCTTTCCCTTGGCCATGGGCAAGCTCTGTCATGCTCTGACCGACACAATGTGGCAGAGGGACACTCTGCCTTAAGAGATGGGCAGCTTCGGCTGCTTTTGTCTTCCTAGAGCGCTCGTTCCCCAAGCCTCCGTGTAGAAAATCTGACTACCCTGAGGTGGTTCTGTTTCTTTTATGAAAGAAAGGACTGTAATGGGTTCCTGACTCTAACTTATGTTTTATATATATATATATATATATATATTTTATTTATTTACTTTTGGCTGCATTGGGTCTTTGTTGCTGCGCGCAGGCTTTCTCTAGTTGCGGCAAGTGGGGGCTCCTCTTCGTTGCGGTGTGTGGTCTTCTCATTGCGGTGGCTTCTCTTGTTGCGGAGCACGGGCTCTAGGGCACGCGGGCTTCAGTAGTTGTGGCGCGCAGGCTCAGTAGTTGTGGCGCACGGGCTTAGTTGCTCCGCGGCTTGTGGGATCTTCCCAGCCCAGGGCTGGAACCCGTGTCCCCTGCATTGGCAGGCGGATTCTTAACCACTGCACCACCAGGGAAGCCCTAACTTATGTTTTAATTTGGGACTTTCCCCAAAAGAGTAGTCTCCAAAGTACAGTGTGAAAGACAGTGTGTTTAGGTGTAGGAAGTAAATATTATAAATTGCATTGCTAAGTATTTTTGTTGAATATTTTAAAATTTCCATTGGGTGCATCACTTATATTTTAGTAATGTGTGATATGTAATACGTGGTTTTGATTTATGTATGAATATACATCTACTTGAGGTATAATGTATATTTTAATGAAAAATTGCATTGTTAAAGTGTTCGAAGTTCCAGGAGTCTGTAAAAATAATCCTGGACCTCTGTGTGTATATGTACCTACCTGTGCCTCCTAGAAAAAGAGCAGTAATTAACTTCTGATGCAGAGTTACAAGTCCCTGAAATGTGGAGAATGCACGTATAAAAGAGACGTGAGCCAAAGGCTCTCCTTGCAGATTTCCAGATCTATGCCTCTAATTTGATTTATTCGCCCCAAATCAGTTCCATTTCTTTAGGTGCCTACATAATTTCTCTACACGTTTCATCATAATATCAAAATGTAAAATGGAGATTTTATATTTTCCGAATTTTCTTTATTTATACAGCAAGCAAATCAATCTTGAACACCCATGATAGCTGCATAGTGCTGGGCTAGGTGCCGATGTGGCAGAGATGAGGAAATTGTGGTCCCATCTCTCAGCTCACAGAACGTTAGTGAAAGCTATGCTCTGGGCTGTCTAGAGAGGAGTGAGGTAACAGAGAACTTTCCAGCCTTGTGAGAAGGCGTAAGGGAAAGGAAAACTCTGGAAATGACCCAAGACATTTAGAGGCCAGTGAGCTGTCCATTCTGGTTACAGCATAGGATATGTGTCCAGTAAAACTGGACTGAAGTTGGAAGGATGAGATAGGAGTAGAGAGTCTTGAATGACAGGGTGAGGACCTTGACGACCCCTCCATAGGTGTGAGATACAGCCCAGCAGGTGGTTGAGCAGGCTCCAGATGGAGTAGGGAAAGTGCTTTGCTTATCAGTTTCCCCCTGTGGTGATCGTACTTTTGTTCGCCATTTGTGGCTTCTGTTCCACAGCCAAGCTAGGAGGTTTGCAAGGTTAAGGGTCATTGTTTTGCTCTTCCGTGTCACTACAGCCACGTTGATGACCAGGTAGCTTAGATTCAGATGATGCTTAGTTGGACTACATAATTCCAAACCTTCAAATCTGAGTAGTGAAATGTATTTCTGAGAAGGAAGATTCTTCACTTTCAGTTCATTATTATGTAGCATTTCTTATTTTAAATTATAAATTACACTTCTATTCCAATTTGGAAGATTCACCAAAAATCCCATAATATGGACAGGATGATGATATTATCTGTAGTTAACAAATGAAGAAACTGGGTCCAAGAGGTTTCAATCAGCTTCTCATGGTCACTTCTCTGATTAAGTGCAAGACTAGGAATAAAGTTCACATGTTTGGAATTCTGTCGCTATGCTCTCTCTAGTTACTCTAAAGATAGTATAATCCTGGAGAAAGAGAAATTGAGCTTTGAAAATAATAAAGAAACATTGTGCTGTTGTCCTCTTTAAATGGAGCGGCTGGGCCCATGAGCCATGGCCGCTGAGCCTGCGCGTCCGGAGCCTGTGCTCCGCAACAGGAGAGGCCGCAACAGTGAGAGGCCCGCGTACCGCAAAAAAAAAAAAAAAAAAAAAAAAAAAAAGGTGATAAAGTATACTGAATTTTTTCCTCTGGTAATTTAGTATTTTTTCTTTAACAAGGTACAGTTGGCAATTAGGAAAGTGACCCTGTCACTTTAAGAACTCCATCCATGGGAGCTGCATGCCTTGAAAATGAGTGCTTGTTTTTCTTTTATTTAAAAAAAAAAAAAAGTCTCTGGATGAACAAGTCCCAGAGATAGGCAAATGCGTACAGGTTGTTGAGTTAAATGCCTTTAGATCTTGAGTAAGAACACACAGACATTAAGAAAAAAACGTATCTGGGGAAAATTATTGCTGTGACACTGGGTATATTCTATAAGCTTTACTTATTGACTTTATTTAAAAAGCATAACACTTTTGCTGAGATAGTTTGAATCTTGAGTTGAAGGGAATTATGATGAATGTCATGCTCTTCTTTGGCTCAGGGGGTTAGATCAGTTCTATTTTAAGGATGACACTCGGGGAAATAAAGAAAATAAAACTGATCATTTTCTCCACCAATTATGCTAAAAGCACATGGCCCCTTATAATTTTCTTCTTTAAAGAGCTCCAAAACTTAGGCTTAGTAATGGAATAGGCTTTCCTATTCTTGTGTAAGGCTTAAAGAAATCTCTGCTTCTCCCTATTCTGACTCACTGCTGTTTTCCCAGAGTGCGTGTCCATTTTGGATTAGCGGTTGAGAAATGATGATTTAATAGACTCTCACTGCCACTTCTGAAGTGCCCATGATTCTTAATTTTATTGAGAAGGGAAATAAAGCAGGTTATGAGAGTAATACTGAGTTTGCTCTGAAGCTTCAGAGTCTTCAGCTGTCTTTATCATTAGAGTGTGTTTCTACCATTACATAAATGATAAATATATTTTTTCTATGAATAATGACTCAGTAGCACTAATTTTAAAGTATAGTTTTTCAACAAAAATTAATTTTGTTGAAGTTAATATCTGGCATTATGTTTCTGGCAACATGAGGGTGATAGTTGCCAGTCCTCTATGAATGAAATTTGCTGTTTTAGGAGGAAATGAAATTTGCTGCTTTGTTCGCTCCTAGACACAGCAGTAAGATCTTTAAATTCTTTGCTGTAGATGGTACACTCAAGTATTTGGAACGATGCCATTTTACTATTTAGCATTTGACATACTGAAAATAAAAACAGTGGAAATTGAATGTCATTCCTATGACTCTATCTTCAAATTTAGTGTCAAAAATATGCTTTAAATGGTTAATGTGTAATAACGATGTAGTCTCATGTGCAAAAAAACATTGAAAAGACTTAGTATGACCCTGTCACTTTGAGAACTCCATTCCTGGGGAATTCAAACACAGATTGCAAACTATGAAACTCCGGTACGTACTGTGTGGATCCTTAGGTCCGCTCTCTTAGCCAGATTAGGAAAGATAGGACCAGAAACCCAAGTAAAGCAGGAGCCAACTGTACACAAGTCCAGCAGATTCATTAGCAGACAATTACTAGTAAACAATATCAACTTACTAGTATGTTCCTACAGAAAGAAAAATTATACTGGGATTATAAAAGCCAGAATTAATAAGGGAAGACCAGAGGTGGTTAATTCATGTGAAAGGCAAGTGTAAAGAGAACAGTAAATCTGACTAGGGGTCAAAAGTGCTAGTTCTAGTCTGTAATGGACATCTATCCAACAGGGAAGTCTGGGTGATTTATTCAACCTGGGTTTCAGGGTCTCCTCCTCTAAAACTAGCACTTATCACAGAATTGTTGTGAACGGTCAGATGATACAGTGCATGTTGAAGTGTTTTGCACTTTCCTGACTCTTTCCACGTAGAATAGATCATACTTGTGTCTTTGTCTCCCTTCCTTCCATACCTTGTCCTTGCAGTTTATTCTATTCATTTATTTCACATGTCCCTCTCTGCCTGTTAGACTGTCAGCTCATTAAGGTTTGATTCTGAATCATCTTATCTCCAGCTTCTAGCACATTGAAAGTTCTTAAGAAATGTGTGATTAACATTATTTTCCTAATCATTACTATGACATAAGATCTTCACACTAACTTTAAATAAGTAAATAAATTTGGGGTATGTTCTGGATACAAACCTTGAGCACTTTCTCAGATTCCTTTCATGGCCTCCTTTCCAAAAGCACCACCTGTTTCTGGGACTGTGTCCACCCCTGCCCTTGTCAAGTTTCCTGAACAGGCTGGAGTCTGCAGTGAAACCCCAGGGCTGTGTGGCCCTTGCACCCCACCCACTGAGCTCTGTCTGTGCCATTCACCTTGTGAGGGATTGAATAGTGGTCCCCAGAAATGTATGACCAAGTCCTAACCCCTGGCACCTGTGATGGTGACCTTATTTGGCAATAGGGTCTTTCAGATGGCATTAAGGATCTTAAGATGATCTCTTTAAGTCCCATAACTGCTCTCCTTATAAAGGAGAGAAGAGGGCGATCTGAGCTACAAAGACACGGATAAGAAACACGGGGAGAAAGTGATGTGAAGATGGAGGCAGAGGGTGGAGGGATACAGCAAGAGCCGCCGGCAGCCACCAAAGTCTAGGAGAGATCCACGGAAAAGATTCTCGCTCACAGCCTCCCCAGGGAACCAACCTTGCCAACACCTTGGTTACTGAGTTTTGACCAACTGAAAACCAAAGCAACCAGCCAGAAAACATCCCTGTTCTTCCTTCCTTCCTTAGACTGTGCCACGATGTGGTTTCTTCTTGCACTCTTTCCAGGGAAGCCTCAGTGTCTACCTGTCACACTTGCCAAGCTCCCTGCATTCTCTCTTCCCAGTTCATTGTGGAGGCTAGCACTATAATAACACCATATGGCATTGTTTCGTGTTTTCACAGTTAGATATAAAGTCTATACATTTTTATAATCTCTTAAACAGTCCTAAGAAATGGGCGTCCATTCACTACACTGATATTACACTGATTATATGAGATAACTCAATGACTCCTTAATTGTACTTGGAAGAATTTCAAAATAACTTCTGCATTAATGAGACTAAATTTTAGTTGGTATTTCATTGTTGCTGCACTCTCTTCTTTTTTTTTTTTGGTCAAAGAGTGGCTTCAGGAGCTCAGCTGAGCTGGGAGAGGGCTGAACGGCCAAGTGTGGCGTTGCCAGAACATTCCATTAAAGCGCCAAGCCCAAACTGAAAGAGTTAAGCCTTTAATCACTTTACGAGATGACGCAAGCAACAGGTTAAAGTGGGAGAAAGCGCTGACGGCCCCTCACCCATTTTCCCCTACGGAACGGCGCACTGGTGGGTGTCAGGTGGGCCAGCCCAGATGGCTCACTGTGGAGCCAGCCCGGAACTATAGGCTCCGGCAGATTTATGGACCCTGGAGTGGGGAAGGGGTAGCCGAAGGGGTAAAGGAGTGGAAGAGTACTGGGACTGAGTCAGAGTTGAGAAAGGTGTCTTCAGGGTTTTGCTCTCCTCCTTCACGAGGAGGTTTTGGCAAAGACTCTTGAAGAAGACAATTGCCCAAAGCCTCCGATAAAGAGACCTAGGAATGAAGGCACCAGGGCTAGTTACGCAAAGCTGTGTAAGGGCACGACCAGCCAGAGGAGGGGGTAAGTCTTGACTGCAACTCCTTTCTTACAAAATTGATAAAAGTCTACAACTTTATGCCGTATTTACATCAAAAAGTTAAATTAAAATAAATAATAAAAATAATAAGTTGGTAATACTTACACTGTGCTATTGTATTTGGGGCTATAAGCAGAGCCAGTGATACTGCCTACTCACAAGAATAAAGTTAAACTATATTTTTACTTTTGTATTAGCTTTGGGGCACCAGAGTACCAGACAGATATACACAATTAAGAGGAGGTTCTGTGAAGAACAACAAAACTGTTAGGAACATGGGATGATTTATTTGCTAAGTAAAATTAAGTTGACAAAATACCTGCGAACTGTGGGATAATATCAAACATTCTTCTGTTAGTGTAAGTGCAGTCCCTTTAAGAGAGGAGAAACACATGAGGCAGAAGAAATATTTGAATAAATAATATCTTTTTTTCCCAAAATTAAACAAAGACAGCAATCTACAAACCCAGTAAGTTTAGTAAACCCAAGCAAACGGAATACAAGGAAAACCGTACTGATATGTAATATAGTCAGACTGCTGCAACCAAAGATAGGAGGGAAATCTTTTTTTTTTTTTTTTTTTTTGCGGTACGCGGGCCTCTCACTGTTGTGGCCTCTCCTGCTGCAGAGCATAGGCTCCGGACGCGCAGGCTTAGTGGCCATGGCTCATGGGCCCAGCCGCTCCGCGGCATGTGGGATCCTCCTAGACCGGGGCACGAACCCGTGTCCCCCGCATTGGCAGGCGGACTCTCAACCACTGTGCCACCAGGGAAGCCCAGGAGGGAAATCTTAAAACATCCAGAATAGAAGGTGCATAACCTACAGGAGAACAAAGATAAGAACAGCTAACTTCTCATCAGATACGACGGAGGCCAAAAAGATGATGGAGTGAGTGATGAGAAAATACCTGTCTACTTAGAATTCCACATCTAGAAATCAATATTGTTCTAACATGAGGACTCAGTAAAACATTTCAGGCAGACAAAAGCTAAGGCACTGTGTTGACAGCTTATTTGCACTAAAGGAAATACTAAAAATAATAGAAATGATTTAGGCTGAAAGGTAATACCAGATGAAAACTCAGATCTGTAGAAAAGAATGAAGAACAACAAAAGAATGAAGATAAAACAAAGGGCTCTTTTTGGTGTATGTCTGTCTGTCCTTGTGTCATATATATTTATTTATCTGTAAAACTGAACTCTTCAGAGCTTATATATAGCAATGCACTGGGAGATGTATAGCACGTGAGCAGCACCTCACAGTACTTAATACAATCTTACAAAAATAAGAGATATGATTTATTGAGTGCCTCCTGTGTGCCTGGTTACCATTCTTTATACATATAGCTCAAGTTTATAGCCCTTACTTTATAGACTAGGAAACCAAGGCTCAGATAAGTGAAGTCACTTACCTAACACCCTACAGCCTCTAAGTTGCAAAACAAAAATGTCAGCCCTTGCTCTCATATACTCCAAAATGGATGAACAAGGTTTTAACATTGTTTGTATGAATAGGAGACTGAAAATAACTTGATTCTATACATAGGAAACTTTAATAAATTATTGCGTTTCCATTTGATGGAATATTATGCAGCTGTTGGAGTCAGAGACCTAAGTGGGCTAACCTAGAGCAATATCCATGACATCATTTTAAGTGGAAAAAGTCCAGATTGAATATAATGAGAATAGTGTATTTATGTCTGTGTGTGTGTATGCGTGTGTGTGTGTGTGTGTATATATATATAATATAAATATGCATATTTTGATGATTTTATGCACAAACACACATTCAATACATATACACATAGAGAGAGACCAGCTCTTAACAATACATAAGAACTGCTAAGAGATTTTGAATCTAAGGAGAAGTGCTTTAGAACTTGAGGGTCAGGATTGAAAGAGAGACCTCCTTTTTTACAGCACTCACTTTTGGTGTTTTTAAAATTTTTACTACATACTAGGATTTCTTCGCCTGATTTTAAAAAGCCTAGTTCACTACACTAAATTAATGGAGGACTCACACATAAGCTTATTAGGGGCAGAGGCCATTACTTCTTTCCTTTTTACCCAGCTTAAGTGCTGGTATATAGGCATTAATATTCATTGACCTTAAATTAAAAGGGTGTTGGTAATATTAAATAGTAAAATTTCTTTTAAATACTGGTATAGGGCTTCCCTGGTGGCACAGTGGTTAAGAATCCGCCTGCCAATGCAGGGGACATGGGTTTGAGGCCTGGTCCGGGAAGACCTCACCTGCCACAGAGCAGCTGAGCTCGTGCGCCACAACTACTGAGCCTGCTCTCTGGAGCCTGTGCACCACAACTACTGAGCCCATGTGCTACAATTACTGAAACTCGCGTGCCTAGAGCCTGTGCTCCGCAACAAGAGAAGGCACCGCAATGAGAGAAGCCCGCGCACCGCAACGAAGAGTAGTCCCCGCCCACTGCAACTAGAGAAAGCCCACGTGCAGCAATGAAGACCCAACACAGCCAAAAAATAATAATAATAAAAAATAAATAAATAAATTCTGGTGTAAGAGACAAACACAGAAATATATAGGACTGTTTAGAATAATACATAATGCAGGAGGTAATATTTGAACAGATGCTGAATGGGTAGTGTTTTGGGGGCTGAGCTGTGAAATAATATCACTTTAGGCAAGAATGATACACAGATGGGGAAGCAGAAAAGTGTAGATATGTGTTGGTGAAATGGAGTCTTTTTTTGGAAAATGATGAGCTGATGAAGGTAGGTTGGTGCCCTATGTGGAGCGAAGGGGGTTCCATTGATGGGTTTTGAACAGGGTGTCCCTCAGACTTAAGAGTATTTCAGAAAGATTAATCGGCAAGGAGTTCTTTCTCTGACGCAGAGTTTTAAGTCAGTCCTCTTTGCCATTATAAGGACTCCCTTCGTTTTCTCTTCTCCTTTCCTACTCTTCCAGCCTCCCCTCCCATGTTTTGACTCCACTTCCTTTTCCTCTGCTCTCTTTTTCTGGCATTTCTTCCCCTGCCTGGGCATGGCCGTGGCAGCCCAGTGACACCCTCCTGCTTTTCTGAGCTGCTCTGCTTACTCATAGAACCAGTATTCTCTCACACCACTGTTGAATATATCATTTCTTTTTTTTTTTTTTATTTCTCTTTTCTGCATGTCTTTTTTTTTTTTTTTTTTAACTTCTGTCCACATGGACATGAAACTGTGATGGGAAACAGTATGGATCTTTCAGGGAGAAATACCCCCACAGGACTTGAAGCCAACAAAAGGGACAGTTTTCCTATTTCTGCTCCACAGAGTAGCAGGTTGGAGCTTGGAGTAGCACATACCAGACTACAGTTTCTTTTCTCTGCAAAAAAAAAAAAAGATTACATTTTTTGCCTAGAATACCTTTCTCGTCCCCACTCTGTCCAGCACCCTCAGTTCACCTGGCTAACCCATGCTCATCCTTCACTTCTCAGAATGGATTCACTTCCTCTAGGGAGGCTTCCCTGACATCCCACACCCAGGTTGCATCTACACAACCCTGAACGATACATTTCTGTTATTACACTGAGGAGCAGTTGCCTGTTTGTCTGAATTCTCCACTGAGCTATAAGTTTCATTCAGTTTTGTTTCATGTCTGTCATATTCATCTTTTATGACCACTTCCTAGCTTAGATGCTGGAATTTAGTAGACTCTCAGCAAATATTTGTTAAATGAATGAATGAATGACATGATATAAAAATATAGCAAGGTATTTCCTTATTGTTTTCTTGAAACTAAATTCCTCAGGACTTTTTTCATGTCTAGCATTTTTTGTATTCATAGAATTGTAAAACATAGCTTTTTCCCCCAGAAGACACTACAGTATATCTGTTCTGACTTCATAATCATGTTTGTAAGAGGCACCATTTGAATCAAATGAATTCTTTAGTTTCGGTTTATTGCCTTCTGAAGGTAAATTTGAGAGGGGTAAGGAGACTATTTTGAGGATACTAGTGTGAACTTAGCAATAATTAACAGATTTGTTAAAGTGTTTGAAAAGACCACTTCACAGAAAGTCAGTATTACAGGTCTTCCAGCTATTACATGTCTGTTCTACATCTTCTACATTCTAATTATTCTAACCTTTATTATACAGGAAGGCATTAAGGATTTGCTGACTAAAATGAGGCTTAAGAATATTGCACCAGTAGAAAACTGCTCCTTTCCAGAAGCTGTTAAGAAGCTCTCACTGTCATAAGCTCTCATTGTAATTCTAATCTGCTCTTCTGTGCTTCTGTGAAATTAGCTAATCATACCCTGCCTGGGTTCCCAGTGTGGTCTTTCATATCCTGCACACCACCGTAAAAGAGGCCGTTCACTGTTGGACTTCCCAGTCAGATGGAGCCCAAGTAGTTGAATATGGTCGCCCCGCAAAAGAGTGGACGGGGGAGGCACAAACCTGGGTTTGCAGGAGCAAATGGGAGTGGTTTGCCCTCCTTTTGCAAAGCTTCTTCAGCTGGGAAGTCGTTTTTGACAAGATGCTTTGTCACATGCTTGACATCTTTTTTCTTTTTTTTAATGAGGGAGTGACTGGAAGATAATTTAATCTGAAATGCTGACACCTACGTAGCTACAGATTAATGGGATACTGTCTGAAAACTTATTTCAGCACCTCAGAGACAGAGTCTACGTAAACAGAAGATGGTATGAATAAAGTAGCGGCACGTCGTGCCCCTGTCTTGGCCATTTAACTAGGCTGTCGGTAGACCATTGCCCTTGCTCTGTGTCTACCCTCACATTGGCTGAAAAGATAATTTGGTATCACGGCAAATGTGGACCTTATAAGACCAGGATATTGCCTACTTGTAACACATATTAATTTAGCGACCTATCTTTTGGATGCTTATTTTATATGGGAAGGAAAACAATAATTCCACTGCAGTGGACGTTGTTGAATCACGTAATGTTATTAACAAAATGTGTAATCTTCTCAGCTTTGAAACATTCCTTCAGGATCTCCAAAAGATCTTTATTTATTTATTTTTTATTTTTTTGCGGTACGCGGGCCTCTCACTGCTGTGGCCTCTCCCGTTGCGGAGCACAGGCTCCGGACGCGCAGGCTCAGCGGCCGTGGCTCACGGGCCCAGCCGCTCCGCGGCATGTGGGATCCTCCCGGACCGGGACACGAACCCGTGTCCCCTGCATCGGCAGGCGGACTCCCAACCACCGCGCCACCAGGGAAGCCCAAGATCTTTATTTTTAAAGTGTTTCTAGGATCTCACTCCGGCAAGAACAACACAGTTACAAGCATGGAAGGGAGTCAGACATGGGGACGGGGGCAGGAGTGGACGTGTTGTAAGGGCTAGGCATCCTGCCTCGACCGAGGCAGTGACATGGTGCGAAGCTCACAGTGTGAAACTTAGACCCTCAGGTTGCTGTGTTCTGAGAAAGCAAAGTTAAGATCTAAAAGGAATCTTATGGCAAAACCTTCTGTAAAATAAAACCTCATATAAGAGAAAATAATGTAAGTGAACTTCAATGCATACATTTTCGTAAACCTGTATGTTCACCTGTCCGATCTTGCTGGGAAGGGGAAGATAGTGCACAACTCCATTGTGGCAATCTTGAAGTCAACTTGATTTTGGCTAAACATTTCCCCGTTCACTATGACATAAGGTCATAATTAATATTCTGAAACGGAGCATTATTAATTTTTATCTATTGTGTTTATCTATTTTATCCCGCTATGAAAACATTACTTTATGGACAAATTTCATTATCTTAGGATGCCTGGGAACCCAGCTGTCACCTGTGTCTTCGCTGTGTCTCAGGTTCATAGGATTAGGGCACAAAGCTTACCTGTCCACAGGAGTCACAGAGCAGGCCGGGAGTTTGCTGTTAAATGGGCAAGGCTAGTCTTTTCATTCTCGGACCATATGCCACCTCCCATCTCTTTTCTGAAACATGCACCAATCTTGGTCTGCCTTTTCCTTCTCCCTTTTTTTCTTTTTTTTTGCGGTACGCGGGCCTCTCACTGTTGTGGCCTCTCCCATTGCGGAGCACAGGCTCCAGATGCGCAGGCTCAGCGGCCATGGCTCACAGGCCCAGCCGCTCTGTGGCATGTGGGATCTTCCCAGACCGGGGCACGAACCCGTGTGCCCTGCATCGGCAGGCGGACTCTCAACCACTGCGCCACCAGGGAAGCCCTCCTTCTCTCTTTTGATAAGAGATGTGGGAATAGAGAAGTATATCTCCACTAGGGAAAGATATAAATTCCAGCTCAATGATAAATTGCAAATGAGATTTGGCCTCAGTGTTGGGAAGCATCAAGGGATGGCAGGGCTGTGGCCCCCTGGGGACCCATCCCGTCCTGAGCAATAGTCCCTACATAACTCCTACTCGTCCCTGCCATGCATGATCTGGGCACAGTGTGGACCAATTTCCCGATTATTTCAAGAGAAAGCAGGTATTAGGTTTTCATTTTAAAACTTCTTGATTTTAAAAGATTGCTCCCCAAAAGCATGTGTGTCACCTGTGAAGTTTCCTTACTAAGATCCTTGACCGCAAACTCTAGCCCTGCATTTGCAGATGTGAGATGGGCATTTTCACTGAGCAGTCTTTGCTTTCACCTCGAGTTTGGTTTCACTAATGCTAAAGTGACTACCTCCTGTTAAAGCTAGAGAAGTTGCTCCTCTGCTTAATATTTTATTTCAGTTAATGACCCCACCCCTCCCCAGTGCTCCTTTTGATGTTATTTTTAAGTTCCTCAGTACTGTTAGGCAAAGTCTATATTTTTTTCTTCATAATCCTCTCAAAATTATCTTCCCCTTTTCATCTCCACTAAGCACCTACTCGGGTTATCATCATTAACTTATTCCTGAACAAATGCAATAACTTGGCTACTTTTCTTTATTCAAGGAGAGAAATTTATTAGTCGGTGGGTGTTGAACATTGTGTGATGTGCTTGGGACACAGCGCTGAATAAGCCACATTCCCCGACTGCTGTGATGGTTCTCATTCAGCTGTCTTTTTTTGGCAAAATCTCCTGTACAGACATCAGGTGTATCTTTCTTAGTTTCTATATTGATCATGCCCCACCCTCTAGAACATCTATAAATCCCTCCTGCTACCAAATGGATTCTAAACTGCTTAGAGTTGAAGGCTTTTCTTAGTCTAGCTGTGGTCTGCCCTGTATTCCAGCCTTCATTTATCACAGTGCCTTCTGCGGACATGACAGTCTTGTATCTTAACTCCCAGCTTACTTCTCCACAAACCCCATCTGCTCTCCATCCTGTTACCCTCCAACTGTCCCCCACAAACAATGGAAAATATCTAGTTCTTTTCTATCTATGGGAACTTGATCATGACATGGTTTAGAACAAGCGTTGGCAAACTTTTTCTGTACAGGATCAGGGAGTAACTACTTAGGCCTTTGCAGCCCACATGGTTTCTGTTGAAACTACTAAGTCTGTAGTTGTAGCCTGAAACCAGCCAGAGAAGATGTAAAGGAAAAAGCATGTTCCAATAAAACTTTATTTACAAGACAGATGGCTGACAGACTGTAGTTTACTGACTCCTGACTTAGAATGTCCTCCTCTATGTCTGTGTTGCCGAATTTTCTGTTCTCTGATGCTTTCTCATCGTCACCACCAGAAAAGAATTCTTGTTTTGATTTGTGGCACTCGCCTCTATCATATCTACTGTAACAAAGTGGTTACCTCCTCAGCAAGACGACAGATTCCTGGGTGACAGGGTCAAGTGTCATTCTTCTTTATATCTCCTGCATTCAGTGTTGAGTGAATGAAAATATGAAGACATGAAAATTATATAATGTAATAAATCAGCATTACCTCAATAAAAAATAGATCTAAAATTTTAGAAATAAACATTTGCTCTATTTCACTGAAATTTCTGGATTTTGACATGTATCACAATTCCAAATGTTTAGATAGAACTTAGTGAAAAAAAGCAGTAAAAACCGGTGCAGGGAAGACCAAATTCTTGTTATAGTTATACTACTCTTTCTTCCTTTCAAATATGGAAACCAGTAAGGAAAATTGAAACCATACATGTGTTGAATTTTGTAGCATCAGTCAACTCCAATTAAGTGTAAGGAAAAAAGCTCTCATTTAAAACATTAAAGTATGATAGCAAGACAAAGCTATTTTCTATGATTTTTGTGCATGATAGTTTAGGTAAAGAACATTCAAAATCCCAATTAAAATCTCATTAGCCTTTCAAATTAACTATAAAATTATCATTAATAGTATCTATGATAAGCCTGAAAATCTCAGTGAAAACAAATTTTAAAAAAGAGAATTAAGTAGTGTCTAATTTTTTAAAGTATTGTAGGAAACTTAGTATAAACTTTTTTTTCATAAACACAACAAATAAATACTTAGATTTTGGAAGAAGAGCCCTCATGTATAATATCAATAAAAAGGATAACATATCTGGGAAGAAATTCAGTAATAAGTATGTAGGAATCACATGAAAAACTTCAAACCTCCACTATTGGCCTAAATGAATGACTGAATACATGGAAACACATGGCATGATTTTAGGTGGGAAGATTTGGTATCGTGAAAATATCAAGTCTCCATAAATTAATCTCTAACTACATTGCATTCCCAATCAAAATGACAAAGTACTATTTTAGGAATACTTACAAAGATGCTAGAAAAATAAACCTAAGATAATATCAAATTTATCAATCATATCAAATTTATAAATCTTAATCTATAAAGGAAAAATATTTTCCTTTCAAAAAATCCATACTACTATATATACAAAGTCAAATGACAAACATGCTTGTATAATAGTTGCAAAAACAATTACAATAAGAACAACAACAACAGATAGACAGAAGAGAAATATCCTTAAAATACAAAGAGAGGAATACAAACCACGAAATAGAAAATTAAGCGTAGAGCGACTCACAGTTAAAGAAATTTGAATAAGTAGACAGTAACCATATGGGAATAAAGCTCAGCCTCATTACTAAGTAAAGAAATGCACATTAAAATGAGGTACTTTTTTAAACTACTAGATTGGCAAAGATTAAAAGGTTTGTTAATTCTCAGTATAGTAAGGGTATCGGTAAATGGGCACTCTTCACAGCCTCTTGATTGAGAGTGTAAATCGGTATAGAGCTGTTGATAGGCAGTTTGGTTAGCTTTGAAATGTGAAGTGCACATCTCCTTCAACTCTTCCCAAGAGTCAAATTCCCCCCCTTAGGAAGATTTCCTACTTGTGTAATTTTGAAAGGTGTTATTGAAATTACAGTGGTTACACCTAAATGTTCATTAATAGGAGACCCACTGAATTACGGTAAATCAGTACTTTGGACTACTAAGTAGTTATTAAAACGAATTAGACAGTTTTGTAGGTATTGTTATAGGACAGTCTTCAAAATATAGAGGGAAGAAAGCAAGATGTAGACTGTTCTACGCATGTTGTTACAGTTTCTTCTGTATAAGTTGTTTTGCACTTGATATGCATAAAAATTTCAGAAGAGTTAGTAAGAAATTAGTGTCTGTAGCATAGTGTCTATAGTAGGTCAGGAGATGGTGTGGAAATTGATTTTAGATATATCAAAATTTATATCTGTCTATTTTCAATTTAATCATATTCTATCTTTATAACAATAGTCTTGTTGCAAATAAAGATTATCAAGCTTTGCCTAGATACTTTGCACCAGAGAAAGGCAGGATGCAATTTTTGAGTATGAAAAATACTTATTAGGTTAGTAACAACACAGCTTCTCATACTAAGTATCACTTATATCACTGTAATGAATGTAATCTAAACCTTAACATATTTTCGGGACCTCCTGCCTCATAGCTGGGTATGGCAGGAATCACAGTTGAATTTGTTAAACTTTTTTTTTTTCCCTCTACTCCTGATTTCCTGGAAGGTATTTTTGCCCAAACGCACTTGGGCTCAGTGTACTCTCTCACTCTTTCCTCTGCCCCGCCCCCGGGAAAATGAGTTAGCAGAAATGTGGGCAGAATAACCTGGTGGGGTGTTTGCTGCTCTGGGCAAGGCTGTGAACCGGGGCGTAAAGCCCCCACCTTGGCAGAGGGGACCTGCCCGGTCCAGAGCTGTCAGCAACAAGGTACGTGAAGTCAACCTCAATCAGCCTGTTCTCCAGGAGAGATTTTGTCAGGGTGATGAAGACCTCCATATTCTGACTCTTTGGTCTTACTGTTCATTTGTCCAAAACTCATCTGAGAAGACAGATGGTACTTATTGAGTCTCCTCAAAACTCCACTGTTATACTATTCAAGACCTGAAATAGTCCTGAGAACTCACCACTGCGAGCCTCTCAGTGTATAGGTGAAGAAACTGAGGTTCAAAGCAATGAAGAAACTTGTATAATTTGAGACAGTAGCTGAACTGAAACTAAGGCACAGGTTTAGTTCTCTTCCAGTAATTAAAAGAGTTCGGGGGCTTCCCTGGTGGTGCAGTGGTTGAGAGTCTGCCTGCCGATGCAGGGGACACGGGTTCGTGCCCCGGTCCGGGAAGATCCCACACGCTGTGGAGCGGCCGGGCCCGTGAGCCATGGCCGCTGAGCCTGCGCGTCCGGAGCCTGTGCTCCGCAACGGGAGAGGCCACAACAGTGAGAGGCCCGTGTACCACAAAAAAAGAAAAAAAAGAGTTTGCAAGGAACCACTAATATTAAAAACAAAAGACTCTTGGGAATTGTGTTTCATGTAATTAAGTATTAGAAATCTACAACTGATGGACTTATACATTGCTGATTTACTAATGGTTTTTATGTAGACTCATGCAAGATGACCAGTACAATTTCTCAGTAAGACATCTGGATCCACCTGAAAGATCCCCAGTTACTATTTGGAGAACTGTGTTTTTCTTGCTAAACTAGACACAATAGGCCAGGCTTTACTTGACAGGTTATTACCTTGAACCACAACCCAATTATTACATGGGTTTTATAAAAAATCCTGTCCATCCTGTACTGAAAATATCTCAGCTAAATTAATCTCTGTGGGAAGTTGCTCTTACCACATATTTATAAGCTGGAAATTTATTTATAGTTGAAGTTTCTTGAAAACTTTGTTTAAAAAAAATAGCTTTAAAAATTATTTGGATAGACTTCCAAACACACAGTAGGGATTTGAAAAGCACTAAGGCTCATAAGGGTTTTGTATTTAGTTAATAGGTTCCTACTGAGCAGAAGATTAAAATCCCCAGCTTGCAATGTGATTTAACTCTAAAGTCAACTAATCCAGGTTCTGAGGTTTAATAGTGTCCAGTAGGGTCCTTAAATACAGACTGTATACTAAGGATAAAAGCACTAGTTGAGCCTGGCTGAATTCATGTTATGTTCACTTCAGTAGACTATTAACCTGATATTGAACATACATATGTGGATATTTGCACATATGACACCTAAATAGGTTACCAAAAATATTTGCATATTTTCAGCTTTTTACTTCATCTCTTCCCTAGGGAAAATGTTTCTTCCAAGCAGATACAAATAATTTCTTTGCCCCAGGGTCTTCTTTTTTAATCATCTTGATATTAAAGCATTCATTGCCGTTGTTCACTATTCCATTTTTCCATGTCTGTCTGGACTGGGGCAGTCGGTCCCTCATATCACAGCTTCTATTCTAATGACATACAAAATTCTTAGTGGCTCTACCTGCAGTTTTGCAAAATTCACATAATAGGTACAGGACTCAGCAGTATTTATGTTGCTTCATGTATTGTTACTGAGTTTGTCTGCCAACTGTACTACGAGAAGGAGGGTTACATCAGTGTCCTCAGAATTAAACTCATTGGAATCCATGTAGATATTTGGGTTTTCTGTGCATTAAACCATCAGCTCTTAGACAAAAGCCCAGACCAAGAGAGCAGCTCAAGAAACAGGCAGGCAGTGGACTTTACCCCTATCACTCTTCCCTATAATTTACCTTCCTTTTAGCTGAAGCCCTCCTTAACCACTCGCTCCAGTGTGCAAATTTGACTCTTTCCTGTGAACCACCCGCTCCTTCCCACCTCTGAAATACTTCTGTTTATCCTGAGCTGGTCTGTGGTAGGACTTACATTCTCTGTGGTCACCGTGGAATGGGGGTTAGGGCTGCCTAAGTAGCAGACAGGTCCCGCTTGGGTGTCAGCCTTACCTCCCTTTGAATCCAGTTCTGTTCTTTGCCAGTTGTGAGCCCTCAGACTAGTCACACTCAGCTTCAGATCACTCGTGTGTAAAATGGGAATGATAGTAATAACTGCTGTTGCAGAATACTGAAGAATCAATCAACAAATCCATGTAAAGTCCCCAGTGCATAGTAAGCATTCATTAAGTATTAGCTATTATTGTTCATGATGACTGTGCCACTGCTCTTGTTTTTGTTCATTCCTGCACACCCTGTCTTGGATTTCCCTTCTCCTACCCAAATTCAACCTATAAAATAACTAGGATTACAAGGGCAAAGGGGTAGAGAGTATATCTGCTATTACTGGGTTGTCAGAGGGACCAGGGGTCCTGGAGCAATATTTCCTGCTACCGCCAGTGCCTAGTTCTGTGCTGTGCTGGAACCTAAGGACATTCATCGTCTTTCATGCATTCTCTAAAATGATGCCTCCACCACGCCTTATTTTCTTATGTCTCTATATTTCACTTTTTCTTGGGGATGTAGATGCAGAAATCATTCAAGGCACAAACCAGATGAAAATAGCATAATGGTGTCATCTGAGGGTAGGCTAGCAGGAACTGGCCTTCCACAGTACAGATACTATTATTTCCATTCTGTGTGTTAGAATTCCAAGGCTTGGAGAGACTGAACCAATTATCTACATTCAAATTACAGCCCTACACTTGCTAGTTTTATGAGTTTATTTTTATCTTACTAAGCCTGTTTCTTTCTTTGTAAAATATGTATACTATCTACCATGTGGATTATGTTAGAGATTGAAGAAGATAATATCTGAATAATGGCTGACATAATCTATCATATATTATGTATGTGTATATGTATATACACATATATACATATATATAACACATATGGGGATAATAAATATTTTTCCTGCAATGATAACTTGTCTCTTTTTTCTCCAGATTTTACTACAAATTAATTTTAAGCAGTTGCTTGTCTTGATACTTACAGTTATCCAACACAGGTGAGGCATTTTTAACATCACACAGTTTTTATGTGGGAACCATAATTACTCTGAAGTTTTGTTTAAATTTTATTTTTTTAACCTGCAGTCAGGATCCTTTTTTTAGCAGACAATTATTGAGATATAGTTTATTCACATGTTCAGCTTTTAAGACAATACAGATTGCTTTTCAGAGTGGGTTAAATCAGTTCACACCCACGCACAGGGCATACAATTTCCATGAATACACATTCTCAACAATAACTTCTGTTGTTTGATGTGTTTTTTAAAAACCCGTTTCACAGGTGTAAAATACCATTTCATTATGATCTTAAGTTCCATTTGAGTCTGGGTTCTGTTTTGATGAATCCCTGATGTTCTCTGCTGAAGAAAAGCTACTACTGAATCCATTCTGTCTGCCTCATCATTGCTTTTGAAAATCCACTTTCCCTGGCCAGTCCTCTTATCTATATGTGTACGTACATTTGCTGAACTCCACCTCTTATGCTTTTAGTGAGGAGTATTTTGGTTTGGGTGTATGCTAAAATACCTAGGCAGACCCAGAAAACACAGTTGGATTGAAGTTCCCAAATATGGCCTATTGAAAAGAGTAACCAGGATCTTGTTTTTGGAGAGTAAATTTAGAGAGAAATGTTATTCCAAGGAATGTGAAACGGTGATAACTTTTCGGAAGATCGTTGGTGATGATGATGAGGGTCAGTCTGGTCATTCCTTTTATGCTTTGGAATAGAGGCTCAAGGCCCTGCTTTCGCAATTACTTTTCATTTTATCCAGTGTTCTCTAGGGATTGTAAAAAGGCTGATTAATATACATTCCAGTTAAACAGACTTTGGAAAAAATATGTCAACGAAGACATTATTAAGTAGTGTTCCATGCGGTAGTAATGATGGCAAGTAGTGACGGAGCAGGGCAGCGCCAGAGACTGTCACTAAGCCCTGCAACACACTGAGGGTGTCGGTTGAATGTCTATTTGTGCTTCTTTCATTGTCTTAGTACTTTGCTTGTTCATGAACTATTTCCCCAACACATTACTTGGATGAGTAAGAAGTAGATCACAGTGTTGTTCCGAGGTCTTCCTTTCCTTATCTGGAAGTTGCTGTCTTTAAAGAATAATAGAAAGTGGAGAGACTCTCTAAGGCTGTAATACTCTACATCTATAATACTCGCTTTTTGTCCTTGCCTTCTTTTTCCTGAGGTGATAGGAGAGAGGTAAAACGGCAGTATGAGTGAGGCCAGGGCAAAGTAATGGTGATGGACCTAGCAAGGAATGAGGCCATTGCCAATGCTTGGAGAAAATCGGGAGGAGAAACTGGGTATGAGTGACATGTAAACCATTTAAAACAACTGGAATAATAGAGACGGCAACCGGTCAGAAGGGATGTGGCCATGGTGCTGGAGCGGGGAGCCCACCATGCCACTCACTAGGTCTCCAGTGGAAAAGTTCTAGAGTGTCTTGGGTTATGAACCAGGCCTGTCTGGGCAGCATGGGAACAACTGGGGTACAGCTAATTACTAACTGATATAAACATGTCTTAATAACTCACTAACTGCTATGACTCTCTGTCATAGGGCTGCAAATGGAGCAAGATTGAGGTCCCAGTGATGAGAACTGCTAGTCAGATATGGACATTGAGCACTGTTGATTTGGGGAATTACATATTTGCTTTATTCAACCTTTTTTTCATCATATATAAGTCCATATCAAGACATTTGCCTGGTGGAACTAAAGATCTTGCAAGCGTCAAGTTTTACTGTAAACAATAAGAATTAAACTTATGCTAGGGATTTAGAGATTTTGAACTACCTGGCACTTTAAATTTGATTATTAGTCACACGCATTCTTGGCTTTTGTAGTCACTGTATTTATTATTCAAGATAACCTAGTAATTACAAAAGTAGATTGCAGGACATAGTTTGTTCCGTGAAAAATATATTTAATTTAAATAAAGTTAAATTTCCACTGCATGAATTCTACAGCTTTGTGTGTGTGTGCAATCTCAGTTTTCTAAAGAGCAGGTGGACCCAAAGAAGACCAAAGGTTGCTTTATGAATAAGCAAAATAGAGGAACATACACCATGAGTACAGACTTTCAGAGAATTTTAAGAAAACTGTCTCTCTCTGACTGATGAATAAATTATTCATCAGTGTTGTAATAGACAACACCCTAATATCATGAGCTGAAATGTAGGTGTCTGGCAAAACCTGATGTATTTTGTGTGTAAACTAATAAAGAGTTGCATGTAAAATGTATCTTTTTCCTCTTGTCCTGCTGGAGAGCAGATATTTAATAAAACTAAGAGATTAGCTCCAGCTTCTGGGTATTTACAGCCACTGTTCAATTACATTTTAGATGTACCTGCCACCTCCGTGGTATGCTATGCCTATTTTAATTTATTTCGCACAATCTCTTATGGAAATCCACATTCCCTAGTAGACGTAAACATGCTTGCATTCAAGAACTTTTATCTTTATAACCTCTTCAGTGCCAAGCAATGTGGAAGACTCTTAGGAACTATTTGACCTGAATTTCATTCGTGGCTGGGATTGTAAAATGGAAGGCCACCTTGGGGAATGGCTAGAAACAAAGTGGGAACTTCTCCAACTTGGTCTGTTACCTCTGATGGTCCCATGATTTAGAAAAGATTTGGCTTCTGGATTTAGGAGATCACTCGCTAGTATCACAGGCTTTTAAGGAGGTACAAATAAAGGACTTTTGTAGTTCAGACTGAGAGATTATTTCTAGCAGGGAGATCAGGATTGACCTTTCAGAGGAGATAGTATTCAAGATCGGGTTTAAAAGGTAGACATTTTAGGCAGAAGGATGAGTTACTCATGACTTCATTCAGTAAGCATCTATTGGATACTTGTTATATGTTAGGCAAAGGAAACAATGTTGAGATATGTATGGCTACAAGGAGCTTTCAGTGGCTTTGGAGGGTAGGAGTTAAGCTTGGGAAGGTGTAGGGCTGGCCAAAAACTTCGTTCGGGTTTTCCTGTAAGATGGTATGGGAAAACCCGAACAAACTTTTTGGCCAACCCAATAAATTGGGACCTTAATGTGCAAGGCTGGGTGAAAGATTGTGTTTTGTTTTGTTTTTAAAATAAATTAATTTATTTATTTTTGGCT
This sequence comes from Stenella coeruleoalba, assembly GCF_951394435.1. Classification (NCBI taxonomy): domain Eukaryota; kingdom Metazoa; phylum Chordata; class Mammalia; order Artiodactyla; family Delphinidae; genus Stenella; species Stenella coeruleoalba. The sequence goes on along the minus strand of NC_137162.1, from coordinate 75,056,213 downwards.
GTGTTGGGTCTTCGTTGCTGCTCACGGGCTTTCTCTAGTTGCAGCGAGAGAGGGCTACTCTTCATTGTGGTGCGCGGGCTTCTCATTGTGGTGGCTTCTCTTGTTGCAGAGCGTGGGCTCTAGGCATGCAGGCTTCAGTAGTTGTGACACGCAGCCTCAGTAGTTGCTGCTCGCGGGCTCAGTAGTTGTAGCTCACGGTCTCTAGAGCACAGGCTCAGTAGTTGTGGCACACGGGCTTAGTTGCTCCGCGGCATGTGGGATCTTCCCGGACCAGGGATCAAACCCGTGTCCCCTGCATTGGCAGGTGGATTCTTAACCACTGAGCCACCAGGGAAGTGCCAAAGATTGTGTTTTTATTTTTATTTTTTTTTATTAATTTATTTTATTTATCTTTGGCTACGTTGGGTCTTCGTTGCTGCAGGGTTTTCTCTAGTTCCGGCGAGCTGGGGCTACTCTTTGTTGCTGTACATGGGCCTCTCCTTGCAGTGGTTTCTCTTGTTGCGGAGCATGGGCTCTAGGAGCACAGGCTTCCATAGTTGTGGCATGCAGGCTCAGTAGTTGTGGCTCGCAGGCTCTAGAGTGCAAACTCAGTAGTTGTGGCACACGGGCTTAGTTGCTTCGCTACATGTGGGATCTTCCCAGACCAGGGCTTGAATCCATGTCTCCTGCACTGGCAGGAAGATTCTTAATCACTGTGCCACTGGGGAAGCCCCAAAGATTGTGTTTTTAAAAAAGAGATGGAACCATGTCTCCCATCCCATGAGCTCTTCTTGGACTCTGCCACCACCACCACCATCAAGGGGTAGAGTTTGTGTCTCTTTCCCTTGAACCTGAGGAGATCTCTGTCACTGCTTTGACCAGTAGATAAAGTGGAGGTAACTTCAGACACCAAGTCGTAAAAATGACACGCACTACCACCTTGTTCTCTTGAAATGCTCATGCTAGGAACCCACCTACCATGCTGTGAAGAAGCCCCAAAGCAGACTAAGACGAAACCCACGTGGAGAGGAACCGAGACCCCCTGCCCTCAGCACCCACTGGGCTCACAGCTGGCAGCTAGCAACCAGTATGCTCGCCCTGTGAGTGAGACACCTTGAACGTGGCTCCCCCAGTCCTCGGTTGAGCTGCTCCAGGTGGAGAGGGGCCATTCCCACTGAGCCCTGCCCAAGCTAAAAGAATGGATTTTTACTGTTCAATAACTCCATGTTATAATGGAGTTTAATGATAATTAAATAGATTTAAGTCTTATTAATTAATTATATCATCAATCTATATTAATACTCATCTACATTCATATATAATTTTAGTATTTATTATATAGCATTAATTATTAATACATAGTTAATACTTGGAGTATAGTTAATACTATAGTATACTATAATTGATGATATTAATAAATCATAGTTTAATAATAACTAGAGACATAGTTTAATAATAACTAAACAGACCTGTTTACCAGCTCTGTATTTTGGGAAAGTTCTCGATCTGTTGAAAATTCTTGGCCTTGGTTTCTTCAACTTTAAAAGTGGGGATCATACTAGTACTTGCCTCTTAATGGTACGGTAAATAAGTGGAATTAATTAGAAAAGTGCCTGAGATGTAGTAAGTACTCGGTATCTGTTCGTTGTGATGACGATGACAGTGATCATGATGATGTTGATGAGGGGGATGAAAGCAAAGAGATCGCCTGGACTGGTTTATGTGAATTGACTAAAACTCACGGAATTCAGGGAATTGGTCTCATTTTTTATTTATTTATTTATTTTTATTTATTTTTTTTTTTTGCGGTACGCGAGCCTCTCACTGTTGTGGCCTCTCCCGTTGTGGAGCACAGGCTCCGGACGTGCAGGCTCAGCGGCCATGGCTCACGGGCCCAGCCGCTCTGCAGCATGTGGGATCTTCCCGGACCGGGGCACAAACCCGTATCCCCTGCATCGGCAGGCAGACTCTCAACCACTGCGCCACCAGGGAAGCCCTGTCTCATTTATTTTTGTAAGTCGAGCACAGCTGTGCTTGTTGGACTGTCGAAGAACAGGCATTAGAGTGAGAAAGATAAATTCTGTTTTGGACTTCTGGGGTTTAGGATATGAGGGGCATATCCCTATAATTTATATAAAAGTCCCTGAAAATGTGAGCTTTGTGCTTATGAGAAGAGCAGACATTTGACTGATAATTGAAGACACAGTTGAGAAGACCTCCATGGTATATGACTGATAAGAATACAAGGCAGAGTGCAGTAATTATTTCAAGCACAAGCTACAGAACCTGCAGCTTCCTCTGACTGGGAAGACAGAGGAAGAATTCCCAGAAAAGGTGATACTAGAGAAGCTTCTTCTTTAAATCTTGGAGAGTCACTGGAAATGACTATCAATTTTATTCAAATTTAGTTTCCAAAGAAAAGAATTAGATCCGCTCTCGCCGGGTTAGTATTCAGAGACAAATGGGAAGTGAAGCTACACATTCTCAGTTTTAGAGTAGTTGGTAGTTGAATATGGAAGGGCTATTATGAAGTTGGGCACTTTTGTACAGTGAAATGGGATCTCAAACTGTGTCCCTCAATATTTTCTAGAATTTGAGTGAATTATCATGAATGTCAGAAGTTCTCATTAAAATACAAAAAACATGTTTAAGCACCAAATATGGACACAAATGAATTCCTTGTGTTGTTTTTGTTATTATTGTTTGTTTATTTTTTTAACTTCACCACCTCTACTTTGGCCGTATTTTAATTACTTTTGCTTTTGCTGTTCTCAATCTAATACTTGTAATATTCTTTCCTCTTCTAAGTTTTAGGGTAACAGTGGTCTCTGTTCTCTTTCTCAGCTCACCAAAGTCTGGTTTCTGATTTTACTTATGATTGACTTATGATCTGGCCCTCTGTTTTTACTTCAAGTATAATCACCCATAACCTCCTATTTATAATTCCAGTTGGCACATTCTTATGGAAAAGAGTAGAAGCTTACAAAGAGGACCAGAATGTTTCCCGTATTTTTGCCTATTTTTAGAGCATGAAAGTTAAAGTGTTATGGGTCCTCTTATGAACAAAGGCAACAAGAATTATGTTAATCATGTTCTACAGTCATCTGTCTCCTTGCATACTGTCATTCCACAAACATTTATTAAATACTTTAGTGTACATGCCAACACAATTTTTATACGGTGGGATGTAACACTTGACAAAGTAGGACGAGGTCCTTATTGTCTTGGAATTAACATTTGGGTACTCTAAAGTTTGATGTTTATTAAAGACACCTGTTCTGCTTGTTTAAAATTCAGATTTCTAAGCTTCATTCCAGATCTCCTGAATCATAACCTTGTGTTGAAGCCAATAAGTGTAACAGGCAATTCTAACATTGGAGGTCCAGAAACTTATTCCCATACTAAGCCTTTGAGTGTGCCCTTCCTCTTTCTTAGTATAACCGGCCCAGACCTCCCTCTTACCTATACATGTATTATCCTTCCTAAGACACCTCTCTGGAGTTCTTCTTCCTGTAAACTTAATTCTCTCCTCCGTAGCTCTTTCCTCCTCTAAGTTGTTAGTAGCTAAGGACTTCCAAAACCATCCGGCAAGTTAATCCTGTATGAACTTGAGCTGGCTCTTTGTCTTCAGTATTCAATATTTGTCTTCAAATATTTTTCTTCTGTTTGTATTCTCTTTGGATCTGCATTGTAAGTTCCAGAAATACACAAACATGTGTATGATGCTTCTATAATCACTCCTAAAGCTTAGCTGGGTGTTTTTGACGTAGTACGTCTTCAACATATAATTACTGATCAAATGAACCATGAATCAGGTATCAAATAAGCTCTGTTATGATTTCAGTGCTCTGTGACTAGTTGTGATATAGGACAAGTCATCAATCTCCTTCAACTCTGGCTTTGTCATCCGTTGAACTGTGTACTCCTGAGGGCCCTTTCAGTTCTATGTTGTGAGATGATGATTTGAAAAATGTGATAAAAGTCAGCTTTGCCTGAATTGTCAGCCGTGCATAAGACTAGAAGAAGCAGGATTTTTTTTCAAAAGAAACAATCCCAAATAAATATACTGGATAAACCGTTAAAGGACTAGGCCTTAATCTCACGCTGTATAAATTGCTCTAGTGTAATAAACACTTATAACACTCTCTGAACCAGGTATTTTAGTGATAAGGAAGTTGTCACTTTAGTTCCAACACAAGTTCTTCAGAATCAAGCTACTATTTTACTTTCTTGATTTAACTAAACCATCCAGTGAAAATGTACAGGGGAAGAATAAATATATTTGATTAATATTATTTCTTGAAAAATATTCTTTCTTGTTACCTCTCTTCCTGGACATGTTACAGCTAGAAGATTTTTTTTTTAACTCTTGAGTAATTACATATCCTATTGTGGTCTTGAAATTATTTTAATAAATTCCACTAATGGGAATACCCAGTTATAGGCTATTTTCATTTATATAAAGAAGAAATTAACCTAGAATTTTCTTCCAGCAACCATGCTTTTGACTCTGGGAAAATCTGTATGCAAGATACTTGTAAATGTTTCCCTTAAGGTGCAGCTGGAGTTGGTTTCCAGTGATCACTCCAGCCAGAAATTCACAAAATTCTGGGATCATGTGAAACCATTCCTGTTAACAGAGAAATGTTGATACTGTAGGTAGCAGATAGAAACAGTGTTTGTTTTTTTTTTTAAGAATGGCATGCTGGGGCTTCCCTGGTGGCGCAGTGGTTGGGAGTCCGCCTGCCGATGCAGGGGACACGGGTTCGTGCCCCGGTCCGGGAGGATCCCACATGCTGCAGAGCAGCTGGGCCTGTGAGCCATGGCCGCTGGGCCTGCGAGTCCGGAGCCTGTGCTCCGCGGCGGGAGAGGCCGCAGCAGTGAGAGGCCCGTGTACCTCAAAAAAAAAAAAAAGAATGGCATGCTGTTCTGAACTTTATTTATGCTATTGTAATGTCTATAAGAATAACATTATTTTTATGTTTTAGAATAAATTCAGTGCATAAAAATATGTGTCTGTGCGTTTCTGAGCATGCATTTTGCTTTGGAATTGTGTCTTGATGAGTTTTATTTGCTTAGTCAACGCTTGAAAACTTTTAAGAAGTGAAAGCTATTTATCCTGTGTAAGAATTCTGAGATACCATAGAAAAAGCTGTAGTTTTCACTGAGGTTGATTTGTCAAAATATATCATACTTCCAGATTATTAGGGTAAGCCAAACAAGGTAACTCTATTTTTCCTACCAAATACTGGTTTAGAGAAGAGTAGGTGCAGTAATCCAGGCCTACGAGACATGAGCAGAGTCAGCTGGAGACTTCTGCCAAGTTTTTTTGTTCATTAGAAAGAGACATAAGAAAAGTTGTTCCCTCTTCTTTCTCTGGGTGTTAAGAAATACAGATGCTGCAGCCATCCTGTTACCATCACTGAGAAGGTAACGGCACAGCTGAGAGAGGGGGACAACCTGCATCTTTAGTGGCATCATTGGATTGGATCGTGCCTGGAGCCCTGGCTGACACCCTAGACTTATTGTAATGTGAGATAATAAATTTCAGCTGTAATGAAATGACAATCTCATTGAAATTGTCATTAAATTACATTAAATTTCAGTGTAGTTGAAAACCTCCTAACAGATACAGAATAGATAATGAAATCTTAGGGGTGAGATAGAATAGTCCAGAAGAACAAAATGAAACTACAGCAACAAAGGTAGAATATTAAAGAGAGAAACAATTCTATGTGAGGAGTGAAATGTCCAAAGGCGAATCAAAGAAAAGTACCAGATGCAATTAATTGAACAGTATTCTGTGTTGATCATCACATGGTCGGTGTTTATAGCTTATGCACTCTGATGCAGGAGGTTGGAGAGAGGTGTTCATCAAATTAATTCCGTGCAGTTTTATTTTATTAACAACTATGAGGGCAGTCTAGAACCATGGATATTACTTTCCAGTACTGTGGATAATATGTTTGAAAAATTAATTACACATGGAGTAAATCAGTCATCTACAGCTGTGAGGTTATTGTTTCCTGTTTCCATTTTTCTCATAGTTGTTATCTTGCAGATGTATTTAAGATCAAATCATTATAAAGGTGAGATTTATAATTTGCTCTTGTAATTTTGTTACTCCGTAACTGAAAATAAATTCATTTTCTTCTGGTGAGATTAAGTGTTTTAAAGGGTTCAAAAATGAAAGTGTCAAGTCTGATCTCTATGGTTATTTTTCTCCTTAAAAAATAAATTTCCAAAAAGATTAGCTATGTCTCTTCCATTTTTGTCTTTACTTTGTTGAATGATTTCAACTATGGGGGATTCATAGCTGAAATCATTTAAAAATAAATAAATAAATCAGGCTCAATTTATTTAGGAGTTGGACCAGGTTATGTTGGGAGAAGAATTTGGAGAATTTTTGCCTGGCAGATAACCAATGAAATATTTTGATTAAATTTAATTCCATAAAGTACAGACTGATACTTTCATATTTACTTCTTGATTGGAATGAAATGTGTTTCATGGGAAGTTCAGAAGGAGAGAACAAAAGTTAAAATCCTGTCATTGCCAAATCCATAGATCAGGGAAGCAAAATAAGCTTTGTAAGGTAATCACAACTGTAATAAATGATATCTTTGACTTTTTACTGCAAGTACATTTTTAATTCACTTATTTAAAGAGAGGAATGTTATAGGAGTACCCACTGGTTATGATATGTGTACGTGGATTGGAGGGTTAAGACTAAGAGAAGAAAGATGGAACGAGGGACTTGTTTTGGATGAGGTTTTGGGCTAGGACACTGGCCTGGAAACTGGATGGAAGGAACCAGCATGAGGTGAAAGATTGACTTCACAGGTGAGCAGGAGAATGACTGAGTGAGAAACAGGAATCCCGAAGAAGGATGATCCAACCTGGAGAGGGTGTGGTTTTGGTGGAAACCCCAGTTCACTCTCAGACAGTCATGATGCAAAAAATGGGATGCCCAAGTCCAGGTTTTCAAGCCGCAGGTAGCATTCAGGGCTCCAGTCAGGTGCGTGGAGATGTGGGGGCATTCTGAGCTCAGGTGGTAGCTAAAGGATTTCAGTTCAACTCAGCAGATTTTACTTGAATGAATGCCTAGTCTGTCTGGGAGATCTCATGGGAAAGTGACTAAAAGTGAAGGCACAGGAAGTAGCAGAGGCCTGAGCTTCAGGACTGTGTCCTTGACCCCCACCCCCTCCTCAGCCTCTTGTTGACTCCACTACTGTTTGACAAGCACTTCAGGGTGTTTATTCTCTTTGGAGGCTCGTTGTCACCTCCCTCCCTCCCTCCCTCCTCCCCCCTCTTCCTCTTCTACTTCCATATCCCTTTGCTGATGGACATTCTTTTTCTGCTGCCCCATTTTCTTGAATGTGTATCCAGTCCTCTAAGGGACTTAGCTTAATGTGGAGGTGTCAGTTCCATACCTTGTATGAGTCCAAGGCTTAACCTCTTTCCCCAAGAAAAACTACTAGAATCGAGACTCCTGGTTGAGCAGTGAGGCAGGGATGTGTCTCTGAGTATCTGTGGTTCTGCAGCAGCCCAACAACCCGGCTGTCAGAGTCCCCCTTCCACCCCAGGCTCTGGTGATTTTTCTCATGTTGCTGTGAGGTAAGCCATGCAGTTGGGTGATGCACGTTCTCATGCCCTTTCCAGCATAGGTAGGTATTTTATATTGGAAAAGATTTTACATTTTACAAAACATCAGGATTTCTGATGTTAGAAATCCGTATTTGGGAAGTTAGTCCAATACCAGCTGATTTTCCAGTGATATGTTTTAAATGTTTTAATAGGTATTGTAAAAAATACAATAGAAGATAACAAAAAGAGCATACAGTTATGAGCCTTTTGGCATCTTAACCTGATGCTTTCTTTTTTTTTGGACTTTGATTAAATTAACTTAAATCTGTATATTTTAATTTTGTCTCGTTTTTCTGAAAAGGATAACTTATTTATTTAAATATCCATCGATGCTGGGTTTTTTCCTATTTTCTACAAACTTTATAAACTTTCTAACAGTTGGAAATAGAACATTTTCTGTAAAGTAGATATTCAAAATTCTAAATTTTTAAATGATCTTTTTATAAGTCATTTACTCCTATTATTTAAGATATTAATTAACCAATCTGATCAATTAGCCATTTAACAGATATTCACGGCAGTGGACAGTTACTGTTCTGGGCACTAGAGATTCAGTTGTTAATAAACTTTCCGAACAAACACATTATTTACTTATTTCAGTTAGAATTTCTTTTGTGAATGAAAATAAAGATACCTTTGGAAATTGTGCCTCAGGGTACAGCTTACTTTGAGGTGCATGTTTGTTTTTAAATTGGACTTTATTTTTTAGAGCAGTTTTAGGTTCGCAGCAAAATTGAGGGACAAGTACAGTGGGTGCCCGCATACCCCACACCCTCCACCCATACTGTCAATATCACGAGAGTGATATATTGGTTGCAGTCGATGAACCTACATGGGCACTACATCATCACCCAAAGTCCTTAGCTTACATTAGGGTTTACTCTTGGGATTATACATTCGGTGGGTGTTGACAAATGTATAATTCACCCACCATTATATAATAGTATCCTAGAGAGTAGTTTCACTGCCCTAAAAATCCTCTGTGCTCGGCCTGTTCATCCTTCACTCCCTCCTAACCCTGAACAACCATTAATATTTTTGCTGACTCCACAGTTTTACTGTTTCAAGAATGTCATATAGTTGGAATCATACAGTACGTAGCCTTTTCAGACTGCTTCCTTCACTGAATAATATGCATGTAAGATTCCTCCGTGTCTTTTCCCAGCTTGATAGCTCATTTCTTTTTAGCACTGAATAATATTGCATTGTCTGATATACCATAATTTATTGATCCATTCACCTACTGAAGGCATTTTGGTTGCTTCCAAGTTTTGACAATTATGAATAAAGCTGCTATAAACATTCACGTATGGATTTTTGCGTGGACGTAAGTTTTCAACTAACTGGGATAACGACCAAGGAGAGTGAGTGCTGGATCACATTGTAAGAGTATGTTTAGTTTTGTAAGAAACTGCTAAACCGTCTTCCAAGGCAGTGGTACCATCTTGCATTCTCACCAACAACGGATGAGAGTTTCTGTCACTCTGCATCCTTGCCAGCGTTTAGTGTTGTCAGTGTTTTTGGATTCTGCCTATTTTATTAGGTGTCTATCTTGTTTTAATTTGCAATTCCGTAATCACATGGAATGTTGAGCATCTCCCCACATGCTTATTTTCCATCTGTATATCGTCTTTGGTGAGGAGTTTGTTCAGGTCTTTTGCCTATTTTTTTTCATTGCGTTGTTCATTTTCTTATTTGAAGTCACGCTTATCAATTATTTCTTTCATGGATTACACCATTGGTGTTGTATCTAAAAAGTCATTGCCATACCTGAAGTCATTCTAGACTTTCTCCTATGTTATCTTCTAGTTTTACAGTTTTGCATATTAAATTTAGGTCTGTGACCCATTTTGTGTTTGTGAAGGGTGTGAAATCTCTGTCTAGTTTTTTTGTTGTTGTTGTTTTGTTTGTTTGTTTTTGCATGTGGATGCCCAGTTGTTCCAGCACTGTTTATTGACAAGACAGTCTTTGCTCCATTGATTTCCTTTGCTCCTCTGTCAAAGATCAGTTAACTATATGTGAGTCTAATTCTTGGCTCATTGATCTATTTATTCTTTCTTTCTCAGGTACCACCCTGTCTTGATTACTTTGGCTTTATAGTAAGTCTCGAAGTCAGGTAGTGTCAGTTCTCCAACTTTGTTCTTCAATGTTCAGCTGTCTATTGTGTGTCTTTTGCCTCTCCATGTGTAAACTTTAGAATCCCTTTGATAATACCTGTAAGATAATTTGCTGGGATTTTGATTGGGATTGTGTTGCGCCTATAGATCAAGTTGGAAGGGCTGGCACCATGACAGTATTGGTTCTTCCTTTCCATGGACATGCAATATCTATTTGTTTAGTTCTTCTTATTTTATTCACCCAGAGTTTTGGGTTTTCTCAGGTAGAACTTGTTTTATTTTTTGTAAATTTATAACAAAATTTTTCATTTCTGGCTGCTAGTGTAAATTTTATTTGTACTTTCAAATTCTACTTGTTCATTGCTGGTATATAGGAAGGTGACTGACTTTTGTGTATTAACCTTGAACTTGCAACCTTGCTACACTCACGTATTATTAGTTCAGGAGTTAAATTATTTTACTGGACATTCTATATAGACAGTCATGTCATATGTAAACCAAGTTTTATTTCTTCCTGCCCCATCCATATTCCTTTTATTTCTTTTTCTTTAAAGTGCATTAGCTAGGACTTCCAGTGGAATGTTGAAAAGGAGTGATCTGATCGGAGGAAACATCCTTGGCCTGTTGACGATCTTACCGGGAAGGTGGCTAGTTTCTCATGAGGTCCCTTTTTTCAGCTAACTGGTTTTGAGCATTTTCTGTGTGCAGAACTTAAGTGTTTTACTTGCATTACTTAGTTCAATTCTCAAACCTGACTGCTGTCTGCTGAACTTGATCAAGAAGAAAATTTGCCGGGGGAAGTGTTCCATTATTTGGTGTTGGACCATGACACAAATAAAATTTTGAAATTTGCAAGACTCAGTTCATAAAGTCCTCTCTAAACCCAAATATCACCCCAAAAAATGAAGATTAAAATTATCCCATTGAATTTTTGAGAACTTACAAATATTTTCCTTTGTCAACATCATCTATTTTTAAATAAATAACAGAAATGTGAGTAAATATAATGCTCATGGAAATACAGTGGTTTTCTCTATCAGTATGTGTATTCACTGGCCATATTTTAATGCTTAAAATGTTGCCAGTGTTTGATAATTGTATATATTTTCCTACAAATAAACTAAATATTCAAATCAAAAGTTCTTTAAAATTCTTATTAAAAAATAAATTAAGATTTTATCTAAAAATTGGGAAGACTTCAGGTGGCTTCTGATCATATATTGACTTTATGAATAAACAATAAGATTAAAAAGTACATACGACTCAAAAGGCAGAAAATGTGTCATATCGTTGTAACTTTTAATGGAACATCTAGAATAATTTGTAATTGTTCACTTTTAAAAAAATTCTGGGATAAGGATGGGGTAGGGGCAATACGTTTTCTTAGCTTAAAGAATTTCACAATATTTATACTTCATGAAAAGCAATGTCTGTTGCAAACCTGGTTTTCTGCCATAAACAAAGGGAGAGTTATTTCTCTGGATTTAACTTATTTATTTTTCTAAAGCATTCTGCATGGTTTCAGAAGCATTGCAGATAAACAAATATTGTGAGAAATGAGAAGTGACAATGTATTTAACTCCTTGCATCAGATTTTTAAGCAGGCAGAAGTCTGTATGTCTAATGAATAAAATGTGAATACACTGAACTCCGTCATCGTTTTGCCAAGATAGTACAAAATGATTTTGACGTATTCAGTTCACAATGAATAAAAGTGTAATACCATTAATAACCAGTTAGATATCTAAAACATGTTATATTTTAAATTTTTATGACTTTTATGTTTATTAAGATAAAAGCTCATTAAAAGCCTCTGGACATTTTAGGAACATGAACTATGAAATTAAGACTGCTATTCTTTGGGCTGGTTATTGACTGGAACCATAGGGCACCTTATTCCTGATAACCTCCTTATAATGGTATTAAGAGCTAGATAACTCATTGCTTCCCCCCTGCCCGTTTTTTTTTTTTTTCTCTAGATTTGCAGAAAGCTCAGAGTTAATTTTTGCTTATGTTTTTGCTAATGTTTTGCTTATTTGCAGCAACCATTTGTAGGCTAGTCCTTCTAGTATGATATCTCGTTCTCTTTCTAGAGGGAATCCACCATATGTAAGAGGGCCTTCCTAGCAGGAAGAATATTGTAAGCAATTATGAAAACATATTAAGTAAAGGGATATAGCTAAGAAATATGCTAAGAGATTTATTTGCAAGTAGTTTCTCTGCAAGCTTGAAAATAACACAAGCTCCAACCTTCAATTCCCTTTTCTGTAAAATGGGCATCAAACTTACTTTGCAAGGCTACTGTGAGAATTAGGGCAGATGTTGCCTGTAAAGATGTTTTTGCACGTACATAGCCTGATAAATATTAATGACAGCTACATCTGAGTATTTTCTGAGCTCTTATTCTCATGTCAGAGACTTTGATAATCCTATTATCAAAGACTCTGGTTAAGCCCATATTGTTTTCTACTAGAGTGTGAGATGCTAGAAAATCTATAACTTCTTAAAGCTTCAGTTCCCTTCCTCTGAATTGGGGAAAACCAGTGCATCAACCTCCTAGGCTTTCTGAGAGAATTAAAGGAGAAAATGTGTGTAAACCTTGGCACGTTATAAATGCTTGAAAAATGCTAGCTATTGTTATCACTGACTACAGTATTTCAGTAAAACCTTGACGCTTAGGTTAGGATTGGTTATTTCTCTCAATTCACAGATTTAAGAGCTGAAGTAAAAAGAGACTAAGTTGCCTGACTTCACTCAGTTAATAAGTTAACTAAGCAAAGTGTTAGTTTTCTTAGTTCCAAAATCTTAGCTTTCCCATTTATGTTACATCTGTGAACATTGCTGTGTTTTTCATTTAGACCATGGACAAATGAACAACGTGAGTTTACCATAAACGTAATATATACCTTATAAAGTTGCTCCAGAGTTTAGTGAAGTGTGATACATGGGGTGTTCAGTTATCAGTTGATATTAATGAAACTCAGGCAAAGAGTGTCCTTCAGACTTTCTAGGAGTATAATGGAGTTAAGAAAATTTTATCATCTGAATTATTTTTGATTTTTCTCCAGGGACTACTTTTGTCTTAAGGAATAAGCATTTTGGAAGGACACATTTTAGAAAGCACTGTTTTGATTGTCTTATATATTCTACTTTACAATTAACTAAAGCAAACTGAGGATGAATAATCAGTGTATCTGATGAGATAAAGATAATTTCCACACATGTTTTAATTTAATTGCTTTTTAAAGAGCACGAGGGAAGACTAAATAGTCAAATTAATTTTCTAGGCCAACTGTAATAAGCAAAAGTAATAAACTCATTAAATATATGCAGTGGAATAGTAAATACAGATGAAGCATTTCAACCATTTATAAAAGAGAATCAAGTAAATGTGGATTTGACCCTATCTAAGTCCAATCATCATTTAACCCCACTGCACCCCTTTTGTCAACCCAAATCATTCTCAACTTCACAACTGGATTTGGGTTGCATAATATAAGCACAAGGGTAGTTGATTGGGTTCAGTGACATATGCTGTACAATCTCCCAAACTGAGGTCCACAAAAGACACATCCCATGAGGTGCTCTTGGTGGAAGGTGGAGAAAGCAGATGCGGCCACATGTGGACAGTTGTTAATCTGGGTGAAGACCCTTTCAATTTTCTGCAGGTTGGAAATTTTTCAAAATCAGAAGTTTGGGGGGAAAGAAACAGAAGCTAGTTCCAGGAAGTTAACCGGTGCTAGAAGTTGACCGTTAAATGCAGTGAAGACAATAGCGTGATTTAGGGTCATTATGAGAAATTGTGTACACCAGTACTTATGAGGAGGAAGTTTATGTGCAATTGTTGCAGATGAATCCCCTTGTTTAAAAGGCCGAGGGACAGTGGTTGGGCTGCCGAAGACAGGAAGACAGCGTGCCTTCCTGTCTAGCGTGATCTCATCCCTCTTCTGAGTTTAGCCCAGTCTGTATTTGATACAGAGGCTACTATAGACACAGAATGATGGACTAATGGTATTTGCATTAGAATGATTTGCCTCTCAGAAGTCATAAACCTATATTTTTGTTTGACTGTAATTTAGGGATAATTGGAATGTAATTTCTTCAATGTAAATAATATAAAAATCTAGTGTGTGGTGCACACTTATCTAGATAAATAAAAATTTGTACAGATTTTTCTCTGTAGTAATTTAAACTCAAATTTTATGATTACATATTCTAGTTTAAAAATGCATCTGTTATGAGGCAGTCTTAACAAATATAGCATCTTCCCATATGTTTTAAGACCTACCAAAATTAACTTGCAAAGTTTTTTTGTAGTTCTTTCACTGATATTAGAAATCTGGTTTCTGTGTTTGGCACTTGAATTTTTAGGGATTCATATGTTAAACAGTTCATTAATTGGGTGAAGGTAGGCATAAGTATTCTTTTTATCATCAAAACAAGACCTATTTTGAAATAACTCTAAACTATTATTAGCAGAGATTTTTTTTTAAGATTTTTAGAAATTTTTATTTATTTAATTTAGTTATTTTTGGCTGCTTTGGGTCTTAGTTGCTGTGCGCGGACTTTCTCTAGTTGTGGTGAGTGGAGGCTACTCTTCATTGCGGTACATGGGCTTCTCATTGCGGTGGCTTCTCTTGTTGTGGAGCACGGGCTCCAGGCGCATGGGCTCAGTAGTTGTGGCTCGCGGGCTTCAGGAATTGTGGCGCATGGGCTCAGTAGTTGTGGTTCACGGGCTCTAGAGCACAGGCTCAGCAGTTGTGGCACATGGGCTTAGTTGTTCCACGGCATGTGGGATCCTCCCGGACCAGGGCTCGAACATGTGTCCCCTGCATTGGCAGGCGGATTCTTAGCCACGGCACCACCAGGGAAACCCCAGCAGAGAGGTTTTTAACAGAGAATATTCAATGTTCATCAAATTTATTTTGACATCTCAAATATTTATCTGTAAGAGAATTGTTCTCCCAGTTTCCTTGCCATTTAAATTTACTTTGTCATTTTCTCCTGCTTAAAAGCTAGCTCCTTGGTTCTTATTCTTTTCCTTTCTCCATCTCTTAAGGTTCAAAGTGTATTGTCTCACATGTCAAATACCAAATGTTTAACTGTAAATGTGCTCAATTATTCCTGAGGAAAAAACCATTTTAATTCTCATAGTGTATTAGTATTCTTGTATCCAAGAAATGCACACAAAAAATTAAGTTGAAATCAGGACAGTTTGAGGATAAAAATGTTTTATGGTCATCAAGTACTCTAGTGTTTAAGAGTAGAGCAGACCTGTCATAATTTAAGTCAAATCAATAACTAAAATAGCAACCTTCCCAGGTTCTTCCAGGCCTTGCAGCAGTGAGCTCCCTTGAGCAGATCTAATACTGACCCTGTTTTAGGGAAGCTTTCAGGTATTTGTCAAGGCATTTGTTGACTTTCAAAAGGCAACTACAATGCAAAGCATTTTGTACGTACATGACATACTGTTAGTACAAACTTATGAAGAGTTTCAAGTGCACCTTGGTAAAAATACTGTCTGTTTGGAGTTACATAATAGTAAAGCACAGAAAAGACAGTGATCTGACCCAGTATGAACTTGAAGGAATCAGGGTTGGCAGTGAGAGTGCAAAAATAGACATATGCAGGAAATCCTTTAGAATGTATTTGATTATTCTGATTTCTATTAAAATAACTGGATTAGATGGTCCTCCCACATTGTAGCAGCATCCAGAAATCTATTAGCTTTACTTCCAAGCACAGCCATAACCTAGACTTTGTCTATCAGCCAAAGACCAAAGATCTTCTTTTGTAGTAATCAATACACAGACCAGTTTGAAGCGCTCCCATGGTCGACAGATGGTCGTTGCTAAGCGCAGTGTTGCCCTGTTCCCACCTCTCTTATGACATGGAAACTATTTTCCTGGACACAGGCCTTCAGAGTTATGGCTCCAGTAAAGCCAGAGGACTACAGGTGGGTTTGTGAAGACAGTGGGTCTCTGAATAACACAAGAAAACAGTGGATCTTCTTCATCCTCCTGGAAGACAGCTTCCTTCCAGGATTAGTCACTGAAAACTTGTGCTTCGCATAAATCTATAAAATTCTCCAGTGTTGACATAGTAATAATTGTTCCCATAAATAGAATGAATATATACTATGCATTTTTTGGTTATTCACTAAATGTTTGAAGTAATTTCTAGTATTGAAATAATATACCATGTGAATTCTGCTAAACTGTCAAAGGATTTCTTCAATGCATTGATTTTATGAAAAGATAGTGAACTTTTTTTTGCACAGCTGGACATACATATTTACCCTCTGTTTTGTATGTGGGAAGGTTGTATATTGTTTTGGCCATAGTACTGTTCTTACAGCGTGATGCTGATGACTGTCTGTCAAAAGATGGGAATGTGTTCTCTTTCCTTGAACACGGGCAGACTGTTGTCACTGCCCCAATTCTTAGAATAAGAGGTTTTGATTTCCATGCCATCAAAGACGTTACCGGGTCCATCTTGCTGTCCTGGATTGTTGTAATTACGGGGCCAGGTGTCATGTCAGGAGGACCTTGAAGCATCCTGTGGAGCAAGAGGGCCGTGCAGAGGGTCTGATGCCTTAGGCCACCAGCCAGCACCAACTTACCAGCCATGCGAATGAGCCTCCTGGGAAGCTGATGCCCCAGCTCCAATAAAGCCCTTAGTGGGGCCTCCAGGCTCAACCAACACATGACTACACTGCATGGAAGACCCTAAGTAGACATCCCCAGTCAAACTCTTCTCCAGATCCTGTCCAACAAATACTATGAAGAATAATAAAACATTATTATTGTTTTGAGCCACTATGTTTTTGATTACTTTCTGCAGCAAGTGATGGCAGACACTGATCTTTGTTGGCCATATGTATTCATTATATGTTCTCCTTTTGTGCCTGTAGGGAAATGGGCTTTCTGGCTACTGAAAATCAGGAGGTAGAGACATTGTTCAGTTAAAGGCCTTTGAGTCCATTTTTTCCTTCCAAGAGGTATGTGGCCTTGCAGATGCTGAGCTTAATTTAAGAACAAGGCACTCTCAGTGTTTCTAATCATTCCCCTACGAAAGTTGATACATCCATCGTTAGTTTAAATGCTTCTGGAAAGGTTATATAACCTCACAGAAGAAAAGGTGGCCGTCTAGCAGAAACTTGAACTTTTCAGACCTGGTACAATCCTTTCTTGAGTCTGCAATGTCAACTACATCTGGGGGTGTCCATATGGACTCCAGGGCCCAGGAAGGCTCTGCTGTAGGAGGCTGAGTCAGCTCCAGCCTTGCCTCATAAGATCAGACATCATGATTAACGGGAGCAGAGAATTAATCTAGCCCCCAGGGGGTGGTGTCGTGTGGTCTCTTCCCACCTGTCTAACCCACGTGAAAAGCAGCACTGAAAAAGCAGAAAATGACAAAAGTCAAGCTGATTGCATATGTAGATGGGTTAGTCAGGATTCTCCAGAGAAGTAGAAGCAACATATATAGTTGACCTTCGAATAACGACAAGCTTAAGGGAACCAACCCTCCCCGCCCCCATAGAATTTTAAGTGGGCCCTCAGTATCTGTGGTCCCACATCTGCAGATTCAAGCTGTAGTACTGTAGTTCATATTTATTGAAAAAAATCCACATATAAGTGGGCCCGAGAAGTTCAAACCTATGTTGTTCAAGGGTCAACTATGTGTATGTATTTATCATAAAAAGTTGGCTCACCCAGTTATGGAGGCTGAGAAGTCCCAAGAGCTGCAGCGGGCAAGCTGGTGTCCCAGGAGAGCCCATGGGGTATTCCAGTCTGAGTGCAGGCCTGAGAACCAAGAGAGCCAGTGGTGCCAGTTCCAGTCTGGGTCCAAAGACAGGAGAAGACAATTAATTGTCCCAACTCAAGACCTTCAGGCAGAGAGAGTAAGTTCTCACTTTTGCTCTAGTCAGGTCCCACACTGGGGGGAGGGCAGTTTCCTTTATGCAGTCTGCCAATTCAGATGTTAATCTCATCTTGAAACACCCTCACAGACACACCCAGGATAATGTTTAACCAAGTACTGGGAACCCTGTGACCCAGTCAAGTTGACACAAAATTCATTATCACAGTAGGTAATATATGTTATACGTACCTGCATGTAGAAACATTTATGACTATATATGTACATATGCACACGTACACACACATACATATATTCTAACCATTTACCGACCACTTACAATGCACAATAAATAACCATTTCCAGTGTGTCAAGTCAGAGATGTCACCTCATAAAATTTTCTCAAAAATCTTCATAACCACTATTTACATGTTTTATAGATGAAGAAACTTAAGCTAAAGAAGTTGTCTGCACTAGGCCCATCCCAGAACTAACTTCAGAGCGATAATTTGAAACAACTCTGATTTTAAAATCTTCCCACTATGCCTCAGAAATGTATTATCACTCAGCATCAAGAAATAATTGTGTTAATTAGTCTCCTCTAATAAATTAAAGAACTCTAGTGTAATCGTGCCAAGTACGCAACAGGCATCCACAGAATACCTGTGGAGGGGTTGACTACGTTTCAAAACACACGTAATGGAAAGTTGTGCAGCAGAATCATCCCAAAACCTAGGCTTAGCTTTTACTTTTTTTCTTTTTGGCCCTGCTGCACAGCAGCTTGTGGGATTTTAGTTCCCGGACCAGGGATCGAACCAGAGCCCTTGGCACTGAGAGCATGGAGTCCTAACCACTGGACAGCCAGGGAGTTCCCTAGCCTTAACTTTTAGAGAGTAAATCACAGACAGCATCTTACTCCACAGCCATGCCTGTTAACTGAGCAAACATTGATAATGATATTCTTAATGCTGACCTGAGGTTCTTTCAGAATCATCAAAGGATTTGTGCCATTTAGTTTTACTGTTTCCTGCACTCGAGTTTTACAGATTATTGGAAGAGAGAATATCTGTCTATACCAACTTGCTATTAATGAATTATTTTATCAAAAACATTTCTCTAGTGATTTCAGATAGAAGTATTGTCAAAAATGGTTTATCAAAAATATGGACAGTGTCCACACAGTGCAATTCAAAACTGCCCCCAAATTTTCCATAGCAATCTCTCACGCATTCCAAGGTGGAATAAATGGGATATTATTGAGTGAAAATGCCGTGCCGTTTTAATTTGCAAATCATCATTGCTGCCATCCAGCAGTTTCAGCCTGCTCTAGGAGTTCTCATATTTTGCCTTCCACAAATATGTTAAAAGATAACTTTTAGAAAAGTTAAAAGTTGTATGTTACGTTTGGAATGTTTCACTAAATTCAGCGTTTCAAAATGAGATCAACTTAGTTCTAAGAAATTGAATACAATTCTTCTGATGTAGTTAATTTTCTTTATTGCCTGCATTTCCGAACCTTTCATTTGGGGGCCTTTCATGAGATCGGGCAGTTAAATGACAGTGCGTGAATATAGCACCACAGAGACAGGCACACGTGTGTGTACTTGTCCAAGTTTCCTTTTCGTGGAAAGCTTTTCCTCCACCTCTGCACATGACTAGTTCACTAACATCCTTCAGGATCCTGCCCAAAGTCACCCCCTTAGAAAAGAAGTCATCCCATCCCCCATTGCTTCATTACTCTCTTTATTTTCTTCCTAGCAGTTGTCACAGTGTAATTACCTGTTGAGGTATTTGTTTACTTGGGTATCATCTATCTTCCCCACTGGCATGTCAGCTCTACAAAATCAGGAACAGGTAAATTTTATTCCAAGATATACTCCTAGCTCCTAGCAGAGGGCTTGGCACACAGTAGGTACCCATTAAATATTTGGTGAATTGTTGAATAGTTGGTTTTTATTTCAGCCTGTTGTTTCATCAGCTGGTTATCTCAGAATATACTATAGTAAACAAGTCAGTTCTGTATATTGGTCTGTTCCGTCTTACTAAGGAAGGGGCAACATAGTAAGAATCCTTGAAACTTACACTCTTGAAGTTTGAAGTAGCCTTATGATCTCTTTAGTCCTGCTTGGTCATTTAATGGTGGAGTTAGAAGTCTTAAATGTAAAGATAATGCCCAGGATTACACATCATTAGTAAGTAACATATGTCCAAGCAAGATGCCTGGCTCACAACTCTCTACTCTAGATGCTAGCACTGCAATAGGAAATTAATTTCTCAGTAGTGATGTTTTGCAAATGAAAATATCATTTCACAGTTCCAGATAAGCTGATGAATGCAAATAATCAGAGTGACACATGTGGTTTAAGATAAAAAAAAAAAAATCTGAATCCATTGTCCCCCGTATGTGAAAATGTTCTATCTTAATTTTTTTTATATTCTTATTTATGTCTCAGTTATTGTCATATTCTAATTCTGAAATTCTTATTTCAGTTTATTTTCTTGATCAAAATAGAACCAGGAACATAAAAGGTACCATAGAGGCATCCAGTAACAATTAGCAAGAAACTATTCACTGTTTGGTAGAACAGTGTTTCAGAAGGGCCAAAAGTATAGCTGAAGTGATAGAGGTAGAATGAAATTAATGGCAAGAAACAGCGTAATGGTGTCACATAAAACCTTGCTGTTCAGATTTTTGTGATTTAGTACAAAAGTTACAATCAGAAAAAGAGTGGTCAGATCAGGAAATTGAATAAATAAAAGAATAAATTAATAAATGAGATATTCATGATGAGTATATTAAATCAGTTAAGTTTGTTAGAAAGTAGGATCTATAGGGTGGAACTGATAACAGGAGGGCCTGAGTTGTGGAATGCCTGTATAATTTCAAGGCACATTTCTCAGCTTTTAAGTGTTAAAACCACCCAAATCATTAAGCCTGCACCCTACCCTTCAACAGTTTTGAAAATCCAATAACCCCACCTGTTATAATTCTGGATTCCTACTGATTTAAATAAAAAATATATATACCAGTTTTGCATATTATTATTTGCTATTTTTTTTTCCAAAAGCAGGCCTTCTATGACTTTCAAACTAAGTGCAAATTTTATTGACAGCGTATGTTTTTATCTTCTCAAGAAGACAGCTCCTTGTCATTGTTGTTTCCAGCAATTTGGCATTTGATTTCAGTCAATTCCTCTCCTGTTTGTAATACTTGAGCCATCATCCCAGCAACATTGCTCTGTATCTATATAGAGGTGTAGTTTTTTGAAAACATGGACAAAGAACTCAGTTATTTGTTGCCAGGTCCATCCTTTGGGTTGGTTATTATCCAGCTAAAATTTCATAAATGTAACCAAGAAAATTGTTATCATAGGGTTTTTTCTGTTAAATATAATCAGTGAATTACTCAGACTGAAGTCATAACCTGAGCATGAAAATCAAGTTTCCTTTCCAGTTTTAAATTTTATTTTATTTTTTAATAATAATTTTTTTTTACTTGAAGTACAGTTGATTTACAATGTTGTGTTAATTTCAAGTGTATAGCAAAGTGATTCAGTTATATATATAATATATATTTTTTCTTTTCCATTATAGTGTATTACAAGGTATTGAATACAGTTTCCTGTGCTATACAGTAGGACCTTGTTGTTTATCTATTTTATATACAGTAGTATGTATCTGTTAATCCCAAGCTCCTAATTTATCCCTCCCCACAATTTCCCTTTGGTAACCATAAGTTTGTTTTCTGTGTCTATGAGTCTGTTTTGTAAACAAGTTCATTTCTATCATTTTTTTAGATACCACATATATATATATATATATATGATATAATATATTTGTCTTTCTCAGTCTGACTTACTTCACTTGGTATGATAATCCAAGTGTTGTTCCAAATAGCATTGTTCCAAATAGCATTAGTTCATTATTTTATATGACTGGGTAATATTCCATTGTATATATACCTCATCTTCTGTATCCATTCATCTGTTAATGGACATTTATGTTGCTTTTATGTCTTGGCTATTAAATTTTAATCAGAGTGAACCACGTGTTACCTCAACAGTAAAAATAAATAAAATTAAATGATTAAATAAACATAAAATTTTGAAAAAAGAAAATGATAAAATGTAAGTAGATTATTTGAGCGGCAGCTTCTTTAGCATTCTTCCCAGTAGCCTGGCTTAGTTCAGAGGCCTGGTCAAGAAAAATTGCTTCCAATCACTATTCTTTGATTTTTCTCAAATCTATCATATTTTTAGGGAAAAAAAATCTAATCCCTTATTTTAGTACTTGGATAAATGAAGAAGTTTTTTTATATTGAGTTTTGTAAAATGAAAATAAGAGCAAGTTCAAGCATTCCAATCTGTCAACACAACATCCTTTACAAAATACTAACCAGAATACATTATTGTGCATTTTTGGCTTCATTTTTCTTATACAGATATCCATGTATTAAGATAGTCAACCTAATGTTTACTTTTCTAGCCACATGATGTTGTATTGCTGTATCCTAGTTTGATTACCGGTTATTATATTGTTAGGCATTTTGGTTTTCTCTCTTTTTAAAAAACTTTTAATCATGTATAGTATTAACAATTATGTACAGATTCAGCTATTTATTTGGGTTTAATTCAAAGGCTCAATTTAAGTTGAATAATGCAAATCATAACATATTCCCAGATTGTTCTTTAGAGAAATAAATGAATTAACTGGCAATATACGTATATGTACCACTTCACCTTCCCCCAACCCACTATCTCATGACAGCGTATATTTTTTTATTTTAACGCCTGAAAGTAGATTAAATTTGTGGCTCTTTACTCACTCTCACGGTGATGCATTTTTCAACAGGACAACTTTCTGTCTGTTTTATCATTATTTGGAATAATGTCAAGTAGGCAGGAGATGAGATACTATGCATAACATATTGTCCACCCCAGCGGTTCTCCACCTTGGCTACATGTTACAATCAACCCAGGGACCTTTTAGAAACCCAGTGCTCAAGACACCCCAATTCCACTTAAGTCAGAGTCCCTAGGAGTGGTAATCAGGTATCAGTACTTATTAAATCTTCTCAGATGATATTCCACTGGGCAGCCAGGTTTAGGAAGCACTGATCGGGAGTTTCAGCTTGGTTGGATGGGGGATTGGAGGGAGAGAAGTAGTCGTAGCTCCGTCTTACGGGGCAATCAAAATTAAGTGGTATTGCCTGCCTTACTCAGACCTCTTGTGCTGAAGCAAACTCTGCCTCACCCCTGACTCTTCTCCTGTTGTCCACATCCTCACCCATATAGTCTCCACATTGGAATAACCAATAAGACAGGGCTCCTTACCCAGTAGTCCCTCTTCCTCTGTAGTCAGTATGATCAATGTCTATCTTCTTCTTGTGTACTTTTTTCTGCTCCTTTTCTTTGCAGAGCTAAATCTTGCTTCCTGAACCTCCAAATTATGGCTCAAGTTGTACTCTCAATGAATAACTGGTATTTTTACATTAGAGTCCCAACAACTCTACTTCGTCCCAGTGTTTTTATAGGTACCAAGGCACACCGTGCCCACTGGATTTGACCTCTGTGTTGACTATGGAGGCTGGCCTGGGTACCAATGATTGCTAGCGGCCCCTGGCTGGGTTGGGCTCCCATAGCGTTAATAAGCAAGACATTTTCTGGCCTCAGCAAACACATTCCTGCTCTGATTCCTTTGCTGCAGTTAAGTGCAAGTGAAATGTTGATGCTATATTTGAGGACCGACTCCTATCAGATAGTAGGGAGCAGGGGAAAGGGACCCCTTTTCATTTATTAGATTTTTCCTTTTTTACTTTTATTTTCTACCAGCTGCAAACTACGTCTGTCTCATCCATAATGGTAATAAGCATATGAATAATGATGAGAATAACTTTCACTGGATTCTTTTTACATTTACATACCAAAATGTCTTCTACAAGTGCTATATCTCATTTACTGCTGTAACAACCTACAAAATAGTTACTCTACTTATTCCCATTTTACAGATGAAGAAGCAGTGGGTTACATAAAGTTTCTTAGTCAAGGTAACATATTTAATAAATGATAGAGCTAAGAGGATTCCAACCTAGAATTATTTTATTCCCAGAGCCTGAATTGTTAACCATTGTGTTGTTCAAACTGGGCTTCTTAAAAAATATGCAAGGCCCTCAAACAACCTACTCCCAAACTCCATTTTATATCCTTCTGTGTTCTCACTCACTGCCACTTTCACCCACCCTTTCCTCAAGCACTCCCGACCTACTGGTTGTTCCCTGAACCTGTGACAATTGCATATCTTTCCCTGTGCTGTTCCTTAAGTGTGAAATTTTTCCTCTCTCCTTCCAGGTGAACTCCCACTCACAAATTTCAAGCCTCAGTTCAAATGTCAAACTATTCTCTTTGAAGCTTTAACTGAGCATCCAAGTTGGTTAATTGCTCTTTTCCCTGTGTTCTTACAGCATACGGTAAATATCTCAATCACAGCATTCATCACTTACTACCTGAAAACTTCTGACAATTTAATTAACCTCTGTAAGCCGCAGTTTCCTCATCTGTGAAGTTAAAGATAATCAAAGAACCTATTTCAGAGGCTTATGAATATTAAAAGATAGATAATGAAAGATACACAACTGCATATTATTTAGAAAGCATTTTTAAAATACTAACTATTTTTATTACCATCTCATTGTAGACAGTTTTATAAAAATCTGTTTTCTCATACTATACAGTTAATTTCTATAATGATGGGTGTGATGACATGTATTTTGTATTTTTGTATTTTGCTAAGTGCTCAGCACAGAATGGAAACCTGTGAGCTCTTGCAAGTTCCTTAACTTCTCTATCTCCAAAATGAAAACGCTCATAGGGTTGATATGAGGATTAAGAGAAAATGTAAAACTGATTAGCATAGAAGGCCTTTAATAAATGTCAGTAGCTATCATTATTTAATAAGTGAGTAAATGGATGGATGAATTCAAGAGGGAGTAAAACCCTTTCATGTTGCTGCTTTCTTTGTCTTATACTGAGATGATGGCAGATCACAGCTGTCCATGTCAGCCGTCTCTTAGCTAGACCTCGTTGTGTGATGGGATATGACAAGTCTTGAGATTCTGTCTCATTAATACTCAGCAGGACTGATTCCTGCTGTCGTGCAGGGAGTATGTGATGTATTGATCAGTGAGAGGCTTGGCACGTCTTGTTGAATGTCTCTTGTGGCAACAGGATAAACACTTTCTGTAGATCCTTTCTGTTCTGCACTGGGCTTTTGGCTGGCCATCTGTTTGAAGGTGCAGGTCATCAGGATGACAGAGTAAACAAGGTGTCCTCCTCTAAATTCTAGTGATCCAGCTACAGGAAATGCCAAAACATGACTTGAAAAGTGTAGTTGACAATCTTTGGTACAAATAGGACCTGTAGATCCTGGAACAGCAGAGGTTAGAGATGGAAATAAAAGAGCCTCAATTTAGCTTGGGATGGAGACAGTCGTAACAACATATTTTCTTCTGGAATAACTCAAAAAACCATTAAGGATATTCCCCTTCTTATTCGGGCTTAAAAGACTAGTCTACACTAGCTGGATCTTCTTCCTCCTCTTCCATTCACTTTTCAACCCACTGATGTCTTTTTCTAGTACTTGAAGTGTTTCAGCAATGGTTCCCTTTGAGGAAAGAAAACAAGATTTTAAAAATTGTTACTGAAGAAATACTTGCAAATCTTGCCCTGTTTCCAGGGATAATACATCATGGAATATAGCATATCTTCAGTTTAGTGAGTACCATCTGCTCTGATATGATAGTCTGAGAAGTGAGTATAGAAAGCTCTAATTTAAAATGCCTTTCATTTTGAAGCTTAGATAGCTGATAGTTATCAGGTGTCTTGTTAATTTTGTTACTTTCACTGACGATATATTTCCTACCTCAGTCCATTTATCATTCATCTTTACATCAACCCTATAGTCATCCATCTTCAGAAGTTACCTGATGCAGATTCAGTACTAGCTTCAGGTGCTAGTCTCAATCCTTTTCTTCTACCAAAAATAGCAAACCAAATCAATGTATAAATTAACCAATATGTATAAATTAACTAAGTGTAAGTTGTTGTTTGAATGCAAAATTGGTTTAATTGGAAAAAAAATCAATTAATGTAATGTACCAAATTAATGGAATAAAGGGAGAAAACACACTATCATTTTAGTAGATGCAAAAAAGCATTTGACACAATCCAACATCCATTCCTGATTTAAAAACAAAAACAAAAAACTTTCAGCAAACTAAGAATAGAAGGACACTTTCTTAGCCTGTGAAAAACGGTATCTACAAAAAACCCTACAGCTAACATTATACTAAGAATGAGAGAGGAGCTTCAAGATGGCGGAAGAGTAAGAGGCCGAGATGACCTTCCTCCCCACAAATACATCAGAAATACATCTACACGTGGAACAACTCCTACAGAACACCTACTGAATGCTGGCAGGAGACCTCAGACCTCCCAAAAGACAAGAAACCCCCCGCGTACCTGGGTAGGGCAAAAGAAAAAAGAATAAACAGAGACAAAAGAATAGAGACGGGACCCGCACCAGTGGGAGGGAGCTGTGAAGGAGGAAAGGTTTCCACACACACTAGGACCCCCTTCGCGGGTGGAGACTGCGGGTGGCGGAGCGGGGAGGCCATGGAGCTGCGGAGGAGAGCACAGCAACAGGAGTGCGGAGGTAAAAGCTGAGAGATTCCCGCACAGAGGATCGGGGCCGACCGGCACTCACCACCCCAAGAGGCTTGTCTGCTCACCCGCCGGGACGGGCGGGGCTGGGAGCTGAGGCTCGGGCTTAGGTCGGAGCGCAGGGAGAGGACTGGGGTTGGCGGCGTGAACACAGCCTGCAGGGGGTTAGTGCACGACGGCTAGCCGGGAGGGTGTCCGGGGAAAAGACTGGACCTGCCGAAGAGACAAGAGACTTTTTCTTGCCTCTTTGTTTCCTGGTGCGCGAGGAGAGGGGATTAAGAGCGCCACTTAAAGGAGCTCCAGAGACAGGTGCGAGCCGCGGCTAACAGCGCGGACCCCAGAGACGGGCATGAGACGCTAAGTCTGCTGCTGCCGCCACCAAGAAGCCTGTGTGCGAGCACAGGTCACTCTCCACACCTCCCTTCAGGGAGCCTGTGCAGCCCGCCACTGCCAGGGTCCCAGGATCCAGGGACAACTTCCCCGGTGTTAACTTCATTAACAAATGAAGAGGAAATAGGCAGTCTACCTGAAAAATAATTCAGAATATTGATAGTAAACATGATCCAAATTCTTGGAAATAGAATGGAGAAAATACAAGCAACGTTTAACAAGGACCTAGAAGAACTAAAGGGCAAACAACAGTGATAAACAACACAATAAATGAAATTAAAAATTCTCTAGAAGGGATCAGTAGCAGAGTAACTGAGGCAGAAGAACGGATAAGTGACCTGGATGATAAAATAGTGGAAATAACTACTGCAGAGCAGGATAAAGAAAGAAGAATGAAAAGAATTGAGGACAATCTCAGAGACCTCTCGGACAACATTAAAAGCACCTACATTCGAATTATAGGGGTCCCAGAAGAAGAAGACAAAAAGAAGGGGACTGAGAAAATATTTGAAGAGATGATAGTTGAAAACTTCCCTAATATGGGAAAGGAAATAGTTAACCAAGTCCAGGAAGCACAGAGAGTCCCATACAGGATAAATCCAAGGAGAAACACGCCAAGACACATATTAATCAAACTATGAAAAATTAAATACAAAGAAAAAATTTTAAAAGTAACAAGGGAAAAGCAACAAATAACACACAAAGGAATCCCCATAAGGTTAACAGCTGATCTCTCAGGAGAAACTCTGCAAGCCAGAAGGGAGTGGCAGGACATATTTAAAGTGATGATGGAGAAAAACCTAAAATCAAGATTACCCAGCAAGATGGGTAGAAGATCTCATTCAGATTCAATGGAGAAATTAAAACCTTTACAGACAAGCAAAAGCTAAGAGAATTCAGTATCACTAAACCAGCTTAACAACAAATGCTAAACGAACTTCTCAAGGCAGGAAACACGAGAAGGAAAAGACCAACAATAACAAATCCAAAACAATTAAGAAAATGGTAATAGAAACATACATGGGCTTCCCTGGTGGCGCAGTGTTTGAGAGTCCGCCTGCCGATGCAGGGGAGACGGGTTCATGCCCCGGTCTGGGAGGATCACACATGCCACGGAGTGGCTGGGCCCGAGAGCCATGGCTGCTGGGCCTGTGCGTCCGGAGCCTTGCTCCGCAATGGGAGAGGCCACAACAATGAGAGGCCCACGTACCGCGAAAAAAAAAAAAAAAAAGAAACATACGTATCTATAATTACCTTAAATGTAAATGGATTAAATGCTCCAACCAAAAGACGTGGACTGGCTGAATGGATACAAAAATAAGACCTGTATATATGCTGTCTGCAAGAGACCTACGTCAGACCTAGGGACACATACAGACTGAAAGTGAGGGGATGGAAAAAGATATTCCATGCAAATGGAAATCAAAAGAAAGCTGGAGTAGCAATTCTCATATCAGACAAAATAGACTTTAAAATAAAGAATGTTACAAGAGACAAGGAAGGACACTACATAATGATCAAGGGATCAATCCAAGAAGAAGATAAAACAAATGTAAATATTTATGCACCCAACATAGGAGCACCTCAATACATAAGGTAAATACTAAGAGCCATAAAAGGGGAAATCGACAGTAACACACTCACAGTAGGGGACTTTAACAGCCCACTTTCACCAATGGACAGATCATCCAAAATGAAAATAATAAGGAAACACAAGCTTTAAATGATACATTAAACAAGATGGACTTAATTGATATTTATAGGACATTCCATCCAAAAACAACAGAATATACATTCTTCTCAATGCTCATGGAACATTCTCCAGGATAGATCATATCTTGTGTGACAAATAAAGCCTTGGTACATTTAAGAAAATTGAAATCGTATCAAGTATCTTTTCCCACCACAATGCTATGAGACTAGATATCAATTACAGGAAAAAATGTGTAAAAAATACAAACACATGGAGGCTAAACAAAGCACTACTTAATAACCGAGATACCACTGAAAAATCAAAGGAAACCTAGAAATACCTATAAACAAATGACTATGAAAACACGATGCCCCAAAACGTATGGGATGCAGAAAAAGCAGTCCTAAGAGCAAAGTTTACAGCAATACAATCCTACCTTAAGATACAAGAAACATCACAAATAAACAACCTAACCTTACATGTAAAGCAGTTAGAGAAGGAATAACAAAAAAAACCCAAAGTTAGCAGAAGGAAAGAAATCATAAAGATCAGAAATAAAAGAAAAAGAAATGAAGGAAATGATAGCAAAGATCAATAAAACTAAAAGCTGGTTCTTTGACAAGATAAACAACACTGATAAAACATTAGCCAGACTCATCAAGAAAAAAGGGAGAAGGCTCAAATCAATAGAATTAGAAATGAAAAAGGAGAAATAACAACTGACACTGCAGAAATACAAAGGATCATGAAAGATTACTACAAGCAACTCTATGCCAATAAAATGGACAACCTGGAAGAAATGGACAAATTGTTAGAAATGCACAACCTTCTGATACTGAACCAGGAAGAAATAGAAAATATGAACAGACCAATCACAAGCACTGAAATTGCAACTGTGATTAAAAATCTTCCAACAAACAAAAGCCCAGGGCCAGACGGCTTCACAGGCGAATTCTATCAAACATTTAGAGAAGAGCTAACACCTATCCTTCTCAAACTCTTCCAAATATAGCAGAGGGAGGAACACTCTTAAATTCATTCTACAAGGCCACCATCACCCTCATACCAAAAACAGATGCAGATGTCACAAAGAAATAAGACTACAGGCCAACATCACTGATCAACATAGATGCAAAATCCTCAACAAAATACTAGCAAACAGAATCCAACAGCACATTAAAAAGATCATACACCATGATCAAGTGGGGTTTATCCCAGGAATGCAAGGATTCTTCAATATACACAAATCATTCAATGTCATGCGCCATATTTAACAAATTGAAGGAGAAAAACCATATGATCATCTCAATAGTTGCAGAGAGATCTTTTGACAAAATTCAGCACCGATTTATGATAAAAACCCTGCAGAAAGGAGGCATAGAGGGAACTTTCCTCAACATGATAAAGGCCATATATGACAAACCCACAGCCAACATCGTCCTCAATGGTGAAAAACTGAAAGCATTTCCACTAAGATCAGGAACAAGACAAGGTTGCCCACTCTCACCAGTATTATTCAACATAGATTTGGAAGTTATACCCACAGCAATCAGAGAAGAAAAATAAAAGGAATCCAAATCGGAAAAGAAGAAGTAAAGCTGTCACTGTTTGCAGATGTTGTGATAGTATACATAGAGAAACCTAAAGATGCTACCAGAAAACTACTAGAGCTAATCAATGAATTAGGTAAAGTAGCAGGATACAAAATTAATGCACAGAAATCTCTTGCATTCCTATATACTAATGGTGAAAAATCTGAAAGTGAAATCAAGAAAACACTCCCATTTACCACTGAAACAAAAGGAATAAAATATCTAGGAATAAACCTCCCTAAGGAGACAAAAGACCTGTATGCAGAAAATTATAAGACACTGATGAAAGAATTAAAGGTGATACAAATAGATGGAGAGATATACCACGTTCTTGGATTGGAAGAATCAACATTGTGAAAATGACTCTACTACCCAAAGCAGTCTACAGATTCAATGCAATCCCTATCAAACTACCACTGGCATTTTTCACAGAACTAGAACAAAAAGTTCACAATTTGTATGGAAACACAAGAGACCCTGAAGAGCCAAAGCAATCTTGAGAAAGAGTAATGGAACTGGACGAATCATGCTCCCTGACTTCAGACTATGCTACAAAGCTACAGCAATCAAGGCAGTATGGTACTGGCACAAAAACAGAAATATAGATCTATCGAACAGTATAGAAAGCCCAGAGATAAACCCATGCACATATGGTCACCTTATCTTTGATAAAGGAGGCTAGAATATATAGTGGAGAAAAAGCCTCTTCAATAAGTGGTGCTGGGGAAACTGGACAGCTACATGTAAAAGAATGGTATTGGAACACTCCCTAACACCATACACAAAAATAAACTCAAAATCGATTAAACCCCTAAATGTAAAGCCAGACACTATCAAACTCTTAGAGGAAAACATAGGCAGAACACTCTATGACATAAATCACAGCACGATCCTTTTCATCCACCTCCTAGAGAAATGGAAATAAAAACAAAAATAAACAAATGGTACCTAATGAAACTTAAAATCTTTTGCACAGCAAAAGATATTTGCAAATGAAGCAATTTGCAAATGAAGCAACTGACACAGGATTAACCTCCAAAATTTACAAGCAGCTCATGCAGCTCAATATAAGGAAAAGAAACAAGCCAATCCAAAAATGGGCAGAAGACCTAAATAGACATTTCTCCAAAGAAGATATACAGATTGCCAACAAACACATGAAAGATGCTCAACATCACTAATCATTAGAGAAATGCAAATCAAAACTACAATGAGATATCATCTCACACCAGTCAGAATGGCCATCATCAAAAAATCTACAAACAGTAAATGCTGGAGTGGGTGTGGAGAAAAGGGAACCCTCTTGCACTGTTGGTGGGAGTGTAAATTGATACAGCTACTATGGAGAACAGTATGGAGGTTCCTTAGAAAACTAAGAATAGGACTACCATACGTCCCAGCAATCCCACTATTGGGCATGTACCCTCAGAAAACCATAATGCAAAAAGAGGCATGTACCACAATGTTCACTGCAGCTCTATTTACAATAACCAGGACATGGAAACATCCTAAGTGTCCATCGATAAAGAAGATGTGGCACATATATACAATGGAATAGTACTCAACCATAAAAAGAAACGAAATTGAGTTATTTGTAGTGAGGGGGATGGACTTAGAGTCTGTCATACAGAGTGAAGTAAGGCAGAAAGAGAAAAACAAATACCCTATTCTAACACATATATATGGAATCTAAAAAATAATAATAATAAAATAAGGTCATGAAGAACCTAGGGGTAAGACGGGAATAAAGACACAGACCTACTAGAGAATGGACTTGAGGATACGGGAAGTGGAAGGATAGTTGGCACAAAGTGCGAGAGTGGCACGGACATATACACTACCAAACCTAAAATAGATAGCTAGTAGGAAGCAGCCGCATTGCACAGGGAGATCAGCTCGGTGCTTTGTGACCAACTAGAGGGGTGGGATAGGGAGGGTGGGAGGGAGGGAGACGCAAGAGGGAAGAGATATGGGGACATATGTATATGTATAACTGATTCACTTTGTTATAAAGCAGAAACTAACACACCATTGTAAAGCAATTATACTCCAATAAAGATGTTGCAAAAAAAAGAATGAGAGACAATCTTTTTTCCCTATGATAGAAAAAAAGACAAGACGCTCAAGTTAAAACTCAAAGTTGTACAGGACATTCTGGCAACTGCAATAAGGCCAAAATTAAATATAGAGATAAGTAAATTAAAGACATCCAGATTAGAAGAGAAGTAAATTATGCTTATTGGCAGTTGATGTGATCCTGTATGTAGAAAACCCTATGCAATCCATGAAAGTAGTATTAGAACTAGTAAAGTGTTCAGCAAAACCAGAAAATATAAGATCAATGTGCAGTCAACTGTATTTCTATATACTACCAATGAACTTTCTGAAAATGAAATTAAAATAATTTTATTCACAAAAAATTAATATGTAGGATTAAATTTAGCAAAAGAAGTACAATACGTATACATCAAAAATTACAAACCATTTCTGAGGGAACTTTCTGAAGAATGAACATGTTATCTTAAAGAAGTTAATGAAGATTTGAATAAATGGAGAGCCATCGCATGATCATGGATTGAAAGACTTAATATTAAGATGGTAGTTCTTTCCGAGTTTATCAGTCGATTCAGTTAAAATCTATTAACATCCACTCAGATTTTTGCAGAAGTTGATGAGTGGATCCAGAAATTTATGTGGGAATTCACAGGACCCAAAATAATCAAAAGTTTTTTAAAAAGACAGATATACAGATCAATGGAACATAATTCAGAATCTAGAGATAAACTCGTACAATTATGAGTCTTCCACATATTAACATATGCCCCATTAAAGGAACCAGACACAAAAGCGTTTAATTTATCAGGCATTCTGGAAAAACTGCAAGAGTAGAAAGCAGAGCAGTGGTTGCCAGGGCTGGGGAGGTAGAAGGGTACTAACTACAAAGGACACAGGTAACTTCCTAGGGCAGTGGAGATGTGTATCTTGATTGTGGGCATGGATACACTACAGTGAACATTTATGAAAACTCAACAAGCCGTATACTAAAAAAGGGTGAATTCCACCGGATGTAGATTCTTTCTAAATAAATTCACATAATTTTGTATTTTCTTTATGCTTTATCTTAAAATATAGAAAACAAGAATTGAAAGTTGAGGGATTTTTTTTTAAATTTGTCTTTTCTGTTTTTGCCATTTCAAAGATAAAAGGCTTGAAAGGAGTGCATTTATTTTCCCTTTGCTTATCCTGTTGACCAAACCTTATTCTCCAATGCAGGCAACCTAGTTTTCTACACTAGACTAGCTGACTTGCCATCACTAACAAAACCTCTCTCCCATGTACAGCACCGGCTGTCCTTTTCTCAAATTTTTCTGCTCTCATCGAGTCCACGTTCAAATAGATGTATTTTGGGAAGCTTTCCTCAATCAACCCAATTTGACGTGCACATCATCTCATTCTCTTCAGTAGCCCCCTCATTCAGATGTATGGAAATTTGTATGCATGTGATCTCTTTTATACATTGAATTATTTGTCTCGTGTCACTTCATAAAGTTGTATCAAAATTTATCTCATTCCATTGCTTAGTATACTTTTAGAAGAATGAGATTTCCTCTACCCAAGCCATATATGAGCCTCATGGGGACTAGAGTCAAGCTTTGTACCAGGACCACTCTGTTAATGAGTTTGATAGCAATGATAAAAGAATAAACAGGACTCATTTCAGAATTTGTTTCTCATTATTGTATTTGGCCATTATTTTTTAAAAGCTTTGGGGCCAAAACCAGGAAAAAACTACATATTTGATAGAGATGATGAATTTAGATGAGGGAAATTACATTTTTTTCGCAGTTTTTTGGAGAAATAATTGAATACATTACTGTGTAAGCTTAAGGTGTACAGGAAAATTATATTTTAAAATGTTAGAGGATCATGAGAACATCTCATAAGAAACTTAAAAAATAGTTTAATGGAACCAATGACTATATTTAGGGATTGAGTATAACTCATATAGTTTGATCATGTCAGGTGTCATAAAATGTTAGAAGCATTTTCTGTAACTCTACTTAAAATAGAATTTTTGTGGATTAAGTGTTACAAGATACCATGCACTTAATTAATTCTAAGGAAAATATGTCTCCTTTTTACTTTGTCTTGTAGAAAAGAATGGCTCTAGAATGGGCTTCTAAGATGAATTTTTCTTACAAGATATGTAGGAGTTCACTCTACCTGATAAAGTTTAACGTTAAGATCCTAAAATAACAAAAAAAGCAAAGTGTACTGAAAATTGGGAGGTTAGGTATGAAAGTCATCAGGAATATACTGGAAAAATGTAAGAGAAAGGATTGCCTGGTAGTTGAATATCATTTTGCTATAAATGTATGCAGAGTCACCTCTAACGAAATGAGAACAAAAAGGATTCAAGCGGATTCAGCTGAGATATTATTTATGTCTTAAATTTTCACTCTATTAGTTGCATGAAACAGAAGATTTATTTTTGCAAAATGCCCCCTTAATTAAAGCCTTAAAGAGTAATATATTTGGGAACATTTTCTTTCTCCTTTAGGGGGAAAAAAGGCCAAATCACTCTGTTTTTAGAAAAGAAAAGCATTCTGTTCTTCCTATTCCTCAATTTTTATGTGAATATGATAATAAAACCTACTGAATAAAACCTCCGTAATTAAGCTCAGTCTTCCATGATGGTAGACTACTACATTAGCAGTGAGGCTAATCTGCCTGCCACCTCTGTTGCCCCATTGAGTATAGGCTGACTTGGCTGTTCTTGCTGGTTAGCTGGTTGTCCCCCGCTACTTTCCCTCACCGTTACATGAGTGTCAGAATGGAAATGTTCGTTAGAGAACACACACTGATATACGCTTCTACATCCTTAATTTTCAAAACATGTTCACGTGTTTATTAACTTATTTTATCCCATTTCATAGATTGGGAAGTGAATCCCTGGCTAGATTACCATCATATAACAACATCATCATGATGCCAGAATTTGCTGCCACCTCTCACCTCCAGAAGTCTACCTATTATTTCTGATTTCAGGAACATTCTCTGTGACAGAAGATAAAGAAATTATTGTATGGTGGAAAGTGAATGAAATTTGGCAAAATTCAACCTAAGTTTGAATCATCAGTTTCTTAATCTGTTAAATGAGGCTGATATATATTTTCAAGGTTGTGATAAGGATTAAACGATACAGTCCATATTTGGAACAGCTAGCATTTTACCTAGTTCGCGGGAGAAGATGACTAAATGATACAGAATAATAAAAATAATAATCTGTGCTGTAGTAAAGCTGTCATTGATTGAAGGGTGTAATACCACTGCTAGGAGCTGCTAAACTTCAGTGAAGACTTACTTAGGAGATGCTGTGTTTCTATAACATGCTTATCCATCCAAAGATATTCCACTACCTTCCAGGCAACTGTGCTACATGCTGTAGAGGCAGCAGTGAGCGAGCTTCTGCTCTCATGCAGCTTACATTCTAGGTTGGTCGTTAGCATTTGCAGCCTGGGCTGCTTTTACAACTTTCTTCCACCAAATGCTTATACTTTTATCAGAACCTGAGTAGTAGAATTAATTCAGCACCAAATCTTTGTTGAGGGAAGGAAGATAGATTAAAACTTGGGAGAAATCTTTCTGTTAGTTAATATTGGTATTATGCACTCAGCATATCTGGGGCAAAAAGATCTCAATCTATCTGTCTCTTCTCTCCTAAAAGGGAAGTTCATCATGTTGCTGTCACATTACCAACTTTCAGTGGAACCCCAGTCACCAGGTCTTACTTGAGACCTTTCTTTCCTATCTAGTATATTTTAAGTCCTTTGCATTTCTTTTTTTCCCCCTTAGGCCCTGTGTTTCTAGAACCCCAGACCCGCATTGAGTGTGGGATCTACCTTGTGAAAACACTTTCACACTCTTGTCAGCAACTTCTTCAGGCTCCTTGTGTTGCCCTTGGGTTTTGCTTAGGCCTAAGAATCCTGTCCTATTGGGAAGATCTTTTTTCCCCTCATCCCTACATTTGTTTTTTCGTTTGGGAATCTCAGCCGTTTTCCTGGCCTGGACCTGTTGTTGGTACTTCTGAAGCTTGTTCCCTAGAATCAAGGAGTCAGCCTCATGGAGGTCAGTGGCTTTTGAGGGCGGGGCCATCGGTTAGGCTGGAGTAGAGGCAAGAGCTGTGAAAGAGGCTGTCATCCGGGCCTTTAGGTACAGGCTGTTGCAGCTTGACCTCGAACCAGAGGGATGCAGCCTCACCTGGCATTGCTGATGAGGCTGAGGCAGATTAGGTATCTTGAACAGCATGCACTGTTTTCAAGTTGCAAGCCTACCGCGTGTATGAGAAAGCATGCTTTAGACTTCAACAATGCATTGCTAGTTCCAAGCCCGTGAGGCATCTTAAGTCTGTTGCTCCCGACTCCATTCTGTATTTGGAGTCCAGGAGGCAGGAATAACATTTGGTTTAGGGTTATGTGACTATCCTCATGGTGTCACGTTTCCTTTCGTTGGATGAATTACCTAAATTCTAACCTTGGCTTTGGTTTTCCAGTTCCCAGAATGTCCAGAGGAGAATGTGGTTTGACTACTCCCCATTCTATCTCAGTAATTTATTTCTAGCTGAATAATTTACTTCTAGTCCTAGCCGGAGGACATGGTTACTAGCATTCTCTTGGCTAAAGGCATTCTCCTCCAATGGCAAACAGTCTCTACTGGGATGGGGAACATAGCTTCAAGATTAATACTCATGAGCTGTGACTGAGGAAGAAGGGAAACTTTGTGAAGAGTGCATTCTACTAACTGGCTTAGAGTTTACTGGTGGGGCTGCCAGCCCGTGTTCTTATGTCCATCAGGAAGTTGGAGGCTTATGGAATTCAGCGGGTAACTGCCAGGAAGGTCAGTAATCTTAATGGTTGGCCTCACTGTATAAATGCATAGTTTAAGAACAATCTGTGTATATACACATATGGTAGAGGAGTTCCTATCCAAAGCCTTTATCGTGCCCTCTACTTTAGGATTATTGCTTATTCTTTGTTTCTTAATAATATCCTTGATATCAATTTGTAAGTAACCTAAAACGTACTTTCTCTAATATATAAGTGGGAAGGCCCTCTTTTTATCCTTATTTAAAATGATACTTCCCTTGCTTAAATGTAGAGGTTAGAGGAGACTTGGGCTAAGAGAGACAGCTGTATGAAATGATGCATCTGAAGTACTGAATGCAAAAGCCACACTTACTGCCATCCTAAGTGATGAGGTTGTCCTCTTTCTGCCCTAAGCACACAGTATCCTGTTGCCCTGTTTACTTGCAGTCTTTCTCACTTAGTCAAGAGAGATCTGAATGTTAGTACTAAGGAATGCTTACCGCATTTGTCTTTTAACTGTGCCCTGGGATTAAAGGAAGTGCGATCACTTCCAAAGACTAAATGGCATTCGTGAAATTTGTAAATATTTTAACTCCAAAACATACCCGAGGCATCTCTATACCCAAGATACTAGGAAGCCCTCAACTTTTTGAAAATCGTCATATCCACTTGAGCTAACTATGATTTCTGAATCATAAGTCATTTCATTTCAAGACAAAACTAGGAAAGTATCCAAAGACATGCACGAAGATAGCCATCTAAAAGTCCAGGCTGGTAATGTGAAAAGAGAAAACCCCCACCTGAATATTTTCTATGCTTTTTTGGCTGTCTTCCTTCATACTGTGCTTCCAGGAAACCAAAGGCCTTTTCAGGTTTCAGAATCAAGAGTGCACGGGCTTCTCAAGTACTTGAAAGTAATTATGCATTCTAGCAGACAGCTTAGAAATTGTAAGGGCGCCATTTCCATCTCAATGTAAATGAATATTTTGCCTCTGTGGATGTATTCCGGTAGAAAGCTTCCTCATTCCAATAGTGGGTCCTATGAGGTCTTAAGGTAATAATTAAGCTTTCTTTTCTTTCTTTGTTTTTTCTTTTCTTTCATTTCTTAGGTTTCAAAGGTGACTTTTAAGTTTGCTTTTCTTGGGTTCCATCTCTAATATTCCTAGCATATTTCAGGTGGCCGAGGTAGTCATAGACTGCTAATTTTGTTGCAGTTTGGTAAAGAAATACCCCTTTAACTACCCTGCCTGTTTACATATCTGTTGGTCTAGTAACAATTGTCTGTCTTTGTTTTTATCATCCATAAGTTAACTGGTACATTGACCCTATTGTCCCTCCTAACATTAAGGTTCAGAAATTACTTTCATTTGTTCCCAAACTTATCTGTTGTTGTTATTTGAGAATGTTTAAGTGAATAGCTCTCTGATATGGAATTGTGTTTTGAAGGATAACTTAATTCAGCTCCCAGATTCCACCACCCCACCTAACATCCTAATACCTTAGATGCTCAGGGTCTGTGATGTTCTGCTAAATTCTGCATTTGCAAAGAGTTCTATTCCCAGGAATCTTTCTTTTACTAATAAAAGAATTAGATTGAATCAGATTTGATTCCTACACTTGCTCACTCACTGGCTATTTGGCTGTAAAATTCACTTGATAAGAACCGCAGCTTTTTAAAAGATGGATAGTAATAGCAATTCTGGAAGACATTGAAAAGAAAACAGATACGCGTGTAAAGCCCCCATCAAAGTGTTGTGCACAGGGGAAGGCACATAAGTAACACTGATTATGATGATGCTCCTGCTAAAAAAGGACAGGTAGAGGGCTTCCCTGGTGGCGCAGTGGTAGAGAGTCCGCCTGCCGATGCAGGGGACACGGGTTCGTGCCCCGGTCCGGGAAGATCCCACATGCCGCGGAGCGGCTGGGCCCGTGAGCCATGGCCGCTGAGCCTGCGCGTCCAGAGCCTATGCTCTGCAACGGGAGAGGCCACAACAGTGAGAGGCCCGCGTACCGCAAAAAAAATAAAATAAAATAAAATAAATGAAAATTAAAAAGGACAGGTAGAAGAGGAAAAGGAAGAGAAGCGAGGGTTGGGGAGAAGCAGAAGAGAAAAAAGAAAGGGGAGAGCAGGAGCGTGTAGTGGCTGAAATAATGAGATTGTACCATTTGGGGAGGGCTTTCCAAATATCTCTTTCTTTCATGTACATAGTTCTCACCTAAAGTGCAATTACAAAGCATGATGAGAGACTCTGAAAGGTGGTTTTTCCTCTTTTTTTTTTTTTTTAAAGGAGAAGCCAATAGAAACTGCTTCCCACTTTCTCTGTGTTGGCTTTGCCCTAACTTTTGACCTTTCTGCATTAGCTCACCTCCCCTGTCCCCTCTGTCTGACAGTTTAACCACTTCTGTACCATCGTGACAGCACTGATTCATAAGAGAGCCCTTTATCCACAGTCTGTCTAATGGTTGTGTCAACCCAATTAGATAACGTTGGAGTTTGATTTAAAATTTAAATAGAGTTGGAGGCCGGCTGTCTCTGTTTTGTAAACTACATATGAAAAATAATCCACTGATTTTTGTCTAGTTAATTTAACTGTCCTTTAGTTAAATTTAAGAGAGAAGATGACTGGGACACTAGGAGAGCAAATGTAGACTAAACATAGAAGTTAATTTTCAGTACAACTATTCTTTAAACTCTAATAGCCAATAAACGTAAACATGAAGTGACAGTTGCCTCATTACAAATGTAAACACACATATAAACTTGCCCGGTAGCAATTTAAACCAGACTTAGAGATATACCTCCTACTTTGCTTATGCCTGAGCCTTTTTCACCGAGGCTGTCATTCTTTTTGGTTTATTATTTTCTACCTTACCACTGTGGCTATCAAATGCAGTTACTAAAATAGTTAAGCCTGGTGAAAAATAATTTTAGAGTCAACGAAGAAAGAAAAATACTCTTCAAATAGTCTTCAAGTTATGGAAAACCTAGCTAAAATGTATATTTTCATCCGGAATATCACTATTTGCCTCAGACCTAACTATTAGTTTGCTCAAACCATGGATAAATCAGGCGTTAAACTCTTGACATAATCATCATAGGGAAGAGAAGCCACCCACTCACACAGGAGGAGACGCTTCTGATTCCTAGATGAGTAGGTTTCATAGCTTTGCAATCAAGGTCACTTTCCTGCACCTTCACTGGTAAAAGGTGCTTTTGATCAAACAGAATTCTTTGAATTTTTGTACCTTTGTTCTCTTATAATGTGATGAGAATAAAAGAACATTATATGCTTCGTGAGTGGGTGACACTGATTAGAACTGCCTTCAGAGGAAAGTCTGCAACTAAAAAGAGCAGTGAGCTGGATAGCCTCTGGTGGGGTTAGTTTTCAGATAGCTGTCTGAGCACAAATCCACACGTTTTTGAGCCTCAACTGTTGCTCTTGTCGAATATTCTCACCCTTTTTTGGATAATGACTTTTGACACTATTCTTTTTGAGGTTCTGCTGAAATAGCTGTCTCTTTTTCTCATATATATGTGTGTGTATGTATCACATATATATAATATATACATATAAAACCTTTGTGTATAGGAGTTAGCATCATCATATGTTGATTGCTTATGCTAATTGGGAAATATTAAAGTAAACGATGTCTGTTTTGATTAGAGTAGATGGTTTAAATGACTCCATTTCAAAGAAAACTTCAGTCATTCTTATTTTTTAAATCAGCCCCTAAATGTTTCCACTCCTAACAGCAAAATAAATAAATGGACAAACAAACAGCTCTTTACTGAAACAATAGTAATATATTATCTTGCTCGGAGAAAAAAATGAGCTTTCAAATGTGGAGAAGGTCTAGGATGTTATCACCACTTTTAGAAATGTATATACATATCTGTTTTTTTAAACATA
Organism: Stenella coeruleoalba; assembly: GCF_951394435.1. Lineage (NCBI taxonomy): Eukaryota > Metazoa > Chordata > Mammalia > Artiodactyla > Delphinidae > Stenella > Stenella coeruleoalba. Next base: position 75,015,441 of record NC_137162.1, on the reverse strand, counting down.
AATTTGAACTCAAGCAAATTTTCACTTTCTCAAATAAATTGATGAACTTCAAATAAGTTACCTATAATCGAAAATTTTATTATATGTATCACACTGTCCTCTAATTTTTGTTAAGCTACCCTATGTGGAACTGCCTGTAATTTTAATGAATCTATATGTAATATTTTGTATTCTGCATTTATGTACACATTTCCTTATATCAGCATAACTTTCATACTTATTATAGCAATAAAGTATCATATACATTTAACAATGTAACATTCCGTAGTGTTGAACTGATTGCCTTTTGTTGGGTTATGGTATTAATAATAGTAGTAATAACAGCTACCATTTATCAACTGTTTGCACAATTAGTGTTCTGTTAAGAACATCTTTTTACAATGTAGAGACCAAGCTTAGTTTCTTATATGGCAATGCCTAGACTTTAGAATTTGATATACTTAAGTCTCTACTACCTGTGTGATACTAGTCAAGAAAAAATTCTCTTGTTTCCTCACCTTCAATGTTCTCCTCTGAAAAAAAAAAAAAAAGAATAATAATAGCTACTTAGAGGTTGTACCTACCAGAATCTGGCACATGGTAGATGTTTAAGATATGGGAGAAGTTTGTCACTGGGGACTACTTCTAAAGATGATTTAATAACCAAGTGTGTAAAATGAAGACATTTGTACAATTTTGTGCATATTTCCAAATGGTGTTCCAGGATAATTAAGTGGTCAGGGTCACCAACAGTGTTGTAAATGTCCATTTTTTATGTATCAAATCCTCACCAACTTTACCTTTCCATCATTCTTTATTTATTCCTTAAGAAAATAATAGAGCCTGTTGTTCACCAAGCATTGATGAAGTCACTGTTTGACTCCAGGTTGCATCTTGCATGAAGGAGGTACTGTCCATTCAGTAAGGATCAAAAGACTTGGGGGCAGTGTCCACTGCGAGGTCAGTGAATAGGCAGAAATGTAGGCCAAGTGTATGTGTGTGTGTGTGTGTGTGTGTTTCCATTGCCATGTCTGTCTTCCCCATGAGACCATAGTTTTTCCTCTTGATGTATCCTATCAATGCACTTGACCAAGATATAGCCTCCTGGGAAAGACACATGTAAATAAATAATAATACAGTATTAATCATAAAAATAGATTTAATGCGCAAAATCTTGTGGCTGTATATTTCTGCCTAAGGGATTAAGGATGGCTACAGAATTCCCTTCTGAATTAAATTCTTTTTCAAGTGAATACCGTCTTACCAGTTAAATAGAGAAGAGCCCAAAGTTAAAAGGTGTAGTCCACCTAGAGAAAATAAGGTGCAAAGTCAAATGTGACAGCATAGATGAGACCTACGTGTCCGGCAGCCATTTTCCTACAGCTGTAATGATCGCGGTAGTTGATTGCTGTTAGAACAAGAGGGTGAGAAAGTAAGCAGGGCCAGAAAGAACATACGAAGCTGCTAAGTATCCTGTGCCTCCCATGTGGCAGGCAGTATGCTGGATTTCTTATGCATATTTTGTCCTACAACTCTCAGAATAACCCTGTTGAAGAGGTGATGGAAATAAGACTTAGAAAGTAAGTTGTCCAAGGTCGTACAGCAAGAAAATAAGTGGAATTGATGTTCAGACCCAAGTCTTTGAGATCAAAATCCCTCTTCTCTTCACCGAGATGCAATTAAAATTTAAATGGGAAACCACTTAAGTGTCATTCCATTTATTGGGGTGTAATTAACTTCTCTAAAGATAAATCTTTGGGATTTTATTCTGTGTTGTCTCAAACTTCATCAAAAGCACAAAGCGGACGTGCTACAAAACATTATTTTAACTTTCTTTGATATCTTTCAAATGCACATACTTCATCTACGGTTTCCTTGTGTTATGTAGCAGATTCTTTTATATAGGCTTTGTGCTTTGTTTTGTTTTGCTTCATCACCTGTTTATCCATCCTTAGATATGGCCCACCATTTGCCCTTCTGTGGGATAGATGGAGTGTCTTTTACCTGCGTAGGGTTTCTCCGTTTGCTCTCGTAATCTTCTTCTTCAGACCTTCAGCAAAAACAACAAAACAAAACTGGTTGCCTAAGTTATCTGCCTTTCTTGAGGCTGGCACATATGGGAAGAGAATCAGAGCCCTGGAGGTTTGATTTCCTTCATGAGAACTTCATTCTGCTATATTGAAAACTGACATCCTGGTAGCCAGATTTCTCCATCCATCCTCATGGGCCCAGCCTGTGTGCCAGATTGAGTGTGGCTGAATTTACCTTCCTTTCTGGTGCTTCCTCCAGGGAAGAGCCCCACTGCCCCCAGAAAAACTCCTGCTATATTCATAATATTGCACTGTCCATGGGTCTTTGTAGGGAAGTGGATTCCCACCTCCTGCTTCCAATCTGCCCTGAAGCAGCCCCTTTCTCTAGTATCAATTGAGAACTAACAGTTTTCTAGACCAGAAATCAGCCAATGATTTCTGTAAAGGGTCAAATAGTAAATATATTTTAGACTTTGCAAGTCATACTATTTTTTTCACAACCTCTCAACTCTACTGTTGTAGCATGAAAGTAACCAGAGACAATATGTACGTGAGTGGTTGTGGCTGTATTCTCATAAAACTTTATTTACAGACTCTGAAATTTGAATTTCAAATAATTTACACTTATATGATTCTTTTAACTTCCTCCAACGATTTAAATGTGCAAAAACCATTCTCAGCTCACGGGCTACCCCAAAACAGGCAGCAGGCTATGGTTTGCCAGGCCCTGCCCTACATAGGCAGGGTGCTGAGACGCTGTTCGTCTGCAGGGTAGATTAGGGTCTGACCATCAGAGTCTCCAGTCTGGCTGCTTCTCTACAGCATCTCCAATCCAAAGCAGCACTTCTTAGTTTCCTGTGATCATGAAGTTTCTACCTGGAGCCTTTAGTCATTTCAGTGTTCTCCTCTGTTGGGATCTGACCACAGGAAAGGTGATTAGGTTTTGTTAGCCAGCTGATGGCCGACCTAGAAGTGAAAGGTGGATTTTTTCTTTTCTCCCTCTCTGGAAAATTTTTGTTACTTTACCTTTTGCTGTTCTTCCGAAACCTCTCCAATTGAACTAAATTAAACTGACTACTGACTAGTTTGTAATTCTTTGAATGATTCTATTTGAACTTCATTCACATGATTTTTACATGTTTCTTCCTACTTTTTCCTGAGATTGTGTTGCAAACAGGAAGACAAGTTTGGCAAGTAAGTGAAAGGACTGACAAAGCAAAAAGTGTGACTTGAGACAAAAGATATTTGCCAATTCCTACTTCTGTTGATGCTGTTATTCATTTATTTACTCAGCAAATATTAGTGTGTGCCAGGTACTGTATCCCAAAACAAGATCTCACTTTACATTTTGGCATACAAAGATGAGTAGAATACAGTGCTTGTCTTCTGACAGTTTTAACAGTTTCTAACAGGGAAACAAAGATACGTCTTTATATAATCCTCTTGGTATCTGCTTTTCATATTGTAATTTACATGGAGCACAAGTCAGCATAGGAAAAAGTGTGTGCTTGGCACACTCCACATGATGTGGAGAAGAAGCATAAGCTATAGAATAGGGACTTGCACCAACCGCCCTGCTCCTCTAAGCCTTAAGTGTTGTAAAGTGAGGAGATTACCTACATTGCAGTTTTGTTGTCAAGACTAAATGAAATTCCATACAGAGACGTCCTATAAATGCTCAGCACATAGCCCCGCCCCCAAAAAATTTACATCAGAGTATGTTAATTTTTTTTGGTTCAGTTTGTTATTGATAAGTTTATAGCCTCCAGTAATGTGATACCAGTTTACTACTAAATTTATTACTTCCTAATTGCTACATAATCACTAAATTTATTACTTCTTTACTGACTGTACAGTGTGTTTCCACTGCTATATTGCTCATAATATGGAAAACAGAGGTGTGTAAATTAAAGCCCTTTCATTGGATTGCTTGTCAGACTTTTTTTTTTTTTTTTTAATGCTGCAGGTTGGAAAGATGCTCTTGTGCAAATGGTACGAAATGGTGTTTACTGACTGTCCACTCTTTGTGTGCCTGCTTAGGTCTGAACAGTGATGGCGCTTGTTTCAGTTATGAGTCGCTCAGTGGACTGTGGATTGACTGAACTGTACCCATTCCCATCATGATGTACACCGCCAAGGCTCCTCACTAGTAAGTATTCTCTGTTCAGTACCATTTACATGGTTATATATTGAGCTCTTCAGCACAGTGTGCACTTACCTTGCAAGAAGTGTACAAAATACTTGCGTTTGTTTTGCTGTTATGAAATTGGCTAGACTTAGTCTATGTACCAACCAACTGCAAAAGGAAAAAATAGGTTTAGATGTATCTGTTATGTATATGTGTGCATATTGATATGGTAATATATATGTATCTAAATAGGCAGAGTTTAGAAGTGTAGAATTTTACCTCTCTTTTAACTGAATAAAAAGTTGCAGTGTCTTTTGGTTCTTTAATATCATATAAATCAGTGTAAGCCTGAAAATTTTACTTAGTTTAATATTGTGAAACAGTTCAATTTTATTGCAGTTTTATCTAACAGGGTATCTAATACACTTTCACTTACACAAGTATCATACGGGTAATTGACATAGGTTGTTTATGGTGTCATTGAAAGGAAATTCTACTCAATTCCCTTAATTTTAGTTCCAGCTCCAACATTTATCATCTGACTAGTCCCTTAAATATCTAGGGCTCAGTTTCTTCATCTGCAAAATGAGAGGAAGAATTTCTGCTTTACCTAATTCACAAGATTAAAGGACGAATAAGATAATGAATGTGAAATTATTAACAGTAAAACCCCATAAAAATAGATATCGTCTGTGGCTGACTATTATTACAAGTAGGGAGCTGGAAATAAAGTTGTGACCACAGTGTTCTTTTTAAATTGGTTAATAGAGTCTAACATTTTATTTGTTATTCACCTAAGAGATAAATGATAAAATTACACTTAACGTTAACTCATGACCCCAATTATTTTTTGTATTTCAGAAAGTTATGTTTAAATGAAATATGAAAAAACACTTTTCTCACACACACTGCACACACAAATCCCCACCAACCATAATAATTAGGTTTCTACTTCTGATCTCCAGGATGTTTACTCTATTATAGTTTATTTTTAGGTGTTTTATTCTTGGAGGAGACAAGATACACTAGATACTTATTATGTATCATTTAATTTCAGGATCCCAAGGGAGCAACATAGAAATTCGATCAGATATTACTCCTTCAGTTTAATGTATTAATTTTTTTGTTTACTGAAATCTCTTTAACACCTCATCTGACCATTCTCTTTAGCCAACAGAATACAGCTAGCCTGTTTAAAATAAAAGACTGTAAATGAAAATCTTGACAACTATATTTAGTAATATTGAGAAAGACTTTTCCACTAAAATTAAACAAATTATTACGTAACCGGGTCAGTGCAATAAAACTGGTTTGGAAATTCTTTTCCAGAAATTAGTTATGATTACCATTGAAGAGGCCATGGTTTATTACACAAATAAAATTTTTACATATAAGTGAAACAAAAATCTTAAAAATAGGTAACATACATTCACTTGCTGATATTGTAGTGTAGTCCTTAAGTATGGTGGTGGGGCCAGGGGTGGGGCAGGGAGTGGTAGAGTCAGATTGCCTGGGGTTACAACCCAGTTTCATCATTTTCCTGCTTTGCAGTGTTGAACAAGTCACTTAACCTCTCTGTGCCTTAGTGTGCTCATCTGTAAAATGGGTCTAATAATATGAGTATTTATCTCATAGGGTTGTTGTGTGAATTACATGAGTTAATGTGGTCAAGCTCTTAGGAGCACTGTGTGACAGTAAGTAGCCAATCAGCATTAGTGATTATTATTCACTGGATGAGCATGGGATTTTGGTGCTGACTACAGATTTTGGAATCAGAAAGTCCTAGGTTCAAAACCATTAATGAATTAATGGTGAAATCTAAAGTAGTTACTGAACTTTTTGAAGCCTCGGTTTATGAGAAATAGAATGGGAATAATTACAATATACTCCATAATGCTTTTGTTAGGATGGTGGAACACAGCATCTGGCAAGAAAGGGTAGGCTATCACCATTGGGAATTGTGGAGGTATAATTGCAAATTACTATGTAATGCAATTATAAAGTAATGTAAATGAGAGATTCTCTGATTCTGAAAGTGTCTTTGCAATACGTTGTATTTAGGGGACTTTTAGAAATGTGTTCAATTATAGGATTTGCTTTGTTAGATCCACAATTTCAAAAAAGACAGACAATAATTTAAATCAAATTACAAGTACAAACATAACAAATACGGCATCCTGATTTAAAAAATAAAGGTGACAAAAATCCATTGGCCTTTTTTAGGCCTAACAGAGAACATCAGCTCATTATTTAATTTGTTAGGAAGATTGGGCTGTTACCACATTTAAAATGACTTTCTGGAAAGAAAAGGAAGAAAGAGGAAAGGAGATGGAAATGTAGAATATGTGTCACAAAACAATGGAGAGTGAGGGTTTGAACTTCCACTTTCATAACCCTAGGCTCTAAGACAGACTCTCTACTTGTTCTTGTTATGAAGAAATTTCAAGTATTGTCTTTTGGGTTTGTATTGGACAAAATTCAGTAGTTGGAATGGGTGGCATTTTTCGAATGAGTCACGATTTGTTTCCAAGGTGGAAAATACTGATAAGCTGGGGCCGTAATCCAAGAGTAGATTGTCTGGCTGCTATATGTCAGTCAGAACAGAAAGCTCAGTCTCTTTCTCTCACGTGTTAATTATACACCATCTGAAACAATGGCGGTGTTGGGTCTGGTCCATCTCTGTATCCATCTAAATCAGCAGCCAGAGAGTCTTTTGCATGTCAATGGAATGTGACTTGTCTGTAACTCAGATTATAACATTACTGAATGCTTCTGTGCGCACTCCCTTTTATTCTTGTTGCTTATTTTTGCAATACCTTTAGCCTTTATAGAGTTTGTGCCTGACATGGAAAATCATGTTTCTGGAGGAGGCTTTTGAGGGTAAAGGTTTTGGAGGTGGATTCCTAGGTAGGAGCCCACAAACCATGGATGTGGTGTTAGGCTGGACTGCTGCTTTGCTGACCCTGCTTGGGGCCCCGGGTGAGAGATGACCATGGTGCTTATTCTGTCCTGCTTCTCCTGGGCCCTGCCTCATTCCATACTTGCAGTCCTTTAATGTGGCCAGCGTTCACATTTTGACCTCTCATATTAGGATTTAGGGTGTAATAAAATGAAAAAGCAGGGTCATGATGTTGGAACACAGTCGTACTCATGTGTCCTTATTTCCATGACCATTATGGATTTGTGATGTTAATCTTAAAAACTGTTCGTGACTTTAGATGTCTCCTTCTAAAGGAGTCTGACTTAGATGTCAGTCTAGTATTTCATAAAACAATATCTCTAAAAACTAGAGAGAAGTACCAGAGTTTGGAGGAGACCTCGGGTATTCAGAACTGAAGTCTCCTGTAATTTGGAGACAGAGATAGATGAAGTGTCTGTATCAGTGGGACTTTAACAACAGGCACACTTTGTCAGGCTATAAGTCTAAGCGTAGCATCATCCAGATAAAGGGAACAGTTTAAGCCTCCCATTCACAGTTGTGAATGAGCGGGAGGTATTCGAGGACAAGCAGAAGATGAGTCCATTAAAGTTGAATGTCTGCTGCAGAGTCACCGGAAGTGGAATCAGATGAGTTGTTAGTGCCCTGGGGGGGGCTTTATGTGGCCCCCTCTTGTTTTCCTGCTGCAGAACCCCTCCACCTGTTTGCTGGCCACCTGTTTGCTGACCAAGCCCTACCTAGAAGCACCCCAGCCTTACCTGTGTGACACCGCAAGCCTCCTAATGTTTGCAGATACTGCCCATCAAACTCTGATGCTTCCTTCCAAACTCATTTTACCTGCTCCGCCACCTATGAAAACTTCCTTAATCCTCTTAAAATTGACTGTTGCCTCCTTTTCTTTAACCTCTGTACCGTATAGATGCCTCTTTGATAGAACACATTCACTTCTTTTGCAATAATTGGTTGACATTTCTGTCTTTGTCTCTTTGGGCTGCTAAAACAGCACCATTAACTGAGTAGCTTATAAACAACAGAAATTTAATCACAATTCTAGAAACTGGGAAATCCAAGATCAAATCACTGGCAGATTTTATGTATGGTAAGGGCCTGTTTCCTAGAAAGCCATCTTTTTGCTGTGTCCTCACCTGGTGGAAGTGGCAAAGGGGCTTTCTTGAGCCTCTTTTATGTTTCATAAGGGCACTAATCCCATTCATGAGAGCTCCGCCCTCATCATCTAATAATCACCTCCCAGAGGCCCTACCTCCAAATACTCTCACACTGGGCATTAGGATTTAACATATGAATTTGATGGGGTGTTCAGTCTATAGCAGTATCCATCTTTCCTGTTACATTTTTGGTTTATTGAGGGCACTCCTTGTCTTAGTCAGTAAAATTGTTATTAATGTAAGTCAGTAAAAAGTATAAACAGAAAAATGAAAAGTGGTCACTTTCAGCATACCATGAAGGTTGTATCATTTCAACATTTTTAGCCAAAGGTAACAGGAATTTTGAAAATGTATAACTCACCCTACTGACTTCCTTAGTAGTTTATCATTAAGCATATTGTTTTTAGAACAACATTTCAACAATGATGAGAATTATTTGACCTCATCTTGACAGAAGTTAGCATGATTTCCTCCATGTAAATTAATAAGACAACAATAAAACAGTTCTTAGGGTTTTATATTATTATATTAATTGTATATAATACATTACTACATATATGTGTATATATATATATACACACATATATATTTCATGTTCATAGAGGGTGTCAACTACTAATTTTATTTGAGAGAGGAGGAATATATCAAGTGTAATCAAAGGTTCCTATAGGTTCAAGCTGTTTTTTAAAAAAACTTAGAGGGAAACATAACCAAATCCCCAAAAGCTCTCTAAGTCAATAAACAAAACCTTTGTTATAGAGCCAACTGAAATTTTATCTGAAATTTATTTCGGTAACTGTATATCACTCAGAGGAGGACTTAAAATTGTTTAGGTTAAATATTCTTGAATAGTACTGTTTTAACAGGAAAGCCCGTTAAGTCCACCAAATCAGTATGGAAACACTCTGACTCTCATCTTTGTTACTTAGTGTACATCAGTCATACACAGAGGAGTCAATATGGGCTAACTAGGAAGAGTTATAAGTAGCACAGGGTATCTCAAGCCATTCAGCTTTCACAGATGGCTGTAGACAGATAAGTGGAAAGCATTAAGCTAATAAAGACATCTTTAAGAGAGGAAAATGGGCTGACAGGGTACTCCAGTTTTCAGTGCATGAGCTATTTTAGCTTGACATGCTTTAAGCAAAAAGGCATAATGCTTGAATGAATCCTATATTAAGAATATTCATCCAGTTGTGTAAGCAGAAATATAGTGGAGTAATGTAGGTATTATCACAGTATGCAAGCTTTGATATGCTCAAGTAGGTTGAGCAATGCAGCAAGAATAATATTCTTCAAAGAACTGGGAATTTTTAAAACTGTGCCCAAAGGTAACATTTGATAGAATTCCAGGTTGTTTCCTGATAACTTTGTTAGTCTCTATTTTATGTATTAGTCTTGAAACTACAGTAACTTGGTGACCATTTTCTGACATTCTTTTTAGCTAAAGGACCTAGAGTTGCATGTTGAAATTTAATGATAATGCTGATAATGGCCACCATCTACTAAGGTAGTAACTATGCAGTGGGGTTTCACTGTACAGCATCCTTTAATATTCACAACAGCTCTGCAAGGATGGCTTTATCTTCTCTTTACAAAGGAGGAGATGTATAATGTGCAGGGTACCCTACCAATTTATATGCATATTTCTATAACCTAAATTTGTGACAGCTTCACCACTATAGAATGATACATAAATATGGAGGCGCATAATACTTTATATGTGGAATTAGAAAACTAATTTTACTTTTAAAATAAAATGAATTTTGAAAATATAATATGCTTCAGGTTTTAAGTCATGCTTATTTAATATTCTGAAGAATAAATAGCTTATAACCTTATAATTAAAGATTTCCCCTTTTATCCTTCTCCAGCAATTGATATGGATGAAAATGAGAATCTGTATCTGTTAGAGACATGTCCTCAAGCAGATACAGGCAGGTGTCTTTCAGGAGAACGCATTAACCATTTTTAAGATTGAACCGTTTATCCTTGAAGTCAGATAATATCTTCATTTAACAAGTTTTATTCCATTTTATTTTTTTCACATTAATGGTCAGTGTCAATACCATGCTATGAGCATGTGTGGAAGCATTAATTGATTGATTCCACGAGATGAAGACTAATATTCTTGGTCTCAATAAGTATCTTATATCCACTAACATCCCACCAAATGCTTTCACATGAACTCTTTCTTTTCAGCTCAATTAGTTGAAAAGAATTCTGTTGATTCATCTCACATTTTGCTTCTCTGTATGATGGACAGAGACCACCAGGGTTTTACTGTCCCTTAGATGTGCCACTCAACTGCTCTATTTACCCAAACAAAGAAAATATAAATGTAATACCAAACATGCCTAGGAAGCAGAGATAGTTTTGAAGAAGAAGTGGTTGTTTTTTTTTTTTGTTTTTTTTTTAATTAAACAGCAGGTGCTTTGTAAATTAAGCACCTGCTGGGGCTTTCCTGGTGGCGCAGTGGTTGAGAGTCCGCCTGCCGATGCAGGGGACACGGGTTCATGCCCCGGTCCGGGAAGATCCCACATGCCGCGGAGCGGCTGGGCCCGTGAGCCATGGCCGCTGAGCCTGCGCGTCCGGAGCCTGTGCTTCACAACGGGAGAGGCCACAACAGTGAGAGGCCTGTGTACCGCAAAAAAAAAAAAAAAAAAGAAGCACCTGCTTTTTAATAAAGAAGATAATTATAATATTTGGAAGTCATTTGAAAGTTAAGGGGATTACATTACCTGAAAAGAAAGTCATGTTTTAAATTATGTTAGTTAAATATATGAAACTGGAGAACTTAGGTATCCCATGTATTCATTCAACAAATATTCATGGACTTACTTCTATGTAGTAGGCCCTGGGCTATGAACAATAAACAAAGTTCCTGTCCTCATGGAGTTTATATTTCTAGGTAGCCGCTGGGGAGTGAGAGGGCAGGTGGTGGAAAGAAAGGAAGTAGAATAGAATATGTGTGCGTTTATGCATATATATATATATACACGCACACACACGTATACACATATATTTATATAGAGTGATATATATCACTAAATACATGTATATACAAATAGTAATAAATTTAATTTTAAATAAAAGCCATTTCTTTTATAGCAAAAAGAATTCTTGTTTTGAACTTTTTCTAAAGCGTTTCTATAGCAAAAAGAATTCTTGTTTTGAACTTTTTCTAAGTTTCAGATTACAGAGTTTGAAATTCTTACTCACCAAAACTTCATATTTTAATCATTTCCAGAAAGGGAAATTCTGATAACATATCTCAGTCATTATTTTTAAATAGTTCATATGTTTGCTATCTTATTTTCTTTATTCATTTTAAGAATATTTGTAGGTGTTCCAGAATCTAAAGGAAAAATCCCCGAGACTATTTTGTACATCACCAGGTTGCACTGAGAGTGCAGTCGGCTGATGGGGGACAGAAAACTTGAACCCTGTGAGACCCAAAGGGGGAAAAATTACACTGAAGGAAGAGAAGCGATTTCTAAATTTTTTTTGTTCTTTAATCGAAGTTCAAGTCCTCTCTGTGTTGAAACACGGAATAATGCGGGCATGTTGTGCTTGTATTACCTAATTGCACGAAAGTTGGTTATGGAACCAGATTCGTTTCATATAGGTTATTTAATAAGAAGTGTGATATCAGACGTGCACCTAGTGCTTGTGACAAAAGGAACAATTCAAAAATTGGAAAAACAAAGCGTCAGGCGTGCATTCACTGTTATGAGCCAGTTTTCCAACTGGACAGTGAGTCAATCATTTTTAGTGGTTTTGGATACAATATAATGACCTCTTTATTAAGCTCAGCAAGTAAGTGGATATGAAACTCTGTTTACTTTGATTGCAATGATAGATAAAGTAGACCATTCCTTTGGGGGAAGACGAAAAACCTTATAACAGTGCAGTCATTTAAAAAATATTTCTTTCTTTCCATGAATCACAGGTTCATGTTTGAAAACTTACCTACTTTTTAACTCTGAATACACGGTTTTGGTGACTTTCTCATATCAAGATCATTTAACTTTAATGCCACTGATGTAAAAATCAGTGCTTGATACACAAATGTGCCACAAAAGATTTCGTAGCTGTTCTTACTTCATTTCTGAATTTAGTTTTTTAAAAAAATCTAGGTTAGAAAATAATGTCAAATGATTAGGTCTAATGGCTTTTTGATGATGGGGTAAAAAGAGTGTTGAGGTCGAGTAACGCCAATAGTGCCTCAGTGCTAATTCTGCTGTTTTTCATTACTCCATTTAGGGAGCAAAAATAAAGAAATGTCTGCCAAAGTAAAAACTGTTGACAAATTGGGTCCCTACCCTAGGTACTAACAACCTGCAAAATGTAGCACTTGAATAATAGAGTAATTAAAACTGAATTTTTTTGAGTGTCAAAACTGTATAATCATATCAAATAATGCAGAAAAATAAATCGACTACAATACTCTGAATATTAAGCCTATTAAAATACATTAAACAGATTATGGTAATGTCAGAGGCTTCCTTACTTAGGTTAGGGTTGCATCTGCACCTTTCACAAGGAAGAGGCACGTAAGTTGCAAGGTAGAGGTGGCAAATTTAAGGCAAAGAAAAACCCTGTATATATAAAGAGTTCTAGGTTGTTTATTTCAGTTTTTTCATAGCTCTCCCTGGAAAATTAACACAAAGCAGGGCACATAGGAGAAGGAAATAAATGTTAGATGAATTGAATAATGCTCCTGTTTATTAACTTGAGAGATCAGCTACAAGTTTAGAATACATTAATAAAAGTGTTTATTTTTTTTAATCTTAAAAAGTAACTGGGTCATGGACTTTAATCTCATTATTTCCTTCATGTGTTGGGCTAGGGGGCCCTCAAGGGCTGTGCAGAGTAAGGAAAAGATAATTAAGAGAGAGAATTCTCTTCCTTTGTTCAGACTCTCTTCTTCCTGCTAACGAGAAAGGTGAGAAAGGCGACTTGATCACATTGTTCCTGACACCCACACTTCTTTGTTTTGCTGGCTGCTGAACAAAACTAGTCCTGCCATCTACCTTCTCTGTCAGTGTTGTTCAAACTTCAGGGATGACCTAAGAATCAATCATAAAATCAATTTAGTATGTTATCATCAGCATTTTAAAATGAAATATAATACAATAAAGACTATATTCCATAATTATTTTTAATAACTTGTATATACATGTGTGCCTGACTTACATGGTAAAATGTGTTTTTTACTGAGGGTCACAGTCAAAACAGAAAACGAGTGTTATTAATCTAATCCCCTTAAATTCTTCTCAGCCTTTTTTCTTGGGTAATTTGTCCTTTGTAACTCATACATTTTCAAAATCTTCACCTCATTTACTTTTTTCTGTCAGTTTAGATAGTAGCTCTTTAGTTTCTCAGTGTCTTCATCTTTATAGCCAACTCTTAGTATAGTGAGAACTGGAAGAAGTGCTCACTAGATGTTTGTTGTTTGAAGCAATGAATTAATGGTATTCTAAAAAGAACTACAATTCTGTGAGTCCAAATGCCAATTTATTTATTAATTTCACCCTTTTTCTCTTCCCTTAAACCCTATTATGGTTACTGCAGGTGCCACCATGCAGTTACACTTTAGAATTTGAGTCATTTTCTCAGTTCCCTGGCCTCTTTATTCAAGATGAGTGACCAATCCAGGTGACTCTATCACTTAATAGCCTTTAAAACAATCTTCTTCTTTACTTTGCCATGACTACTATGTGGCCCTGCAGTTTATCCTAGATTGTGGCCATAAACATTTTAATATCTATCTGACTCCAGCACTACTCCCTACTAGCATGTCATTGCCCTTGCCGTTGGGATTCTTTCGGACACACAAATCTGAATATTTTACTCTTTGGATAAATATCTCCTGTAGCCATACTCCCTTTGCCTTGAAATTTACAATCCAGACACATTTGAATGAGAATAAAATGCCCTACAATATCTGATTTCAAGATATACTCCAAATGTATCCAGCCACACCCTATCATGCACCAAACATTTGAACTTGGGTTAGCATTCTAAACTATTACCTGAGTTACAGTCTTTTGTATAACTCGGCCAGTGGACTAACGCATGTTCTCCTCTTTGCCTAGAATGACGTCACCTTTTCTTTTTTTTTTTTTTTTTCCTTTGTGGTACGCGGGCCTCTCACTGTTGTGGCCTCTCCCATTGCGGAGCACAGGCTCCGGACGCGGAGGCTCAGCGGCCATGGCTCACGGGCCCAGCCGCTCCGCGGCACGTGGGATCCTCCCAGACCGCAGAACGAACCCGCTTCCCCTGCATCGGCAGGGGGACTCTCAACCACTGCGCCACCAGGGAAGCCCAACGTCACCTTTTCTTATGCCTGGAAAATGACTACACATCCGTCAACATATGGGTCAAGGTTTTGCCTCATGTAAGAATATTGAGTCACCTGAGTCAGCTCCTCTGCTGTTACTTACTAAGTATGTAGGAAACTGATAATCCTTCGCTGTCTGTATGTTCATCCTCCCGTCCCTAACTGGACTCTGAGCTTCTCCTGCAGAAGTATTTTCAGTTCTCCATTGTAACCCTAGATAGAACCTGTCACAGTGCTGGACACTTGGAGGATGCTCAGTAAACACGGGCTGAGTGAATTCTTGTCTCAGAAACATCTAAGAACAGTCACAGCCATTCCCCATCACTTTTCCTTTTCCTTTCTTTCCCGAAGACTGTGAGTTTTATAACCTGTGAAAAGATCATATAAGCAAAGCAATTTGTCTCCGTTATTGTCTGTAGAAAGCCACTGATAACCAGTGAAAGCTCTGAACTTGGGTTATGATCTTTTTATATGGATTCACCAATTCATAGGTCTGGTAAGAGTATCCCTACGGTGTATTTCCTAAAGGAATGTTCTAATATGAGCTTGACTACTTATCTAAACACATATATTTAAAATCAAATCTTGGGTTTCAGCTTAACTTTGACCTTAACCTTGACATTGAATACCATTATATAACACGTTTTCCCTAATTTCTTCATTACATTCAAACATTTTTAATTAAATGCCAACAACTGACGTATTAAACTATTGCATCAGATTTTAATACCAAATTCAGAGGGCTTGATTTTTATAAATATAAGATTTCCTTCATAAGATTTCAGGAAAAATTAGGTAGAATTTCAAGACAGCACAGTGATTGGGTTAATTTGGTAAATAAGACATTACTGTTAGTGCAGGAAGCTAATTAACATTTATTGTGCCTGAGTTAATTATATCGTTACATTTCACTGGATGATCATGGGAATGTATATTTTATAAAGGAAGATATTGCATTAACTCCTTAACTGCAGATATATGTAACACTAGTCCAGTGACTATGATATACCTTACCCACTCTTTCCCCCGTTTTGTCCTTGCAGAGCCAGTTTTCACACAATTGATCATTCCCAATGTGGCGTGCAAATCAGCCATTAAGGGGAAATAAAACATTGCATGTCCCTAGTCTGTTTGTTTTGGAATTAACAGCAGTGGATCTCACATTGCACTTTTCCAAGTAAATTTAAGAGTGATGGATGAACTAACTACGTACCACTTATTCATAATAAAAGGTACAAACGGTGAAGTATGGCACATTGTATGCAGAATTCTCTGGGACCAAACATTTATGTATGCGAAGAACAGGAACAAAACATAGAAAATTTTTGTTTTGTAAAAATTGTTAAGTGATATACAAGCAAATTAATTAGAATATGTATCAATACCTCTTAGTTAATAAATTTACAGTAATGTTTACAAAATGAAATATTGTTAAACTATTTTTGCTAAATCTCTTTTAGTACCTTCAGCTGTTTTATTGTAACTCATAAGCTAACTGATATTTTTAAAGACATTTGTTTTTATGACCATTAATTTTCCATATTTTTATAAACTTGAAAATACAAAAAGTAACACAAACACCTCTAATCTTAGCAATGAAAAACTCCAAAGTAAGTTTTTTCTTTTTTTTTTTTTTACATCTTTATTGGAGTATAATTGCTTTACAATGGTGTGTTAGTTTCTGCTTTATAACAAAGTGAATCAGTTATATATATGTTCCCATATCTCTTCCCTCTTGCGTCTCCCTCCCTCCCACCCTCCCTACCCCACCCCTCTAGGTGGTCACAAAGCACCGAGCTGATTTCTCTGTGATGTGCGGCTGCTTCCCACTAGCTGTCTATTTTACGTTTGGTAGTGTATATATGTCCATGCCACTCTCTCACTTTGTCAAAGCTTACCCTTCCCCCTCTCCATATCCTCAAATTGATACTCTACTAGGTCTGTGTCTTTATTCCTGTCTTACCCCTAGGTTCTTCATGACATTTTTTTTTTCTTAAATTCCATATAAATGTCTTAGCATACGGTATTTGTCTTTCTCTTTCAGACTTACTTCACTCTGTATGACAGACTCTAGGTCCATCCACTTCATTAAAAATAGCTCAATTTCGTTTCTTTATATGGCTAAGTAATATTCCATTGTATATATGTGCCACATCTTCTTTATCCATTCATCTGATGATGGGCACTTAGGTTGTTTCCATCTCTGGGCTATTGTAAATAGAGCTGCAATGAACATTTTGGTACATGATTCTTTTTGAATTACGGTTTTCTCAGGGTATGTGCCCAGTAGTGGGATTGCTGGGTCGTATGGTAGTTCTATTTGTAGTTTTTTAAGGAATCGCCATACTGTTCTCCATAGTGGCTGCACCAATTCACATTCCCACCAGCAGTGCAAGAGTGTTCCCTTTTCTCCACATCCTCTCCAGCATTTATTGTTTCTAGATTTTTTCATGATGGCCATTATGACTGGTGTGAGATATCTCATTGTAGTTTTGCTTTGCATTTCTCTAATGATTAATGATGTTGAGCATTCTTTCACGTGTTTGTTGGCAGTCTGTATATCTTCTTTGGAGGAATGTCTATTTAGGTCTTCTGCCCACTTTTGGATTGGGTTGTTTGTTTTTTTGTTATTGAGCTGCATTAGCTGGTTGTAAATTTTGGAGATTAATCCTTTGTCAGTTGCTTCATTTGCAAATATTTTCTCCCATTCTGAGGCTTGTCTTTTGGTCTTGTTTATGGTTTCCTTTGCTGTGCAAAAGCTTTGCAGTTTAATTAGGTCCCATTTGTTTATTTTTGTTTTTATTTCCATTTCTCTAGGAGGTGGGTCAAAAAGGATCTTGCTGTGATTTATGTCATAGAGTGTTCTGCCTATGTTTTCCTCTAAGAATTTGATAGTTTCTGGCCTTACATTTAGGTCTTTAATCCATTTTGAGCTTATTTGTGTGTATGTTGTTAAGGAGTGATCTAATCTCATACTTTTACATGTACCTGTCCAGTTTTCCCAGCACCACTTATTGAAGAGGCTGTCCTTTCTGCACTGTACATTCCTGGCTCCTTTATTAAAGATAAGGTGACCATATGTGCGTGGGTTTATCTCTGGGCTTTCTATCCTGTTCCCTTGATCTATATTTCTGTTTTTGTGCCAGTACCATACTGTCTTGATTACTGTAGCTTTGTAGTATAGTCTGAAGTCAGGGAGCCTCATTCCTCCATCTACGTTTTTCGTTCTGAAGATTGCTTTGATTATTCGGGGTCTTTTGTGTTTCCATACAAGTTGTGAAGTTTTTTGTTCTAGTTCTGTGAAAAATGCCAAGGGTAGTTTGATAGGGATTGCATTGAATCTATAGATTGCTTTGGGAAGTAGAGTCATTTTCACAATGTTGATTCTTCCAATCCAAGAACATGGTATATCTCTCCATCTATTTGTATCATCCTTAATTTCTTTCATCCATGTCTTATAGTTTTCTGCATACAGGTCTTTTGACTCCTTAGTTAGGTTTATTCCTAGATATTTTATTCTTTTTGTTACAATGGTAAACGGGAGTGTTTTCTTGATTTCACTTTCAGATTTTTCATCATTAGTGTATAGGAATGCCAGAGATTTCTGTGCATTAATTTTGTATCCTGCTACTTTACCAAATTCATTGATTAGCTCTAGTAGTTTTCTGGTAGCATCTTTAGGATTCTCTATGTATAGTATCATGTCATCTGCAAACAGTAACAGCTTTGCTTCTTCTTTTCCGATTTGGATTCCTTTTATTCCTTTTCTTTATTCCTTTTATTTGGATTCCTTTTATTCCTTTTCTTCTCTGATTGCTGTTGTTAAAACTTAGAAACTATGTTGAATAAGAATGGTGAGAGTGGGCAACCTTGTCTTGTTCCTGATCTTAGTGGAAATGCTTTCGGTTTTCCACCATTGAGAACGATGTTGGCTGTGGGTTTGTCATACATGGCCTTTATTATGTTGAGGAAAGTTCCCTCTATGCCTACTATCTGGAGGGTTTTTATCATAAATCGGTGTTGAATATTGTCGAAAGCTTTTTCTGCATCTGTTGAGATGACCATATGGTTTTTCTCCTTCAATTTGTTAATATGGTGTATCACATTGATTGATTTGCGTATATTGAAGAATTCTTGCATTCCTGGAATAAACCCCAATTGATCATGCTGTATGATCCTTTGAATGTGCTGTTGGATTCTGTTTGCTAGTATTTTGTTGAGGATTTTTGCATCTATGTTCATCAGTGATATTGGCCTGTAGTTTTCTTTCTTTGTGACATCCTTGTCTGGTTTTGGTATCAGGGTGATGGTGGCCTCGTAGAATGAGTTTGGGAGTATTCCTCCCTCTGCTATATTTTGGAACAGTTTGAGAAGGGTAGGTGTTAGCTCTTCTCTAAATGTTTGATAGAATTCGCCTGTGAAGCCATCTGGTCCTGGGCTTTTGTTTGTTGGAAGATTTTTAATCACAGTTTCAATTTCAGTGCTTATGATTGGTCTGTTCATATTTTCTATTTCTTCCTGATTCAGTCTTGGCAGGTTGTGCCTTTCTAAGAATTTGTCCATTTCTTCCAGGTTGTCCATTTTATTGGCATAGAGTTGCTTGTAGTAATCTCTCATGATCCTTTGTATTTCTGCAGTGTCAGTTGCTATTTCTCCTTTTTCATTTCTAATTCTATTGATTTGAGTCTTCTCCCTTTTATTCTTGTTGAGTCTGGCTAATGGTTTATCAATTTTATCTTCTCAAAGAACCAGCTTCTAGTTTTATTGATCTTTGCTATCGTTTCCTTCATTTCTTTTTCATTTATTTCTGATCTGATCTTTATGATTTCTTTCCTTCTGGTAACTTTGGGGTTTTTTTGTTCTTCTTTCTCTAATTGCTTTAGGAGCAAGGTTAGGTTGTTTATTCGAGATGTTTCCTGTTTCTTAAGGTAGGATTGTATTGCTATAAAGTTCCCTCTTAGAACTGCTTTTGCTGCATCCCATAGGTTTTGGGTTGTCATGTCTCCATTGTCATTTGTTTCTAGGTATTTTTTGATTTCCTCTTTGACTTCTTCAGTGATCACTTCGTTATTAAGTAGTGTATTGTTTAGCCTCCATGTGTTTGTATTTTTTTACAGATCTTTTCCTGTAATTGATATCTAGTCTCATAACGTTGTGGTTGGAAAAGATACTTGATACAAT
The DNA here is from genome assembly GCF_951394435.1 of Stenella coeruleoalba. Taxonomy (NCBI): domain Eukaryota; kingdom Metazoa; phylum Chordata; class Mammalia; order Artiodactyla; family Delphinidae; genus Stenella; species Stenella coeruleoalba. Next base: position 74,995,673 of record NC_137162.1, on the reverse strand, counting down.
TTCAATTTTCTTAAATGTACCAAGGCTTGATTTGTGACCCAAGATATGGTCTATCCTGGAGGATGTTCCATGAGCACTTGAGAAAATTGTGTATTCTGTTGCTTTTGTATGTAATATTCTATAAATATCAATTAAGTCCATCTTGTTTAATGTATCATTTAAAGCTTGTGTTTCCTTATTTATTTTTATTTTGGATGATCTGTCCATTGGTGAAAGTGGGCTGTTAACGTCCCCTACTATGAATGTGTTACTGTCGATTTCCCCTTTAATGGCTGTTAGTATTTGCCTTATGTATTGAGGTGCTCCTATGTTGGGTGCATAAATATTTACAATTGTTATATCTTCTCTTGGATCAGTCCCTTGATCATTATGTAGTGTCCTTCTTTGTCTCTTCTAATATCCTTTATTTTAAAGTCTATTTTGTCTGATATGAGAATTGCTACTCCAGCTTTCTTTTGGTTTCCATTTGCATGGAATATCTTTTTCCATCCCCTCACTTTCAGTCTGTATGTGTCTCTAGGTCTGAGGTGGGTCTCTTGTAGACAGCATATATATGGGGCTTGTTTTTGTATCCATTCAGTCAGTCTGTGTCTTTTGGTGGGAGCATTTAATCCATTTACATTTAAGGTAATTATCGATATATATGTTCCTGTTCCCATTTTCTTAATTGTTTTGGGTTTGTTATTATAGGTCTTTTCCTTCTCTTGTGTTTCTTGCCTAGAGAAGATCGTTTAGCATTTGTTGTAAAGCTGGTTTGGTGGTGCTGAACTCTCTCAGCTTTTGCTTGTCTGTAAAGGTTTTAATTTCTCCATCAAATCTGAATGAGACCCTTGCTGGGTAGAGTAATCTTGGTTGTAGGTTTTTCTCCTTCATCACTTTAAATATGTCCTGCCAGTCCCTTCTGGCTTGTAGAGTTTCTCCTGAAAGATAAGCTGTTAACCTTATGGGGATTCTCTTGTGTGTTATTTGTTGTTTTTACCTTGCTGCTTTTAATATGTTTTCTTTGTATTTAATTTTTGACAGTTTGATTAATATGTGTCTTGTGTTTCTCCTTGGATGTATCCTGTATGGGACTCTCTGTGCTTCCTGGACTTGATCAACTATTTCCTTTCCCATATTAGGGAAGTGTTCAACTATAATCTCTTCAAATATTTTCTCAGTCCCTTTCTTTTTCTCTCCTTCTTCTGGAACCCCTATAATTCGAATGTTGGTGTGTTTAATGTTGTCCCAGACGTCTCTGAGACTGTCCTCAGTTCTTTTCATTCTTTTTACTTTATTCTGCTCTGCAGTAGTTATTTCCACTATTTTATCTTCCAGGTCACTTATCCGTTCTTCTGCCTCAGTTATTTTGCTATTGATCCCTTCTAGAGTATTTTTAATTTCATTTATTGTGTTGTTCATTGTTGCTTGTTTCATCTTTAGTTCTTCTAGGTCCTTGTTAAATGTTTCTTGCATTTTCTCTATTCTATTTCCAAGATTTTGGATCATGTTTACTATCATTATTCTGAATTCTTTTTCAGGTAGACTTCCTTTTTCCTCTTCATTTGTTAGGTCTGGTGGGTTTTTATCTTGCTCCTTCATCTGCTGTCTGCTTTTCTGTCTTCTCATTTTGCTTATCTTACTGTGTTTGGGTCTCCTTTTTGCAGGCTGCAGGTTTGTAGTTCCTGTTGTTTTTGGTGTCTGTACCCATAGGCTAAAGTTGGTTCAGTGGGTTGTGTAGGCTTCCTGGTGGAGGGGACTAGTGCCTGTGTTCTGGTGGATGAGGCTGGATCTTGTCTTTCTGGTGGGCAGGTCCACGTCTGGTGTTGTATTTTGGGGCGTCTGTGAACTTATTATGATTTTAGGCCACCTCTCTGCTAATGGGTGGGGTTGTGTTCCTGTCTTACCAGTTGTTTGGCATAGGGTGTCCAGCACTGTAGCTTGCTGGTCATTGAGTGAAGCTGGGTGTTGGTGTTGAGTTGGAGATCTATGGGAGATTTTCGCTGTTTGATATTTCGTGGAGCTGGGAGGCCTCTTGTGGACCAGTTTCCTGAAGTTGGCTCTCCCACCTCAGAGGCACAGCCCTGACTCCTCGCTGCAGCACCAAGAGCCTTTCATCCACACGGCTCAGAGTAAAAGGGAGAAAAAGTTGAAAGAAAGAAAGAGGATAAAAGAAAATAAAATAAAGTGTGGTAAAATAAAATACAGTTATTAAAATAAAAATATATTAAGAAAAAAAAATTTTTTTAAAGTAAAAAAAAAAAAAATGACGGATAGAACCCTAGGACAAATGGTGAAAGCACAGCTATACAGACAAAATCTCACACAGAAGCATACACATACACACTCACAAAAAGAGGAAAAGGGGAAAAAATAATAAATCTTGCTCTCAAAGTCCACCTGCTCAATTTAGGATGATTCGTTGTCTATTCAGGTATTGCACAGATGCAGGGTACGTCAAGTTGACTGTGGAGATTTAATCCTATGCTCCTGAGGCTGCTGGGAAAGATTTCCCCTTCTCTTCTTTATTCGCACAGCTCCCGGGGTTCAGCTTTGGATTTGGCCGCGTGCTGCGTGTAGGTCGCCGGAGGGCATCTGTTCTTTTCTCAGACAGGACGGGGTTAAAGGAGCCGCTGATCTTGGGGCTCCGGCTCACTAAGGCCGGGGGTACGGAGGGGTACAGATGCGGGGCAAGCCTGCGGCGGCAGAGGCCGGAGTGACGTTGCACCAGCCTGAGGCGTGCCGTGCATTCTCCCGAGGGAGTTGTCCCTGGATCCCGGGACCCTGGCAGTGGCGGGCTGCACAGGCTCCCCGGAAGAGAGGTGTGGATAGTGACCTGTGCTTGCACACAGGCTTCTTGGTGGCGGCAGCAGCAGCCTTAGCATCTCATGCCCATCTCTGCGGTCTGCGCTGTTAGCTGCTGCTCGTGCCCATCTCTGGAGCTCCTTTAAGCAGCGCTCTTAATCCCTTCTCCTCGCACACCGGGAAACAAAGAGGGAAGAAAAAGTCTCCTGCCTCTTCTGCAGATCCAGACTTTTCCTGGACTCCCTCCTGGGTAGCCGTGGTGCACCAACCCCCTGCAGGCTGTGTTCATGCCGCAAACCCCAGTCCTCTCCCAGCGCTCCGTCCGAAGCCCGAGCCTCAGTTCCCAGCCCCGCCCGCCCCAGCGGGTGAGCAGACAAGTCTCTTGGACTGGTGAGTGCTGGTCAGCACCGATCCTCTGTGCGGGACTCTCTCCGCTTTGCCCTCCTCACCCCTGTTGCTGGGCTCTCCTCCGCGGCTCCGAAGCTTCCCCCCTCCGCCAACCGCAGCCTCCACCCGCAAAGGGGCTTCCAGTGTGTGGAAACCTTTCCTCCTTCACGGCTCCCTCCCACTGGTGCAGCTCCCGTCCCTATCCTTTGTTTCCGTTTATTCTTTTTTCTTCTGCCCTACCCAGGTATGTGGGGAGTTTCTTGCCTTTTGGGAGGTCTGAGGTCTCCTGCCAGCATTCAATAGGTGTTCTGTAGGAGTTGTTCCACGTGTAGATGTATTTCTGATGTATGCAAACTGAAAGATAGTCTCGCTCTAGACACCGAAACTAGTGAAGGCAGTCCGGAGAACCCGAAGCTCTCAGGAAGGAGCGCAGCTGCCACCTCAGTCGCAGTCAGCCAAAGTCTCTCTTCAAATAGTTTTATATTCTTGTCTTCTAAAACTTATATATATGTATACAAATGTGGGATCACAGTACTTGTACCTTTTTCGTCTTAAAAGTATAATGGTGCATTCCCATTTTGCATTCCTCTAAATATTATTCTAGAAGATAAGGGCTACATAACATATTGTATGGATATATCATAATTTATGGTGTGTTATGGTGATACTTTAGTTTGTTTTCAATCATTCTGTATTACAACTTTCTTTAACATCCTTGCATACTTTTTTTTTTTTTTTTTTGCGGTACATGGGCCTCTCACTGTTGTGGCCTCTACTGTTGCGGAGCACAGCCTCCGCACAGGCTCAGTGGCCTAGACTGTGTCTAGGTTCAGATGACAGTTCCAGTTCTGATCCCTTCTCTGACAATAAGATTCCATGCAACAGAGATGGTGTCTTTACTTGAATGCCTAAATTAACTTGTCCAAAACAGACTCAGAAAACAAACTTGTGGTTACAAGGGGAAAGGTGGGGGGAGGGATAAATTAGGAGGTTGGGATTAACATATGCACACTACTATATATAAAATAGATAATCAACAACGACCTACTGTATAACACAGGGAACTCTACTCAATACTCTGCAATAGGGCTTCCCTGGTGGCGCCGTGGTTGAGAGTCTGCCTGCCGATGCAGGGGACGCGGGTTTGTGTCCCGGTTCAGGAGGATTTCCACATGCCGCGGAGTGGCTGGGCCTGTGAGCCATGGCCGCTGAGCCTGCGCGTCCGCAGTCTGTGCTCCGCAATGGGAGAGGCCACAACAGTGACAGGCCCGCGTACGGCAAAAAAAAAAAAACCTCTTCAATAACCTATATGGGAAAAGAATCTGAAAAAGAATGGATATATGTATATGTATAACTGAATTACTTTGCTGTACATCTGAAACCAACACAACATTGTAAATCAACTATAGTCCAATGTAAAATAAAAAGTAAAAAAAAAAATTCTGTAGATTTTGCCCACCTAACCCCAAACTTGCTTCTCTCCCATCTGTCTAATCTCCCTTTTCCAGACTTTATTCCCAGGGGATCCAGACCAAAGGCTAGATGTTTTTCTTCTTTCCTCATTCCCCATGTTCAGTTCATCCATAACTTTTATTGACTCAGTCTTCAAAACACATTGTGAATCTGCCCTCTTTCTTCCAACTCTGCCAGTTCCATCTAGTCCATCAGTCTTGCCTGGACCCTTCCAGGTGATCCCTTCTCTCCTGCTCTCCCATGACCACTCTTGTGTCAGTCATATCACTCACTTGCTCACAGTGCTGCAGGGGCTTTCAGAATACTTGAATACAATCTAAACTTTTTTATGGCTGTCACGGCTCCCTATGATCATGACCTGCCTGTTTCTCATCTCCTCCCACCATCCTCCACTTTCCCTCTTTATCTACCAAGCTGGCAACTTTCTGTCTTTGTGGGCTGGAATGCTGTCCCCTCACACTCCAGATGCCTCTTCCCTTTTGTTAAGGATTCAATGGATGTCATCTCTCTCAGTGGCTTCCTGCCTGTTGAGTGCAAAAGGAGCACTCCAGCCACTCTAAACAGACTTCCACATTGTGTTTCCTTCATATATGTACCATTTCTTAAACACTCATGCATTGGCTTATTATACAGTACATCTGTTCATCAGAATGTAAGCTTCATGGAAGCAGAGAAAGAGCCTGGTCTTGTTCACTCACAGCTCTATCCCTAGAACCTAGAATAGAGCTTACTGTGCGGTAGACACTAATTAATTACTAAATAAATGAATAAATCCATGAAGATTTACTACTATAAATTGTGTAAATAGAATTTCTCAGTCAAAAAGAAATTTTTAAGTAAAGTATAGTTAACGATGTTGTGTTAGTTTCTATTGTACACCTAAGTGATTCAGCTAGACTTCTCTGGTGGCACAGCAGTTAAGAATCCACCTGCCAATGCAGGGAACACAGGCTCGAGCCCTGGTCTGAGAAGATCCCACATGCCGCGCAGCAACTAAGCCTGTGCGCCACAACTACTGAGCCTGCGCTCTACAGCCCGTGAGCCACAACTACTGAAGCCCGCGTGCCTAGAGCTCATACTCAGCAACAAGAGAAGCCACCGCAATGAGAAGCCCGCGCACCCCAATGAAGAGTACCTCCCGCGCACTGCGACTAGAGAAAGCCCGTGCACAGCAATGAAGACACAGTGCAGCCCAAAATAAATTAATTAATTAAAAAAAAACTAATTCTAAGTGATTCAGCTATGTGTATATATATACAATATATATGTATATGCTTTTCAGATTCTTTTCCATTATAGTTTATTATAAGATATTGAATATAGTTCCCTGTGTTATATAGTAGGACCTTGTTATTTATCTATTTTATATATAGTAATTTGTATCTGCTAATCTCAAACTCCAAATCTATTCCTCCCCTGGCTTCCCCTTTGGTCACCATAAATTTATTTTCTATGTCTGTCAGTCTGTGAGGCTCTGTGTTGTAAATAAGTTCATTTGTGTCATATTCTAGGTTCCACATATGAGTGCTGTCATATGATATTTGTCTGTCTGTCTTCACTTAGTATGATAATCTCTGGGTCCATCCATGTTACTGCAAATGGCATTATTCTTTTTTATGGCTGAGTAATATCCCATTATACATATCTATCCATCTTTATCTGTTCATCTGTCCATGGACATTGAGGTTGCTTCCATATCTTGGCTATTGTAAGTAGTGCTGCTGTGAACATTGGTGGTGCATATATGTTTTTGAACTAGAGTTTTCATCTTTTCGGGATATATGCCCAGGAGTGGGATTGCTGGATCATATGTTAATTCTATTTTTATTTTTTTAAAGGAACCTCCGTACTCTTTTCCATAGTGGCTGCACCAATTTACGTTTTCACCAACAGTATAGGAGGGTTGCCTTTTCTCCACACCCTCTCCAGCATTTATTATTTGTAGACTTTATGATGATGGCCATTCCGACTGGTGTGAGGTGGTACCTCATTGTAGTTTTGATTTGCATTTCTCTAATAAGTAGCAATGTTAAGCATCTTTTCATGTGCCTGTTGGCCACCTGTATGTCTTCTTTGGAGAAATGTGTATTTAGGTCATCTGCCCGTTTGATTGGGTTGTCAACCTCTTTGATATTGATGTGTATGAGCTGTTTTTATATTTTTGAAATTAATCCCTTGTTGGTCGCATCATTTGCAATTATTTTCTCCCAGTCCATAGGTTGTCTTTTTGTTTTGTTGACGGTTTCCTTTGCTGTGCAAAAGCTTATTGGTTTGATTAGGTCTCATTTGTTTATTTTTGCTTGTATACCTTTGGCCTTGGGAGAAATGTTTTGCCTGTTAATCCATAGTCCCCATACCCCAAAATACCAGTTTTCCTTCCCACCAACCCTTGTACAGCAGGACTAACTTTACTGCACTCCCTGCCCAACACTGCATACATAAATTCGTTTTGCGAGTTCACTGTACCATGTTTAAGCAATTGTTTTAATTTCCATATTAGTGTCTACATATGGGGTCAAAACATTTGGAAGTTTGAAAATCTTTTTCATTAGAAGCTGCAGTCACTTCTGACCCAGTCCCTGTAGGCCACATGCATCTGATGACTTCTGCAAGAAAAGTATGAAGAAAGTGGGGACCCGTTTAGTGAGATAAAATGTTAGGGACCATCCTCATTATTTGTTTTTCATTTACATATTTACATTTAAGTCATTTGATCCTCCTAACAATAGGATAGATACTATTCCCTTTTGTCAGATGAAGAGACAGCCTTTGAGATTATGATTCGTGAAGCTAATATGTCATAGAACTGAAATCTGTACCCAGGGTTGCTGGTGCCCAAACCCAAAAACTGTTAGTACAACATCATAAGAAGAAAAGGTTTGTGTCTGTTACCCAAACTTCCTGAGACTTAATGACTAAATTTCATGTAGATTCTGGATGTTAGTGTTCTATTCAGAGCATTTTTAAAGGAGACAAGTGCCATTCCTTTAGAAGATTTCCACAGACTCAAATATTTGTTTTACTATGTAAAGTTACACAGGTAGTGAAATAGACGAGACTGGAATTCATCATTTATATGGGCAAAGAAACAATAAATTGCTGTTGAAAATTTTAACAGATGTTTTATTTATGCCATTAATATAATCACATCATTATAATTTGCACTGATGGAATTTATGTTATCTTCTAGAAATGCTTACAACCTCAGAGGCTTACCTACCTTCTCAAGAAGGGTAATGTTTTCCTTATTCCAGGGTGGATGTGGAGCAAAAAGAAAAGAGACCGTAAAAAGGTCTATCCAGGTGCAAGTTGTCTCCTTCAGTTTATATAATCAAAATTATGAGTGTTTATTTGTTTCCAAGAATAAGTAGATCATCACAGACATAGCTTACCTCAAATCAGGAAGGTGAGCGTGCATCAAACTGTTAGTTTCTCAGATAGCTAACTTAATACAGAGTCATCAGAATGTCATTAAAATAACCGATATTGGGGAAAATAGGAAAGGTAAAAGAGATAAGAATGGCTTAAGCTAAAAAACTAGAAATAAATCTGAATTACTTTTATACTAGTTCTCCAGATATTTGAATGACTTTTCATGATTGCTGTTTTTTAATCCAAAGCATTTAACAGTGTAGTAACTCAATAATCATTCAGAATTCCAAATGGGTTCATAGAATTTTGATATTTTTGTATTATAGCAGTGACCTGTTTTAAGACACGGAGGCAAAATGTCAGTGAAAAAGCTGTGTTTTGTGACTTTATAATTAAAGGGAGATGGGTGTAGTGAATTGGAGGGTCTCTTTATTTATGGTAACTGTGTGGATAGCTAGGTATGCATTTGACAAGAGGCTGTTTGTAGGAAGCTAACTTAAAGTGGAAACAAATAGTTGTGAAAAATGAGGAAATCCTGCTGGAGAAAAAAGTGTGGCAGGATCACCTCAAATAGGAGTGTTAGAATAATTTACTGTTGTAGGAAATCCAGCAGCTGGTTTATCTAAAGCATTCCTCTTTTTCATGAGCACGGGAACAAGAACAGGAAATGGTTCAAAAAGCACGCTGACGTTCCGGTCACAGATTTCTGTAAACATTTAATAGCAAAAAGTGATTTTTAGAAGCTCAGTGCTTAGCCATGTCAGGAAGTCTTTAATGAGATAATGCATATATTTCTAACCTTGGTTACTTAGAAATGATTCTAGAATGAAGAACTTCAAGTAGAATAAAGAGGAAACAAATTTCGGCTTATGTCATTCATAAAAAGTACACTGTATTGAACTCAACACTTAGAATTGGTTTTACAGAATAATGAAGATTAACTAAACATTGAAAAAATTATCCAGAGACCTAATGTAAAGTAGAATATGAGTAACATTTTATAAAACAACACTTAATTGTTCCAAATAAGGAAACAGAAGGACTGGTATAAAAAGTAGTTAAAAATCCCCAAAGATACAAGAATTAGAATAGACAAAGGAAACATGTGTAGATCACATGCCATAAAACATATCTAGGTCATTGCAAAACACCGAGTCAATCTCCCTGTGCTATGCTGCTGCTTCCCACCAGCCAACTAGTTTAACATTCGGTAGTGTATATATGTCAGTGCTACTCTCACTTCGCCCCAGCTTCGCCCTCCCACCTCATGTCTTCAATTCCATTCTCTATGTCTACCTCTTTATTCCTGCCCTGAAACTAGGTTCATCAGTACCTTTTTTTCTTCTAGATTCCATATATATGTGTTAGCATGTGGTATTTGTTTTTCTTTCTGACTTACTTCACTCTGTATGACAGACTCTAGGTCCATCCACCTCACTGCAAATAACTCAGTTTCGTTTCTTTTTATGGCTGAATAATATTCCATTGTATACATGTGCCACATCTTCTTTATCCATTCATCTGTTGATGGACACTTAGGTTGCTTCCATGTCCTGGCTATTGTAAATAGAGCTGCAATGAACATTGTGGTACATGACTCTTTTTGAATTTTGGTTTTCTCAGGGTATATGCCCAGTAGTGGGATTGCTGGGTCATATGGTACCTCTATTTTTAGTTTTTTAAGGAACCTCCATACTGTTTTCCATACTGGTTATATCAATTTACATTCCCACCAACAGTGTAGGAGGGTTCCCTTTTCACCACACCCTTTCCAGCATTTATTGTTTCTAGCTTTTTTGATAATGGCCATTCTGACCAGTGTGAGGGGATATCTCATTGTAGTTTTGATTTGCATTTCTCTAATAATTAGTGATGTTGAGCATCTTTTCATGTGCCTCTTGGTCATCTGTATGTCTTCCTTGGTGAAAAGTCTATTTAGGTCTTCCACCCTTTTTTTTTTTTTTTTGCGGTACACGAGCCTCTCACTGTTGTGGCCTCTCCCGTTGCGGAGCACAGGCTCCGGATGTGCAGGCTCGGCGGCCATGGCTCACGGGCCCAGCCACTCCGTGGCATGTGGGATCTTCCCAGACCGGGGCACGAACCCGTGTCTCCTGCATCGGCAGGCAGACTCTCAACCACTGTGCCGCCAGGGAAACCCTTCCACCCATTTTTTAACTGGATTCTTTGTTTTCTTGTTATTGAGCTCCATGAGCTGTTTGTATATTTTGGAAATTAATCCTTTGTCTGTTGTTTCATTTGCACATATTTTCTCCCATTCTGAGGGTTGTATTTTTGTCTTGTTTATGGTTTCCTTTGTTGTGCAAAAGCTTTTAAGTTTAATTAAGTCCCATTTGTTTATTTTTGTTTTTATTTCTGTTACTCTAAGAGGTGTGTCAAAAAAGATATTGCTGTGGTTTATGTCAAAGTGTGTTTTTCCTATGTTTTCCTCTAGAAGCTTTATAGTGTCTGGTTTTACATTTAAGTCTTTAATCCATTTGGAGTTTATTTTTGTGTATGGTGTTAGGTAGTGTTCTAATTTCGTTCTTTTACATGTAGCATCCAGTTTTCCCAGCACCACTTATTGAAGAGGCTGTCTTTTCTCCATTGTATGTTCTTGCCTCCTTTGTTGTAAATTAGGTGCCCATATGTACATGGGTTTATCTCTGGGCATTCTATCCTGTACCGTTGATTTATATTTCTGTTTTTGGTCCAGCACCATACTGTCTTGATTACTGTAGCTTTGTGATATAGTTTGAAGTCGGGGAGCCTGATTCCTCGAACTCCGTTTTTCTTTCTCAAGATTGCTTTGGCTATTTGGGGTCTTTTGTGTTTCCATAGGAAACACATTTTTTGTTCTAATTCTGCAAAGAATGCCATTGGTAGTTTGATAGGGATTACACTGAATCTGTAGATTGCTTTGGGTAGTATAGTCATTTTCACAATATTGATTCTTCCAATCCAAGAACATGGTATATTTCTCCATCTGTTTATGTCATCTTTGATTTCTTTCATCAGTGTTTTATAGTTTTCTGAGTACAAGTCTTTCGCCTCCTTAGGCAGGTTTATTCCTAGGTATTTTATTCTTTTTTTTGCAATGGTAAATGGGAGTGTTTCCTTAATTTCTCTTTCTGATTTTTCATTGTTGGTGTGTAGGAATGCAAGAGATTTCTGTGCATTAATTTTCTACCCCGCTACTCTACCAGATTCATTGATTAACTCTAGTAGTTTTCTGGTAGCATCTTTAGGATTCTCTATGTATAGTATAATGTCATCTGCAAACAGTGACAGTTTTACTTCTTCTGGAGGGGTGGGATAGAAACGATGGGAGGGAGGCTCAAGAGAGAGGGAATATGGAGACGTGTATGCACATGGCTGATTTGCTTTGTTACACAACAGAAACTAACACAGTATTGTGAAGCAATTATACTCCAGTAAAGATCTATTAAAACAATTAATGTAGAAAAGCAAACTAGTCTACCATCAGTTAAAAGGAAAGCATATTTGTTATGTGGTTCAATAGCCTTAATGTAAAATAGAAAATTGATTTCCATTAAGTATTCAGAAAAGTCACATTTCTATGGCCCAAAGAATAAAGAATGTTCAATAGAAAGAAAGAAAAAAACATATATAGAGGAAACCTGGAAAAATACTTTAATGGAACTCATTCCCTGTAAGTAGGACTATTATTATTACTTTTTAAAATCATCCCAAGAAATTTAAATGTAATCTCTTTATAAAGACCCCATAAAGAAAGAGATTTCCATTACAGGGGCTAGAGGGTGGGGGAAATGCAGAGATGTTTGTCAAAGGGTACAGATAATTCAGTTATAAAACTGAATATGTTCTGAGCATCTAATCTACAGCATTAAGTAATATTGTATTGCATATTTAAAATTTGCTAAGAGAGTAGAAGTGTTTTCATCACACACACAAAAGATTTACTTTTCTTTCTATTTTACATAGTGAAACAGAGAAATTAATTCTTTATTCTCTTCAAAATATTACCTAAATATTTAAAACCATGTTTGTTCTCATGGTTGCCAATAGAATCATATTTCCTAAAATATCTATTGCAGTGGTTAGCCACTGCAACTAACTATATTTTTAACAGAAATACATGTGCATTGGAAGTTTTGCCTTTTTCTTGTTTAGGTTCATTAAGAAGACGCAGCTAGGCAAAAAATATGTTATGACACTTTTTAAATGACACACATGTCTTAGTATAAGGATCTCCTTGATTCTAAATTTTATTTGGTTGAGAGGAACAAAAATCAAATGCTGTGTGTTAGTTTTCTATTGCCACTACTAAAAAGCAGAACAAAACAAAATCTTTGTGGCTTAAACAATAGAAATTTATTCTCTCACAGCTGTGGAGGACAGAAGTCCAAAATCAAGATGTTGACAGGGTCTCACTCCCCCTGAAAATTATAGGGAAGAATCTGTTCCCTGACTCTTCCAGCTGCTGGTGACTGCCTTTATTCCTTAGTTTGTGGCCACAGCACTACTATCTCTGTCTCCACCTTCACATCACCTCCTCCTCTGTATAGGTCAAATCTCCCTTTGCCTTCTTCTTATACATAAGTAATACCTTTAGGGCCCACCTAGATAATCCAGGAAAATCTCCTTACTTCAGGATCCTTAATCACACTGGCAAAGACCCTTTTTCCAAATAAGGTAACATTTACAGATTCCAGAGATTAGGGATTTCATCCTAATCCAGGGATTAAGATATCTTTGGGGGGCATTATTCATCCTACTGAATGCTGCAACATGTAGTTTTCTATTCTCTAGTAGCTTTACATCTGATGCAGTTTGGGAATATATTAGAATGTAGGTGTTAACTAGAGCTTTTAGTTAACTAAAACTAATGAAAGCTACCATAACTGTAAATAGTGCAAGGTGGAAAGTGTTTGGGGTGAAAATATCTTTGTATCCAAATTACTTTTCACCCCAAATATTTAATCTGTTTTCAATTACTGAGGTCATGCTATAAAGCTATCTATTGTTCTGTGCCAACTAAGTGCTGTAGAAATCAAGTTTTAAATGTTTCGATAAAAAATGATTTAATTTACTATAAATTTTTTTTACAAGGTTTCTTGTAAAGAAACCTTGCTTAAATGGTTTGCCTAAATGTCTAAATTCCTAAAAAGAATTTCTTGCCTAAATGTTCCTCATGATGTTTATTGGAAGTAGATTGGAATACTTGCTATTAGGTGTTTCTAAATTGGCACAATCAGGTGAAAAACTCTCTTGTTTTTGTTTTGTTTTCTGGTGATACTTTTCCTCACATTCAGGCAATTTGTTATCATGGTTAACAAAATTAAGGAGATAAGATAACAAACTCTGATCTGGCTTTGTATTATAGCATGTCCAACTGAGAAAATGATATATGTTAAAACACCACATGGGTCTTTAGAGCATGGACTTGAGGACACGGGGAGGGGGAAGGGTAAACTGGGACAAAGTGAGAGAGTAGCATTGACATATATACACTACCAAATGTAAAATAGCTAGCTAGTGGGAAGCAGCTGCATAGCACAGGGAGATCAGCTCGGTGCTTTGTGACCACCTAGAGGGGTGGGATGGGGAGGGTGGGAGGGAGACGCAAGAGGGAAGAGATATGGGGATATATGGATACATATAGCTGATTCTCTTTGTTATACAGGAAAAACTAACACAACATTGTAAAGCAGCTATACTCCAATAAAGATGTTAAAAAAAAAAAAAACAACACTGCATGGGTAAAACACTGTTGTCATTTCAAGCATCTTTAATTTTGATTCAGCTGCACATCCCCAAGAGCCAGCTAAGCTCTAGATATTAATGTGAATCCGGAGATTATGTCATTGTGTCTGTTATTATGTTAATCAGTTGAAGTGAATTACCAGTGTCCAGCAAGACATTACTCACTTTGCAATGCATTCCACTAGCAATTTATCTTAGTAATAAGAGGTAGAAGAGACATATTAGTTGCTTAAGTGGCAGCAGTTGTACCTGCTAATGGAATGGGAGGCTGTAGTTATTAAAACACATTATATCTTTTGTATCTGAGTTATTCGTCTTTACTTAGATGCCTAATTTCCATTCCCTTTGATTCAGATTCTTCTGTATATGTTTATTACCTTTGAAGAATTCTTTGGATCCAGGCTAATTATTTACTTTCTATCCTAAATTGCTGTGAAATATGATGGGACATTAATTCCCTTTGGGACGTGAAGATTTCTCCTAGGAATGTAGATTGGAAGGGAACTTTGAGGAAGATTCCTTGCTCTCCTTTAGGTCAAATGTTTGTAATTCAGTATTGAGTTTTAAGCTCATCAGCACTGCCAGGCTCTTAGCCTATGGAGCAGTAGGTCCAGTGGCAGAGCAGTGGCCCCAAGATGAAGGGTTACCCACAAAGTACAGCTTTCTCCAGATAAACAAATATGATTCCTTTCCCTAATCACAAATACATATAATGTGTCTGGGTACAAGTGTATTCTCAATGATAGACTAAAAATTCTTTGCAGAAATGTACCACATTTGTATAGAGTTAACTTAACTAGCTCAAGATCTTTATTCCAGAATGACTAGAAGACCTTATTCTAAGAAAAGCATCATTGTATTAGAATGATTGGATGGAGTAATCATTTATTTCATAAGTATCTCAGAAAGTTAAATTTAATTCTTTGCTGAAATTTCAGCAAAGAATTGGCCCTTCTCAACAGTAAACAAAGTTGTAACTATCCCATCAAAGAAGTATTTAAGAATTACTGTTAGGGGCTACTTAAGCTATCTATGACCTCATTAAAACTGATAAGCTCTCTTTATGTCCATGCTAGTTTAAAAAAGAATTCTTTATGATGTAGTCAAGATTTTCGTTCTCTCTACAACACAGATATGCAGATAAAATTCATACCGTCTATGGTAACTGTAAACTACTTTGAGAATTTATTTTGAAGCAATTATTTAAACAGTGCCTTAGATACTTCACATTCTCTGATGGAAATGATCAGCCTCAGGCCACCTACCACCCCCACAGGTGAAGATTGCTTCTGTGAGTGGAGGTGAGTGTGTGGCTTCCATTATATCATGGAGGATGTGATGCGCGTCACTGGGGACCAGGGCCCTCTGGCTGTCTCCATTGGGCTCCAGGATGCTGCCCTCCTTACCTCTGCTTTGCTTGCCCTGTTGGCATGTAAGGATGAAAGATGGATTAGTGGAAACATGGAGACTTCTCTGTTTTGGCACCGAGCCTGGTGGCTTTCCCTGCCTGACTCCCCCTCTCCATGGCGCCCGCTGGTGGGTTCTCTCTAGGCCCCCATGGGGTCTTCACTTTATCCCATTGGGCTCCAACTGGGCTGGCACTCAGCAGCCCCTTCCCCCTGCTATGATGACCTGCCCTAGTCTGCAGGCAGCCTCTCAGCTAATTCCGAGCCCATCTGCACCTCACATGAACAGGGGGAGGCCAGGAAATGGAACTTGCATGGTCTCTCGTGCTCAGTCCTGCAGGGCAGCCACATTTCCTTTCTCGTGGCTATACCCCAGGCTTGTGTGGGCAGCCTCTTTCCTGAGTCCAAGGTAGGAAGGTGAGACAAAAGCCCTGCTGGGCATGCTTTCTTCTCTCTTCCTTAACCCACCCTCCCATCCCGTGGACAATGCAGGAAGAAGGGCAAAGTAGAGAACACCTACCTCGCACCCTTGTGTGGGTCCTGGAGAAGAGCAGAAGCCCAGGACCCGCACAAGGGCAGCTTTTCCTGGATGACATGCTTCTTCTTCTGGATACAAGCCTAATAATTAGTCCCAGAGGGTGAATAGGGGCATGGTCTCTACGCACTGGGACATCTGCAACTCAAGTGCCTGTGCTTAGGTCTTGAGAAATTAAAGGAGAGAGACTGGGATTCAGCAAGTCTTTTCTCTATGTATCATGCCTGGCTCTCATGTCTCCTGCTAAATTAGACAGTCAGTTTCTTTTCATTTTGTGTCCAGAAAAGGAAAGGCTACACTGGAATATAATTAAAGGAGAAAAAGTAGAATACGTTGGTCTAATATTTACAGTCGTATTATCTCTAATATTTAAATATATATGGGATGCATGTGCATACCTACGTATGTAAATACAATAATCTTGTCGTCTGTTAGCTACACAGCAATAAGACAGTTGCTTCATTTTGTAAACTTTAATTTGCTCTGTGGATATACAAGTACATACATCACAGGATTGTTTTTTGTTTTGTTTTTTGTGGTACGCGGGCCTCTCACCGTTGTGGCCTCTCCCGTTGTGGAGCACAGGCCCCGGACGCGCAGGCTCAGCGACCATGGCTCACGGGCCCAGCCGCTCTGCGGCATGTGGGATCTTCCCGGACCGGGGCACGAACCCGTGTCCCCTGCATCGGCAGGCGGACTCCCAACCACTGCGCCAGCAGGGAAGCCCAGGATTTTTTTATTTTTTTTAATGGTAAGCAGAGCTTAGTAGGTGAAATGACAGATAAAGGCTTCAAGAGTTTTAACGATACAGATCTCGTAGTGATCCTTTTTGTCCCTTGTTCCCACGGTCACCTTCCCTGTGGCCCCTCCAGCTTTGTGCAGTGTCACACACTGCTTTGCACTTCTTTTACTCTCAGTGATCTCTGTCCCACACTTCGTTACTCTCTCCTGCTCGGTCAGGACAATTGCAGCCCATCAGCAAGGTCCCTAATATGCCCAACCCCAAGTGGAAATGGTCAAAGATCCAGCTCCTTTTCTCTTAAAAGTATTCTTTGTACTAGTTTGTAAATGCAAATAGATACGTGGGCATTGGGCATGTGCCTCTTTCTTCCCACTCAGATTCAACCTCTTGATGCTGGTCAGTGCATTGGAACAGGGCTGACTTCCTTGACTTCTTTTCCCAAGGATAAAAGCTCAGCCAGTATGTCCTGCCTCGCCATGTGTCAGATGCCATGCTCAGTAATGTACATATCATGTCTAAATTACTTTTACAAGCATTCTATGGGAAAGTTGCAGTGCTCCCCATTTTAAATTGGATTTGACCTAAAGCTGCATGACTAGCTAGTTTAGCAACTCCTATGAGTTGCCAACTAGGACTTAACACATGTGCACAGGATTACAGATGCAGGAGCTGGGGGAAATATTCCTTTACCCAGAATGATTTTTGAGCCCCGGGGGGGTTTGCATAGTGACTGCTGAAGAATTCCTGGGCCACCTTGATGAGGTGGAGAAGAGATTTCAATGGATCACTTTTTCACAAATTCAGTCCTCTTTTTCAGGCAGTTATGTGGATACCAGATACTGCTGATTTTCCGGTCCGAAAATGAGAAGCTTTAGTAATTTCTAGGCTGTATGTCAGGAAATTACTGCTAGAATTCTGCTATTGTTGGGGGTCATGTTGGATGAGGTTTCCTAATTCAATATAAACTGGCATCAGGGTAATGCAGATGTTTTCCAGCCAGTATTCATCATAAAGAATAACCATCGGCAATGAGCAACTTCATAAATTTGTATTTGTCTCCACTGCTCTTTTAAACCATTTTATTTAAATGATGGCTTCTATTTCCATTAGGTACTTAATATGTCAAATCTTTGTTCTCAAGAATTACTGGATTTCATACATCATTTTGAGGCAACGATGTTCCTCTGGTCAGATAATTAAGTTATGTGATCTGGTACATGTATTATATATACATAGTCATTGTTTCAAATTTCTTTCAAAGTGATTGCTTTATTTCAAAGAACAAAGTCATGTTATTAAGGATTCCACAAAACATTTCAAAGTAAAGAGAGAGAAAAATAAGCCTGTATACTTGATATATAGCCTTCTCTTGCTTGTGGTTATTTATAACCCTCTTTTGAATTTGCCTTTCAAGTCCAGTACTCTTTCTTCTCTAAAACATTCTTCTGCTTCACTGAATAGGTATTGTATTCGCTCCCATTTCACCCAAGCTTCCAGGGGTTCTTTGGCATACGTGACCCTTGAACTACCATATGGAGTATACACCATATATGTGTGTGTGTGTGTGTGTGTGTGTGTGTGTGTGTGTGTGTGTGTGTGTATGTGTGTGTGTATATATATATATATATATATATATATATATATATATGGAAGACATAGCGCACAAAGACCTTATATCTTTTCTTCCATTCCCTACATCTTTCCATTACAAGGCTCATCTTCTTTTCCAGCATCCTTTCTCCTACTGCTATTCAGACCCGTTTTTTTCCCCCCTTTAGCCATCACCTTCCCTTTTCGTCTCTGATCTCTGGCTCTACCCTTCCAGTGCTATGCTGATTAGCTAACCAGGCAGTTTGACAGTGCCCTCTAGGTGATGAAGATCAGAGAGATGCAGATGCTGAGCAATATTACCTTGATACACAACAAGAGATTCTCTGTAGGAAGTTTCTTTGATCAATTTAACATGGATACATCTCAGGGCCAGAATTTGGCCCTGGTTCCCTGGCAAGTCCCAGGAAATTCTCTTTTCCAAGCCATATTCTTCCCAAGGTGATCGCTAAAGTTCTTTACTGATTTCACTACATAGCGTAAGAACAAGATTGTATTAAATGCACATAACCTGTGTTAAAGAACTTGTACGAATGTACATAATACTGTATAGCAATGCAGCATAGGTCCCCATAAACCATGCTCTTAATCCCCTTCAGCTCTCTTGCTGGTAGTAGCCATTTTGGCCAAGATCTCCTTTAGGTGACCCTCAGGTTCCCCAGTCAAATCGCTTTACAATTGTCCTGTTCTCTTCTGAGTTTTGTTCAGATCATCTCTCTGAGCTGAAATCCCCATTTTATAACTCTGTTAGTCTTGTATTTCTTTTAAGTCTTTCGTTTCTGGCCCACAGTTTTCATATAATTCTATCCCCATAGCTTTATCATCCTGGACCTTGTCTTTCACACGAGGTCACCATCATGCCCTAGAGAGACTCCTAGTTAGTTATGCAGTTAGTGGTAGAGGTTGGATCTGATCTCTTGTCTCCTGATCTAGTGCTCTTCGCCCTGTACCAAGGCAGCCTTGATAGCATCACACGTACAAGCAATCCACACTGACTTACCCTGACAACCCCTGAGAGTCGTTCTTTTATCTGCACACAACTGTTGTTAAGTGGAAGAGAGATTCGATCTGCCAACTCCTTGCCCCATTTTCGCTTACTCTTAGCAGAGCAGCCACAGTGGCCCTTGTAAAATATACACCAGAGCATACTGCCTTGCTGCCATATCCCTACCAGGGCTCCCCATTTCACACAGTGTCAAAGCTAGAGGCCTCACACAGTCCTGAAGCTCAGCGTGGTTTGGGTGTCCATGTGCTGTCAAGCCTCCGCTCCTACTTCTGCTCTTCACTCCTCTCCAGCCCGTCATCCTTGCTGGTCCTCATACCTGCCACACATGCTTCCACTGTGGCCTGGAGCCCTCAGCTCCCAGATGCACTAGGACACGCCCTTCACTTCCTTCAAGTCTTCAGTGAGATCTAACTTCCTGTACCAGGCTTACCTGGACTGCCTTGTGTAACAGCCAGCTGCCCTTCCTTTCTCCCCACTGAACCCTAGGCATTTCCCGCCACTCTTGGCTTTCTCTACTTATTCATTTTTGCCATGTTCTTATCACTTTCTGATGTATATAATTTACTTTTTTATTGGATTTATTGCTTATTGTCTTATTTCCTCTGCCATAATTTATATTCAATAATGGCAATGATTTTCATCTGTATTATTATTACCATCATCAGCATCACCTAGATTAACAATGCTCAGCATATATTTGGTATTCAAAAAATATTTATTGGATGGAAGTATTCATCTTAACCAACCGATGATTTGACCCTAATATTACCCATAGAACAGAAGACGCCATTCCAGAATCTTAAAATGCCGATTTTATAGTGGCAGAAACTATGCCTTGATTCTTATGTAAAATAAATACGTCAGTGTAATGAAACTCTTTAAACTTTGTATGTCCTAAAATAAGAATGGAAGGATTTAAGTTAAGGAGTTTTTTGTTTTCCAGCTGGGATATTACTTTTGTGGTGAAGTTTTTCCTTTAGGACAATAGATTTTCAAGAAAGATTCTTCATATTTATTAGCACTCAGCCCTTAAAATTCTCTGAGTAAAGTAGAACAGAAGGTGGTGATGGTTCCTCTTTTTGCTGAGTAGGCTTAAGAGTCTTGGGGGGTGTATTTCATTCACTTCTGATTAACCAAGGTCATCAGTCTATCATGAATGCAGAGAGAGAAACTCCAAGTCCTAGGAAAGCCCAGGGACAACCAAAATAGCTCCCATTATTTTATTCCTAATATCTTACAAGAATCTCCAAGGAGGAACCAGAGTACTTTCTGACTTACTGTGCTTTGAATTGGTTGCATCTCACCACTTCTCACTTTCCAGAGAAAGTAGAACACCTTTGAGAGTGAGGATGGGCCTGACATCATGCCCAGGACACAGAGTCAATTCTGGCTCCTGATTTAGGTCTCTGTCACCAGAGATAGGTGTGGGCTGAAAGTCCTGGATGTTTCGTGGTATCTGGCAAAGGGCTTCATGTTTTCCCCTAGGTCAAGCCAGTCATTTAGATTCTCTGCTAAAATAAGATTCCCTTCTAGAGGTTGGGAAATCTATGGGATATCAGAGCCAGGAAGGTGTCACCTCTGGTCAGTTACGGCCATATGCAACCATCCATCAGGACTTGAGCAGGACAGCTATGTGATGACAAGCTGGGTCTGAACATGTGCATGCGTGCCCTTCCATGGGCTGTGTACAATTTTAAAATTTTGAACACACACACACATATTTAATTATTTTTTTATTGTGGCAAAAAAACCAAAACCATGGCATTAAATTTACCATCTTAACCATTTCTAAGTATACAGTTCAGTTGTGTTAAGTATATTCACATTGTTAAGTGCAGTGAATCTCCAGAACTTTTTCGTCTTGCAAAACAGACTCTCCTCATTAAATACTAACTTCCCGTCCCTTCCTCTCCCAGCCACTGGCAACCATCGCTTGGCTTTCTATCTCTATGAATTTGACTCCTCTAGGTGCCTCATATGAGTGGAATCAGACTTTTTGCCTTATTCTGTCTTTGTCTTCTTGGTGACTGGTTTATTTTACTTAGCTCATATCCTTTATGACCATCCATGTTGTAGGCTGTGTCAGAATATCCTTTCTAAGACCAATTAATATCCCATTGTGTGCACGTACCACTTCTTGTTTCTATTCATCTTGTGAGACTAGACCTCTCCCCGCTCCGTGCCCTTCCTCTCAGGGTCACAGTTAATAGCATTTGTAAATGAAATTATAGTGGTTATAGGATGTGCTTGAGATTATTCAGAAAGTGGCCTCAGAGAGTATTAGAACAGCTTCTATTTTTAAGCGAGGAATAGAGGAGTAACTCGTGAGCAGTTCGGTTCATGATGAGGAAATATGAAAGTTCACCATTTCTGCAGTGACCATGGCCTACAGGTGTTTTATCACAGCAGAGAGACCCACGGCTCCTTATGTGTCACTCAGAAAGACACACATTGTGCACGCAAACATGCACAAGCCCAATCCTCCGTGAAGATTAAACACATAGAGATTTTAGCTGTAAAGCTTGACTACTTACTTCTCCATATAAAAAACATTTCCAAAGGCAAAAAAATGATCAAAAACAGTTGAGAATTTTCAAGACCATTTGAAGACTTTAAGTTGAAAGTGAAATATTAGAAACTTCGTCTGTTTGTAATTGCTCCTCTAACACGTGTAAAGGACTTCTAATGGGTCTCTGACTAGGATCCAGAGGCTTCTAATGGATCTCTGACTAGGGGTTATTCTGGTCTAACCTTTCCTCCCTCCCTTCCTCTCTTTCTTTTCTTTCTTTTCTTTCTTTCTTTTGGTGTGTATTCACTGATAAAGTTATGCTATGACCCTTGTCCTTGTAATTTCAAAATGAGAAGTATATTTCTCATTTATATTTCTTCAAATACATTTTGAAAAACAATGGACAATAAGCTGGTCAGAGAAAATTCATAATGAATGCAGTTCTTCACCTGAGATGACAATGGCCGACTTGGTTGGGATTGACACGTGATCTTCTCCTGCACGGGAGCCAAACAGCACGTGTTCACACGACACCGTGCACACCGCGCATCATCCCCTCCCCTTCCTTGCCGTTCCAGAGTGATCAGTTATATAAATCCTTACAACTGTTAAAACATGCACTTAGGTTTCAGAATGATTGCTTCTGAGTATGAACTGCTTCCTAATTTTGCATTGGTACCTATTCCATTGTAAAATTCTGCAGCGAATTGCTCACATTTGAATGTAATATCCTATTTTTTTTCCTCATCTTATTTCCTGTCAGATTTATGTGTTGGTTGCTATGTCACATATGCCCAAGCCATGCATTATCTTGAAGGAGTCAAGTCCTCTGCAGCGTCCTCACTTCCCCTTTTGTTTGCATTCCCTTAAAGTGACCAGCACAGGCATTCCGATCCCTCGTGAGAATAATTAGCTTCTAACAAAACCTGGTTCCTGAAGGAGATGATAGACGTATTGGTGTGAAGACATTAATGTCTGACAGGGCTTATTATGTCATTCTTCCCAAGGGTATGTGCATTTTTGTAACAGTCAATGCTGAAAGCCTGAGGAACAGAACGCTAATGGTTAGGTTTTAAATGCGTGCAGTGGACCAAGGAAATGAGTTTTGTTTTTTTTTTTTGTTTTTTTTTGTAAGACGTGTGCTCCTGAGTATCCCTGAAGTCCTATCACACAGATGATTGTCTTTATGGGAGGCCAGCTAGGTCTTTTGGCACCTTCCAGTCATTTTTAGCCCCATCTATGTGTGCAATTATGGTAAATACATTTATGAATTTGTGTCTTGTGGCTTTTCAGTTTCTTGTACAAGAAAAGTTTGCGTCTATTTTAAGATTTTGTATATTACATTTCATATTTTATGTTTACCAAAACTATTTACTATGTTTTACAAAGATGTATTACATATATCTCAGTGATACCACTTTCTTCAGGAAAATTATTGACAAGTTGATTATGCACGTTATTAATATTATTTAGCTGTGAAAAACTGGAAATTTTCCAAAAATCAAATCTATCCATAAAGGTGAAAATTTACTACCATGGTTAGCATTCAAAATATCACACTGCAGAATCTGAAGGGCATTCCACAAGAGGCACTCTATCATGTTTTAATCAATGATATTTTCTTTGTCGTTAGTATATAATCTCTTACGTGACTATTGTGAAGATGACCTGACTTACTAGAAAGTATAGATTGGAATGTGTTGGATTTTATAAAATGAATATGATTATCCCGGGTTGAGCTCTTCATTAAATGCTGTGTTTTCAGCGGTTCCCAAGCCTAGATGAATATCAAAACCACCTGAAGGGCTTCCCTGGTGGCGCAGTGGTTGAGAGTCCGCCTGCCGATGCAGGGGACACGGGTTCATGCCCCGGTCCGGGAAGAGCCCACATGCCGCGGAGCGGCTGGGCCCTTGAGCCATGGCCGCTGAGCATGCGCGTCCGGAGCCTGTGCTCCGCAATGGGAGAGGCCACAACAGTGAGAGGCCCGCGTACCGCAATAAATAAATAAATAAATAAACAAATTTTTTTAGAAAAAACCACCTGAAAAGCAAGTTACACCAGGACTCTGCCCAGTCCCCTGACCCAGCGTCTCCAGGTCTCCTACCCAGGATGCACAGATGTAATTGGCTTCCCCAAGTGATTCTTACGTAGCCAGGTTGACACCTTTCAATGGACCATTGGGAATCATTGATCTCTGTGGCCCTAGTTCAGAAAACTTGGAGCAACCTCAGAGTTTCTCATCCCCCTTCTATTAAGTAACAAGATCCTATTGACTTTATTTTTTAATAAATTTATTTTATTTTTTGCTGTGTTGGGTCTTTGTTGCTGCACACAGGCTTTCTCTAGTTGCAGTGAGCAACTAGAGCGGGGGCTACTCTTCGTTGTGGTGCGCGGGCTTCTCATTGCGGTGGCTTCTCGTTGCGGAGCACGGGCTCTAGGCGCGCAGGCTTCAGTAGTTGTGGCACATGGGCTCAGTAGTTGTGACATGCGGGTTCTAGAGCGCAGGCTCAGTAGTTGTGGCACACAGGCTTAGTTGCTCTGCGGCATGTGGGATCTTCCCAGACCAGGGCTGGAACCCATGTCCCCTGCATTGGCAGACAGATTCTTAACCACTGCGCCACCAGGGAAGCCCCATGATCCTATTGACTTTACAGTTTAAATATCTCACTGTCCAGCTTTTACATGTATTAACATAAATGTCTCACCATTTCTCTCAAATAGAGGAATTAGATTCTATTCTGGCATAATTTTAGCATGTACTAAATATCTGTTGAATGCATGATGAGAGGAGTGAATGAAAGAAATTGTGACAGACCTTGTTAAATGCCTTTTTGACCCCACGTTTTATGATATTACACAGTTCCCTAAGTTACCAATCTACCAACTCTACCAAAGAAAACAATGAAGTTAGTTTGACACATACTGGTTTTATTAAACCCATACTGGTTCTTAGGGATTCGCAAGTCTCTCTTCATGATGTCCATTGCTGTGCTAATCTATTATAGAATCATTAAACATATTAATCTCAATATTGCGAATTACATTGCTCTTAGAAATTAGAATAGCATATGTCATTTTCCAGAATTGTAGGAACTCTTATTTTGTATAATCTTTTAAAGATCTCAGGTCATAGAGAAGTTTTCTTACTTGTGGATCCTTTCAGTACCTCTAAAGGTATTTTCCCTGAGGCCAGGATACTGGAATTCACAGAGCAGCCCTGTATAATCCCTGCATTCATGTCATGGAGTTTAGATTTCACCTTAGCAGTTTTCATATTCACTTAGAAGCTCATTCTCCTTGACAGAGAAGACAGAAATTTATGAAAACTTGAAGAGTTTTCACTTTCTCTTTCACTTTTTCATCCAGTAACATAAGTCCACTGTTCAGAAGCACTAAATGTGAGCTTACTTACTCCTAGAACAGTTCTTCTTACCTTTAATAATTATTGTTCACTCAGTGTGAGTTTTAGATTTTTTGAAATGGTGTTATTTGTCCTTAATAATAGTTCATACTTACTTAGTACTCACTGTGTGTCAGGCATTGCTATAAGTATTTTATACACGTGTATTAACTTATTATTTAATCGTCACAAAAACTCTATGAGATAGGCACTATTATTATCACCATTTTACAGAGGAGGAAACCAAGGCACAGAGAAGTTAAGTAATCCATCCAGGGTCCTACAGCTCAAAGATATCTGAGTTGAGAGTTGAATTTAAGCAGTCTGGCTCCAAATATTAACCACTGTGCCAGACGGTCTCTTTACTTACCTGTCTTCCGTTATGTGCCATTTGTCCATATAGTTCATCAATAGCTTAATACTGTATGAATTCACATCCACATTGATTCTCTTAAGCATTACCTACCCCTTCTTCTATTACTAAGAGAACTTATGAATACACAGAAGAACGTTACTTCTCTCCCCATATTTTCCCAAGTCTCTTGGAACCGGACGGTACTGTGCAGAAGACAGACACACACGCACACATGCACGCACAGTTACATGAACACGTCCATTGTAAGTTGAAAAGAAACTAACTAAACATATTCGACCGAGTATTACGCTCAGTTTCCATCTTTTCTTCACTTTTAACCAAATTGTTAGTATGCTGTTATCTACCAAGGAAGGAAACTAAAATTCCTCCATGCAGTTCACACTTTTCAACTATTTATATAATCTTCTATTTTGGCAAATAGTTTAGCAACTGTTTATGCCTTGTTGAGAAGTCACTGTTATCCTCACTCAACAAAAGAAAAAACTGTTAAGTGATTGATTTGTGGTCCTCGAGAATTTCTGAAAACTGATAATCCAATGGAATGTTTCTGATCTCACCCCCAGACCTAGTGTCAGAATATCCACCAGAGCTCACTCCCACTTGATATTTGTATGTGGTTTTATATGTACCACTTTGCCTATATATAAAATATACTCATGTTAGTTATATACATGAATTATTAAGAAATGTGATGTTTAACATGCAGATGATTCCAGTGAAAATGCTCTTTCCCGTTGGTTTTCTGGTGAGCACATCTCTCTACATTGGAAGCAGACGATTCTTTACGTCTAGGGCATTTGACTACCAAAACGTATGTTGATTGGGTCTTACTCAGAGCACTTGACAGTGACCCAGGGGCGTTGTGGCCCTTTACACAGACCTCAGGATACTTCGAAGTTGCATTTTGTCCCCCTTTTTCTAATCCTTTCAAGACAGATGCTCATTTTAATTTAGGGTTTCTTGACAGGAAGTTATTATATGAGCCATATGGTACCACTACAGACCCTGTACTCTCATATGTAAGGTTTTGTTTCTCAAATGAGAATGTTAAAAACATGAAGGAGGAGGAGTATGTTATCATAAACAAGTTATCTTGTTTAAGTTTTAAAGCATCCTTATGAAGTAGTTATTGTTCTTCTCTTTTGGATGGAAACAATCAAAACTTAGAGGGTAAGAAATTATTTAAGGACACACAACTGTTAAGTGGCAAAGCTAGAATTCAAATTCAGGCCTGTCTGATACCAGCACTCTATCTTGCCTGTGTATCTGTGTGTAAAATGCTCGCAGAGTTTCCTTTGGGCAAACATTTATTGAGGACCTGCAAAACTGAACTCCCTGTGCTGGTCACCTCTGGGTACTGACATGATTAAGGCCCAATCAAAATGAATACAATTCACCATGGTTAACTATGTGTCGAGTGATTGGTAGGTGACCAGCACTGTGCGAATGTCTTGGTGGCATTGTCTCATTTAATGCTCATAGTAATCCTGAAAGGTTGGTAATATCCCCAGTTGATAGATGATGAAACTGAGGCTCAGAAGATTAAGTTGTCACTTAGTAAGTAAACGGAAAAGCCAAGACTTGAACTTAGGTTGCCTGACTCCAAAGCCTGTGTATCTAACCGCTTTACCATTCAGAAGAAAAATTAGGAGAAAAATTTTCCTACTTTTCAAGAGTATACAGAGCAGAGAAAAATAAGTCCTACAGATGATTTGTGAGGTCTTTCTTTTTATTCTTTTTCATCCCTGCTGTAATGCTGTGACAATAAAAGAATACTTATAAATATCCAGTATTTGTAGGACATTTTTTAACCTACCCACTTTGCAAATACGTGTCACTTAAATAACTAAAACTTTGAATTTCTGGTAAGAGGGCACCGTGACACTAAATTGTGTGCTAAGTACAACCATAGTTTATGTGCTAGAAACTTTGGATACTGCTGGGTAATACAAATTATGCCAACCTGCTAACCTCTATGAGTTTTTTCCTTATGTTCTTGTTAACTTGACAGCATCAAACCAAGGAGGACTCAGGCTGCACTGTAGAATTGGAGAAGTTACGGGCCTAGTTTGTCTGCTAAAAATGCTTACTTCTAAACTATATTATCATCTCACTGGGAAAAATGAACCATTGTATAAAATAATGTATGCCTGGGGTACTTACCTTTTGAGTATTATTTTATCGCTAATGCAGTTTGTTACCTGTAGAAAAATTGTTCACTCAAGTGGAAAATCTCTCAAGACGTGGTCTCCCTGAGACCCACACACAGCCTGGCTTCAGTTACCAGCCATGTGCTTGTGGCTCTCAGACGATTTCCCTGGTTAGCAAGAATCCACTGAGCTCCAGACTGATACATCCTCCATTTTATTGCATATCACCTGTTCTGTGCTGCAGGCGTCTCATACCGAGCACGTTGTTTTCTCTCATTCCCTCAAAGCTACCTCTCCAACCCCATCCTAATCCACAGTGCTACCGTCTCTAACCTGAGTTACTGAAACACCACCATAGCCTGTGCCTTAACTAATCTCTCCCCTCTGGAATCCATTCTTTACATAACAACTAATGTGAACCTTCCAAAATCACGCAGGGCCTTACTGATGAGATCAAGCTGTGAGTTCACGCAGAACGCTTCCATGTCTTCCATGGCGATCAAGTCCAGTGGCTTTAACTTGACTTGCAAGACACTCTCTGATATGGTCCTGGGTGAGCTCTCCAGAGTCCGGCTAAGCCACTTTCCTTTTTCCCTGCTGCCCTTCAGCCAGTCGGCAGGTCTCTCAGTTTTCTGGATGAGAGCTTACTCACACCCATGCCTTCACATGAGCTGCTCACTGGTCTGGCTAACATCTTCCTTGTCACCCATTCAGTGAAACGCTGCTCACTTTGGACCAGACTAATTTCCCATATCACCACTCACCATACTACAGTGATAGTTTAATATCTGTCTTCCTTGGGAGGGTGAGATTCTGTGAAGGCAGGTCACATGTGTGAATAAACCATATGGGAAGTCAGTATGTTAATAACTATTTGTGTATTTTGTATTAAATATGCATATGTGTTTATAGCTTAATTACAGATGACTTACTGAGGATATAAAACATGGAAATACTCAAATACATCAGCAGTCTCAAAAATATTTATGTTAATTACCATTATGTTTATGACTAAATGCTAGGCACAAGAAATAATGCGTTTGTTCAATAAATATTTAGTAAATTCTTCTGCTCTGCCTTGAAAATGTGCTAAATATAAGAGATATGAGGCATAGTGTGTCTTCAAAGTTTTGGACAGTTTAATTGGGAAGATAGAACACAGACACGAAGAACTATGGTAATTGAGGCCAATCTAGTGTAGGGGTACCAGGTCTCAGAATCTATCCTTAGTGACTAATTACTTAGCTAGGAATTACTTTGAAAGTAATTTTACTAATTTTGACTTGCTTTTCTCTCTGTTTACTCCTCCCACACACCCACTTTTCCCAGCAGAAATGTAAGATTTATTTAATTCCCTTCATTTGGCATCATGACAACATAAAGTTATCAGCGTAATCACTGTAAGAGGACTTTGTTTTATTTTTTGTCACCCAGCACATTTTTATTGTCAGAATAGTTACTAATCATTCATTTTTATTTACTCTAGCTGGGGAAATTTTACAAAAAGTCTTGTGACTATTTAGAAAAAAATACTTTAAATAATGGGCTCTCTTCTAGCCTGTTGACCAGCGAACACACCATAGACTCAAACCTCATGACTCCGTTAGATTAAGCCTTGAGTAATAGATAAGGTCTGTTTCTCCCCTTGCCGACTGGGGCTTCCTGACCACAGAGCCCCCTTACTCTTCCAGACCATGCTGGGCCCCAGAATGTCAGAGCAAGGCTGTATATTTCTCAGGTTCAATTAGAATAACCATTCTGAGTGACTGAGATAGAAAACAAAGATATAGATGATTCCTGTCTATTTCAAACTCTTGGGCTCTTAAGTTTTTTGTGTTTTTCTTTTTTTAGTTTTGTTTTATAGTTTTGTTAAGCTGAATTCAAATATTTTAGTGGTGTATTTAAGAACACATGGAAGAAAAGAAGAGAGATGGGGTAAGGGTAAACATAAAATAGACTAAAAAAATAGTACAGTGACAGAAATGATGAATTCTTTGGAAGCTGATGAGTAGCTACAACCTTGTGTTGAGATAGCGTCAAGGAGCGTTGGGATTAGAGTAATTCTCATGGGTGTCCAGATTTAGCCTCCTCTCCTCTGTTTACAGTATGTTCCTCATAATCTCGTTCAGGATGCCGGTTTGAAATGCATTTGTTGGTTTTGTGGCCATCATGTTGACCAGCAGTGTGTCATGTCAGTTGTAGTTCCTGATACTCTTGAAGCTCCTTAAGACCTCAAATTCATATTGACTGAGATATCCATATCATAATTCTAAAGTCGAATTAATTTTGTGAACTTTTGCACTAGGTTCTGGTTGGAGTGATTCAAACAGGTCCATGGCTTACTACTGTCAGAGGCAGTAGTTCATCACGAAAGCAACAAAATAAAACTTGAAAAATTACATAAGTGATCATTTGGAGATATAATGAATATATATAAATCTATGCATACTTTAGGACCCATATTCATATATGTAAAATATAGTCAAAGTCTAAGGACTTAGATGCTAAAAGGATGATAATCTGGAAATTCCAGTTGAATAAGGGGTGGTTGCCCTTCCTCCCTTGGGATTTTCCAGGTGTGTTATCTGGGAGAAAAAATAGGTGCTCAGCACCTTTATGAGAGTCAACTAGCTGCTCAGGAGAAAAGGGTGTTTCAGTTTGGTGACAGTGGAGAGACAGGTGAAGCTGAGGTCAATAGGAAAACATTTTGACCAGTTATGTCTAATGTAATTAAAGGAAGTGACTCCTCTTATTAAAGGAAGAGATAATATGATGCATGCATGGAACAGATCCCTTTGTAACCTGTGGTAATTCAGAGAAGTTTAGGAGAAACCTCACTTTTGATCATTTTGTCATAAAAGTCACCCCTCAGCCTTTCCCTAAATAGTATTCACAAATAAACATGGAGCTGACTGGATCCAGGACAGCTTGTGTCTAATGATCGCAGTTGAAGATGCTGGAAATGCTTGCCAGGCACATCATTACCTTCTTCTTCAGGCTGAATCTTACGAAAGCCAATGAGGAGTTCTATTTCAGTAAGTCCTTGTACTTTAAAAGAAGACAAAAAACATGAATTCTGAATGACCACATAGGATTAACTTGGTTTGTAAACTATGGTAACCATCTTATATCGAATTTTCAGTAGGATGCAAGGAGGAGAAAAAGAACTAGATGTTAATGGACACTTGCGATTTCTTAGGCGCTTTGCTCTCATTTTTGCCAAAAAAAAAAAAAAAAAAAAAAAAGTTTTTACTCTGCAATGTCAGTTTTACTTATCATTCCCATTTTAGAGATGAGAATACTCCAGCCCAGTCAAGCAACCCTGCTAGAACTCAACTAATCAATCATGATGCAAAGCCAGAACTTCTAGGTCAGCAGTCCATCTACTTTCTACCCCACTTGCTGCCTTTCTGAAGAATATTTCTCTCTACCCTGTTCTGCCTTAGGAAGCAGACAGCCCCAGACAGACCTCCAAAGTCTGTGAATTAACGTGTTAAAGATGTTTAGATTCTTCACGAAATAATACCTGAGGCCAAGTCACAAAAAACACCTATATAACTTGTATCAGAGTCAGAACTGATACAAAGTTATATAGATGTTTTTTGTTGCTGTCTCTTAGTGAATTTTAGCTCTGGAATTACACCATAGCCTATTAATATATAATTGTGGTCCACACCGCCATAAAGGTCTCTCTGTGAAAACCGCAGAGGTGAGCTTGGACTGCAGCCTATTTTCTGCTGCGTGGAAATTTCTCAAAGCGAATGTCAGGGCTTTGGATACTCATGAATCAAAACACAGACAGAAAGAAAATTTTA
Organism: Stenella coeruleoalba; assembly: GCF_951394435.1. Taxonomy (NCBI): domain Eukaryota; kingdom Metazoa; phylum Chordata; class Mammalia; order Artiodactyla; family Delphinidae; genus Stenella; species Stenella coeruleoalba. The sequence goes on along the minus strand of NC_137162.1, from coordinate 74,964,365 downwards.
GGTGCCTCTTAGAACCAAAACTAAAGGCCAGAATATAATCCCCTTCTCATTCTTCAACTTCTGAAGGAGATTATTCTTAAATTCACCATTAATTTATTTGTAAAGTATTCAGGTGTTCTTTGCGAAACATTTCAGTTCTTTTCATTATATATATTCAGATGTTATAAAGCAGATATGTTGCACACTTCCTTTTTCTTCCTGTGTGAAAATTATAAGTTCGACATTCAGGGGAAAAAATGTGCTATGTAAGCTTCTTAAATTTTTTGAGTAAGTTAAAATTATTTTCTTGCACTTTATGTGATACTCCCTGAGCGACAGCCAGTTCCAGGGTTGGTACTGGAAGTTTGGTGTTCCAGTTTATTACCTCTCTTCTTTTTAGAATCTGTCTGGCAGAGAGAAAGAGGAAGGTTGAAAGGTCAGCTTTATTTAGGATGAGCATTGACACCTCTTGATAGGCAGGTGTTTGGGGTAAAGCTGGATTTGAAAACACGGCTGGTGGAGAAATCTGGGCTCCTTGTAAGTCCTCAGGGCTGTCCCTTTCCAGACTTGTCAAGAAATCTGAGTGCACGTCCCTTACCTGAGCCAGCAGGTGGTCGACCTCAGCCTTACCTCACACATTCAGACCAGAGTCAGCAGGGTGACCCTCCTGGTCACCCTCTGGGAAGGTGGGCCCTGAGCCTTACCACCAGTGTTGAAGGGAGCAGCCGGCTGGGTCCTGGTGCCTTCCTGCAGGTCTGTGATGTGCCCACAGGGACGGGGCAGTGACATGCAACCCACCCCCACCTAAGGAGTAAGCTCAGCCATCCATCCTGTAAATGAAAACACCTGTAGAGGCCAGCCTTTTAGTCAGTTTACTGCAGCTCCCTTTCTCTTGATGACAAATATAGTGGAAAGAGGGATATGATGTTGAAGAGGGTCTCCTCCCCCCAACCCCACTCCTGCCCCCAAACACACACACCAGAAAAGACTTTGCTTCTCCTCAAGAGATTCCTTCATTGACAGGCAGAGTAGGGATGTGGGGAAGCAGTGGGGTGCCCATGCAGCAGAGGGGTGCCCATGCAGCGCAGGGGAATTTCAGGCCATGCACTTAAGGGTAGTGGGGTTGGCAAAACTGTTTAAATTACCCACAGACACTTTCTAGTCTCTGTTTTATTTTTCTGTTTATCTGTCTGTCTCTCTGTCCTGCTCTCCCTCCTTTCTCCATTTCTCTTATCCCTAAAAGTAACAAAGTCATTTTTTGTAGGGCTTAATTCAGCAATTTTGGCCAAGGTTACAAAAGCATGTTCTGGCAAAGAGAAACATCCTGTCAGATTCATATATAAAGAAATTTTCTCCTGTGCTAAGCAACAAAAGAAGCTCCAGAATGTTTTTTTTTTAATTTTTTTAAGTTTTGGCTGTGTTGGATCTTTGTTGCTGCATGCAGGCTTTCTGTGGTTGCGGCGAGCGGCGGCTACTCTTCGTTGCGGTATGTGGGCTTCTCATTGCGGTGGCTTCTCTTGTTGCAGAGCACGGGCTCTAGGCGCGCAGGCTTCAGTATTTGTGGCTTATGGGCTCAGTAGTTGTGGCTCACGGGCTCTAGGTGCGCAGGCTCAGTAGTTGTGGCACCCGGGCTTAGTTGCTCCACGGCATGTGGGATCTTCCCGGGCCAGGGCTCGAACCCATGGCCCCTGCATTGGCAGGTGGATTCTTAACCACTGCGCCACCAGGGAAGCCCCAAGAATTTCTTAAATTTTACAGACCTGACATAACCAATATAGTTTTCTCACACATGCTAATTATACTTTCATTAGACCAGTGAACAGGCTAATGCGTTGCGATTTTCTTTTTTCTTTTATTTAAGTGCAAACGTTTCTGAAATTTGGGTTTTGAATATCCTATTAGACCCATAGATCAGCTACATATCTTTGCTCTCCCAATTCAAATCATGTAGCATATTTTTAATTCTATGTGAATCCTCCATAAAAACATTATGAATTGAATACATTATGCCATTTTCTAATTTTAAACAAACTTGATTTAAGCACGTATGCAGATTGGTTCATTTGCTAGTTAGAATACCACCCCTGCAGCTCGCAAGGAATAGGTGAGGGACAATATTTATGAAGCCATCGTTTAGAATATTGATCAGCCTTCATACTGTCCAGTTGGAAATGAAGTGACATATCTGCAAGTGCCTCTCTACTGTATGGAGGTATTTTTATTGTTGTTAACAAAGTACCCATCTCAAGAACTCTGGTATGCAGAGGACCTCTGGTATGCAGCACATTGCATGGTATCTGGGAGCAATTCAACAAATAATTGTTGCCTGAATAAATGCTCCTGTGCTTAATGCATGGCCATAATCAAGCCCCCATTAGAAATGTTCAGTTGTCCTTTGCATTTTACATTTTTAGATGTTATATTGCAGTGATTTAGTGCACAATCATCCTGTGAACGAAAGACGATTTTGAAAATCTAAAGCAAAGTTAAAAAAAAAAAAGCATTGAGACACTTTAAAAAAAGAAAAAAGACGTCTATATATTTCAACTGTCATGTGCCCCACTGTCCTGCTCTGTGGCAAAGGAACCAGAATGCCAGCAGGTCTGGGTGCACTGCTGCTCATAATAGCATTTTACAAAAACCTGCACAGTCTTTAGATATGCAGAGCAGTGGAAGGAGTATATGCACGTGTATATGGTGGTTCACAAATGCCCAGAGCACTTTGTAGAAAAGGAAGTTGGTTTATGAGTCCAGCTTAGACCTCCAGGTGTTACGAGAAAGCAAAACTGTTACCCTAGTGAGTTACTGAAACATCATTATAAGTGAGAACTGAAAAATGTATTAATTTATGAATAATCAGTGTACTGGTTACAATGCAAAACCAAATTTTAATATCTACTAAATCACTCAACTGAGTGAAAATAGCCTCCTACACATGTAGACATCTCTCTGCCAAAGATGATTCAAGGTGCTAAACGTAAGCACTGTCCTGGGCTTCCTTGGTGTCACAGTGGTTAAGAATCCGCCTGCTAATGCAGGGGACACGGGTTTGAGCTCTGGTCCGGGAAGATCCCACATGCTGCGGAGCAACTAAACCCATGTGCCACAACTACTGAGGCTGTGCTCTAGAGCCCGCGAGCCACAACTAGTGACCCCGCGCACCTAGAGCCCGTGCTCCGCAGCAAGAGGAGCCACCACAATGAGAAGCCCACGCACCGCAACGAAGAGTAGCCCCCGCCTCGCTGCAACTAGAGAAAGCCACAACGAAGACCCAATGCAGCCAAAAATAAATAAATTTATTTTTTAAAAATGTAAGCACTGTTCATGAAAAAGAATCATATATTAGTGCATGAAAATTACATAAAATTATATATTTCAGACTTTGCATCTGAAATACTGTATAAGTCTCCATTAAATGTATGACTAGATACAAGACCACTTATTTACAAATGCCATAAAATGCCTTAGTGATAAACATAAAGTAGTGGTATCTTTTATTTTTATATGAAAACCCACATTTTAAGTATCACTGATTTTTTTTAAATCTTATTTTAGATTTCTCTCTGAGGCATGTTGTATTGTTTGTCTGTAAATTGTCTTGGACCTAAAATTATGGATGTGATGGGTCCACAGCACTCAACATCACCTTCATAGATCACCTGGTCTGTCTGATTCCCTTTCTCTCATTGTTCCCCAGGAGGCCAAGATGGTGGCCTTGCCCCTGTGGATCTCTAGCTCTGCCTGGAATATAATAGGTGCTGAAGGTTTGTTGATGAGATGACTGAATCCTCTTTCCTAATACTTTCATCTTCAATTCATTCACTGGTTTCTTAAGTTAACCATTAAAAATCTGTTAAATGCCCATGATATATCTTGGGATATAAGGACCAATAAGATATGATTCTTATCCCCAAGGATTTTACAGTCCAGCATAAAAAGAGGACAAATAGGCAAAGAAGGGCAGTACATCTTACCAGTTTTATGACCTACGTATAAAACAAGATGCATGTGGGACACAAGGAAAGGTTGGCCGGTTCTCTTTGAGGCAGGGAAGAAAGTTTACTTAAAGGACTAGGTTTAACCCATTTTTAATAAATTGAAACTTTATAATTAAAAAAAAAAGTAGAGACCCAAAATTTCCCTATATTTATTCTAGCTTCCCTGATCTTCCCAATAGGAAACTCTTTATCTCTTACCCAAATTCTTCATGATGCATTTTTAACTTGAAGTCCCTTAGTTTCTCCAGGGAAGATAGAAAATAAAGGATTGGTATCCCTTATTTAGCAGTCTGAATTTTTGGCAGTCTGAATTGCTGGATCAAAACCAAAAAGATTAAATATAACTGGAATAAACATAAAATCCTATATTTAAATTAAAAATTTTATCATACGTATAAGAGATAAGAGAAGCACAGTTTTACATGGGAAAAAAAAAAGGTCTGAGGATTTTAGTTGGCTACAAACTTAAATATAAGCCCATTGCAGGATGTAGCTGCTAAAAATGTAACTCACCTCCTTGCTCACAGTTGGCATTCATGGAAAATGTCTTCACATCACAGTGAGAATTATGCTCACTGTGCTGGGCACTGGGCGGAACACATCTGAAAAATGATCCGTTTGGTTCTGCATGTCATATTGAAAACTGTGGAAAACCTGAAAGCTTCTTTTGGAGAAGACCATTCACAGATGCATCTCTAGACTAGCCCTGGCCAGCATCCTGATCTTCAGCTCCAGCCATCTGCTGAGCAGCTCTCTCACCCATTTGTACCAATTCTCAATTGTTCCATCACTTCTTCAATCCAAACAGTCCACAATCAGTTATCTAAAATTGAATTGCTCTTGCTTCCCTCCACAAGCACTCTCCCTGTAATGCAGGCTTCCATTCGTAGCATCTCTGCTCTACGTCCACCCAGATGGAAAACTTTGGGTTTCTTTCTTCTTTAACCTCTCCCTTTTGCCTCTGCTTCTCTGACATTCCCTGGCACCAGCGACAGGGCTTACACACGTCATTGTCTCTCCTTTACGTTTAATCAGCCTGTTCTTCTGTCTCTTGTATTCATTTCACAGCTAAGGTGAAAGAATATTGCCACACCATCTTAAAAATGCTAAAACAAGGACTTAAACTTACTACTGATGAAGGGTTATTTTTTCTTTTTTAATTTTAAAGTAAAGACTTTGGCAAAATTCACCCTGCATGTGGTCTTTATTTTTTTAAAAAATACAAGAAATAAGAAGATGACTCTGAACTAATACTCTAAACTGGAGTTTTCATAACCACTTAAATGAATGCATGGGGGCTTCAGCTGAAAGTTGAGAATAACTGAGTCCCCACCACACACGTTTTCGGGGCCTTGTGTCTGAGAATGTAGCAAAGTAACACAGTTTGAAGTTTATCTAAGTAGAACTGCTACAAATTTTATGTCCTGAAAAATGACAGTGTTTCTGAAATTAAAAAAAAAGACAGTATTTTGTCTGTTTTTGTAAGGAAGAGGGGTGCCATTTCCACTCCCTCATTCCCCTGGAGAGAAAATGCAGTAAGTGAAATGGGAGGTAGCTGCCTCAGCTTCGGCGTGGGATGTCAGAGTTCAAAGGTCTCGATTGGCGAGCCCCAGAGCCCTGCTCCAGAGCTCTGAGCTGGCAGAACACAGGGTCCCAGGCTTGCAGAGTTCCAGTCTTTTATTTTCTCTCTTGAAAAGAAGCTGGCTTTCTGTAAGTGGAGCTTATTCATTTGAATTAGGACTTCTCACCATGTCTTCATTAAAAATAGATGGAGTCCCTGATATATGACACTAGTACATTCCTTAGTGGCCTAGATGTTATAGTGGCAGAGCTGTATTGAAAAATGAATTTTAGTCTCAGAAAGCTTCATTGTAGTGAAGAGGTTTGGGCTTTTTTTCCCCGAAATACAGCTAGTCTGGAAACATGTGCCCTTATAATTATTTGAGCACGAAGTGATCTACCGTGATTGACCTTAAAACTAAACTTTAAATCTGCATCTGTAGTAGCCCTGCCACTTTTTTTCCTCTATAGAAATTGTCAGGTGTTTTGTTTTTGCTTTTTCTTTGTTTTTTAATCTTCATTCTAGTGCCTGAAGGACCTGATTTCTCCTTTAGTTTCCAAAATTTGTTTGGATGTCAGACCAAAGTATAATAACTGGATTAACTTGATTTATTTCTTACTTTATTTCTTACTTTAGAACGTTCCTTTAAAAAAAAATGAAGCTCAAATATTTTATCTCATTTGGCTGAGATCAACTCTGTGATCTGTTTACTAGGTTTTTATAATTTCAATATTACTTTCAAGCCATCTAAAAAAAAGACTGTATTAACTTATATTTAAAAGTAAATAATTATATTAATTTCAGCAGCCGCCCCCAGACTTTTCCCTTCTCCATTTCTACGAACAAATGAGTAGAGTTTTGTTTTTTTTTTTTTTTCATTTTCTCTTATTTTTACTGATTTCTCTAAAAATATGTACTTACGGACCAACTTAGAAGAGCAATTTCAAATCTGTTGCCTATTTTTAACCTCAGTTTAGAGAATATAGACGTTTCTTTATCAGGCTCAGAATTTCCCTAGAAGCACAACTTGAAGTAATTTGAGTTAAAAGATGAATAATACCCTGTGTAGTTCTGGACTATGGCGAGTCCAGTAAGGTAGCATTTCTCAAGTAGAGGACACAGTGTCAAGCCGTCTGTGAACCACCAGGTGAAGAAAAACATCAACTGATAGAGACCTTCATTCAGGCCTAAAGATGTAACTGACATATTACAGCAGTTGAACAGTTGGTTATAAAAGCAACCAATTTGTTCAAAAGTAATCCCTAGCACCTTTAACCCTTACTCAAAAGCAATTGCTATTAAGTTGAAAATAAATCTTCAGAATTGTAATTAAACCCCTGAAGTTCAAATCCACAGATAAGCAAGTTTATCATTTGCTGCTTTATATAACCACTTTAATTGTGCTGTTAGGTATTTTCCATATCATTGGCATCTTTTTTCCCCTTTGAATCTGTATTGATTACCAGTGGCCTTGGGATATACCAGGAATTACGTAAAACTTGTAAGTAGATAAACTTTTTCTCCCTTTTGATGTCCAAAACATTCTGCTAGGTGTAAAGTATTTCTGTATTCTGTGTTCTGACACAACATAATGTTATTAGTTTTAACGTTTGGAAATCAGAAGTGAAGTACTTTGCACATGACTCGTTTGATTTACAAGCAAGGCACTAAAACTGCATTTCTAAAACCAGAAAAATTTGATAAGCACAGTTGTACTACAGGGAGTTTGTTGACTTTTGTTTTAGGAGACTAAAAGTGGCAGCAACAAAACTTTTCCCCAAATGGTTCATTTTCTATATGTGTTATGTTATCGTGAGATGCATTGGCAGAGAATGCATTTTGCAAGATGTTTGTGTTTATAACAAGCACTGTTTGTATCTGTACAGGAATATCTTAATTGTGAATATAGCAGTCATACTGTTGTACCTATAAATTACTGTCTAAAACCTGTGAATTTATTGTTCTGGAACCTACTTGATATTGATGGAAAGGCTCACATAAGTTCAAAGTCTGCTTAAGACTGTCTTCAGTGTTTCAAATTTTGATGGTATTTTGAGAAAGTATAATTTCAGATACATTTGTGGCCATTTCTAGGTTTGATCAAAGTCTCACTATATTTCAATTTTTGATAGCTAGAATTCCAGTAGCCTGCAGAAAGCTGCCAGCATGCATGATTAAAGTATTTTAAGAAAGGAAGTAGTATGAATTTGTTAACTGAAAAAAAGACTTAAGTCTTCAGAAATATTTCCCATAACTTAAGGTATTAAATATGCAAGTTGACCTCTACTGTAATCACTTATCTATATTTTATTTTTATAAAGCACAAAAACATTGGATTTATTTAAGTATTCAAAACTCATGTATTTCCAAGATGTTTCTTATATTAAAGCATTTTTCTAAACTTCTCTTTCAGTTCCCCAGCTCTTCAAGGTTGTGAACATTGTGAGTAGTCATTGAAATGACGTTTTGTATTTATTCATTTCGGTGGAAGAGATTAGAATTCTCCTCCAACAAATCTAAACCTACCTTAACCGTTTTGCCATAAAATGGTAAAACTAGGTCCAGTGCTGCTTGGAAACTGGATTGTATACCAGGGGAAATATGTTCAATATAAACATCATTGTCAAAATTTAGTTCTATTTTTCTACTTTCAACTTTACTTCCTTAATTTTAGAGTTGATTTTTAGAATACTGCAAGTTTTTGCAGAGAGTCCCATAATTTTGACCACTATTACACCAGTCTTTCTTACTACATGTTGTTACATGTGTTTTATTTAAGAGACAGAACCTTGCCTACAACATACAGCGTCTTTATACTAGGAATCAGTGTTTGTTCATGCTTCTTAGTTTTAATTAGAGAAAAAAAATCCACTTTAAAGTACATTTCACCTGGATGGACTTATGAAACTCAAATTTTTTAAATTCGATATGTAATATCTCTTCCATCTCTCAACTTTCACTAGACTGTTTGAAGTCACTAGAAATAAATCAATGCTGAGATAACCCCTCTAAGAATGCCTTCTTTAAATCTAGTAATTTTCCACCTCTGACTCTTCACAAGAAAAGCATTTGCAGCTCCTGGGACATTTCAGCTGTTGACACTTCAGGAACCTCCAACTCTGTGTAGGTGTTTTGAAGTAAATTTGAAACATGGAGGTGGAAGAAAAGCCATATGTCCCTGAAAGTTTTATTTTATTTTATTTTTTAAGTGAAAGATTGCTGCAAGTACGAAAGGAGAGACAACAAGCAGCTCATCCATAAGGAAAGTCCTAAGAAGAGAACCACAGTAGAGCCTCTAGTGTTTAAAATATTCTTAGCAAAAATAACAAGCCATTGTTTTACTCCTTGGAGAGTATGACAAATTAAAAAAAAAAAATAGCTGCATAACTCTGCGGTTTCTGTTTGATGGATAAAAAATTCTAGCAGCAATGAGTATATCACCTGATAATACTAAATTTTAATTCATAAAGAAATTGATTAATTTTAACTCAGAGAATGGACTCCAGCTCTAACCATCACACTTTTTGAGAAGGGTGCTTTCTTGCAGCAATGCATGTATGTCACAGTGTTTCAGAATTTGCAGCACTTTCTGAGGAAGCAGAGGTACTCTTTGTTGATGATTTTAAAGTTTAATATTAACATTTAATATTTAATGGACAAGAGAACACAAAAATGTTTTTTTCTTTTGAGTATCTGCACATAAATACAAATACTTTGTATATTTGTTAGTGCTGTGGAAGTGACCACAAGTTTTTAAGCAAGATTCAGGGGAACAGAAAACAAAAGAAGCTTCATTCTTCTCTGTGTTTCTGAAGGAGAGAGGGAAGGAGGGAGAATCTGAGAACCAGAGCCTTTTCACAAAGAAAATAAGTAATTTTTAAAATTTTCCAAATAGCTCAGAGTTTAAGCTGAAGAATCAAAATAAAAAGTAAAATAAACACATCTGAGTAAATTGAATTAAATTAAAGTGAAAGATGTATGGGTGAGAATTCAATTATAATTCACTTCAACTTATATTTGGGGAATATTCCTCTTTTTACATCATCCTACCATTTATTATCATCATCAGAATGCATTTTTGGACATTTCCTGTGAGCAGGGCCCCGAGGATACAAGAGGGTATACAGAATGTTCTTGTCGTTTAGCGATTCCAATCTGTTTTCACTTTTTATGTTGGAAAAAAATAATTGCACCTTTATTTTTGTTTCAATGGCTTTATCAAGAGGGAAATTTATTTCCGAAAGGTAAAATGGTATATAATAGCACAATTACCAGTAGCTAACATGTAGAGGATGCTGAGAAATCTTGTCCAAAGTATAAAGTAAAACCACAGTAAAAACAGTAGTGTTAGAAGTTTCTGGTCTAGTGGGTTCTTTTGGTGGTTGTTTTTAATGAAGTGACTGCAAATTAGCTTTCTCATCATGAATTGTTTCTAATGATACCTTTTGATTTTTTTAATCTCATTAATATTAGGCTAAATGATTACAATATTAACTTGTGTTTATTCTCCCAGCTGTCCCCAGACCCCACTTCACGCATATAGCCATGCTTTAGTATTTTCTTACCTCTGGTTAGGTTCTTGTATTTTTTTTTTTTTTTCTATCAGGAATATTTCCTGTTTTCTGTTAAAGCCTAAACTTGTTGACAGGATTGTTTGCCACAGTGTATCTTGTGAGGGCAACAAGAAGAGAAGAAATGATTTGCTCGAGCTTTCCTTTCCCCCAAAAGTACAACTCTTGACAGTTGAGGTCTCTGAGAATAGGGGTCCCTTGTATAATTCAGTGCGGGACACAGCACGTCTTCAGAGGTCGTTCTAGAAAGATTCTGGGTTTAGACATCTAGTTCTTAATTATACAGTTAATTCTCATGCCTCATCATAGCACAGAGCCGGGACGTTGAAGGTAGAACCCAAAGTGGGTAGCTGACAAATGACTGCTAGGGTGGTGAGGGGCTCCCTCGTGTTTCGGTGCTGCGTAAGACACCACTGGGACCTGGGAAAAGCCTCAGTCGTTATTGAGATTGCTATTGTTATGTTATTATTCTTTAGATTTCCCTTGTCAGCCCAGCAGAACAGAGGCTTCAAGTTGGATCTTTGTTGATTCAGAGAGGATAAGAAAGCGTGTTATTTCCTGGTTCCCTTGCATCTTGAATGTGCCCTGAGACACATCAGGATCCCTTACTTTTATATTCTTGTGAAACTGATGTAATGAAAAGGTCGCTGGACTAGTGCT